>NC_085841.1:295545901-296795901 GCF_035594765.1 Anolis carolinensis
AGTGATCAATATATTTATTCATAGCAAAACTGCAACAGGAGGACATAATTTGTTTCATATTCTGCAATTTAGTAAATCAGGAGACACAAGTTCATACATCAGAATAGTATTACACACAATTTTGATGCAATATGTTTTTTCTCTGTCATGTTGAGGACTTCACACTCTTCTTAAGTCTACCCTCCTCTTAACTCAATTTCTTTCTTTTCTATTTTTAAATTCTGTTCTGACAGGTATCAAGTGAGTATTTCTTATTCAAGTTTGGGGTTATTTGGTTAGCAGCTCATTTTTTCAGCCCAGGAAGAAGGTTTGGACATGATTAAATTGACAAGGCAACTGTCCATATATTTTCATACTGTTTGGCTATTTATACACTTTCAGTTTTCTATTGTAATAGCTAATCTCTTGTCCTAGTACTTGTTTGGGGGTGGGTCTCAAGTAGCAATTCTGCTAAGAATTTCCCTTCTATATATGGTAGGTCCATTCTTATTTTTAAAATCCTATATTATTGTTATTGTTATATGCCTTCAAGTCAGCTCTACATATGATGACACTTTCACTGGGGTTTCTTGGAAAGATTTATTTAGAGGACATTTCTCATTGCCTTCCTCTGAGGCTGAGAGAGTGCTACTGGCCCAAAATCACCTGATGGATTTTCATGGCTGAGTAGGGATCTGAACACTGATGTTTCAGAGTGTTCATCCCACACTTATGGCCAATACACCACATGGAACATTATCACCTAAAATGAATCCCCTCCCAAATTCTAATGGTTTTACTTTTATATATAGGCTGATAGACAGACAGACAGACTAATTCTAGGCTTCTTGTAAATAATATGAGCTGAAACCAGCTGACAACTACCCTTCAACTTTCTGTTGGTTACCATCTATCAACTGTCTCTGACACCCTCCATTCTTTTCCATAGATCATCAAGGAATGTGTTGTGTCATCCCTGCCTACATAATGATTCCTGTTCCCATGTTATTTAGATGTTTAAATAACTCCAAACCTCTAGCAGAAGCCAAGTTTTTCAACATGAACTGACCAATCCAATCAGAAGAAATGTAGAGGTAATGTGATGTTAGTCCTTTGAAGAAAGAATATAGGGGGGAGAAAACCTAAGGAAATGGCTGAAAATGGTGGCATCACTGCATTTCTAAGCTAAACCAAATAGTTGTAGCAGGCATGAGAGAGATTGACTTCTGATAATCTACTGTCTGAAACCTTCACCTCAGTTCCACCTCACAGGAAGACCAGGTCTGCCTATGTAATCTTGAAAAGTACATGACTTGGGAGATGTCCCTCATGGGAAACAGTACAGGACAATTTAATCCACGTCACTATAATTTCTCTTAGTTTTTTGTTATGGCCTATCTGAGATAATCACAACCGTGTAGAGATTCACTTTGTACAAGTAAGCTGTCATACCAAATATAATTCACTGTAAACATCATTATCTAATACACAGAATAAGCTAATGGATATCAGTTCTTTTCTTGACTCTGCTAGGGATTGCCAAGTAACTGTGAATGAGTCATTGAATGTTACCACTCCATCCTGTCAACAAGCTTAATTAAGTGTACCTGAAGCATGGCTGTGCCAAGGACAGCAACTAGAATGAAGAGTATGAATCATTCCTAGACAGTTAGAGCCACTTCACACCTCCTTCAGTGAATAGAGAGATTGCACTTCCAGCAGTGAAGCTCAGCCGAGAACAGCATTTGTGTCAGAGACATGATAGCAGAAAGAGTGGGGATACAGAGACTTGTACCTTATACTCATAGAAGCTGCTTCAGTAGATGAATGGTTCAAGTTAGATGTGTGATATTGGAATCAGAAGCCTGCAGCCCTAGAGGGGTTTTTTTGGGAGGGGGGGGTTGCCACTCTCATGCATAGACCAAATAGATGTAAGTGATGACAACTTCAGTATGGATTATAGCCAATACCCTCTGGAGATTTTAATCATTAGCAAGGGATTTTAATTATGTTCATTCCTTTTATGTGGTTGTTATTGAACCCAGCAAGCTGTTTCCCAAGTCTCTGTCCTGTAAATTTTGCCAAGATTGAAACATAAATAATATCTGCCAGCAGAGGCAGTCCAACCGCCAGGCGAGGGAAGCATTTGCCTGTGGCGCCATCGACCCAGGGGCGCAGTCTAGTCCCCGGGAGGATGGCGCCACCCCCCGCCTCCCTCTCCTTCCTGTGCTGCGTGGCCTGGCCCAGCCAGCTGGATGGGTCTTCCCACTGCAGCCCACACGCCCTGGCCACACCAGGAGGCATGGCTGCGTGATGTGGGAGGCGTGGCCACCTGATGCGGGAGGTGGGGTCAGGGCGCGCAGCATGGGAGGCGGGATGGGGGGGCGCCAAAATTCATTTTGTCTGCTAAGGCAAATTACCTATGGACGCCTCTGTCTACCAGCCACTGGGGAAAAACTCAGCTTCTGTCACCAGATTAGAATTGGCTATTGCTGATGATGATGACGATGACGATTATAATGATAATAATACACTAATCACTAATCATAATCATAATTCTCATACAGTTATACATTATTAACAAATACACAATTATCAACATGACCATTAGAATATGAAAATTGGAAAAAGTATGTCCACTAATGGGCCAAAGTGCTACTCAGGAACAACTGGTAGACTGGCAAAAATAGTACCAACACCAAGGTATGTTGAGAGTGTTTTCAGAAACATCTTTTTCTGCCTTAAAGTTTACTAATATAGAAGATTTTCATTTAAAAAATTAGAAAGCTGCTAAACATCTCATCTTTTTCTTTCAGTGGGTTTTCCCCACATTCTTTTCTTATTATCACCTGAAACTATTTTAAATAAATTATAAGTACAGCACTCTTGCTCAGTGGAAATATTTATGGCAGGATGAGGTGAAAACATTTAACAGGTGTAGGTTTCTCATTTTTTTTCAGGATAAAATGTGACTGGACAGATACCCCCCAGCAAAGGATCGTTACCTTGACGTGGTGCTGGGGCTTGCGCACCTTGATGAAGCCGTGAGCTATACTGTGCAGGGCCACCCAAGACGGGAAGGTCATGGCGCAGAGGTCAGACTAAATATGATCCCTGGGGAAGGTATTCTTGCCATGAAAACTAAGTGGATCAGTACAACCAGAGAAATGTCGGTATACCATTGAAAGATAGGACTCCCAGGTTGGAAGATGGTCAAAATGCTACTGGGGAGGAGCAGAGGACTAGTCCAAGTAGCCCCAGATGTGATGATGCTGTTAGCTCAAAGCCGGAAGGAAGGCTAACGGCCGATGGTGCTGGAGGTGAAGGACGAATCTGATGTTCTAGAGATCAACACACTATAGGAACCTGGAATGTAAGATCTATGAGCCAAGGCAAACTGGACATGGTTATCGGCGAGATGTTAAGATTAAAGATAGACATTCTGGGAGTCAGTGAACTGAAATGGACTGGAATGGGCCACTTCACAAAAGATGAACACCAATTCTACTACTGCGGACAAGAGGAACAGCAAAGAAATGGAGTAGCCTTCATAGTTAATAATAAAGTTGCGAAAGCAGTGATTGGATACAACCCAAAATAATGATAGAATGATCTCAATTCGAGTTCAAGGCAAGCCGTTTAACATCACAGTGATCCAAATATACGCCCCAACCACAGCTGCTGAAGAAGCAGAATTAGATCAGTTCTATAAGGATCTGCAGCACCTACTGGATAACACATCAAAGAGAGACATTATTCTCATTACAGGAGATTGGAATGTTAAGGTGGGCAGTCAAATGATAACCGGGATCACAGGCAAGCATGGTCAGGGACAACCAGACGAAGCAGGACGTAGGCTGATAGAATTTTGCCAGGAAAACTCTCTGTGCATAACAAACACTCTCTTCCAACAACCTAAAAGATGGCTTTACACATGGACTTCACCAGATGGTCAACACCGAAATCAGATTGACTACATCCTCTGCAGCCAAAGGTGGCGGACATCCATCCAGTCGGTGAAAACAAGACCTGGAGCTGACTGTAGTTCAGACCACAAACTTCTTATTGCAAAATTTAGAATCAGACTAAAGAGAATGGGGAAAATACACAGACCAATTAGATATGATCTCACAAATATTCCTAATGAATATGCAGTGGAAGTGAAGAATAGATTTCAGGGACTAGACTTGATAAATAGAGTCCCAGAAGAACTATGGACAGAAGTCCACAACATTGTTCAGGAGGCAGCAACAAAGTACGTCCCAAAGGAAAAGAAAACCAAGAAGGCAAAATGGTTGTCTGCTGAGACACTGGAAGTAGCCCAAGAAAGAAGGAAGGCGAAAGGAAACAGCGATAAGGGGAGATATGCCCAACTAAATGCACAATTCCAGAGGTTAGCCAGGAGAGACAAGGAACTATTTTTAAACAAGCAATGCATGGAAGTGGAAGAAGACAATAGAATAGGAAGGACAAGAGACCTCTTCCAGAAACCAGAAACATCGGAGGCAAATTTCAGGCAAAAATTGGCATGATCAATGATCAAAGATGGCAAGGACCTAACAGAAGCTGAAGAAATCAAGAAAAGGTGGTGAGAATATACAGAAGATCTGTATAGGAGGGATAAAAATATAGAAGATAGCTTTGATGGTGTGGTGAATGAATTAGAACCAGACAACCTGAGGAGTGAGGTTGAATGGGCCTTAAGAAGCACTGCTAACGACAAGGCAGCAGGAGACAATGGGATCCCAGCTGAACTGTTAAAAATCTTGAAAGATGATGCTATCAAGGTGATGCATGCCATATGCCAGCAAATATGAAAAACACAAGAATGGTCATCAGATTGGAAAAAATCAATTTACATCCCCATACCAAAAAAGGGAAATGCTAAAGAATGTTCAAACTTCCGTACAGTGGCACGTATTTCCCATGCCAGTTAAGGTAATGCTCAAGATCCTGCAAGGCAGACTTCAGCAATACATGGAGCGAGAGCTGCCAGATGTCCAAGCTGGGTTAAGAAAAGGCAGAGGAAGGAGAGACCAAATTGCCAATATCCGCTGGATAATGGAGGAAGCCAGGGAGTTTCAGAAAAACGTCTACTTCTGCTTTATTGACTACTCTAAAGCCTTCGACTGTGTGGACCATAACAAACTGTGGCATGTACTTGGTGGTATGGGGATACCAAGTCACCTTGTCTGTCTCCTGAGAAATCTGTATAAAGACCAAGTAGCCACAGTAAGAACAGACCACGGAACAACAGACTGGTTCAAGATTGGGAAAGGAGTGCGGCAGGGCTATATACTATCGCCCTACCTATTCAACTTGTACGCAGAACCAATCATGCGACGTGCGGGTCTTGACGAATCCAAGGCTGGAGTTAAAATTTCTGGAAGAAACATTAACAACCTTAGGTATGCAGATGATACCACTCTGATGGCTGAAAGTGAGGAAGAGATGAGGAGCCTTATCACCAAGGTGAAAGAAGAAAGTGCAAAAGCTGGGTTGCAGTTAAACGTCAAAAAAACCAAAATCATGGCAACCAGACCGATTGACAACTGGCAAATAGAGGGAGAAAATGTGGAGGCAGTGACAGACTTTATATTTCTAGGTGCGAAGATCACTGCAGATGCAGACTGCAGCCAGGAAATCAGAAGACGTCTACTTCTTGGGAGGAGAGCAATGGCCAACCTCGATAAAATACTGAAACGCAGAGACATCACACTGGCAACGAAGATCCGCATAGTCAAAGCAATGGTATTCCCCATAGTAACCTATGGATGCGAGAGCTGGACCATAAGGAAGGCTGAGCAAAGGAAGATAGACGCTTTTGAACTCTGGTGCTGGAGGAAAATCCTAAGAGTGCCTTTGACTCTTGTAGGACACGGCTCTACAAGGGCCGGAAAAATAGTACAGGTCAATAACTGGCTCAGAAAATGGTGTCAAGAGGAGCATTTTGGCTTCCTTGACCATGGTCTACTCTTCCAGGAGGATGGCCTACTGGCAAGTGATGGGGTGCATCTCACACAAGTAGGAAAACATCTTTTTGCACACAGACTCACAAACTTCATCAGGCGCACTTTAAACTAGATCCACTGGGGGAGGGGAACAACAGCCTGGCAAACACTATATTACCCACGACCACAGGGAATTGCCAAAAGGCTAAATGGAGGGCTGCACAAACACAGCAAGGACCAACTACCGAGAGCACAATAATCCCAAATAAACAGCTCAAGGGGAGGTCACAGGGGCTTACATGTCTTTACACTAATGCACAGAGCATGGGAAATAAGCAAGACGAACTCCAACTTTTAACACAGCACCACACGTATGACGTCATAGGCATCACTGAAACCTGGTGGGATGACTCCCATCACTGGAATGTAGCCATTGAGGGCTATAACCTCTTTCACAGAAATAGAACAAAGGGGAGAGGAGGGGGAGTAGCTTTATATGTCAAAAACAGTTACGTTGCAGAAGAAATGCAAGACTGTAATCTGGGAAACCAGCTTGAAAGCATCTGGATAAGAATCAAGGGAACCGGGACTCAAAAAGATCTCGTCGTGGGTGTCTACTACAGACCTCCGAACCAGGATATAGAACTTGATGAAGCCTTTTGTCAACAGCTGACCAAACAGGCACAAAGAAAAGATATAGTAGTCATGGGCGACTTCAACTATCCTGATATCTGCTGGAAAACAAACTCGGCCAAGAGCACAAAGTCCAACAAATTCCTCACTTGCCTTGCAGACAATTTTATGGTCCAGAAGGTAGAGGAGACAACAAGGGGATCAGCAACTCTTGATCTAATCTTAACAAATGTGGAAGACCTGATCAATACAGTAGAAGTTGTCGGATCCTTAGGGGCAAGTGACCATGTGCTCCTGCAGTTTGTGATACAATAGAAGGCTGAAATTAAGACAAGTCAAACACGCATTCTGGACTTTAAGAGAGCTGACTTCCAAAAAATGAAGGAAATACTGAGCAGCATTCCATGGATGCCAATATTAAAAGACAAGGGAGTTAACGATGGATGGGAATTTTTTAAAAGTGAAATACTCAAGGCGCAAATGCAAACAGTGCCAACAAAGAAAAAAGATATGGCACATGCGAAGAAGCCAGAATGGATGTCCAAAGAAATTCTAACTGAGCTAAAACTCAAAAGTGACATGCACAAGAAGTGGAAAAGGGGAGAAATCACCAAAGAAGAATTCAAACGTATAGCCAACTCCTGTAGGGAAAAGGTTCGCAAGGCTAAAGCGCAAAATGAGCTCAGGCTTGCCAGGGACATTAAAAACAACAAAAAAGGCTTTTTTGCTTACGTTGGTAGAAAAAGGAAGAAAAAGGAGGCGATAGAGCCTCTGCGAGGAGAAGATGGGGTGATGGCGACAGGGGACAGGGAAAAGGCAGAACTGCTTAATACCTTCTTTGCCTCGGTCTTCTCACAAAAGAAAGCCATCTTCAACCTCAGCAACATGAAATGGACGAAGGATTTGGGGAAATCCAACCCCAAATAGGGAAACAAGTTGTCCAGGAACACCTGGCCACTCTAAACGAATTCAAGTCGCCAGGGCCAGATCAACTACATCCAAGAGTACTGAAGGAACTAGCGGAAGTTATTTCAGAACCACTGGCGATCATATTTGAGAGTTCTCGGAGAACGGGAGAAGTCCCAGCAGATTGGAGGAGGGCAAATGTGGTCCCTATCTTCAAGAAGGGAAAAAAGAACGACCCAAACAATTACCGTCCGGTCAGCCTCACGTCGATACCAGGCAAGATTCTGGAAAAGATCATTAAGGAAGTGGTCTGCAAACACTTAGAAACAGATGCAGTCATTGCTAATAGTCAACACGGATTTACCAAAAACAAGTCATGCCAGACTAATCTGATCTCTTTTTTCGACAGAGTTACGAGTTGGGTCGATACAGGGAATGCTGTGGATGTAGCCTACCTGGATTTCAGTAAGGCCTTCGACAAAGTCCCTCACAACCTTCTGGCAAACAAACTAGTAAAATGTGGGCTAGACAAAACTACGGTTAGGTGGATCTGTAATTGGCTAAGCGAACAAACCCAAAGGGTGCTCACCAATGCGTCGTCTTCATCTTGGAAAGAATTCACGAGTGGAGTGCCGCAGGGTTCTGTCCTGGGCCCGGTTCTGTTCAACATCTTTATTAATGACTTAGACGAAGGATTAGAAGGCACGATCATCAAGTTTGCAGATGACACCAAACTGGGAGGGATAGCCAACACTCCAGAAGAAAGGAGCAGAATTCAAAACGATCTTGACAGACTAGAGAGATGGGCCGAAACTAACAAAATGAAGTTCAACAGGGACAAATGCAAGATACTTCACTTCGGCAGAAAAAATGGAAATCAAAGATACAGAATGGGGGACACCTGGCTAGACAGCAGTACATGTGAAAAAGATCTTGGAGTCCTTGTGGACAACAAGTTAAACATGAGCCAGCAATGTGATGCGGCTGCTAAGAAAGCCAACGGGATTTTGGCCTGCATCAATAGGGGAATAGCGTCTAGATCCAGGGAAGTCATGCTCCCCCTCTATTCCGCCTTGGTCAGACCACACCTGGAATACTGCGTCCAATTTTGGGCACCACAGTTGAAGGGAGATGTTGACAAACTGGAGAGCGTCCAGAGGAGGGCAACTAAAATGATCAAAGGTCTGGAGAACAAGCCCTATGAGGAGAGGCTTAAAGAACTGGGCATGTTTAGCCTGCAGAAGAGAAGGCTGAGAGGAGACATGATAGCCATGTACAAATATGTGAGGGGAAGCCATAGGGAGGAGGGAGGAAGCTTGTTTTCTGCTGCCCTGCAGACTAGGACACGGAACAATGGCTTCAAACTACAGGAAAGGAGATTCCACCTGAACATCAGGAAGAACTTCCTCACTGTGAGGGCTGTTCAGCAGTGGAACTCTCTCCCCCAGACTGTGGTGGAGGCTCCTTCTTTGGAGGCTTTTAAACAGAGGCTGGATGGCCATCTGTCGGGGGTGCTTTGAATGCGATTTCCTGCTTCTTGGCAGGGGGTTGGACTAGATGGCCCATGAGGTCTCTTCCAACTCTACTATTCTATGATTCTATGATTCTATGACCACAAGAAGATCCAACCAGTCCATCCTCCAGGAAATAATGCCCGGCTGCTCACTGGAGGGAAGGATATTAGAGGCAAAGTTGAAGTATTTTGGTCACATCATGAGAAGACAGGAAAGCTTGGAGAAGATCATGATGCTGGGGAAAATGGAAGGAAAAAGGAAGAGAGGACGACCAAGGATGAGATGAAGTGACTGGTTCGACCTTGAAGGAACTAGGGGCGGTGACGGCCGACAGGGAGCTCTGGCGTGGACTGGTCCATGAGGTCACGAAGAGTCGAAAACGACTGAACGAATGAGACGAGACGGACAGATACCATATATTTCCATGAAATCTGCACATAGAGAAAATTGACATGGTAAAAGCAGGTACAACTTTATCAGTTTATCTTTATTTTGGAACACTTGCAGATATTATATTGAAAGTATGTCCAACATAACCCAAGAAACAAACTGAGATACATTAATCTATTGATCTACTAGGCAAGCAAGGAAAAAGGCTTCCTTGAAGGTTAGCTTGAGAATTACACCCCTGTGTGGACAGCAACACAGGGGGCAGGGATGTTCTACTGAATGTGTGGACAATAGATCAAGGCAGATCCAGTCTGATCAAGCTGTCCCTACCTCCAAATCTCTGAGATCATTCTGGAGCTTCCATTTACTGCAAATCCAGCCATGTGTCACGAGGACTCCCCACAGCAACTGAAAGGGAAGTCCATATTATTTTGGTCTGTGTACACATCATTTAGGTTTTATTGCTGTAACAAACATTCACAGACATTCACACATATACATACAAGTGATTTTTTCCAAAACTCAAAGGGAAATATTTGAACTACTGGTACAAGAATGATATTGAACTTCAGTTGCAAAATTCTTGGTATACACATCACCTGAGAGAGGAAATGGAACTTTCAAGTGAATACGCAAACTGTGTGTATCTAAATTAGTGCTTCTGGGTTGTCCCTAGCAACCACATGAGCCAACACATACTGTTGTTCATATTGGCATTTAAAAATGAGATAAGCTGGAGGGGAGGAGAGTACTATTAAGATCATGAATTTTTGTAGGCATCTCATTTACTTCATCAAAATTTTAGAAGATACATATTTTGATTTTATCTACTGGAAGAGTGTTGTAGAAAACACATTGACTGTAATTTTCACTCCAGTGTCAACTGCCTGTATTTTAAGATTAAAAAGTATGGATTGTGAGATGAAGAGGCTCCATATATATTCCAGTAGCATGAAAGTAGGATCTTTCAAGAAGACTAAAAGAATGTATAAAGAATGTGGATGGGACTGATAAGAATCCCAACCTTAAAGAAATCAGAGCAATGGGGTACCAAGTGGTGATACCTTTTTGTACATTTAAATCTCAGAAAAGATGGCTGAGGTGTTCTACAGTCCTGAAGTAGCATGCCTCCTTCATTCTTTCCATAGCAGTTTATTGCTGAGAAAAGATGGAAGAATTATGGCATAAGGAAAACCACTTCAAATATAACAAAGAGTAGGAATGTGGATTGTGATGCTTGATTGTACTTTTCCTGTATGGTAGGGGGTTGGACTAGATGGCTCATGTGGTTTCTTCCAACTATTATTCTATGATTCTAGGGTTTGCTACTGACTTCTGTTTTTTAATTTTAAAAGCCAAAACTATGTGTAAGCATATCTACATGGATTGTATACATCTCAGGAGATATCTGGCCAGAATTTTTTAAGTCTGAAATTTCTGAACAGTTGGGACCACAGCCACCTTGAGATCCTGATTGCAGGACTAGTCAAAAGCTATGCTACCTCATCTCCCTGTTTCCTGAAAGCATCTGGAAGGCCAATTTTCACCATAATCTGCCAGATATTCTAAACTACTAGTAGAAGAAAAACCTAATTATAATTGTAATGCAATCACATATTCCCTATTTATCTATTAAATCAGAGCATATCTATTTTGTCTCAGTTTTAACAAGAGGGTATTATTAGTATATGCTACAAAACACAAAGAAGAGGAATTATAGTAATGCTTGACATTTTTATGTTTGCTAGTTTTGCATTTTTAGGAAGATGGTGAGGTATGGAAATAGGTGGGAGGAAGAGCTGCACTAACTTTATAATTACCAAGGTGAAAGTATTTGCTTTTTGTTTCCTTAGCAACTGTGAAATCCCAATTTTTGTAAATAAAATGGCACGCAGAGTGAGAACTTGCTTTTCACCACCTAATATTCTTCTCTGTGGGAGAGAAACAATATTTATATCCTATGTGTTTATACTCAAGAGTAAGTTCCATTGACTTCAAGAGGACTCATTCCTTAGAAAAAATACCTTAAAGTGCAGCAAGAAGACAGGGCTTGATTTTCCTCTTACAGTTATCTTAGATTTTAGGCAACATCACAAATGAGAAAAAACTAAGAAGGAATGGAAACACAGGAAAACATTTTTAGTGAAATAAATACTGATAGCTGAAATATGTGTAGCTTGCATTTTTGAAAAGGTTGTGTGATTCTTCCAAATCTTCCTTTAAGGCACATTAAAGGTGATAATCTAATTCTGCTTTCTCCCACCCTTTTATTATTTCTATTTAATCTTATTTAGTTGCCTAGTAACCATTATTGATTAATTTCCTTAATAGCATTACACTATACAGTAGGGCTGTGCAAAATTATTGTCAGTCCTCATAGATCAGATCAAATTAATTAAATTTGTACTTACAACACAATATCTAACACATGGATGTGGCCCACACTAAAAACTTAAATATCGAAACATACGCAATACTTTTCCATTTGAATTTTTTAAACCTTGGAAGTCAGTTTCATTTTTAGCACAAACAAGCAAAGCAAAACCAAAAAGGCTGCCTTTCCTCTTTAAATTAATGGCATCTCACTATTAGGGGAAGGAAGCAGCAAGGGGAAAGCAGAGTTTGTTGAGAAAGTACAGAGTTCTGGGAAATGTAGTTTGGGAAGGCGAGGAGTCCTAAGCCAGAGAATTTAAAATGCCCTGCCCTAAACTACACTTCCCAGAATTCTGCTCATTATCAGAAAGCCCCAATCAGGATAGGGGAGAGATTTGTCCCTCCACAGCAGCAGCCAGCCAGATTACCAATAAACAGATGAATCTGCAAAGAGGAGGACTGGCTGATACTTGAGCTGCTAATCTCTGAGCTAGGCTGGGAAGAAATCCCTAAATGGAAGTTCCATTGGTTAATATGAAAGACATTAAATGAGATGGCTATTGTGGCTTTCCCCCCCCCCCCCCAAAAAAAAACAATTTTGTCAAAGCTTTATAAAAATCCCTAAAATCAGTAGATGCATGAATCTTTCTGAAAGTTGGGGGGAGTGATTCCCTGTTACCTTGTGTCATTTTATAGAAAATTCAAGGAGATACCGCTTGTAGTTTTTTTAAAAAAAATAAAGGTTGTTTATAAAAGCTTTGAATTTTTCCCCAAACTCAGTGGATAAGTGAAACGTTCTGAAACTTGATGAACGAACAGTGGGACATGTATTCTACCATTGTAGCAAGTTTCACCCCAATAGCTGTAAAAATGAGGGAGAAAGGGAGGTGGAGGCCAAGATGGCGACCAACTAGCAGCTCCTGAATTAAGCTCCCAAATGAAGAGCAGCTCACACCAATTGACCCAAGATCCACAGTTCAAAATGCCACCCAGGGGAAAAAAAGAAACTGGAGCAGTATTAGCAATAAAACAGGGACCCACAAATCATCCAAAACAGAGAAACATATAAGAATTGACTCTTACCTTCCATTCACAGAGACAATGAAAACTGAGAGTAAGATTTCTTGAGACACCTACCATAAATCCAGCAACCTCTAGACCAGCCTCCCCCCTTCGGGGTTCCAGCTCAGGACATTCTCCAAAGCAGGGTAGTAATAGAGGTAACTGGATCACTTACCTGGCTCCTCCTTAAAATACAGTTCTCCCCAAAAATGCATCACTCAGCCTTGTCAAGGTATGTGCCCGTTTTCAACAGAAACTATGATCCTTATTCTGCACCAGATGAATGATATTGCAGACAAGGTGGAAAACTTAGAAAAACTTCTGGACTAGCATTCCCCCCCCCCCCAGGCCAATCAAAGGGTTAACAAGACAGCTACACTGTAACATTCTGGCAGTCCCTTATCAGCTGTCATAAATCATTGTAAGCCAACTCCTCCAGTTGTCATGTTATCAGTGTACTTTGTGTACTTTACAGAAAACTCAGCTGCTTCTGCAGATTCACCAAAATGAATTTAAATGGAACAGCCACCAACATATTTTAAACTCACTATCAGATACTAAACTATCAACACAGACTGATAGATCTAAAAGATTATCATTATCTCCTTTGGTTTTTTAGCCTTTTTTAGATTTTAATGTACAATGCTTCTGTGAGACTGTACCCCATTTATGCTGGTCTGTGACCTTAATAAAGATTTTTGATTTGATTTGAGGAGAAAGTAGCCCCTAAATTGTACCCACTTGTGCAATTACTATAATGAAAAAGTAATGAAATTTCATTACTCTCATTATAGTAACAAAATTTTCACTAATGATCTTTAGAAACACTTAAGAACCCAAAAGCCAGCGCCCCTTAATTTTTTTCCCATCAATCTCACAAGCCCTAGTAGGGATATCTGTCAGCTTGATTCCACGCAGATTCTCTTTTTTTTGTAATATCATTTTTATTGTAAGTTTTGAAAGCAACTTTAATACAATTCTTATTGCGACAACATTAGTATTTTCTGAATACAATAAAAACAATTGAACAGTAAGGACAGACTATGTGAAGAGGGAGGGGGTAGGGGAGGGGGGTATTTGATGAGGAAAAGTGGGGACAGTTCAAGAACTAAGAAGTGCAGGGGGAAAAGAAAAGTAGGGGGGAAACACACACACACCTACACACACAACACAGGTAGGGATAAGTACATATATACAGTTGCTATACTGTTTTTGTTACTTCCAGAGCCCATGGTGTGGCTCCATTTTATTTTCTTTTAATCCGTGTGTTTTATCCTTTGTAATCGTGTTGTCTATAATACATTTACTTTATATTTTTACCCTGGTGGTATTCAGTAATCAAGCTTAATATAAGTAGTTATTTTCTCTTTTTGTAAATACTCTATAAATGGTTTCCAATTCGTTGTGTTAATTGATGTTCTGTCCTGAGTCATTTTTTGTGTAAGTAGATCCATGTTCATTATATCTAACACTTTACTGAGCCATTTTTCAGTGTTGGGTACATGGATCAGTAATTCCCAATAAAAACATTCTGGCTTAAATTCAAACTGCTTCTGCAGAATCTTTGTCATTTCCTTATACACCTCATACCAATTTAAAAAAAATCTTTTTACACTCCCACCACATATGGATGAAGATGTCGCTGTTCTTCCCACATTTCCAGCACTTATTCATTATTTTCCCTTTGTTATAATTTGCCAGCTTGTTTGGAGTCAGGTACCACATATAAAACATTTTATACCAATTCTCCTTGATTTCCGTAGCATATGCATATCTTAATTTCTTTACCCAGATCTCCTCCCATTGACCCATATAAATTGTATGGCCTATTACTCTAGCCCATTTTACCATGACTTCTTTCACTTGTTCTTCTGATGCCCAGGTAAGTAGTTGTTTATATATAATTTTATTAGTTTGTTATTTATTTTTATGATTTTATCCCAAAATGTTTCTTTCATTTCAAATCCTTTCTTTTTATCCTCTTTATATTCTTTGTTAATTTGCCAATACTGAAGCCAATAGTTGGGTCTATTACTCTGATCTCTTTGTGCATTTAGTTTTGTCTCTTGATTATTAACTGTCAATAGTTGTTTGTATGTAATCCATTTTTTATGGGGGATTTCTCTTCTATGATTCGCTTCGCATGGGGAGTACCACATGGGAGTTTTGGAATAAAATCTGTCTCTATATTTATCCCATACTTTTATCAACGTGGCCCTTATGAAGTTGTTTTTGAAGTTTTTTTCTATTTTAATTTCCCCCTTCCACAAGTAACTGTGCTACCCCCTTCTTAAGTCTTCTCCCTCCAGGGCAAGTATTTTCTTCTTGTCCAGGGTGACCCACTCCTTGACCCAAGTCAATTCGGCTACCTCGTAGTATAGTTGGAGGTCTGGAAGTCCCAGACCTCCCCTTTTCTTATCGTCTTTTAAGTTTTGGACTTTAATTCTTGCTTTTTTGTAGTTCCATACACACTTCTTTATGTCTTTCTCCCATTTTGTAAATAGTATTTTTGATCTTATTATCGGGATGGTTTGAAACAGATATATCTGGTAGGATATTCATTTTCACTACTGCGATTCTGCCTAATAAGAACAGGTTCAGGTTGTTCCAACATTTCATCTTTTCCTTTATCTCTGCCCATTTTCTTTCATAGTTGTTTTTTGACAATTGGGCGTTGCTTACTGAGATCTCTATTCCTAGGTATTTTAATTTCCTAACTATCTTAATACCTGTCTTCTTTTCAAGTTCGTGTTTCCTTTTCTTTGAGATATATTTGGTTAGCATTTTAGTTTTTCCTTTATTTATTTTAAATCCTGCCACCTCGCTGAAAGCTTCCAGTTTGTTCCACCATTTGTTCCACTGGTTTATAATACAAACCACGTCATTAGTAAAATAGTACCCCAAATCCATTTCTTTTAACAATTCTATTATGAAATTCCAGTTAACCTTATCAAACGCTTTTTCCACGTTGAGAAATAAAAGACCTACTTCTTTTTTAATATTCCTATAGTAATGTTCGATTACATTTAATATTGTCCTTATGTTATCTTTTATGTGCCTTCCTGGTAAAAATCCTGTTTGTTCTTGCTCTATTCTTTTGTTAAGGATATTTTTTAATCTTGATGCTAATATACTAGTGAAGATTTTATAAACAATGTTAAAGAGTGAGATTGGTCTGTAGTTTTTTACTTTTATATTAACAGCTTTATCTTTAGGTATTATTGTTATTTTTGCGGATTTCCATGAATTTGGTATAATTCTGTCGTCTAAGACCCTGTCCATCACTCTCTTTAATGGTATTATTATTATAGCAATAAAGGTTTTATAATATAGGTTTGTGTACCCATCTGGTCCTGGTGTTTTGTTGATAGGGAGATGTTTAATCGTTCTCCGTATTTCCTCCTCCATAATTTTCCTATTTAGTAATTCCCTTTGTTGTTCATTAATTTTATTAATTTCTTGTTTCCCAAGGTATTTTAGGATGTCCTCTATAGGGATCTTTTCATCGGCATATAGTTTTTTTGTAATAATTAACAAATTAAAGAGAGTGATGGACAGGGTCTTAGACGACAGAATTATACCAAATTCATGGAAATCCGCAAATATAACAATAATGCCTAAAGAAATTTGTGATTTAGTTACTCTTGTAATTATTTCATTTTTTCCCCAAATCATGTCAATTCTTGACCATGATTGGTGCCAATTTGAAAAGAAGGTATAATCTCTCACTTCCGAATGGTAGTGCCTCCAAATATTGTATAATCCTAACTCTTCCAATAATATTTTAAAATTTCTTGGGAGTTCACCCATCAATGAGACAGAAAAAGACAGAAAGGTTTAATAATAATAATAATAATAATAATAATAATAATAAAACTTTATTTATATCCCGCCACCATCTCCCCAATGGGGACTCGGGGCGGCTTACATGGGGCCATGCCCAAAACAATACAATGTAAACAGCATATATATATATATATATATACACACACACACACACACACACACACACACAGAGCACAGCACAATACAATAAGCAATACAGTAAATAATATCGATTACAAAATAAAACAAGGAGACAATGAAAACAAGGGCAGACCACATGAACATTAAGTTAAAACTCGGGGCGAGAAAGACGTAAAAATAAAAACCACAGTAAACAGGGTCATAAGGGAGTGGGGTATTCTGGAGGATAAATATTAGGTTTCCCACCTTCATTTGATTTTATCTAAAACTTTGTTCTGGGAATATTGCTCACCTATAGCATCTATTCAGACCCCCTCCATGAATCCTCCATTGTACACCTTAAACAACTTTTGTCTGTTGGTCAGCACCTACTTTGTCTAGCAACTAGCATTGGACCATCAGGACCCATCAACCACCCATCAAACTGTATTCCACCCAGATGCACCCAATTTCTGGGAAAGACTCACAAACTGACACAGGAGCCACCCTGAGTCTCTTTGGAGAGAAAGGTTAAAAATAAAGTGTATTATTATGATTACTACTACTACAAGGCTTTAAATCCATGAATGATAATTTATAAAAATTTCCTGCCTCAACTCTGATTGGCTCAGAGGCAGAAGCAGACTTACGCCTCCTCCAATAGGGCTGCGGATCCTGCTGCGGATCCAAGCGAGCACCCTCAGGACCAATGAGGAACCTGCATGGCAGTTGCCAATTGTTCTGTTCTGCTCTGCCTTTTTGTCAAATGTACTATAAATTAACAGTAAATTAAGTAAATTAATAAATTAAGTAAATTAATAAATTAATTAATAAATTAAGTTCACAGTTACAAGGATGCCAGTACTTTGTAGTGCTTTCTCTGCCGACATGCTCCCTGGCCATTGAGGCTAAAGCCTTTGATTTTGCCTTCAGCCCATCTGTGTCTCATTTGGTTCTTCAGAAGCCAGGCACTCTGGGTCTTGACCCCGCAATTTAGCAGAGCTGAAATCACATAACACTTGGATCCCAAATGTGGATTCAAAATGACAGTTCCCACTGCCCCAAAACTGGGAAATGCTGAAATCTTCCTGGATGATTCTGACATTTCCCAGTGGTTTTTAAACCTGAAGTCAAGCTGAATTAAATGGCTTACCCCAGGTTCAATCTCATTAGCCTGTGTACACCATGTGGATACCCCAGGCTAATGTGATTGCTATACTACATAAAATGGCAATGTAGATGGGGCCTCAAATATGGTGACTTTGAAGCTCTCCATCCACAAAGGCAAATTTGATCAATATTTGGACAGGGTTCCACATGCAGATTGACTGTAGCAGGACTGTGAAGTTTATTTATTTATTTATTTACAGTATTTATATTCTGCCCTTCTCACCCCAAAGGGGACTCAGGGCAGATCATATTATATACATATAGGGCAAACATTCAATGCCCATATACACATAGAACCGAGACAGAGACAGACACAGAGGCAATTTAACCTTCTCCTGAGGGGATGTTCGATTCTGGCCACAGGGAGCAGGGAGGAGCAGCTGCTTCATCATCCACTGTGACAGTACTTCCTCATTCCAATGTCGTAAATTAGTTAAATTTGCCTCCCCACTTTATAAGTGGTACCTTATTTCCTACTTGATAGATGCAACTATCTTTCGGGTTGCTAGGTCAGCAATGAGCAGGGGCTATTTTTTATTTTTTAATTGACAGGTGCTCACCCCGCCACGGGCTGGCCTCAAACTCATGACCTCATGGTCAGAGTGATTTATTGCAGCAGGCTGCTCATCTGCCTGCGCCACAGCCTGCTCCACAGCCTGCTCACCAACCTGTTGCCTCCTCGATATTTGGGACGTTATATACTAGAAGGCATATCTTACATGGCCCGTGATAAGTAACTATTTGAGAGGCAGTCTAAAACATCTTGGAAAACTAGGATTCCTTGGGAAGTTGAAGTCATGAGAGAAGAAATAGCTAATTTCTGCATCATTTTGGTTTCTACCTACCCCCACATTTCTCCAGAATGGGGCAAATATCTAAAATAGAAACTAAACAAGCTCTACTAAGAACACACCGCCAGAACAATAATATAACCAGAACACTGATTAAACAGCTTCTCAGGGTAGCTGTTATCCACAATAGATTTCAATTTCATCTGAAACAGCGCAGTCTCAGACAAAGCTTTATTTCCACAAGGTAGCAATTACATTTGCTATCTGCGCATTTTGTTTAATTATTCTACGTACATTACTAAATCTCCCATGAGTCCATTTTTCCAAAAATCATTGGAAATTTAGAAATCCCTCTTTTTCATGTTATATGCCAATGATTTGGTTGTCACATTTCCACATAATGTAAAATTCAATTGTTGCATATGTTCCTAGAGTTCTTTTTGTACACGCTTATCCTTCCCAGGAGCTAGTGTAGTTTAGTGGTTTGAGTGTTGGATTAGGACACTTGCAGATCAGGATTCAAATACCCACTTGCCCTTGAAACCTATTGGGTGACCTTGGGCAAATCACAGTCAACTTCAGAGGAAGGCAAGGCTACCTCCAAACCTAAACAAATACTGCCAAGAATAGCTTTCCCTTACAGTTGCCGTAAGTCAGAGATGACTTGAAGGCATACAATATCATCATCCTCATCTTGGGCCTCTCTAAGAATTTTTTTTAAGACTGGCTTTCTGTTTAACTATTCTAAGGGTAACTGAGTTACTAGTCAAATGTAGCTCATGCCAAAACTCTTCTTTAAAATTTTTGTTTTCTTGCAAAACAAAACAAAACTAGATAGCATTGTTGATCCTATTACTGTATATGCATGTATGTGACTAAGTTTCTGTGGGATCACTACTTGTGTGTTAAGAGAAAAACACCTGGTTAATTACAACTCATGGTTGAGTAATTGGAACAATCAGGGCTAACAGGCTTGAGCCACTCCCTGAATGGGGTATATCTGGGAAATGTTTGCAATGTCTTTTGGGGACTTTCTGGGGGACTTACTGGATGCTTGCTGAGAGCCTACTATGAAGATGCATGAATTTAATGCAAGAGACTTTATGTGAGTTTTTGTTGCTGGAAGTTTTATTATGATTTTTGACTCTGCTACTTAAGAGTAAATTTTGATTTTCTCTTCCATTTTCGTGGCTTGTTTTTCTTTTGCTCATTGTGGATACAACAAAGGACTGGATAAGTCTGGACAGGACTGCACGCAGTTTTTCTACAAACCCGTAACAGATCCTACTTTACAGATGAAACACACAAACACATACATACAAAAATGAAACAGTAGCTCAAGGACAAGTGAGCAGCCTAGGCTATTGTTGATTTTCCTTTTGATTGTATTCCTATGTTCATCTCCTGCATTCCCTGTGTGATTGGCATCCTATAAATACTAGATAAAGAGAAAGCTTTATACTTTTCATTGTTCATTTGCTACAATTTGGCACCACTTAAGAGAAATAGAAATCTCAATAGCATGAACAGCCTTTGTATGTTGATAGGAATGATTATATAATTGTAGCATTGTAATACATTCTGATCCAATAAGGATTAGAACAGAAACACATTATTTCTTTCAGCTCGGAAGAACAATTGTCTCTGCTGCTATCCACACTATCATGTAGATTTCTATGTTAAATTGATCAAGCCAATTCAGAAACAAACAAGCACTTCCTCTGCCCCTCAAAATTACAGATGATTAGATCTGAGGTTCAAAAATAATTGCTTTCAGACAGTGAATTGAGTTGGTCAGCACTTCCATTCCACATCTTTTAAAAAGGCATTCTGTTTATTTTGGATTATTATCAAGATACCCTTATTACATCCACAAGCAATTTGTTGCTCATATTTTAATCATGGCATAAGGACAGCTTTGAATGCAATAATACAGATTTGGGGAGAGAGAAATTCAATAACTTGAGGTCTCAGATATTGGGGGAGGATAGTAAGTGGACTTGTTAAGGGCAGGTGTATGGGTTAATATATTTGTCAAAGAAGAGAAAATTATTTTAGGGCCCACATATGAGAGGATGAGATTCATCACAAGAAAGAAAGGAAGCAATTAGCAATTGTCATTAACCCAATAATTTCCAAACTTTGGTCCTCCAGTTCCCAGAATTCTTGGCTACTCCCAACCTCCATCTATATATATAAAAGGGTAATGAAATTTTGGCCTAGGACAAAACAACAAAACTACACATCCCAGAAACACTAAACTTGGCAGCACAACCCCTCATCCATGCCTCTATGTTCATATAACAAAAAGAAAAATAAATTCCTAATTAGAGGGAGAGGAATAATTCCTTTCATCCAATTGCTGCCAGTTAGAAGGCTAAGCTCTGCCCACTTGGTCTCCTAGCAACCTACTCAGCCCAGGGGACAGGCAGAGGTAGGCCTCACTTAGGCCTCTTCCACAGATTATCTAATTGGCACTGGATTATATGGCAGTGTAGACTCAAGGCCCTTCCACACAGCTATACAAACAATTTATAATCTTATATTATCTGCTTTGAACTGGATTATCTTAACTTCACACTGCCAGATAATCCACTTCAGTGTGCATTTTATACAGCTGTGTAGAAGGGGCCTCATAGAAGGGCGCTTAATGTCAGGGAAAACCTTTACCCTTTACCTTTAACTACCACCAATTCCTCAATACTTTATTTCCCATACCACCATACTTTGCCACAGCAACGCGTGGCTGGGCACAGCTAGTGTTTTATATAAGCTAACAATGACTAACCTTAAAAACAATTTTTTTTTTAATTACCTGACTTTTGACATGGGCTGAGGACTTGTGACTGGTTGATAGTCTCTACCATAAAACAAATTAGGTCATTTGGAAAATTGTTATACATTTTTGCCATGTGTTAATTATAAGATTACAGCATTTTCCATGTATTTATGAAGTCAAAATGTCCTATAGATAGCAATAGCAGTGACATTAAACTGCTTCATTCTGTCCTACTCCAGCTTTAGGATCAAGTACTAAGACGACTACTTTCTTGGAAACTAGAAATAGGAAAGCCTGTGTCAATTTTGCTTTTGAGTCCAGTACTTGAATTCTTTGAATCACAAGTTCTTTCCATTTCAAATGTACCATTCACAAGTTTTGTTAAATTCTTTAAAAGTGAATTGAAACAAAATTCACTGTATTTTGATGTTTCAAACACACTAGGTCATTTGTTCATTTTCTACCAAGAAAATGAGCATTATGGACTAGTGTGAAATATTGGAATGAAAAGTGATAAGTATTTATGAAGAAAAGATGTAATGTAATACAATGCTAACATTGAATTCACAGGAAATTCAACCTCAGACTTCTGAGAACTGGCCAAATTAAAGGCTATCACTCACATTTTTTTTAAATACCTCATTCTTTCTGAATGCTAATAAATTCTGTGTTTTTTTTGCTGATTTTTTAAAAACTGGAAGAGAAGGAAACTGGCCTAGTTGAAAGAGGGCATGGGCTTGCAAAAACAGAGTTCCTCTGAAGTTTATAATTTCAGATAGTTTCACTGAAGTTATTAGAGCAACCATAGAGTGAAGCTAAACTAGAGGCACAATTTCAGAGCCTAAGCTGATGGCTGCCAGCTAAAGGCTGCCGGAAGCGTACATCTCCCCATAAAATTACCCAACGGTGCTTGTTTACTATTTCCATACTGCACAACAAATGCTTGCAGTCTGATGATAAGATGCATGCTAAAAACAACTCAGTAGGTTGTAAATGATGCAAACTTCGAATTTTGATGCAAAGTGTCAAAATAAAGTCACAGATTAGTGACATCTGTAATGGAATTTAAAATATATCTCAGCAGGGTGATGCTCGACAGGATTCAGATATATATAGTTTCAATCCTTTGGAAAATAGCTTTGTGTTTCAAATGTATGAGTCAAGGCATGGAAGTAAACCCCACTGAGTTCTCAGTACACTATCTGACTTTAGAAATAGGAAAACAAACATACAGGTATAGGAGCAAGACAGCACCAATATCTTTTGCTGTGCTTCTGCAGGTCTGCATTCACTTCCATGCATTTAGGCTTAAATGGAATTTAAGAATTCAAGCATCACAAAGTAAAGCAGCCCAAGGAATTTGTGGGTTGCACATGGTGATCAAAATGATTGGTATAAAATAGATGTGATAAAATTCACAAAGTTGGAGAGATTAAAGGAATTTGTTTCATACTCTCTAGTGTAGGGCAGGAATACTGATACCTTATTCAGGTAATAAATTTATATTGCAATAATAGCCTTTTTCTCTAAATGTACAAACCCAGAGAATAGGAAGAATGCTTTCTTGTAATGTAGAGAAAAACTCCTGGGGAGCGTGTTGTTAGTTTCTAAGATCAAGCACAATGCCTTTGCTGGAAAGAAAAGAATATGTCTGCATTTTCTGATGGATAGAGGGTTATTTTCATTTCAGGGGGGGTTTTTTCACTTCTAAAGAACTTTTAGTTTGAAAAATCAGTGCTTCAAAATTTAATATCCACTTATTTCTGTGTCTTTCTTGGCTATATGCATAACCTGGAGAAATCAAGAAGCTATCAGAAAAGGGATATTTTGAACACCTTTGTCTCTAGGCTGTGTCCCCTTGAAAACTAAGATCTACATTTTCTACATGTGTTTTAATTAACTTTTTAAAGTGGAAGATGAGAAGAGTGTGTCAACCTTTCTATGACTTATTATTATACAATATGACAGTTTCTATGAATAAAGTTAGGTGCTTGGCTTTTGTATGTTACCCTATCACCAAATTTGCAGGGAATGTTCAGGATTCTCTGATTTAACAAACAAACTACAAGGCAGGATTAAGGGCCCAAACAAACACCTCAATTATTATTTTTATTCAGAGTAGCCTGCAAGACTTGAAAATGGCTTATTTTTTTTTATGTGTAAGCGCTGTAGTGAAATGTGTTAAAGCATTGAGCTTGCAGACCGAAAGGTTGCAGGTTCAAATCCCGGGAGCGGAGTGAGTGCCCGCTGTTAGCTCCAGATTCTGCCAACCTAGCAGTTCGAAAACATGCAAATATGAGTAGATCAATAAGTACCGCTCCGGCAGGAAGGTAACGGCGCTCCATGCAGTCATGCCGGCCACATGACCTTGGAGGTGTCTACGGACAATGCTGACTCTTCGGCTTAGAAATGGAGATGAGCACCAACCCCCAGAGTCAGACATGACTGGACTTAACGTCAGGGGAAACCTTTACCTTTACCTAAGCACTGTACAGTTTAAGTACCATGGGGACAGTTTGGAGCCATGGGGAAGAAGAACTCAGCAAGTTCCTGGACCATCTCAACAGCATCCACCCAAACATCCAATTCACCATGGAATAAGAAAAGAAAGGAAAACTGCAATTTCTAGATGTTCTAGTCATCCGCAATCCCAATCAACAATTGGGCCACATAATTTACAGAAAACCTACACACATTGATAGATACCTTCATAAAAATTCCAACCATCACCCAAGTCAAAAAAGAAACACAATCAAAGCCCTGACAGACTGTGCACAAAGAATCTGCGAACCTCACCTCCTTCAAGGTGAACTAAACCACCTAAACTGGGCTCTACAGGCCAATGGATACTCCACCATGGACATCAGAAGAGCTGTAAGGCCAAGAACAAGGAATGAGAGTAAAGACAAAGATCCACCCAGAGGGAAAGGTGTTCTTACCATACATCAAGGGAACCATTAACCGCATAGGCAAACTAATGAAGAAACACAACTTACAAACTATCTACAGACCCACTAAGAAAATCCAACAAATGCTACGTTCAGTGAAGGACAAGAGGGATCCTCTCAGCTCTGTAGGAGTCTACCGTATACCATGCAGCGGTGGACAAATTTATATAGGGACCACCAAACATAGCACCCAAACAAGAGTCAAAGAACATGAAAGGCACTGCAGACTAATTCAACCAGAGAAATCAGCCATAGCAGAGTACTTGTTGAACCAACCTGGACACAGGATATTATTTGACAACACAGAAATGCTCAACCACTCCAACAACTATCATGTCAGACTACACAGAGAAGCTATTGAAATCCACAACCATGTGGACAACTTCAACAGAAAGGAGGAAACCATGAAAATGAACAAAATCTGACTACCAGTATTAAAAAAAACCTAAAAAAAAAGAAAACGTCAGGAGAGAATACTTCTGGAACATGGTCATACAGCGTGGAAAACATACAACAACCCAGTTTAAGTACTTTTTTTACTTTTAAAAAGGCACTCTGTATTTAAGTAGGCCACCTCTTTACTTGACAATGATAGCTGGAGGATTCTTGAAGCAGCTCAGTCTTGCCTGCATGAATTGTAAATTGTTTATAGGGCTTCATTTGGGAGATACCCAGCTGTTCTTGCATTCCCCATTCTAGAAAAGCAGGCTCCACATCTAACTTCTGTACCCCCTTTTTTATTTGTTTGTTTTTCTACATAAGAAATAAGATATCCAAGCTGTTTTTAAAAAAAGAGCCATGAGGAATAATATCACAAATATATATTGAATAATTGAGTTGAACAAAGAAAATCTGCTTGTGATATAGGAATCTTTGATTACACAGATCATTAAAACAATATGGGTGGCTGTTAAAGATGAGTGTCCCACAAGAGGCAAGGCGGCTTTTTATCATTTTATCTGTTTAATTTATTTGAAGAACCTATCATAGGGAAATGTAGATTAGATTCATGTAGATTATGTGAAAATAAGGAGGAACAATGTAATATATGATGAGTAAACCATATTACTTTCAGAAAAATAGAAAAGGTTGGTATGGCTGCAAATGACCTGGGGAAACTGGAGCTCTCTGGCTGAGATATCTCATCCCAAAACTATGTAGTCCAGGACTCCAAAGGCTTTTCAACAATGGTTAAAATGGAATAATAGTGCTATAATAGTGCACTGTGGAAGGGTCTTACTGAAGTGTATTAATATACTTTATGTCACTGAAAGGTGATTTGAATAGGCTTTTAGATATTGAGAAAAGCACATGCCTTCCTGTTTTAACTTTGCTATAAGTTGTATATTCAATTGTACCATCTTGTTTTTGTATCTTTGAGTGACCTTAAACACATTTTGACCTGAAGTCATTGGCACAGAAAGAAAAAATAGCCTCATAAAAGAAGGCTGAATATTCAGAGAGATGCAAACCATTAGCAATAAGTCAGGGAAAGAGAGGGATCAATCAGCCCTCTGGATATTTGGACTGTGAATTCCAGCAGCTATAGCTAGCATAGCATAGCCAGTGGTGAGGAATGTTGGGAGATGCACTTCAAGAACATCTGGAGAACCATATGATTTTCTCTCTTACAACAACCCAATAGAGTGCAAACCAGAATATTACAGAGTCAGGAGCTTTTAAAATGCACTCCCACCTGCTGTGGCACCCTGAGAACCTTTAATGAATTGCAAAATGAAGAGATGGTGCATATATATCATTCTGCAGCAGGCATCACGCATGAGGAAGGAAAACTGTTTAGTAGATACATTCTCCACCTCCTCTCGGGCATGTACATTTATACATTAAGAAGATGGCATTATGAAATAGGCCTCTGTTTAACAATCCCAGTAGTTAAATATGCATTGCGTAGGTAGAGCAAAGGGAGAGAGAGTAAACCTGTAGAATTTATTCATGGGTAGAGCCAATATAATGTGAAAATTTAACTTTGAAAGGAAGCTATAAAATTTGCATTTTCAAATTTATATCTCGCTTGACACCCTCTGGGCCATGACAAGTAACAGATGCCGTCAATACAAATTACAACACTTACATAATATTGTGACATACCTGAGCAAAAGCAAGTATTCATCTCACCTGTCAGTTCCCTACAAGAGCAATTTTCCTCCTTTCCATATGCCCTTCTGGTTACTTTAATTCCCCTGCCTGCACTTTCTGTAGAGGAAAGAACATAAAACATGTTCATATACTGATTGAGGATCCACACCTTGAAATTCATGCAAGAGATTAGCTATTCTCTAACACCATGACAGTTTCTGGTAAAGAAAGCACCACACCATTTTGATGCCTTGTTGAACATAGATCTCTTACAGCAGAACAGCCGCATAACTATCATAAGTGAAAGAGCTTTTTGTTAAATTTGTCACAGACTGAATCTGCAAGTGCAAACACAATTTAAATGGGAATGTCTGAGGGTTGCTGCAGTCACATTTCTCATATCTCTAGATTACCTAATTTGAAAGGGTCTTTCTATTTATTTTCAGAATTCTGAGAAGAACAGGAAAAAAAAGTAGCTGCCACACAATTTGGCCACTATCCCTTCTTCACTCTTCTGTGGTGATATATGCTTAATTATGCAAAATACAAAATGTACTGATATAATGTACAGACATTACTCTCTCCTTGCCTTAGGACGGCTGGGGAGAAGTTGGCCGGCCGGCCGGCAGACAGTGGCTCAGCGCCGCCAACTTCTCCCCGGCTGCCCTGGGGCAACTTCTCCAGTGGCTCAGACTGCGCCTCAAGCCTAGGCCACTCTGCACAGGCATGTGGCCTGAAGCCCTGCCCACTGCTGCTTAACCCCTCGCTTGCTGTGGCATTCCAGAGGTGGACCAAGAGCCACCCGCTCTTCAGCCAGGAGTTCCTCATCCACAACCATGCCAATATCGGCTTCTGCCTGGTGCTCTGCATCCTGGTCTCGCTCATGTTCGAGGTGAGCGGCTCCCCCCTCCCCTTGCTTCGCTCTCAGGTCTCCTTGTTACTCCCTCAAACAAGGCCAAGGTCTCCCACTGAGGGCCACAGTCTTCCAGATGTGGCTGTTGCGTAGGCATGGGCAAACTTGGGCCCTCCAGGTGTTTTGGGCTTCAACTCCCACCATTCCTAACAGCCTGAGCCCCTCTCCTTTTCCCCCTCAGTCCAACATAACCACAGCTCCAGGATAAAAGCTTCAGTCTGTTTGTCTTTGTCTTTGTCACCCTGTGCCATCTGCCAGATGGCATTTTTTTAAAAGATATGCCGAATGAAGTAGATCCCTATGAATGCTCTGACCTTTCTTAAGTTGGGTCTATGGCAAGGACTGAAGTTTTTACAGATTTAACTTCTGACAATATTGTTACTGCAAGTTTATTTTATGCAATTCTATCTTTATTTGCAGTCAATTTGTTAATAGCCAATGTTTTTGTAGTCATTGTTTTCAATACATTGCAATGTTAGGTGCTAAATTCATAAATATAGTAATTCTTACATAACATTACCATGTATTGAACTGCTTTTTCTGTTGTTTGTTGTAAAACATGATGTTTTGGTGCTTAATTTGTAAAATCATAATGTAATTTGATGTTTAATAGGCTTTTCCTTAATCCCTCCTCATTATCCAACATTTTCAATTATCCAAAGCTTTTACTTTTCAGTGATTGGTTTTTTTTTTGGGGGGGGGGGGTGGCGCCAAAATTCTGTTTGCTTACACTTGAAAATTACCTAGGGTCGGGCCTGCCTCCAGGGGCAAACCAAGAAGGGGCAACTTGGAAGTCCCTGAACAGATTCAGAAGTTGAGTGGGCAGATCAAAAGACAATCTGGCAAAATGGCACTACCTAGAAGAATCCTCCACCTTGTGCAACTGTGGAGCACAAGAAACAACTCACCATCTGTATGCTTGCCCACAATGCCCTGCCTCATGCACCGAGGAAGAATGATTTAAAGCTACAGACAATGTCACTGTTGCCTGTTTTTGATCTAAAATTATTTAGCCGCATGTGCTCCCTTTATTTTATCAGTTTTATACTTATTTATGCAATGCTTCTGACACAAAACAAATAAATAAATCAGGAAAGAGTGGTGCTATTACTTTCCTCGATCTAGATACTATACTCCATGCAGCTTTGAATAACATTGGCTTTTTAGCTACTGCATTTTTTTAAAAAAGCACTGAATGAAACATGCAGAATAATCACAGGATGCCTCAAACCTACACCTGTTGATAAATTCTATAAGCTAGCTGGCATTGCCCCCCCCCCCCCGATGTGCAACGGGAAGTTGCTGCTAATGGTGAGAGAAATAAGGTTGAACATTGTGAAAGCCATCCACTGCATGACTATCAGCCTCCTCCCAGTAGACTCAGGTCAAGGAGGAGCTTCATGAGAACCACCACTCCTCTTGATGCTCCCCCAGCAACAGCAAGAGTGTCCCTCTGGGCAGCTAAACCAGGCAATCCCAACTGGATGGCCCCCCACGAGGGTTTGCCTCCAGGGCAAACCAAGAATGGGCAACTTGGAAATCCCTAAATAGACTGAAAAGCTGAGTGGGCAGATCAAAAGACAACCTGGCAAGATGGCACTACCTTGAGGAATCCTCCACCTTGTGTGACTGTGGAGCAGAACAAACAACTCCTCATTTTATCACTTTTAAACATATTTATTATGCAATGCTTTTGACATGAAATAAATAACAAAAATAAATAAGCTACTGCATTACACCATTGTTCATCCTGCAGTCTACTAATCAGCACATTAGTCTTGCTTCAAGTGTAGGATTGAACATTCTTTGCATTTTTTTTCTAACCTTACACCATTAAGCTGTATTTCTGGTATTGCAGGAGGATTGGCTGATGATTGCTGCAAGAGCACTTTGGTTTTCTCATTGTTCAGGAGCCCCCAGATGGCGTAGTGGACTAAGTGACTTGAAGGTTGGGTTGCTGACCTGAAAGCTGCCAGGTTCGAATCCCACCTGGGGAGAGTGTGGATGAGCTCCCTCTATCAGCTCCAGCTCCATGTGGGGACATGAGAGAAGCCTCCCACAAGGATGGTAAAAACATCAAAAACATCCGGGCATCCCCTGGGCAACGTCCTTGCAGACGGCCAATTCTCTCACTCCAGAAGCAACTCCAGTTGCTCCTGACACGGAAAAAAAAATTGTTCAGTGAGAGGCAGAGCTTTTTGTATGCTTCTACAAAGGTGTTTAGAGTGGCTTGTAGATCTTCTTCTGAATGCACACAGACTACATTATCATCAGCATATTGGAGTTCTATAACAGATGATGTTGTGACCTTGGTTTTGGACATATTTAAACATATTCCTATGATTGGGTTGCTGTGAGTTTTCCAGGCTGTATGGCCATGTTCCAGAAGCATTACCTCCTGACATTACACCCACATCTATAGTAGGCATTCTCAAAGGTTGTTGAGGTCTGTTGGAGACTAGGCAAGTGAGGATTAAATATCTGTGAAATGTCCAGAGTGAGAGAAAGAACTCTTGTCTGCCTGAGGCAGGTGTGAATGTTTCAATTAGTCACCTTGATTAGCATTGAAAAGCCTTGTAGATTCAAAGCCTGGCTGATTCCTGCCCAGGAGAATCCTTTGTCTGGAGTTGTAAGCTGCCCCCGATTGTTTTATGTCTGGAATTTCCCTGTTTTCAATGTGTTGTTCTTTATTTACTTTCCTGATTTTAGAGGGTTTTTTTTAATACTGGTAGCCAGATATTGTTCATTTTCATGGTTTCCTCCTTTCTCTTGAAATTGTTCACATGCTTGTGGATTTCAATGGCTTCTCGGACATATGGCTTTCAATGGCTTCTGGATTTCAATGGCTTCTCTTCACTATTTCTCTGAAATAGTGGTTGTTAGAGGCAAGTTTGGAGTGGGGAACAGGGGGCTGGCTAGATGGCATGTAGCCACCACCCCAGCAAAATCCCAGGGTTTGGGGTTGGTGTGTCTATGTAGAAGGGCCTCCCAGATCCCACCAGTGAAGCCTGGGACAATGGTGGGATGGAAGGGAAATCATAGAATCATAGAATCATAGAATAGTAGAGTTGGAAGAGACCTCACGGGGCATCCAGTCCAACCCCCTGCCAAGAAGCAGGAAATCGCATTCAAAGCACCTCCGACAGATGGCCATCCAGCCTCTGTTTAAAAGCCTCCAAAGAAGGAGCCTCCACCACAGTCCGGGGGAGAGAGTTCCACTGCCGAACAGCTCTCACAGTGAGGAAGTTCTTCCTGATGTTCAGGTGGAATCTCCTTTCCTGTAGTTTTAAGCCATTGTTCCGCGTCCTAGTCTGCAGGGCAGCAGAAAACAAGCTTGCTCCCTCCTCCCTATGACTTCCCCTCACATATTTGTACATGGCTATCATGTCTCCTCTTAGCCTTCTCTTCTGCAGGCTAAACATGCCCAGTTCTTTAAGCAGCTCCTCATAGGGGAAATCTTGCCTAGGTGATTGTAAGACTCAAGCAGGTTTGTATTCTGTGCATTGGAATAAATTCTTTTTAAAAAGTATCTTAATAAATCCTCCTTTTGCTCATCTCATCAAGATACATCATCAGGTAAGGAGTGCCTCCTCAAAGCACATACACTGACTGAGAAGCAGTGTGGGGCATAGGTCTTTCTTACAATTGTGTAGGGCCTTTGTTTCCCATTACCACCACCACCACATTTATAATGAGCAGGGATCCATCCTGGGCACCAATAGATTTGATGATACTTCCTTTATTCTTTCTCCTTTATATGACTGACGCACTTTATCTTTTCCTCTTACAATCCCTACAGGTTATGTTTCTGCTACCATCAATCTAGCATGCAATTGCAAGGCATTTGTTTCTTGTTATGGTTTTTGCCTCATTTGTTACTAGATGGTACACAAGACCTCCCCTTTAAAGAAGTCAAAAGACCACAGTGAAACAGAGAAGATGACTTATGTAACAACTGCTGCTACACAGGGAAGAGAGAGATGAGACTCTAATGCCACCTCACCCCTGCACATAGGGAAGTGATTACAAGGTTATATCTTCTTCCAGTACTACTCCAAATCTCTGAGCAGTATAGATATATTTCATAATTCAGTTGTTATTTATTTATTTATTTATTTACAACATTTTTACCCCACCTTTCTCATCCGACTCAAGGCGAATTACAACACCCGGCAAGATTCAATGTCAAACAATCAATAAAATTAACAACACATTTAAAACCATTAACAGTATCAGTAAAAATACATTATACAAACATTAAAAAGCATTAAAAACATATAAATTACTTAATTTCATTTTTCCAAGAACCTTGTACATAGACCTTAATTCAGACCATGTCAATATTTGCTTACTCATTAAATGCTTGTGCACAAAGCCATGTCCAGAACCGTTTAGGGCTTTGTAGGTCAAAACCAGCACTTTGACTTGGGCTCGGTAGCATACCAGCAGTCAGTGGAGCTGGCTTAGTGGGGGGGGGGGTGGTACACTCCCTGTATGCTGCCCCAGTTATTAATCTGGCTGCCACCCATTGTACTAATTGGGGCTTCCAGGATGTCTTTAAAGGCAGCCCCATGTAGAGCCTGTTGCAGTAATCCAAACGGGATGTAACCAGAGCGTGGACCACCGTGGCCAAGTCAGACCTCCCAAGGAATGGGCGCAGCTTGCGCACAAGTCTTAGTTGTGCAAATGTTCCCCTGGCTACCACTGAAACCTGGGGTTCCAGGCTCAGTGATGAGTCCAGGAGAACACCAAGACTGCGAACCTGTGTCTTCAAGGGGAGTGCGACCCCATCCAACACAGGCTGTAACCCTATTCCCTGTTCAGCCTTATGACTGACCAGGAGGACCTCCGTCTTGTCTGGATTTAATTTCAATTTGTTCGCCTTCATCCAGTCCAACACAGCGGCCAGACACCAGTTCAGGACCTGGACAGGCTCCTTAGTGACAGGTGGGAGTGACAGAGCTAGACATCATCTGCGTACAGATGACACTGCACCCCAAAACGCCGGATGATCTCCCCAGCGGCTTCATGTAGATGTTAAACAGCATGGGGGACAGTACTGAACCCTACGGGACCCCGCAAGTCAATGATTGTGGGGCCGAGCAGGTGTCCCCCAAAGACACCATCTGGGAATGACCCTCCAGAAAGGACCGGAGCCACTGTAAAACAGTACCTCCAAGCCCCATTCTGCCAAGGCGTCCCAGAACGATACCGTGGTCAACAGTATCAAAGGCCATTGAGAGGTCCAGCAGAACCAGCAGGGACACACTCCCCCTGTCCAGTTCCCAGTGAAGGTCAATGACTAAGGCGACCAAGGCTGACTCGGTACCATGCCCCAGCCTGAAGCCAGACTGCGCCAGATCTAGAAAATCAGTATCATCCACAAATGCCTGGAGTTGTGCAGCCACCACATGTTCCACAACCTTGCCCAAAAAGAGGAGATTGGAAATAGGCCAATAGTTATCCAATTGAGTGGGGTCCAGTGATGGCTTTTTCAACAGCGGTTTGATTACAGCCAATTTAAGGATCGCTGGAATAATGCCTTCCCGAAGGGAGGCATTCACCACCACCTTCACCCCCTTGGCCAATCCCTCTCTGGCTTCTCTCACCAGCCAGGATGGGCAAGGGTCTAGGATGCATGTGGTAGCCCTCACCTCTCCAAGCACCTTGTCCACATCCTCAGGCTAAACCAATTGAAAGGAATCCATCAAAATGGGACAAGCAGGTGCTCTTGCTACATCCTCGGAATCTGCCGTTAATATGGTGTCAAAGCCAGAACGGATCAAAGTGATTTTGTCCACAAAAAACCAAGCAAATGTTTCACAGCGGGATGCCGAATTGTCAGGGATCCCATCTTGAGGTTATAACAAACCTCTGACACCTCGGAACAGCTCCATCTGACGGTACTGTGCGGACTAGGCTTGCTCAAATAATTCGTTTTCCCCGTTAACCGTTATTAATTCGTTATTTTCGTTTGTTTTGAAGCAATTTTGAAGCATTGGTTGTCACACGTCTGGATATCGCGGTTTCGAATCGCGAGAGGCCGTTTTTCGTTATGTCGTCGTTTTTTTCGTTAGGAAAAAAAAGCTTTTGCAAAGCACCCAAACTCCCACCATTCAGGCCCTTCCCTTTTGCCCCTCAGCAAAAGGGGCGTCACGGGCTCAGCCAATGGGAGGGGGCGAGGGGGAAGGAGGCCGAGGAGGAGGAGGAAGACGGAGGGGGGAAATGGCCGCCGCCGCCTCGCCTCAGCAGCTGATAATAATTTATTATTATTACCTCCCAAGGGTGATCTCCCAATAGCCTACCGAGGAAGGACTGGGCCAGGTTTCTGTCTTCGGGAGGGAGGCTCTCGCGTGTCAGCGCCCAGGAAGGCGAGGCCCGCACGTCGGAAAGGAGGCGCGTCCACGTGTCTTTCCTTTCTTCTTCCAGGAGGGAAGGAGGGGGAGAGGGAGGTCCCCCCTTGGTTGCCCTCTTTCCCTCCCAAAGTGGCTCTTGAAAATGGGGCGCTTTTCCCCTTCCCCTCCCGCCCTTCCCGCGACCTTCCCCAAGGTCTCCCCCGAAGAGCCCACCGACCTTTCCTTTCCTTCGGGCGGCGTCCTCTCCTTCTCCTCCTCGGAAGCCTTGTGGGGAGGATGGGGCTGGGAGGGAGGGAGGGAGGGTCGCTTAGGAGGCGGAAGGCGAAGGCGGGCGAGGGGCGCGGGCGGCGCTGCTCATGCCTCCCTCACTGCCTGCCTCTGCTTCTCCCTCTGCCGCCCCCTCCTCCGCTTCCTCCGCCTCCTCCTCGCAAGGCGCATCCAGGCGGGCGGAGGCGGCGGATCGAGACCCCTTCCCCTCTGCTTCGTCCTCCTCCGGCGGCTGTCCTCCCTTCGCTCGCTCGCCCTTCCCTGCCTGCCAGGCCTGATACTCAAAGGTTTTGACGTCTGTGCGAAGCTAGGCAAGTGGGGTTTATATATCTGTGGAAGGCCCAGGGTGGGAGAAAGAACTCTTGTCTGTGGGAGGCAAGTGTGAATGTTGCAATTGGTCACCTTGATTAGCATTGAATAGCCTTGCAGCTTCAAAGCCTGGCTGCTTCCTACCTGGGGGAATCCTTTGTTGGGAGGTATTAGCTGGCCCTGATTGTTTCCTGTCTGGAATTCCCATTTTCTGGGTGTTTCTGGGAAGGTAATGGCACTCCATGTAGTCATGCCGGCCACATGACCTTGGAGGTGTCTATGGACAACACTGGCTCTTGGGCTTAGAAATGGAGATGAGCACCAACCCCCAGAGTCAGACATGACTGAACTTAACGTCAAGGGATACCTTTACCTTTACCTATACACACACACACATTATGCAGGGACTATATATTATATATATACACAGACAGTATATATCACACACACACCAATTTAACAAAGTTTCAGCCACAAAAACAAAGTTTCTGAAGTAGAACAATGACTTTCACAGTAAAGACAACCCAATTTAACAGGAAATAAGACTTTCAAACCAGGAACAGATTTCTGCAATTATTAAAAAATGGTTTATTATAAAAGCTATGAAAATTCGCCAAAAATCAGAGGATAAGGGAAACGTTCCAAATTTTGGTGAGCTATCAGTTTTAAATGTGTTCTACCACTGTACCAAGTTGGAAGACGATCACTCAAAAAATGAGGGTGGGAGAGTCCTGTAAATTCCTCTCCCTCTGTGCTGTTTTTGGGAATTGCGCATTTCGAAAATTTTTGGGGGCCAAATTCGTAAATAGCAACAAAAACGAAAAACTGCCCCCTCTAGTTTTGAAACGAGTTTAGAATCAAATTTTTCATGGATCGATCAAGCCTAGTGCGGACACAATATTAGCTGCAAAGAAAGAATTCTTTGCAGCATCTACTGCTGCAGTGTATGCCCTTAGATAGGAACATAGCCGTGTTTGGTTTGACTCGTTTGGTTCCGAACGCCACATGCACTCTAATCCCTCTTCTTTATCTTCATTGCTGCCAGCTCCGCGGTGAACCAAGGAGATGGTTTAGCTCTGGTACTTGAGAGGGGGTGTTCTAGAGCGATCGTGTCTATTGCCCTAGCAGCCCCTTTGTTCCAGAGATCGACCAGAGCATTGACAGGGTCACCAGCCGAGGTGGCGGGAAACTCCCCAAGAGCCATCAGGAATCCATCCGGATCCATAAGCCTTCTGGGGTGGACCATCTTAATTGGTCCTCCACCCCTGCAGAGGTTGGGGGGTGCCATAAGTCTTAACTTGATCAGGTGTTGGTCGGTCCATGGCAAAGGAGCGATGGTAAGCTCCTCCACACCTCCACCTTCCTCCCATCCCTGATAAAAACCAAGTCAAGTGAGACAGTCCCATGGTTGCCCCCCTCGATGGAGTGTCACCTTGCCATGGTGAGGGGGGTTGCATGTTCCAATGAACCTGAGGGCACAACCACTGGAGGCATGCACTCCCAGGAGTGGCCACAGGGGAGGATCCAGACCTAGAACAATCCGAAGACCCTAAGACCTCAACGGTGGAGGATAACATGGTACATGTTACAACGGCTGTGAAGGCGGAAGAAGACTGCAACAGACTAAGAAGCCACTCTCGTTGTGTTAATCACACTACTGCTGGGACATCACTCTGTGAAGACTGTGTGTTGACCGGCCATGTACTGACCTCCACACATTAAAAAAAATCACGCACAGGCGTCTTCCAAGAAAAATAAAAACAAAGCAACAAAAGTCCCATGGCGATCAGCGAGTGGTGACGGAGGCAGGACTGTGAAATCTGGAAGCCCCTAGTCACAGACTGGCACATGGGCGGTGGATATGGACTCAGTCGTTCTACCTCAAAGTCTGAGGCAGTTGAGTAGTCCGGCAGCTGAGCAGCCCTTTTTAGGATCCGCTCTGCTCACCCCACATGGAGAAGGGGCTAGAAAAGGTGCCCTAAACATAGTCTGCCTCTCTTATCCCTGACTGGACTGCCACATCCTGAGGGGTCAACACTCTGTGGCCAAAAAAAGAAATGAACTTTGGAACATGGAATGTACAGACACTGTTGGATAACACTGACAATGAACAACCTGAACGCAGGACTGCTATCATTGCAAGGGAGCTGGGACACTTTAACATCAACATAGCAGCGCTTCGGGAGACCCAGAGAGCAGGAGAGGGACAGCTAAAGGAAGAAAAAGGAGGCTACACCTTTTTCTGGAAGGGACTGCCTGAAGAAGAGTGAAGAATACACGGAGTTGGCTTTGCTATCAGAAATGGCCCGGTGAAGCATCTGACTGAAGCACCCACTGGCATCAACGAACGACTCTCAACCCTCCAAATTAACCTTGCCAAAAACCAACAGGCAACCATCATATGTGCCTATGCACCAACACTAGATGCTGACGAAGACATCAAGGAAAATTTTTATTGTCAGCTGGACACCATCCTATCGGAGTTACCTAAGAAGGAAAAAATCATCCGCCTGGGGGGATGCTAAGACATCATGGAAGCACCCCCGGTCAAAGCATTGGCACCTCTTGGACTATGTAATTACACGTGCCAGAGACCGCTGCAATGTGCTTCTCACAAGAGCCATGACAGGTGCTGATGACTGCTGGACAGACCACAGGTTAATCCAATCCACGATGGCTATCAAGATCGCCCTCAAATGCAGACTCCGAGGAAGAAAAATATGGCCCAAAATGAACACCCAAGCTCTTCAGGAGCCCTCCAAACGAGCTCTTCTCCAAACAAGACTCAAGGATCATCTACCCACAGAACACCCTGAAAATGTTGAGGAACATTGGAACAAACTGAAGACCTCCATCATCACAGCCTGCGAAGAAACCATTGGATACCAAACTAAGAAACTCAAGCATAGCTGGTGGATAAAGAAGGCTGAAGAAATCCAACACTTTGCAGATACCCATGATGCTCAGGGATTTTTCAAAGCCACAAAGGTCATTTACGGACCAAGAAACCATGGCATACAGCCTCTACACTCATCAGATGGAACCAAACTTCTGAAGGACAAAACATCAATTGCACTACATTGGAAAGAGCACTACCAGAACCTGCTGAATCGCAGCTCCAACGTGGCCAAAGAGGTCCTCTCACAAATCCCACAACAACAAACCAGGGATGAGCTTGCAGCACTGCCTAGTATGGAAGAAGTCAGCAATGCCATCAGCCAACAAAAAAAACAACAAAGCCAGCGGACCTGATGGGATCCCTGCTGAAATCTTCAAGGAGGGTGGACCTGAGCTGACACAACAACTCCACCAGCTCATTGAAAAGGTGTGGGTGACCGAGAAAATCCCAGCAGACTTCAAGGATGCCACCATCATCACCTTTTCAAGAGAGGGGATAGAACAGACTGCAGGAACTATCGCGGTATCTCCCTTCTAACCTCCGCTGGGAAAATCCTTGCAAGAATCCTTGCTTCTGCCCCTCCAGAGGAACAGTGGACATGATCTTCACTGCTCGACAGCTCCAAGAAAAATGCAGGGAACAAAACCAATCTCTGTACATGGCATTCATTGACCTTGCAAAGGCATTCGACATAGTGAATCTCAGCGCTCTCTGTACCATCCTCCAAAAAATTGGGTGCCTGACAAATCTGTGAACATCCTGCGGCTCCTCCATGATGACATGATGGCAACAGTCTTGGATAGCAATGGCTCCTAAAGTGACCCATTTAAGGTGGAATCAGGTGTCAAGCAGGGATGTGTTATTGCCCCTACCTTATTTTCCATCTTCATCGCTATGATACTTCATCTTGTTGACGGGAAGCTTCCCACCGGGGTGGAAATCATCTATCGGACAGATGGCAAGCTAATTAACCTCAGCAGACTGAAAGCCAAAACCAAGGTCACCACAACATCTATTATAGAACTCCAATATGCCAATGACAACGTAGTCTGTGTGTACTCAGAAGAAGACCTACAAGCCACTCTAAACACCTTCGCAGAAGCATACAAGAAGCTCGGCCTCTCATTGAACATCGAGAAAACCAAAGTGCTCTTCTACCAGGCACCAGCTACTCCCTCTGCAATGCCAGGAATACAACTTAATGGTGTAACACTAGAAAATGTTGACCATTTCCGCTACCTTGGCAGCCACCTCTCCACAAAAATCAACATTGACACTGAAATACAACACCGCCTGAGCTCTGCAAGTGCAGCATTTTTCAGAATGAAAAAGTGTTTGGACATCCATAGAGATACCAAGGTGCTTGTTTATAAAGCCATTGTCCTCCCAACCCTGCTCTATGCCTGCGAAACGTGGACGGTCTACAGACATCACACCAAACTAATGGAGCGTTTCCATCAGCGTTGCCTCAGAAAAATCCTGCAAATCTCTTGGGAAGACAGGCGGACAAATGTCAGCGTGCTGGAAGAAGCAATGACCAACAGCATTGAAGCGATGCTCCTACACCATCAACTCCGCTGGACTGGCCACGATGTCCAAATGCCTGATCACCGTCTCCCAAAGCAGTTGCTCTACTCCGAACTCAAGAACGGGAAAGGTAATGTTGGTGGACAGGAAAAGAGATTTAAAGATGGGCTTAAAGCCAACCTTAAAAACTGTGGCATAGACACTGAGAACTGGGAAGCCCTGGCCCTTGAGCAGTCTAATTGGAGGTCAGCTGTGACCAGCAGTGATGCGGAGTTTGAAGAGGCACGAATGGAGGGCTTAAGGTAGAAACGTGCTAAGAGGAAGGAGCGTCAAGCCAACCCTGACCGGGACCCCCTTCCACGTGGAAACCAATGTCTTCACTGCGGGAGAACATGCAGATCAAGAACAGGTCTCTTCAGCCACCTAAGAATTCACCCTCAAGTCCCCACGACTGGAAGACCATCATCCTCGAACTACGTGGGATTGCCTAAGTAAGTAAGCCATGGTGGCCATGAAGTCCTGAGCCATGCCGGAAAGGATGGTCTCAGCATGGACATTGAAGTCCCCCAGCACCATAAACTGCTGAGACTCTAACGCCAGGCTCGAGACCACGCCTGCTAGCTCAGGCAGGGAGACTGTAGTGCAGCGGGGTGGTCGGTACACTTACAGAATCCCTAGTCTGTTCCGGTCACCCACCCTCAGATGGACACATTTGAACAAGGTTGACTGTGGGATGGGGCACCTCGTCAGGGGGATGGAATCCTTGTAGACTACAATGACACCACCTCCCCGTCCTCCAGATCTTGGTTGATGCTGCACGGTATAACCTGGTGATCAAAGCTGGGTGAGATTCACCCCCCCCCAGCCTTTTCCAACATATCTAAAGCAATATGTACTTTGTTATCATTCTGATTTTATTAGAAACACCTAGTTACACTAGCAGAGTCTTCAGTTAAATTGCAAAGTTCTGATTGTTCCATAAAATTATGTAATAATCATAACAATCCTTTTGAGAGGGGAAAATAAGGCACACCTTCATGAATGTCATTGGTTGTTTTAGTCACAAATACAGACTTTGAACTTACCTATACTAGCCAAAAACCCAGACTCATCTCAAATGAAAAGCTGATAGACTTTGAACACATACTTCCAGTGAGTATCCCAGGGTTTAAAGCAGCTTTACCACATTTTGGGCAAAATCGGGGATATTCCAGTATTTGCTGGACACTCTGGAGTATCCTGTGGCCTTGCAGCAGTCTGGATATCGATCACATTCAATTTGGTCTGATTTTCAGATGTGACACCATCATTATCACTCTTAGCATAGGAAAAAGGGTGGATCATGCCTATGGCACCACTGGTTCCACTCCTAGTGAGCCACGAATCTCCGTGCAAGCTCCTAGCTGTTGTGGGTGTCTCTGCTGACATCAGAACAGGGTGAAATGCATGACCACCATGAAAGTTGGGGGGAGCAATTCCCTCTCTTTCATCCTGGCTGTGTAGCACCTCTGCCAATGTCAAGATAGGGCTCCTGTGTAACCAGGACATAAGAATGGTAATTGCCTTACTCTTTCATGCTGGTTGTGCAGATGTCTTGTACTGATGTTAGCAGAGGCACTCATGAGAACCAGAAGAGCTTCATGGCCAGCTGGGAGACGCAGCTGAGATAGAAAAGGTAAAAAGCATACAAAAGCTGCTGCATTCCCCAGCCATGTAAGCAATGGTGTTGAATCCAGGGGCACATACCCAAAGCTGGTGTAGGTGAGCCCATGGTTAACACTTAACTAGGCCCAAGAGTTGGACCTTTGCAAAATTTCAGTGGATGGCTAAAGATGCATTTATGTGATATATGTGTGTGTGTGTGTGTCTAGAGAAGGGCAACCAAAATGATCAGAAGTTTGGAAACCAAGCCCTATGAGAAGTGGCTTAGGAAGGGGGCATGATAGCCATGGTTAAATAGTTGAAAGGATATCACATTGAAAAGGGGACAAGCTTGTTTTTTTCTGATGTGTAGGCTAGGACATAGAGTAATAGAATCAAATTGCAGAAAAGAGATCCCACCTAAACATTAGAAGAACTTCTTAATGTTATCAGCTGTTTAGTAGTGGAATATGCTGTTCTGGAATGTGGTTGTGTCTCCTTCTCTGGAGGTTTTTAAGCAGACGCTGGGTGGCCATATGTCAGGAGTACTTTGGCCGTATTTTCCTGCATGGCAGGGGGTTGGACTGCATGATCCTTGTGGCCTCTTCCATGATATATATGTGTGTGTATCAACATCTTTTGGATAGGTTCAATGATTAATTTTAGAGAGGGCAATGTTAGTTTTGCCTTGCACAATATTTGCATTCACTTTCTGCATCCCTACTCAAGACTGAAAAATTTCCCATGAAAAACTAGCCGCTTGGCCAGGTGTTCAAACTACAGATTTGGAAGCAGCTGCCAGAATACATCCATAACACCAGTTACACGATATTCATACAAATTCAGTAAAAGAAGAAGCCAGAAATTAGAATACCAAGGTTGTACAAAGGAGATTTAAAATAAAGAATACTGCTCCTAGCTGGAAGGCAACACTGTTCTATGTGCTTAGTTTTTCATGGGCATTACAGCTGAAATTGCTCACAAATCATTCCAGGTGCATTAAATCCAGATGGTAAAAGTGTTTGGTTCTTTCTTTCTTTTTGTAAAACCCATTAATTATAGGGCACAATACTCTGTGATAGTTACTGTTTTAGCAAATAATTACTTGAAAAATATTGGTTTTCCTGTAAAAGTTAAGCCAGCAAGCAATATAAATGTTTACACCTAAGCCAATTCAGTTTTATCTAGCAGAATAGCAATTACTGAAAAATGTAGACACGTTCTTTGAAATGTACTGCTCTAGATGGTACATTATTCAGTGCCCTTCTGACATGGATGCAACTTCTGGATGGCAGAGACAAAATGAGACCAATCTTAATGAATTAATTGCATGACATTTTTAAAAGGAGGTGATTCTGAAAATGCATTTGTGACATAGAAACTGGATTGCCAGTTGTCCCCAGAAACACCAGGGCCTAGAGTTGTAAATAAAGCAGAGTGGTAATTGAATGCATCTAGCCTCTCAAGAATCAGGTGGCTGCATAATATGCCAGCTGCAGGTTCCAAAGAGGAACCTGCAGCAGGGCTTCTTAAGTCAATATATGAATTGCATGATAGGGAAGCTCCTTTATTAATTATGAAAGCAAGAATGGCTGAGCCCAAAAATAAGGGTTGCAGTTGTTTTGTCTGAGAGAGATTTTTTTTAAATGCTAGCTAATGCCACAGTCATGTAAAGCAGGGCTTCTTGAATCATTTTAAGCTTGTGACTCCTTTTTACCTGATACATTTTTATGTGACCCTACAGATACAGGTATATAAAATAGGTATACTAATAAAGCTTTTAAAAAATCAGACGGTTAAATCTGTGGATATGTTGGGTGGGGCAACTGTATTACAGCAATAGAAATTAGTGCATGTCTAAGTCCCATGTACATAAAAAGTAAATCGCTCAAGTAAAATACTGTAGGAACTCAGTATCCACTGGGGTACATTTCCAGGACACCTCCAGCCTCGTGAATACCAAAACTCATAGATGCTCAAGTCCCACGATAGATAAGGGTATAACAAAATTGAGTCCCTTAAATAAAATGATAAATTTAAGGTTTACTTTTTTGATATCCGTATTAATATTTTCAAGCCATGAAAGGTTGAATCAATGGATATGGAGAGCCCACCTTATTCCAAGTCACATTCTACAATAAGATTAATGTACAATCCTTAAAATAATAATTTTAATGTAAATGTTTGGAGGACTGACAGGGATTTCCTCCTTCTCCTCCTTCACCCTTACATACTTCCTTGCTTTTCCTCTACCCACACCCTCTTTCTCCTCCATTGTTCTTTCACTCACATTCATCTACCGGTATGTGGACAGCTGTCTCAGCTAGGCCCCTTTCTGTTCCCTCAGCAGCTTGGGCTCAGCTTCCTCTTTTCTTCCTTTAGTATCAGATGCAGAAGCCCCACCAATTTCCATGGGGAGGGTGGGAGCCCTTCATGACCCCCACTATTCATTTAAACAACCTCATTTAGGGTTTTGACCCACAGTTTAAGAAATGTTGGTGTAAGTAACCATCAAGAATGGACCAAAATAGCTATAACTTAATAGAGCCTTGTTTGCAAATACAACAATAAATAAGAAAAGAAGAAAAATGCAATGAATTGAAGGAAAACAGAATTACTATATTATTATCATTATTAATTATTAATTCATTATTTATTATTAGACTTATGCAGTTAGAAGGGACCCCCAAAGGCCACCCAGTCTCACTAATTCTGCTAAGCAGGAAGATGGAATTACTATTATATAATTATGTTGTTGTTGTTGTTGTTATTATTATTATTATTATTATTATTATTATTATTATTATTATTATTATTATCATATAGTTGGAAGAGAACCAAGACCCATCCATTCCGACCCCCTTCTATCCAAAAGGAAGACCCCATTAAGTCCTTCATGACAGATGGCTATCCAAACTCTATTTATAGAATCATGGAATGCTGAAAGTTTAAAGAGACCCCCAAAGGCCATCAAGTCCAATTTTACTCAACAGGCAGGGGGACACCATCTAAGCCCTTCTGATAGTTGACCATCTGCTTAAAAACTAGTCCCCAGTCACATGTGCTTAAATTGAAAAAATTACTAAAAGTCAGTAGATGAACAAGTCTTTCTGAAACCTTGCAGGACTGAGGCCCTGTTTATGTTGTCTCATTGTGCAAAAATTCAAGGGGATACGTCTTTTAGTTTTTGTAAAAGAAAATTCTAAAAACTTTTTAAATTCATAAAAATCAGTGGATGAATGAAAGAATCTGAAATTTGGCAGGCTTAAAGTGGTAAATGTGGCCTAAAACTGTGGCAATTTTCATCCTGCTATCCATAAAAATGTTTTAATTTTTCAAGCCTCTGAGGTTGTGTGACCTGCCCAAAGGGCTTAAATTGAAAAAAAATTTACTAAAGGTTCTGAAACTTGGCAGGACTGATGCTGTTCCATCATCCAGAAATTCAAGGGGATACCTCTTTTCGTCTTTTAAAAAAATATTTATAAAATCTTTAAAACGTTCCTAAAAATCAGTGGATAACTGAAACTTTCTGAACCTTAGGAGGCTTACAGCTGTAAATGTGGCCTCCAACAGTGACAAATTTAATCCTGATAGCCATAAAGATGACAGTGAAATGAGCCTTGAAACTTTCCCCATTGCCACTAATGGAACAAATATCACCCAAACAGTAAACAAAACTTTGGAATTTGGATAATCAACACACACACACACACACACACACCCCAAATCTATCTGAATCTTTTTGAAATGAAATGGGGGTCATCTGAATTTTGAAATTAAATCCAGAATTGATTTCTGCCATTTTGCACACCTCTATTACCACCTCATCAGACGGGGCTTGGGAAGTGTCTTAGGATGCTTCCCTGCCAGTCCAGTGATGGATGGGCATGCTAGCCATCCCACGCTTACCTCCCAACACATAGGCCTGCCCATGTTGTGTTGGCTCCAGTGGAGCCAGCACAGATCCTCACTGCTCAGACAAGACTTCCCACATGTGTTGGTCGAAACATTACCATGGGGGTGTGGCTTGTGGGGTGATGGATTTGCCCCACTGTCTTTCTTTTTTTGGCAAAGCTAGGAGCCTTCGGTGGCACAGCAGGTTAAACCGCTGAGCTGCTGAATTGCTGACCGAAAGGTCAGCAGTTCCAAGTCTGGGGAGCGGGGCGAGCTCCTCTGCCAGCCCCAGTTTCTGCCAAAAGCAGTTCAAAAGCATGCCAATGTGAGTAGATCAATAGGTACAACTCCAGCGGGAAGGTAATAGTGCTCCATGCAGTCATGCCGGCCACATGACCTTGGAGGTGTCTAGGGACAATGCCAGGTCTTCGACTTAGTAATGGAGATAAGCACCAACCCCCAGAGTTGGACACAACTAGATTTAATGTCAGGGGAAAACCTTTACCTTTACCCTAGAGAAAGTGGGAATTTTTGTCTGGCCTTTGTGATAAGGTCGTAAGACTCCTAGACTGAGGTCCATTTTGTTAGTTTTGTCCCAGCTCTCTAATTTGCTAAGATCATTTTGAATTTTTATCTTGTCCTCTGAGGTATTAGCTATCTACCCCCCCCCCCCCAATTTGATGTTATCTGCATATTTGATTGGCACGCCTTCTATCTTGTGCAGCTATTTAAAAACCTTAAAAATTTGTAATTGGTACTACCATATTTGAGCATTGTTTTATTATATAGAAGCAATCTAGGTGCAGTCTTGAAGATAGATTGGACCCGAAGCATTTAGGGTTTTATAGGCACTCACCTGAACTTTGAATTGGAGCTGGAAACTTGTCGGAAGCTAGTGGAGCTGCTTTAGGAGGGGTGTGGTAAAGCTCATCCCAGTTAGTAATCTGGCTGACAACTTTTGCGCTAACTGCACTGAGTGATCTTCAAAGGCAGCCCCACGTAGAGTGCATTACAGTAGTCCATTCCAGATTTAACTAAGGCATGGACCACCATGGCCAAGTCAGGCTTTCCAAGGTACGTTCGCAGCTGGCACACAAGTTTTAACTGTGTGAAGGCCCTCCTGCCACCGATGACATTTGAACTTCAAGTGTCAGTGGTGAATCCAAAAGAACCCTTGGATTGTGGTCCTGTGTCCTCAGGGGGAGTGTAACCCCGTCAAGCACAGCTTGCCACCCCGTATCCTGATTGGCCTCTTGACTAACCAGGAGGACCTCTGTCTTGTCTGCATTAAGTCTTAACCTGTTGGCCCTCATCCAATCCATCATAGCTGCCAGGCACTGCTTTAGGATCCAGGAAGCTTCCCTGGAATTATGTGAAAAAGAGTAGTACATTTGTGTGTCATCTGCATAGAAATGGCACCCAACCCTAAAACTGCAGATGTTCTCACCCAGCAGTTTCATGTAGATGTTGAAAAGCATGGGGAAAAGAATGGAACCTTGTGGGACCCGCCAATGGTCAGGGATCCAAACAGGTGTCCCCCAGCATGACCATCTGGATATGATCCTCCAGGAAGGAGTGGAGCCACTGCAGCACAGTATCCCCAAGACCCATTCTGGAGAACCAACCCAGAAGAATACTATGGTTGATGGTATCGAAAGAGAACCAGCAGGGACACACTCCTTCTGTCTAGTTGAATCCAGGGACGATTTCTTTAGAATAGGTTTTAAAATTGCATTTTAAAAATTAGATGGTAAATGTCCCTGGTCCAGCAAGGCATTAATAATACTCAAGAACCACTCGGCCAACCCCCCACTGCCAAGTTTGATAAGCCAGGAAGGGCAAGGTTCTAGAGCACAAGTGGTGGCTCTCACATCTCCAAGAATCTTGTCCATGTTACCAGGACGAACATGCTGAAACAAACCCAACAAGATAGGACAGACAGATGCCTCAGATACATTTGCAGGAACTACTATCAAACTGACATCTAGTTTGTAACGAATCCAAGCAACTTTATCTGCAAAATGATGTGCAAACTCGCCACATCAAGTCATCGAGTTGTTGGGATTCTCTCCCTGGGAACCAGGGTAGAGAAGTTCCCTGACCACTTAGAATAACTCTGCTAGTCTGTTTATTCTAGATGCAATGCGGGCAGTGATTGCACCTTCCTGGCTGCCTTCATTGCCATGGAGTAGGCTTTAAGTGAGACTCTAGCCCATGTTTGGTCGGATTCATTTCAATATTTTTGTCAGATGTACTCTAGACTCTGCCTTGCTTTGCTTCATCACTGCCAACTCCCTGGTAAACCAAGGAACTGAGTTGATTCTGCTATGTGAGAGGGCACATTCGGGGGTGATTGTGTCTACTGCCCTAGCTGCCTCTCTACTCCAGAAATCAACCAGGACTTTGACAGGATTGTCTGCTGCCATGACAGGAAACTCCCCAAGAGACATCAGGAATCCATCTGGATCCATAAGTCACCTGGGGAAGACCATCTTCATGGGTCCTCCAGCACTGCAGGGGTTAGAGGTCACGGTAAATCTAAACCTCATCAGGGGGTGGTTGGTCCATGACAATGGAACAATACCTGTTTCCTCCATACCAAAGTTTTCATCCACATTTGCAATGAATACCAGATCAAGAGTATCTCTAGCTACATGGGTGGGCCCAGATGTCATTTGGAACAGCTCCATGGTTGTCATGGAGGGCATAAAGTCCTGAGCCATCTCAGACAGGGAGGACTTGGCATGGATGTTGAAGTCCCCCAGCACAATGAGCCATTGGGACTCTAATGCCAGGTCAGAGACCACTCCCACTACCTCAGGTACAGAGACTGTTGTGCAGTGAAGTGGGCCATACACAAGTAGAATCCCTAAACTGTCTGTTACCCATTTCCAGATAGGCACACTCAAAGTTAGGTGATTGCGGAATGGGGCACCTGATCAGAGAGATGGAATCATGACAGACCAACACAGCCCCAACTCCCTGTCCCACATGTTGCCCCCCCCAGTTCATCCAACCAGGTCTCAGTGATGCAAGTCAGTCCACATGGTCACCCAGGATAAGATCCTAGATGGCTGCTGTTTTACCATTTACAGACCAAGCATTTACCAGGGCTGCTACCTCCTGCTGCTTGCCAGCACAGAAGAAGGGAGTCCTGTTGCCTTACCTCCAGCCCTACTACCTTCCTACTCTGGGGTAAGGAGGAAAAGAAGAAGGTGGAGGAAGGCCTATAAAACACCTGCCTTTGGATACTTCTTTCTGCTACCACCTGCTGCTTGCCAGCACAGAAGAAGGGAGTCCTGTTGCCTTACCTCCAGCCCTACTACCTTCCTACTCTGGGGTAAGGAGGAAAAGAAGAAGGTGGAGGAAGGCCTATAAAACACCTGCCTTTGGATACTTCTTTCTGCTACCACCTGCTGCTTGCCAGCACAGAAGAAGGGAATCCTGTTGCCTTACCTCCAGCCCTACTACCTTCCTACTCTGGGGTAAGGAGGAAAAGAAGAAGGTGGATGAAGGCATTTAAAACACCTGCTTTTGGACACTTCTTGCTGCTACCTCCTGCTGCTTGCCAGCACAGAAGAAGGGAGTCCTGTTGCCTTACCTCCAGCCCTGCTACCTTCCTACTCTGGGGTAAGGAGGAAAAGAAAAAGGTGGAGGAAGGCCTTTAAAACACCTGCTTTTGGACACTTCTTGCTGCTACCTCCTGCTGCTTGCCAGCACAGAAGAAGGGACTCCTGTTGCCTTACCTCCAGCACTACTACCTTCCTACTTTGGTGTCATGGGGCCAATTCCCAGAGCTGAGTCTGCAAGCTCTGGAAATTGGAGCCATAACAAAGAGCACTCCTTGACGGCTCACGAAAACACCTGGCAGCAGAGCATGGGAACTTGTGGGGTGAAAATGAAAACAATTATAATGAGTAGTTTGTGTGAAAATGGTAGAAATGTGATACAGGGGGTGGGGTTTTGGTGATGATATTTACGTGTGATGTGACGTAGTAGCAAAGGTAATAAAATTGATTGTATGTAAACATTATGTCATTCTCGACTTTTCCCAAGTCGTGTATTCTTCAATAAAGATTGGTTTTGATAGCAGCTGCCTTTGATCTGCGTTCATGCTGATCGCTTGAAGTGAGCGTGACATTAAGTCGAGAATCCCCATTCTCACCCTCCTGCGGAGTCGCAGTGAAGTGACAATGAGTGGAGGGGGCGACCAGAGCCCGAAGGGGGCAGAGGGGCCCCTGCCAGATGTTCGGCCGATGGGTGAGGAAACGCTACAGGCCATCGCTTCCTCTACCGGCTACCCCAGACCGAATGGAGTGACCCAGAGAATCCCCAGAGGAGGGAGAGGCGTCTCAGCGGCTGCAGAGACCAGTTGGGGGTCCGGAGGGAGCATGCCGGAGACCGTGGCCCTACGGTTATCCATCTTGGAGACCAACTTATCCAGGCTGTCGGAAACCGTGGGAAGATTGGTGCCGTTGTTGGAGGAGAATCTCCAGAAGGAGCCCACTCAATACGGTGCAGAAAGAGAGCCGAGTAAGGACGAGGCTTGGGGCCAGAGGGGCCAGCGTGCATCGACGCAGAGCACAGCGGCAGCAGGCGGCGACGGAGACGAGGAGTACTGGCAGGAGCTGGAGTTCCGAGAAAGGATGGCGCGCGAGGTGGATCGCCAGCAAGCCTTGGGAACTCTGAGGCCGCCAACTCCAACAGGACTCCCAACCCCCCGAATGGGTGTCGGGGTTGAAAGGCCGCTGGGACCAGGGATCGGGTCCAGTGGGTTGGCGGAGGAAGGCGAAGAGGAGTCGGAGATCCATGGAGATGGGGAGGACGCGCAGTACGACGAAGGAGGGCGAAGTGCGGGGGCTACAGCAGGGCCCGCATTCAGATGGGTGGAAGGGCCGACGGCAGCGGCAGAATTTCGAGGGCCGCGGGGAACAACCGCCGGGCTGGGGCGCGGCGTGGTCAAAGGGTCAGCTCAAGGGAACCCGATGCAACCCCTCCCCAGACCACCCATGCAGAGGCAACAGGCCACAGAATGGATGCCTAGGAGAGAGGAGCTCAAATTGGAATACGGAGGGGAATCATCCGAGCTGAACTTTTTCCTCATTGGCATCAGAGGATACATGGAGGACAATGCGCACACATTCCCCTCCGAAGGAAGCATGATTCGGGCCATTGGTAATACCCTAAAAAGGGGGGCGGCCAGCTGGTATGTGCAATTACATGCCAGACGCGACCCGTGCTTGAGGTCAGTGCCCCAATTCCTGGCCGCGCTAGAGAACCGTTTCAGAGACCCGCTGGAGCAATTAAGAGCTCGCGATCAACTAAAGGTCATAAAACAAAGGGACAAAACGGTGCCCGAGTATGCAGAGGAATTCCTCCATCTCGCGGAAAGGGTATCAGAGTGGTCCGAAGTGACCAAAGTGGAGATATTCAAAGAAGGACTGCGCCCCGAGATATTCGGCTGGGCGGCGCACAGAGATGATCCGGAGTCGTTACAGGGATGGATTCAACTGGCAGGGCGCGTTGAATCCACCCTGTCCCAAGTAAGGCGCTTTCGGAGCGGCGGCGCCCAGCAGCGACCGGCAGCGAGGGGTCGGGGAGAAACGCGGAAGCAGGAGCGACCAGGAGGGCGGCCCGGGATCCCCTCCAAAGGAGACGACAACAAACCCAAGCCAGGATGCTTTGTGTGTGGGAAGACGGGCCATCGGGCGGCGGAATGTTGGGCCCGGAAGGGGGAACCGCCCAAAGCCACAAAACCCACGCCAGCAGCCGGGAGACGAGCGGAGGAGGAGGTGCGAGCCCCAGAACCTCCGGAGCGGCTGGTGAGTCAAGACAAACACATGATAGTAGTGCCTATCTGCCTATCGGGGCTAGAGAATCGAGCCACCTGTAGAGCATTCGTGGATTGCGGCTGCTCTAGGAACATTATAACTCCAGAATTAGCGGAGGCGCTAAAATGCCAGCAAACTGCACTTAAAGCTCCGATTGCGTTCGCGCAATTGGACGGGTCGGTTGCTGCTGGGGAGGCATCCACGAAAGAAATACAGGGGATCCCGTGTAAAATAGGCAAATGGGAGGGAACAATATCCTTTGTAGTAGCCCCTATTGCCACGTATAATGTAATACTTGGGATCCCGTGGCTGGAGCAGGCGAACCCCGAAGTAGATTGGAGGGGAAAGAGCATGTCATTTAAAGAGCAACAAACACAATGGGAGATAAGCAAGATAGCAGAAGAAGAGAGCGAGGGAGATGAACCGGAGGAAATAAACCAAGAACTATTGCCCCCTGAATACAGAGACTTTGTGGATGTGTTCAATCAGAAAGAAGCAAGTAAATTACCTCCCAAAAGGAATATAGAAGTGGGAATCGAAATAACCCCAGGGGCAAACTTACCAAAACCAAAGGTTTACCCCATGTCTGTTCAGGAGAAGGAGGAATTGAGGAAATATATTGATAAAAACCTGGCGCGGGGCTTCATTAAGCCATCCAGCTCCCCTTTGGGAGCCCCCGTATTATTTAGGAGAAAGAAAGACAACTCTTTAAGACTGTGCATTGACTATCGAAATTTAAATGCAATTACAAAGGACAATAAATACCCTATGCCATTAGTAAAAGATCTGATTACCGTGTTAAAGAAAGGTAGCATATTTACCAAACTGGATTTAATCGAAGCTTATCATAAATTAAGAATCAAACCCGAGGATACTTGGAAAACTGCATTTTCCTGCGCATTCGGACTTTTTGAATATTTAATTTTGCCTTTTGGATTAAAAAATGGAGGCTCTTGCTTTATGCAGCTTATAAATGAAATCTTGCACCCACTGTTGTACCGAGGAGTATTCATATTTTTGGATGATATCCTTATCGTAAGCGAGAACAGAGAGCAACACGTGGAACTGGTCCGGGAAGTTTTGCAAAAACTAAGGGAAGCAAAACTGTATGCAAAACTTTCCAAATGTGAATTCAACAAGACACAAATTGACTTTTTGGGGTATCGGATATCTCCGGATGGGTTAGCTATGGACCCGTCTAAAGTATCAGACATAAAGGAATGGGGAGTACCTCAAACAAGGAGGCAATTGCAATCATTTCTGGGATTTGCGAATTTTTATAGATCGTTCATAAAGTGCTTTGCGCAAATAACCGCACCCCTTACAGAACTTTTAAAAACAAAGGGGAAAGGGGAGACGGCGAAAGTGAAAGCCCCTGGCGCCAAACTGAGTTGGACGCCAGAATGCCAAAAGGCTTTTGAAACCCTAAAAGAACGCTTTACAGAAGAACCTGTCCTAAAGCACCCCGACATCCAGAGTCCTTTCATAATCCATTGTGATGCTTCGGATTGTGCATATGGGGCAGTATTATTGCAAAAGGATCAAAATGGGAATTTGAAACCTTGTGGATATTTATCACGAAAATTTAGCGAAACTGAGAAATGCTGGCCCATATGGGAAAAAGAAGCATTAGCTATATTAAAGGCATTGGAATGCTGGCGGCACTTCCTTGGAGGAAGCGAAATCCCATTTGAAGTCTGGTCTGATCATAAGAACCTCCAGTACTTAAAGTCCCCACGAAAATTATCCCCCAAACAAATTAGATGGGCACAATACTTCAGCAGGTTCAATTTCCAATTGAAATTTTTCCAAGGAAAACAGAATGTTTTGGCCGATGCCCTTTCACGCATGCCTCAACACGAGGATGTAGCCGCAGCAAAGGAAGGAACTTTGTTTTCCGAAAGGCAATGGGGTTTATCTGTCAGTACAAGGGCACAAGCTCAAAGGGAGAGCACGGCCGCTGTCAAATTTGACGAAGGAGATAGTTGGGAAAAGGAGCTGATACAGTCATATGAAAGGGATCAGTGGATTTTATCCAACGCAGAAAAAGGGGAGCAGAAGGGGGGATTTTGGTTTGTGAAAAAGAAACTGTATATTCCAGCAATATTGAGGACTAAGATTTTGCATCGTTTTCATAATAACCAGAGCGCTGGTCATATGGGGATTACAATGACGACGAAGACGATAGCGAAACATTGTTGGTGGCCAGGGATGAGAAAGGACATAAAAAATTATATTACCCAATGTGATGATTGTGCCATGAATAAATCGAGGGGAGGGAAGCCAATGGGACTATTACAACCGGTGGCAGAACCTACCAGACCTTGGGAATGTGTAGCCATGGACTTTGTGGGGGAATTGCCTGTCAGCAAAGGACATCGCTATATATGGACAGTTTTAGACCTGTTTTCCAAACAGGCTCACTTCATAGCACTTGCGAAATTACCATCAGCAGAGAAACTGGCTGAATTATACATAAACCACATTTACAAACTTCATGGATGTCCTAGTAGAGTGGTCAGCGATAGGGGTGTTCAATTTACGGCAAAATTCTGGGGGAAATTCTTGGAAATGCTAGGAGCAGAAAGGAGCCTAAGTTCTGCTTTCCACCCCATGACAAACGGGGCTGTAGAACGTACCCAACAGACACTTGGGCAGTTCCTTCGCATATACTCTAATATGAGACAAAACGATTGGTCTAAGTGGCTAGCCTTCGCTGAACTAGCCTTTAATTCTACTATCCATTCTGCAACAAATAAAACCCCATTCGAAGTAGTTTATGGATATGAGGTCCAGCCTCTCCCCCAATTGCCAAGGTGGGCAGAGAATGAAGAAACAGGGGCAGGGAAATGGAAAGCCCAAATGCTAGAATGTTGGGGTCAGGTGACTGCATCCTTAAAGGAAGCGCACAAAAAATATAAAACATTCGCAGACAAGGAAAGGATGGAAGGCGATAAACTGGAGGAGGGGGACTTAGTGTGGCTAAGCACACAGAACATCAAACTGGGTCTACCTTCAAAAAAGCTGGGCCCCAAGTTCATTGGACCCTTCAGAATACAGAAAGTCATAAACGAAGTGACTTTCCAATTATTCTTGCCGAAAAGTCTGGGGAAAATACATCCTGTATTCCATCGCAGCTTGTTAAAAAAGTATATGGGTACTTTGGATAAGATGGATACATAGTGTTCCTGTTTGATTTGTTTCAGAGTCATGACGGGGAGAGCACAGAAGAAGAGGTCGGCGAAAGGGGGGGCGCCATGTCATGGGGCCAATTCCCAGAGCTGAGTCTGCAAGCTCTGGAAATTGGAGCCATAACAAAGAGCACTCCTTGACGGCTCACGAAAACACCTGGCAGCAGAGCATGGGAACTTGTGGGGTGAAAATGAAAACAATTATAATGAGTAGTTTGTGTGAAAATGGTAGAAATGTGATACAGGGGGTGGGGTTTTGGTGATGATATTTACGTGTGATGTGACGTAGTAGCAAAGGTAATAAAATTGATTGTATGTAAACATTATGTCATTCTCGACTTTTCCCAAGTCGTGTATTCTTCAATAAAGATTGGTTTTGATAGCAGCTGCCTTTGATCTGCGTTCATGCTGATCGCTTGAAGTGAGCGTGACATTAAGTCGAGAATCCCCATTCTCACCCTCCTGCGGAGTCGCAGTGAAGTGACAATGAGTGGAGGGGGCGACCAGAGCCCGAAGGGGGCAGAGGGGCCCCTGCCAGATGTTCGGCCGATGGGTGAGGAAACGCTACAGGCCATCGCTTCCTCTACCGGCTACCCCAGACCGAATGGAGTGACCCAGAGAATCCCCAGAGGAGGGAGAGGCGTCTCAGCGGCTGCAGAGACCAGTTGGGGGTCCGGAGGGAGCATGCCGGAGACCGTGGCCCTACGGTTATCCATCTTGGAGACCAACTTATCCAGGCTGTCGGAAACCGTGGGAAGATTGGTGCCGTTGTTGGAGGAGAATCTCCAGAGGGAGCCCACTCAATACGGTGCAGAAAGAGAGCCGAGTAAGGACGAGGCTTGGGGCCAGAGGGGCCAGCGTGCATCGACGCAGAGCACAGCGGCAGCAGGCGGCGACGGAGACGAGGAGTACTGGCAGGAGCTGGAGTTCCGAGAAAGGATGGCGCGCGAGGTGGATCGCCAGCAAGCCTTGGGAACTCTGAGGCCGCCAACTCCAACAGGACTCCCAACCCCCCGAATGGGTGTCGGGGTTGAAAGGCCGCTGGGACCAGGGATCGGGTCCAGTGGGTTGGCGGAGGAAGGCGAAGAGGAGCCGGAGATCCATGGAGATGGGGAGGACGCGCAGTACGACGAAGGAGGGCGAAGTGCGGGGGCTACAGCAGGGCCCGCATTCAGATGGGTGGAAGGGCCGACGGCAGCGGCAGAATTTCGAGGGCCGCGGGGAACAACCGCCGGGCTGGGGCGCGGCGTGGTCAAAGGGTCAGCTCAAGGGAACCCGATGCAACCCCTCCCCAGACCACCCATGCAGAGGCAACAGGCCACAGAATGGATGCCTAGGAGAGAGGAGCTCAAATTGGAATACGGAGGGGAATCATCCGAGCTGAACTTTTTCCTCATTGGCATCAGAGGATACATGGAGGACAATGCGCACACATTCCCCTCCGAAGGAAGCATGATTGTATGTAAACATTATGTCATTCTCGACTTTTCCCAAGTCGTGTATTCTTCAATAAAGATTGGTTTTGATAGCAGCTGCCTTTGATCTGCGTTCATGCTGATCGCTTGAAGTGAGCGTGACACTTTGGGGTAAGGAGGAAAAGAAGAAGGTGGAGGAAGGCCTTTAAAACACCTGCTTTTGGACACTTCTTGCTGCTACCTCCTGCTGCTGCCAGCACAGAAGAAGGGAGTCCTGTTGCCCTACCTCCAGCCCTACTACCTTGCTATTGGAAGCCAGCCTAAGTCGGATGTCGGTTAGAAGGGAGGGTGTTCAGACTGATGGGGGGAGTTGTCCAGCCGAGGAGCCCCCATTGAAGTAATTCTGGGGCGGGGGAGATACGGGAAAGGGAGACCAAAACAAATTCGGACTAGGGAACTAATTCGGCCCAAAGCAAGATTTTTGGTAGAGTTAAAATAGTCTCCTGATATGATAAAGTTGGATGCCCAAGTCGGCGGATCCCCTGGATTAAGGGTGGTGCTGCTGAACGCCAGGTCTATCAACGGAAAATCGGCTATTATCCAGGATTTGATCCTGGATGAAAAAGCAGACCTGGCGTGCATAACGGAGACCTGGTTGGACGAAGCAGGGGGGGTTAATCTCACCCAGCTCTGTCCTCCCGGGTACTCCGTGCAGCACCAGCCAAGATCTGGAGGACGGGGAGGCGGGGTTGCAGTGGTCTATAAGGATTCCATCCCCCTGACCAGATGCCCTATCCCACAGTCAACCTCGTTCGAATGTCTCTACCTGAGTGTGGGTGGCCGGGACAGGTTAGGGATTCTGTTAGTGTACCGTCCACCCCGCTGCACTACAGTCTCCCTGCCTGAGCTAGCGGGGGTGGTCTCGGGCCTGGCGTTGGAGTCCCAGTGCCTTTTGGTGCTGGGTGACTTCAATGTCCATGCGGAGGCCACCCTTTCAGGAGCGGCTCAGGACTTCATGGCCACCATGGCAGCCATGGGGCTGTCCCAAGTGGTATCTGGCCCCACACACAGTGCAGGACATACCTTGGACTTGGTTTTCTGTCAGGGATGGGAAGATGATGGAGGTATGGAGGAACTGACCATCGCTCCCTTGCCATGGACCAACCATTATCTGCTCAGGTTTAGACTGGCTGCGCCCCCCAACCTTTGCAGGGGTGGAGGACCTATTAAAATGGTCCGCCCCAGGAGGCTTATGGATCCTGATGGATTCCTGTTGGCTCTTGGGGAGTTTCCCGCCACTTCGGCTGGCGATTCTGCCGATGCCCTGGTTTCTCTCTGGAATAGGGAGTTAACCAGGGCAATTGACACGATCACTCCAGAACGCCCCCTCTCGAGTAGCGGAGCTCAATCATCTCCTTGGTTCACTGAGGAGTTGGCAGCGATGAAGCGAAAGAAGAGGGGTCTAGAGCGCGTGTGGCGTTCGAAGTGGAACGAATCAGATCGAACATGGCTGTGCCTCTTTCTGAAGGCATATGCCGCGGCAATAGATGCTGCAAAGAATGCCTTCTTTGCAACTAATATTGCTTCCGCGAAGAACCGTCCGGCAGAGCTGTTTCGAGTTGTCAGAGGTTTGTTAAATCCCACCACTCAAGATGGGATCCCTGACAGCTCGGCAGCTCGCTGTGAAGCATTTGCTCGGTTCTTCGTGGATAAAGTCGCTCTGATCCGCTCTGGCTTCGACGCCATATTAACGGCAGTCTCCGAGGATGTAACATGAGCACCTTCTTGTCCTATTTTGATGGATTCTTTTCAATTAATTGAGCTCGAGGATGCAGACAAGGTGCTTGGAAAGCCATCTCTGGACCCCACTCAATTGGATAACTATCAGCCGATTTCCAATCTCCCCTTTTTGGGCAAGGTCGTGGAACGGGTGGTGGCAGCGCAACTCCAGGCATTCTTGGTAGATGCTGATATTCTAGATCCTGCACAGTCTGGCTTCAGGCCGGGGCATGGCACCGAGACAGCCTTGGTCGCCTTAGTCGATGATCTTCGCCGGGAACTGGACAAGGGGAGTGTGTCCTTGCTGGTTCTGCTGGACCTCTCAGCGGCCTTCGGTATCCTTCTGGGATGACTCGCCGGATTGGGCATTGGTGTGATGACCCATGGGCCTTGTAGTCCTGCTCAGGACATTGTAATTCCTGATGAAGATGAAAACTTGGGTTTTTTACCTTCCCAGTCTGAACTGGATTCCTCTCAACCAGATCTTTCCCAGGCAGATCTGGGAACCTTGCACCTGCAGGAAAGTTGTCTCCCAGAAGTATGTCAAACAAGCCCAGAGTCTACTTCTCCCGTGTTCTTGCGCCGGGAGTTTTGTAAACAACAGAGAAGTTTGGAATCAGCTTCGCGCAGGAGTGCCAGGATTGCAGCTAAGAATGTGGCCAATTAAGACTGCTTCTCGTGAGAATCTTTGGGGAGTCTCACATCTGGTCTCAGAGTTTAGCTTTCGGTTCTGTTTCCCAGAGAACTGCTTCGGCGGGAAAGTTAGACTCTATTTAGGTGTTTTGCCCGCGTAGTAACTTCGCGGAGTCAATTCGTCAGCCTACGGAGCGAGTTGTGTCTGGACAGCGCGCTCCGATTCAAGCCTCGCTCCTGCTCAAGCCTTGCCTTGCTATCCAGCCTTCGCCTTGCTTCCCAGCCTTTGTTTATCTACGGACCTTGCCTTGTTTCCCAGGATCAATCCTTGCCTTGTTTCACGGATTTTACCAAGTTATTCCACGGACCTTGTTCTTGTTCTTAGTTACCTTGTTCCACGTTCAAGCCTTGTTTCAAGTATCAAGTTATTTCCTAGCCTCGCTCAAGTTTCATGGACTAAAGGACCTTGTCATCTCCCCTCACTTTGCTTGGCAAAGTGAGTGTTTCGGTTATTGGATTACAACTTTGGACCTTAATATTTCTTATTTGACATTGCTTTTTTGGACTAATTCTGACCTTTCCTGAAAGGTCTAATTCTGGACTATTTTCTACACTTGTTTTTATTAACTTTATATATTCCTTCAATAAAGATATTAGATAGATTCTGGCCTCTGTGTATGGTTATTGGTGCTCTGCAGCCTGGGTCGTGACAATTGGAGGCACTGTTCTGCAGTGGCTCCGGTCCTTCCTGGAGGGACGATCCCAGATGGTGTCACTGGGGGACACCTGCTCGGCTCCACAGCCATTGTCCTGTGGGGTCCCGCAGGGGTCGATATTGTCCCCCATGTTGTTTAACATCTACATGAAGCCGCTGGGAGAGATCATCCGGAGTTTCGGGGTAAGATGTCATCTGTATGCAGATGATGTCCAGCTCTGTCACTCCTTCCCACCTGTCACTAAGGAGGCTGTCCAGGTCCTGAACCGATGTCTGGCCGCTGTGTCAGACTGGATGAGGGCCAATAAATTGAAATTGAATCCAGACAAGACGGAGGTCCTCCTGGTTAGTCGCAAGGCTGAACAGGGAATAGGGTTACAGCCTGTGTTGGATGGGGTCGCACTCCCCCTAAAGACGCAGGTTCGCAGTCTGGGGGTGATCCTGGACTCATCGCTGAGCCTGGAGCCTCAGGTTTTAGCGGTGGCCGGGAGAGCCTTCGCACAACTCTGCCTTGTGCGCCAGCTGCGCCCGTTCCTTGGGAGGTCTGACTTGGCCACGGTGGTCCACGCTCTGGTCACATCCCGGCTGGATTACTGCAACGCACTCTACGTGGGGCTACCTTTGAAGACGGCCCAGAAGCTCCAGCTGGTGCAGCGGGCGGCAGCCAGGTTAATAATGGGAGCGGCTTACAGGGAGCGTACAACCCCCCTGCTAAGCCAGCTCCACTGGCTGCCGATATGCTACCGAGCCCAATTCAAAGTGCTGGTTTTGACCTACAAAGCCCTAAACGGTTCTGGTCCTGCTTATCTATCCGAACGTATCTCCTCCTATGAGCCCGTTAGAACCTTAAGATCTTCTGGGGAGGCCCTGCTCTCGATCCCACCTGCCTCACAGGCACGGCTGGTGGGGACGAGGGACAGAGCCTTCTCGGTGGTGGCTCCTCGGCTGTGGAACTCCCTCCCCAGCGATATCCGGCAAACCCCATCCCTCCTGGGATTTAGAAGAAAACTAAAAACTTGGCTCTGCGCCCAGGCATTCAGCGAATAAGCTCATTGGCTTTTGTAATCGGGTCACAAATCTGTAATTGTAGCAGTAGTGAATGACTGAGGATGGTGCAATATCGCTGCTTTGCAGCGTTTTAATTTTTGTATACTTTTAATCATGTTTTTATCATGTTTTAATTGTTTTGTTTTTATAGTATATTTGTTGCTGGCCCTCGTGGCAGAATGTAAGCCGCTCTGAGTCCCCTCGGGGAGAAGGGCGGGGTATAAATGCATGTAATAAATAAATACCAACAGGACTCTGAACCCCAAGGACCTGTCATTTTGCCTATTCAAGCTATCTTTTCTCAGGGTCACAAAAATTCTGTTTCACTTCTCCCTGGGATGGCCTTGTTGACCGCATCTTCTCCTCCCCTCTCAATAGTGGCAGCCCGGCTTGCGGATTCCCTTCCCTAAGGGGTACCCATGGTAGTCTCTAAGGGGAAGAGGGCAGGACTAAGTAAGGAAACTAGTCAATCACTAGAGGCTATCAGAGGGGGCAAGGTCCCACAGGAGTCAACCAGAACCAGTTCAAAAGGACTGTTAGGGCTACTGAAAACATTCTGGGGATCACTTTTGGGATTCTGGAGATGGAGCTAGTGTGTGTGTGTGTGTGTATATATATATATATATATATATATATATATATATATATATGTTTTCATGGTTCATCCTGATCCTTGAAGGGGTTCATCCTTAATCCTTGATTAAATCTGTTTCCCTAGACTGAAGTTTTTTTTTCCATGTAAGGAGCGACTTGAGAATCTGCAAATCACTTCTGGTGTGAGGGAATTGGCCATCTGCAAGGACATTGCCCAGGGAACACCTGGATGTTTCGATGTTTTTACCATCCTTGTGGGAGACTTCTCTCATGTCCCCACATGGAGCTGGAGCTGATAGAGGGAGCTCATATGAACTTTCCTGGGTTGTATTTGAATCAGCAACCTTCAGGTCAGCAATTTTGTTAGCACAAGGGTTTAACTCACTGTGCTACGAGGGGCTCCATAGACTGAAGTTGCATGGGACCATTGACGAGCTGTTCATTTGGGAGTTTACATTAAAGCCCCACCTCAAGGGGACTGATATCTGGGCCTGAAAATACCCTTCTAATTGTAATTCCCCAATTATATAAGGTGAGCCTAAGCATACTCCATTTCTTGATGACACCAGAATCTCCAAATTTAATTAGAAAGTGGGTACAATGGCCATTTCTCTGAAGCCATGTTATAGAAGAGATCTTAATATTTTTGGGGTTCCTAGAAAGGATCTGGCCTAATGATTTTTACCATCTTCTAGGTACCCCATCTGTTCCTATTTATTTAGGAACCTAATATTTTAATGGCTAGCATACCTATTTGCAAAATCCTTTTATGGGAGTGATAGTCCCACTGGACAGATGACTCTTCATCCCCCTGGATAACATCTACATGGGCATCTGAATTTGCCAACCTATCATATCTATTGACAAATCCCAAAATCTCCCCGTTCCTCCCCCCTCTGAGATATTTCCTTCACCCTTCCTTCCCTCCTCAGTAAAATCCACTTCCTCCCCCACTCCTTCCTCTCCCTTGCACAGTTCAGCCATAAGGATCTTTGCCAGTAGCGATATATAAGAAAATAGGTGGCCCAGTTTCTTGCTTAAAGTGTCAATATGATGGAATATCAGTTGCAAGGACTGATCCATTAGATCACAAATGCTTGGTCATTCATTGGTTTCCATTGCTAAGGATGTGTAATCGAAACTTAAGCCACCTCCCCAAGGTTCATAAATAGAAACAAAAATAGGTCCAAACAACAGGATAAAAAGTGTGATGGAGATTTCACAGTCAAAAATGGAAGAACAAGGTCAAAGAAACAGTCTCCGCTATGACCACACGTAGAACTGTGTATGTTTGCTAGCCTACTAAAGGCTCTATGGTAATCAGCCAGCAGCCCCTGGGGCAGCAGATGACCTCATGAAGATCCCAGCAGAGCATCTCCTCAGAGTTGGGGTTAAAGATGGTTAACCTGAATAGTCCTCCACAATGGTGAGGTGGTTGCAGGGAGAACAGTCCTCATCGGTCCATGAAGCGAGGATGCTAACTAAGCTATAGGAAGACCCGTGGTACATGATGGCATCTCTCAGAGTAGTAAACAACTTCACAATATCTCAACAGGCTGTTGCCTCCTGTGCCAGCAGTGGAGAGAAGGAAACATTGTCCAATTCATGGGGTCACTGCAAGACAACATTTGACTTGATGGCCCATATATAACTCATAATAATTCACTGTAATGTGTCATTTCCCATTATACCGAAGAGTTACAGTACCCTTCATATTACAATGTTTGGTATCTAACAAGTGAATGACACCTACTGGTAAGATGCTGGATTTTTGTTTTTGTTTTTTTTTATTACTTTTAATTCAAAATCTTAGTTCATTAGAGGGAATGGATGCTAAAAAGTTTTCTACTAGAGGCATGCCTCTTTATTGGTGCAGTTTAGTGTCAATGACAGTCCTTTATTAGGTGGCTTTCAGTGGAGAAAAAGCTCAAGAGACACAGAAAGCGTTTGTCATAGCTCTGCTTGAGGTATTAACACTGACAACCATCACACTCTTTTTTGGCCTCTTGAGGAGCTTGTAGATACAAAAGTAAGTGATTCTGAAAGCACCGAGTGCCACAAGAGAATTGTGAGGATAAAAGGGATTTATTATTCCTCATGTGTTTCAGAGACAGACTATATTTTAAATGTTTTCCAAAGCCTCTCAGTTTTTCTTTGTAAAATGGAGAAAAAATGTACAATAAAAGAAAGACTGTAGAAGTGACATTTGAGACTCCTCTGCATTATGATGACATTCCTCTGAACCTATGAAAGAGATGGGAACTGTACTTTCAGGCTCTTGTTCTTGTCTGTTTTGAGCTGGGTTTAACTGGAACAAAAAAATGACAGTGAAAATGTAGAATGCAAGGTAGTCCAATATCTAGGTAGTTAGGAGAGTGTGGTTCATGAAAGAGAAACTGTCTGAACAAAAATGGGTGGCATAATGATTGTTTGAGTAATTTATTCCTCATGAGTTCCATTAAAAACTGACAAGATCCATAGCCCTTGGACTAATGTGTGGGTTGAAACATAGCTATCCATCAAGGTTTGCTGTTCTAAGGCAGCTATTGGCTCAAAAAACAACAAAAACATCAAAATGCATATTAAGTGTACTAATGCAAATAGAAATACATGTTCTGAAATAAAATATTATTTAAAAATGCATTTAAATGAGATGGCACTTTATAATCTAAAGATGAGTGTGGGAAAAGAAAGGAATGGGGTTGCACATGAAAATATGCAAAATTAACAGTATGCATTGGTGGTTTGAGTGCTGGACAAGGAGAATGGGGTAAGAATCCTCACTAGATCAAAGAAACCCACTAGATGACCATGGGCAAGTCTCACTCTCTCAGCCCAAGAGGAAAACAATAGCAAACCTCCTCTGTATACATTTTGCTCAGAAATCCCTGTTATCAGTTATTCTTAGAGTTATCTTAAATTGGAAATGACTTCAAGGCACACAACAACGTCTGAGAAAGTGTATCAGCCCTTCCTAATTGGTACACATTACACACACATCTACCAATGGGCTAATTTATTCTGTTGTAGGTACTTAAGTTTGGTTTGTAGTTATTAATCTGCTATCTTTTTACATTGTAAAGCACTTCTAATAATAAATAGATTTTTCATAGCTATATCTCATAGCTGAGATCTTAAGCATCCTTCACATTAAGCTTCTATATCTATAAACAAAGAATTACATTTCATGCTTTCTTTATATAGTTCATTAGTGTTTCAGGCTTCACAAAGTTAAAACTACAGGGTTTTTTAAACCTTTTTAATATATCGTAATTCATACTGTTTTAGGGTTAGACATGTTATTAATTAGTCTGACCAAACACTTGCAGGCATTGGCTCTTTGTTTGCAAATACTCCCAAGTTTTCACTATAGTTCAGCCAAGAGCTTATGAATAATGCCAATTAATTTGTTTCTCTGTGTAATATCAGTTGAGACTTTGTTCATAGCACTTTCCATAGCATATTCAAATGATGGCAGTGTAACAGATTAGGAGCTAAAGTTTTCAATATATCAGTAATGCAAATGCAGTGTTAAACACTACAATATTTATAAAATATCAGCAATAAGCTGTATTATATAGCATACTGAACAGTGAGAAAGAGATGGAACTGCAGTGAACAGCAAGAAATAATAAAGCACCATTATTATATTAAGTAGTAGAGTGGTTTAGTAGGTTCCACAGAAGAATTTCCTTGCCACTTTGGCCATGAATTGGGGGGGGGGGGGGCACAGCCTGCATCATGTGATAGTGCTCGGCAGCCCCGTGGTCAAAGAGAAGCAAGGAGCCCAAAATGAGGTGGTGTAATGAGGTGGTAGATCATGAAGGTAAGTTCAAACATAACACAGCCTTGTTATTTCTCAGTCCATACATTTTTGAAAATAGCTTTTTTAAGCATCAGCCATAGATGGTAACAAAAAAGTTGAACACCGCCATCTTACTAAAAGAGCTAACTAAATCTTCCTACACAATACTCTGGAACAGGTTTTCAAAACGGTGACCTACAAGGTCTTAGCCTTCCCTCACTCCCATGTTTGCAGCAAAAGAATGCTGCTGTCTCAAGAATACACAGGTATGGCACTATGATTCCCCTTTAAATGTTACATGTGTATGTTCTCAGTATTTGGGGATAACAACAGAAACTCTGGGATACATTTGCAAGGCTCCTTTTTATTATTTGTAGGAAATTACAAAGCAAACCTATTTATACAATGCAAATTTTTTAAAAAAACATATTCTGATGGGGAAAAGGGATAATTCTTAACTTCTTTGGACTATTTTTCTTTCTTCAAGTGATAAACATTTTTTTTTTAAAAAAAAGGATCAGTAAATGTACTTAGAAAGTGGAAATATTAGTAGTAACAAGAAATTCTTGATAGGATTCACAGTTTGTCTGGTTATGCTGGTTTGTAATGACAACTACTGTACAGTATATAATAAATGTTCATTTTTTTTGTTCAACAATATATGAGAATTCTTCTTCATGGAAAAATAAGACATCCCCTGAAAATAAGACCTAGTGCATCTTTGGGAGCAAAATTAATTTAAGACACTGTCTTATTTTCGGGGAAACATGGTATTTATAAGCTGGTAATCTTTATTGTCATTATGTTATCTAGAAAACAGAGGGAGAGGGAGAGAGCAAGTTTTTACACTCATGTCATAGAGAAGGCCAGGGAAAATGGTGCTTAATGTTATGTAATCATCGGAGTTGTAGTATAATGAGATACCAGCACTCTTTGACAGAGAAAGGTAAAACCTTGTAAAAACACTGTTCTCATAAAAATTATTATTATTATTAGCATCCAAGATAACCCAATGATAGGTTTTCCACAGGTCAGAAATGACCTGAAGATACATAAAAACAACTAGGAGACAGTCATGGGCAGGAGAATGAGGAAGAATTTGAGTATGGGAACTGAACACTAAGAAGCAGTGCAGTGAACTGACAGTACAGGACTGTGCTTCTCAGTAGCATTGCAATATTTTGGTTTCAATCTTAAAGCCTTAATAAAAAGTGAAAAAACAATGCTACAATAAAACTGTTTGTACCTACCTAAATACCTAAATATTTGTACCTACCTAAATCACTAAAAATCCCTTTATGTCATTGAAGGTGCAAAGGGACTACTACTTAGCTCTGGCTAAAACACTTGCCTGAGCTGCTCGTCTTCCTGAGTGGCCTTTAAAAGATTTAATACATTTATTAAATTAGAACTCAACTGCAATTCAACCCTACTCAGAGCCGGCCCTAGGTAATTTTCAAGTATAGGCGAACAGAATTTTCCCCCCTCCTGAATCCCCCCCCCCTAATTTTGGCACCTCACCCCCAGAATTTTGGCATCCCTGCCCCAAAAAAACCAATTGCTCAAAAATAAAAGTATTGCAACATTCACACTTGCCTCAAACAGACAAGAGCTCTTTATCCCACCCTTGACATTATTCCACAGATAAATAAACCCCACTTGCCTTGCTTCCTGGATCCTACAAACCAGAAGTAAGGAACTTTATTTTTTGATTTTATTTTATTTTTACATTTCCCCCCTTTTTATTATTTTTCTCTTTTTCTTTTTTCTTTTGGCGTTGCCATGTTTCTTTTATCAAATATATGTAAAACCTGAATAAAAAAAGAACAAAAATAAGAATGTTTGATAAAGCTATATGAAGTTATCTGGACCAATTCTGTATCCACATATTCAACCATCAATAGCTTGAAAGTATTATTTTTAATCCAAAAGAACACCATTTCACTAATCCACTGGAGACGTGATAGTTACCTTTATGCCAGATGACTTGAGAGAAAAAAGGGGGTAGACTTGAGGGAGAAAAACGGACCTGTCCTGACAGATGACCATCCAGCCTCTGCTTTAAAAATACACCAGGGAAGGAAACTTTCACAGACTCATAGGCAAGGAGATACAATTAGAACTCTCCCAACAGATGACCATCCAGCTTCTGCTTTAATAAAACATGAAATAAACAAACTTCTCCAGACTCTGAGGCAAGGAGATACAATTAGTACCCTCATTTAGTACCCAAATAGATGGCCATCCAGCCTCTGCTTTAAAAAAACACCAGATAAGCAAACTTCCCCAGACTCTGAGGCAAGGAGATATAATTAGAACCCTCCCAATAGATGGCCATCCAGCCTCTGCTTTAAAAAAACACCAGATAAGCAAACTTCCCCAGACTCTGAGGCAAGGAGATACAATTAGAACCCTCCCAATAGATGGCCATCCAGACTCTGCTTTAAAAAACACCAGCTAAGCAAACTTTCCCAGACTCTGAGGCAACGAGATTCAATTAGAACCCTCCCTATAGATGGCCATCCAACCTCTTTCTCCCACCCTGGACCTTCTACAGATATATAAACCCCACTTACCTAGCTTCCAGCAGACCTCACAACCTCTGAGGATGCCTGCCACAGGCCCTGGAAGCCGGGAGAAGGCCCCGGAGGGCAGATCCAGGCCCCGGAAGCCAGGAGAAGGCCCCGGAGGATGAACCCAGGTCCCTGAGGCCGGGCAAAGGCTCTGGAGGGCAGATCCAGGCCCCGGAGGCCGGGAGAAGGCCTCGGAGAGCGGACCCAGGCCCCGGAGGCCGGGCAAAGTCTCTGGAGGGCAGATCCAGGCCCCAGAGGCCGGGAGAAGGCCTCAGAGAGCAGACCCAGGCCCCGGAGGCCGGGAGAAGTCCCCGGAGGCCGGGCAAAGGCCCCAGGCGGTCCAGTGCTCAACAGAAGGCCCAGCGCAAAAGGCCCACACCAGCCCGAACGCGAAGGAGGCAGGGGGTGGCACCATTCTCCTGGGGGCATCAACTGATTTTTTGGTGATTGGAAGGCCTGCACTGCGCGGATGGGTGACGCTCTCCCAGGGGCTGCCGCTGCCGCTGCCGCCATGGGGGTGCCTCGACGGCACCCCCGGGAACAATGTGCCACAGATGGCCGCTTCATTGGCCTCGCCAGTGGACTGCCTCTGGCCTACTGTAAATAGTGTGCTGGATAATTTCCTCCATAACAGGCCTATGGGTCAGACACAATATGGCAGACTTATGCCAGAGCCTATTAGGATTGCAGCCAACTACATTTAACAGCAAAAGATGGTGAACCGAGCATCAAGTTTACATTTTGAGACATAGGAACTGGCATAATGGAATAACAGCTGTATGAATTCCTTGGGTAGATATTAGAGGATCTAAATGCCAGGTTGATTATGTGGAAGGACTTTCTCTATTTCCCAGCCTCACCATGTGCAGGGTTTGCTTCGAAAACAAAACAACAAGGCACACGAGTGGCTTCTCAAACAGGCAGGGGGAAATCTCTCTTTCAAGATCCCAACCACTGCCACCATTAAAAGTGGGATACCCAGCCCAAAGCCCCTTTACATTTAGGCTAAAGGAATATTTTTCTTAATATCCCACACCTTTGCCACACCTTTTTAATATGGGATCTCTCAAATCCCACTATGACAGGGGGCAATCCTTCTTTCAGGATCCCAGCCACTGCCAGCTATAAAACTTGAGTCTGTGCATGTGTATGTATGAGATGATGTGACACTGAGGTAAAGTATATGAGATGAATCTTCCACTGACTCTAAGTAGAGAAATTCACACTCAGGAACACTGTCTTTATTAAAAACAAAGAATTATTTATTTATGGTTTCTTTAGTCCAAAAAGCGTAACTTGTTGCATAGTTTTACTTCTTCAGTTTCATTTGTACACAATATAGACAATATCTTTTATTCCTTTAACATCAACCACTTGTCTGAAACGTTGTCTCAAAGAACTCTCTTTCTCTCAGTTTCATTTAACTGAGGACTTTGACTCAATAATAGTCACTTTTTACTTCAATATAAGAATGGAAGCAACAAACTTAAACACAGATCCTCTCCCCTCTAGCTCATCTGGCTAGAGACTCAAAAATATTCACTTTTTACTTCAGTATTTCAACTGAAATCCCAAACTTAAACTAGGATCCTTTTCCCTCTAGCTCACCCGGCTAGAGACTACCATAACTGAACCACAGACACACACATCTTTCCTCTAGTTTCCTTCACTAGAAACATGAACATAACTCCTCAGACTCACACAAATCTCTCCTCTAGTTTCCCTCACTAGAAACATGAACATAACTGAACTCTTTTTAAAACATTCCCTCCTTTTTCATCCAGCTAGCTCCACCCCTTTCATGCTAGTTTTGAAATGGTTACATTTCTACAGAAGCAGCTACGTTACCATGGTGACACATAGCCAATCATCAGGAGCTAACTCCTGCCCACCTTTATCTCTGAATCAACATTAAATAACATAGACAAAAATCACCAATAAAATGAGGCTTTGCGTTACACCATGCATCCTGATTATCTGCTTTCTGTTCATGTTTTCAAACACATATTCTGTATTTTTCATACATAAATCAGTATTTTCTGTTTATTTCTATGCAAGAAATCCATATGCAAGTTCTGATCTGTGGAAATTCTTATTAATCCAGGATTCTCTTTGTGCCGTCTACACTGATTCAGTATTTGGAATGCTTTTTTGGGCCCATATGATAGCTAGACAGGGACTTCCTGAACCACCTCAGAGTTGGTGTTCAGATGACACAGGAATAATCTGAAGATACATCAACCTAATTGATCAATGTAGATGAGCCCCTTGTCAGGGTTTTCCAATACTTTACACATACATTTTTATCATTTGTAATAAAATATTTTTAGATATTTTCCACTTTTAAATATGAAAATACTTACAACAATAATACTTAAGGCAGTTTCCAGCTATGTAACAAATTGGCAGGCATTCAATGCCAAAACAGACAAGTATAAAATAAATGAAATACAATAAGACAAATTAAAACTATATAAGACTGACCAAAGAATAACACTAAAAGATAGATAAACATAATATAACATATCAAACACATTTGGCCTCACTTATGGCATCAACACTCTATAGTTTCAGTCATTATATCCTTTTAATAGCTTTATGTAGTTAGAATTTGAGGACTGGATGATTGATATGACAAGAAGAAGCTATAGCTGATTTGAAAGTCCAAGGACTCTATTCTATCAGCAGAAGGAAAGTGGGGGGAGTGGAGGAAAATGTCCTATAGAGTGGAGACTTGACTTACTTCAGTAAGATCTATCTTCAGGGATGGCCATCCAGCCCATGTTTCCCTGTCTTTTTCTCGCTGTCCTCTGCTCCCCGCTGTTTTCTTCAATCAGGAGTTGGGGAATACCCGACTCCTGGAAATAGACTCTTCTCTCTGTCTTCACGTGCTGTCAAGGTGAATTTTCACACACACCTACTGGAAGAGGCTGTGAGTCATGAGATGGCCTCCGTTTTGCTAGCATACAAAGACAGTCAGTAAACGGGGAAAAATAGGGTGGGATAAGGTCCTAAGTCAATCTTACACATGGTACTATTAGGAATAGGTGTGTCTGAATAAAGAAGCTGCCCGGAGTGTTTCAAACAGGCTGTCTGAGTCTTGTTTCTTGAAACTGGTATTAAACAATGGACAGAATGGATGACCAGGCTTATGCTGTCCCACTATCCAAAATGTAGCCTGGTTTGTGCATCAGTGAACTCTCATGTAAACCACATCACATGGTGAAATGTGCATTGCTGTGTGTGTTCCTCTGGATCCCTGAAACACCTTTTCACCACAAACCACAATATATATATATATATATATATATATATATATATATATATATATAAACTAGCTGTGCCCGGCCACGCATTGCTGTGGCAAAGTATGGTGGTATGGGAAATAAAGTATTGAGGAATTGGTGGTAGTTAAGGTAAAGGGTAAAGGTTTTTTCCTGACATTAAGTTGAGTCGTGTCTGACTTTGGGGGTTGATGGTCATCTCCATTTCTAAGCCGAAGAGCTGGCATTGTCCATAGACTCCCCGAAGGTCATGTGGCTGGCAAGACTGCATGGAGCGCCGTTACCTTCCCACCAGAGCAGTACCTATTCATCTACTCTCATTTGCATGTTTTTGAACTTTAGGGTTGGCAGAAGCTGGGGCTAACAGTGGGGGCTCTGTCTGCTCCCCCGATTCAAACCTGAATGAATGCTGTAATTAGGGAAAATGATTAGCATGTAATGGCCTTGCAACTTTAAAGCCTGCCTGTTTCCTCCCTGGGTGAATTTTTTGTTGGGAGGTGTTAGCTGGCCCTGATTGTTTCGTGTCTGGAATTCCCTTGTTTTCAGAGTGGTGTTCTTTGCGCTATTTTATGTGCTTCTACTGTCTGTGGCCCTCAGAAAACAGAGGATTTGGCAGACTTTGGTGATGGGAAGACTTTGTTGGGAGGTGTTAGCTGGCCCTGATTGTTTCCTGTGTGGAATTCCCCTGTTTTCAGAGTGTTGTTCTTTATTTAGTGTTCTGATTTTAGAGATTGTATTGTTCTGTTTTATGATACCACAGTAATTTTTATATATTCTGATTTTAGTGTTTTTGAATACTTGGAGCCAGATTGTATTCATTTTCACAGTTCACAGCAACACAATAATAATAATAATAATAATAATAATAATAATAATAATAATAATAATAATAATAATAATAATAAAGTTCCTTGACAAAATTGAAGGAAAAGCTGACAAGGAGAATACCTGGCTCTGGCTCACGAATGGGACCCTGAAGAAGGAGACAGAAGGCCTGATCCTTGCAGCCCAGGAGCAAGCCATCAGAACAAATGCAATTAAGGCCAAGATTGAAAAATCAGCTGATGACCCAAAATGCAGACTGTGCAAGGAAGCTGATGAAACCATTGATCATCTCCTCAGCTGCTGTAAGAAAATTGCACAGACAGACTACAAACAGAGGCATAACTGTGTGGCCCAAATGATCCATTGGAACTTATGCATCAAGTACCACCTGCCAGCAGCAAAGAACTGGTGGGATCACAAACCAGCAAAGGTCGTGGAAAATGAACACGCAAAGATACTGTGGGACTTCCGAATCCAGACTGACAAAGTTCTGGAACACAACACACCAGATATCACAGTTGTGGAAAAGAACAAGGTTTGGATAATTGATGTCGCCATCCCAGGTGACAGTCGCATTGATGAAAAACAACAGGAAAAACTCAGCCGCTATCAGGACCTCAAGATTGAACTTCAAAGACTCTGGCAGAAACCAGTGCAGGTGGTCCCGGTGGTGATGGGCACATTGGGTGCCGTGCCAAAAGATCTCAGCCGGCATTTGGAAACAATAGACATTGACAAAATTACGATCTGCCAACTGCAAAAGGCCACCCTGCTGGGATCTGCACGCATCATCCGAAAATACATCACACAGTCCTAGACACTTGGGAAGTGTTCGACTTGTGGTTTTGTGAAATGAAATCCAGCATGTCTATCTTGTTTGCTGTGTCATACAACATCGTTGTGTCAATAATAATAATAATAATAATAATAATAACAACAACAACTTTGGTAATACACACTGCTTCACTCCCTTGTCAGCTTCCTTTCTGGAAGAATTCTTTCTTGGGAGGTGTTAGCTGGCCCTGATTGTTTCCTTTGTGAAATTCCCAATTTCCCTGCTTTGAGAGTGTTGCTCTTTATTTACTGTCCTGGTTTTAGAGATTATATTGTTCTGTATTATTATACCACAGTAATTATTTCATATTACAGTAGAATCTCACTTATCCAACATTCGCTTATCCAATGTTCTGGATTATCCAACGCAGTCTGCCCTTTAGTAGTCAATGTTTTTGTAGTCAGTGTTTTAAATTCATTGTGATATTTTGGTGGTAAATTTGTAGTACAGTAATTACTACATAGCATTACTGCTCATGGAACTACTTTTATTGTCAAATTTGTTGTATAACATGTTTTGGTGCTTAATTTGTATAATGATTACCTAATTTGATGTTAAATCGGCTTTTCCTGAATCCCTTCTTATTATCCAACATATTCACTTATCCAACGTTCTGCCGGCCTGTTTATGTTGGATAAGTGAGATTCTACTGTATATTTATAATCTTATATTATCTGCTTAGAACTGGATTATATGAGGCCCCTTCTACCCAGCTGGATAAAATGCACACTGAAGTGGATTATATGGCAGTGTGGAGTCAATATAATCCAGTGCAAAGTAGATAATATAAGATTCTAAATGGGTTATATAGTTCTGTGGAAGGGCCTTGAGTCTACACTGCCATATAATCCAGTTAAAATCTGATAATCTGTATTTTATAGGCAGTGTGGAAGAGGCCTGAGGCTGAACTCTGCCTGTCCCCTGGGCCGAGTGGGTTGCTAGGAGACCAAGTAGGCAGAGCTTAGCCTTCTAAATGACAGCAATTGGATAAAAACAATTATTCCTCTCCCTCTAATTAGGACTTTATTTTTCTTTTCTTTTTTGTTGTATCAACCTGGAGGCATGGATGATGGGTTGTGTTTTCAAATTTCGAGGTTGGGGGGCCTTTAGTTTTGTTGTTTTGTTGGTCGCCAGGATTCCATCACTGTTTTATATATATAGATAAGAAAGTTTAGAAAAGAGAATCAAAGTTCAAAAGGTTATTTCCAATAGAGTTGAGAGTCCACAATCCTTTCAAATACAGTCTCAGGAGTCAATCCACAAATATATCCATAACCAAGCTAGCATGAATCCAAGGCAGGCAACCTACCGTGTTTCCCCAAAAATATGACAGTGTCTTATATTAATTTTTGCTCCCAAAGATGTGTTAGGTCTTATTTTCAGGGGATGTCTTATTTTTCAATGAAGAAGAATTCACATTTATTGTTGAACAAAAAAATGAACATTTATTATATACTGTACAGTAGTTGTCATCACAAACGAGCATAACCAGGCAAACTGTGAATCCTATCAAGAATTTCTTGTTACTACCATTATTTCCATGTACAACTGGTATGTACATTTACCAATTCTACATGCTTTGGTGTTCACCGGGCATGCTTCCAAACAAAAACTTTGCTAGGTCTTACTTTTGGGGGAGGCCTTATATTTAGTAAGTCATCAAAACCTCTACTAGGTCTTATTTTCCGTGGATGTCTTATTTTCGGGGAAACAGGGTATGCCATGCATGAACTAGAAGCAAGAATATACTTAGAAACCTGAATACACAAATTCCAAGATCATAGGACCAAAAACTGAGAGCTGTTCACCTGAGTACAACGTTGCTCTCGCAAATGATTGTACCAGCAGGAACCACTTTCAAAGGCCTCAATTCCTCGTGTAACATCATTTCTCACACAGCTACTTTTTCTCTCCTTATCTCTAATTCTCCGGGAAAGGTGAGTCTGTCTTTGTCGCATGCACCATCTCCACAGTTCCAAGCACCTTGACCAGGACAAGCATTCATCTCTCACATTGCTTTCAGCCTGCATTTCTGGCAGGTTCCCATGAGAACTGATATTGCTTTCTTCAGTCTTCTGGGAACTGCCAGGAGATTCCAAAACAACTCTCTCTAGGCCACTTCTATCCTCCTCTGGGCTCACTGAATCTATTCCAGCATCCCGTTCCTCATCTTCTGAGCACTCAGAATCTAACCAGGCTACAACAGTGTGGTCACACAAGGCACTCCACTAATGCACATGGGCCTTCCCACAGAAGGAATTGAAAAATAAACCCACCTTTTCCATGGCTGTCAAGCTGAGGATATTGCAGAACCTGGAACTGGTTTGAGGCCACTCACTGTATTTATCTAATCACTATCTCTGCCTCCAACTAGTTCCATACAGGCCAATCTAATAATCCACACAGTGAAAATGTTTTCTGCTGTTCTATTTTAGAACCAACATAAGTGTCCAGTGCAAATGTTCCCAAGAATGTACTTGTTCCGCCAAAGACAAAAAGGAAGATATTTTTTTTGCCAGTTTCTGGGCATTGTAGACAAAGTTTTGGATAATAAAGGTGGACTACTTCTCTCATTATCCAAAACTTTGTCTACAATGCCCAGAAATTGGCAAAAAAGAGACAAAGTTTTGGATAATAAAGGTGAACTATTTCTCTCATGGAATCTCCGGTGGCACAATGGGTTGAACTGCTGAGCTGCTGAACTTGCTGACCAAAAGGTTGGCAGTTCAAATCTGGGGAGTGGAGTGAGCTCCCACTGTTAGCCCCAGCTTCTGCCAACCTAACAATTCAAAACATGCAAATGTGAGTAGATCAATAGGTACTGCTCTGGCAGGAAGGTAACAACACTCCATACAGTCATGCTGGCAACATGACCTAGGAGGCATCTACGGACAACACCAGCTCTTCGGCTTAGAAATGGAGATGAGCACCATCCCTCAGAGTCTTTTTTACTTCTCTCATATAGGATAACAGCATCAAAACCACTGTTTGCTCAAATTTGAGAGACAGACTGAAGGAGCGTGTATCATTAAGGTTGCTGAGTTATCACAAATTGCCTCGCTAATACGACTTTTAAAAGATTAACTGAAGATTTTTTTGGAAAGACTGGAAACCATTTATAAATGTTTTGAGCAATAAGATATGCAACAATGTCATAATTTCTGGTTATGGAAGTTTTAGTTTGATGAGGCACCAACATTAGTTGGTAAAGAAGTCTAAAGACCTTTTAAAACGATACCTTCCATGATTCCATACTATTGAGCTATGGCAGTTAAAGTGGTGTCAAACTGTATTAATTGTACAATATAAATTTATACCTAATCTGTTGGTGTTTAGTATTTTAGTATGGTATATTAGCTTTAGGTCAGGTTTACTCATATTTTTTTTAATTTTAGTTACAGTTCAGTTTTAGTTATAGTTCTCCTCCTCCCTCACACAAACCTTTACCCCTTTGTTTTTGTTTCTTTTTTCTTCCTTTCTTGAAAATTGTATTACTTTGACAGTTAATTAAACTATTTGTGTTGAATTTAATTGACAATAATGTTTAAAAGATGTAATGTCAAGTAGTTATACCCTCCCTCCACCACAAGAATCCCATTGCTATGGAAGCAAGAACATCCTGCTAAAAAGTCCTTAAATAATTTGTTCTTCTTTGCCATTTCAGAAAAGCTTTTCAATTTGAATGTCATCTCACACTCCTGGAAATAAAGTCCTGTGTGTGTTTCAATGCAAGATATCTTGAGTTCAATTGTGCTGAATGACCTTTTGAAAATAATGACTTACCTACTTATTTATGGTACCTAATGTGCTAAAAAAATTAGCACTAATCTTTTGAAAGCTATCTCTGTACATTCTATACAGAAGTACTTGTAACATTTAAAGGTGAATTCCCTGTTGTAGCTGATTATGCACACATAAAAACTTTATGTATAAAAGATTTGCCTGGCCAGTTCTATAAACTATTGTGCGGACAAATAGGTATTTATGGTGGAGTGCAGCATTTATCTTTGTAGACATAAAGCCACAGAATTCATATTTGTGAAACACTGTAAAATTGTATGTGTTGTGTGTGTGGGGAAAAATACTGGAGATTCCAGGGTGGGGGGTGGGCTATAAAAGTTAGGACACTTTTGTACTTAGGGATAAAAATATTTTTATGAGAATGTTCAAGTGTATTTATTTATTTATTTATTTATTTAAAAATGGAATGCTCAGTCAGGAGTATGCTGTAAAATGTTTGCAAAGGTATCTCCCTTGATAATGTATGAACTGTACTGTAACAATAGCATCAGACATGTTTCCTTGGGAGAGACCATGAGACATCACCATTCCTGGTAGAAAGTGTGAAAGCAACTACTGAAATATTATTTTGTTCCATTTTGCCTCAATTGGTCTTACTTCCACTGGCAGTGTTAAGATACCTGAAATATTCACAATTCTTACTTGGCAAAACTGAGATATTAAAACACTATGCAAAGTTTCAATGCTAGATTATCTGAGTAATTCAAAGCCATGTTGGCATGAGCATATTTTTTTCATATATTTTCTTGGAAATTCATTCACTATCAAAGGAGATATCTTTGCTAACATTCCACAGCATACTCCTTACTAGACTTTATATTTTTAAAGTAAATAAATAATGTATGTGTGTGTGTGTGTGTGTGTGTGTGTGTGTGTGTGTGTGTATATATATACACACACACACACACACACACACATACACATACACACACACACATATATACATATACATTTTCTCTAATATTTATGCCAGAACTAGCATGGTGTAGTGGTTTGGACATTTATTGTGACTCTAGAAGCCAAGGTTTGAATCTCCACTTGGCCATGGAAACACAGTGGGAGACAGTGAACAACTCAAATGGTCTTAGCCTCAGAACAAATCTTGACAAGAAATCTCTGTGAAAGATTTGTCTTAGGGTTGCCATAAGTTAGAAATGGCTTGAAGACACACAACAATTATGCCAAGCCTAGGGCAGCTTTACATTTCCTGGGGTTCTTGGTGATACCCCTAATCTCATGTTCTTACTCCCATTTTTTGTTTCTCCCCACAGAGGTTTTGTCATTGCAGTTTTTTTAAGGGACTGGCAAGGGAGATCCAAGGTTAGATTTCTCTTTCTTAGGGCACACGTTTTTCTCCCCCCCTTGATGAATAGAGAAACCAAACATCCTATGGTTCCAGGAATGCCCTCCCATAGATCATAATTGCAGACTAGCTATGTTATATAAATAAGAGGAATAATTCTATGGATAAAGTTACATTTCTAAATTCAAGCAAAAGATTTGCATGGAAATACTGCACTGTGGTTTTATTACACAGCATTGCACCAAAAACTAGAAGATATACAAGAATCGTGGTTTGTTTCAATGGATTTCTGTCACCCTGAATTGCTATCTTGAGAATTTTATTTAGGCTGTGATGCAAATACAAACATTGGAAAAGCTATATTAAGTCAGTTGAAAGATGTACCTAATTCAACATACAATTCATACAGTAGCCAGATGGTGGTATTGAGAGGCTCACCAGCTGAACCTTCTGTCAACATATACAGAGATATTTTGCCTCTGATACTGAAGGTGACACACTATCACTCTAAGTAATGGTCTGACCCTGCATCCTCTACAGATTTATACAAATTATTTGTAAAGCCATCCAACATGGTAGTCATCATTACATTCAGGTTGGGATTTTTTATTCCAATATGCATCCCCTTTCATATACTTACATTTTATCTCATTGGCCATTTTACTGCCTTCTCTACCAATTTGATGAGCTTCTTTTGGACTTCTTAACCACCTCTCACTGCTCTCGTCGCCCTTACCTAATACAGCATCTGCAACAAACATAGCCACCTCAATATGCAGTCCTAAATCTAGATCATTTAAGTCTTTCCCAGTACACTCACCATCACAATAGGTGAGTCCACATCATGAAGACTGCTTCTATAGCAAATGTTCCCAAACTATACAATTCTGAATTTACAAGACATTCTAGAGACAACAGTGCCTCAACAGGATACCATGGGGTCTAAATTTGTCTACCTTTGGATAGTCATTGCAATAGGAACTTTCTGATCAGAACTATAAAGATGACTTCTGCCTGAGTAAACCCCTCTTCTTACCACATAAAGCACATTGCAAGAATGTGACTCCTCTCAATCCATGTTGTCCCTGTCTTCATACATGGCCCACTATATATATATGAGAAACATATGAACACAACTTCAAGAGTTCATAAATGAAGCCGTTTGCCTTCCCAACTCCCAGTCATAAGCAAGTTTTTTAAAAAGCAATTTGCAATGTAAATACTTTTGGCATTGTGATTATTTGGCAATTGGGAGAGGTACTTTAAACCATTTCAGCTTTTGTAATGAGGTAAAAGCATGTGTGAGTAGGATGTTCTGCAAAATGTTGTTGCCTTGCATGAAAAGGAAACATTCAGTTGACAGGAGAAATTGCTTAGTGCAAGCAAAGACCATCAGAGTTTTCTCAGTTTTTAAAAGAAAGTAATCAGGATGATCAAGAGGAGAAATGATTAATTTTTTCCTTTGCAGCCAAGAAGGGCAATCTACGTTTGCCACATCCCCCAAATGAGTGTCTAAAGTGGATTTCTCTTAATGCATTTTAAAATTTGCTTTCAAAGCTGATTGAAAGCAGTTCAGAAGCTGAAAGATGGAGGAAACCCATCAAATTCATGCAACTTTGACATGACTTTGGGTGAAATCAAGACAATATTGCATGGTAATATGTGTTTTCATTCATGTCTAGGGAGTTCCAGCATGCCTTACAGACTTGTATGGTAATGTCCTAAGTCTTATCTGATTTCTATCTTCTATATCTACCCCCATGTTTGCTAGGCAGTTTTTGAACCATTTGGCTAAGCCTATATCCTTACAACTAATATTTGAAGTCTCATTGAAGATCCTGTGAAGGCTGAAGCAATTTTCTCTTGTTTGTTTGTTTGTTTACTTGCTTTTCTGAAATGCTTGTAAATTACAGCTACATTTGAATCACTTCCAGCATATTAATGGCTCTGAATATTTCCCATAATAAATTTTGTCAGTGTTGAAGTGGGTGCAATGTTACTTTCCTGAAGGATTTATTTTCCACTTGCTGAAATCACAATTGCTTGTAAATATATTTTCTGTACAAAGAACATTGATATCATGGTGGGATATTGTGAATACATTTTATTCAACAACTGACTAATGAAGTATATATTTCATTGACCTTGCATTTCTGACCTCCCTAAAAGACTACTCTTTATCCTTTTGTAGCTGCAATGGCTTATAGCATTGCTTTTATTTATTTTGTGTCAAAAGCATTGCATAATAAATAAGTTTAAAAGTGATAAAATAAAGGAATCATGAACAGCTAGATAGTTTTGGACCAGAAGCGGGCAACAGCAATCGCATTGTCCGTAGCTTTAAACAACTCCTCCTCCGTGCATGAGGCAGGGCATTGTGGGCAAGCATACATATGAGGAATAGTGCCATCTTGCCAGGTTGTCTTTGGATCTGCCCACTCCGCTTCTCAGTCTATTTAGGGACTTCCAAGTTGCCCATTCTTGGTTTGCCCCTGGAGGCAGACCCTCATGGGGGGCCATCAAGTTGGGATTGCCTGGTTTAGCTGCCCAGAGGGACACCCATGCTGTTGCTGGGGGAGCATCAAGCTCTTCCTTGACCTGAGTCTACTGGGAGGAGGCTGATAGTCATGCAGTGGATGGCTTTCACAATGTTCGACCTTATTTCTCTCACCATTAGCAGCAACTTCCCGTTGCACATCGGGGGGGAGGGGGGGGGCAATGCCAGCTAGCTTATAGAGTTTATCAACAGGTGTAGGTTTAAGGCATCCCGTGATGATTCTGCATGTTTCATTCAGTGCTATGTCCACCTGCTTTGCATGGGCAGACTTATGCCAAACAGGACAGGCGTACTCTGCAGTTGAGAAAGACAAGGCCAGGGCTGATGTTCTTATTAATTGTGGGTCTGCACCCCATGCGCTGCCAGTCAGTTTCCGCAGGATGTTATTGCGTGCAGCTACTTTGTGCTTGGTGTTCATGCAGTGTTTCCTATATGTTAGTGTTCGGTCTAAGGTGACACCAAGGTATTTAGGATGGAAACAGTGTTTGAGCTCTTGGCCTTCCCAAGTAACTTTCAGTTTCCTGTTGGCTTCATGCTTCCGTAGGTGGAAAGCACACACTTATGTCTTGGAAGGGTTAGGCTTCAGGTGGTTCTCTTTGTAGTAGCTGGAGAGATCTTTCAAGGCATTAGTGAGCTGGTTTTCAACTGTTTCAAAAATTTTTGCTTGTGTTGTAAGGCCAAAGTCATCAGCATATATAAAGCTCTTTGTGAGTGGTGGTTGCGGCTGATCATTCGTGAAGATGTTAAACAAGGTCGGTGCAAGAACGCTTTCTTGGGGCAAACCATTCTTTTGCCTCCTCCATCTACTTTTCCTGCCCTGAAACTCCACATAGAAGCTGTGGTTTTCCAGGAGGGTCTGGACAGTTTTTGTAAAGTCAAAGTCCCGGGTAATATGGTAGACTTTATGCAGCATTTTTCTATGTTGCACCGTGTCATAGGCTGCTGTAAGGTCCACAAAAACTGTTCCCGTGATGCTGCCTTTCTCGTAGCCTTCCTCAATATGCTCAGTCAGATGGAGAATTTGACCTGTGCAGTTTTTCCCTGGTCTGAAACCTGCTTGTTGTGCAATAAGCTTAGGTTCGATGATGGGTCCTAATCGATTTAATAGCATCCTCTCATAGACTTTATATAGATGACATAAGAGGGAGATTGGTCGGTAGTTCCTGGCATTGGAGGCATCTTTACCAGATTTTAAAATGGCAATGATCTTAGTTTTCCTCCATACTCTGGGAATCTGTTTGTGTGCCAAGCATTGATTGTAGAATTTCAAAAGCCAGTTTTCAGCTTTGGGCCCCAAGTGTTTGATTTGCTCCATCATTAAGTCATCTAGGCCAGGTGCTTTACCAGTTTTACATCGCTTGATGGCTTCTCTGAGTTCTTTCAGGTTTAGAGGAGATGACAACTGGTGGGTTTCAAGTTCTGGCACCCTGTTGATTTTCATCTTTACTCTGCTGCGGTTGGTTTTCCCATTCTGAATTAGCTGGTAAGCTATCTGGTCTGGTGTTACGTTTGCATGTCCATGGTTGACCAGAGGGTCACTATCCAGGTGTCTCAGCAATTGCCTGGCTTTTCGGCTACTCTTGGACATGTCAAGGTTCTCAAGCAGCTCTATCCAGCGGTCTTTCTTAGCATTAGCTATGGCTGTAGATAGTTTTTGGCCTGCTGCTATAGTCACATCACTATATGGATTCTCTTGAAATAGTCTGAGATATTCTTGTAGCTGATTTAGTGATTCTTCATTTAGGCCTGGTAGGTAGCTAGTGTGACAGCCTCTAGGGATTGAGAGCCTTGAGGATCTTTTCACAGCTTCTGTGAAACAATTTTTTTAAATAGCAGTGCTGAGGAAGTAGGAGTCATAACCACTGAATAGCAATGTGTTAAGGCATTTGTCAACCATATTGATTTGCAGTTGAGACACCAGCACTCAAAAAGATAAAAGACCTCATAAAATGGCAACTCCCATAATTCCATAGCAATAAGCCATTGCAGTTACAGTGGTGTCAAACTGCATTCATTCTACAGTGTAGATGCCTCCAAAGAGATTTAGGCTAAAAGAAATAGAATCATAGCAGGAGGGAACTAGGTTACATGTGAGAAAATTAAGGAGAGGCAAACAAAGCCCAAGGAAAGAAAGATCTGTGTCACTAAAGAAAGATTGCAAATCAAAGAAGGTATAAGGACTATCTTCAGTGAGCCTCTGGTGGTGTAGTGGACTAAAGCCTTGTGACTTGAAGGTTGGGTTGCTGACCTGAAGGCTGCCAGGTTCGAATCCCACCCGGGGACAGCGCAGATGAGCTCCCTCTATCAGCTCCAGCTCCATGTGGGGACATGAGAGAAGCCCCCACAAGGACGGTAAAAACATCAAAACATCCGGGCGCCCCCTGGGCAACGTCCTTGCAGATGGCCAATTCTCTCAGTCCAGAAGCGACTCAAGTTGCTCCTGACATGAAAAAGTGAGCAAATTGTTTTTGGGGGTTGGGCGGGGTTGTATGAAGCACAGGGGAACAATAGATGTATTGAATTGAAATAACCACATTTCTGGTTGTTTCAAATCTAGCAGGAGAAATAGCAAACCATTTATTTTTCTCAAGGTCAAGAACATTATACTATATGAGCAACTCCCCCTCTCATATTTAGAACCTCCATGTTCAGCAAACTCAAGTTAGAGTTATAAACTTTCTGATATAAAAGCATTTTAGAATGGAACTGATTTTAATGATAGAAAGAAAGTAGACCTAAGAAAAAAGCTATGCCATTAACGATAGTTTGATTAAGTGTTTGATTTGGATCATTAAGTCACCTTAAGTAGCTACTTTGTATGGGAATGGTCTGAAGTGTTGACTTTCTTTTAGGGTCATCTCAACTGTGATACAATTTATGCTTGTAAATACTTCTCAATATATTTAATGAAATTCTTTGAATAGTTGACAGACAGGTAATGATGTTGGAAAGAAATCCTGATTGTTTCTTTGTAGCTATCAATTAAATGAAAGGCTTGTTGGAAAGATACAGACTATATTTGCAGTAAAGCTCTTAGTCTATGTGAGCAGATTTAATCCAGTCTGTCACCTTGATCTAGTGTTGAGTCTACAGTTTTTTGAAGTATGGTTTGCATAAGTGCTGTATGGATGCTTTGACATCACGTTTAATGGGCCAGAAAATGGTGCAAAATTGCTTACCTTAATACACAACATCTTGATGTGTCAGCAGTAGTGTAGGCAGCATATTGCTTCTTGATTTGAAAACCATTTCCAAAGCTATTTGAGACAGTATCATTGTGTAGTCTATGGTTTCACAATGATGGACACCTACTGCTAAAGGAAGGATTTGCCAGATTATGCTATTTCAATGCACAAGCCATGGATTCACTTTTAGATCTTTCCCCATTTTGCCATGTGATTATCATGTGGACAATGACAAAAAAGAATCTCCTGATGAATTCTTTCCATCTCTGGTAATGCATATTATGTTCCTAAAGTAACAAAATAACTTTGAATCTGTAGAGGGTGTTAACATGACATTTCTCCTCTAAACAAAACAAAGAAGAATTTCTCCCCTCTCAATAATTTGACAGTTTCTGGAAATTTAATAACTTTAGTGTCTGCCCAAGCAACTGTCATATCTAAAAATGATGATTAAAATAGAGAGTGTTTTTTTTGCTGATCCTATGGTTTTAAAAAATATTTTTATTAATATTATATTTTGTTATATGAGTAGATTTTGTACATTGAATCCATACACGACATTTATCTATAATCTAATTTCTTTGCCTTCTTCCTATTTCTCATTCTTCCTCCATTCTATATTATCCAGTCATTTATCTAACATATCTTAGTTCTGTTAACTCTTCTCCCCCAACTACTCCCACCCCATAACCATACCACAATTTCCATTAGAACTTTAACTTAGGTGGCCATGGAACTCTGGACAGCTCCTGGATGTCACTGGGCATCTTTCCTTGGAGAAAGGAGGGGGCAACCTCATCCTTTCCCCTCTCCTCTCTGCAAGTAGTGTGGACACCTTTTGTTGCACCCCTAGGCTTCAGAGGCACCTCAACACCACACTGGAGCCCCAGAATATAAGCAAAGCAAGCTGTTTATTGAAGATTATATGCAAGCAAAAGCAAATCAAAGTCTAAAGTCAATGAAATAAGGTTTAAGTCCACAAGGTACAAAATACTTGAGAATCTTGAAGCAAGAGTCTATAAAAGTCACACAGAAGATCAGAGCCCAAACAGGATATCAAAATTAGTTCAAAGAACGTATCAAAATTAGTCCAAGGCACAGGATCAAACTGGAACACATGAAACAAATCTCCAAGATTAGTCTAAGGAAAAGGATCAATGCTGGAACACAAGCCAGGATCTTGACCGGAGCAGTAATCTAAACTGCAAACTGCTGGAACACTAACTGGATATCCAAAAATCCCCAAAAGCAAGGACAAGACTGGAACAAGAATCAAAGCACAAGGCTGCATGAATTGACAATCTAACAATGTGAGTCTCTGTGTAAAACTTGTTCATTCCCTACACTGTAACATTTAAGGGGGCTTTTAGTATTTGCACAGTATAGAATTCCACTAGCTACACTGCTTCAAGCAACTATTTTAGCTTCTGCAGCTAAAATGGATGGAAAGGATCTAGTTGTAAAAATCACAGCAGGAATAAAATATTTTATTCATTCTTTCAAGATCTGGTTTCACAGGACTGATAAAATGGGTGCCTTCTTTTCTAAAGTATTTGTTGTTGGCCTGCACTGGTTAGCCTTTTCATTTGCCTTCTTCATTTCTTGAGCAGCTAATGAGGTAATATTCCTTTAGATTTACTGTTGCATTTTCCCCTCTAGTGTTTACTGAAGGCATGCCATCTGATTAAACTCCTCAGACACAAATCTATGTGTGCTTATTTGGAAATGGTGTCATGGAGCTTGCTCCCAGCCAAATAATTCCAACTTCTAATGAATTACTGTTTTCCCCATAACTTGCTGTGTGTGTGTGTGTGTAAAATCAGCATTTCTACACATTTAAGAAACAGCAACCTACATAATGCAAAGTATAGGGGTGAAGTATTTTGCTGTTTCTAAATATGAGGAAGTACTCCATCAAGGGCTCGGCATCACAGTGGATGATGAAGCAGTAGCTCCCCCTGTGGCCGGAATCAAGCATGACTACCTCATGAAGTCAGAAAGCTGGAAAATGTTAAATAGCCTCTATGTCTCTGTCTGTGTGTGTCGTATGTCTAATGGCATTGAATGTCTGCCATGTATATGTATATGTGCATTGTGATCCACCCTGAGTCCCCTTCAGGGTCAGAAGGGTGGAATATAAATACTGTAAATAAATAAATAAACAAACTGTTGATTTTTCCAACAATTCCTGAGTTGATTGGCAAGTTGATTGGCCCATTCTTTTAAACTTTCTGCTTTAAAGGCTTGTCTGAAAAAAATGTTTTAGCTTGACACAGGAAGTACAACAGGATGGGGGCCATTCTGGCTTCCTGTGACAGAGAGTTCCAGAGTCCTGGGGCAGCTGCTGAGAAGGCCCTCTCCCATGTTCCCATTAACAGTGATTTTAATGGTGGTGAGAAAGGTCTCTCCTGGGGCTCTCAAAGGCCAGGGAGGTTCATACAGAAATTGGTTGCACAATAGCGATTTTTTGTTTCCTATGCATAACATTTATTTATTATATTACAATACTTATATCCCACCCTGCTCACCCATAGGGGACTCAGGGCGGCTACATGATTTATGCATGTTCATCACTAATAGAATTCTTGTATTTTACTACTACTTTTAATTCAGTTTTGTTTGTTGATAATTCAGTAATAAGGTGGATAAATTCTCAGTACAATAACTTCTAGGGTTAGGCTACCATTCTATCTTATGTTGCAACTGATGGTGGCTAAGGCCATTTCCTTCTAGGCTAAGCAACACCGTTTTTCATTTATCTACATAGCAGTCTGTTCTTTTCAAGCTTGCTAATTATTCTGTCACATAAACCTAATGGTGTCACAATTTTGGTCACTGGATTTCCAAACAAATGACTATTTTAATAACCATCAAGATAAATAAATGAGTTTTACACCAAATACTTTAACGTCGATTTCTGCACCCCTTAGCACGATTACTTCTTAACAGGGGTTAACTTCTCAAGTGATCCTCTGCATGCTATCAGCTATTATTAATTTGGGTTTACTTTTAAAAAGGTAATGTAAAGGTTTTTCCGTGGCATTAATTCTAGTCATGTCCAAATCTGGGGGTTGGTGCTAATCTCTATTTCTAAGCCGAAGAGCCAGTGTTGTCCATAGACACTTCCAAGGTCATGTGGCCAGCATGACTGCATGGAGCACTGTTACCTTTCTGCTGGAGCGTTACCTATTGATCTACTCACATTTACATGTTTTCAAACTGCTAGGTTGTCAGTAGCTGGGGTTAACAACAGGAGCTCACCCTGCTTCTCAGATTCGAACTGCTAACCTTTTCAGTCAGCAAGTTTAGCAGCTCAGTGGTTTAACCCGCTGTGCCATCGGGGACGCCTAATCAGTAATCTCCATATTAAATGCACTACAACCAGGCCGTAGCCAGGAGGGGGTTAAGGATTTAACCCCCCCCCCCCCCGGGAAGGGTTCAACCCCCTCCCCCACCTAGTTTACTCATAAGTTTAATTGGTTAACCAATTTATGAGTAAACCAGGTTTTTTTTTTGGTATAACCTGACACATTTGGGGAAGGGGGTTGAACTTTTAAACCCCACCCTTCCCTGACTCCAACCCCAGCTGAATAACATGATGGAAAATCTAAAGTGATTTCTAAGCCAAATCCTGCTCACAGAGAATCAATGCTACAAACACACTTTGTATGTAGGTTAGGGCAATCTCTTAACAGAAATTCTTCCTTACCTATCTGCACAGATTTTGGAGAAATATGTAACCTTGCATCTCTCTTCTTTGCTTCTTCCTTTCCTTTCTTTTCTCTTCTTGTGGGGAGTGATATGGATAAAGACAGTGGGGGAGGTGTATGTGAAATGCATGGCAAATTCAATCACATCCCACTAGTACCCTGTGGCATTTCTGAATTAAAAGATAACTCCAATGATAGTTCACTTGGGAGGGAATATATAAGAAGAAGCTTACAATGACAAATAACAAAAAGGCACTTTAGACTAAATCTTTGGAAAATCAAAAACGAGAGAAAATATTTTGTACTCCAAAAGGCAGTATTAGCCTGTGGGAAAGTCACTGCCGCAATTTCGAGATAAAAATCAATGTTACAGGCAGGGGGGTATAATATAAAATGGAAGACAACGTGGGGACTGTGAGAATGAGAATGAACTTTGGCACCCAATTAGGCAGGGGATATCTAACTGCTTCAAAGCTTGATTTCTGTATAGATGGCATGAAAGCTTATCTGTCAACTATCGTTGAGGGAGAAAATATTTTGAATGTTATCTTTCTTTTCACTACTGCCATCTGTTTTTCACCTCCTTCTTTTAGAGTTCTGACAACTTCTGATGGTGGCCTTTCAATCAGCAAAGCAATGGAGTGGGTGGAACCTATAGAGTGATGGCTGGAGGAAACACTTAACTTTTGGGGCAGTTTTTATTTTCCTGTGTGATTTACATGATATCAGATAACTGAGGACAACTTGTTATTGCTAGTATTCATTTTGACAATGGGAATAGCCAACACATAAGCATAATGCAATCAAAAATGTCCAAGACATATAAACATTACTTGTGACTATTTAATATATAAAATCCCACCCCCCGACAGGCTTGCTTTTTGCAGGGAATCTGATCTGCATCAAACTCTCCCATATTCTGCACACAGCATGTGGTTGCAACATGATATCAGGAACACATATACCATATTTACACAATTCTAATACACACCCTTTTTGGCTAAATGCCCCTGACAAAATTGGGGTACACATTAGATTCATGTAATACTCCTTGGGAGCTGGCAAAGTAGCTGGCAAAGGGCAAGGGTAAGTTGGCAAAGAGAAGTGGCCAGGGAGGGGTGACAGCAAGTAGAGAGAAGAAAGAGTGGAAGTGAGAGAGAAAGAAGGAAAGGAGGTCTGCATCAGTGGAGCCATGGCCGGCTCCGTTGAGGAGGAGGCCCTGACAAACTATGGTGAAGGAGCTGTCTTTGCCTCCTCTTCCTCCTCCTCCACTTCGGGATCAGTGACTGATGAGGCAACGGTCCTGGCAAGCCAAGGAGGAAGATACGAAGGCGGCCATGGTGCCAAAGAGGAAGAGTCAAAGGCAGCCATGAAGGCAGCAGAGGAGCAGCCTCCTTGGCTCCTCTGCTGCCTTCATGGCTGCCTTTGCCTCTTCCAGTTTGGCTCCTGGAGCCCTCATCGCCTCACCCCTTTGCCAGCCACTTTGTGGGCTGGCCAGAGAGAAGTGACTGGTAAAGGGTGAGGGTGAGCTGGTAAAGCATTCAGTGAGGGGCGAGGGTGAGCCAGCAAAGTGGCTGACAAAGGTGATCCAGCAAAGCGGCCAGAGAAGGGCAAGGATGAGCCAGCAAAGTGGCTCCAGGAGCCAAGGAGGAAGAGGCAAAGGCAGCCACAAAGGAGCCAAAGAGGAAGAGGCAAAAACAGCTGCAAAGTTTGATTTTGAGGTCCTGATAATGGTTGATTTTTTCTTGTTGTTTTTCATCAATTTGACTGTCACCTAGTATGGCGACATCAATAATCCAACCCTTTTTCTTTTCCACAACCATGATATCTGGTGTATTGTGTTCCAGAACTTTGTCAGTCTGGATTCCAAAGTCCCACAGTATTTTTGCATGTTCATTTTTGACTACCTTTGCAGGTTTGTGATCCGACCAGTTCTTTACTACTGGCAGATGATACTTGTGACATAAATTCCAGTAAATTATTTGGGCCACATAGTTGTGCCTCTGTTTGTAGTCCGACTGTGCAATTTTCTTACAGCAGCTGAGAATATGATCAATGGTTTCATCAGCTTCTTTGCACAGTCTGCACTTTGGGTCATCAGCTGATTTTTCGATCTTGGCCTTAATTGCATTAACTCTGATGGCTTGCTCCTGGGCTGCAAGAATCAGGCCTTCTGTCTCCTTCTTCAGTGTACCATTCATGAGCCATAGACAGGTCTTCTCCTTATCATCTTTTCCTTCGATTTTGTCAAGGAACTGTCCATGCAATGATTTGTTGTGCCAGCTGTCAGCTCTAGTTTGTAGTGCAGTCTTCTTGTACTGATTCCTTGTCTGCTGTGCTTTGAGAAGTTTCTGATTTTTGACCACAATCAAAGCAGGGTGTTCACTTTCCTTTACATATTCTGCCAGGGCATGTTCTTCTTCTTTGACTGCTTGTTTTACTTGTAAAAGTCCTCTGCCACCAGATCTTCTAGGCAGAAATAGCCGGTCAACATCACTGAGAGGATGCAGTGAATGATGAATGGTCATGAGTTTTCTTGTTTTTCTGTCCAAATTGTCCAGTTCCACCTGCATCCAGTTTATGATGCCAGCAGTACATCTTATGACAGGCATGGCCTAGGTGTTTATGGCCTTGGTGGTATTGCCTCAATTGAGCTTGCTTTTGAGAATTTTTCTGAACCTTTATGTGCATTCTTTGCTGACCAGAGTTTTCACATGTTCATTTTTTTAAGTAATGGAAGTCCAAGCAATTTATTGTTTTTAGAAGAGAGATATGGATGAAACATCCATAAGGCTTATGGATAAGGAATTTTAGCTTGAGAAGTGAATTCTGAAAGCCCCAGAGATGAATGTTCCATTTCTTGTTTGTACCTTTGAAAGCTATGTGATAGGCTAATGACTAGCAATCACACAGAAAAACAGAGTTACATGCCTTCCTATCAATCTCTATTGTTATCACATGTTCATTTTTGATGTTGTCCAGCTGTAGTATGTCCAGATATTTATAGGCATCTGGCTGGTGACACTTTATTGTTTGACCATTAGGCATATTTATGTCCTCACTTTCAATGATTTTTCCTTTCTTCAGTGCCACTGTCAAACATTTTTTCAGACCAAACTCCATGCTGATATCAGTACTAAAAATTTGGACAGTGTTAGTCAGAAACTGAATTTCAGTTTCAGTTTTCCCATACAGCTTCAGGTCATCTATGTACATCAGATGTGAAAATTTGTGAGATTTCTTGGATGTTTGATAGCCAAGATTTGTTTTTTTGTAAGATTGTTGACAGAGGGATCATGGCAATAATGAAAAGCGGTGGGGACAATGAGTCTCCCTGGAAAATTCCTCCTCTGATGTTAACAAGTCCGTAGTTTTCATTTCCAACAAGCAGTTCAGTTTTCCAATGCTCCATCATGTTTTCAATAAAAGTGCCAACATTTTTACAAATCTTGATGGCGTTCAGGCACTTGATGATCCAACTGTGTGGGAGTGAGTCAAAAGTCTTTTTGTAGTCAATCCACGTCATGTGAAGATTAGTTTTTTTGGCTTTTACAGTTCTCCAGAATCATTTTGTCAATTAATAACCGGTCTTTTGTGCCCCTGCTTTTCTGTTTGTTGCCTTTCTGTTCATCTGGCAAGATGTTCTTTTCTTCAAGATAGTCTTGAATTCTGTCAGCTATGATACCAGTCAGTAGTTTAAACATAGTGGGCAGACATGTTATTGGCCTGTGGTTTCCTGATGCTGCTCCTTTTGCTGTATCCTTTTGTATCAAATGTGTTCTCCCAGTTGTTAACCATTCACTGATACTTCCTTTTTGCAGCATCTCATTGAAATGTTGGACCATTTTTCCATGTAAACTAATCAGCTGTTTGAGCCAAAATCCATGAAGCTGATCACTACCAGGTGATATCCAGTTCTTGACTTTTTGCACTCGTTTGCTGGTCATTTCAGTTATTTCCATCTGTTCCATTTTGTTCTGTGAGAATTTTCTTTCAAACTCCTTGATCCACCCAGCGTTTTTGTTGTAGTTATTATTTTCATAAAGTTATTTCCAGAACTTTGTTGTTGTAGTTTTCTCTGGCTTTATGGTTACTGTGTCTGTTGTTTGGTTCAGACTCTGGTAGAACTGTCTTTGGTCTGATTGAAACAATTGATTTTGTCTGTACTGGATGATTCTGGCTTCATATCTTTCAATTTTTCTGGCTGTAGCTGTCATTTGTTCTTTCACAATTTCCAAAGCTTCTTCAATTTTTCTGGCGTTCAGCCAGTACTTTCTGATCAAGCATTGCTTGATATTATTATTATTATTATTATTATTATTATTATTATTATTATTATTATCATCATACCCCACTTTATCTCCCCTGAAGGGAGCTTAAGGCAGCTAACAGCATATTTAAAACAATACAAGTTAAAAAATGCAACTTCAAAATAAAAATATTAATAGGATTTTAAAAACCCATTAAACAATTTATTAGTTAAATAATCAAAAACAAATATGCATTTTAAAAACAGATCCTTAAAATACTTTAAAATCACTACCTCACAGCATGAAAAACTCAACCACAGTTTGTAAAAGTCTGGTAGCATGAAAATATTTTGACCTTTCATTAGAAGGAAAGCAAGGACAAGTCCATTATGTCCTTTTTGGGGAGAGAGTTCTAAAGTTAGAGAGGAGCCACCAAGAAGGCCTTTTTCTGGTGACCTGTGAAGTTGGTGGAATAGAGAAAAGGAATTCAGCAGACCATCTCAGAGCTCTATCATACAGGGATATACAGTCCTTCAAAAAATTTGGATCCAAGCTCTAAAGCCCTTTTGGGTTGCTCTCTGGATCTATGGTGCTCAACGAAATATGCCCTTGGAGGTAGACAGAGGAAGTGACACCTGGCCCAGGAACAGTTCTCACTAGGTGGCTTATAATCCAAGAGTTATTTCCTTAAAGATTAATTCCCCTTAACTGTGTTTTCATTCACAGGTTCTTACAGAAGTCCTGGAAAATAAATAAATAAATCTAATGTCCTGTGCCCTGTCTCTTTATTTCACCGTGAGAATTCAATGGAGTTGTTGCAACAAGAGAGATGTGTGCCGCCTATAATCAGCTCCAGTTAACTGGGCTGCAGATTTTTCGACCAACTGAAGTTTCTAAGCACTTTGGAAAGGCAGTCCCAAATGGAACACATTATAGTGAAACAAACAGGATATAAGTAAGGCATGTAGTACTGTGGCCAGATCCAACTTTTCTAGGAGTGGGTACAACTAGCACACAATTGTGAAATTGTGTGAAATCACACCTGATCACTGCTGAAACCTGGGTATCCCAACTCAGAGATGGGGGGGGGGGGTGACTTTATTTAACACAGACTGAATTCATATTCCTAGATTTATCTTTCAACTGACTAGGAGCACCTTTGTCTTGTCTCGATTAAGCTTCAATTTGTTTGCCCTCATCCAGTCCATTACAGCTGTTAGGACAGGAATGGCTTATTTGGAATTGTGAAAATAAGTAACATAGCTGGGTATCATCATCATACTGTTGATGCCTGTCCCCAAACCTTTGGATAACCTCCCCCAGCATGTTAAATAGTATAGTGTAGATCCCAGAGGGCTCTACAGCACCAACCCCTCAACACTACCCTCTGACAGCACTTTTCCATGAAAGAATGGAGCTAATATAGAACAGTATCTCAAAGCCCTATCTCAACCAGGCAACTGAGAAGAATCCTACAGTTGATGGTATCAAAGGCCTCTGAGACTTCCAGCAGATCCAACAGGATCACACTCCCCTTGTTCAGTTCCAAGATGAACAAAGCTATCTCTGTCCCAAAATCAAATCTGAAACCAGACTGAGATGTATCTAGAATATTTCACCTCATCCAAATGTTCTAGTGCCTCATCCAAAAGTGGAATACTAGTGACTTTAAATTAAGGGCACACTTACATCATGTGTACAAAACTGAAGTCTAAAGGAGATTATGTTACTGAAAATCAGGACATGACACAACAGCATGTGCAATATTAGTTTAAGATGATAGACATATAGATGAGTGAATAGCTATGAACCTATTTTAGAGAGCTTCATTTTTTGTAAACACCAGTGCAACACATCAAAGAAGGGTAACATAAATGGCTATATGGCCCCAAACATTGTACAGAACTGCTTTTGTTGTAGATCAATGCACATTATAGAAATAATGTCAAAGGTAGTTTATTTTCATAGCAGGCAGCTGGGATTTATTTGAAATTGATATAGATTTTTGTTCCCACTTCACACCCCAGAGAGTGTGTGATACAAACAAGAAGTGGGTATGTTGAACATTACACTGATTTCAAAGACAGACACTGAAAACAGTGCTGTAGCTATCATCCAATTTCACTGTCAAGAGCCAAGAAGATGGAGAACAGTAGCTAATATTTTAATAATACAGTGTCTATTTTATTAAAATATGCCACAATCCTGATTTCACTGAGATGATGATCCATTTCCAGTACTGCGCTAAAATGTGGCAGTGTTTTGGGGAGGTAGTATGTATAACATTGTTTTGATTCTTAAGATTGATGTAAACATCAGTTCAACTGAAAAAAATGTCCAAATAGATATTTTTTATCTTGAAAAATGGCAACATTTTCACAGCCCAGAGAGATAGCTTGTTTTTAACTCCCCCCCCCCATAACAAAGCCAAATTAAATACAACTGCAATGAAGAATGACTATAATTTTATAGGTGTATCTGTGCAGCCTCACTAAATGACAGAAGGTGCATCTACACTATGTAATTAATGCATTTTAATTGCCATAGCTCAGTGCTATGAAATTTTGCGATTTGCACAATTACTCTTTGGCAGAGAAGGCTAAGGACCTTATAAAACTACAATCCCTATTGTAATGCTGTGAGTATTCTGGGCTGAATGGCCATGTTCCAGAAGCATTATTTCCTGACGTTTCACCTGCATTTATGATAGACATCCTCAGAGGTTGTGAGGATGGCACAACCTCTGAGGATGCCTGCCATAGATGCAAGCAAAATGTCAGGAAATAATGCTTCTGGAACATGACCATACAGCCCGGAAAACTCACAGCAACCCAGTGATTCCAGCCATGAAAGCCTTCAACAATACAATCCCCATCGTTCTGTACTATTGAGCCATGTAAATTAAAGTAGTATCAAATTACACTAATTCTACAGTGTAGATGTACCCAGAGTAAAAGCATGTGGTTCAAACTTTTCCTTGTTTTGGGATCTTTTGTAAGTTTTACCACTTCATCACACAGGGCTTTTTTAGCACCCTTCCCCAACAGTCCAGCAATGGATGGTCATGTTGCCTACCACATAATGTCTCTGGACTTCCAGCGGAGGCCCTGCCCACAATCAGAGTGGAAGCATCATATGACACTTTGCTTGCAATACTTGAGGCTTCCCATGTTGTACTGGGTCCAAAGGAGTCAGCACAGATCTGCACAGCTTCGGCAATGCTTCCCCGTGTGATGGGAGAAGCATTGCCAAGATGAAGCAGAGTCACCCCACATCTTGTCATTGCACCACGGAGGCTGGCAAAGCGACACTGGGGGGAGGGTGTCCCCATGTGATGAAGTCCTTTCTGTGACAAGGAGGTAGATGTAGGGAACAGGGTGTGGTTGATATTTTAGTTTTATATATATATATATATATATATATATATATATATATATATTTAACATAAGATAAAAAGGAAAAAAACTGGGTTGGGATAAGGGGGGAGTGAGAGAAGAAAGGGGGGAGGAGGGGAGGAGAGTGCGATGGGGGGGGGAAAGGGGTGTGGGGGTTAGGGAAGGTTTCTTGACTTCCACTCTTCTTCTTTTTGTTGTCTTCCATTCTTTTGGTTTTAAGTCTTATCTTGTTTTCTTTGTATAGCAGTCCTGCGGTTTTCCTTATATTAGTATTGGTATCTTTTCTTTTTTCAACCAGTCTTTTACTGGTTTCCAGTTGGTAGCCGTTCTTGATTTATTTTCAACCTTTGATAATAAGTAAGTTAAATGGTCCATGTTCATAACTTCAACTATTTTTGTTATCCATTCGTTTTTGTCTGGGATAATTTTTTGTTTCCATACTTTTGCATATACTAATCTGGCAGCTGTCGTTAGGTATACAAAAATTTTGTCTTCATTTTTTGACCAATCTAAATTTACCATTCCCAATAGGAAGGATTCTGGCGCTAGTGGTATATTTACTTTTAGGATTTTTTGGCAGGCACTGTGTATTGTTTTCCAATAGGTTCTTGTCTTCTCGCACGTCCACCACATATGAAAATATGTTCCTTCAATTTTCCCGCATTTCCAGCACTTGTTATTTTTATCTTTTGAGTATTTTGCTATTCGTTCTGGTGTCAGGTGCCAGCGATACATCATTTTCAGCCAATTTTCTCGGAGATCGTTTGTGTAGGTATATTTCAATTTCTTTTTCCAAATTTGTTCCCATTCACTGAGCATAATTGTTTTGCCTATGTTTTTAGCCCATTTTATCATACATGGCTTGATGTAATCTATTTCCGTGCTCCATTCTAGTAGAAATTTGTAGATCTTATTTGTCGCCTTCTTCCCGTTCAGTAATACTTTATCCCATACTGTTTGTTTCTCTTCAAATCCAAGTTTGGCATCTTTTGTGAAATGTTCTTTAATTTGATAGTACTGAAACCATGATATATTTATATTTTGTTTTTTCAATTCTTCTAGGGATTTTATTTTTAGTTCTTTGCCTTCTTTCTTCAAGACTTCTCTGTATGTTGGCCATTTACTCCATCCTGATATTTCAGTAGTTCTGATATTTGTGATTAATTTTGGTTAAGAAAAATGTTTTGGAAAGTATACAAAATAATGTGCAGCTGAAGCAAAGGCTGAAATTCCATATCAGCTACATTTTAAGTACACAAGTAAAATCTCCTGGTCCATGTCAACTCCCTATCATGACTTACCAGGCAGTGTCCACTGCAAGCAGTAGTAGCCTGTTTTCCAGTTGATTGACATTTCCATCCCCTCTTACAAGCAGTCTCCAGTGCCACAGTCAGAAGCAGGGTTCCTTCTGGCCCCAGAGATTGTTTGCAGGACATGGCTGGATTGCAGTTTGTTGTTGTCCCCAGCAGTTACCTCCTGATAAGTCATAACTGAGGGACTTTCACCATCCCTATGTATTTCCTACACTATTAAATATGCAGGAATCACAAATGCAAATGAGTTTAAGAATGCATAACTCTAGATCATACATTTGTAAATGTGATTGTGAATTCCAGCTATCTATTTTAAAAGATGCACACGAGCAACCTTAGTTTTTAAGATCTTTTTTAAAAAATAAAAAATGATAATAACCTATATACATTTTGGGGAAAAGGTGAAAAATATGCATACATTTCCAGGAACATAATCTCCTAGTTCGAATTGGAGCTGGAATGGGATAGAAATGCTGATAGGATTATGACAACAAAGATGGAGTCTGGACAACTATCACATCCTTGCTTAGAAATTCTGTTTCCATGGATGCTGCTTAAAACATTTACTGTGAATATTTTAGGTGAGCTAATACTCTTTGTCCCCACCCCCATGAGGATAATACTAATGGCATATATTATACGATTCCTGTAAGGAATTACTGATCTAATACACATGAAGAGTTTAGAACATTTCACACCCATGCTAATCTTTAAAATAACACTCAGTTTAGTTTGCAATGTATCATTAGCAATTTGTTCTAGGAGGAATAACTGCAAGACCATTTCAATGTGTATTTTTTATTCAGGGAAACTGCTGCTATTTTGAAAAGTGACTATTTGTTTAGGAAAACAAAAATGAATTTTGAAACAAAAGCATTTCCTCAAAGTGGCAATGGTCCATTAAGTGGCTTTACATTCAACTGATGAATAAAGATGAATGACTATTTCAAAGGGGCCCATTAGTATTTCTGATTAATTTTCACAAAAAAATAAATAATGAGTTGTCTTAGACTGGAGTAGCAATACTTAAATTGATTAAGTTTTTGGATTATTATAAAATCCAATTATTCTCTTGTGTAATTGGCAAAAAGTTTATTTGTAGCTCCTTTATCATAGCTTTAATAATGATAAGGGGGGAGTAAACAAAACAAAATGTAAATAAACATAAAGTTTAATTATGCTTCTAAATTTTGTCAAACAAAGCTTGCATACAGATTAATCAAATAGTTATGTAGTCAAAGAGCACATATCAAAACCAGTGAACAGAGCAACTTTAATTTTGAGGTATGTATGGCAAGACAAAGTAGTCCTTTCTGTTTAGTGTCTGTATCAAGAGTGAAAATGATCTATATGAATATTCTAATAGCTGCCTATTCTTTCAAATGGGTTAAGGCATCACTATCCAAAGGAATGGACTTCTGAATATACAGTCTTTGAAAATAGCTTGGAAAATGAAGTTAGTTCTAGATACTGTTTCAAATTTGCTAATTTGGACTGGGCATAACTTTCATGTCACACTGACGTTTCATCAATTTCATCAGCTCCTGATCCATTTCTGGTTTATTCACTTCATTTCAGAAATATTTTCACATAAGAAAATAAAAATGACACTGGGCTGTGCTGGCTAGGGATACTGGGATTTGTAGTGTACCTCTGTTCTAGAGTGAAATGATTTTGTGCAGAATTTGAAATCAAGACATTTGAGAGGGAGAAGGTTCTCACCATGAGCATAGTAATATACATTTAAAAAATGTCCAAAAGTAACTATGTTTATTGGTAACTTGGATGGTGGAAGGAGCTCTGCCTCCTTCTATCTATACTATAATTGATTTCAATATTATTTATTTACCATATTTGTACCTCGCCCTTTTCAACCCCGAGGGGGACTCAGAGAGGCAGCAATTTGATGCCTTAAAAAACATACAATTCGTTAAAACACATTAAAATAAGAATTAAAAGAAATAAAAACAGTTACAAAAATTATTAAAATCACATCATCCAAAGTTGTAGTCCAGGGCCATTCCAAATTATCATTGCACAAATTCATTGTTCATTTATTGCACTGCAGTTATTCTCCAAAAGCTTGGTCCCATAGCCATGTTTTAACTTTCTTCCTGAAGGCTAAAAGGGAAGGTTGCTGGGGAGGGAGTTCCATAGTCGAGGGGCCACCACTGAGAAGGCCCTGTCTCTTGTCCCCACCAGCTGTGCCTGTGATGGAGGTGGGACCAAGAGCAGGGCGTCTCCAGACGATCTTAATCTCCATGGTGGTTCATAGAGGGAGATATACGTTCAGATAGGTAAGCTGGGCCAGAACCATTTAGGCTTTATAGGCTAAAAGCAAGCACTTTGAATTGTGCTTGGTAGCAGACTGGCAGCCAGTGGGGCTGACATAACAGGAGTGTTGTATGCTTCCTATATGCCGCCCCGGTGAGCAACCTGGCTGCTGCCCATTGGACCATTTGGAGCTTCCAAACAGTCTTCAAAGGCATATATAGCTTGTTGCTTTGGCATGCCAGTTACTCTGGCATGTTCATAACCACTAGTCCTGTATGGCAGACAAATGCAACATGGATGTTTGTGTGTAAATACCTATACCTATTGAACTTGGCTATTTTGATTAATGTCAAATTTCAACTTGATTCTGTAAAAGATACCAAAATTAGCAAGGAATATATCTGAGACAGAGAAAAATATAAAGTTTCTACATTTCACGTATGGGAGAAGCAGAAAGATTTTCCCAGCCCCAGATTTCAGACATAGTGTCCAGGCTTCATTGAAAGTGAACTTGGTTTGATTTTCAATCTCCTCAAAGATTGGAGACAAGTTAGTTATGTGACTCTCTGTCTCTGCATGCATCAATCCATATGATCAGGTCTTGGTTAAAAGCTCTCCTCTGGATTTCCCTGCCATCTGGGTATAAGGAATTTGAAATATAAATTCCTCCTCAAAACTCTAGTCCATTTCGAGTTGGGTCCAACCAACCTTGACTAGGCTTGCCCCTAAATAATGTTCAAACACTGGCACAGTTGCTACTCACCCTTTATGGACAGATAATTCACCCATTATTTACTTCAGCTGGAATTCTTAATGAGGCAAAAATATTAGGCATACTCATTATAATAAATGTCTTCTAAAGATTTCTCTCAGAACACAAATGCCACAAATGAGGACAGAAATATTCCCTACATTTGAGGTAGACAGTATTTCCTGTTAATAAACTTCCAGCTGATGTGGTCTTAGAGAGTGTTTGGAAACAGTGGGAGAGGCTTTGACAAGACTTATTCCATTCTTTTCAGCAAACCAGTGTAGTTTTATGTACACATTCAATTTCACTTTCACCTAAGTCAGAGATGTTCTTGAAGCAGCACTCTGTTGCAAGGGAAAGCCAGAACCCTGACCCTAGCCACAATCATCTCCCACTAGTCACTTTTATAGCATATTTTTTATTTTATTTAGAAGAAAGCTATTGGACTCCAATAACATCCATTTTATTAGTCAGAACTACACTTTCACATCAAAGGGGTGTTCAAATAACCCTTGCTGCCAAGATGAGAAATGTTTTCGTCTTTGTCAATGCAGTTACTTTTGACATAAAAAGCCTGTAAAATAGAGAAGGGGGGAAATGTTCATTGAAAGTGCTAGAACCATGATTAAATTTTTGTTGTTGTGAAGCCCATAAGCCTTCTGTTTGCCAAGGGAAAAAAAACAACAAAATGGATCTCCTCGCTAGTTCAAGTTACTTAACCTATAAGTAGGTATGAGTGATCAAAGCTCACAAAAAGAAATGGAGGGGGGACTGGCAATCATATAAGGCACTTTTTCAAGATTATAATGCTTTTTTACATGAGTGATTTAAAACAAGTTATAGATGATATATTTATATAATACCTGTATCTGCAAATATCCCATTGACGTAGTCATTGGAACTGTAAAATGAAGAGCGAATATAGATTAATGTATGATCGCATGTATATAATGTATTTTCTAAACAGATTTTAATATGGATTTAATCTAGCCAATACCAGAAATGTATATCTATTGTACTAGATATCTTAGATAGAGAAAAATAATCTAATGTGGAAGAGCATTGTATTTTGTGCACAACCCAGAACAAATTGCTAGTTGTCAATCAAAGTGGGGAAAAATCACATCCTAGCTATACAGGATTTTCAGAAACATCTTACATGGAATAGAACAGCAAGTTCTCAGTACATTCCAGAAGACACACAAGAGACATTCTAAAATAAAAGAGCTGTTTTTTACTGATGCATCGTTATCTCATCTTAACCATTCAAATAGATGACCTTAGTAATAAAAGTGAAAGATTGTCATGTTTATCCTTCTCTCATTTTTCTTCACTGTTTTTATTCCTAGCCTCCCAAATATAAAATATTGAGAGCATCACATACTACTTTGAGATTTATAGGGCATATCTTTTTGCGCGACTTCAGCAAAAGAGGTCCTTCTTACAGTCTTTATGCCATAAATACACAATTAGCTCTTCTTAAGTTGTGACAAAATGTTAGCAAGAACAATGAATTAAATTTTTCAACTTAAAAGTTATGCATACCACACTAGAGGAGGCCCACAGAACTCAAACTTTCATTTGTATCAACACAACCTGTTTAGAGTTGGTGAAATGAGCCAGTCATGTTCTCATCTATAAGTGAGAAAGATGGAGCATTGTACATACCTATGAAATCATGCAAAATATAATGGATTCTTCTTTTTAAACTAAAGATTTTTTGTTTCTTTGAAAGCACTCACCGAGTCAAATTGAAGGCAAGAGTGGAATCCTACTCTCATGAATTACATTTAAACAAAATGTATTAACTAAGTTATAAGATATTTTCTGGCCACTTGAAACTACATGACAATGGCTAGACACAGAGGCTAACCATGAATTCATGTTACATGAAGATTAGAGCTAGGAGTAGTGCTAAAGTGGAGAAAAATATCATGCAAATATTTCCTGAAATTACAGAAAATTCCATGTCCCCTGTACTGACATCTACTTAAAAATAGAATATGTAACTTTGGCTACATGGTTGACTGAAATAATGGTATGGGAAATTTTGTGTCTCCAGACATTACCTTAACCATGACCAGAAAAAGGGGAGGGGGGTAGTAATGGCGAAAAAACTCACAGTAACAAAAAAAGCATCCAAAACCTACAGGCAGCAGGTATGCATAGAGACAGTTCACTTTAATGGAAGCAATTACAGATAAACCAATCTACTCCAAGTCACACACAAGTAATCTGGGAGGTCCATGAAATATTAAAGAAGATGCAAGAGCAAAATCTCAGTTGGTCCAGAAGGGATTGTACAAAACCAGTAGTCCAGATAACCAAAGCCAAAAAGGGTAAAACAAATAGCTGTTAAACATACCCAGTCCAGAGATCAAGAATCCTAAGAAACACTGGAGTATTAAGAGCATGACCAGTCAAGTAGATTAAATGGTTCCAAGTACCGAAGACTCCTCGTTACTGGAAAATGTATTGATAGCAGACTTTGCACAACAGGTGCTTGATTAGTTATTAGATATAGTAGATGTAGAATCCTATGAAAATGGTTTTTTTATGTGGCGATATTGACTCTCATGCAGAGACAATCTCCACAATTCTAATACAGTGTTTCCCCCATTACAGCTTCCATAATATTTATGTTTATGTGCTTCCATGTAAATACAATACACAATGAATTCTAGGAATTCTAGGAAGTGATAAGTAGGTTCTTCCCTCAGCACAAGCGAAGTAATTCATGTGCCAGAGTATACAGATACAAGGTGAAAGGAGGTATGAGAGGCATGTCTAAATCTCACATTTCTTATAATGCCCCAATTCTGTTCTTGTGTATGCACCAATATACTGTACATTTATTCTGGCAGAAGAATATTGCTCTGTGGAGGCTTTGAAGTATTTCCACATGAAGGTGCTAAACCAATGGAAAAAATTACTCATCCCCTTCATTATCATTATGTTTTGGCTGGGATTTTTATATTGATATGTCTGTATTTATTACAGTGCTTTACAGCAGTTGTAATTTTACAAATTTCAAAGCAATTTGCGACATATGAAATAGGCTCAATGGTTTAAAATAATAAAATTGCATTGCAAATGAATTATCACATTTATATTCTTCATACTATTGCATAATCAAAGACAAACACTGAAATCATTGTTGAACATAGCCTTGGTTATCTTCTAGATTTTCCTGTATATACTGATTAAAAAAAAATTGATACCGAAATAAGCCTTATTCTTTCAAAACTTTACTTTCTTGGATAAAGAAACTGCAAGAATTCTCCTCACGCCCCTCAAAAGTTGTCACATATACATGGTCATAATGCTTTACAGATCATTCCAAGTCCATGGCAAAAATACATAATCCTAAATAGAGATGGACTGATATCATGCTGGCAGATATTGCTACTACTAAGTTTAATAAAATAAGATTGACATGCTTGATTTTATCATGGCTAAGATCATAGTCTTATAACAATCCAAAATGGCACACAGAGAACATCACTGCTAGCGATTAGAACTCAGACGTTCTTGGCTCAATGCAGTAAAATCTTTCATGTGTGAGCAAAAAATGAACATCATTTTGTTTTTGTGCCCAGTACTGAAACTACTTGCCTTCACTGTACTTATATGGACTCAGAAATTAATTTACTGGTCATATGTGGACTGCTCCCCAGCAAAGGATTGTTACCTTGATGTGGTGCTGGGGCTTGCGCATCTCGATGATGCCATGAACAGGGCCACCCAAGATGGGAAGGTCATGGCGCAGAGGTCAGACTAAATACGATCCCTGGGGAAGGCAATGGCAAACCACCCCAGTATTCTTGCCATGAAAACTAAGTGGATCAGTACAACCAGAGAAATGTCGGTATACCATCGGAAGATAGGACTCCCAGGTCGGAAGATGGTCAAAATGCTACTGGGGAGGAGCAGAGGACTAGTCCAACTAGCTCCAGATATGATGATGCAGTTAGCTCAAAGCCGAAAGGAAGGCTAACGGCCAACGGTGCTGGAGGTGAACGACGAATCCTATGTTCTAAAGATCAACACACTATAGGAACCTGGAATGAAAGATCTATGAGCCAGGGCAAACTGGACATGGTTATCGGTGAGATGTCAAGATTAAAGATAGACATTCTGGGAGTTAGTGAACTGAAATGGACTGGAATGGGTCACTTCATAAAAGATGACCACAAAATCTACTACTGCGGACAAGAGGAACAGCAAAGAAATGGAGTAGCCTTCATAGTTAATAATAAAGTTGCGAAAGCAGTGATTAGATACAACCCAAAAAATGATAGAATGATCTCAATTCGAGTTCAAGGCAAGCCGTTTAACATCACAGTGATCCAAATATACGCCCCAACCACAACTGCTGAAGAAGCAGAATTAGATCAGTTCTATGAGGATCTGCAGCCCCTACTGGATAACACACCAAAAAGAGACATTATTCTCATTACAGGAGATTGGAATGCTAAGTGGGAAGTCAAACGACAACCGGGATCACAGGCAAGCATGGTCTGGGACAACCAAACGAAGCAGGACGTAGGCTGATAGAATTTTGCCAGGAAAACTCTCTGTGCATAACAAACAACCTAAAAGACGGCTTTACACATGGACTTTATCAGATGGTCAACACCGAAATCAGATTGACTACATCCTCTGCAGCCAAAGGTGGCGGACATCCATCCAGTCAATGAAAACAAGACCTGCAGCTGACTGTAGTTCAGACCACAAACTTCTTATTGCAAAATTTAGAATCAGACTAAAGAGAATGAGGAAAATACACAGACCAATTAGATATGATCTCACAAATATTCCTAATGAATATGCAGTGGAAGAGAAGAATAGATTTTAGGGACTAGAGCTGATAAATAGAGTCCCAGAAGAACTATGGACAGAAGTCCACAACACTGTTCAGGAGGCAGCAACAAAGTACGTCCCAAAGAAAAAGAAAACCAAGAAGGCAAAATCTGCTGAGACACTGGAAGTCACTCAAGAAAGAAGGAAGGTGAAAGGAAACAGCGATAGGGGGAGATATGCCCAACTAAATGCACAATTCCAGAGGTTAGCCAGGAGAGACAAGGAACTATTTTTAAACAAGCAATGCATGGAAGTGGAAGAAGACAATAGAATAGGAAGGACAAGAGACCTCTTCCAGAAACCAGAAACATTGGAGGCAAATTTTAGGCAAAAATGGGCATGATCAAAAACAAAGATGGCAAGGACCTAACAGAAGCTGAAGAAATCAAGAAAAGGTAGCAGGAATATACAGAAGATCTGTATAGGAGGGATAAAAATATAGAAGATAGCTTTAATGGTGTGGTGAGTGAATTAGAACCAGACATCCTGAGGAGTGAGGTTGAATGGGCCTTAAGAAGCACTGCTAACAACAAGGCAGCAGGAGATGATGGGATCCCAGCTGAACTGTTAAAAATCTTGGAAGGTGATGCTGTCAAGGTGATGCATGCCATATGCCAGCAAATATGGAAAACACAAGAATGGCCATCAGATTAGCATTAAATGGCCTTCCAAGCTTCAGGTCCTAGCCTGGTGGAATCCTTTGTTCAGAGTCGTTAGCTGCCCCTGATTGATTCATGTCTGGAATTCTTCTTTTTTCAGAGTGTTTCCCCTTATTCACTGTTCTGATCTTGGAGTTTTTTAATACTGCTAGCCAGATTTTGTTCATTTTCATGGTTTCCTCCTTTCTTTTAAAATTGTCCACATGCTTGTGGATTTCAATGGCTTCTCTGTGTAGTCTGACATGATAGTTTTTGGAGTGGTCCAGCATTTCTGTGTTCTCAAATAATATACTGTGTCCAGGTTGGTTCAAAAAGTGCTCTGCTATGGCTGACTTCTCTGGTTAAGTTAGTCTGCAGTGCCTTTCATGTTCCTTGACTTGTGTTTGGGTTCTGCGTTTAGTGCTTCCTATGTAGACTTGTCCACAGCAGCATGGTTTCCGGTAGACTCCTGCAGAGGTGAAAGGATCCCTCTTGTCCTTCACTGAACGTAGCATTTGTTGGATTTTCTTAGTAGGTTTGTAGATAGTTTGTAGGTTGTGTTTCTTCATCAGTTGCCTATGCGGTCAGTGGTTCCCTTGATGTATGGTAAGAACACCAATAGACAAGACTGCTTTTCCCCACCCTGAACCTTCCACAGATATATAAACCTTCCTTGCTTAGTTTCTCCATCTGAGGATGCCTGCTATAGATGTGGGCAAAACGTCAGGAGAGAATACTTCTGGAACATGGCCATACAGCCCAGAAAACACACAACAACCCTGTGATTCTGACCATGGAAGCCTTCAACAACACATTAGTTTTGTAAGTTCTACTATCCCAGTCACAGAGAAAGGCAACCTCCTTCTGAACAAATTTCACTAAGAAAAACCCTTGATAGGTTCATATTAAGGTTGGTACAACTTGTAGGCACACAAGAAGAAGATATGCTAGAACTATCCCAGTTTCCAATGCTAGGGTACATCTACATGCAGCTGAGAGCTGTTCCATTGAACTAAATGAGAAGTTATTTCTGAGCAGTCATGCACTGTGGACCCCTCAATAATTCCTTTTAGACTAAAACCCAGAGCTACTTTACAGACATGGAAGCCAACATCTGCCTCTAATGCGAAGAATATGGTACACCCTGTAATGTTATGAATTGATGGTGGGATTGATCTATATAATATGTTGGCATTTTCATGTATTAGCCCAACAATTGTTGAACCTCCAAAAGTTCCACAAAATCTTCACAGATGTTGATCATCCCCAGTATTAACTTGGTAGAATTTCTACCTATACTATCATACTATAAACTGTTAGGAGCCCCTGGTGGCGTAGTGGACTAAAGCCTTGTGACTTGAAGGTTGGGTTGCTGACCTGAAAGTTGCGAGGTTCGAATCCCACCCAGGGAGAGCGCGGATGAGCTCCCTCTATCAGCTCCAGCTCCATGCCTCCCACAAGGATGGTAAAAACATCAAAACATCCGGGCATCCCCTGGGCAACATCCTTGCAGATGGCCAATTCTCTCACTCCAGAAGTGACTCAAGTTGTTCCTGACACGAAAAAAAACCCAAACAAACCTATAAACTAGTATTGAATGAAACAATTTTATCTAGTACTAGCTATGCCCGGCCACGCGTTGCTGTGGCGAAGTATGGTGGTATGGGAAATAAAGTATTGAGGAATTGGTGGTAGTTAAGGTACAAGGTGAAGGTTTTCTCCTGATGTTAAGTCCAGTCATGTCTGACTCTGGAGGTTGGTGCTCATCTCCATTTCTAAGCCGAAGAGCCGGCGTTGTCCGTAGACTCCTCCAAGGTCATGTGGGATGACTACATGGAGCGGCGTTACCTTCCCGCCGGAGCAGTACCTATTGATGCACTCACATTTGCATGTTTTCGAACTTCTGGGTTGGCAGAAGCTGGGGCTAACAGTGGGGGCTCTCTCCGCTCCCCCAATTCCAACCTGTGGCCTTTCGGTCCAGAAGTTCAGCAGCTCGGCGCTTTAACACGCTGCGCCATCAGGGGATATTATTTCCTAAAGGTTGTGAATATACAATATGTCTGATTGGTTTTTTTTTTTTTGTTGGAGGCAAGTATGAATGCTGCAATTAGGAAAAATGATTAGGATGTAATGGCCTTGCAGCTTTAAAGCCTGGCTGTTTCCTCCCTGAGTGAATTTTTTGTTGGGAGGTGTTAGCTGGCCCTGATTGTTTCCTGTCTGGAATTCCCTTGTTTTCAGAGTGGTGTTGTTTGCGATATTTTATGTGCTTCTACTGTCTGTGGCCCTGAGAAAACAGAGGATGTGCCAGACTTTGATGATGGGAATACTTTGTTGGGAGGTGTTAGCTGGCCCCGATTGTTTCCTGTGTGGAATTCCCCTGTTTATTTACTGTCCTGGTTTTAGAGATTATATTGTTCTGCATTATTCTATCCCAGTAATTATTTCATATTAAAGAAGAATCTCACTTATCCAACATTCGCTTATACAATGTTCTGGATTATCCAACGCAGTCTGCCTTTTTATAATCAATGTTTTTGTAGTCAGTGTTTTAAATTCATTGTGATTTTTTAGTGGTAAATTTGTAAATACAGTACAGTAGAGTCTCACTTATCCAACATAAACGGGCCGGCAGAACGTTGGATAAGCGAATATGTTGGATAATGAGGAATTAAGGATAACCCTATTAAACATCAAATTAAGTTATGATTTTACAAATTAAGCACCAAAACATCATGTTAGACAACAAATTTGTCAGAAAAAGTAGTTCAGTACACAGTAATGCTATATAGTAATTACTATATTTATGAATTTAGCACCAAAATATCACGATATATTGAAAGCATTGACTACAAAAATGCGTTGGATAATCCAGAACGTTGGATAAGCGAGTGTTGGATAAGTGAGACTCTACTGTAAATACTACATAGCATTACTGCGCATGGAACTACTTTTTCTGTCAAATTTGTTGTATAATATGATGTTTTGGTGCTTAATTTGTATAACGATTACCTAATTTGATGTTTAATTGGCTTTTCCTGAACCCCTTCTTATTATCCAACATATTCACTTATCCTGCCGGCCTGTTTACGTTGGATAAGTGAGACTCTACTGTATATTTCTAATCTTATATTATCTGCTTAGAACTGGATTATATGAGGCCCCTTCTTCACAGCTGTATAAAATGCACACTGAAGTGGATTATATGGCAGTGTGGAGTCAAGATAATCCAGTGCAAAGCAGATAATATAAGATTATAAATGGGTTATATAGCTGTGTTGAAGGGCCTTGAGTCTACACTGCCATATAATCCAGTGCAAATTAGATAATCTGTGGAAGAAGTTTAAGTGAGGCCTAAATCTGCCTGTCCCCTAACTGAAACCTGGCTGTCCCTTGGTTGCTAGGCAACCAAGTGGGCAGAGATTAGCCCTCTAAACTGGCAGCAATTGGATAAAAAAATTATTGCTCTCCCTCTAATTAGGACTTTATTTTTCTTTTCTTTTTGTTGTATCAACCTTGAGGCATGGATGATGGGTTGTGTTGTCAAATTTTGAGGTTGGGGGGCCTGTACTTTTGTTGTTTTGTGAATTGCCGTGATGCCATCACTCTTTTATATATATAGATTTTGAAAATAAATGGTTTCATGAAATGTGTTCTTCCCATTGTATGGCCACATCCATTTTGATTGTATAAGTATTGAAAATCTACCTCACAATAGCACTTTTGAAAATGCTGCATGGTAGATGTTCTGATTTTCTTCCTACTAATTCACTTGAAATATCAATGCAACAAAATGGGTAATTTTGAGGCAGATGAAATTGTTCTTTTTAAAATTTGGACACCTCTTCCTTATTAGGACAAACTGCCATTGGAATACCAATTTTACTTTTTAGAGCTTCATGCATTACATTCTTTTTGGAGTTGGGCTGGATTTTTCACATTAGCCTTCTTATAAAATGTCCCTATTATGATACTGCCTATTGAAATATTAACAGACAGCATCAACTAACTCACAAGCAAGGCATTTTCTTGATACTTCCACTTTAGACCTATCTTAAATATGATGAGGACAAAATTTAGCACTAATATACTGTAATACTAATAAAACCTGTAGGCATATAGTAGGGGATATTGTATATGTTTATATTTATTATTTATTTAGAATAGAAAAAGCATTGAAAGTGAATTGCTGAGTATTTTGAAAATTTTCTCATTACTGCTTATAATTGCAGGTGCTAAATTGGAATTACTTGCATGGTTTCCTTTCATTCAGTAGTTGACAAATCCAATAGTGAACCTGTTGCCATCTCACAAATGATTGGCATTTAGTTGTAAACATGACACTGGCTGTCTTAAATTCCATCAAACTTACGCAGCCATCTGGAAGAGAGTGATCATTTTCATTCTGAAAAGTTACTCTTAGTACCATCCTTTTGTTGAAACACCAAGAGATACATGGAGAAGTTCAATGGATACATAATATCCAATGCTGTGGCGATGAGTCGTCCTGACAACATGTTGAAAAGGAAGCAGAAGGCATGCTGAATCTCAACATGTTAGCTCACTCTTGTATTGCTTCCCAGTAGGGAAATGAATGTGTGTATGTCATTCTTGTTCACTATCTCTTGCTTTCCTTCTTCATCTTTCTCTGCCTGGCAACAGAGTCCTGTAGCTGGATCCCTGATGGAAAGAAGTAATGCTGTTTCCATTTTAGGCATCAAACAGCAGGGGTTGCTGTTACTCAGGTGGAAGAAGAGAAGGTGGTAACTGAATTTGGAAATAGGGACGCAAACAAATGCCAAATGTAGGAAGTGATGCTTCTAGCAAACCACACAACTAGATGAACATTATGAACATAAAAAGAGTTGGCAGCAGGTTGACCCCACTGTGAGCTTCCTTTCTGCATTATGCTTGTATTCACTATTTTACCATATTTAAACTCTCCCCATAAATGTGGGAAACTCTTTGCAGTGCTAATATGAAGCCAATATGCATTAAATAACATTTCTAGAACCTTTCACTTTGACAGTGATTGTTCTTATTGCCCTTGCTCTTCTATAAAAGTCTTCCTGCCTGGAATAATCCCTCTCCATGTAGTTTATTCGTAGCTAACCAGTAGCGAAACGTGACAGTTTACTATAACTGTTTCTGTCAGTGGCAGTAACCCCCTCTCCTCAAGATTTTTTTTTTAGCTGAAACTATTTGACATTTGTATAGTAAAGTTATGCAACAGAACAAGAATTTGGGCTTACATTCCCAAGCTAATGGAATTTGCTTTATTGGTGATTAGCCTTGAATTACAAAATCTGCTACTCTCCACAAATGCCTTAGCCTATCATATGCAAATTAAGAGCTTCATTGCGGCTTGGTTTTAAAACAGTTAATACCACTTGTTTTCTCTATATCCATTTGCTGAAGGCATCCTTAACACATGAAGTGATATAGGTCTGTTATGTTCATATTAAAGGAAAACTAAAGAAGTGACTATCAATTTATAAAAAGTGGCAACAGATTATGATAATTAGATACAAATATCCTATGGTGCTATAATGTTATTTGCTGAGACAAATTGGAAGATCTACTACCAGTTACAGTTTCCACACTAGAAATAGCTGCAAGATATAACTCTGGCTTCACCAGTACTGTCTCCAGACATGTGGACAAAAACTTAATCCATTTAATATTATTGAATTTATTCCTGATTTCCTTTAATATAAATGAGAAAGTAATCTGGCTTTTAGATGTTGCAGATTACCAGATGCATTTCCTATGCTAATAAAGTACGGAAAAAGCATTACATCATCACACTTCAATTGAATAAAGCCTTTAACTCAAAGGCAATTCATCCGGTAGCATTAAAAGGTTTAAGAATATTTCCTCCAGTCAACAAACTGATTGGCAATCTTCAGCATTTTGTACAGGCTCACTGCCAGTCAGGGCTGGCCCTAGGTAATTTTCAAGTGTAAGTGAACAGAATTTTGGTTCCCCCCCCCCCAAAAAAAACCAATCACTGAAAAATAAAAGCGTTGGATAAGCGCAAATGTTGGATAATAAGGAGGGATTAGGAAAAGCCTATTAAACATCTAATTACATTATGATTTTACAAATTAAGCACCAAAACATCATGTTTTACAACAAATCAACAGAAAAAGCAGTTCAATACATGGCAATGTTATGTAGGAATTACTATATTTGCGAATTTAGCACCAAACATTGAACTGGGCAGTGTGGACTCAGTTCATAGCAGATATTGTGGGTTATTCTGCTTTGATATTCTGGGTTATATGGCTGTGTGTAAGAGCACTGAGGGTCCTTCCACACAGCTATATAACCCAGAATATCAAGGCAGATAATCCGCAATAGCTGCTTTGAACTGGATTATATAGAAGTGTGGACTCAGATAACCCAGTTCAAAGCAGATATTGTGGGTTATCTGCCTTGATATTCTTGGGCCCTAGGGGGCCCATGTTTGCCCATGCCTGCTCTACCCTATAGGGAGTTGTGGGACTTGATGTCCAAAACCCCTAGGGTGCTCAGGTTTGCCCATGCCTGCTCTAACCTGGAGGTAGTGATGGGAGTTGAAGCCCAAGAACCCTGGAGATCCCAAATTTGCCCATGCCTGCACTATGGCGCTGGTGTAAATAATCCATGGTGATGGCAACCATCCTCTGCTTTTCACTGCTCACTTCACTCTTCTCACCAGAGGGAAGCTGAGTATTAGCCATCATCGCCTTTGGAAACCCGGCCTGCTGCTCTCCAGTAATGGGAAGGGTGCGGGGGCGTGCACTCCAACTACACTAGCTCTCTACTTTCGCCGTGTTTGCGCCTCTCACCTCCCTCTTCTCTTTGCACGAGAAGGCGAGAGGTGCGCAGGACAGCAGCACCAGCTTCGTGTTCTCACTGTGTACGCACCTCTCTCCTTCTCGCACAAAGGGAAGAGGGAGGCAAGAGGCACGAATGCGGTTAGAACATAAAGTTGATGCCGCTGGCGTGCACATAGCTTGCCTCCCTCTTCCCTTTGCACGAGAAGGCAAGAGGCGCTCAAGCACAGCAAGAACAGGAAGCTAGTGCCGCCTCTCGCCTTCTTGTGCAAAGAGCAGAGGAAGGCGAAAGGCGCGAACGTGGCATAAACAAAAAGTTGGTGCTGCTGGCGTGCGCGCGCCGACATCCTTCCCATTACTGGAGAGCAGCAGGCTGGGTTTCCAAAGGTGACAGCGGCTACTCCTTGGCTTCCCACTGGTGAGAAGAGGGAAGTGTGTGGTGAAAAGGGGAGGCTGGTGCCACTGGAGTGGGCGCAATTGCCATCACTATGGATTATTTACACCAGCGCATAGTGCAGGCTTGGGCAAATTTGGGCCATCCAGGGTTCTTGGATTTCAACTCCCACAACTACTTCCAGATTAGAGCAGGTACAGGCAAACTTGGACCCTCTATAAGGCAGGCCAGGCCGCAGCCACGGAGGCAGGCCAAGGGGTGCACGCGCATGCATGCCCGCATGTGCGCACGCAGGAGGGGGAAGGTGAGGTGCACCTGGAGGGCATCCCCCCCCCCCAGTGGGGAGGGAAAGAAAGAAAACCAAAACCAAAAAGAAGCTGCTCATTTAGGGCAACTGGATGTGCCTCAACTGTGCTCTTCAAAGGATGGTGCCTTCAGCAACCGCGTAGTTTGCCTACCGGTTGAACCGCCCCTGCTGCCAGTAAAACTGGGCACTTTGTGCCTTGATGTGAAGACTTTCAGAATATACAGGCAGTCCCCCAGTTATGAACAAGAGAGATTATGTAAGTTTGTTCTTAAGTTGAATTTGTATGTAATTCAGAACAGGTACATTTTTAAGTGTAACTCCATACACAGAAACACATACACACACACATTCATGCTTTGGCTAGCATAGGGAAGGGTTAACACCCCCTTGGTGTTTATTTTACTGAATGTGCCCATGTTCCGAATATTTCATCTCATTTTCTATCCCTGTGATAATTGGGGATTGGGGATAAAGATTTAGTTGATACATCTTTTTCCCTTGATAACTCTTCTTGGAGTAAATTTCTCACTTCCTGTTGTCTCATCTCTGTTCTTAACTATGAGTAATTTGTAAGTCAGATGTTTGTAACTCGGGGACTACTTGTAGACTGCAACAGCAAAAACTATTACGACCATATTTCCTTTTCATCATCTGCATATTTATTACCTTATTTGTAAATTACATGTGAATTATCAGATGGATGAAGACATGAAATTGACACTTAAGGTATTGCTGCCTTGCTGTCTTGAACATGTAAAAAGGGGGAAAAAACCAAGCATAACCCTCCCCCATACTCACTTTCACTTTGAAAATGGCAGATCTACAAAAATAACTTCCTGTTACACAGAAATCCTGAAATGGTCTTCTGCTAAGGCAGACTATTTATTCATTTCTCTATTTTGATGGATGGCATATAATAGCATTGCAAGGTCTTAACAGAGCCTGATATTCATTAGTTTGATTAGGAATGGTCAGAGATGAACCATTATTTCTGCACGCACACTTCTAAAGCATAACACACATAGAATATACCAGTGTGGTATGGTTCCGTTTCCACATAATAAACAAAAATATGTGATTATGGTACCACATACATAATAAACATGACAGCATATGTATATTAGGGATGAGGAAACATTTTCAGCCTTTTCCATCATACTTCGAATTGGGTAACTCTGTAGTTTGATAATGTAGTCTGTGTGCAAGAAGACCTACAAGCCACTGTAAACACCTTTTCAGAACCATACCAGAAGTTCAGCATCTCACTGAACATCAATAAAACCAAAGTGCTCTTCCAACTGTCACCAGCCAATCCCTCTGCAATGCTGGAAATACAGCTTAAAGGTGTAACATTAGAAAATGCTGACCATTTCCACTATATTGGCAGCCACCTCTCCACAAAAGTCAACACTGACACTGAAATAGAACACAGCCTGAACTCTGAGAGTGCAGCATTTTTCTGAGTGAAGCAGAGAATGTTTGAGGATTAGGACATCCATAGGGATACCAAGGTGCTTGTTTATAAAGCTATTGTCTTCCCAACCCTGTTATACACCTCCGAAACGTGGACTGTCTACAGAAATCACACTCACCTCCTGGAACGATTCCATCAGCATTGTCTCAAAAAAATCCTGCAAATTTCTTGGGAAGACAGGTGGGCAAATGTCAGCATGCTGGAAGAAGCAAAGACCACCAGCATTGAAGCGATTCTCCTATGCCACCAACTCCACTGGACTGGCCATGTTATCGAAATGCCAGATCACCATCTCCCAAAGCAGTACTCTACTCCCAACTCAAGAACAGAAAATGGAACATTGGTGGACAGGAATAGATTTAAAAATGGGCTTAAAGCTAACCTTAAAAACTGTGACATAGAACTGGGAAGTCCTGGCTGTTAAGTGCTCTAGCTGGAGGTCAGCTGTGACCAGGAGTGCTGTGGAATTTGAAGAGGCATGAATGAATGACAAAAGGGAGAAACATGCCAAGAGGAAGGCGCATCAAGCCAACCCTGACCGAGACTGTCTTCCACCTGGAAACCAATGACTTCACTGTGGAAGAACATGCAGGTCAAGAATAAGGCTCCACAATCACCTACGTATCCATCACCAAGACACTACACTTGGAAAACCACCATACTCTGACAACGAGAGATCCCCTAAGTAAATAAATAAAGTTTGATACAGGTTATGCTAGGACAAAGCTTTGATGGTAAAAGACAGGGCAAATGCAGCATTTCAAACCATGTTTAAAGGGACATTTTCTCCATTTCAAGATAAATGAGCAGAACAGGGGCTCTTTGGCCTTTTTACAAGAGTTAAAATAGCAAAATAACCCACCATTGATTGGTAACATCAGGGAGTGAGTCACTATAAATTGTTTCTGTGTCTTCCCTCATTCCCCTCAAACAAAAATATGTCATGAGTCAGAGATTACACTCAACAGTCAGCACCAAATGAAGTTCTCTATTTCTAATCAATAAACATGAAAGTTAGGGTCAAGTGGTGCTCAGCTACAATGGCTGGACATCAGAGATCTGCACACACACTATAGGGGATGTCTGATTGCAAACTGGATAGGGTTCCTGTACATTAAATGGTTGTGTAGAAGAAGGCATCTCAGCAGGTGTTGTTTATCACATAGCCAGGAAACAAATAATTCTCTATTCTACATAACCATTAAAATGCAAAATTTATTTATTTCCAATATTTCTACCCCACCCTTCTCCCCGAGGGGACTCAGGTACCTGTCAAGCTTTTACTATGAGAAACCATTCCCACCATTTGTTCTTTCTTGCTTTTTAAAGTTGCTAAACATTTTCCTTCACACTCTCAGAGGGACATAGAGGATAATTTTGCCTCTCCTTTTTCTGCCATCCCTAAACTGTTTCGAGCCTGAAAGAGGCTCTTTCATAGCAGGATATGAGTTTACTGTGTGTGGTATAAAAGACCTTTAATAGACATAAAACACCTTTCCCCTCAACACATATTAAAACTGGCTCAGTATCAGCTGCAAAATGTGGGGCTTTTGAAAATGGAAGGAAGTAAAATGGAAGGAAGAATTCTACCCTATGGTAGAATTTATGAGTAAACTGAATGAATATGAGTGGGCAACCTAAAGCCCAGAGCCTTTATGAAAATGTAAGGATAGGTGACACTCAATGGGTCCTATTATATTGCTAACACCTGGATAAGTATTTAAAATGGCCATGTTTTCTCTGCCTCTTCCAGCATTTGAAATCCACTGTGCCATTAAAAACCTGATGAAACAACATGTTAACATTTCCCATAAACTACTCCTTAATAATAGCAAAGGAGCCAAGACTTCTCTTGCATTTCAACAAACCTGAAAAATCAATAAGTGTCAGTGGCACCTCAGGCTGCAAATTAAAATTTATATCTTTCTTTACTTTTACATACTGTGAAAGAATCTTTTATTGTCTCAGCACACTGTTGCTTGTTTTCCTGAGGCCCATAAATGAGTCACTTGTATAGCTGAAGAAAAACAGTATTATAAATGAAATGCATTGCTATGCTAAGAGCCATATGAACACTAATGAAGGTTCCATTAGCTTTATTACAAGAGCTTATGAGGGACACCAATAATCCTAAATTGTCCTTGCACACAAAACAAGGTTGATTTTATCCCTGGTGGCCCAATGAACCCTCACTGCCTGAAAGACATTTTTCATAATAAATGTAATAGATTTACAAACCTTCCACCAACCAGATGGAAATCAGTGTCCCATTTTTCACTTACAGTAATACCATCATGTTGGAGTGACATAATATGGTTGAATTCGCTGTTACTGAATCTAATGACTTGCTCACCCATTTAACTGTTCCTTAGGGCAGTTGTGCTTTGCAAATCCAATTGCTGCATACAAATACTGTATAAAGAAGAGCTTTTCTGGGTTTAAATAAACTCCTATGAAGTACATCATTCTGTTCATGTCGTGACAAAGTAGATGCTTATACAAAGCCTACATTTTAAAGTGATTTGTTTTGTTCCTTGTTAGAAGTCCAAAAAATAACTTATTTCCTTTAACATCGTCACAAGTCAAAATAAGCCTTGCTCTGATCTAGTACCCTTATCAGTAAAATGGTCTGCAGCAGAAAGGTCCTGAACTTCTCTAAAAAGTGCAAAACCCTTTAAACATGAGAAGCCTAATTCCAACCACCCTGGGTAGTTAAATACACAGCAATTGTCCTCTTTTCAAGTAAATAACATTTAGCTATTAGTAAACATTGCATGTTGCATCCAAAAAAAACCCACAATAATCTCGATAGCGGTTGCATTACAGTGGTGTTATGCCCATAAGTCTCCAAAACCTAAGTCATTAAAAGTATGTTGTTACCAGAGCCGGCCCTAGGTATTTTTCAAGTGTAGGCGAACAGAATTTTGGTGCCCCCCCTCCAAACCAATCACTGAAAAATAAAAGCATTGGATAAGCAAAAATGTTGGATAATAAGGAGGGATTAAGGAAAAGCCTATTAGACATCAAATTACATTAAGATTTTACAAATTAAGCACCAAAACATCATGTTTTACAATAAATCAACAGAAAAAGCAGTTCAATACATGGTAATATTATGTAGGAATTACTATATTTGGGAATTTAGCACCAAAACATTGAACAGGGATATAGGGCAGTGTGGACTTAAATAACCCAGATAACTTTAAAATCAGGACAATAAATAAAGAACAACACTCTGAAAACAGGAGAAATCCAGACATTCGTTCTCGCCAGGAAGGCGTTCGGCATCTTCTCTGCTCTGCGAAGCCCCGAACGCCTTCCTGGCAAGAAGGAAGGCGTTCAGGGCTTTGGGGAGCAGAGAAGTGCTGCTTCTCTGTTCCCCAAAGCGGTGACCTCAGCTCCTTCCTTGCGGAGGGAGGTGCGGCAGCGGAGGCAGGCCGCATGAGACAGGAGTTGCCTCGATGGCACCCCCAACAAGATGGCACCACAGGCAACTACCTAGTTGGCCTCATGGTTGAACCGCTTCTGGTTGTTACTTATAACAAGTTACTTCCTAATCTTGCTATTCCTCGCTTACTCTTTTTTTCAAATGTAATACCATATCAAAATACATCTGTATTTTTTATTTGACAGTTTCTTATTTCTAGTTAACTGCAGTCTGAACTTTTTTCTCATTAACTCTTGCTTTCTTTACTTTACTTACTTATAAGGAGGAGGACCATTAGTTCATGTTTAAGTCATATCATAGAAAGCCCCTCCATCCATGCTTTATATGTTGTTGTTGACATGCTTTACTCAATTTTGGAGTTCATCATTTTTCCAAATATAACCCATTCAACATCGTTTCGGTTAGCAAATGTGAGAGATAGAACTGGATATCTCAGAAAGAATAATCAAATTGGCAAGGCAGAAACTGAAGAATAAGAAGTCCCATACCTACACCCAGGATCTATCAGAGAAAGAAATAAGCTTATGTGATGTCTCCTGAACCCTTGGGCCGTGATCCTGCCTCCATTATGGACCACAGTGATGAGGACATGGGGTTTGTGCCGATTCAGCAAGACTCTGCCTCTTTCCAGCTGCTTCCCATTGACAATTCTAGTCCACAGCTCATTAAAAAGGCCCTTGAAACGGAGCCTTCTCCCAGCCGTTCCCCTCCCTTTGATAGACGAATATTTTGGGAAACTAGCAGGTCTGAGAAAGCTGGCAGGAAGTGAAGGCTGGTGAAGATGTTGTTTTAGCTCTTTTCCCTTGGGAAAAGAGCATTTGGACACCTGTTCTGTGAAAAGATTTGAAGTTCCTTAAAAGTTCTGTGCGCTGGCTAGCCAGCGCGGAGTCAACGTGTCAGTTGGAGGATCAACTTCACTTCCAGCCAAGTGTGGACCGTGTTTAGTTCCACTACCTTCCAGTCTAGCCGTGCCTTGCCTGGCCGTGTTTCCGTGTCTTGCCCAGCTGTGTTTCCTTGCCTTGCCTTGCCGTGATTCCAGCCTTGTCTTCAATACCTTGCCTTGGACTTACATTGAACTCTAGCAAAAGACTTGGACGTTTTCCCCACTCAAACTGCTTGGAAGTTTGAGTGTGTTTCGGTTCTTGGATTACAAACTTTAAACTCTAATATTACACATTGGACAATATATTACTGGACTATATTTGACCTTTCCTGAAAGGTCTATTGATGAACTATATCTTCTGCTTGTTTTCATTTTAATTTCTTAATTCCTTAATAAAGATATTAGATTGTTTATTGGCCTCAGTGTATTGGTTTCCATTGCTCTCACAGCCAGGGGTGTCACAGCTTAGCTTTTAAAAGGGCATGTACAAGTAGCTTTACTTACAAACTGCATGTACACTGTCAAACATATGGTTTAATGAGGGGGGAGATGGGGAGAAAAAAGCTTGAACGATTCAAGAAAAAACTAACAAACAGGAAAATGTAACATATGGTGATCCTAGAAAAGAGAGTTATTCTAGTCACTTTCTCATCAATAACCCTGCTTCGGTCTTGCAGGCTCAAGATTCTAGCTGCTTTGATTGCATCTATCCACTAGCAATTCAGCCATCCTCTTTTCCTACTACCTTCTATGACCAGTTCCTCTTGGAACTGGCTGCAGCTATCTGGCCAGTCCCTAACCTGGACAAGAACTCGACTCCTGCTTGAAAAGTCAGGTTTTACCTTGAGTTCATTTAATCCAGGGTGCAAGCAGTTTTCTCAAGTTAAACCTGATTAGCTCCTGAGCGACAGCCACCTGTGGGCTGATCCAACCTCATACTGACCTACATGTTGGGTGTAGATCATAACCAAGTGATGTGGAAGGTGGTCCAACATGTTTTGTACATTTTTTTTATTTGTGAAATATTCATCAGATAAATTAAGCACATTTGGGTTCACAAACTGTAAGGCATTCTTCCCATCTGTCTGGAAGCAAGTTGTGGACAGTTTTGAAAGTATGGATGAGGAAAGGCTGGTGGAAGGCTCAGCATTGGAGCTTGAGCCCAGCAGGGCATAGCTGCTCCCTCAGCCAAGCTCTAAAGCAGTGTTTCTCAACCTGTGAGTTCCCAGGTGTTTTGGCCTACAACTCCAAGAAATCCCAGCCAGTTTACCAGCTGTTAGGATTTCTGGGAGTTGAAGGCCAAAACATCTGGGGACACACAGGTTGAGAACCACTGCTCTAAAGCAACATCCATAGCAGAAACTACTACTCATCCTGCTGAACAAATGCAAGAGTCTTATTATGAGGAGGCTGAGGAAGAGTTAACAGTTCCAGCTTTCATGGACTTACAAAAAAAAATCAGCTGAGCAGGCCGTTGAGCTTATCTGAGAAGAGAGCTAGCAACAGGTAGCAACTGTGAACTTAGAATTTAAGCAACCGAAGACTGTTACCTGGTTGCTAGCTGCAATGTCAGTTCTAGAAGCTATGACTCTGAACTCTTGATCTCTTGTGTTTTCTGAAACCTGGACTTACCTTGGACATTGGATTTGGATTTGGATTTAACCTAGTACATTGGACATTTTTTGTAATCAGCTCATGACCCTCGAACAAACATTTGAATTCTCTCTTATATATTTCTGTTATTGTTTGCATCGCTGTGGGATTATCGACTTGTTCTTGGACTGTTAATGTATTTGAGAGTCAAGGCTTTGACAATAAGTAATGGCTATTTTAAACTATTTGAAATCATAGTTTGTTTTGCAGTAACATTGATTGGCATAAGTTTTGGAAATAAATTTTAAATATTCTAGAAAAGTTACTAGGTGTCATACCTAACTGTGTCAGTGTGCCTGAAAAATTTTGGCATGTAAAGAAAATGAACACCAGGAGTAGAGCTGATTTCTCTGTGCTTTACTTCAAATCTACTTGGGGATCCTCAAAAACACATCTAAGGGTATGCAGCTGGACTATAGGAAAGAAAGGAGTGAAATCCTGTCAACTCAACAGTAGTTTGGCCGAGTGATGTTGGATAGAACCTAATACTGTAGATAGGAAAGTGAAATTTTAACAGATAGTATGAAAATGGGTAATATGTATGGAAATGCTACTTGACTCAATTCCTAGCACCCTCAGAAAGTCTCCTATCTAAAGTCCTAGTGTATTATTTTCCAGAAATGTACACAGTATTGAATTAGTTGTATCAATGGCCTGACTCACTTCAAGGTGTCTTTCTGTGGTTGGAATTATTTTTTGTCCCAATAGATGCATTTTTAGTTGGAAGCACTCATATTTTGACAGCAATGCTAATCCAGAAAAACTGAGCAGTAAACATCATCCCATTATTCTTCTGTCTCTTCGCCAATGATTTTTAGCACAGGGAATAATTCTGCTAAAGCAACTTTGGGATGGGTCTGTGTTTTTGCATAATGGCTAAAAAGGAGGGACCCTGCACCCTAAATGCCCTCATTGTAAAACTCAGCACAGTTCACATTTTTCTAAGCTTCACTATGCAAGTTGCATACCTGTATATGGAGACTGGAAATAAAGAAATTATGGAAATGGGATGAAAAATGCATAGAAACAAAGGCATTGTTATAAGAAAGCCACCTCCAATTCTCCTATGAAATTCAAATGTTAAACCAGATTATTGACATAAAATACTGATTACTTAAATATTGGCCCAACAGTATGCAACATCCCATGGAAACATCCAATGAGATAAAGAAAATGCAATTTATTGTGATGTATCTAGGCAAGACAAAGAATTTAAGATTGCAACAAGTACTAATTTCAGGAAATAATCCCCCAAAGACAATACAGATAGAAATTTAAATAAAGAGTGTTTGTAAAGCTGGCTTATAGTAGAAATCCACAAAAGGATGTAAGACCATACATTTTATCCCTGGTGTGTGCGGATGGGGTGGGGGGGGGCTTCTGTTTATTTATGGTAACCTCATGAATTTCATAGAGTTTTCTTAGCCAAGGAAGGCTCAAAATGATTTTGCCAGTTCCTTACTCTGCATGACTTGATAATATTCAACACTGAGACTTATAGAGTCTAAGAAAGAGCAGTAACAGAAATTGTTATATTGGTATTCTGTGAGAATAGAAAAAATATTTTAAAAATATGAAAAATTGTCAAAAACATGGTTTTCATGTGTTCAGAAACTGATGAGTATAATCTTGGACTGATGACAACTAGCATACTTTGAGATTTCTGTGGAGAAATATCATTTCATGTGCAGAAATTTTTTTCTGTAGAAAATTGCTACCTGCAGATTTTGCACAGAATGGGTTCTTTACTACAAAACATTATTTGTAGAAATCAGCATGTTCTCTATATTTTCTGTGTAGAAAATGCTGCTTTGTGTGAGAAGAAATATGAATTTTGTACAGAATAAGGATGCATCTATAGCAGGTGAAATAATCTGAGTTCAGTCCAGAGTAGACTGTTTTGGAGCTAGATACAGCAAAGTGGGGCCACACATACCAACAAGGAAACACCTTGAAGCTGTTTTTCAGTCTAGGTAGTTGGCTGGGACATCAGCATGTTGATACTGCTGCCCTATTTTCCCGAGGGCCACAACTGCTACTCTTCTGCAGCTCCCTGAGAAAGTCTTGCTAGTGACATTGCTTCTTGTAAGATCACAATGAGATGTCCAGTCATATGATCATCGAGGAGGAGGTTGTTACCTCACTACAAGTGAAGTTGCCAGCAAGGCTCTACTGAGGAGCTGCTTTTGGTCAACAAAAGAGCAATGGATCCTTCTGATGTGTGGTCACTAGATCCTCCCAATTCACGATCCAGGCCAATCCAGCAATTTACAACTCATTAATGCCATAGAAGTTTCCTGGAAGCTCTAGAGTAAGATGTGGTTCTTTTTGTGATGGATTAAAGTGCTTCTGCTGCAGGACTGGATACACATCATATAGAAAAATCATCATGGGTTTGAGATAAATGCATTTTTCCTCTACCTTATATATATACAAGGAGTAAGTTCCAAACTGCAAATAGTCTTCAAAAATCTTCAAGAGCAGGATAAACAATTGCTAAAATTACTTGTTGCTTCCTTTGAAAATGAACCTAGCAAAGAATGGCATCCCTAATATCCTGGCCACCATTCTGAATCTTGCACAATGTCCTATACCTAGCATCTTGGCCAGAAAAAAATAGCAGCCACGAGGAAAAATGGCAGGAAACATTTAAAAATAATTATTTCATAACTTGCTTTTTCTTTGAGACATGATACATAAAGACATCTAAAGATACTTTGTTGTTGTTTTCAGGGAATAAAAGTCTGACAAATCTGAACTCACTTTTGCTTGGATGTGTTCATTGCTAAAACCTCAGGCTGAAGATGTGGATAAGATGAAAGAGAAATTTGGCATGCATTTCCTTTTAAATATGAAACTCATTTGTATGTCTTTAGGATGTGGTTACTAGAAAGGTAACAGATGTCATTGGAAGGACACCAAAACCTGGCAAAGTGCAATATAGGTGTAATCTGTAAGCAGAATAATGGATAAGAGTATTCATTTTGGGTTGTGTTTTAAATAATCTGAAATCAAACACCCTGAAATCAATCATTTGGTCTATTAACACTAGACCGCACATTATATTTCTTCTCCATTCTCTCCAAATGTTTATCCATTTTATCAGAAAATATAAAGTAAATGTGAATGAAAAACACACCTGATGCTTTGCACATTCCCTTTCAAGTTCAATTAAAAATGTCTGGTTAAAGATGAAGATAAAATCCTTGATTGTTTTGCTTGTGAGCCACTAATACATCTTGTCTCCCTGCATGGATGCAACATAATATTGCAAGTAGATGCACTATCTTGATGATATCCCTTGTATAATTTTATCTTGTGTATTAAAAAAATCTTCTTTAATAAAAGTATTTTCTTCAAAACCCATGGCTGTTAACTTCATCCAATATCTCTCACTACTTCTGAGGTATAAATACTTCATGTCTACTCACTTCAAATTCATTAAGCTACAAACCTCTATCACATCTTTCCCCAGTTTTTCTGTGTTGTGTCTTTGACATCATATGCGTACTGTTACATACCACTGAACTCTTTGTTTACCCCTTCTGCACCTTTTCCAGGAAATTACTGAGGAAATTACTGTCCCAAGGAATCAAGGCTATTCTTCTCCCGTCTACTAGCCGAAAAGCATATAGGCTTATTTTTTATTTGCAAACAGACCATATATCCAGTGTCGAAATATTATATATAAAATCAGGATAGCATGGACCCAGAGCATATGAAGATCTGCTGAAACAATTCTAGTATATCTACTCCAAACTTGATGTTGATCCTGTTTTCAGTATAAAAAGGTAAAAGTTTTTCCCTGACATTAAGTCTAGTCATGTCCGACTCTGAGGGTTGGTGCTCATCTCCATTTCTAACCTGAAGAGCCGGCATTGTCCCTAGACACCTCCAAGGTCATGTGGCCAGCATGACAGCGCCATTATCTTCCCACAGAAGCAGTACCTATTGATCTACCCACATTTGCATATTTTCGAACTACTAGGTTGGCAGAAGCTGGGTCTAATAGCAGGTCCTCACTCCGCTCCCCGGATTCGAACCGCCAGCCTTTTGGTCAGCAAGTTCAGCAACTCAGCAGTTCACACTTGAACAGCTCTTTATGTCAATTTGACTGTGTCTCAGTTTCTAGAACAGTAGAAAACAATCTTATGTTTCATTTTATTACTTCTTCTCCTGATGTTTTAAGGGGTTCTGCCATTGCCAAGTCTTAATTTGGCACTGGCACAGCTCCCATTAAGCTTGGTACAGCTGTGGGAGGAGCAGCAATGAAATCAAAAGTGGATTTCCCTCCACCAAATTGGCAGATTCATTGGCTCTCCCAGACCAGAGCAGGCTGCTCCACATTCCTACTTCTGAGTAAAGCATTGAAAAAAAATAGCAAAGCACTTGCATATTGTCTCCCATAATCTTCACCATATCAGATTTGCAATATGTCTGTGTACTTCAGATTAAGCAATTTAACATTAATTACACAATTTTGTTTCAATTTTTAAATGAAAAATCAGTTAAATGCAGTAAAATGGGGGAGTTGTAGCCCAAATGTTATAGGTTATAAACTGTTCTAAGTATTCAGTAAAAAAAACCCAGTTAGTTGAGCTCCCTAATCCTAATTTCCCTAATTTAAGAAAAGGTCTCAGGAACAGCAGGTGATTGTACTCATGCCAAATAGTCTCATCCTACTTATTTATAGACAGTTAGATAGACTTTGATGCTGACACCCAATAAGTACAATCATAATATTCTATCTGTAGGTAGAGATCTTGAAGGGTATAAACTGAACTATCAGTATCTCACTTTGCAAGCAGAGTCTGCAATGTTTACAGACATTTGTGATCCTATGAAACCTGCATATGTTTTGGTGAGATAATTATTATCTTACCAAACTACTTATCCCTCACTTTGCTTATTGTGAACTCAAGGCTGCAGCATCATATCTATATATATAATAAAAGTGAAATCGGAGTATGTATCAGCGTTTTGATTGGCCTGGCGGAATATGTGCTCGCGTTTTGATTGGCCGCCACTATCCCAGGCCACTGAGACCAACAGGAATGACGGATCTGCACCAAACTTGGCACACTTCATCCCCACGATGCACTTTATGACCTGCTGCCATTTGGGGGAGGATGGACCACAGATGATGGGATTTGCAGTACTTTCAAACACTTTAACTCCCACAGACTACTGCAATGCCCACCAAGGATAGAAATGGACCAAACTTGGCACACAGAACTCCTGTCGACCCCTTTACATCCTGATGTATATTGGGGCAGGATGGACCAAGGATGATGGAATTTGCAGTACCTTCCCTCACTTCTTGAGACCACAGCAACTGCCACAAATCGCACAACTGAACCAAACCAAGCACACATATCCCAAATGACACACTTCACATGCTGCAGCAGTTTGACGGAGGGTGGACCAAGGATTATGGGATTTGCAGTACATTCATCCAATTCATCTCCCACAAACCACTGTGATGCCCATGAATGACAAAACTGTATCAAACTTGACACGCACGTGCAGGCTAGCCCACTTTACATCCTGGTGCAGTTTGGGGGAAGAGGGACCGTGGATGAGGGGACTTACAATATCTTCAGTCACTTCCTGGGACTACTGTGACCCCCACCAATGACTGATCAAGACCAAACTTGGCACATAGAGCCACCATGGCCCACTCTACATCTTGGTGAGATTTGAAAGAGCTTGGACCTTGGATGATGGGACTTGCAGTATATTCATTCACTTCCTGAGACCACTGTCACCCCCATCAATGTCTCATCAAGACCAAACTTCAAACAGAGAACACCCATGACTCACTCTACACCCAGGTGCAGTTTGGAGGATGATGGACCATGCACGATGGGACTTCCAATACCTTCACTCACTTCCTGAGAGCACCGCGACCCACACAAATGACTGATCAAGACCAAACATGGTACATGGAGCCCCCATGACCTACTCTACATACTGGCTCTGTTTGGAGGGGGATGGACACTGGACGATGGGACTTGCATATGGGAGTTGGAGCTCACCCGCGCCCACTGAACCCACCTGACATTGGATATAGGCTACACTTGGAACACAGGCAAACAAGGCCTTTCTCAAATGACCCGGGCATCGCCGGGTCTCCAAGCTAGTATTATATAAAGCTGAAATTACTGACATATTAATGAAGTGTTCATAGGTGTTGTCAGAGCCATTCACTCACAGGTGTCTTTCTTCTGGCATTTCTACCAAGAGATACTAGTATGCACTGCTCATGCAGCATTCTGAGAAACATTTTCCTGCCAACAATGGAAGAGTAGAATTGTACAAATCAGAGCAGCTGTTGTATGCATCACAATGATCTAGCAGAATGAGGTCTTTAAACACTCTGTTGAAACCCAAAATTTGTAGAGGCAATTAAACACCACTCCAGTTTTAGACCTCTTTATATTTACTTGTCTGCAATAAAAAGCAAGCCTAGAGATGAAGAGAAGATATGTGTATTTAAGTGTATTTAAGTGCATAACTTCAAGCAGTTGTACATTGGAACCTCACAGACAAGGCATTTCTGCCAGAGGAACGCAGAGAGATGAAGTTATGCTGGTTCTTCTTCATGCTTATAGGCCCTTTTATCTTCTGACACCTACATCAAAGCTGTGGGGACCCTCTGGATCAGACGTGTGCTGCTGGAAATCACTTGACCCCTCCCCTTCTTCAGTTGTATCTCAGTGCTCAGAATAAGACTGGCTAGTAGTACTTCAACTCATAAACTTTCAATGCTCTTTCAATGTCCTGTTACTCAGGCAAATATTTTATTAAACTTACACTGCATCATTTCTTAACTAACTGAAGTCACTTTCATAGAATCATAGAATTGGAAGAAACTATTACTGATTGATGATGATAAATGGAAGCTCTTATGTGTGCCCATGATCCAGAGTCACTCGCAGAACAATAATATGCCACTCAGGTTTGCAGAACAAAAAATACAGGAACTTTACTAATTTCAAGAGATCAAAAAAACAGTATTTACAGTGATCCCTCTGATCACTTACAGAAGTCTACAGTCATAAACAATCCTTTCTCAGTCCATAAATCAGCTTCAGAGAAGAATACAGTCCTGGTTCTTCGCCCTCTTTTCTCAGCAGCAAACAGACCTCAAAATAGCAAGGCCTCTCTGAGTACACTGCTTTCTTCACTAGCAGTATTCAGCCAGCACTGAAAAACTTGTCCAAACTGGTTCTGCAGTAGCAGAACAGAAACAGTATCAAATCAATCCCCAGGTCTTTGCAGGCTCAGCCAATTGGCTTCATGCACTTTCCAGTTAACACACACAGCACAATGCCTTTGCAAACCATGACAGAGATCACATGGGCCATTTAATCCAATCCCCTTTCATGTTAACATTATTCAGTTCAGGCCTAAAATTTCAAAAAGATACAGTAGACCATTACATGAAATTGATTCTAGGACAGTCCACAATTTTTTTTCATAATACAGAATTCTATTTTTCTTGCCTCACATGAATAATTGAATAGATTTCTGGCCGTATCATGCCATTTTATTGCTCTGGATGACCTAGGAAATGCTTCGTGAATTGTTCTCTCAGCACCCAGCACAATTCTATGGGCAACTTACGGTCAAACTTTCAGCAGAACATCTGGTGAAACTTCCAGCAGAATAATGGCAGTGGAAGCCTAGAGAGAACACTTCTCAACCATCACAATGTCATCCAGAGTAATTCTATGGCATTCAAAGCTGTTCACATATAAGTGAAACCACAGTCAACAAGCTCATGTAATAAATAGGCCTACTGTACATGGAATGTAGCCTATAGTAATGATCTCTTCTAGTGCCTCCTCTGGCCTTCCCCTAGGGCTTGTTATGTTGGTTCTCCAATCCCCATTCTCCTCATCTGAAGAGACCTCCTCCACATAGGACATGACACTACAGAAGACAAAGGAATGGTAGGGGAGAGAGATAGTCAGACAACCTTGTGCTTCTAAGTGTGTTTTTAAAATAAGTTCTGTCTTAAATTGCATTTTCTAGTTTTCAGTTATGGATTTCATTTGTGTACAGAAAATATTTTGGCTTGGTTTGTTTCCTTCTTATAATTGCATAAAATTGATAGTTTGCAAAACCAAAATCGAAAGTAAATTGTTCATATTCCCTTTTGATGCAATTAACTTAAGGCAATTGGAGGGCATGTATTCTAAAAGCATTTCTATACCCAAATGTTCTGACCCTTTGTGATTAGTAAATCTCACATAACCTGAGTTTTGGAAAACATTACCCCCTCTGTTCAGGCTAGAAAATCAGCTGAAGCAATTATCTTTTTCCTACTTGAATTCTTATTGCAGTTTTGCAGGCTGAAGCATTCTTCATGTCCTAAACAATTACTGCTGTGCCTTGTTAAACAGCTGGTCTATTCCACCCCAGAGATGACTGGTTTTCATTGGTGGAATTTCTCAACATCCCATAGTTCCCAAAAGGCGTTTTCTAAGACTTAATTAATTTTCTGTTTAAAAACACCTTATGACCCTTTCCTAAAAGCAGCTCTCAGGATGCAGACTAGTCTTCATCTTCATTATTATTCTTTACATGAAAGTTCTGAAAAAGATTTAGGGGATGGTTTCATTAAATTTATCTTCTTTGATATTTTCAAATCATTCTTGCCAGAACCTATTGTTAGTTTCAGTAGAAGCAGGCCCATTGAATCAACGGAATATACTGTTCACTAATCCTTCAACCATTGATTCAAAGAGCCTATACTTTATGTTCAGGCTGATAGACTGTATCTTCCTGTATAAACCTGCCAAAATGCTGAAGTCCACAGAAGTGGCTCTTTTTTCAATCACATGTTCTTTGAATGCTATTTTCCTGCTTCTTGGCAGGGGGTTGGACTGGATGGCCCATGAGGTCTCTTCCAACTCTATGATTCTACGATTCATTGGTGGGAACACAAGAAGGAATCCTTTTTAGTGGCTACCCCTACATTTTGGAACTCCCTCTCTTGGCAAACTAGAATACTTCCCTTCTTGCTATTCTTCTATTGGCTGACAAAGACTCTTAGAACTGGTCTTTTAAAGAAAGGGTTTGAAACAGAGTGCTACATTGTTTAAAATTGTACTGTTTAACTGTTTTTAAAAACAATCTTAAAACATTTAATGATGCATGCTTCTATTTAGTTTTGATTTTGTGATTGTTTAATTTCAACTTTTGTATCTTGTGAATTTTAATCATGCAATTTTCAAAATGTTATTGTCACCTTCTTTTAGTTTCAAACTATAAGATGGAATAGAAATAAATGTAACAACATCAACAGCCACAATACAGTGAAATGAAAAATTTGGCTCACTTATCCCTTCTCATTAGCTAAACATAGTCATTAAGTTCCCTAGTATTACATAATTTCTACAATCGATTTGAGGTCAGTGTGGCCGTAGGTTGCTTTGTATAGATGTATCTTTCCCCAATATTGCATACCGTTCTGTGTTCATGCAGAGAAGTCTCTATACATATTAATTGCATCACTGAACTTTGAATCAAACCACAAGAGTTACTTAGTGTCACTCTTAATTGAGCATCCAGTTGTAAACAAAGCAACATGGTATGTCAGTTTCTGACTGCAATCTTCATGCACCATCTGAAGCAAAAAACAAACAAAAAGGAGTAAGCATAATACATAATACAGTATTATTTATAAATGCAAGAAAGAGAATGGGGGAGTGAGTTCACTGTGATAAAATTGTTAAGCTCAACTAGACAGGGTGGTAAACATTTCATGAAAAATCATATGAGAATTCCTTTCTATTTAACCTTTTACCTTCAGTGATAGTCCCCACTCCATCTCTATGCCATTACAATTCATCCCAGAATAACTAGTAAAATGTTGCTTATATATAAAGATATAGCATAAGACTGCAAGACAACATGCCAACTTTTCAATGAAACAAAGTGAGATGATATAAGTGCTATTGTCAAGAGTCAGACGCCAGTTAACATACAAAACAAAGTTTATTCCGAAGATAAGCCAAAAAATAACATAAACACAGGAAATATCCTTGAAACACTTCACTTTTCAGTGTTTCAAGAGTAGATTGGACAATAATAACTCAAAAACGAGCCACGCTAATTTACCATGCTGGCATTCAATAAAAAACTAAATAACGCTTCAATTCAGCTTTGGAAAACAAATAGAGTTAATTGCTGGAAAATAAACAAACTAGAAAAGCAGTAAAGCTGCTTCCACGGTGCAGATAAGCCGAGAGCCTCAAAGGGATGATGAATAGCCGTCGTCAGAAGAATCCAAGGTCAGGTCGGGAGGCAGCAGAAATTCTGAAAGACAAACCAATAGTCAGAAGCCGGGAGTAGCCGTCAGTCAGAGGGTGTAGACAGAAGCCAGGTCAAATTCAATCCAAAGTCCGAAGAGGGTGCAGTCATCCAAAACAGGTCCACGATAAGACACTGCAAGAGCCAAGCTAGATGATATCAGCAGATTCAAATCATAATCCAAGTTCAGTCTTCATGGAAACACAGAGATCCCAATGGCGCCTCAGCAACACCTTGCCACACGCAAAGTGCAGTGGCCAAACATTCCCATTTTATTCCCCTTCCTCCTGGGTGACCAAACACTCACACCCAAACACCAGGTGTCCCAAATCTACTCAGAGTCTGAACTCCACACAGCTAGAGCTCGTGGATCTGGAGTACCTAGCAATTCGTTGGAGTCCCAATCATCCTGCCCACACTTAGCCCCATGAACATTTAAAGAACCATCCTCCCTTCTCCAAGCATCCCAATTGGGATCAGCTCCTGCAGAAACCCCAGGTTCAGAAGTATCCATAAGCCCCAAATCCCCAGACATCTCTGGTGGCTGTGCCCATTCAGTGCCCGCTTCCCCAACCACCACCTGTTCCTCAGCATCCATCTCCCCATCTGAATCTTCCTCAGAAGATCCCCCATATAGCTCTCTAAGTCGCTTCCTGCGCAACTCCTCCAGTGAACCCTCATCACGAGGGTTTTTTCTTCCTCTTCGAATTCCATCACCATCAACCATAATCCCCGAAGGCGCAGTCACAACAGCTATTCATGCTAAAATGCATGGAATTTCCAAAACGTATGGAAAGAGGGGTGGAAAATGGTGTGATACTGTTGGAATCACAGACATCTTAAAGGGCCAGACTTAAAAGTGTCTTCAAAACAGAGTTTATTGAAACAAAAGGAAAAGGATGCAGGGATACTTAAATGCAGTTCCACTGGTCAAAACTCATAAACCCAAACCAGACCTGGTCCAAAAAGTAAACGGAAATGTAATCCGGATCAACTGGATGCAAAAAGCAACAAGTCAAACAAAGTGCTCTAAGGCAAAACAAAAAGGCAGAGTACACAAATGGTTAACGGAGGGAGTTGCAAGAAGAGAAGTGTCATCAGCCCAAGTTCAAGGTCGAAGCATGAGGAATCCAAAGCAGCGTTGCTCCTATGTCTGCAGACGCAGCATCTCCAGCCAAACCGGTTCAGATCCGAGTCCAACATCAAACATGAAACAGGCAGCAGCAAGACTACAAGAAACTTTCCCAATACCCAGTACATGAACACACATCAACACCTTGCCTTCTGCAAAGACTCCTCACCCCAAACCCACTTTTATCTACAAACCATCATCAGAAGATGAACTGACCACCGCCCTATCACCATCCCCCGCAGCTGCTCCCAGCTCTTCATGTGAATTCCCTTGACTCTCCCTTCCATTCCTCCATCTCCTGTCAAAACTTAGATCCCCCCAAGAATCAGTTGGATCTCCTGATTGCCAGTCTTCACTCCCAGAGAACCCCATAAAGGTATCACTAATTGTTGGTGCCTCACAAATAGCTTGCACTTCTCTTATCTTAGTCCAATCCATGGTGTCTCCTTCTTCTCCTTCACTCATGGACCCATCATCCCCAGAGAATCCCTCAAACGACTCTTCATCTGTAAGTGCTGTAAGAATGTCCCGAATTCTCTTTCTCTGCTGCTCATCATCAGATTCCTGCTCCTGAGTAACCCTTTCCCCCCTTCTGACACCCATACTACTGTCTGCAACATTATCATCCCCAGAGAATCCCTCAAATGACTCCTCATCTGTAGGTGCCATAAGTATGTCCTGGATCCTCTTTCTCTGCTGCTCATCATCGGATTCCTGCTCCCGAGTAACCCCTTTTCCCCTTCTGGCACCCATACTACTGTTTGTAACGTTACTCACAGGCTGTACTACAACAGATACCATGAGAAAAATCCATCTCCAACAAACTTTCTGAACTTTATTGCATGTATCAGCCATCCCACAGCATCCCACATTTGCAGTCATAGGTACCAGCATCCTACTGGGACAATCACTACTGAGATCTCACATTTCACAGGTTGTGAGGACACGAAGAATCAGAAATGACTGTGTGAATGAAGAAGAAGAAGAAGAAGAAGAAGAGAAGCAATACAGATAATTGGCTGCAATTCCTGTTAGGGACATTACTCCTGTAGTTCCATTGCTTCACCCAGAAGACCTTTTTATCAGCTATCTCAAGATTGTAGAATGACTTGCTGCAAGACATCTGGACTGGACTGTGGCACAGTTGGTTAGTAGCCAGCTGCAATAATCACTATTGACCGAGAAGTCATGAGTTCGAAGCCAGCCCGGGTCAGAGTGAGCTCCCGACCATTAAATAGTCCAGCTTTCTGTTGACCTATGCAGCCCGAAAGACAGTTACATCTGTTCAGTAGGAAATTTAGGTAACACTTTATGTGGGGGGGAGGCTAATTTAACTAATTTACAACACCATGAAACCTTTCAGCAGCATGCGGAAGAATGAGGAAGCACTCCATCAAGGACTCGGTGTCACAAGTGAACTGTGAAGAGGCAGCTCCCCCTGTGGCTGGAATCGAGCATACCCTCATGAAGCCAGAAGCTGGAATGTTAAATTGCCTCTGTATCTGTCTATATATGTTGTATGTCTAATGGCATTGAATGTTTGCCATGTATATGTGTATTGTGATCCACCCTGAGTCCCCTTCGGGGTGAGAAGGGCAGAATATAAATACTGTAAGTAAATAAATAAATAAATATGACAGTTATATGAGCTGTCAGAATTCAAGACACAATTGAAGACCTATTTATTCTGACAGGCTTACCCAGACAATTTTAAATGTGAATTTTAACCTTACATTTTATTAGTTTTGGTGTCAATATTTGTTCTTGTATTTTAGGGCTATGTGACCAATGAAAAAATGTTTTGAAAGTCATTACAAAATTAGGGGGCACTGGCATTTTATTTTAAAAATGTTTCTAAAGTATTGTTAGTGAAAATTTCATTGCTATAATAAGAGTAGCGGAATTTCATTACTTTTTTGTTATAGTAATTGTGCAAGTGGGGAAACTTCAGGGGATCCTTTCCCCTTCATTTGTACACCTATTGGGGTTAAATTTGCAACAATGATAAAACACATTTACCACTGTTCGCCCATCAAATTTTGGGGCATTTCTCTTATCCATGGATTTTTGGGGAATTTTCAAAGTTTTTGTAAACAACATTTTAAAAAAGAAACTACAAGAATTATCTCCTTGAATTTTCTACACAATAACACAAGATAACAGGGGATCTTTCCCCCAATATTCAGAAATATTCATGCATTTACTGATTTTTTGACAAAAACTTTTTTTTAAAAAAAACAGTCACAACAGCTATCTTATTGAATGTCTCTCATATTAACCAATAGAACTTCCATTTATGGATTTTGTCCCAGCCCAGCACAGAGATTTACTTACTAGAAGTATCAGTCCATCCTCCTCTTTGCAGATTCAACAATTTATTGGAACTCTGGATGGCTGCTGCTACGGAGGGACAAATCTCTCCCATATTCTGATTGGGGTTTTCTGATGCTGAGCAGAATTCTGGGAAATGTAGTTTACAGCAGGGCCTTTTGAATTCTCTGGCATAGGGCTCCTCGCCCTCTCAAACTACATTTCCCAGAATTCTGTGCTTTCTCAGTCTATTTCCCAGAAAACTCTTTCTCCCTGTTATTTTCCTCTCCTAATGGCGAGAGACCATAAATTTAAAGGGGAAAAGCCACCTTTTTGGCTTTGCTTTGCTTCAACTGAAAATAAAACTGACTTTGGGAGGCTTCCTAGATATACAAACTACAAATGGAAAAGTACTGGGTAAGTTTTTATTTCTAAGTTTTTGGCACAGGCCACACCTGAGCATCGGATATTGCATCGTAAGTATGAATTTCACAAATTTGATCCAAGTTATTATGACTAATGAAAAAATTGCACACCCTTAATATGCATTTTAATAGTTTGTGTGTTTAAAGGACGTTGTATCTCCCTTTAATCTGTGAACAATATTATGTTGTTGTTGTTATTGTTGTTGTTGTTGTTGTTGTTGTTATTGATGTCACTTCTGTGTGGGCATGTTAGTACAGAACCAGATCACCCATATAATATGAATTAGATGCAAGAACCATGGCATGATCTGGGACTATTGATGGTTTTTCCCATGAAAATAGGGGACAAATTTATTACAGGATGGTCTACAATGCATATTAGAACAGCAATAGATTGTACACATCATTGCATAATAGGAATTTTCACCAAACATGACACTTCTGCTTCAATGCTAGTTTGCTATCTTCTGGCTGTATTGTTGATCTTTGCATTATCAGTAAAAAAGTCTGAAGGAATACCAAAACTGTATTCAATTGAATACATCTAGAAATCATCCATAGAAAGACTGGAAGCTGCCCATCAACTGCCTCTGGCAATTTTGTGGTGGTGGCAGGATTTTTGCAGCACTTCAGCCACAGAGCCTCCCCGAAAGTCCTTTTCCGGGGTGTGATGGGAGTTATTGGGCTCTGTGGCTAAAGTCAAAAAACCCTGTTGCCACCTTCAAATTTTGGACCATGTAAAGAGGTCCTTAGTGTTTTCTCGAAGATAACAACCAGTACTTTCAGCAATTTTCTCCCTGCCGCAAGTCTATGAAAATGATACAGTTCACAATTCAGGACTGATTTTGAAAAATTAAAGTTTTGTGTAGAAATCCACATTTTCTGTGCAGGAATTGCTTTTTTCTAAAAAGAAAATATATCAATCTAGAAACATTAATTCCTGTACATAAAATGTTGTTTTTTTACACAGAAACCAACATTGGGGATTTATGCTGCCTAAATTCACATAAGGTTGAATCTTCTGCACTTTTATTTACAGAAATTAATATTTCTGTATCAATTTTTTTTCATATAAACAGGTTGTTTCCTGCACCGAAAATGTTGATTTCTGCATAAAAACAGCCCATACAATTTTTGTGCTTAATAAATCCCAGACTGTGAAGATTCTCATCAATCTGTATTGTTTCTCATCATAGTTCCTCAAACCTGAAAAACATGTCCTTTTAAAACCATTTTTGAATATTTTGTACTATTTCTTCTACACTAGCTAAAAATACCATTGCATGATTCCTCAGAGAATATTATAATGCTTGGGGTAAAGTGCAAGACACAAAAAAGAGGAAGACTACCTTATAGATTGATTGCTTCAATAAAGGAAATCATGGTCCTAATTCACAAAACCTGAGCATGTCTAGTGATGTTTGTGTCTCATGGAGGTCTCTCATTCCTAAGATCACAATAAATAGAGCTTGACTTGATGATAATGATGATGATGATAATGTATTTGTAGACCGCCCTATCTCTTTGAAGGGACTCAGGGCGATTTCCAACATGTATGGCAAACATTCAATGCCAAAAATGGAAAAACATAAGAACAAATTACATCAAGACAGACCACATTGAGCAATATAAAAGCAACCTAACTTTAAGCTGAATAAGAGACAAAATAACTGACAATGAGATTCAAATGACCCATACAAATATAATGCTTATTATACATTTAACACTGAATTAAAGCATCTAAGAACAATAGCTAAAACTTTATAAAAAGATGGCATGAGATGCAGCAATCAACAGGCTGAAGTCAGTTCCGATATCTAGATAAGATTTAACATCTAGGTGAGGGTGTAAGTCAGGCATGTTAGACTTTCCCCTTTCCGTATGCCAGAGTACATAGATGGGTTTTTAGCAGTTTCTTAAAGACAAGGAGAGAGGGAGCAATTCTTAGTTCTTTTGAGAAGGAGTTCCAGAGGTGGTGCACGATCATGGAGAAGGCCCAGTCTCTCATTTCCACCAGCCCTGCTTGATTGCACAGAGCAGCAAAACAATGAAGATGCCCTCCCATGATTGGGATTTCATGTTGTCTGACTGCTGAATGAAGAATTTTGCCATGAACATGATCTCACAGCCTCTCCATGCATTATTTCTTCATCATCTGGAAAAAGATTAAAAGGTGACATATTTGTAGTTTGATTGTAGATATATAGAGATTATCAATCCTTTATTGTAAGTGAAATAGAAGAAAGATATTACTGTCATATTATATACAGTTCTTAAATTTATAAAATGAATGTTCTATGAAAGTATCTAGATAGTTTCAATATGTTTAGATAAATTAACCAATGCATGAATTCAGGGTTGTCTATCAAACCTAATGTACATCAAATTAAATGCAATCAGATAATCAAATTTTGCTGCCTACATTTCTGTTTAGACACTTAAATGAACATCCTGATTTTGCAAGCTGTTAAGGAAGCTTATTGGTGCTCATCATATAATGAAATCAAGGTTCTTGCTTAAATGAATAAACATAAACTGTTTAAATTATGGAAGAATTGAACACTAATGCACTAAGCTAAATCACTACAATATTTCAAGTATGTGATGGTTTATTTTCTGTTGCTATACTTCAATGGATAGCATAACTCCTGGGAGCTCCCAATTTTTGGATAACTTTGAAATGGTTTAAGATGCACAGAAAACAGACAGATGTGTTCTGATCTTCTACCTGTTTGACAAAGAAAACTCTATTGGATTCAATATAAGTTCCTACTTGAATAACCCTATATAGGACTACCCTGTAGTATTTTTTTTAATCAATTGAATAACATTACAAAGAAAATATACTAATGACAAACTTGAAATTTTACATATTAGAACTTTTCCAAAAACACCCTAAGATGCTATTTCTTAAATAGGACTGAAGGGAATTAAATTTCATTTTTTTATTATTGTTGTGTGCCTTCAAGTCATTCCCAATGTAAGGGGACCCAATTGTGGGCGTTTCTGCGCAAGATTTGATTAGGAGAGAGATTTGCCATTGCCTTTCTCTGAGACTGAGAGGGATTTGAACACCTATCTCCAAAATTGTGGCCCAACAATCAAAACCATTTCCCCATGCTATTCTATTCTTTAAGGTGAGAAACATTTCCCCATGCCCCATTCAAGTACTGAGCCTAGCTTTGCTTTTTCCGTGGAACAGATAATGGAGCTATTCATCCCTCTCTGGATACTTCCAACTGCTCTGTTGGTTGGTTTAAGAGACTAGCACTGCTAACATGAAATAAGTAACCTACATGAAGTTCCATTAAATTTATTATGAAAGAAAACTGTGATTTATGCTGCATGTGCAGATCTTTTTCTCATAGTCTCTCTATTCTTGTTGAATATATAATTTTGCTTTTAATAGAATGAATTTTTGAACTAGTACTAGTGAATTTTGCAATTTACATGGAGGTAGGAGGGATAATGTCTCTAGCTGTAATCTTTAGGATTCTGGAGATCTCATTTTTTATGAATTAAGTTGCTTTGGCTATTCAGATAGAAACATGTTACAAGTTGAGCTAAAGTGATATTTCTCAACAGTTTTATTGATATGTTATGGGCTTGTTGGCATATTGGGCACTTTTGTCAGAGTGCACCATTCTGTTTTCATTAGAGACCTTGGTTCAAAAGGCTCAATTTTATTTGGCAACTTAGTTGCCTTTTTGTTAGGAAAAATGCAGCTGCAGCTCCTTCCAGTGCCATAAAATTGATAAATATAATCATTTAATATACATATGAAGGAGAAAAACATGTTGGCACCAGATTCACTGTCATGTGTTCTTTGCTTTCCTCATGCAGAGAATGGGAAATGCTGTTTCAACATGAAAAAATGATTTTTTTCCACAATTTTCTCCCTGCCAGGTGAGATTATGGGGTTTTGTAATTTTGGAAACATTTGTGCAAAAGAAAGCAGAAGAGCCTTGTGTGTAATCCTCCATTGCCTGTTGCCTGGTAAAATCTTGCACTCCTCTCGTTGACACTATGACATTTTATCTCCCAACCTGATGACATATTTTGTCTTTCTGTCTTAATATCAGCATGCAAACTAGGCTCCTTGAATTCATTTATTTCCTCCAGAATACTGAATTATGACCAAGTAGGCATCTTTGGTTCACTGCTGTCTTTTTGGTCATTCCTGCAATATTGTTCTGAGTTACTCCATCAATTGCTATTTTGTTGCGATCTCTCAACCCCTCTTTTTTTCTGAAAAAGTTTGGTGATGGGGGAAAAAACCTAATGAAAACCAAATAGCAGTTACAGGTCTTCTGTATGCTGTTGCACTGTACATTTTGATAAATATTCTAATTTACCCAACTAGAGTAATGTAATCCTTGTCAGAATGAAGTGAGTATTATAGAAAGGCAAGGACCACCCTGTAAATAATAATTCCTAGATATGTTCTTGGAGGACTTAATCCCTGAACATGGAAAAGTGTGTTTCAAATATCTATGGGGATAAGTTCACAAAATAGTGTGGTTAAAGTGGTTTCTTTGCAAATAAAAATCAGACCATAGATAATAGGATTGTCCTTCCACTATCAGAACTGAGACTGGATATATCCTCTCTCCTGCATACTTTCATCTGGCCCATATATTTTCAAATATTCCCAAGAGATTTGGGAACCATCTGGAGCATATTTTGTAGTATAGAAGGTGCACTGTATCCACAGCTTCTGATTTCTACATTCATGGCTTGAAAATGTATATTTTTTTGAATAAATGCAAAAAAGGAAATCTTGATTTTAGCATTTTGGATAAGAGGTATCAGGTCATTCTATGTAATAGGATGAGCACCCACAGAGGGTTTCTGGAACCAAAACCCAGCAGATACCAAGAACCCACTGCAGAATGGAAGAGTTAAAAACTTTTGTTGCTTGAATAGAATTCCACTCCTTCAACATCAGATTCAGGTGTGTGTATGTGTGAAGTAATGGCTATTTCATTTATAACAATCTTCTCCCTGGAAAATCTAAGTTAAAATGATATCATCATTAGGTGTTATTAACTACCTGGAAAATTATATTTATAACTTTTTATCAGTAAAGCTTGATGAAACTAAAGCACACAAATCAGAAAGGATATTATAAAGCAATATATCTTTTCACTGAGTCCCACATGCATGCTTATTCACTCACAATCTTGTTAACTAACCTTATGTATTCACTTGCCATCTGAGAGATAATTTGGTTCATATGTCAATTAGGCTTTACAAATCTCTTTTATTAGACAGTTCAGGGTTCCCTTAGGCTGGTCTGTTCTTGTCCATCTAACCTATTTTAGACATTTTTGTCAACATGGATCTTATCAGCTCTTGTTTAGGCTGCAAATGCTCTAGGTTCCTTTCTACTGATTATGTATCTTACAAAATTACAGAGAGAAATGATACTTTGAAAGATGATTGCAATCAGAATGGTAATGTACAATTTTGATTAATCAAGGGAGTTTGATTAATTTCAGTGTTGATCTTAGAATAATCTTCAGCTGAAATGCAGTTTACTGCCATTCACTATTTGTAACAAGATAGCATTAAATGAACTCTCTTCCTTAAATTTCCTTAAGACACTAATATGATGACTTCTCAAATTTTCAAATATTTATTTAGTCTTGCAAAAGTATTAAGTTCAAATTCAAAATTACTCTGTACTTACACAGTGTTATACTACTATGCTGTATTCTTGGAAATTCAAATTCCTTACTCCATATTCTTTTGTAGTCAGTCACTCCCTTGGAAGAAGGGTTTCATTGTGTCTGTATATTATCTTAAGGAAATATCAATTGTATCAGTGTTTCCATTCTGCAAGAAAAGAAATGAAAAAGCAAACTTTTCTCACTTTTCCTTTTGTGTGAACTCCCCCCCCCCCATCCACTTTCACTTCTTCTTCTATCCTATGTATGAATGTGACTGGTATAAGGATGTGATTTATTTATTTTGTTTCAAAAGCATTGCATAAATAAATAAGTATAAAACTGATAAAATAAAGGGAGCACAAGCAGCTAAAGAATTTTAGACCAAAAATGGGCAACAATGACTACATTGTGTGAAGCTTTAAGCAGTTCTTCTTCTGTGCATGAATTAGGGCATTGTGGGCAAGCATACAGATGCTGAGTCGTTTGCCATTTTTCCAGGTTGTCTTTTGATCTGCCCACTCCACTGCTGAGTCTGTTCAGGGACTTCCAAATTGGCCATTCTTGGTTTGCCCCTTGAAGAAGACCCTCGTGGGGGGGGGGGGCATCCAGTTGGAATGGCCTGGTTTCGCTACCCATAGGGATATTCTTGCTGTTGCTGGAGGAACATTTAGAAGAGTAGTGGTTCTCATAAAACTTTTCCTTGCTTTAAGTCTAATGGGAAGAAGCTGATGGTAATACAGTGGTTGGCATTCACAATGTTCAACCTTATTTATCTCACAATTGCCAGCAATTTCCCATCGTGGGGGGTGGGGGCAATGCCTGCTAGCTTATAAAGTCTATCAACAGGTGTAGTTTTAAGACATCCTGCGATTATTCTACATGTCTCATTCATTGTTATATTCACCTGCTTCATGTTGGCAGAATTGTGCCAGCTGTTATTGCATGCAACTACTTTGTGTTTGGTACTCGCACAGTGTTTTCTAAATGTTAGTGTTGGATCTAAGGTGACACCAAGATATTTAGGGTGGGAACAGTGTTCAAGCTCTCGGCCTTCCCAGGTAAGTTTCACAATTACTTAGATGGAAAGCACACGCTTGTGTCTTGGCAGGGTTAGGCTTCAGGTGGTTATCTTTGTAGTAGCTGGAGAGATCTTTCAGGGCATTAGTAAGTTGGTTTTCAACTGTTTCAAAGTCTTTTGCTTGTGTTGTTAGGCCAAGGTCATCAGCGTATATAAAGCTCTTTGTGAGTGGTGGTGGTGGTTGATCATTAGTAAAAGTGCTAAACAAGTCCAGTGCAAGAACACTGCCTTGAAGTAGACCATTCTTTTGCCTCCTCCATCTACTTTTCCTGGAACTCAACATAGAAGCTGCGGTTTTCTAAGAAGATCTGGATGGTTTTTTGTAAAATCATAGTCCCGGGTGATATGGTAGTCTTTATGAAGCAATTTCTTATGTTACACCATGTCATAGGCTGCCGTAAGGTCCACAAAAACTGTTCCCATAATACAACCTTTCTCATAACCTTCCTTGATATACTCGGTCAAGTTAAGAATTTGAGCTGTACATTTTTTCCCTGGTCTGAAGCCTGCTTGTTGTGCAATGAGATGGGTTCAATACCAGGGCCTAGTCTATTTAATAGCACCCTCTCATATATTTTATACAGATGACATAAGAGAGAGATTGGTCAGTAGTTCTTGGCATTGGAGGTATCTTTACCAGGTTTTAAAATGGCAATAATCTTAGTTTTCCTCTATTGGGGGACATGGAAAGAGCCTCCTTGAAGACTGAGTAAATCCAGTTGGGCATCCCCTAGACAACATTTCATTTAAACAGCTAATCTTTCCAACACAAAAGCATGGTTTTACAACATTTTAAACATGTGATAAGACATGGGGTAGCATGAGTGCGGCTCTTCACAATATATTGATCTATTATTTATTAAAATATTTATAATTACTCTAATAAGATTTCTGGCAGCATATGATGCAATAATTTGAAACCATTTCTAAAAATATATTCAACAAGGGGAAGATTATAATAGTCTTAAGCCATGCATGTGTTCAGATGTGGATGAAATTATAAGAGGTCAAACACTTTAATAGTAAAAAAAAGTTGCAGTACCGAGTAATAATGAAACTATGGTCAATATCAGTTGAGATTCCATGAGGATGCTATTCCATAACCAGAAGAAGGCTTTACTTTTCTCCATTTTCACTCTGTATCCCAGTGATGAAAAAGAATCTGGCCTCTTCAGCAGACCTCAATCCCCAAGGAAAAGAATGGTCCCCCCCCCCCCCCCGACACACACACACACACTCAATTACTGTATATTTCTGAAGATAGGTGATGTTTTCTTGGATATCAGAAAGATAACAAAGAATCACAAGGCCTTTAAAATACAACTGCTTTTTATTGGTCAGTTACCGTATTTGATAGATAGTAAAATGTCACGAATTTTTAAAACACAGGCTAATTTTTTTAGGTCCAATTTTTGGGGGAAAGTATTTTTGAATCTTGAATTACATCCTCTGCTTTTAAGACAAACCTGGAAACACTGAGGTGGACAGTGACAAAGGTCAGCAGCAGTCTGTAATGCGGAAGTTGTGTGCGCATTGGCAGTGCCAGCTGGCAGTGATGCAGAAAGTGCAGGTTAGGAAGGTGGTGGCATCAAGAGGGTCCAAGGTTGGGGAGGCTTTCCAAGGGTTGTCTAGGACAGCTAGTTTCCCTCCCATTCTCTCAGCCACTGCTCCTGATCCTCTTTATTTTAAAAAATACTCACGATTCTAGGAGATTGTTGTTTCTAAGATGTGTTCTTTTTTCCTGAACCTCAATTTTTTGAGGAAAAAGGTGCATCTTAAAATCAGTGAAATGGTATATATCCAGCAACTATTTTGCAGTGGACAAGACTGCAGAAAATGAAACTCGATCTAGACAAACTTAATGTGTTATATAAATATACATCTTTCTTTATGACATTCTCACTCATGAGAAAAAAAATCAAATGTTTTGTCCCTACTGGATAAGAGTATATTAGTTTGTGCTTATTTTGGTTTTCATTTCAGGATATATATATATATTTTTTTTGGGGGGGGGGAAACTGCTCCTCATTGTTTTGAAGATAAACCACTGCTTTGCATGAAATCCAGCAAAACCAATACCAGACCCGTAGCTGGATGTGTGTGTGTGTGTGTGTGTGTGTGTGTGTTAAGGGTTCAACTCCCCCCCCCCCGATGTGTCAGGTTAAAAAAAAACCTGGTTTTAACTGGTTAACCAATTCATGAGTTAACCAAGGTTTTTTAACCTGATACATTTCAGGGGGGGTTGAACCATTAAATCCCCCCTCTGGCTACAGGCCTGCCCAATCCAACAAACCCCACACATTTTTGCTCCAAACCTTGTTTCAAATTTAGTTTCAAGTAAAGCCCATTAATCGTGGAAGATATCGGGGCGGACATTTTTTTCCAATTGATGGAGGCAGAGTTAGTCAGCATGGTCAGAGGTTTCACATATATGATTGTGCATACATACAACTACAAATATGCATCTCTTTCTCAAATACATACGGCATTCTGCATACAGAGAGGATCATGCATATACTCATCCACCCTCCTTTTCACATCACTCCACAACTGTTAAAACATTTATCAACTGGGTGGAGAATATATGCAGTTGAAGCAGAATGAACTGTGAATGGGGGAAGGTGCTTTCTTTTAAATTATGTTTGCAGTCTATCAGGAGTGTGATTGTAGAGTTAAAAGATGCCTCATAGAAACTGAGTCCAATTCTCATTCAATTCAGAAACTCCAACTAGAGCATTACCAGCAAGTACCTCTCCAACAAGTAACTCTTTTTCTAGATATCTGCTGATATCTAGAGAAAAAGACTCCACCTCTTCTCTAAGTAATTGGTCCCATTGCTGAACTGTCTTACTTTCAAAAGGATTCTTCTAATGTTGAATGAAAATGTACCCTTCTATAATATAAAACCATTAGACCTAGGGCATCGGAGAACAAACCTACAATCCCATCTCTTCAAGAGTCCTTTAGATATCTAAAGAGTACATTCATGTCATCTCTCAGCATTCTCTTCACTAGACTGAATATTTCCCACTCCCTCAAGCTTTCCTAATATGTTTGCTCTTCATACCTATTATTATCCTTGTTATCCTTCTCAAAATATCAGTATGTCCATAAACTTCTTAAAATGGGGCACCGAGAACCGAATTTAGATGGACCTGGCTACTATTACTTCCCTTGACTTTTACTACAAACAAAAATATTATTTGCCCTTTTTTGCTGCAGCATCACATTGCTGAAATGTTCAACTCATTATCAACAATAGTCCCAATCTACTTTTCACCTGTACCACTTCCATGCCAAGCAACACAAATCTTATATCTGATTAAATGGAAAAGACAAAGAGTAGAAGTGTCAATTTTTCTTTATATCTTCTTCCTTATTACAGCAACAGCAGCAGAAACGTTCAGGCAAATTTAGTGTTGCTTTAATAACTATTTTTCCCCATTGCTGCTATTTTTGTAATTGCATTCTTTGTCTTATTATATTCCAATATTAATGGGCCCATATATTAGTCTTTTGTTATTTGTAGATGATCATATTGTTAGCTGCCTTGTGAGGGCAGACACTGAAAGGCAAGTTTAAAACTGATGAAAGAAAAAGGAAATAATCACATCAGGAAAAGCTCCACATATAAACCACTGCAGCATAAAAAGATGACAGGAGGTCAAAAGGTCCAAAAAGAACCACTGTGCCTGCTGGCATATGCAACATAAGGGCAGCAGACAGAAGGAAGCAACAGCCATGTTTTTGCCTGGAAGAGCAAATCAGCCCAAAGACTTTTTCACCTGACCTAAATTAAGCTGTGTTCCGGTCTGCCACCTAATAACAACTTATCTGTTTCTTTCAATTTCCCAATAAAAACAACACAAAATATCTAAAGTTGCAAGAATAAGGTTGGCACCTGGCTTGACATATATAAGTATTACACTCATTTTATAAGAATTTTTCCTATTGTCTTTTTTGAAACTTATTCCAGTCCTAATTAATCTTTTTCTGTTTGTCTATATATTTATCTCCCCTTGTATGTTCTCTAAAATATCATATCCTCACAGAAAAAGAATGTAATAGTATCTTGATATGTATGTGTTGAAGCTAGGTTCCTGGAAGTATGTTAAAGGGTCAGGCTTCTATTTACTTTAAATACAGGATGTGCTCAGTGTCTTTGAAACAATGGACCAGTTCTTCTTACATTGATATTAGGGGACAATAGGTGAATTTCTCTGTATCAGATAATAATAATAATAATAATAATAATAATAATAATAATAATAATAATAATAACAACAACAATAATAATTTCATTTCTTACCCACCTCTTCTTGTAGCTCGATGAGGGTTACAGGACAAGTAAAACAAATAAACATTATAAAAGTGCCACAAATACACATATTAAAATGTATTGCTATAAAATATGTATTAAAATACACGAAACGGTGATTAAACAAAGGATGCATGTTTAAAATTCATGTTTAAAAACTGTCTGGGTAGGCCTGCTGGAAGAGATAGGTCTTTAGATAGTTTTTAAATTCTGACAGCTCATTTAGCTGTTGGAGCTTTTCTGGCAGGTCATTCCACAGTCTTGGAATCTCAGAGGAGCCATTAGCTTTTGAGGGCGGACCATTTTAATAGGTCCTCCACCCCTGCAGGGTAGGTTGCAGCTGTGATACTAGCCCTGACCAAGAAATTATCTGTCCATGACAACTCAGAGACATTGATCACCCCTGCCCACAGGTCCATATGTTCCAAGCAGAAAATCACATCAAGAGTATAACCTGCCAAATGCATTGGTTCAGAAACCAATTGGGATAGGCTCATGCTTATCATGGATACCATGAACTCTTGAGCTGCACCTGACAAACTGACCTCCAGTGGTATGTTGAAGTTACATACATTACAGAAACAAAAGTCTGGGTGACTCCAACAACACCTCCAAAACCAAAACCATTTCTGTGAGCTCAGCCTAGGAGTCTGTTAGGCAATGGGGTGGACAGTGCACTAACAAAATGCCCAGTCTATCCTTGGTTTTCAGACTCAGATACACACACTCAATGTGATTCCGCTTCCTAGTAGGTAATCTGGTCAGGTTAAGATTATCTTTATAGAACACCCCCCCCCCCCCGTCCCACTTTCCCTCACCTGCTCACTGATGTACCCGGCTGAGAGGGCCTGAGCCCAGGTTGGAGCACTCTCATCTCCCAGCCAGGTTTCAGTGAAGAATACCAGGTCATCCCCTTCATTCTTGAGGAGATGATGTGTCTTATTCTGGACTGACCTGGCATTATTTAGGATCAAACCTATAAAGACCTCCATATATCATCCTCAGACTAATGGACAAGGTTGCAAGTATTTAAGCCACCACAGAGAGCTCTATTCTTACCACCCTCTTCGAAGGTTGTTTTCTCAATGGAAAGGACCTTTTGAAATGGTTAGGAGGGTGGGCCATGTAGACTATGAAATCAAACTAAAGGGGCAGAGATGAAGAACTCAAATCATCATTTTTATTTGTTTCTTCTACATAATTTCAGTTGGACCAACTGTTCAGATGGAAGTTAGATACCTCATAACCTCTGAGGATGCCTGCTACAGATGTGGGTGAAATGTCACAAGAGAAAACTTCTGAAACATGACCATACAGCCCAAAAGATTCCAGAAGTTAGATAGATAACAAGTGATAAAGGTCCTCCGAACTCTTCCATTTTTCTGCACTCAGTTGCAACAGTGACAGGGAAAGAATGTGATGCTTTTCCATCACTTCTTCAGACTGTTGGCAGTAGATTTAGCCTTTGGTCTTTTTTTTGGTAAAAATATATAAGTGGATGTGCATACCATTTTCATTTTGTACCCCTTAAAAATGGTCTACTAGAGGCCAGAAAAAGGGTGTGTGGAGGGAGAGAGGAAAGTTGGCTTCAGGTCAGAGTGCTGCAGGAAGAAATTGGGAGTAGAAAGCAACTTAAGAGCAAGTCAGCATATGTGGGAAACTATGCATTTATATAGGCATGTCAAGGTTGCTAACTCTAACAGAAGTTATATATATATGTATACCATGTGGATACTCAACACTGACATGTGCACTTGTCATGTTAAACAGTTTGAGGATTATAATCTAAATTTTAAAAATAGCAAGATTACAAAATCTGTGTTTAGAAACAACAACTTAATGTCAATCATTCAGTAGGGTTTTTGTTTCTTAATTCCTGTTGAAAATCTATTTAATTTTTATTTATTTATTTATTTATTTTTCGAACTTATATGCCGCCACTCCCCTAGGGCTCGGAGCGGCTTACAAGAACCGGCTAAAATCAACAATTTAAAAAACATCTTGAAAGAAAATTAAATAGCTTGAATAGAAATTAGAACTTCCTGCATCTGAGGCATTTGCATACACCAGGGCTTTCCTCTGGCAATGCAGAAATCTTTTTTGTACTGAACATTTCAGGAGAAGTGCCAGAGTCACAGACATTGTGAATGCCAATAAAGAAATCTTTTAGTTCCTGTTTATGTATGCATGGGTGAATGCTAGGCACTGAGCATCTGTTCTAAACCAAAGAGACACATGGAAAATATTATAAAAGTGTTGTCTAATGCTCACTTATGGTCTCTGGGTTTGGTCTCTGTCATAAAGACCTTCCCATCTCTAGTTTCCATCACAGTGGAATACCCTAATGCAAATCAGTCATACTAATGTTGCCATTTGCAGTTACAACCTAGTGGAAAATTGCAATCTGATACACCCAGAAATTATACCATCATGGAAAGTTAAACTCTGCCATCCAGACAATCACACTGTAAGTGCCATGGTACAATTGTGAAGGGTTATCTGCCAACTTCAAAAAGCATTGGCCATATTATATAGAAATGAGAAACTGATTTCTGTGAATACAAAATGATGAAATTTAAGCTAGGCCTCACTGTCTGGGCTGTACTGCTTCAGTCCACAGGTGCAACTGAACAGAACTAAATTCATGGTGTGTCATATTGCAAATTAGACATCTTCCACATAGGACAATAAATTATCAGAGAAAAGGATGATAGCCTACCTTTCAACCATGCCTGCTAATTTTCTATTTGTAGGACATTCATAAAAATGATTTGTTTACATGAATTCACATTTTGGCAATGTAAGTCTCCCCATTCAGTAAATTAAAGTACAAAGGATTTGGATACAATTGGGTTTTGAGGGGGCTTATTAGGGGTTTGTTTGCTTTCTTTTACACTTTCCTATAACATTTTGTAGTCAATGGGAAACATGCATAGTTGTTACTTTTGTTCTTTTTCCTTTTACATCCTAAAACAAGAGTGGGAATGATGAAATTGATTGAAATGCTACCTCCCAACAGCATAGATGTACATCATTTTTTTCCAGTCATATACCCATATTTTTAGCCAAACAATCTCACCATTCAGGAAAAAAATTAAAAAATGCTATTTCGGGACCTTTCAACCTGAGATTTCAAGAAATGTCCTCTAAGGTTACACAAGACAAGCAGGAATGATGAAAGATCATTTCTGGGTTGCTTAAGATGGCATTATTGCCATTTGGAGTTCCAGAGGAGTCCAAACTGTTGTCCTTCAACTGTCTTGATCTGGCAGGGGCAGTCTCAAATAATCCTATATAGCCCCATTTTTTTTTAAGTCCCAGGTTCTCTCTGCTTTTCCTTCTTTCCTCCTTTGTTTTCAGCTTACTCCAATTGCTGCTGCACTCAAAATGCAAAACAATGTTTTCCTATTAGGTCAGAAGAAGGAGAGGAGGGGATGAAACTTTGCACTTCCCAGTAGGCTTAGGCAAAAGAAAATGATACGGCCTCTCCTAACATGTGTGTTATTCATTATAAATAATCTTGGCCTTTTTGTTGTTGAACCACAAAGATCTATAGTTTTCCAAGGGGTCTGCAATAAATATATTATTTTTATTACTATTTTTTTTCTTTTTTAACTTTGGCAGTTTTGAAGCATTGGAGATCGGGAGCAGATCAGTGACAGCTTCACCCCTACAAAGACTTTATTGTTCCAACTCTTTAACAAACTGTTCTATTTTTCTTGTATCTTTCTGTGTAACTTTTATCTTTCTGCATACTGGATCTATTTCTTTTATATGAAATGTATACACTCTTTATAAAATGTAGCAAGATGTAGCCCAGAGACAATAACCTCTTCATAACTCCAATGAGGCATTTCCCTGAAAGCAAGAAGGTTGGGCAAATCACTCAAGCAATCATCATACTGTATTGTTCATGTTTGCAGAGATAGTTTCCTGTGTCAGCTCAGATAAGCGTAGGATTATTTGTCTTGCTAAATGGTCCACTTGAGGTTGAGAGATTGCTGACCACAGAAACAGAGGCTCAGAGTATGTACATTTGTTAGACCTCTTTATTGATAGCCCAGCCCTTGATTGTTGAAATCATCACCTTTTGTCTCAAGAGCCTCACACCTTTGTTAATACTCAACTGGACAGTTGAGCTAATCAAAAGTTCATTATCATTTCTTTTGGCATTGTCTTTGTGGACATTGCATCCCAGGTGGGCATTCCACCAGCCTTGACCAGCAAATCCCTGGCTATAATTTCCCTACAATATGGAATCTTTGTTTGAAGGCAGCAATGTCACTGACACTCTCAGACGATCAGGGTGTCAATCTAGACTGGCCTCTCTCTCAGCCTCTGTAGTTTGTCTTTAGCCTGGTGAGCTGGTTTTTATGTCCTGGCCTATCTGGTTTAGCATACGCTTTCCAGGCACAGATCTTCATATTTGCACTCCTAGTTAACCACTACAATTTTGGTTCTGATATTGCTTGGCCCTACGTGCCCCATTTTCATTTGGGAAATGTTGAATGGTATGAAAATGGTAGCTGCCCTGAGTCCCCATGGGGAAGGATAAAAATAAAGTTTGATTGATTGATTGATTAATCAATGAAAATGCAACAGTCTCAGTCTGGACTCTTTGAGTTTACCCACACAATGTAAAAATATTAAAATATAATCAAAGTCCTCCTCTAGAAAGATTCTCTTTAATTATGTGAAGTTTGCTCCTTATCTCTTTGGAGGGTAAGGGTAGAGCAGGTTGAAATTTCAAATATAGCACAAAATTCTCTTTCAACCAGATGAAGATGTAAAATGCTCATGATCAAGCTGTTTTCCACTTCCCCAGGAATCTTTTCAAAGCACACAATTGAATCTTCATATTCCACTTTTCCGTGGCAACACCTGATCAAGTCTGTAATCTAATGAGGTGCTAGAGTTCTCTGAATAAGGATGTATGTCTCACTAAACTGAAAATCCCAGGCCTCCATAACTCTGTTATGGTGTCTAAAAAGAAATACAGTGATATAAGTGCAGAGTTTGAATGGGACCCAAGTAAAAGGATGTTTTGGATAGCCACATTTTACAGTTATTCTTACCAATTTGTTAAACACCAACTGGAATGTTTGTAAAATGAATTAATGCCACACACAGAACTACTTGCATTCATCACCCGAAAACAAAAGCAGCAGATATGTATCTTCACAAACTCAGACAGCCCTCAAAAAAGAACAATAGCAATAACACACTTGTTCTCTATGCTGAATCCAGGTGACACTCTACCAACTTATTTCAAACAGTGAACCCAAAGAAGACCTTCAAGGGAGATCTCTGGGTAAATATGACACAGAATATTTCAGCCTTGATGGTTCACAATAATATTTGAACTGATTGTGGCATCCAGAAAATTTTCAAAGACATCTCCACACAGAGTGCATTGCAGTAATCGTCTTTATGTGAGTACAGTGTGAATAAAAGAAGGGCCAGACTTACCTGGAGCGGCCGTTGCGGGGGTGGGTGCTCCCATGCTTCTTTGGGCCGGAAGGGGCCTTTGCCTTCCTCAGAGCCCCTTGCTTGGCGGGATAGGCGCTCCCTGGCCTATCAGCGGCCGGGGCCTGCTTCTCGGCTGCAGGCTGGGGCCCGCCGCTGATTGGACAGGGCAGCCTTTTTAAGGATGCTTCTTGGGTCCAGGAAGGCACTGGGCCTTCATTCTTTGTCCCATCCCTCCCTCCCTGCATGTCTTTTTGAATAAATTTTGTTCTGTTTTCTGCTTTGTCACAACTTGGTGGGCATTTGGCATGGGCCCTGGATCTGGTTTGCCTCCCCCCCCCCTACCGGATGGAGGGGGAGTGCACGGTGGTTGCCAGGGATGCGGGATTTTCTCTGTCCCAGTTGCATACTGGTTTGTTTTGGTATTGGTCAGCATTGGGCTGACTAATCTCTGGATCCAGAACCCATGCAGGGCAGCCAACTCATCTGCTGTTTCTGTAATCAATAAACAAGTTGTGGCCAATTTTTCCTCTAAATCCTGGTCTTGCGTCATTTGTGGTCTTTGAAGCAGGAGCTGTGTCGCACATCCCCTCTCAACAGTGTCTTTAGCCAGTGGATCAACAGGAACATATGATTAGTGTCATTTTAAATATCTCCTCAGCTATCTACAAATGAAGAATGCCCCCTTCACTCACCAAATCTGCTTTATAGACAAGTCAGAATGTGGGCAACATTTGAGGGCATTTCTATAACATTGTGATCCTCCCTCAAAATTATCATCACATACACTTTGGAGAAGATCGAAGTTTTATTTACCAGATCACAAAAAAGTTACAATTATTAAGGAACTAGCTACTTTGAAAAGAGGAGAGATCGAGGGGAACATTTGGAGACACTTCCCAATTATCTTTAAAAGAATCATGTAGCATTGCAAGCTTTTCTTCTAAGAATGCTGTAATGGCTTATAAAATAATGCATTATTTTTATGTTTTCATGTCTCATTAAATCTTTTTTAAGGCAATGTTCTTTGAATCAGTGCTGCTTTAATGTACCAAAGCAACAGTGCAGGCTCTGTTTTTTTTTTCTATAAAGAGAAATCATTGTTTAGATAACTCTCTTTCTTATCATTAATTCAGTAAACAGCATTAATTTTCCCTATTAAAAATATGGTCAAAGTCTGTTTGGCATTAATGCATACAGAAATTTCAAAAACATGATACTTCATGGAGCATAAAAGTTGCTTTATTTGCATATCTGACATCTTACATTCTGCTTTTTTATTTCTACAGCACTGCAAATTGTTTTTCAGTCATGTAGGTTATGATACTTCAGAGAAAAAAATGCTTTTCAAATTCTGTGCACTTGAAGAATCATACTGTCTTGCAAAGAGAAATAAGGAATTTTCATAAATATTTTACCCAAAAGATTATTTTAGATTCCAGATTATATTGACTAATCCTACCTCTTCCACCAGCAATACAAGAGGCATGATTTTTTTTTTTGTAAAATGTGGATGCTAGCTTTTCTAATTCTAGTATCACTAGCCTCTGTAAATCATAAACATAAAAAAGTATAAAGTGGGACAGAAATCCTACATTGGCAACTTAATGTCTATAACCAGGGACTTTATCATATGAGGCAGGCAAACTGGCATTAAGGCCGGAACATCACCTTTGGTGATGATTTCTATCATATGAATCCATGCACATCCTGCCGCCAGTCCGCTTCCTCCCTGTGGTGAACCTCTCCCTGGCTATTTTCAGGCAAAACCCATCACTAGTTCTCAATCCTGCAATAATCACATTACCTATCTGGTGTGATGGGTCTATTATGTTGTCATGCAGGCAGTAATATAACACCGGGGGAGGTGGGATTCTACTCTTCTTCCATTTTTCCCTTTACCTCCATTATTCTTGAGCTGTCTGTTTTGTGTGTATTTATATTTTGCAGTTATATTTACCCCCATTTTATTAACCATTGCTAAAATTTGTAGAGTTGCTGTTGTGGAAAAATAGGGAGCAAAGGAATTTCAGGGAGGCAGGGTTATGAGGGCACATGGAAGTGCTATCACGGGACGATGGCTCGATGTATCACTGCTATTGCATGAATTAAGATAAGAGTGAAAATGAATATGCTAAACCCAGTTTGTATTTGCTATCTATGATTGCACCACCTGAATTGCCAGCAGCCACTATGAACAATGGCAGGCTATTCTTCTAGGAACCAGGCCTCAGCAGGATGATGTTTCAAGCCTCCTCCCACCTCAATGATCTTCATTGTGACAAAGAATTGGGGTAGAGTCCCCGCTTCTGGTTATTGAATGGAGGACGTCTGACAGGAATGTCATCCTGTTGCACTCCAATCAATAGCAGAACACTTCTCCATCACTTGGAGTGGTTCTCTGAAGTTTAAGATGGGTTGGTGGGGGCCTTTACAATTTTGACCATCATTCCATGACTGTGAATACATAATATAAATGAATGGGAAGCAGTTATAAATCTGTAACTCTAGGTTATGAATTTGTAACTGCAATACAGAATGAAAGCTTTTTTTAAAAAAGGAACTTCTGCACATATATCTGAGCAGAAACCATTGAAGATATGTTCACAGTAGTTCTTTTGAAACCAACAAAAAGAGCATAAAATTTTGTGAAGATATTTGAATTTTTGATTTATAATGCTGTAACAGTGATATACTTGGCTCAAGCATTGGCTCGTGGCTGCCATGTCAGTGGTGCGCCAAATATATTGTGAGCTTTATTTATTTATTTATTTATTTATTTATTTATTTACTGTAATTATATAAGAAGGGACTCAGGGTGACTTTAGTGTGACATTCAAAGGGGTTAGCTTGGTACTGAGCCTATTTCACCATGGACTGTCAAAACAGGCATAGTAATGTGTCTGAGAGAAAATCAAGCTTGACTTCTACCTTAATGCCAAGATGGCTAAACTGAAGCTATTGTACTTAGGGCATATCATGAGACAACTTGACTCATTTAAAAATTATATTGCTTGGTAAGATGAAGGGCAGTAAGAAAAACACAAGATTACAACACAGTTGAATAGATTTATGAGTTTGCAAGACCTGTGTGTCTTGCAGATCTTTATTCATGGAGTCACCATAACTCAGAATTGGCTTTATGGGCATGAACAATAACGATGTTATTCATTATGAAGGTCTGAGTAGCAACATCAGCAACATGCAGGATAGATGTTTTTTTCATATGCATCTGTATATGCATCTTCAAGTCTCCTGCCAGCCTATGAACTCCATAAATTTCATAAGATCGTCTTGGGCAATTAATACATATACCATCACTTAAAACTTAATGCTCTTTCCAAATAAAGGAATGATACAAAAGTATAATAAACAAACAAGGAATTCTTGAACATCTATCCTGCATGTTTTAGACATGGACATTAGTGGGTCAAGCATGGTAAATGCACAGGAATTTGAGATCAAGAAGGAACATGATGTTATCTGTTAGACATACATGTCTTAGGTTTACTATTCCCTGAGATTAGCTACAATGTTCACAGTATCTTGAAGGGCTTTCCCAGAATAATGTGTTTTTTTATGTTTTAAAACAAGCTCATTCAATCTGCAATTCTCAAACTAATGAACAGCATAAGCTTGTCCTTCAAGTTTTGCTTTTCTCCAGAATATTCAATGGGATTGTAAATACCAAAAGGCATACATAATGTAAATTTTAAAAAATATAGTTACTGTGGTTTCTTAAAAGGAATATATACATTTAAACAATTAATATGTATATTGAAATATGGGCTTTGTTCAGATTCTATTAAAAAGAAATTAGAATCTTATTATCACAGAATGATGGGGTTGGAAGGGATCACAAGGGCCATTTAAGCCAAGATCTACCATGTAGGCACATCAGCAAAGTAATCCACCTTGCTTAAAGACCTTCAAAGAAGAAGACTCAACCACACACCAAGGTATTCTATTCTGTTATGGAACAGTTCTTACTTTCAGGAAGTTCTTCCAAAGTTTAAGTAGCATTTTCTTTCATGCAAGATTGTCCTGGTCTCAGGAACAGCTAAAATAAGCTTATTTCATCCTCAACATGGCTGTTTGTTCACATGTTCACAGACTATTTGAGGCATATACTGTTAGGAGTTGAATTCTGCTGTTCAAGAAGTCACCATAAATCTTCTCCATGACATCTCAGGCTCAGCAGGGGGCATCGGTGGAATGATTTGAGATGGAATAACCTTTCTCATGGGAAAATACTGACATGTGAGGTAGGGAGTGAGCTTGGAGGGAAAGCAGGGGTCTTGGCCGAAACCACAATTCGTTGTTTTTTTTTCTTGAGCTGTAGAGATCTGAGTAATGAAACCAATTCCAAAGAACTTTTGTGAGTGGTCTAAGTTGGTAACTAGATCCAGCAGAGAGAGATATATACAAGCACACACATCATATCACATCTGTCTTCTCTTCTCTGAGCTAAACATTCCTAATTCCATAAGGTGTTCTTTACAGGACATGGTTTCCAACTCCCCTTATCATTTTGATCACTTTCCTCTGAATATATTCTTTCTTGGTGACATCCCTTTTTGAACCATGGTGCATGGAATATAACATGGTATTGTGGGTGAGATTAATGTGGAGGTGGATAGAATGGAATTATGCATGAACATAATGTAAAAAAAGGAGATGGAAACTTCCAGTTATAGTACAGAGCCATCAGGTATTAAGCAGAGCTGAACAAAAATAATTCACACTTTAAAAGAGATGGGAACAATTTGGTTTGCAAAGAAGTGATGGAATAAAGCACTCCCTCAACCCAGCAGACCAGATTTAAATCAGGGGAAGTTCAGGCTGAAAGCTTTTGCTATACATTTTTGCAGGTATATTCACACAAATTAATTAGCTTGTCAAAAGCATGTATAGATGAATTTATTAATGAGACTGAATCAGTTCAAGTATCTGTTTGGTCCACTGAGTTTCTGAGCTGTTCTGTTTGCATGTGGTAAGAAAAGAGGCTGTTTTTCCATCACAAATGGCAAATGCCCTCTCATTTTTAATGTTGAATAAGGAGTAAAGAGTATTTTCTGCACAAGAATGGAACAGATGAAGCAAAAAGGGGGGAACAAACAAACAAAGAAAACATATCCTGGTTTGCTTTATACTTCCAGGTGGCAGTGGAAAAATTCTACTCAGAATACAGATACAATATTTAGAAATAGGATCTGAACTTACAGTTACTTTCAAATGAACAATCCAAGATAAACCACCAGAAGAGAAATTTAGAGTTAAAATGAAACTACAAAAGAATCCTAGAGAGAATTCTTGGGAAAATATTTTATTTATTCTTCACTGTTGTTTAATTCGCATACATTTACATACGGACTCCTTATTGACTAAACCCAGTATAACCCTAGAACAAGAGTAATGGAGTCCAATGTGTTTCAAAATAGATGGTAGAAAGTATACACTAAAGCACTCAAGTATTCTTTAATCATATTAGAGTTGATCCATTCATTTGAGGACATTTGCCTAAGCATTGATTTATCAACATACCATTAATTTTGTTCTAAAGGTCTGCAAAAACTATTTGAGTGGGTGTTATTGTTTTGAGAAAATATAATAATAATAAAACTTTATTTATGTCCCACCCTATCTCCCCGATGGGGACTCATGGAAAGAACTGTGTAGAAGAAGAGTAAAAAAAAACCAAAACTGGGCAGGGGGCACATCAGTTTAGATGAAATCAACTATCATACAATGGTTAAAATCCAGTATAGTTCAGCATAGTTTAGTATGTGCCCATGTTAACCTATGTAGGCTGAGCCATACACAACCATTGAACTGATTGAATAGCTCTTAAAATCCCCCATATAGCCATGCTCTATTTTGTAAAAACAGGCAGAACCACAGATGTGCTTGGCTCACACCACGACAAATTCACATATTTTTTGACCTGCCTCTTGCAGTCTATCTTCTAATAACTAATGGCTGCCAGTCTGATAGATGTTGTCTGTTGCTGGGGGGTCGGGAGGTGGGGGGATAGGAGTGTAATCTAAAAGATTATAGGGCTGGAATCCTTCCTTAGGGATAAAAAGAATATGCAGGACATTTTTAAAACATGTTTTGAGTGTTCAAAACCCCCAGATGAGAAGAAGCTTGGACTGATGAAAATCATCACAGTTTTGGACTTATGCTGCACACAATTTGCATGTATAATTTTGTGTAGGATTTAAAATGTCTGTGCTGATTTTTTTTTCTATCCAGAAAATGATTTTTCATGCACTGAAAATGTGGCAATTGGAGATTTATTATGTGTAAAATTTGCACATGGCTAATTTGCACAGAAAACTGCATTTTTCTATGCAAAAAACAGCATTTTAGGAATCAATATTTCATTTCAATATAATTTCCCACTAGGTGCTACCTCTGAGAAAATATGTATACCACACTGACTTTTCTGATGGTGCTTAGCTTTCAAGGTCAACTGGAATCTGATGCCTTTAGTATTTTTGGACCCCACCATGCTAATTATACTGAAAGTTTAAGTGAATGTGTCTATAGAATTCTGGAGTGGGGTGCTGTGTAAAGAAGAACAACTACTTTTGTTTGGGATGCATCAACACTGTAGAATTAACAGAGTTTGAAATCATTTTAACTGCCATGAGACAATGAAATGAAATATTAGGATTTGTAGTTTTACAGGGTGTCTTCTCTGACAGGGTACTGCTGCCTCACCAAACTACAGATCTTAGGATTCCATAACATTGAGCCATGACAGTTAAAATGGTGTCAAACTGCATTAATTCTTTAATATAGATGCAGCCTTAGTGAAGAAATACATCTATACTCCCAGTGTTTCATGAGGTAAGTGGGGTACCCATCAGAGGACCCCTGTATAGTTTTTGAAGATATCTGGCCCCATGGAGAGGTTTGATGAAATTATTCCTTCTCCCTAGTAAACTTGATTAATTTAATATAAGATGCTGCACATTCAATTTATAACTGAAATGTAGATCCAATTTCAGGGCTGATCCTGGCACATCAGTGATGTGGCATCAATGTTGCCCATTTCTGCATTTGGAAAACAATACAAATTAAGCCTTTCACAAACCTTTTGAAAAAATAACTACTACTGATTTCCTCAATATGAATACTAACTTAGATCATAACATTTTCAAACATGTACTATGCTGCTCTTTATAATTAGATATAAAGCAGGTTCAAACCCCGGGAGCAGCGTGAGCGGCTGCTGTTAGCTCCAGCTCCTGCCAACCTAGCAGTTTGAAAACATGCCAATGTGAGTAGATCAATAGGTACCGCTCTGGCGGGAAGGTAACGGCGCTCCATGCAGTCATGCCAGCCACATGACCTTGGAGGTGTCTACGGCTCTTCGGCTTAGAAATGGAGATGAGCATTAACCCCCAGAGTCAGACATGACTGGACTTAACGTCAGGGGAAACCTTTACCTTTTACTATAAAGCAGTTATCAGTAGTAGAACTCCAGACTTTTTGTAAACAGGCAGATGCACACAGTGACAAAACAATACTGAGGGGACCACTGACTCAGTGCCCTCTTTTCTTACATGGTTGAAGTATATTTCATTAAAGAGTGCTAGAGCTACTGAAGAAGAGCCCAAGGAAATGAGGCTGATGATTTCAAAGCTTTGCACATGAATAAATACCTTAATATTTGACCAAGGTAGAACTCTTCCCTCTCAGGAAGTTTGATGCCATGCCATACTCTTACATACAGCCTATACACTTTGATTAAGAATAGATTCTTACTGTATGGTGGGCAGGATTGTGATATTTAAGATTTATTATTTCTTATGAGATATTTTATTCACATTCCCAAGCTCTTCTTACAGACTACAGACACATTACTGAGTCTTTTGAATCTTTTTCAGTGGCAGTTCAAAAGATTTAGGATAGATAGCTGTTCTCTGTGTTTCCATGTACCCTATTTTAAAGTTCACATCATCGTTTTTCAATTTAATTAATTTTTTTTTCAATTTAAACTCACAACCTCATAAATGCTTTCCACAGACCTGCAGTGGTCCATTGATTCCCAGTCTAGTCTATTGTCCAAAGTTTGTTTTGATGACAAAAATAATGGGTACTTCTCACCTTCATCTCTTGTTATCTAACTTCCATCTGCAAAATTGGTCCTATTGAAATTATGTACAGGGAACAAATAAAAATGCTTTTTTCTCAAGTAATTTGTGAATCACATTTTTACCATAAATTTTATAAAGTTTTCTTTTTAAATGTTTCTATTGATAAGAATGTGTGGCTTCATGATGTCCCACTCCTTGGAAACTCAGAAATCTGATTGCCATTTCTCCAGTCCCAGAATCTTGTGGGCACATAACCTCTCAACCATGTTGACCTGGAAGTGGCCCAGTCTCAGTTCTTGGAAAATAAAATATGAATGTGTTTGTGTGTTTGAAGGCTGAGGAGATCTTGTTTTAGAAGAGACTTATAACTCCCTAAATTCATAGTTCCCGTATCTCGGATTATAGCGGATGTTGAAATATCAAGTTGTATGCCTTCAAGTCATTTCTGATTTATGGAGACTCTAGGATGCACAATTTTCTTGGCAGAATTTGTTCAGAAGAGTTTACCATGACCTTCCACTGAGGCTGAGAGAGTGTGACTTCTCTAAGATCACCCAGTAGCTTTCAGTAGCTGAGCAGGGATTCTGACCCAGGCCAAGACACCTAAAGGAATAATGAAGGAGTGAATGACAGGAATATTTTTAAGAAAAGAGATATGAAGATAAATGTGTTAAAGAAAGAACTCAGTTTAAAGATTCCAAGATGGCCACTGACTAGTTCATCAGGAATTGGTACCACAAGTTTCAACTCCAGATGCAAGAAGTGCTTACCATGGCTACTGGCATGGCCACATCTGGCTTTACTTTTTCTAACAGTTGACAAACCATAACACTGCAGAAGTATTATGGAGTGATTATTCACTCTGTATTGCATTGTTTCTCAGTCCCTGGGTATGACATACACAACTGTCTTATTCTTTAAAAGTTGTAAGAGAATAGTTCAGTGAATTGTTCCACTAGAATAATTTTTTTCCAGGGAGGTGGCAATCGTAAGTCCAGGTACCTGCTTCATTTTAAAACTCCCCAAAGGAATCTCTCATCATGGGTAAGCAACCCTGTTGACTCAATCTGTCAGCCAAACTGTATCATACAACTAGTTGCAGACTACCAGTGATAGCCTATCAGCATCCCAGCAGTAAAGAATCTGAAATTTAGGAGCTCTTTACTGATTGTTTATCACAGTATGATGTTTTGTATCGATAGAAGTGCCAACAGTATATTTTCCAATGTGCAACACTATTTTTTACTAATTCAAACAAACAGAAATCATTCACTTATTTAAAGACAAGCTATTGAAGATACAACTGGAAAGAGGTATTCTTGTTCCTGGGTAAACCCAAACACTAGCAATGACATACCGCTCCTCTTTGGTTCAATTTCTTTAGTGCATTATAGTGTGCTTCCTTTAATCATCTCCACTTACAGAGAGAAGGGAGACTTCAGAGACTGAACATTGGCTTCCTCAGAACTAAATTCTTTGTTTCACTACTCTAACTTCTCAATAGCCTTATTCTTAGTATTATACACACCTCTAGTTTTCAGAAACCTTAGTCCACAGGTCTCCTATGACCCAGTGATAAGTTCCATCTCACTAGTCTAGAATCACAGTTTTAATGCAGCACACGTTTCCTGCAAATGACTATTAAATAAACATGCATTTTCCCCAATTCATATATTAGGGAAGCTGTTCAAGCACATATTCTGTGTTGATAATGAAAAGTAATTTTATTCTGTTGGATCTTGATATTGGTTCCTGTCCCTCTGCCTGACTTTATTAACTTGCCCTTTCCCTTATAGTCTCCACAGATAGATGTGTTGTTTAACAATGTAGTTCTTTCAACACTTTTTATGCATTTCATTGCCTTTTAAAGGCAATCAATATGAATTGACAGTTCATTATAAGCCTTCATGGATCACCAGAATTCACAATATAAATAGAGTAAGACTGGGCCTCCAAAACCTTTTAAATATGACCATACCCTTAACTGTAGGGTTTTAAATTAGCAGACCAAAATAATTGGTACATAATGGGTTATTGGTCTGCTCTAAGGGAGAAAAGATCACACAATCCAAAGACCTTCACCAAACAACAATGTAAGGTATCTAATTAGATTTAAAGTTACAAGATTTTAAGAACAAGAGCATCTGTATGTGATATGGAATGTGATCAATTTACAGTGGTTAAAATGTATGCATATTTTGGAAAGAGAAAGAATGTGCTCTGATGCATTTGCATCTTGTAAATTTCTGCAGTTCTATAAACAGGAAGAAGGAAACCCCACAGAGGACCATACTAAGGATGTGTGAGCAATTCACTCTGGAAAGGTTTCAAAGGATATACTGAACCTTTCTTTCTGATACTAAATGCAGATAAACACATAAAAGAAATCCAGAGTTTTGATGCATTTTTGAGACAGGAAAAAATAGATTTGAATGCATGCAGCCATTTGCAACTTATACAAAAGAAACACTAACTTTAGTGCATTGGAACCACACACATAAACCCATCTGTGTGAAACGGCCCAGAGGAACCCAGAATCCCAGAGGCCAGACAGAGAAGCTGGGTGGAGAGGTACACAAAGAGACTGTTCCTGATAGTGGTGGTAGTCTCAGGGCTCCGTGGCACCCAGTGGTCCAGTTGTTTCTACTGTTTAACCATGGACCCTGCTTCCCGATCAGCTCTTAGGGGCTTTTCCCCATCTCCCCTAGGCTCAGTTCCATGCAATTCCCAACTGGCTTCATTCAAAGCTTTGTGAATGAGACCAGTTGGGAATTGTATGAGACTGGCAAGTTTGCCACTCTCAGCCTAACAGAGGCACGTAGTTTCCCAAATTGCCTCATTCATGCTGTCATTTCTTGTAAGATGTACCATCAAAATACAGGTGTGCATTACATTTGATGGTGCATTATACTCAAATAAATATGGTATATGTTCTCTATAATCAGACCCAGTCAGTCTTCCCGCAGCATGTTGGACCTGCTAAACTTTCAGGACAGTTTCAAAAAGCAGCAGCATATAGAATGTGTTACAACCATCAAAATGCAATGTAATCAAGGCATATGTTACAGTGGCCCAATCTGATTTCTCCATAAATGGGTATAGCTTTCATTCTAGTCTTAATTATGAAAACATACTCCTGGTCACCACTGAAACATAGGCCTCTAGGGCTGAATCCAAGGATAGTTAAAAGCTATGTACCTGAGATGTAAGGTAGGGTGCAACCCTATCGAGCACAGATTGAATTCCTATTCCCTGATTTGTCTCTGACTTGCCTGAATTAAGTTTTAGATTTTTTTGGTCCTCATCTAGTACAGTAATGACAACACACAATGGATCAGCACCAAAATAGCTTCCTTGCAATTAGATGCAAAGGAGAGATACAACTGTGTGCTAGTGGCATACCAGTGGCACTAAATACCAAATCCCCAAATTATATCTCTCAGCAGTTGCATGTGTACTCATGAGGGGAAAAAACTGAAAACTATGGGACCACACCTCAACTCGTGGTGCTGAAAAGCAATCTATCACCACCCCTTTTTGAAAATACTTTCCAGGAAGAACTAGAGACATTGTTAAACAGTATTTCCCAGCTTCATCCCAGGGGTGAGATGCAGAAGAATACCTCTTCCTAGTAACTGGTTGTATGGGTGCCCCATTCTGATATCTGAAGACACAACTACAATGGTCAGGTGGTAACATGAGGACAAGCCAACCCTTTCCTCTGGGCTAATCAGTAAAAGGAAAAGGTGATGCTATTGTTTCTATCTGGATACAGTTTAGGACAAACTGGACCTGATTGAGCTTACTACACCACCATGAATCCCTGGTATATTCTGGAGTTTCCAGCAAATATATAGTATGTTGATTTTGTGAAGCAAAATATTTGAAATCCACATTAATTATCTTTGGATCAGAATATTTCAAATATGTTAATTTCATGAACTGGGAATGCTGTTAAATAAATATTTGTTTCAGTAACAGCTAGTTGATATCTTTTGAGCCCTTGAAGATAAATCTCTGAGATTGGGAAGGGTGATGAGAGACTTAATCCCACACACCAGCACTTGTATTTTTTTAAGTAGATCTCATCTATAGGGATGCTCACCATAAAACACTATAATCCTGGTACATATAATAAGAAACGATGTACCTAAGAATTGCTCTGCCATCCTCTTATATTGTAAACTTTCACCTCGGAGAAAAAGCAGGGAAAGGCAGTCCTGTGTTGATAACAAATGTAAGGCAAGAAAATAAAACAGAAATAAAGAATATTTTTTCCATTCAATTCCATATTATCTCAATTGGAGGCTGTCTGCAGAGCATGAGTTCCTACATTACTGCAGTAGGCATGGCCAGAATTGGGCAGAATCATAACTGTGGCTGTTATCTATATTCACTGTGCAAGAAAAGTATGGATACGTTGGAACATTCAAATGACCAGAGGGGTAAGGCAGGGCTGTATCTTAGCTCCTACTCTGTTTAATATATTCCTTAATGATCTTGAGGAAGCCATGATGGCTCCACAAGGTCACCTACCCAGATTGGGTAAAAGGAGAGTCCCCATCTTGCTGTATGCAGATGATACAGCCATACTCTCCAGATCTAGACCAAGGCACATACACCAACCTAGGAACTTTATAGAATATTGCAAAACAAACGAGCTAAATATAAATTTCAGCAAATCAAAAGTTCTGGTTGTAAAAGTAAATTTACAAAATATAAATGGTTAATTGATAAATTCTCTCTAGAGCAGGTTATAAGCTTCCAGTACTTGGGCCTTACCTTCCACTACACCTTATTCTGGAGAATATACATTGAAATAGTGATTCAAAAGGCAAAGGCCTGCCAAGCAGCTATAATAAGGTTTTATTACACCAAAGGAGGATAATACTTCTCCTCCACACTAAAAATCTCTAACGCCAAAACAGCCTCTAAACTCCTCTTTGATGCAGCCATATGGTGTGAAAATTTGACTGTTGACCTAGGTAGAGTGCAAGCAAGCAAGGGTTATAAGAGATTTTCTAATTGTGCCTTCTTGTGTACCAAATGTGGTCCTACTTCTAGAAACGGGTGAATGCCCATTGAATATTAGGGCCTGGATTCTGAAAATGAACCTATGGTTAAAAACAATAGTATTCAAACAGGGAACAGTTGTGCTTTGAATGTGATTTCCTGCTTCTTGGCAGGGGGTTGGACTGGACGGCCCATGAAGTCTCTTCCAACTCTACTATTCTATGATTCTATGATTCTATGGGAACAGGTTTACTACATCATGTAACTTATGAAGCCTCCAAACCCCTTTGGGCAAGGAGGATTGAATGAAAAGCAGCCTCAGTTGGACTATCTGCATCCCTTCTGCTCCATTTGGGATTCAAAATGGCACAAGAACCCTTGAAGCAAATGTTGTGGGATATTGCCCTGGGACAGCTTAGAGCCTGCTCAAATTCACCATACTGCCCCAGATTCTTGAACAGAGAGCCATTTAAGACATGTGAATACCTAAAAAGCTGATTCTATAGAAAGGCAAGACTAAACGTATTTCCCTCAGAGCTGCTAAGAGGCAGACTGTCTGGAATTCTCCATTCCCAAAGACTATGCCACTGTGGAGGAAATGAAATAGAAACAATAGAACACATTTTATTTTAGTGTCGCTATAACACAGTACAACATAGCCAACTTTTATATCCAGTCTTGTCCCACATGACCAGCCATTCCCCGCAGAGGATTGTTAGATATCTTTTAGAAAACAAGTGCCACAGGGTGACTCTCATAGTGGCAAAATTCCTTGCAGTGTCAACAAGGCTGAGGAAGCAACTCAGCTCTGATAGGAGTATTACTTGAAACCATATATATTTATCTTGTACAATTGACTTTTCCTGAGATGGGAGAATTCAAAATGACTGTTTGTGGACTGTAATAAATATTGTTAATAAATCAGTTTCACATTTGAACATTCTCCCTTCCATACTTCTTCAAAATCAACTTAGTTTTGTAGCTAGCATGAAAAAACAGAATACAGTGAACAATATTCAAAATGTTAGCAAAGCATAGCAGAATCAATGAAAAGTCTGGAGAGAGACACTAAAAGAGAAAAAATACAGCAGTTCATGCTGAAGTCTGCATTTTTTTTCCATAAGATAAAACCTCCCCTCTCTCTTCTCTGTTTCAATTAACTGAAAAAATTGAGGAACCAACTATTTCAAACACAAATTCTGTTTTGGTCAGAACATTTCAAATTATGTACATTGTAAGTTGCAATATAAACTTGCAAAATCAATGACATTGCAAATATCAATGACATTGGAAACAATTATGCTACAAATGTTTTTTTACAAAAAAAAAGATTAAAAACATATACAGCACAGATGCAAACAGGGGCCCTTCTATACATGGAAACCTGATTGGAACTGTGAAGTCCATGCAAGAAAGACATACATTTCTGCTAGAAAATAAAATATAGGATGAGAGTAGCTTCAGCACAATCTAAAAATGGTCCTCTAGTCAACAGTGATATCAGAGAAGACAACTTGTGAGCTACAGAGGTATTTTTACTATTTGAGTAGCTACAGTTCAAACGGATGAGGAGTAACTCATTTTATTTCCCCAAACCTCATTTGAATAGTGAAAAAATTGCACATCTCATTGAGTTATCATGAAAAATAGTCAAATTAAACTAATCTGAAAAAATGAGGTGGGTTTAACAAAAGAATTGAAGTACATGGGGAAGCGATAACCATCTGTTGCATGCAAACATAAAAGTGCCTCCATCTAATCCAATATTTGGTATTAGAATTTTTCATTGGATTGGAATTACAACTGAGCAGAACTGGGCAATTTTAGAATAGTTTGTGTGTTTTCAAAAAAAAAAAAAACTTCCTCAGAAGCTAACACAAGTTGCTGATTTGTCCACCACTAAGCAGATAGCTATGAATGAAAATTATTTGCAAGTGAATGCATTTAAAACTTTAGCATTATTACCAATTGCATCTAATATTGCTTCATAAACCATTGTTAAAAGGACCATTTACAGTAACTTAGAATCCCAAAGGCCAATATGAGAGTAATACGGAAAAATGGTTCCTATTAGCAGATCCCCACCCCCTAATCCACTCATATTTTGTATTATGGCACTGACCTTTCAGTTCTCAGTTCCCCAACCACTGGATAAAGTAAAAATCCATAAAGTCTCTGTAGAATTGCTCAGAGTTTTAAATGGTATTTTCAAGTGACTCCAGTAATTCTTCCAGTTCTCTAATGATTTTCTCCACTGCCTCCAGCAAATTGGCCTTTTCTTTCTTGGAGAAATAATCTGTGGTTTTCACATTTACTGTATAGTGTTGGATATGATTAATAGGCACTCCTTTGAAAGATTTCCTTTTAATTTTCTGTATTAAATAAAAACAACAGTATATATTTGGTACACTGGTGAAGTCAGTATTTCACACACACCATACCATGACCGCTCAGCTTAAATGCCATGTCAATTAGTCAACAGAGTTTCTGACTATTTAAAATTGTCAGAATTAAACATTACACATATTTGTTTGTGATAAACAATAAACAACATGACCTATTATTGACAGTACTCATCAGTTTGCAGTACTACACAATGAAGTTTCCATAAAAAAACAAGATTTAGGCCCTACACAGATGTTCTATGACTGGTGCACAGGAGACTTTTCTTGCATCTTTGTCTGACTTTCAGTTATTACCTCTCTGGACCTAGAGTTTTAAACCCAGCAGTGTCAAGCAGGATCTTGGCATAAACCTGTGCACAATAGATATGCAAAATTCCGGACATTGTTTCAGATTTTGGAATTTTTTATGCAATTTGGGGATATGAACTGCAGAAATACAAAGCAGGAAGGGCTTCTCTGAAGCATTTATGAATTGAAACACAAGCCTGTGAATCTTTCAGATAAATTTGGAAAAGATTTGTTGACTTGAACCTTTTATTCAAATGTAACATACTCCATCACTCCAGGTTGGAGGGGGAGATGGTGGGGCTGGTTGACATGATTGACAAGGGCAACTGCACACTGGTTGTTTTCTTGTCAACCAATCAGACGAATAAAGCCAATTACACAGCTTTCTGCAAAGCTGGTTTATATATAGTCGGCACAGCTCCTCCATTTTCTGTGGTGGCATGGCATTTGGACAGAGAATGTATGTGTGTCTTTAGCTTCATTCAGTTTCTCTGCCTGTCTATTTCTTAAAGAGAAGTGCTACTCTAACTACTAGCTGATAGCATAGCCTTTTGACTTTTTTTTCTTTGTGTCCCTTCATTGACGTCTATCTTCCTCTGTTGAAATTATCCAACTTTTCCAAATTTTGCTAGGGAGGTGTGGGTGTGCTTGCGTTTCAGCATGCAGGAATAATGCTTTCTTCATGTTCTTTTGTTTTGGAGAAATTCAAGGGGATATCTCTTTTGATTTGTTTTAAAATACTTTTTTGTAAAAAAATAAAATAAAGAATTTCCTAAAAATCTGTGGATAGCTTAAACATTCTGGAACTTGGCAGGCTGACCGATATAAATGTGGCCTACAACTCTAGCATGTTTCATGCTGATAGTAAAAAAATATTATTTTTTAAATCATCTGAGACTGAGAGAGTGTGACTTGTTCAAGGTGCTTAAATTAGGAAAAATCCCTAAAAATCAATGTATGACCGGATCTTTCTGATCTCTACTCCTGCTCTGTTGCTGTGGATAAATTGAAGAGGATCCCTCTTTTGAGTTTTTTAAAATACATTTTGTTTTTAAGTCCCCTTTGGGGTGAGAAGAGCAGGGTAGAAATATAGTAAATAAATAAATAAATAAAAATTAAAGAATTTCCTAAAAATTAGTGGATGAATGAAATGTTCTGAAACTTTGAAGGCTTACAAGTGTAGGAAGGTTCATGCTGATAGCAAAAAAAATAATAAAATTATCATCTGAGGCTGAGTATGACTCGTGCAAGTTGCTTAAATTGGAAAAATGTCCTAAAAATCAGTAGATGACTGGATCTTTTTGAAAGTTTGCAGGAATTATACCCTCTTCCTGTTCTGTTGCTGTGGAGATATTGAAGGTGATACTTCTTTTGTTTTTTAAAAAGACATTTTATTTGTAAAATCTTTTAAAAATTCCTAAAAATCAGTGGATGACCAAAACATTCTGAAACCTTGGAGTAATTATATCCTATTCATGTTCCATTGCTATTGAGAAATTCAAGGGGATATTTTTTTGGGGGGGTGGGGGGGGGGGGTAGGGGGAGCTTTAAAAAGACATTTTATTTTTAGAAAATTTAAACATTTCCTAAAAATCAATGTATGATTGAAACGTTCTGAAACCTGGCAAGCTTACAATCATAAATGTGGTGTATACGTGTGGCAAGTTTCATCCTGATAGCCTTTAAAATGACAGAAAACAAGCCTCACATATTTCCCCATTGGCACTGATGGAGTGAATCTTACCGAAACATTAACTATATTCTGGATTTTGAATTACAAATCAAAACACTCCCTCTAAATCTTCCAGAATCTTCCCAAAATGAAACTGCGGGGGGGGGGGGGGGGGGGAGTGGAAATCTGAATTTCAAAACCAACCAAAATGAAGTTCTGCTGTTTTGCACACCTTCCATGCATAGTAAATAAATATGAAGAATGAAGGTATTAGCTTCCTGTCTTCTATCACTAAATGGAAAGAGAGTTTCAGAAAGGAGAGCCTTCTCCATCCATTGAGCATGATATTGCAGGGTTCAAATTCACATGACACTCTCCATTGATATTATTCCTGTTTGGAAAGATATTCTCAACATGAAAATTCACTTTACCACATAATAGCAGAAGAGATGAAGATTTGGAATTGAGGTTAAGACTGTATGGTTGCACTTTATCGTATGTGTCCAAGATATTTATGTAAAGACATTAATACTAGAGAGAGTGGAAAGTTAACTAGATTGCAAATGCCTTCCAAGCATTCAGGTCAGCATATACTTCAGTTTCATTTCAAGTATATCAGACTAACTGGATTATAGATGAGACTGCTGGTAAAGAATAATTCAGAGGCATACAGAAAATAAACCTTTAAGCTTCTCTTTCTATTTCCAGCTCGAAAAGAGAAGAAGAAGCACCTCATCACCCCTGCCTGCCATTCCTGCCTCTTTCCAGTTTGGAAAGAAAAGGAAGAAGGCCCTCATTGCCTTTCCCTGGCTTCTCCATCTCTTTCCAATTTGGAAAGAGAAAAGTTTTAGGACTGCATTATTTTGAGAAACATCTGTCTATAAACACACACATACCAATGTATGTGGCTCAATATTCTACCCTGGAAAAAAGAGTAAGATATATTTATTTATTCACTTCATTTTTATCCTGCCTTTCTCCAATACAGGGACTTAGGTATGCAGAGTTGAAACTGAGCATATTGTATAATAGAGGCCTTCTTTACACAACTAAACACTTGCTGGCAGTCTTTATGATGCACAGTGGCTTCCAGTAAGTATGATGCCCTTAACCCACATTTGCTTTGAATTTAACAAAGTTTGAGAATACTCCAAGGTTTGCAGGAAACTTCTTTGGCCTTGCAATCAATTGAATAACTGAATGGCCACATTTCAACCCACTCCATAGTCCAGATGCATTTCACTCTTTCCCTGCACTGATGTGTCATCAGCATGTCACTACCACCACCACTTTTTGCCAGCCACACAATTCCCTGTGAACACCTGGTCATTGTGGTCATGTCTGCTGAGGTGTAGGGTGCCCACATACTCTACCCCCCTCCCTTACTGATCACATGGACACACCATTGTGGCAGTCAATGGCCAGGAGCTCATAGGGAGCTTTGTGTCTTGTGAGGAGTGGCAGTGACAGAAAGGAGATATCTGGACAAATTGCCATGGATTCAGCAGATATGTGCTGAATCCCACAAGACCTCATGACTCCTAATTTTTTATTTAATAGAGAAGTTATTCATGTCCCTCAGAAGCTGGTTTTATATTTGGACGGCCAGTCCCATTAATTCAATATTTTTGGTATGGGCAATAGCCCATTTTAAAAGTAATTTCTTTGCAGTGGTGGAGTGTCAGAGGCCAGAGTGTGGCCTGTGGTAGTCCAGAAGAAGACAAAAGTAGCCCTTCACAAGTTGCCACCCCAGCCTATGCAGAATAGCTGTAGGAGCTAGGTATGCATAGTTTGAAGGGGAAATGAAGGTAAGATATGATAACACATTCTCTGTTTCTTCAGAGGATAGGGCCAGAACTAAGGGCTAGAAACTGGGGTGGTGAAGAAGATTGGGAGAAATGTCCTAACAAGAATTGTTCAGCAATGAAATAGCCTGCATTAGGGTGAGACGGTCATGTGACAGGGATGTTGTAGTTACATCTTTCATTGACCAAGGAGTGGGCAATGTGTAACCAACAGGTGTTGTTTGACTACAATTTCCAGAATTTAAAAATCTTTGGTTATGTTTGATGGTGCTCTAGGGAGTTATAGGGAGCTCCATTTTACTACCCCAGACTAGATTATTACTTTCCAACTTTCTGTTTTTATTATTCAAAGGTTACAAGAAATGAAAATAACTTTTTAATATTAACCTCCTTTTCAAATTGAAAGAGAGTAATTGTTACTTGCCAGGTTGGCTCAGGGGTTTTCTACATTAGACTTATCACCAAAATTAGTAGAATTGGAATGAATATACCTGAAGAAATTATAATTATAGAAACTGAATAATTAGTTTACTGCAATTTATTGTTTCAGACTGACAAATACTATGGGATTTGACTGACTGAACTGACCATTTTCTCATCTCATTTAACAGAGAAACAGATGGTAAAATGGCATTGAATTAGAACAGAGAAATGAACTTGTATGAATATTGGCAGCAGTGCAAAACAGGCATCCATTGTGGAATACTGCAAGAGATTTTGTGGAATGCATAGCATGATTGTGGCCCCAAAATGGTAATTTTTGTTTTATGAATAATACATTTGCCTTAATTACCAATTAATTCATCATGATTAATGTTTTTATGATGGAAACCCAAGGCATTAATAATGATTAACCTGTTTATTATAGGGTGTTGCTGACTAGGATAATATTTTTGCAATACTGGCACCAGAACATTGCATCTGTCTCTGCTATTTATCTGGACATATTTGAATGTTAGTGTTGCTATACCTCTGCAAAAAGGTAGTCTTAATAAATTGTTTGGTTACTATTTAGTTTAGATTCCATTGAAGTAGAGATAAGAGTCATGTGCTTCTCCAGGTTTTACTGCATTACAACTAATGGATTGACATATTCCTCAGTTTTCATTCTCCCACATTTGGTTGTTGTTGATGATGATGATAAAATATAAAATCCTTACCATCCTGAATATGAAGTATTTTGGTAAATTCTTATCAATAACTCACTGAAATAAAATTCTTATCTATCATGGCAGAGGACTACCGTATATACTCGAAGATAAGCCGAGTTTTTCAGCCCTTATTTATGAGCTGAAAAAGCCTCCCCCAGCTCATAATCGGGTCAAGGTCAAATCAGCAGTGGAGCCTGGAGACTGTTGCTTGCAATATATATTTATCTCTCATCTTACCCTCCCTTATCAGTGTTTTCTTTTCCAAAGCCTCCCTTGCTCTTAACCAAGGGAATATTTCCCCTGCAATATTTGTTAATTTCTGCTACAGATATATAGGCATTTCTTCTTCGTGGTGTCTGGTGAAATAAGCACATGTAGTAGTAATTGCCCCCAGCAATGCTCTCAGAACCTTAAAACAGCCGTTTGAAGTACTTTGGCTACAGCCCCACCCATCTTCCCCAAAAGGCATATATGCAGAGGTGGGGATGTAGCTTCAGTTCCTTTTTTTTCCCGCCACCTTAGAGCAGCTCTTTGGGAACCTTCTTGACTGTGATTTCAAGTTTCATTGACCTGGACTGTATTTTGACGATTCTTACAAGTACTTTGGCTTCAAATTGGATTTTTCGCTATTTTGGATTTCTGACCCTGGACTGTCTGACTTCGGCATTGGTATGTCTACCCCTGGGTTTAAAAAGTGTGTTTCTTGTGGCTCTAAAATGCCAGATTCTGATGGACACAATCAGTGTCTTTCATGCCTGGGAGAGGCTCATGTTGCAAAAACTTGCTCTGCTTGTTTGGCTTTAACACCACAAGCAAGGAAGAATAGAGAAATGAGGTTAAAAGCCATTCTTTATGAGAGGGCTTTGTTTCCCCCTCCTTCCCCAGCTGGCTCCCAAATGCCACAGAAATTTAAGGGGCAGCGGCGTCCAGTTACGCCTTCCAAGGAGGCCTCTCCCCTTCCAATGAGGGCCAAGTCTAGCCCTCCAGCTACTCCCATGCCTTCAAAGGCTCTGGGAGATGGAGGAGAGCCTAGGAAGAAGAAGAACCACCATTCTGCTTCAGAAATGCACGGTGCGGCCATGCTTCCAGGGCGCTCCACTCCCTGCGTGCAGGCCACGCCCCTGGCACGTCCTGCGTCATTGACGTTGGCTACGCCTCTGACGCCAGTGCAGGCCATGCCTCCTCCAAGGTCTATGTCATGGAGCACAGCGGTCCAAATGCAGGTTGGCTTGAGGCTTCTGCAGCCTTTGGAAGACTTCGGAGGCAGTGCAGCTTCAAACACCGTGCCTCCACTACAGGCCTCAGTCACAAGTGCTGCCCTGCTCCCCTTGGTGGAGACAGCCCACCCACCAGATGCAGGCACCCGGGACCATCCCCCACCTCCCGCTTGTGTGGTAGAGACAACTGGGGTGCGAGGAGATGCAGCTCAGCCTATGGCGAGCCCTTTATTTTCTCAAGAGGCTATTGGAGCATGTAGCACGTCTGGTTCTGCAGCCCCTGTCTACTCGATGCTCACTCCCAGGAATGGGAGACTTGTAATGTCTCCAGACTTACCATCTGGGTCTTTAAGGTACCTCAGCCCTATGCCTCAGAGTGCACCAGCCTTCCCATCGCCTCCACACAGGCAAAAGTGTGCTGCTGCTATAGTGCAGCCCAACACTTCAATACCAGCCAGATCTGATTACATTCATAGATCGCCAGGCAGTCGTGCCTATTTTTTTGGACCTATATTAGTTCAGGACCAGCAGCCACCCCAGCTACCATTGGTACCTATGCAACAGCAACAATCAACTCAGGCTCCAGTTCAGCCTATTGTTAATCCTGTGCCTTCATTGCCACCTGAAAACCCTCAGTCTCAGTCAGGCTCAGAATCTGATACATCTCACCATTCTGAAGCAGAAGATGAGGTTGATTTGGCACTGGACCAACCAGTACCATCAGAGACAGCTGGATTTGTTGCCCTAATGTCAAAGCTTCATAGAGCCCTGAATCTACCTGTTCCAAAAACTGAAAAGACAGTTGATTGTCACTTATTTACGACAGATGAGCAGCAGCCATCAGCTCAGACAGCCTCAGCTCTCCCAGCAGTTCCCTATTTACTGCAATTGGCCACCACTCCTGATATTGCTCCAACTCTGGTTGGGGCAATACCGCAAAAATGTGATGCTTTATATAAAGTGGACCTCGCAACAGCTCCCTGGGTTTCGAAACCTCCAAAACCCAACTTGGTTGTGGTCAACATGATGCAGAACAAACGTTCAGCTAGAACACATATCACACCAACTGATAAGGAGGGAAAGAAACTAGAAGCTGTTGGTAAAAAGGTCCATCTTGGAACAGGCATATCCACACGTATGGCCCACTATGGCGCCTACATGGCAGCTGTGGAAAAAGATAGCCCCACATTTGGAAAGTTTGCCACAGGACAAACAGACCTTGGCTAAGATAATACAACAAGAAGGAGTGGCGCTAGCTAAAGCCCAAAAAGAGATGGCAAAGCATCCTGCAGCAGGCAGGATGTTCACAGCAGCTACAGTGATATGTAAACATGCATGGTTGAGAACTTCAACCTTGTCAGAAGAGGGCAAGGTCTTGGCAGAAGACCTTCCAGTCCATGATAAGGGACTGTTCAACCTTGAAACTGACACACAGCTCAAGAGCACACAGGAGGTGCATTAAGCTGCAAACAAGTATGGATTTCTTACCCAATCAACATCTAGATATCGGGGAAAATCTTATACGTCCACATTGTTACGGGTTTGTAGAAAAACAAACTGCGTGCAGTCCTGTCCAGACTTATCCAGTCCTTTGTTGTATCCACAATGAGCAAAAGAAAAACAAGCCACGAAAATGGAAGAGAAAATCAAAATTTACTCTTAAGTAGCAGAGTCAAAAATCATAATAAAACTTCCAGCAACAAAACTCACATAAAGTCTCTGGCATTAAATTCATGCATCTTCATAGTAGGCTCTCAGCAAGCATTCAGTAAGTCCCCCACAGAAGACATTACAAACATTCCCAGATATACCCCATTCAGGGAGTGGCTCAAGCCTGTTAGCCCTGATTGTTCCAATTACTCAACCATGATTTGTAATTGACCAGGTGTTTTTCTCTTAACACACACTTACACAAGTAGTGATCCCACAGAAACTTAGTCACATACATGCATATACAGTAATAATAACTTATAATCGTAAACCATAAGAGGCACCAACAAGACCTTTGCCTCAGGCAACGGCACCCACATCCACCAAACAAACCTCAACATCCCGGTCCAGAGGACAGAGTAAGAACAAATCCCAACCAAGGGGAAAGCGATGTTTTTAGCAAGACTTTGGTTTTTTCCCTACCCTATCACTCACAAATTGCACAGGTGAACACTCTCCTAAGTTTCCTGCTCTTTCGGATCACGACATGGGACATGCTCCGGCAGCAGATACACCTTTTGTCAACTTTGGGGATCATTTGGCGCAATTTGCTCCCGCATGGAGAGCGATCACCACTGATAAGTGGGTATTACAGATTATAAGTTCTGGTTACTCTATTGAGTTTTTCCAGCAGCCTCATACAGGCTGTATAAAAGCTATGCCACTGTCTAAAGTTTTACAGGAGGAAATTCGCACCTTGTTAGACAAGGGAGCAATCGTTCCACTCCATCCATCAATGTTTTCACAAGCTTTCTTTTCGAGATACTTTTTAGTTCCTAAAAAGGACAGAGGCCAGAGGCCAGTATTGGACCTCAGAGGATTGAATAACTATATTGACCCTAAAAAATTTCGAATGGTGACACTGTCAACCATTTTGCCTCTGCTGCCAGATGGAGCATGGTTTGCATCCATAGACCTTAAGGATGTGTACTTCCATGTCGCGATTGCACCTCAGCACCACAGGTATCTTGCTTTTATGGTGGCACAAAAGGCTTTTTGCTTTCGGGTGCTCCCCTTTGGGATATCAACTGCTCCACGGGTTTTTACCAAGGTCATGGCCATGGTAGCACATCTCCGCCTTCAAGGAATAACCATCTACCCATATATAGACGACTGGTTGTTGGTGGCACCTTCTAGACAATCACTGTTGTGTGATCTTTGTTTTACTTTATCGTTATTAGAAAACCTTGGTTTAGTTGTGAATCAGAAAAAAAATCTCATCTTATCCCTACACAGAGGATACAATTTATCGGAGCAGACATAGACTCTACCACTGGCAGAGCATATCTCCCGGACAATTGGTTTTGATCTCTTTGCACAGTGCTACTTACTCTCCTGCAAGGTCCAATGCCATGAGCCAGGGATGTCCAGTCAGCCTTGGGACATCTAGCATCCACAACAGTAGTAACATCTTATGCGAGGCTCAGAATGAGACTACTTCAGATGTGGTTCTTGCTTGTCTTCGACCCACTGACACAAAGCCAAAACATCCGTGTCTCTGTTCCATCTTATGACTGCCAGTCCCTACACTGGTGGTTGTCCCGAGACAATGTGTGCATGGGTGTTCCATTTCAGCAGCCACAAGCAACAGTGACTCTGACAACGAATGCATCCCTGTATGAATGAGGTGCATATTCCAGCTCCCTTATGGTCAAAGGCAAATGGACACAGCAGGAGGCCCAACATCATATCAATCTCCTCGAGTTCATGGCAGTACAGCGGAGCCTCCATGCATTTCAGGACTTGTGCCACAGCAAGGTAGTCCAACTATGCACCGACAATACCACGGTAGCGTGGTATATCAACAAACAAGGGGGCACAAAATCATGCTCCCTCCTAAAGAGGACCATGGGCATATGGCATTGATGCTTAGCCAACCGCACCCATCTGATAGTTGTGCATGTTCCGGGAGAGGACAACAGTATCGCAGATACATTGAGCAGGGAACAAGACTCGACTCATGAGTGGTCCCTTCAATCTGCCGAAGCGACTTCTCTTTTCCGGAGGTGGGGCAGTCCCCTGATAGATCTGTTTGCAGCACCACATAATGCAAAATGCAATCTGTTCTGTGCCAGACAGCAGGAAGACCAGACACGAGGGTGCCTGGGAGATGCCTTCATGTTCCACTGGTCGGGTCCACTTCTGTACGTGTTTCCTCCAATACCCCTTCTCAACAGAGTAGTATCAAAACTGTATCATGACAGAGCCAACTGCATACTCCTCACACCGTGGTGGCCCAGGCAGCCCTGGTTTGCTCTCCTTCGGATGATGTCGCAAGGGCAGTACCTTCCCCTTCCACTTCGCCTGGACATGCTCACAGCAGACCAGGTACGCCTCCACCACCCAGACATTGCATGTCTCAGACTCACAGCATGGAAGATTCATCCCGACAATTGTCTCAAGCAGTGAGAGACATATTAGATGCAGCACATAAACCATCAACAAAGCAATCATACGCTTACAAATGGAAAAATTTACTGACTTTGTCCGGCGACAAGACATAGAACTGTTGACAGCTCCAACATCAATAGTGTTGGAATTTCTTGCATCACTAGCAACTCAAGGCTTACATTTGTCATCCCTCATGTGTTACTTAGCGGCAATCTCAGCATATTGGAAAGAAACAGGACACCAGTCTTGTTTCCAAGACCCTCTTATACAACGGTTTCTGCAGGGGTACAGAAACACGCGACCTCCAGTAACACCTCCTATACTGGCATGGAGCCTTCAGTTGGTTCTCTCAGAATTACAGAAACCACCCTTTGAGCCATTGGCCCAGGTGGATCTCTCATATCTCTCATGGAAAGTGGCATTTCTGCTAGCTATTACCACAGCTCGAAGAGCAAGCGAGCTTTGTGCATTGAGAGTAGATCATCCTTATATGAGATTCCATGCTGACAAAGTTATCATGCACACTGATATCTCCTTTCTTCCTAAAGTAGTCTCTGCATTCCAACTGACCAAGGACATTGTGATACCCTCATTTTTTCAGAACCCTTCCACTCGAACACTTTCTGCATCTACTGGATGCCAGGAGGGCACTTGCATATTATGTGGAAAGGACTAAAGAGTTCAGAGCTTCTCCCAGACTTTTCCTGAAGTACGCTTCTCAATCAAAAGGTCTACCTGTTTCCACCCAGAGGTTATCAGGATGGATTTGTGGCCACCATTCGGCCAGCATATGAGCTAGCTCATCAACAGCCTCTATTTGTCATCAAAGGACACTCTACTAGAGCAGTGGTGACTTCCACAGCATACAGCCGTGGCGTACCGCTCCATGAAGTGTGTAGAGTAGCCACATGGACCACGCCACTCACCTTTGTGGCCCATTACAAAGTGGATCTGCTCTCCAGGAAACAAGCAGCATTCAGCAGAGCGGTTCTTGAGTCAGCACTGTCATGACGCCCACCGACCATGGTGAGTAGTTTGCTAGTCTACCACATGTGCTTATTTCACCAGACACCATGAAGAAAAAGCAGTGGTTACTTACCTGTAACCAGGTTTCTTCGAGTGGTGATCTGTGAAATTAGCACATCCCCACCCATCCTCCCCGCTGATCATCATGACCTTTTTCTCTAGCTACTTTCGGCGGTGGGGAACTGAAGCTACATCCCCACCTCTGCATATATGCCTTCTGGGGAAGATGGGCAGGGCTGTCACCAAAGTACTTCAAACAGCTGTTTTAAGGTTCCGAGAGCATTGCTGGGGGCAATTACTACCACATGTGCTAATTTCACATATCACCACTCGAAGAAACCTGGTTACAGCTAAGCAACCACTGCTTCCCCCTGCAAGCCTTTGCAATCCCTATGTACATTTATATTTGTATCTATATGCATTAATTTTATATATGAATTTCCCCCTCATATGTTTGCAAGTCTTTGCAAATCCTATAAATGTATAGATATCTAGAGATTTCAATGTACCTGTATATCTGTCGCACCTCAGACTAGTTCACCTTTCTGTAGACACCAGGCAACACACAGTAGATAGTCTTTTGTAATTTTATTGAGCAAAAGCAGAATATATATAATATCAAAGCAGGCAGAAATATAGTTCCAAAGGTAGTTGCAAAATAGAGTCAGTAAATCCAATAATCCATAGACAAGAAGCAATAGTCCATTCCCAAAGATACACAAATCTAAAGGTTACAAGGATTCACAAACAAGAGTATATCCAAAGCAGAAATAGCATGAAGACATAGACCATCCACCCAGATGAAGCGAGAATTTGCTTTGACAAAGATCTGCCCTTCAACACACTGTTTTAAAAGCAACCCAAAAATGCATTCTTTTCCCCTTCACTGGCCTCCCTTTTCCCAGATAATCTAAGACTTTGCAGTGGCATTCCTCTCCATTGTAAACGATCAGCCCGAGAGTGCAACAGGCCTTCAGACTCGCCCTGACCATCAAGGCCAAACTCCTCATTACCATTATCTTGCACCTGAACCTGAGTCTGAGACAGATCAAGCTCATTATTTCCCATGGGAATGTTTCCTTGGTTCTCATGAGTGACAGGCTGCATCTGGAACTCATCAACAGGCTGCACTTCTGAACCAGCCTGGGTCTGAATTCCATAATTTCCCACAGCATCATCCTGAAACTCATCATGAATACCATTATCAGACATCTGCAACTGTAATCCAAAATCCCCTTCCTCATCTTCACTCTGGAACTGCTGCTGAGGCACAGCAATATCTGTATCTATGTGTATACATTATTTTATATATGAACTTTCACCTCACATGTTTGCAATCTTTGCAAATTCTATACAGACAAAGTTATCTATATAGAGAGAGATGTCTAGATAGATATATATGAATATAGATATGTAGGGCTTGAAAATATTGAATCATAGAATCATAGAATCATAGAATAGTAGAGTTGGAAGAGACCTCATGGGCCATCCAGTCCAACCCCCTGCCAAGAAGCAGGAAATCGCATTCAAAGCACCCCCGACAGATGGCCATCCAGCCTCTGCTTAAAAGCCTCCAAGGAAGGAGCCTCCACCACAGCCCGGGGGAGAGAGTTCCACTGTCGAACAGCCCTCACTGTGAGGAAGTTCTTCCTGATGTTCAGGTGGAATCTCCTTTCCTGTAGTTTGAAGCCATTGTTCCGTGTCCTGGTCTGCAGGGCAGCAGAAAATAAGCTTGCTCCCTCCTCCCTATGACTTCCCTTCACGTATTTGTACATGGCTATCATGTCTCCTCTCAGCCTTCTCTTCTGCAGGCTAAACATGCCAAGCTCTTTAAGCCGCTCCTCATAGGGCTTGTTCTCCAGACCCTTAATCATTTTAGTCGCCCTCCTCTGGACGCTTTCCAGCTTGTCAACATCTCCTTTCAACTGCGGTGACCAGAATTGCAGGGGAAATGCACACGTGCACACACAGAGATTTCTAGATAGATATAAACATAAATATATAGGGTTTGCAAATATTGTTGAAGGGAAATGCACATATATAGAGAGAGGATTTGCAAGTGTTTCAGGGGAAAATGCATATGTGAAATTAGTATATATAATTATTGATCTACATCTAGCTCTGTATTGTTTATGTAGGAATTGAATGTTTGCCTGTTACTATGTTGGAAGCTGGGTCCCCATGGGGAGATAGAGCAGGGTACAAATAAAGTTTTTTTTTAAATTAGTATTATTATTATTATTAATACCATATTGTTTTTGTTGACACTACTTTTCCACTTACAGAGCTAGTTTACTGTTTTTCTTTAAAATACAGTAATTATTGAAAAACCTTTAACCTACTGAAGCCTTAATATAATTTCATTGGGATCTATTTTCATTTTGAAATTTACCAGTAGCTGCTGCATTTTCCACCCTCGGCTTATATTCGAGTCAATAAGTTTCCCTAGTTTTTTGTGATAAAATTAGGTGCCTCGGTTTATATTAGGGTCAGCTTATACTCGAGTATATATGGTATATTTTCTGAAAAAGTTATTTAGGATGTGAAAGCCTCTTTATGAGACCTGCCTTTATTGGATGAGCAGATGCTTATATGTTGGAAGTTGCATATCATTAAATTTGGACAGAAGTAGTAGTGGTCTTCTGGTCTACCTTGTGAATCCCTCCAGGTTAAAGGAGGTGCTGTTTAATGCCAGGTCAGTGAATGGGAAGACATCTTTCATCCAAGATCTCAACTTGGATGAGCATGTAGACCTGGCATGTATTACGGAGACCTGGCTAGACGAGATGGGAGGAGTTAATCTCACCCATCTCTGCCCACCAGGTTACTCCATATAGCACCAGCCGAGATCTGGAAGGAGGGGAGGTGGGGTCGCGGTGGTCTATAAGGATTCCATCCCCCTGACCAGGTGCTCCGTCCATGTTAGAATGTGTCCACCTGAGGGTGGAAGACTGGGACAGATTAGGGATTCTGTTAGTGTACTGACCACCCCGCTGCACTACAGTCTCCCTGCCTGAACTAGCTGAGGTGGTCTCGGGCCTGGCGTTGGAGTCCCAGTGGCTCATAGTGCTGGGGGACTTCAATGTCCATGCCGAGACCAACCTCTCAGGTGTGGCTCAGGACTTCATGACAACCATGGCAATCATGGGGCTGTCCCAATTAGTAACAGGCCCCACCCAATAGTGCGGGACACACACTGGACTTGGTCTTCTGTCAGGGATGGGAGGAAGGTGGTGGTGTGGAGGAGCTTACCATTGCTCTGTTGCCATGGACTGACCATCACCTGATCAGGTTTAGACTTACTGCACCCCCCCCAACCTCTGCAGGGGTGGTGGACCTATTAAAATGGTCTGCCCCAGGAGACTTATGGATCCAGAAGGATTCCTGACGGCTCTTGGGGAATTTCCCGCCTCCTTGGCAGGTGATCCTGTTGATGCTCTGGTCTTTCTCTGGAATGGAGAGATGACTAGGGCAATAGACATGATCGAGTAACTGAGCTACACCAGCTCTTTGGTTCACTGAGGAGCTGGCAGCGATGAAGTGAAAGAAGAGGGAACTAGAGTGTGTGTGGCAATCAGAGTATAATGAGTCAGATCGAACATGGCTAGGCTCCTATTTTAGAGCATATGCCGCGGCAATCAAAGCCGCAAGGAGAGTCCACCTTGCGGCCAATATTGCGTCCGCACAGAACAGTCCGGAGGTGCAGTTCCGTGTTATCAGAGGGTTGTTAACTCCCACCAATCAAGGTGGGAGCCCTGATAAATTGGCAGCCCGCTGTGAAGCATTTGCTCAGTTCTTTGCGGACAAGGTCGCTCTGATCTGCTCCGACTTTGACACCATATTAACGGCAGTCTCTGAGGATGTAACAAGTGCACCTGCTTGTCCAGTTTTGTTGGATTCATTTCAATTGGTTGAGCTCGAGGATGTGGACAAGATCCTTGGAGAGGCGAGACCGACCACATGCATCCTGGACCCCTGCCCATCCTGCCTGGTGAGAGAAGCCAGAGGGGTTTTGGCCAAGTGGGTGAAGGTGGTGATGAATGCCTCCCTTTGGGAGGGCAAGTTTCCAGCAAGCCTAAAAACGGCTGTGATCAAGCCGCTGTTGAAAAAGCCATCACTGGATCCCACTCAATTCGGAAACTTTCGACCTATCTCCAATCTCCCCTATTTGGGCAAGGTCTTGGAACATGTGGTTGCTTCACAGCTCCAGGGATTCTTGGTTGACACTGATTTTCTGGATCTGGCACAGTCTGGCTTTAGGCCAGGGCATGGTACCGAGACAGCCTTGGTCACCTTAGTCAATGATCTTCGCTGGGAACTGGACAGGGGGAGTGTGTCCCTACTGGTTCTGCTGGACCTCTCAGTGGCCTTGGATACCGTCGATAACGGTATCCTTCTAGGACGCCTCGTGGGAATGAGACTTGGAGGTACTGTTCTGCAGTGGCTCCATTCATTCCTGGAGGGTCGGTCCCAGATGGTGTCATTGGGGGACGCCTTCTTGGCCCCACAACCGTTGACTTGTGGGGTCCCGCAGGGCTAAGTACTGTCCCACATGTTGTTTAACATCTACATGAAGCCGCTGGGAGAGATCATCAGGAGTTTCGGGGTGCTGTGTCATCTGTACGCAGATGATGTCCAGCTCTGTCACTCCTTTCCACCTTTCACTAAGGAAGCTGTTCAGGTCCTGAACCATTGCTTGGCCACTGTGTCGGAGTGGATGAGGGCCAACAAATTGAAATTGAATCCAGACAAGACAGAGGTCCTCCTGGTCAGTCGGAAGGCCGAACAGGGTATAGGGTTACAGCCTGTGTTGGATGGGGTCACACTCCCCCTGAAGGCGCAGGTTCACAGTCTGGGGGTGATCCTAGATTCATAGTTGAACCTGGAACCCCAGGTCTCAGCGGTGTCTAGGGGAGCTTTCACAGTTAAAACTTGTGTGCCAGCTGCGGACTTCCGGGTATGGCAGCATGGCGTTTGGACGAGTGATCGAGAGTCTCTCGGTCACCAAGTCTCTCTTAGACCGGGTAGGGCAGATTTTTCGCCCCCTCTCTCGGGCGGATTGAGTCCCGAGAGGCAGCGAACCCACCGAGACCCCAACCGTAGATCTCGGAGTTGATCTCCCTCAAGGAGGTTAGCTGAGAGCACAACGGTCACGGGCAGTGGCAGCGGGTCAGAGAGGCTGAGGGACATGTTTGTCCGAATCAGACGCTAGCCGTACTTCCAAAGATTGAAGAAGAGAGAAGTTTATAACAAATTTCAAAGATTTAAGAATGGATCGAAACACAGCTACTATAAACCGGTGACAGCGGGAAAAAGGAACAAAAAGAAGAGAAGAGGAGGGAAGCGGAGAGAGAGAGCGGCGAATAAGGTAATGCCCCTTTAAATCCCGGTGCGATCGTAAGGAAGAACGAGACTAAGAGTAAGAATAAAAGTCAGGAAAAAAGAGACTAACCTTTATCATTATTGAGCCTCTGTATATCCATATTCAATCCGCCATTGCCGGTCCGATTGGAAGGGTGCCAAGTTCGGGAGGAGGAGGTAAAGAAGGAGTTAATTCAAGAACCAGGAACAAGGAGAGATAAGCATCGGCCTTGAGAGCCCATTGTTTTGTCTATTGGGCTTTGACGTCACAGAGATCCCAGGAGACCCGGAGGGGAGCGAAAAGGAGGCAGGAAGCGGAAGGAGAGGTAAACGGAAGGAGAAACAAAGAGAAACAAGAGGGGAGTAAGGAGAAAGCAGCTGCAAAGAGAGTGGAGGACTAAATAGTCAACACTGAAGACTGGAAGGAGGGGTGGTGAGAGAGTGTATTGAAGGCCAGACCTGTGGAGTGGAAGGGTCGGAAGAGTTTGGAGAGTGGAGAAGCCGGCCCAGGAGGCAGCGGGGAGCGTCGGGACGAGGACGAGAAGCAGACGGTAAGAGGGAGAAGAATCCTGAGGAGGAGTGAGGGGTCTGAAGAACGAGGACGAGAAGCAGACGAGGAAACAGGGAGGCATCGGGCGTGACGAGAAGGATAAGGTGGAACGAGGACGAGAAGCAGACGGTTAGAGAGGTGTTAGTCGGGCGAGAGGACAGATAGCCAGATTAGACGAGAACCAATCACGAGAAGGAAGAGAAGAATAGCGGATAGCTGCAGATTGTTGGGAAGAGGAAAGAAGAAGATTATTAAGTGTGGACAGTGGACAGTGGGGAGATTAAATTGTATAGTAAATTGGGTTACCTGTACGGAAGCTTGGGAAGACCACATAAACAATTATAAAGACTGAGTTAGAACGCAAAGGGGAGAGAAGTCGGAGGAGGGAAAAGAAGGATTAATTAACTAATAAGAGGGCTTAATCAAAAGTATTAATTATTTACCTAAGGGGTCATTAAGGTGACAGAAACAAAGGAGGATTGAATATTCCAGAGTTTCTACATAGTAGGATAGGTCTAGAGACCCACCACATCAATTAAATACTGAAGGACATATAATTCATTAAGCATAGTGACCTCCCACAACCGGAAGGGGGGGGCCCTTATAGTAAAGTGTAACAAGGAAAAAAAAAAAAACAAGGAAAATTAATCTAAACCTACACAAATTGATATTTAGAAATCAGATTCATTTACCCTGCTGAATGTTATATAGTACTAATTGATTGCATACAGATATAATACCTTGTATATTTTGAATAAGGATCTTCTCTTTATAGACCAAATTAAGGAAACTAAGTTAAGCACCTGAACAAAGATTTATACGAACTGGTTAATAAGATTGTAGATAGATCTGGGCAAGAAACTGATAAGCTTTGCTATCATATTAACCCTGTTTTAAATCCTAGCATAAAAAAGAAAAGAAAGAGAAAATGTCTTCACAAAAATTGAAGATGGAGGAAAAAAAAACAACAGGGAGAAAAGGATCTCTATCGGACGATATAAATCTAAGGGACGTGATGAGGGAACTCCAAAAAATCACAGATAATCAAAAACTACTCCAAGAACAAATGATAGACATGAGAAAAGAACTATCAGAGGAATTTACTGAAGTAAAGAGGGAAATAAAGGACCTACAAAAAGAGATGAAAGAAGTTAAGGAAGATAAGCAAAAGATGGAGAAAAATCAAGAAAAGCTCCAAATTAGGATGGATAAATTAGAAATCAAAAACACCAGACTCGAAGAAAGACAAGAAAAATTGGAGAGAAGAGAACTAGAATTTCAAATAAGAATAAGAAACATCATAGAAGAGCCCAAAGAAAATCTAAAACAAATCACAACCCAAATACTAGCAGACCTTTTACAGGTGCAAGACGAAGAGATGGAAGACTGGATTGAAAAAGCTTATAGAGTTACTACTAACTTCTCCAAGAAAAACAAAGTAGCGAGAGACGTAGTGGTACAATTTGAAAAAAGGAAAATAAGAGAGGAAGTACTGAAAACGAGTAATAAAAACACCATTCGCTACAAGGGTCAGAAAGTGACAATACTAAAAGAACACCCGGCAAGCACCATGCAGAAACGCAAAAAATACCTGTTCCTTACAGAAGAATTAAAAAGAAGACATGTGAGATTCCGTTGGGAAAGGAAAGAGGGAATTATGGCCACATACAATCAAGAGAAGGTATGGATAACATCGGAAGAGAAAGCAAAGGACTTTTACAGGAATTTAATGAAGAAGGAAAATGGACCTACCCCATTGGACTCAGCAACAGAAAGAGAGAGGAAAAGAGCCAGAACCATTTCTCCCGAAAAAAGCGACAAAGCGACCATCTCACAAACCCCAAACTTGATTAATCTAGAAGAGGAAGAAGAAGAAACCACTCAACACTAAAATATGCAAATAAAATGTCACTCCAATAATGTTAACGGACTGAACGCACCTAATAAAAGGAAAAATTTATTCAAACAATTGCAAAAGCAGAGATTTGATTTAATAGCACTCCAGGAAACCCATATATGCCATAGGCATATAGCACACCTAACCCAGGAAAAGCTAGGGAAAGAATTTGTATCATCTGCCCCGGAAAAAAAAAGGGGGTGGTATTATATATAAATCCAAAACTCGAACCAGAATTAGCTTTCAAAGACGATGAGGGAAGAATGATAGGAGTAAAAATAAAGGTGGATAACCAGACAATATTAAGTTGCAACATCTATGCGCCAAACGGGTCAAAAACTGTTTTTTTAGGAAAATTAAAAAATAAAATAGAGGAACAAGAATTTGATGAATTGATGATATTGGGTGATTTTAACGGAGTTCTGGACCCGGAAAAAGATAAGACAAGAAATAGATCCGGAGGAAAAAAAACCCCAAACTCAGGCAAATTGGCAACAAATTTTATTAGAACCTTACAAGATTGGGAACTTAAAGATGCTTGGAGAACACTCCATGAGGATGAGAAAGATTACACTTTCTTTTCACATAGGCACAATTCTTGGTCAAGAATAGATATGATCTGGATGACCCTCTCAATGATTCTTAAGGTTTCAAAAATAAATATTGTCCCTAGGTACATTTCAGATCATTGCCCGTTAGAATTTACGATTAATAAAACACAAAGGAAGCCAATTTGGAGGTTAAATGGGAACCTAATAAAGTCGGAGGAGGATATCCAAAAAAATAAAAAGATTCTGAAGGAATATTTTGAAAGGAACGACATAGAGGAAACCCCAATACAAATAATATGGGACGCAAGTAAGGCGGTCATGCGTGGTCACTTTATTCAGCAAAATGCCCAAAAAAATAAATTGAAAAATAGAACAATAAGAAAGATAATTGATGAAATCAAAATAAACGAAAAAAAACTAAAATTAGATCCAAACAACAAAAACATCAAACAAAATTTGGAAAGTCTAAAAGAGCAAAAAATACATGAGGAATTGGAAGAGACCGCGAAAAAACTAAAATTTATTAAGCAGCAACAATTCCAGAATGCTAATAAGCCAGGCAAATGGCTAGCCTGGAAAATAAGGAAGAAAAAACATGCCCATATCATTACAGAAATCTTTTCAGAAGGAACAAAACACACGACAGAACAAGGGATATTGACGCAGTTTAAAAACTTCTACAGTAAATTATATTCTAAGGATCAGATTGGGAAAGACAAGGTATCTCAATTTATTAGTAAACAAAAACTGGCAAAAATATCAGAGAAACAAAGAGAGATACTGAATAAGGAAATAACAGAGAAGGAAATTAAAGCAGCTATAAAAAAAATGGATGGGAATAAAGCTCCGGGACCGGATGGATTTAGCGGGATATACTACAAGGTGTTTATGGAGGAAGTTACACCATACCTCAAAAGAGTTATGAACAAAATTTTAGAAAATCAAAAAACCCCAGATTCTTGGTGTCAGGCAATAATAACAATGATTCCAAAAGAAGGACAAGACCCAAAAAACGTCAAAAATTATAGGCCAATTTCCCTGTTAAATTCAGACTATAAAATCTTTACAAATATTATAGCTGAAAGGATGAAAGAATTCCTGAAAGAATGGATAGGAGAGGAACAAACGGGTTTCCTACCAAAAAGGCAAATGAAAGACAACGTAAGAGAAATTATAAATATAATTGAGTATTATGAAGTATCAAAGAAAGATGAATTGGCTCTCCTCACTATTGATATGGAAAAAGCCTTTGACAATTTGAATTGGGATTTTTTAAAATTACTCATTAAAGAATTGGACATGGGCTACAAATTTACAAACGCAATTAACCAAATTTATGACAAACAAGAAGCTAAAATTAAAATTAACTCCGAGGAATCAAAATATTTCAAAATAAGCAAAGGAACTAGACAAGGATGCCCATTGTCTCCGCTGTTGTTCATTTTTTCACTGGAAATTTTACTAAATAATATTAGAGATGACCCCAAACTGAAAGGTGTAAAAATAAGAAAGTATAATTATAAGTTAAGGGCATTCGCAGACGATCTTATTTGTGTAGTAGATGACCCCATAAATACAATTCAATATTGGCTTTCCAAAATAAGAGAATTTGGCGATAACTCGGGACTAAGAATAAACATGGATAAGACCATGTTACTAACTAAAAATATGACAGAAAAAAGTCAAAAAGAATTAACAAAAATTTCTGGGATTCAGATTAGGAAGAAAATAAAATACCTAGGCATAACAATAACAGCAAGAAATTCACAACTATTAGAAAACAACTACGATCTCAAATGGAAAGAAATATAAAGGGACCTAGAAAGATGGAGGTATGCAAATTTATCGTTATTAGGAAGAATATCGGTAATAAAAATGACGATCTTACCTAAATTACTTTTCTTATTCCAAAATATACCAATTATCAGAAATACCCAAAAATTCAAAAACTGGAACAAAGAAATAAGCAAGTTCATTTGGAGGGGAAAAAAACCGAGAATTAAAAGAATCTACTTGATAGACGAGAAGAAAAGAGGAGGTCTGGGTCTCCCAGATCTCCAACTCTATCATGATGCGAGTGGCCTAAATTGGGTGAGAGACTGGGCCACACTGGGGAATGCAAAAATCATAGCATTAGAAGGAATAGATTTGAGGGCGGGGTGGCATGCGTATCTGTGGTATAATAAAAAATTAACGGAAAAAAATTTTGGTAATCATTTTATTCGATCATCGCTGATAAAAATTTGGGAAAAATATAAAATGAAATTATATTTGAAGACTCCAAAATGGATCTCCCCACTAGAAGCATGCCAAAGGAGAGAAACGGGGGGAGAAATTTGGCCGAGATATAAAGACATATTAACCAAGGAAAATGGGACATATACTATGAAAAGCCAAGAAGAGATTAACCATGAATTTAGAATTGTAGGTTGGTTCCAATACAGACAATTAAAAGAATATTACAATAAAGATAAAAAAATGGGATTTGAAGAAACAGAAAGATTTTGGGACAAAGTGATGAAATTAGAAAGGAAACAAATATCTGTAATATATGCAAAACTAATTGAATGGGAGACAGAAATGGTACCAGTAAAAGACAGTATGATCAAATGGGCAAAGAATCTGGGGAAAAAAATTTATTTAGAAGAATGGGAGAGGGCCTGGAACTCCAGATTAAAAATCACATATGCAACAGAATTGAAAGAGAATTGGATTAAAATGTTTTACCGCTGGTATTTGACCCCCCAAAAAATATCAAAATATTACAAAAAAACCTCAAACAAATGTTGGAAATGTGAAGACCAAGTAGGAACGTTCTTCCACTGTTGGTGGACTTGTAAAAAAGCAAAGAAATATTGGAAAGAAATCCATCAGGCAATACAAAAGATGTTGCAAATTAAACTAGACTTAGATCCTAAATACTTCCTCCTGGGGATGCTTAACATTGAAAATAACAAAAACAAAGAGATGCTTTTCAATTATCTCACTACGGCGGCTAGAATTACATATGCCAAATACTGGAAAAAGAAAGAAACCCCTGAATTAGGCTGTTGGTTAATTAAGATATTGGAAATAATGAATATGGATAAACTAACGTATTTACTAAAAAACAATTATGGCATTCCAAAAAAGCAAACAAACTGGGATCTGATTAAAAAATATTTGGCAGAAACACAAATGAAGGTGCTAATATAAACTGTAAAGAAGGTTGGTACACCAACTGAAAGTAGTATGAAGAAGCTGTCACCATATAGAGAGAGGGAAGTAAAAGAACAGACAAGAAGTAAAACAACTTACTTCTTTAAGTAGCAGTGGAGGAGATGGAAGTCACTCCTTTGGATTTTACTATTATATCTGTTTTTGTTTTATTTAGGTATATATGTTATGTAACTCTCTGTGTCTCTGTGTTTTTTCCTGTTTTGTCTTTTTTTATTGCTTCGGTCGGAGACTCTCTTTCCTCCCCCCGCCCCCCCACGGTCTTTTTTCTTTCACTCTACTTTTCGCATCTTTTTTTTCCCTCGGGATTGTTTGTCCCACACTTTCTTATTGTAACTCACAAACGCAAAATCAATAAAAAAAAAAAAACTTGTGTGCCAGCTGCGACCATACCTTGGGAAGCCGGACTTGGCCACGGTGGACCACGCTCTTGTTACATCCCGTTTAGACTACTACTAGGCACTCTACATGGGGCGACACCTGGAATACTGTGTCCAATTCTGGGCACTGCAGTTGAAGGAAGATGTTGACAAACTGGAAAGCGTCCAGAGGAGGGCGACTAAAATGATCAAAGGTCTGGAGATCAAGTCCTATGAGGAGTGGCTTAAAGAGCTGGGTATGTTTAGCTTGCAGAAGAGAGGGCTAAGAGGAGACATGATAGCCATGTACAAATATGTGAGGGGAAGTCATAGGGAGGAGGGAGCAAGCTTGTTTTCTGCTGCCCTGCAGACTCGGATGCAGAACAATGGCTTCAAACTACAGGAAAGGAGATTCCACCTGATCATCAGGAAGAACTTCCTCACTGTGAGGGCTGTTTGGCAGTGGAACTCTCTCCCCCAGACTGTGGTGGAGGCTCCTTCTTTGGAGGCTTTTAAACAGGCTGGATGGCCATCTGTCGGGGGTGCTTTGAATGCGATTTCCTGCTTCTTGGCAGGGGGTTGGACTGGATGGCCCATGAGGTCTCTTCCAAACTCTACTATTCTATGATTCTATGATTCTAAGAAGCTATGTTCAGACCATAGTTTCTTTGTTCTTCCATAAACCATAGTTTAAACAAGCAATAGTTTCTCAAAATCAGAATGGAAGGGAAATGGCAGAAACAACCAATATTCCAATGGTTGGAATGGGTTATGAAGGGGGAACATCTGTTTCCACAACAACTTGTCCAAATCTTCATTTGAAGGTGGAGCTAACTTTACCTTACAGATGGTATAGTCACAGGTAGAGGTACATAGATATAGGGTCTAGAAAAGACGGCTTATCATCTCTTATTAGTACTTAGTGAAGCTTCCTGTCCCTATAACCTTTCCATTTCCTTCTGGTTATATTCCCTTTCCTATACTATATGCTGATTGAAACAATATGTGGGAGTTTAAAGGAACCTATCCCAAATTCTCATAAGTTTCTGCTGCTCCATCTCAGTATTTAAGAGGCTCTTCTATGATCAGCATTGTTTCCATGGTGGCTGTGTTGCCGTTTCTATGGTGAGTGTTGTTCCCATGGTGATCTGGCACAAGAAGAGGAAAACAGTGGGATGGAAATCAGAAGAATCTGGAGACTGCTGATCATAACCCAGCATTAGTTCATCCTGGGAATTGAAAATGAGGGTAAAACAAGAAGGGGGAAGAGAAGGAGAGCAACAACTTCCCCTCTGGTAGCGAAGGGTAAGGAGAAGTGATGAGCAAAAGACTGTTGCAGTCATTGTTTTAGCTGAACGTAATTGTTTTTTATTACATCTGAGTGGATCATAATTCAGCTATCTAATTAGATAACCTTGCATTTTCTTTATTTTATTCTCAAATTGTTAAAATAAAATGCAGACCAGCATTTTACCTAGCATAGGCTGAAATTCTTACTGCTGTCATTTCTACTTCAATAATTAATAAGTCTAATCCGTTGATGTACTACTCTCCCCTTTGTTCATCTTCCATGTTGTACATTTTTCTCATGATAAAATAATAATAAAGCAGTACTTAAATGTTAAAACCCATAAAATGCCTTGGAAAAGACATGGTACAAACATTGCAACATTACAAGAGGCCCACCAGGTAGGCCTCTTTAGGGTGGGAATCCCTTAATCAGAAATGGCATATCTCAGCTAACAAAAAGTATCTTAGATGTACTTACATAATACAAAGAGCACCTACAGAAGATCCTTGGGAGAAAGCTCTTACTAAGTGGGCAGGTTGTTATGGAAACAGATGTTCCTCAATTACTTATGTCCCAGCTATTTAAGGCTTTAAAAATCAGTGTGAATACCTTGAATTCATTTCAGAAACAGACAGAAAGCCAATAAAGTTAAGGAGGAAAAAATAGAATAAGTATAGCATGCATAAATCTTGAGGTAAAAATCCAAAGCCTGGTTGCTGTATACTCAAGTAATTAAAGCTTCTGAGGCATCTTCAAAGACAAATCCTCATAAAATATACCACAGTAGGAATGTTGTGTTGTTTCCAGGCTGTATGCCATGTTCTAGCAGCATTTTCTCCTGAAGTTTTGCCTGCATCTGTGTCTGACACCTTCAGAGGATGCAGGTGAAACATCAGGAGAAAATGCTGCTAGAACACAGCCATACAGTCTGGAAACCACACAACATTTCAGTGATTCCAGCCATGAAAGCCTTCGACCATACCACAATAATTCACATGGGAAATTACCGGTGGTGAATCACCATGAGTAAACTATCCCAGTCCAGAAATGAACCAACTGTGATCACTTAGACCTCTGCTGATAAAGCAAAACCAGGATGCATCTTCAAGCTTTGGATCTGCTTCTCTTTGGGGAAGTATGACCTAAGATTTATAATAGGCTGAACTTATGTTCGCCAAACATCAAATTCAGCCATTGACAGTATCTCCAACTTTTTAGGATTGCTTCAGTGTATTGGTCCTTATCTAGTCAATTATACCAACTGAGTCTAGGGACCTTCTACACCAATACCTCAACCAGTGTCTGTTGACTTGTGTGGGGAAGGGAGTTAAATAAAAAGCACTGAATAGTTGATTAAACAATTAAGTAAAACTTGCATATATAATTCTAATTTGTGTGAATGAAAGTCATCAAAAGGGTTGCTGCATTTGCCCCATCCACTCCCAGCCAAATATCACAACACATCAAGTTAAGGAGTGGACAAAGTACAGCCCAATGGGCTTACCTCACAGGCCTTTGTTCAAACCCATTCAATTGGGTTCATAGTCTTGAAAGAACTACACAAAGAAGTTGTGCAGTGATGTTATCAGCACTACTGGGAACTTAGCAGCTGGTCAAATGACATTAGATTCTCACTGTAGTCTTTCTTCAGAACACTGGACCACACACATCTGCTTAGCTCACAAGAAAAATGTATTTCTTCACTGTCACAGAGGTTCTGTGCTTTCAACCCCCACAACCTACAGGGTGGCCTGCTGTATGATATATGTTTCTTCTCCCTCCAGCTTCTCCTATCCATGAAGCATCCATCCATCATCCAGTCTGACCCACAGCTGAGTCAACAAGCCTCCTGGACCTGGCAGCTATCCTCAGCCAACCACAGCCAGCAGCCCCAGTCCCAATCTTCTCCAGCTGCCACCTGCCTCCCTACTTGTCGGCCAAAACACTGCTGCCCATGCCTGCCTGCCCTGAAGTCATCCTTCTCCCCCGTCCCTGAGCCTTCCTTTAACCATATTTGGGGTTGCCACCACATTGACTTAATGCCTTCTGCTCTGGTGGAATGGAACCACTAGAAGACTTTTAAAATAATATTATTTCTCCAAAAACAGATAAACAACTTTTTCCATATCCAAACAGGCTGCAAGCACAATCAGCTGCATTAGCATGTAAAGGAACAGAAATTTCTTTCACTAGGCACATTACTAAAAGTTACTAAAATCATGTCTATTTCCTGTATTTTAGGGTAATCATCATACCCTGTGTTCCCAGCCATAAGATGCCCTGCCAGAACCTATCCGGCTTGTGTGTCCTAATTGTAAAAATGCCAATTTGATCTCAAGAAATCTGATTTCATGTGTCTACATTTTCGAATTCCAAACTGTTTTACAAATAGGTGAAGATAGCTGGGATTAGTCTTTGACAGAGGATACCATTGGGTGTTATTGCAGGATAGGGTTGTAAGTAAGATAAGGGAAAGAATTATCTTTTTAATGATTTTGTAGAAGAGGGAATTTCAGCAAGGTATTGCTTGCTTAATTAAAATTACAAATTCAAAATCACCTATATTATTAAAACACAAGTTAAAACTACCTAAAACACCACACTGAAATAAAGAAGCACCAATATGTTGAAAAGGCAAGCTCATCTGGTCATAACGGATATCAGATACAGTCATCAGCAACTGATTTGAATGGGCCTTATACTAAACACATAGCTTTGATGACTGAGACCCCCGCCTTTAAATTCATCTGACTGCGGAGGGTTCCACAGATCCGGATCATCAACCGAAGGAAAAACGCGCAGACCACAACGAATTATTATTAATTTCTTTTATCACTCCCCCCCCCAGTCCTAACATTGTAACTAATCCCCCAATAAAAGTATCCTTTCTTTTAACTTGAAGCTCTCTCCAGTGGTTATTTTGTATCCCTTTTTCTGGCCTCTCTGCATGCAAAACCTTTCTCCTATCTTCTACTAACCCAGCCGCCGTTCAACTCTGGCGGGAAGCCTCCTGAGCTCTCCCTGCCATTGCGTAACATGGTGAACGGAACAACTTGACCCATAACTTTACCAAAAATACTCCAAGCATGCCCATCTTTTATATCTAACACTTTTGGAAGCCCCTGGTTCCGGGACCACCAACAGCGCCAGAATCGGTCCAGTTTAAAACTTCGGATCAGCTGATTGTCAGAAAGCCGGCTCCGATCGCTCTTTTACAGCCGCAGCCGCTTCCCGGCTCCCACGGCTGACGGATTGCCTTTGCAGGGACACAAGCTTCTCCCAGGGCTGCTGGTAGTGGACTGCCATCTCCCCTGGAAGGGAAATGTAGTTTCCTCAAGGACCAGCTGTGATCTCTACTGCGGAAAGAGCTCCCGGATGAATTTCTCCTATTCATTCATCTTCATTTTTATGAATGACCGGACTTCTCATTCATATACAAGAACAGAGATCAACAGGAAATCTTTCACTTTATTATTTTTATGAACTTCCAATTGCCTGAGCTGTTTATGAACTTTTCATGAATTGTATGCTTATATGTTTATGAAATATTGGAATCAATTCTTTATTAACTGTTTAGCCAAATGTAATTTGGTCTATAGATCCCCTGGAAGATTCCCAAATTCATATATTTCCCCTTTTTATATATTATATTACAAAAAAAGGAAACCGGGTTTACTCTCCGCTTTAAAGCCGGAGAGAACCTGAATTTCATCCCGGTCCCCAGGAAACCCGCAATATGGCCAGATTGTTTACCCACACCTCCCCCCCAGCCTATACTTCCACTCAGAACTCACTCAATTTCACATCAAAAATCACCCTTTTCCATATTTATGCCTATAATCGCCTAGTCTTTAAAATACAACCAGCAGAAACCATTTTTGACCATTTTTCCTCAGCTCATCAGCTGATTGTCAGACAGCGCTCTTTGTGTAAATAGCCTCCCGATCAGCGCTATTAGCGCAGGGAGGGAAAATGAGCTATAAGTGTTAATATTTAATACTTTTTTTGGTAGTTTCGGGGTGAAATGGCTATAATATGATTCTCTGTATTCCCTAGTATATTTCAATCAAAGAAGGCACAGTCTGAACTCTAGCTGACCCGGAAATCCCTGCCTTTCCTCACCCTAGATTCTGGGCTTCGCACAAAAGAGGATAAACTGTCACCATGAAATCTTATCTATTTTGCATCTGCATGACCCATAGCTAGAGATTGTCACCTTAGATCGGAGCAGCCCCATGGGTGATTGTATCTCATATGGTAATGTTGACCACAATCCCATCCTGGACCCCTGGGGAGCCAAAGGAAGACTCCCCACTGGTCCTGTCTCCGTAATCCCATAGTGTCAATATAAACTGACATCTCCACCATACCTCAAGGTATTCATGAACTGTGTACGTGCATAAAGGACCCTGGACATCCCAAATGACCTTATTCAAAAAACAGCAATAATCTTAAGATTATCCTGGAAGGCGCTAGCCTTGGGTGATTGCTTTGCATGAGATAACTCCAATGATTCATTCACCAGAACCCATTGTCTAGCTGACTCCCGCCTTCCCCAACCTGATTGGCCCTGGCAGAGGCGAGGGTTGCTCCTCATTGGCTCAGGGCACAGAGCGGGAAGCCCAACTCCCGCCTAGTGCGGCGCCCTTGCCCAATCAGCAGCCAGATGAGCGGAGGGACGGGGCGGGAAGTTCAAACAGACTTCAAACTTGAAAATGTATAAAATGGCTTTATTTCTCAATGTAAAATTACATCTTGCATGTCGATCTATCGCTGCTGAATGTCCGTTCAGCTGAATCGCTAAATAAACACTTTGGCAGTTTTTTTCCTTCAACTTGGCAGAGTCTTTTCCTTTCGGTCTCAGGTAAATTTATATTCCGGGTTATTTTCTGCCTCCCTAACGGCTCGCCAAGGCTCGTTCCCTTTCAGATCTCCCTCACAGGGCAGATCTGGGCTAATTGCGGTCTCGACAACAGCTTTAGTTTAAATACAATTAAATCACAGGTGCTTCACTGTGTGCTAAAAACACACATGTATCTCTATTGAGTATTCATTAGACCTGTGTGATCAATGAAAAAGAAAGATTTAAATACTCATTATGAAATTAGGTGGGCACAGAGAATCATTTCTAGACTGTTTCTAAAATATTTTTAGGGGTCTGTATCGTAACTATAAATATATAACAAATTTATCACAAAATCCCTTTAGAGAATGAACAAGGAGGAGGAGGAGGTACAAGGCAGTAAGCTGAATTCTGGAAAATGAATTTTGGGAAGGCGAGGACTCCTGTGGCACAGAATTCAAAAGGCCCCACCCTAAACTACATTTCCCAGAATTCTGCTCGTTTCCCTCATTAACGCGCTTGGGTTTTCCCTGCCCTAGTTGGAGAAGTTACTTTTAAATTGCAGGTGGTGCATTGCCTCCAGGTTAACAGCACCAGAGAATTCAAAAGGCCCTAACCTAAACCTCATTTCCCAGAATTCAGTTCACTTCACACATTAAAGTTTCAAAGGTTGTGGTCTCTGCCTCACTCACTGGGCCAGTCATGTGTGGAGGGACTTCTTCCTTGCCCAGCAATCCAGCCAGACTTCCCTCCTCCCTCCTTCACTGTCTCCTTTGGGGAAAAGATTAGAGCTTCTTCCTTCATTCCAGCCTCACTATCCTTCTTGGGCTCATTTGGGAGAAACAAACCCATCCCTTTTGGGGGAGAAGTGGAGCCCAAGATGGAGACCTGGAGCCATTTACAATACTTACACAACTCATTTGAAAGTCATAGGCCAGTGTTTCTGAATCTTCAGTTTTTTGTATGGCTGCCCTTTGTGTTTCTTAACATTTGTTCGTTTTACAAAACTTATGATTTACCTATGACTTAGAATTTAATGGAGCCCCTGTGGCGAAGTGTGTTAAAGCACTGAGCTGCTGAACTTGCAGACCGAAAGGTCCCAGGTTCAAATCCCGGGAGCGGAGTGAGCGCCTGCTGTTAGCTCCAGTTCCTGCCAATCTAGCAGTTCGAAAACATGCCGGAGTAGATCAATAGGTACCGCTCCGGCGGGAAGGTAACGGCGCTCCATGCAGTCATGTTGGCCACATGACCTTGGAGGTGTCTACGGACAACGCCGGCTCTTCGGCTTAGAAATGGAGATGAGCACCAACCCCCAGAGTCAGACATGACTGGACTTAACGTCAGGGGAAACCTTTACCTTTACCTTTAGGATTTAAAAATGAAGATTTACACACTCCTAATTTTCCTAATAGTACATTTGTGTGAACAGCACCTTTACTATGTTTTGGGAGTACAGGTCTCTGCTCTTAATGAACTAGGAACTAGGAAACCTTTGAAATTTTTTATTTTCCTTATTTCCAGCCCTATCCCCCGGTCCCTGAAACACAAATTTTATAAATGTCTGGGCTGACCCTACCATTAAAGAAAATGGGGTGGCTGATCTCAGCATCTGATTTTGATTTTCACAAAAGGTAATCAGAGTGTTGTTTTGTTTTTGTTATATGTTTTGCTTGACCATTCTTGGATATGAAAAATGAGGACACATTATTTTCTGGTGAAAAATGTATTCAGCAAGATTTAATAACTGTTGCCACAAATTGTAAATATTGTGCAGGCACAGCTTGTGATTTCTTGTCATTTTCACAGCATCAAGAATACATGGGGTTTTAGCCATGCTGTTGATCAATTTAATTTTCAAAATAGTACATCATCAGCTACCTTTTAATATAATGAGCCTCACTTGGTATTGAGTAGAATAGTCATCAGCATGTTCTATCCTCTCCAGATCCTGAAGAGTCCTAATGAAACCATGAAGCATTGGAATATTGGCAATTGGTGTTTACTGTACAGCTTGTACTCATTTTTAGTGCAGTACTCTCTGATGTATGTTAATGGAAGATGGAGAAAATCTATTTTAAAAATGAAATGTTTAACTTGGAAATTGAATACGGTGAGGCTGGCAGCTCCTCAAATGACGCAGGGCAATATGCTAAATAAGCTCTTTTGGAAGATTATGTGACACTTGGAAGGTTGCCAAGAACTTGTTTCCAGAGACATGCAAAAAGAAATAGCAATCATTATGCTGTTAAATGCTAAAAATTAAAGTTTAAAACAAAAGAAGCCATATTTATTATTGCTAGCATAAGTTCTAGATAGGTTGGTTTATCAATATAAAAACAAAAAATAGCTATGTGATCCAAATGCAAAAGAATGAATGGGAAATATTTTAACCATAGTTCCATCCTGTGGAATCCTTGGCTTGGTAGTTTGAGGAGGCAAGTAGAATTCTCCATCAGAGAGCACTAAAGTTGTACTTACTTAGGTGATCCCTCGTAGTTCGAGGATGATGGTCCTCCATTTCTTGGAAGACGCCTGTGTGTGATTTTTTTTAATGTGTGGAGGTCGGTGCACGACCGGTCAACACACAGTCTTCACAAATTGAGGTCCCAGCAGTGGTGTGATTAACACAATGAGAGTGGCTTCTCAGTCTGTTGCAGCCTTCTTCCGCCTTCACAGCCGTTGTAACATGTACCATGACATCCTCCGCCTGCTCCACCGTTGAGGTCTTTGGGTCTTCAGATTGTTCTTGGTCAGGATCCTCCCCTGTGGCTACTCCTGGGAGTGTGTGACTCCTGTGGTTGTGCCCACATGTTCATTGAAACACGCAAGCCCCCTCACCACGTCAAGGTGACAATCCATCGAGAGGGATTAAAATTGTATTTCAGGATAGTAGACAAGAAATAAATAATTGTCTCTGCAAACTACCAATCTCAGAATTTCCATAAGATGGAAGTGAGTTAAAGTAATATAAGTGCTATAATTTATGCAGTATGAATACATCCAATATATTTTAAAAGAAAAGAATATTAAAATATTGCAAAAATGGTGCAAAGGCATTGTGAGCTTCCTAGCAGTCCTAGTTAAATGTATTTTCCTACCTTTAGATCCATTTTAATACTGTTTTGGGATAAATTCAAACACATTTCTAAAAGGAGAATATAATTCTATCCATATCTGTCTTTGCAAAACTGACTGCCAATTTGATCCTCAACTTTGATCTTAGTGAGACTTAATACCAAATCAATATTGTTAGAATGACAGCATTAGGATACATTTGTGCATAATGTGGTATGAATTCATGACCTTTATAACACTGTGGTGCTGAAAGAAGGACAAGTATTGTGAACTAGCCCTAATGAAATACATCTTCAGGATCACAACATATAACATTGCAGAATACCATTATAGATCACTGCTTGTGTGATACCTCTTCAGCAAGTAACTCAACTGCAAGACTTGGCATTCTGGGCTACTGAGAATAATTGAATTATCAAAACCTGTGCCCAGACAGCTAATCCAGGAAAAATCTTTGAAGGAATGCCATGACACACTAACAGTACTTCCAGACACAGACATATTCCACTATACGAAATAAATTACATCACTCAATTTCTGACATGGAAATGGTTCTGTTCATATAGAATATCTGTCAATTTCACTTCAATTCCATCTGATTTGGTGCCCCTTGATACATGGTCTCCTAGATATCCATCTAGTCAGTCTATATGACTAGTTTGGCTGACAATCTGTTCAGATCTTGTCTATGGGTAGATTTGCCTCTTAGAGATTGATAGATCCAATATATCATAGGTTTTGAGTCCATCAGCAGGTAGCAATTGCATCTTAGCCATTTTGACTTTGAATTTTTAATCTACTACATTCAAGTGGTGTATAATAATGTTTCCATGACTTGTATAGCATGTATGAATACTCTAAGATTCCTATATGTATTTTAGAACATTGTTTAATGTTTAAGCATTACTACTTTACTTGCACATAGTAGGCAGTGCTGATAAAAATTAAATGCCTTGTTTCCTGGCACATTCAAAATCAGCAGGGGCTGATTTGATTGACAAGAGCAGATGGACACTTTTTTTTACCTCGTCAGGCCATCAAAGGAAGAAAGGTATTATTATTATTATTATTATTATTATTATTATTATTATTATTATTATTATTATTGACACAACAACAATGTATGACACAGCAAACAAGATAGATATGCTGGATTTCATATCACAAAATCACAAGTTGAACACTTCCCAAGTGTCTAGGACTGTGTGATGTATTTTTGGATGATGCACGCAGATCCCAGTAGGGTGGCCTTTTACAGTCGGCAGATCATAATTTTGTTAATGTCTATTGTTTCCAAATGCCGGCTGAGATCTTTTGGCACGGCACCCAATGTGCCGACCACCACCGGGACCACCTGTACTGGTTTCTGCCAGAGTCTTTGAAGTTCAATCTTGTGGTCCTGAGTTTTTCCTGTTGTTTTTCGTCAATGCGACTGTCACCTGGAATAGCGACATCAATGATCCAAACCTTTTTCTTTTCCACAACTGTGATGTCTGGTGTGTTGTGTTCCAGAACTTTGTCAGTCTGGATTCAGAAGTCCCACAGTATCTTTGCGTGCTCATTTTCCAATACTTTTGCAGGTTTGTGATCCCACCAGTTCTTTACTGCTGGGAGGTGGTACTTGAGGCATAAGTTCCAATGAATCATTTAGGCCACATAGTTGTGCCTTTGTTTGTAGTCTGTCTGTGCGATTTTCTTACAGCAGCTGAGGATATGATCAATGGTTTCGTCTGTTTCCTTGCACAGTCTGTATTTTGGGTCATCAGCTGATTTTTTGATTTTGGCCTTAATTGCATTTGTTCTGATGGCTTGCTCCTGGACTGCAAGGATCAGGCCTTCTGTCTCCTTCTTCAGTGTCCCATTTGTGAGCCAGAGCCAGGTCTTCTCCTTGTCAGCTTTTCCTTCAATTTTGTCAAGGAACTTTCCATGCAATGTTTTGTTGTGCCAGCTGTCAGTTCTAGTTTGTGGTGCAGTTTTCTTGTACTTTTTTTTGTCTGCTGTGCTTTGAGGAGTTTCTGGTTTTTGATGTCAATCAAAGCAGGTTCTTCACTTTGCTTTACATATTCTGACAGGGCATGTTCTTCTTCTTTGACTGCTTGTTTTACTTGTAAGAGTCCTCTGCCACCTGATCTTCTAGGCAGATATAGCCGGTCAACATCACTGCGAGGGTGCAGTGAATGATGAATGGTCATGAGTTTTCTTGTTTTTCTGTCCAAATTATCCAGTTCCGCCTGTGTCAAATTTATAATGCCAGCAGTATCTTATGACAGGTATGGCCTTGATGGTGTTGCCTCCATTGAGCTTGCTTTTGAGATTTTTTCTGACCCTTTGTGTGTATTCTTTGCTGACCACAGTTTTCACATGTTCATGCTTGATGTTCTCCAGCTGTAATATGCCCAGATATTTATAGGCTTCTGGCTGGTGACACTTTATTGTTTGGCCATTAGGCAAATTTATGCCCTCACTTTCAATGATTTTTCCCTTCTTCAATGCCACTGTTGAAATGCCACTGTCCAAACCAAACTCCATACTGATATCAGTGCTAAAAATTCAGACACTGTTAGTCAGAGACTGAATTTCAGTTTGCGTTTTCCCATAAAGCTGCAGGTCATCCATGTACATCAGATGCGAAATTTTGTGAGATTTCTTAGATGTTTGATAGCCAAGGTTTGTTTTTGTAAGATTGTTGACAGAGGGATCATGGCAATAATGAAAAGCAGGGATGGCAATGAGTCTCCCTGGAAAATTCCTCTTCTGATGTTGACATGTCCATAGCTTTCACTTCCAACAAACAGTTAAGTTTTCCAGTGCTCCATCATGTTTTAGATAAAGGTGCCAACGTTTTTACAAATTCCGATGGTGCCCAGACACTTGATGATCCAGCTGTGTGGGAGTGAGTCAAGGGGCTTTTTGTAATTCTACTATGTAGTTTTTGTAGTGCTACTCTGTAGTTCTGCAATCTGTTCTACTCGAGGATGTGGACAAGTTGCTTGGAGAGGTGAGAGCCACCACATGCATCCTGGACCCCTGCCCAGATTGGCTGGTGAGAGAAGCCAGAGGGGGTTTGGCCGAGTAGGTGAAGGTGGTGGTGAATGCCTCCCTTTGGGAGGGCATGTTTCCAGCGAGCCTAAAAATGGCTGTGATCAAGCCGCTGTTGAAAAAGCCATCACTGGATCCCACTCAATTCAGAAACTTTCGGCCTATCTCCAATCTCCCCTATTTGGGCAAGGTCTTAGAACATGTGGTTGCTTCACAGCTTCAGGGATTCTTGGTTGACACTGATTTTCTGGATCCGGCACAGTCTGGCTTTAGGCCGGGGCATGGTACTGAGACAGCCTTGGTCGCCTTAGTCGATGATCTACGCTGGGAACTGGACAAGGGGAGTGTGTCCCTGCTGGTTCTGCTGGACCTCTCAGTGACCTTCGATACCATCGATCACGGTATCCTTCTGGGGCGCCTCGCTGGGATGGGGCTCAGAGATACTGTTCTGTAGTGGCTCCACTCATTCCTGGAGGGTCGGTCCCAGATGGTGTCATTGGGGGACGCCTGCTCGGCCCCACAACCATTGACTTGTGGGGCCCCGCAGGGCTCTGTACAGTCCCCCATGTTGTTTAATATCTACATGAAGCCGCTGGGAGAGATCATCAGGAGTTTCGGGGTGCAGTGTCATCTGTACGCAGATGATGTCCAGCTCTGTCACTCCTTTCCACCTATCACTAAGGAGGCTGTTCAGGTCCTGAACCATTGCTTGGCCACTGTGTTGGAATGGATAAGGGCCAACAATTTAAAATTGAATCCAGACAGGATGGAGGTCCTCCTGGTCAGCCAGAAGGCCGAACAGGGTATAGGGTTACAGCCTGTGTTGGATGGGGTCACACTCCCCCTGAAGGCGCAGGTTCACAGTCTGGAGGTGATCCTAGACTCATTGTTGAACCTGGAGCCCCAGGTCTCGGTGGTGGCTAGGGGAGCCTTCACACAGTTAAAACCTGCACGCCAGCTGCGACCGTACCTTGGCAAGCCGGACTTGGCCACGGTGGTCCATGCTTTTGTTAATCCCATTTGGACTACTGCAAAGATGAGGTCTTGGATGAACGATGTCTTTCCGTTCACAGACCTGGCATTAAACAGCACCACCTTTAATCTGGAGGGAGCACCATCCTGGCTACCCAGATTAGCTATGTCAGGAGACTGTTTTGGAACTATTAATGTCCTACCAGAAACCCTAGTTATTGTGGCAGCAATGTGTACACAGTAAATGGGACTCAGAAGATTTGGTGAACTGGCACTCAGTACAGATGTAACCTTAGATTATTCTGATGTTAAGTTAGAAGAGGGATATCTGGGGGAAGAACTTTCAGCCACCACGGCTGGGAGTTTGTTGTTCATTTTATCCCACTACAGCCCATGCCAAACGTTCTAATAGCAATCGAATGGGCCAGCCAGCCAACCCCACAGAGCGGCCCTCTCTGCCGACCACCACCTCCATCGCCTCAGGGCTCCGCTCCTATTTCGCACTCCGGCCTCGCAAACCAACCAGTCTCCTAGGCCGCAACAAATCAAACAGCTTCCAGCAGTGACCAAATGGCCTATCAGGTCACTCCAGCTTAGTAGACCATTCAGCAGGGGTCAATTGTCCGATGAACACAGCGAAGGCCCAATGGGAATGCCAATCCACCTGCCAGCAGCACTACGCGGGCCACGAGGCCTAGCGTGAGGCCTCACAGCTCAGCAAGGCAACCCACGGAAGAGGCAAGGAGGGTCTGGCAGCTCAGCCAAGGCCGAGCGAACTCTACCGGCCCGCGCAGATGTCCATAACCTTCCCCGCCTGTGTGGGGCCCCGTCAACCGGTGAGGGGAGGGGAGGCGGGCCTGACAGCTCAGCTGAAGCTGAGCAAACTCACCCGGCCCTCGAAGATGTCTAAGCCTCCAGTCCCAGACCTCCGCCAGTGCCAAGCCCCAAGCAGCAGAGAGCAGCCACTCCACAAGGCCAGTGACAAAGCAGCAGATCCCAGTAGAGATGCCCCATGCTCCAGCCGACCAGCAGCCAAAGACCACCACCAGGCACAGGCGCCAGAGCGGCAGCAACGGAGCAGCAGAGCGAGAGCCAACAGCAGCTGCGGCAGCGTGGTCTCTGCGACAGCATGGTCTTCGTAGCAGCACCAGCTCAATCCTCTACCCTCTTTGGTGACTCGCCAAACAAAATGAGGTAGGGATAGGTTAAGTTCTAAAATTTTCTTGTTGTTGGTCTTAGTCATTCTTGATCTTTCCCAAGGGTTTTTGGGGTTTCAGCCACATCCATAAGGCCTCTGGCTGCAAGGTGTAATGGCGGCCGCACAACCCAACCTTCCTTCTTCTCACCTTCTTCAACCAGGGTCCCCTCCGGCCTCCCCCTGGGATATTGCACAGGCAGTCGTGCCAGATTGAGGGTGACTGGTGTTGGTCGGAGAGTCAGAGGGGAAGCAGGGGATGTTGGCAGATGGAAAGTTTAAAAAGTTGAGAAACCTCCACGGAGCTCCTTTGAACGCGTCTTACCTCATTGACGCCATCTTGGAGACTATTCAATAGATGAGTGGAACTTGGCAGGCTTACAAGCATAAATGTGGCCTACAAGTGTGGCAAGTATCGTCCTAATAGCCAGGAAAATAATTCAAGCCTCTGAGGCTGAGAGCATGTGACTTGCCCAAGATGCTTAAATTGTAAAACAATCCTAAAAATTAATAGATGTGTGGCAGGCATAATGCCATACACATGTCTCTATGGAGAAATTTAAGGGGATACCTTTAATATTTTATTTGTAGAAAATTAAATAATTTCCTAAAAATCAGTGGATGAGCAAAACATTGAAAAACTTGGCAGGCGTACAGTCAGAAATGTATTCTACAAGTGTGGCAAGTTTTATCCTGATAGCCATAAAAATAAGTGAAAGAGGAGTCTCACAAGTTTCCCCATTGGTGCTAATTAATCGATCTTGTTTTAAAAAAAAAAATCCAGAGTTTGAACCACGAATCCAAATGCCCCCCTCCAAATCGCCCTGAAACAAAATGAGGGGGGGGGGGAGTAATTCAAAATTTGAAATGAAACCAAAATGGATTTCTGCTGTTTTGCACACTGCTAGATATTATTCTTTAATGTAATTATAGTATTGGTATAGCATTGCAAACATTCCAGGGGAGATTTGTCAACAGCCAACAGCTAGACAATATTTTAAAATAAATTATCTGAAAGACTTGCAAATTATGATATCTTTTTGTTTGTTGAATCCCAGTCACAGGGCTGTCATGGAAACATTTCTTCTTTAGGATTAATTAATTTAACAAAAGAAGACATGTTCATAAAATATGTCTTCAGTGTTTTTGGTTGTTTTACTTTGGTTATAATTATGCCTCATTATCTTCAACTTTATAAAAAAAAGTTCTAGATTCTTTGTCATAGTTAGGTGGGCTGCAGAAACAATTTTATTAATATGCATAGAAAAAGCAACTGAGAGATTAAACAGAAATGCATGTCTGTACTAATGTTCAAATCAGATTCAGTGTAATCCCTGGTGATTTGAATAGAAAAAATCTGAAATTTGCCAGATCTGTTGGTCACAATAGTCAAATGAACTAACAGTTACTATTGTATTTACATGAATCAAAGGCACACCTTTTTTTGGCTAAATGACCATGCTAAAATTGGGGTATTCATTACATTAACGTAATATAGTAAAATGTGGTCAGGTGGGTGTGCACATGCAGGCAACGAGAGTGCACACCAACCTCCCTGTCTGCCTTAAGTCACCACTGCTTTCGCCTCCTCCTCCTCTGCCCCCGAAGCCCGCCCCCTTTGCCTCTGCTCACCAGGGCTCACTAGAGCCAGGGCTGCCTCCCTCTGCTGCTGGTGTGGTCTCCACCCACCACCTTGCCAGAGCAAGGGCTGCCCCCACTAGCTTCGCACTGTTTTTGCCTTTGCCCTCCTGCAGCAACGAGGCATGAAGGAGATGGTTCAGTCTGGGGGTACATAGCCGGTGGGGGCTATGGTGAGGAGGCAGGCGAAGACCTCACCAACAGCAGAAGGCTCTGAATACAAAATATTTATTCCATTACTATATCTAGGTCATCATTTTCAGTCTTTTGGTTCTAGAGCTTTTCCGCTCTTTCTAGTCTTACTTTCCATTGCCCTTTTCCACTTTTTTAGTGTTACTTTTCATTGCTGGAAGATTTGGTGATCTAACACTTTATATTAAAAGAAGGAATGGTAAGCGCACATCAACTGTAATGCACACCTTTTTGGAAAAAATTACAAAGAGTGCCCTTTTTGCTTCTGCTCATTACATTCACTTTTTTTGGTTACAGGATTTTGAAAATTGAGGTGCACATTAGATTCGATGGCACATTAGATTCAAGTAAATATGGTATTAATTGCAAGAATGCAATATCTGCCATATACACAACCAACATTTTATTTCATGGTTTCAAAACTATGATTCAATATACCACAATCTTTATTGATTTTAAAGGGAATGTGTACAAAGTATAACAACTAAGCATTTGATGAAGACTAAATTTTGGTGTATTCCAGGAAACAATTAGGTTGTTGTTGTTTTTTAAAATGGCCATAAATAATGTTGTCTAGCTTCTCATAATTTTATTTCTTTCATATTTTCTTCTTCTTAATATGCATAATGATGAGTAATAAATATTGGTGTGGCAAACCACAAGTGGTCAGAAGTGTGAGCCAATGTTCCATCATCTTCAAACAATTTATATAATCAGAACATAAATGAGCTGACGGTCTAACTAAAAGCAAGGGGAAAGATTAATTTTATGAAATACTTATTATTTCAAGACACTTGATCTTAAAATCATAGAATAATAGCATAGAGTTGGAGGAGACCACATGGGCCATCCAGTCCAACCCCCTGTCATGCAGGAAAAGCACAAGCAAAGCACCCATGACAGATGGTCAGCTAGCTTCCATTTAAAAGCCTCCAAGAAAGGAGCTTGTGTGCCTTCAAGTTGTTGACCCTAAGGCAAACAGGTCACAGGGCTTCTTTACCAAGATCTGTTCAGAAAGATTATTCTTTGCCTTCCTCTATGATTCAAGGAATGTGACTTGTTTATGGTCATCCATTAGGTTTCCATGACTGAGCAAGGATTCAAATGTGTTTCAAGATCTGTAGTCCAACTACACTACATTGGCTATCAGCAAAACACTTATCTCCATTGAAATGATGTAAACCGGTATCATCATTCTAGGCTCAAATTTATTATGGAGCATCTCTGGAGCTTCTGTCAATGATACAGAGAAATATGGGCAGTGTTGATTCTGGCAGCCTTAACTAGTTCTGGTTTATTTACATGTATCCAAGACTTTGTCTGATTGCATTCTTTTGTTTTGTTATTATTCAATATCCAGATGAGCAGTAGACTGCATTTTCTCCAATTCATTGATGTGAAATTTCTTGATTAGTCTGACTGGCTATCAACTACCGCCCTGTATAAGTGAGGAATTGAGGACTGTGAGAGTGAGGGAGGGTTTTCTTGTAATCAAAGGGGACAAGGGAGGGCTAGTCATTGGGGGACAGTTCTGAACCTACAAAGGACAATCAGTGATGTAACACCTGAGTCTGAGATTCGGTCTCTGAATACTTCATGCCAACTTCAACATCTTCTACAAATGAACAAACTGGCGCTTGAAGTCATAGACTCGTTGTTGAATAGAGGTAGATGGACTTCAAGGAGAGTAGTCCAGAAATCTCTGGCTCAAATATTATTCAAGAGCCCAATAGAAGTCAAGATTGAGACCATCAACTGGCTATGTAGAGATTATCAATCTTGAGACCGCTCCACATGTCTTCTCACCACACTCGAAGACAGCTCATTAGTCAAAGAGTTGTTGGCACTTAGACCCCGGCTAAAATCATGGGGCATTAACATCAGAAGGGTATTTGTGGATCCCCTGGTCCACTCCCTTATTGCCGGCTTGAAATTATATCCCCAAGATTCAATAAGATCCAGTAATAATAGTGCAGACAGGTCTCCAGATAGGGTCCCCCCATTCTCAGAATTTTGTTTTGAGACCCCCTTATTGACTTCAGTCCCTGCCCAATCTATTTCTCAATCTCGCCCATGGACACTCCCCTTGTTCAGCCCACCCAGTATCCCCGACGACTCCCTTCTTTCAATACCACAATGAACATCTTCAACCACCAGTCAAGACAGAATCCTATGTTGCTCTCCACCTGCCCCGAGATGATAGTTCCATTCAGTCTATCTTCCCCGGGGGGGGGGGGGGTGAGCAGAGGGGGGGAAATTGAGGTTATGTGGGGGAGGAAGAATGGTGGTCACTATTATCCCAGGGAGAGGTGCAATAAAGTGCTTATTACCCTGGAAAAGGATGGACGTGGTAGCCTTCATGACAGACCCTCTGGACTGAAGGTTCTGCTGTTAAATGCCAGATCCATCAACGTCAAAACATCTGTCATTCAGGACTTGCTCCAGGATGAGAGTGCGGATCTGGCTTGCATCACCAAGACCTGGTTGGATGAGCTAAGCGGGGTAAATCTCATCCAGCTGTGCCCGCTAGGTTTTGGGGTGCACCAGCAGGCCAGGCCCAGGGGGCAGGGAGGAGGGGTCACGGTTGTCTTTTAGCAGTCCATCTCCCTGGTCAGATGTACCATCCCACAATCTTCTGGTTTTGAGTGTGTCCACCTGAAGGTGGGAACCCGGGACAGCTTGCAGATTCTGCTGGTGTACCGTCCACCTTGCAACACAGCAGTCTCCCTGCCTAAGCTAGCAGAAGTGGTCTTTAGCCTGATGTTGGTTTCCCAGTGACTGGTAGTGCTGGGAGACTTTAACATTCATGCAGAGGCCATTTTAACAGATGCAGCTAAAGACTTCATGGTTGGCATGATGACCATGGGGCTGTCCCAAGAAATGTATGGACCCACCCACCAGGCAGGACATACACTCGACCTAGTTTTTGTTGTGGACAATGGAGTGGTTGGATTGGAAGAGCAAAATATTAATTCATGTCATGGACCACCATCTGATCAGCTTAAGACTCACTGTGACCTCAAACCTCCGCAGGGATAGTGGACCGATTAAGATGGTCTGCCCCAGGAGACTTATGGATCTGTATGGACTCCTGAGGTCTCTTGGGGATCTTCCTGCCATGGAGGTTGATGATCCTCTTGATGCCTTGGTTGATCGCTATAATACCAAGATGACCAGGGCAATAGACACAATCGCCCCTGAACGTCCCCTCTCATTACGTAGTAATCTGGCTCCTTGGTTTTCTGAGGTGCTGGCGGAGATGAAGCAAGTTAGAAGGAGATTACAGTGCCTCTGGAGGAAAACTCGTGGCATCTCTGACCGAGCATGGGCTAGAGCCACAATTTGGGCCTATTCCAAGGCTTTGCGGGCAGCCAGCCCCGGTCCAACGTAGAGGCGACTGAAGCCACTGTTTCAGGCGCACTTCGATAGGGGCACTGTTGAGCACCACCGTAGCCGCCGCGCAGCTCCATAGGGGCCTCGAGGTTCCCGCAGGCGTGGAAGGCATTCGGGGTATGTATGGGTGTCCAGGGGAAGCTCTGGAAAAGGCAGCCGTAGAGAGAGGGTAGCCCTTTGGCCCCGGCATGGGGCGAGTAGTGGGTCAGTAGAGCTCTCTGAGCGGCGCCTGTGGGGCGGGATGAGCCGGGACGGGGCCCTGGGTTTTTCCCGGGCGGAGGGCCGCTCCTGACGTCGCTCCACCTGGCAGTGCGGTGCCGTCGAGTCAGGAAACCGGGGCAGGTTTGTTCAGTGTGCGAGTGGGGAAGGAGAAAAGGCAAGTTCCTTCGCCCTCTCCCTCGCCTGGCCTCGCGAGCTGGAAAGCCAGGGGGAAGCAGATGTCCATGTATAATTATGTGAGAGGAAGTCATAGGGAGGGGGGAGAGCAAGCCTGTTGTCTTCTGCCTTGGAGACTACAATGTGGAAGAATGGCTTCAAACAAATTACCCACATTATTTGCTTTGAACTGGATTGTCTGTCTGATAATAATAATAACAACAGTAATAATAATGAGAAATGATAACAGGAATATGTCTAGACGAGAGTGACTGAAGTTATCAAGGATTTGGAGAACAATCCCTATGAGGAGTGGTTTGAAGAGCTGGGCATGTTAAGCATGTGGAAGAGAAGGTTGAGAGGAGACAGGATGGCCATGTATAATTATGTGAGAGGAAGTCATGGGAGGGGGGAGCAAGCTTGTTGTCTTCTGCCTTGGAGACTACAACGTGGAAGAATGGCTTCAAACAAATTACCCACATTACTTGCTTTGAACTGGATTGTCTGAGTCCATACTGCCATATATCCCAGTTCAAAGCAAGTAATGTGAGTAATTTGTTTGAAGCCATTCTTCCACGTTGTAGTCTCCAAGGCAGAAGACAACAAGCTTGCTCCCCCCTCCCATGACTTCCTCTCACATAATTATACATGGCCATCCTGTCTCCTCTCAACCTTCTCTAAATGGGTTTTTAGTCAGATGTACTATTTACAGTAATTTACAGTAATTCTGATAATAATAAATGATAACATGAATATCATATTCATGTTATCATTTCTTCTTATTATTATTTTTATTATCAGAATTATTGTAAATTATTGTAAATAGTACATCTGATTAAAAACCCACATTACCTGCTTTGAACTGGGATATATGGCAGTATGGACTCAGACAATCCAGTTCAAAGCAGATATTGTGGGTTATCCTGCCTTGATATCCTGGGTTATAGAGCTGTGTGGAAGGGCCCAAATTCTTTCTCCTTCTCTGCAAAAGGATTCTGGAAAGTGTCCAGAGGAGGGCCAAATCTACGGCAGGCATCCTCAGAGTTTCTGAGGTCTGTTGGAAACTAGGCAAGTGGGGTTTGTATATCTTTGTTGAGAGGTGTTAGCTGGCCCTGATTGTTTCCTGTTTGGAATTCCCCTGTCCTGAAAAAGGAAGTGTATATTCTCTTGGGGCTGCATTCTCCAAAACAAAACTGATTATTAGCAAGTTCAAAGTCTGAAAAATCTTCTGAAGAGACAGCATGATCAGGAAACCTTTGTGTAGTACTTGTAGACTAAAAATAATAAAAAATGAAAATTGTTGCAAAGTTTATTAAAATATTTGCATTCTAAAATGCAAGATTGGTGTTCATTCTATGTAATGTTACTATATGAACATAATGTTGTTAATAAGCTTCTGGTTTGTAAGGTAAACTCTTTTATCCGTTCTATTCACTTCTACCTTCTACCTTTTATTTCTCGATGATTGGGTTTTTTTTGGGGGGGGGGGGGACCAAAATTCTGCTTTGCTTACACTTGAAAATTTCCTTGGGCTGGCTCTGCGGGTAGCCAGGAAGGCTTTCTCGACTGCCTGCATAACGTCTGCAACTAATAGATCATCTGAGTTTTTTCAGGTTGTTGGAGAGCTCCTCCAACCTCCTGAGGTGGGGGAGACCTTCGAGAACTCGGCAACTCAGTGCAGTGAGTTCACACACTACTTTGCTGACAAAGTCACTCAGATACGCCTCGAGTTGGATACCAGTCTTAATGCAATGCAAGATGAGGTAACCGAGGCACCTGTCTGTCAGATTTTGTGGGATTCGTTCCAGCTTGTTCAACCTGATGACATGGACGGGATCCTTGGGGCTGTGAGAGTGACCGCTTGTGCTCTGGATCCCTGCCTTTCTTGGTTAGTCAAACTGGCCAGAGGTGGGTTAGTAGAGGCATTTGTGACTATAATAAACACCTCGTTGATTCAAGGGAAATTTCCATCAAATTTCCATCATCGTGATATTAAGACCAATACTGAAAAAAACCTCCCTTGACTCTACTGTACTAAACAACCACAGACCGATCTCTAACCTCCCTTTTTTGGGCAAGGTGCTAGAGCGGGTGGTTGACTCTCAGCTCCAGGGATTCCCAGATGACAGATTTTTCTAGACCAGTTGCAGTCTGGTTTCAGATTTGGGCACAGTACCAAGATGGCTTTGGTCGCCTTGGTGGATGACCTCCATAGGGAACTAGACAGGGGGAGTGTGACCCTGCTGGTTCTCTTGGACATCTCAGTGGCTTTTGATACCATTGATCATGGTATCCTTCTGGGTCGGTTCTCTGGAATGAGCCTTGGGGGCACGACTTTGCTGTGGCTCCGGTCCTTCCTGGAGGGCCATTCCCAGTTGGTGAAGCTGTGGGACACCTGCTCGGACCCCAGGTCATTGACCTGTGGGGTCCTGCAAGGTTCCATTCTGTCCCCCATGCTTTTTAACCTCTACATGAAACCGCTGGGAGAGATCATCTGGAGTTTTGGTGTTCGGTGCCATCTCTACGCAGATGACACCCAACTCTACTACTACTTCCTACCGAAATCCAAGGAAGCCCCTCGGATACTGGATGAGTGTCTGGCCACTGTGATGCGCTGGATGAGGGCGAAAAAACTGAAGCTTAATCCTGACAAGAAAGAGGTCCTCCAAGTCAGTCACACATCGGATCGGGGTATAGGGTGGCAACCTGTGCTTGACTGGGTTGCACTCCCCCTGAAGACACAGGTCCGCAGTCTGGGGGTCCTCCTGGATTCAGCGCTGACACTTGATGCTCAGGTGTTGGTGGGGGCCGGGAGGGCCTTTGCAAAACTAAAGCTAGTGTACCAGCCGCGACCATATCTTGTGAAGTCTGACTTGGCCATGGTGGTCCATGCATTAGTTACCTCTAGATTGGACTATTGCAATGCACTCTGCGTGGGGCTGCCCTTGAAGATAACCCGCAAACTTCAATTGGTTCAGCGATCAGAAGCCACATTACTAACTGGAGCAAATTACAGGGAGTGGTCAACCCTCCTGTTTAGAAACTCCATTGGCTGCTGTTCATTTTCCAGTCCCAATTCAAGATGCGGGTTACCACCTACAAAGCTCTGAATGGTTTGGGACCCACCTACCTTCGTGATCGCATTTCCCCCTACGAACCTGCACAATCCCTTCAATCTTCGGGGGAGGCCCTCCTCTCGCTCCTGCAGCCGTCACAGGCATGGCTTGTGGGGACGAGGGAGATGGCCTTCCCCATGGTGTCCCTTCAACTCTGGAACTCGCTCCCCAGGGAGATTAGGCAAGCACCCACTCTAGCAGCTTTTAGGAAAAGTTTTAAAACTTGGTTTTTCCAGTGTGCTTTTGAAGAACAAATACCCAATTCTCATGTCAGGTCCCTTCCCAGTGATAATTGTTTTTCTGATGAACTTTATCTTGTTTCTATGTTAAGAATAACCTTATTGTTTATCTCACCCGAGTTACGCACTAAATGCAGCACTTTACCTACCTACCTACCCACGGGTTTTACAATTTTCACTCCTCGCACTTTGGCCCAGCTCACCCTCATTTAAATTTTTGTACTATTTTATTATGTTTTTGTTACTATGTTTTGTTTCACTATGTTATTGTATAAGTATTTTTACAGGATGTTGTTGTGTGTCTTGTATGTATTTTATTTTGTTTTATTGTAATTGCTTGGGCTTGGCCCCATGTTAGCTGCCACGAGTCTCTTCAGGGAGATGGAGGCAGGGTACAAAAACAAAGTTGTTGTTGTTGTTGTTGTTGTTGTTATTATCATTATTATTATTATTATTATTATTATTATTATTATTATTATTATTATTATTTCAACCAATTTCTGAAAACGGGGAAATCATCAAGGACTAATAAAAATCAATGTCATGAACATTTTTTCATATTAAACTTAACTATATATATCATGCCTGTTTCTGCAATGTATCTGAATATATCAGTATGTACAACAATATTCATATAAGAATATGAAAGCATGTTCTATACATCTTAAGCAAAAGTATACAGTTAAGGCCAGAGTAAATATACAATAGTGAAAATCATCACTTTGTCGTTAAAAATCAAAATTTCTAGTATGGAAGCAAATTGTAGAAGAAGATATACATTTTCCATTTTGATAAAACAAATGCATGTACTTTAAAAAGATGTATTTGTTAATTTGTTTTTGATTTTTTATCTTTACTTTCATATTCAAACAAATAAAAGCTAGAACCCAGAAATATTTGATTCCATCAAAGCAGTGTGATATGCAGAATGAAGCACGCAGAAATGATGATTCAAAGAGGAAGTTTTTTAAAAATGTAGTAGATTTTTCTGTGTTAAAAAAGTACGAGATGAAAAATAGCTGATAGTCATTAGCAATTCTGTTATATGTTTCTTATGCCTTTCTAGAGAGCATTCATCTTCAGATGGATTCCATTTTTCCAGATATTAAATATTATGACTTACTAATTCATATTACCAAGTTTTTTTCCAGTGAACTGCTTATTTCTTATCATAAAGAACAACAGTGTTTTACTAATGACTTTTTAATGAGTAATAAATAATTGTTCCATTAATATAAAGTGTGCTGATTGTTCTACTCATGGACTCATTTCTCTTTTGCTTATGAACCAAAGATTACCAAATTGTAGATGCATAATAAAGGTACAGCAATAATTATATTTATAAAGAGATTGGATATTTGCAATACAAAAATTAAGGTTGTTTATATCTATAGAGCTGGATATATTTTAATACAATTTACAATGCATTTTTCACAAGAAGGTCTCTCAGTTTCAAATGACCAGCAGTCATGAATTTATAAATGGCATAGTGTAGGTAAAATGGTTGGTACAAACTGATTTGGCTTCAGATGTCAGTAAGCTGAAATCCAACAATTTAATAGAAATTCAAATATTTAGTCCATGATTGCAAGTCATATTGAACCTATGCCAAGCCTAAGACAAATGTATAATATTGTTGTCTTGGCAAGATTTGTTCAGAAGTGGTTTGCCAGTGCCTTCCTTTGAGGGTAAAAACATGTAACTTGCCTAAGATCATCCAGTTTTGATGGTTCAGCAGGGATCTGGACCCTGGTCTCAAGATTCCAATCCCTTATATAAACCACGTCACTATTTCAGTTCTTCAATTCAATCATAATTGACTTGAAATAGAAAGTTTGGAACTATCATTAGATAAAGTGAAGCTAAAGAGCAGGCAATGGCAGTGAGATTTTGGTGGAGAGAGCTGCATATGTCATGTAGGCTGCATCTATATTATATAGGCCTGTGCAATCAATGAAAAAAATGATTCAATACTAATTACAAAATTGGGGGTAAGGGGAAAACATTTCTAACATTTTTACGAAATTGGACAGGGTCTGTATCACAACTATAATGAGTTAACTACTTTTTCATTACTTTTTGTTAAATAATTGTGCCAATGGGGAAACTTTAGGGGCACCTTTCTCTCTCATTGTTACAGCTATCAGTATGAAACTTGCTATATTTATAGAACACATTAACCACTGTTAACCCATCAAACTACAGAATGTTTCACTCATCTACAGATTTTTGAGGAATTAACAAAGCTATCTCCTTGAATTTTCTAAACATTGACACAAAATAACAGGATCATTCCCCCCCAAGCTTCAGAAATATTTTCTTACATCTAATGTTTTTTGGGAATTTTCTAAAGTTTTGACAAAAGCATTAAAAAAACCCACAACAGCAATCTCATTGAATGTAACCAACAGAACTTCAATGTGGGGATTTATTCCCAGCCGAGCACAAATTTACTTACTAGCACTGAAATATTAGTCAGTCCCCCTCTTTGCAGATTTAACAATTTACTGGGACTCTGGCTTCTGGTAGGAGGGACAAATCTCTCTCCCATCCTAATTGGAGCTTTCTGATGCTGAGCAGAATTGTGGGAAATGTAGTTTACATCAAAGCCTTTTGAATTATCTGCCATAGGGCTCCACACCTACCCAAATTACATTTCCGAGAATTATGTGCTCTCAGTCTATTTCTCAGCTCACTCAGCTAATCCCCCTGCTGCTTTCCATTCCTCCTGGTGAGAGGCAGCCTATCTCTTCTTAATTTAATGAGAAATGGCAGCCTTTTTGGCTTCACCTCACTTGTGCTGAAAATGAATCTGACTTCTGAGCATTACAGAATTCAAACAAAAAAGTATTGGCAGGGCCGGTTCTTAATGGAGGCCCATGAAGCAGAAATCTCATGTGAATCGCAAGGACTTCCTTGTTCCACGGTGAGCAACCCAATGGTCGCCGCTGCCGCAGCCATCACCGCCAGTAAGTTGGGGTAGGCATAATTTTGGGGGGGCACGGCCCTAGGTTTGTATACATACTGAAAAAACCTAAGGCTGCTCCTGAGTATTGGATGAATTTTTATTCTTAAGTCTTTGTGTGAGTGCCCTCCCCCATGTTTCTTAATATCTGTTTATATTTTGTTTTATTTATTTATTTACATCATTTCTATCCCGCCTTTCTCACCCAAAGGGAATTAAAGTGGCTTACAGACCTGCCAAAAATTCAATGCCAATAAAACAACAATAAAATCAAATAAAACAGAAAGCAATTAAAAACAATTTACATTAAGCATTAAAACACATGTAGACTAATGAAGTTTAAAGAAGACTAATGTGCTTGGAAAGCCAAAGAAAGAGATTCTATTTGCCAACCCAACCGCTATTCTGCACTCTTAACATACTGTCCAAATCAGGCTAACAAGTAAGACTGGTGACATGATTTTAACTCTCATGGCTCAATGCTCAAATGCATTGGGGTAGTTTTACAAAGTCTTTTGCCTTCTCGGTCAAAGAGTGCTGGTGCCTCACCAAATTGACATTTCCCAGAATCCCATAGTATTGAGTATAGTGATGTCAACTGGATTAATAATATAATATAAAGCTAGCCACAGTCAAAGTAAAAACTAATTACCAGTCTGCTTCTTCTCCAGGCAGGAAAATTTATTGGGCAGAAAATTTATTGGGCAGATCTTCTATAGAAGTAAAAATGGAGACTGTCTGGGATGCAAGCAAAGCTGTCATAAGAGGGTTCTTTATACAACAAAATGCAATTAGAAACAAAATAAAAAGGGAAAATTGGATAAAATAAATGAAGCAATTAAAGAAAAGGAAAGAGAACTTCACGCAAACCCATCCAACAAAAAAACAAAGGAAGAAATAAAGTTTCTACAAAAACAGCTAGACTTGAGTTTATCAGAGGAGATAGCAAAGAAATTAACGAGATGGAAACAGAAAAATTTTGAATGGGCGAATAAAGCCGGAAAGTGGCTAGCATTACGGTTAAGAAAGCAACAATGCTATACACCCATCATGAAAATAACAGACGGTAATCATATATATCATGAAACTACTAAAATCAAGAAAATATTTGAACAATACTACACAAATTTATACCAAAATAAAACAACTAACAAGGAAGAAATCCAAAAGTATCTGGATGGATTAAAGATAAATAGATTTACAGAAGAAGCTTAAACTGAGCAATCAGCACCGAGGAAATAGAAGAGGCAATACAATCCGCCAAAATAAACAAAGCTCCGGGACCCAATGGCCTCACAGCAAAATATTATAAAGTATTTCAGGAGAACTTAACTAAACCGCTACAAGCTATTATGAACTCGTTAAAAGAAGGGAAAATACCCGAATCATGGAAAGATGCATACATAACACTAATACTGAAGGAAGATAGAGACCCTCTACAACCAAAGAATTACAGACCTATATTACTTCTGCATGCAGACTACAAACTCTTTATGTCTATCCTAGCAAACAAACTGAAAAATATCCTAAAAAGAATAATCTCAAAAGATCAAGCTGGCTTTTTGCCAAATAGACAAATCAAACAGAATACAAGATGCCTCATCGATATAATTGAATTATTTGATAAACATCCCAGCAGGAAATTAGCAATACTCTTTTTAGACATAGAAAAAGCATTTGACAGCTTATGCTGGGATTTTATGATGGAAGCTCTGCAAGCACATGACATGGGAGACCAATATATAAAAACAATAAAAACTATCTACAAAGATCAATATGCACAGTTAATAATCAATGGGGAGAAAACACAAAGAATCAGAATAAGATGTGGCACCAGGCAAGGTTGTCCATTATCGCCACTCTTGTTTATTATGTGCATAGAGATGCTTATAAAACAAATAAATGGAAACAAGGAGATAAAAGGTGTTCGGGCAGCAGGAAAAGAATACAAGATTCGTGCCTTCGCCGATGATATTGTTCTAACTCTGGAAAACCCCAATGACTCAAAGAAAGAATTAATTAATATCCTAACAAACTTCTCAGAATTAGCTGGGTTAAAGATAAACAAAGAGAAAAGTCAATTTTTAACAAAAAAACTCACAGAAACGGAAAAACAAGAACTAAAAGAAAACACAGAATATAATATTGCACAGAAAGCCAAATATTTAGGAATATACATTACAAAGAAAAAATCAGAACTATTCAAAAATAATTATAAAAAAGTGTGGAGAGAGATAAAGAAAGAACTAGCAGAATGGGACAAACGAGGGCTCTCCCTATTAGGGAGGATATCATCTATCAAAATGACAACACTGCCAAAAATGTTATTTTTGTTTCAAAACATACCAATTATTAACAACGAAAAAAATCTTCAAAATTTGGCAAAAAGACATCTCAAAATTTATTTGGGCTGGGAAAAAACCAAGAGTAAAAATGAAAATACTTAATGATGATAAAACAAGAGGTGGCTTATCCCTTCCAAATTTACAACTCTACTTTCATGCATGCTGTTTGGACTGGATTACTTAGGCGATCCCTCGTAGTTTGAGGATGATAGTCTTCCATCCTTGGTATCTTGGGGGTGGGTTCTTAGGTGGCTGAAGAGACCTATTCTTGACCCGCATATTATCCCGCAGTGAGGACATTGGTTTCCAGGTGGAAGGCGGTCCCGGTCGGGGTTAGCTTGACGCTCCTTCCTCTTGGCACATTTCTCCCTTAAGCCCTCTGTTCGTGCCTCTTCGAACTCCGCAGCACTGCTGGTTACAGCTGACCTCCAATTGGAGCGCTCAAGGGCCAGGGCTTCCCAGTTCTCAGTGTCTATGCCACAGTTTTTAAGGTTGGCTTTGAGCCCATCTTTAAATCTCTTTTCCTGCCCACCAACATTCCGTTTCCCATTCTTGAGTTCGGAGTAGAGGAGCTGCTTTGGGAGACGGTGATCGGGCATTCGGACAACGTGGCCAGTCCAGCGGAGTTGATGGCGTTTGAGCATTGCTTCAATGCTGGTGGTCTTTGCTTCCTCAAGCACGCTGACATTTGTCCGCCTGTCTTCCCAAGAGATTTGCAGGATTTTCCTGAGGCAACGCTGATGGAAACGCTCCAGGAGTTTGGTGTGACGTCTGTAGACAGTCCACGTTTCGCAGGTGTAGAGCAGGGTTGGGAGGACAATGGCTTTATAAACAAGCACCTTGGTATCTCTACGGATGTCCCGGTCATCAAACACTCTCTGCTTCATACGGAAAAATGCTGCACTCGCAGAGCTCAGGCAGTGTTGTATTTCAGTGTCGATGTTGACTTTTGTGGAGAGATGGCTGCCAAGGTAGCGGAAATGGTCAACATTTTCTAATGTTACACCGTTAAGCTGTATTCCTGGCTTTGCAGAGGGATTAGCTGGTGCCTGTTGGAAGAGCACTTTGGTTTTCTCGATGTTCAGTGAGAGGCCGAGCTTCTTGTATCCTTCTGTGAAGGTGTTTAGAGTGGCTTGTAGGTCTACTTCTGAATACGCACAGACTACGTTGTCATCAGCATATTGGAGTTCTATAACAGATGTTGTGGTGACCTTGGTTTTGGCTCTCAGTCTGCTGAGGTTAAATAGCTTGCCATCTGTCCGATAGATGATTTCCACTCCGGTGGGAAGCTTCCCATCAACAGGGTGAAGTATCATATTGATGAAGATGGAAAATAAGGTAGGGGCAATAACACATCCCTGCTTGACACCTGATTCCACCTTAAATGGGTCACTTTGGGAGCCGTTGCTGTCCAAGACTGTTGCCATCATGTCATCATGGAGGAGCCGCAGCATGTTCACAAATTTGTCAGGGCACCCGATTTTTTGGAGGATGGTCCAGAGAGCGCTGCGATTCACTGTGTTGAATGCCTTTGCAAGGTCAATGAATGCCATGTACAGAGGTTGGTTTTGTTCCCTGCATTTTTCTTGGAGCTGTCGTGCAGTGAAGATCATGTCCACTGTTCCTCTGGAGGGGCGGAAGCCATTCTGGGATTCTGGGAGGGTGTCTTCTGAGACAGGGAGCAGGCGGTTTGCAAGGATTCCTGCAAGGATTTTCCCGGCGGAGGTTAGAAGGGAGATACCACGATAGTTCCCGCAGTCTGTTCTGTCCCCTTTCTTGAAAAGGGTGATGATGGTGGCATCCTTGAAGTCTGCTGGGATTTTCTCGGTCATCCACACCTTTTCAATGAGCTGGTGGAGTTGTTGTATCAGCTCAGGTCCACCCTCTTTGAAGATTTCAGCAGGAATCCCATCAAGTCCGCTGGCTTTGTTGTTTTTTTGTTGGCTGATGGCATTGCTGACTTCTTCCAAACTAGGCAGTGCTGCAAGCTCATCCCTGGTTTGTTGTTGTGGGATTTGTGAGAAGGTTTCTTCAGTCACATTGGAGCTGCGATTCAGCAGGTTCTGGTAGTGCTCTTTCCAACGTAGTGCAATTGATGTTTTGTCGTTCAGAATTTTGGTTCCATCTGATGAGCGTAGGGGCTGTATGCCATGGTTTCTTGGTCCATAAATGATCTTTGTGGCTTTGAAAAATCCCTGAGCTTCATGGGTATCTGCAAGGTGTTGGATTTCTTCAGCCTTCTTTGTCCACCAGATGTTCTTGAGTTCTCTGGTCCTTCTTTTCCTTGGCAGCACAGTTGGTGTCTCTCTGCCATGTTTGGAAGGCTTTCCTTTTGTTATCAATCAGCTGTTGGATCTCTTTGTCGTTATCATCAAACCAGTCTTGATGTTTCTTAGTTAGGTATCCAATGCTTTCTTCGCAGGCTGTGATGATGGAGGTCTTCAGTTTGTTCCAATGTTCCTCAACATTTTTGGGGTGTTCTGTGGGTAGATGATCTTTGAGTGTTGTTTGGAGAAGGGCTCGTTTGGAGGGCTCCTGAAGGGCTTGGGTGTTCATTTTGCACCTTGTTTTTCTTCCTTGGAGTCTGTGTTTGGGGACGATCTTGATAGCCATCGTGGATTGGATTAGCCTGTTGTCATCAGCACCTGTCAGGGCTTTTGTGAGAAGCACATTGCAGCGGTCTCTGGCACGTGTAATAACATAGTCCAAGAGGTGCCAATGCTTTGACCGAGGGTGCTTCCATGATGTCTTGAGCTTGTTTTTCTGGCGGAAGAACGTGTTGGTGATGACAAGGTTGTGCTCTCCGCATTTGGTGAGAAGCAAGATGCCATTCGAGTTGCTGTTTCCAACCCCGTCTTTTCCTATGATCCCTGGCCACAGGTCAGAGTCCCTTCCGATTCTCGCATTAAAGTCCCCCAGGAGGATGATTTTGTCCTCCTTAGGTATCTCCGATAGGATGGTGTCCAGCTGACAGTAAAAAATTTCCTTGATGTCTTCGTCAGCATCTAGAGTTGGTGCATAGGCGCATATGATGGTTGCCTGTTGGTTTTTGGCAAGGTTAACTGAGAGGGTTGAAAGTCGTTCATTGATGCCAGTGGGTGCTTCAGTCAGGTGCTTCACCAGGTCGTTTCTGATCGCAAAGCCAACTCCGTGTATTCTTCGCTCTTCTTCAGGCAGTCCCTTCCAGAAGAAGGTGTAGCCTCCCTTTTCTTCCTTCAGCTGTCCCTCTCCTGCTCTCCGGGTCTCCTGAAGGGCTGCTATGTCAATCTTAAAGCGTCCCAGCTCCCTTGCAATGATAGCAGTCCTGCGTTCGGGGCGTTCGCTGTCAGTGTTATCTAACAATGTCCGTAGGTTCCATGTTCCAAAGTTCATTTTTCTTTTTTGGCCGCAGAGTGGTGACCCCTCTGGACACGGCAGTCCAGTCAGGGTAGGAGAGGCATACTATGTTTAGGGCACCTTTTCTAGCCCCTTCCCCGTTTGGGGTGAGCAGAGCGGATCCTAAAAAGGGCTGCTCAGTCATGGATACAGCTGCCGGACTACTCAACTGCCTCGGTCTTTGAGGTAGAACGACTGAGTCCATATCCACTGCCCATGTGCCAGTCTGTGACTAGGGGCTTCCAGATTTCACAGTCCTGCCCCCGTCGCCACTCGCTGATCGCCATGGGACTTTTGTACGTTTGTTTTTATTTTTGTTGGAAGACACCTGTGTGTGATTTTTTTTTAATGTGTGGAGATCGGTGCACGGCTGGTCAACACACAGTCTTCACAGAGTGAGGTTCCAGCAGTGGTGTGGTTAACACAACGAAAGTGGCTTCTCAGTCTATTGCAGCCTTCTTCCGCCTTCACAGCCGTTGTAACATGTACCATGTTATCCTCTGCCTGCTCCGCCGTTGAGGTCTTTGGGTCTTCGGATTGTGCTTGGTCTGGAACCTCCCCTGCAGCCACTCCTGGGAGTGCATCACTCCAGTGGTTGTGCCCACAGGTTCATCGGAACACGCAAGCCCCCTCACCACGGCAAGGGGACAATCCATCGAGGGGGTTGGACTGGATTAAAGAATGGGTGACCCTAGAAGACAATGAGCTATTAGATTTAGAAGGTATAAATCTCCCTTTTGGATGGCATGCATATTTAGATATACAAAAGGCCAAACCAACAGGCATATTTAATGATCATTACATACGAAGACCAATTCTAAACACCTGAAACAGATACAAAAAAAGAGTATATACAAAGACACCAGAGTGGATGTCCCCACATGAGGCACACTACAAAAGGGAGAACATCTTACAAGGGAAATGTTTAACTTACAGGGAACTGGTCCATACCAATTTGGAAAACTCAGAAATGAAATCCCTAGAAGAACTGAACCAATCAGGCCTTAAATGTAATTGGCTTTTATATCGACAACTGCGTGAGAAATTTAAAGAACAACTTAAAACCTTGGGTTTCCAGACTGCAAAAATATGGTTTGATGTGGCGATGTTCCAAAAACCAAAAGGACTTTTATCTTATATATACAAAAACCTACTGACTTGGCACACAGAAGAGGAAGTAGTAAAGGACTCAATGATTAGATGGGCTCAAAACATCGGCCAAGAGATAAAAATGGCCCAATGGGGAAAAAAAACATGGAATAGAAGAATGAAGTATACGGCATGTCAAAACCTAAAAGAAAATATTTACAAAATGCACTTGCGGTGGTATCTCCCTCCAGAGCGAAGATGTACAATTGCACCGATAAATGCTGGAAATGTGGGAAAGAAAAAGGCACATTTTACCACCTGTGGTCGTCATGCAACAAAGTAAACAGCGATTGGAAACAGATTCATGTACATCTAGAAAATTAAATATATTAAAAATATATTTTAATATATTAAATATATATTAAAAATATTAAATACAAATTTTAAAATGACACCACAAATGTACCTTTTGAACATGCCCAAAGAAGAATTGGAAAGGAAATATGGAAGAATTTTGTTTTACGTGACAGTGGCAGCTCGGATAGTATACACTAGATATTGGAAAACCTCAGAGGTACCTCCCTTAGCAGAACTGGAACAATATATTATAGAGTTGCTGATAATGGACAAAATAACGATGCACTTAAGAGGAGAACCTTTAGAAAAATTTGTTAATGAATGGCAACCAATGATCCAATATTTCAATGTAAAATTAATCTAAAAATGTACATAGAGGAAGCTAATAGACTGAAGGCAAGGAGGAAACGGATATAAATTTGGAACGTATAATATTTTTATATGTACTATACAAATAGAAGCCTGTGACCCCTTATTGAAAATATATTGTCTGAGAAATGATTATGAAAGACTAATAGGTGAAAGTGTGGCACTGTATGCAACAAACACCTGCAATGTATATATATTTGAATGAATGAAAATAAATAAACATATTTTTATATATATATATATATATATATATATATATATATATATATATGTACATACATACACACACACTGTCAAGGACAGAACGCCACAAGATCGAAGATAACAGAGTTTATTGGATTACAGAACTCAAAATGCCCGTAAAATACAAGGGCCAGGCAGTATTAGCCTTTAAAAGCAAAAAGGGGCAAGGAAAAACGTTCAAAAGATAAACCGGATTAAACCGAAGTTTAATCCGGGTAAAAACAAACAGCTTGCTTCAGCCTGGAGATAAACAAAACAGAAGCCGGGGAACAAAGTGTTCAAAAGAATGCAATTAATTGGCAGCAGATTCCTCTCTGCTGCCAGCACTGTGCTTTGAGTAACTTGAGTCACTCCTCCACACAGCAGGCAAGATTTCCAATACACACAGATCAGCCGAGGATTGAAGCAGTAGAGTAGACCCAGTTCCTTTCCGTAGTTCAAGCCAGAAGCAGACGTTTGTAGTTTCACCAAGTCCGAGTAGGGGGAAGTCAAGCCGTGGTCAGTTCAGTCCGAAATCCAAAGCAGGAGATGGCGTCCGTCAAGAAGACGACGGAAGGTCAAAGCTAATGAGATTAAGCACAAGTTTGCACAAACAAAAGCCCACACAATTCCTCCCGCCGTCTGACCCCAAATTCCAAAACAACTTACGTATCAGCACACGAAAACACACCAGTCTTCAGGAAAGCGTCCCACACAGATCCCAAGCGTTCGTCCAGATTACCTTGCCCAACGCAATTTGCAATTGCTCCCAAGCCTCATTTTATGCCAGTTACAAATCCTCATCACTATCAGCTGCCCTCCTTAACCCGGGCGTTTCCTCATCACTTTCCTCATCAGAGCTGGAACACCTCTGACTACGCCCCACAGCATCCCCAGCTGTGGATCCCGTCCCATCCCTCCAGCTTGTCCATGGGTCTAATCCTGAAGGTCCCCATTCATCTTCCATCCCATCATTGCCAGTGGCACCCAATTCCTCCCTCACCCGAGTCCAATCCATCTCATCCTCCTCCGAGCTAACCAACCCCTCCTCCATTCTCTCCGTAAACCCCTCAAAAGACTCTTCGTCAGATGGTGCTGCAAAGATATCTCGCAGTCTCTTTCTTTCTCGCTCCTCGAGAGTATCTGACTCTCGAGGAGTCTTACGCCCACGTCTGCCAGTAACAGAGCCATGAGGCTCAATCATAACACACACACACACATTATAGTTTCTCATGTAACTCACAAGTAACAAAGAATAGTTGGTTTTGTTTTTTGTTTGTTTTTTTGTTTAAAAAAATAGAAAGTTGGAAGTAATCTCCATTTTCAAAACTATAATCACATTTTATGCTGAATTTCAGATTTCTGTGAAAAGTTTAAAAAGAAAAACCACACACACTGTTCTTTGTTCTTTCCCTCTTCACTTCAGAGCTGCTATTGTATTCTGGGGTATACAAATATAACAATCTTTTTTAATGTGTTTCATTCATTCAACTATACATGCATTTTAAATTTTATAATTCATGGTTTAATAGAGTCTAATTAGAGTTTTAATTTATGTGGTACTGTTTTATTGTTTATTAATATGTTGTTGTTTTATTGAATGTATTTTGGGCAATGTAATTTGCTGACTGTTGTAAGCCGCCCTGAGTCCCTCCGGGTGAGAAGGGTGGGGTAAAAATGATGTAAATAAAATAAATAAATTCTTCTACAGCTACTCTTGTTCATAATATACAAGAGCCCACACTATCTGACTCACATTTGTTTCCTGCGGTGAATACTCATTTATTCCACAAAATATGTACTCAGATGCATACACACACACAAAATCTACTGGAACCATGTCTGCCTTAATGTATTGTTGTTAGATTCATTGGGATCTTAAAGAACTGGGCATGTTTAGCTTGCAGAAGAGAAGACTAAGAGGAGACATGATAGCCATGTACAAATATGTGAGGGGAAGTCATAGGGAGGAGTGAGCAAGCTTGTTTTCTGCTGCCCTGCAGACTAAGACACGGAACAATGGCTTCAAACTACAGGAAAGGAGATTCCACCTGAACATCAGGGAGAACTTCCTCACTGTGAGAGCTGTTTGGCAGTGGAACTCTCTGCCCCGGACTGTGGTGGAGGCTCCTTCTTTGGAGGCTTTTAAGAAGAGGCTGGATGGCCATCTGTCGGGGGTGCTTTGAATGTGATTTCCTGCTTCTTGGCAGGGGGTTGGACTGGATGGCCCATGAGGTCTCTTCCAACTCTACTATGCTATGATTATATGATTCTATATTTCACCCCCCACCCCCTTACATCAGAATAAAAAATTTGCAGAGATAAGGGTAAAGCAATGCTATGCAGAGATTTAAAAAGATATTAACTATGTTACTTAGCAGCAGAATAATTTCTTACTGAATTTAGAGGACCTATGTTAGCTTCCAATAAATATGATCTGTCAAGACTACTGAGCCACCTTGAGACTTCTTTTGAATAATTGGTTGGTGTAGATGCTGGGATGTAGATAATGTCAAAACAATAATAACAACAATGCATCACACATCCCTCTTAAGAGTCAATGGGCTTGCTCTCATAAAGGAAATCCACTCTGTGTATAAATTTTTCCCTTTGGCTTTTTTAAAATAATAATTCTTTATAAACACTCTGCCACCATATACCAAATCAGTGAAAAGAAAATACTTCTTTTTTGGTGTACAGTTGTTTCTTCTTCTAAAATCTTTCTTTGACAATTAAACTGTTAAGCCACTCTCCCACATATTTTTCTAACTTTGTATGTCTTTCTATTCTTTTTCTGGATGCATTTATTGAAACTTTATTTATCATTAGCACTCTCCCTCTTAATGTGAGAGCAGAATGCCATCAACAAACCTGAAGGCACGGAATAATTTTCACTGTGCCTGAGCCTCCCACCATTGTTAGAAGGTTGAATTGGAATACAGTAAAGTATTCCAATTTTCATAAGCCTTGCATTGTGCTGGAATCATTGAGTCTTTCTATCTTTGAGCGTGGGTAATTCTTGCTGCTTTTATCATGTATAACAATAACCTTCCCCATTTTCTATCAAGTTGTTCACCTAGCATTCCAAGCAGATAAAATTTCATTTCAAATTTGACTTTAACCATTTCTTCTAAAAAATGTATTTGTGCCCAGTTATTTCTTTTAAGTCATTACTCAGTGTAAACTTTTTCTTTGTCCTGACCCTTTATCATTGTTCCATTTGTATTTGTTTACCAAAATTTTGTGCCTACTTAACCATACAGTCTTTTACTTGTTCTCCTTCCATTTCATATGTTAACCTCAATTTCTACTACTTAGCAATTAAGTGGTCATCTTCAGAGTCCAAAACTGTTTCAAGTTCAGGTTCTGATTCAGAACTAAGCCTGTTGTTCACTTAGGCTAGTGCTGCCATCCTATTTGCCTCAAACCTAGCAGTGCAGTGAAAACAGGATGGCACTTACCTGTGTTGTTGTTCATTGCTGTGAGATGGCCTCAGAGCTCTAGAGACCTTGTGGTCATCACTTCGTGTAAGCAAAGGCACCTGGACAACAGGGAGATCAGCTGGGAGATTGCTCCTCTTCTTTTCCCTTCTCCTATCTTGTTGGAGAATTCTTGTTTACATCAGTAAGGGTGGCAAGAAACAGCCACAAACTTTCAGGAGCTCTTAGTTGCAGCTACAACAATGAATAACAATACAGATAAATGTTATTATCCCATGGGTTCAAACTTGGTTTGACCCTAATGGAAAGTGAGGACTCTGCTCCTGCCATTACTGCAGTTCAGGAGCAGAGTGATATGAACACCATCAAGGCAGAATGCAGGACTAGTCTAAAGCAGCAACACTTTGAGGAAGTCTTAGATTTTCTTGCTCATGTAGATGTGCCGGCTATTATACAAAAATTAACTGAGCATGTGGAATAAGAATGAAATCCAAAATGTAATGTGATGTCACTTTAAAAGCAATCATGTGGGAGAAGACAGATGGTAAAGAGTGACAGACCAGAAAGATACTGACTAGAGAAGTGCCAACTAGAATGAACTCAGGGCACATCCAGACAGTGCCTAAAATGCACACCCTCTCATGTTTTTACACGAAGCATTCAGGGAGGAGAAAAATCGTTCCCGCCCCCCTTCTCCTGCTGCATCATTTCTATGTGCAAGGAGAGGTCTGACAGCAGAAAAGTGCCGGCTGGATGGTAATTTTATATTTAAAGGCTTATTGGGGGGGGGTGCCCTGCCAGAAGGTCCGGGTGCCCTGCCAGGTGCCCTGCCATAAGGTCCTGTAGGGCATCTGGACACCCCCTCCCCAGAAAATCATGGGTGTCCACAGGTGGAGTTTGGACTGTAATGTGGGCCCAATTGGTTTTTTAAAAACCTGATTGGGCCTGCATTAAAGTCCTGACTGGAACTGCCCTTAGTGAAAGGATAGGATTGCCTACATGTTGTCTCACCTTTCAAAAATTGATTTAATGAACCTACTCTAGTTTAGAGTAATCAATAATAAACTCGTGCGCCAGCTGTGCCAGAACCTTGAGACACCAGACTTTGCCATGGTAGTATACACCTTAGTCACATCCCATTTGGACTACTGCAACGCCCTCTGCATGGGGCTGCCTGTGAAGATAATTTGAAAGCTTCAGCTGGTGCAGAGATCAGCGACCAGATTGCTAACTGAAACATCGATGGATTGTCATCTTCCCATGGTGAGGGGGCTTGAGTGTTACAATGAACCTGCAGGCACAAGCACTAGAATCATGCACTCCCAGGAAGGGCCAAGGGGAGGATACAGACCAAGCACAATACGAAGACCCTTCTCCAGTATTATAATTGGCACTTTAATGACTATGACAGCTTGGGTAACCACCCCTCCCCCCCCCCGATGATTTCGACCTATTTTGCACTTTTGGCCCAGATTCTTTGAATTTAACCCATGATTTTATCATTTTATTTCTGTTTGTGATTTTTTATGACTGTTTTTTATTGTTGCTTGATGTTTTTATTGTTGATTGATCTGTTCTATTGTTCTGCTTTTATATTGTTGTGTCTGGGCTTGGCCCCATGTAAGCCGCCCCGAGTCCCTTCGGGGAGATGGGACGGGGTATAAGAATAAAATTATTATTATTATTATTATTATTATTATTATTATTATTATTATTATTATTATTATTATTACTAGACCCTAAGACCTCAATGGCGGAGCAGGCAGAGGATAACATGGTACATGTTACAATAGCTGTGCAGGCAGAAGAAGGCTGCAACAGACTGAGAAGCCACTGTCGTCATGTTAACCACGCCACTCCTGGAACCTCACTCTGTGAAGACTGTGTGTTGACCGGCCGTGCACCGACCTCCACACATTAAAAAAAAACCACGCACAGGCGTCTTCCAAGAAAAATAAAAACAAACCAACAAAAGTCCCATGGTGATCTGTGAGTGGCAATGGGGGCAGGACTGTGAAATCTGGAAACCCCAGGTTTCAAGGTCAAAGGCAGTTGAGTAGTCCAGCAGCTGTATCCATGACTGAGTAGCCCTTTTTAGGATCTGCTCTTCTCACCCCACACGGGGAAGGGGCTAGAAAAGGTGCCCTAAACATAGTTTGCCTCTCTTATGCCTGACTGGACTGCCGCATCCAGAGGGGTCACCACTCTGTGGCCAAAAAGAGAAATGAACTTTGGAACATGGAACGTATGGACACTGTTGGATAACACTGACAGTGAATGCCCCGAATGCAGGACTGCTATCATTGCAAGGGAGCTGGGACGCTTTAACATCAACATAGCAGCCCTTCAGGAGACCCGGAGAGCAGGAGAGGGACAGCTGAAGGAAGAAAGGGGAGGCTACACCTTCTGGAAGGGACTGTCTGAAGAAGAGCGAAGAATACACGGAGTTGGCTTTGCTATCAGAAATAACCTGGTGAAGCACCTGACTGAAGCGCCCATTGGCATTAACGAACGACTCTCAACCCTCCAAATTAATCTTGCCAAAAACCAACAGGCAACCATCATAAATGCCTATGCACCAACATTAGATGCTGACGAAGACATCAAGGAAAATTTTTATTGTCAGCTGGACACCGTCCTATCGGAGAAACCTAAGGAGGACAAAATCATCCTCCTGGGGGACTTTAATGCAAGAGTCGGACGGGACTCCGACCTGTGGCCAAGGATCATAGGAAAAGACGGGGTCGGAAACAGCTACTCGAATGGCATCTAGCTTCTCACCAAATGCGGAGAGCACAACCTTGTCATCACCAACACGCTCTTCTGCCAGGAAAACAAGCTCAAGACATCATGGAAGCACCCCTGGTCAAAGCATTGGCACCTCTTGGACTATGTAATTACACGTGCCAGAGACCGCTGCAATGTGCTTCTCACAAAAGCCTTGACAGGTGCTGATGACAACAGGCTAATCCAATCCACGATGGCTATCAAGATCGCCCCCAAACGCAGACTTCAAGGAAGAAGAATAAGGCGTATAATGAACACCCAAGCCCTTCAGGAGCCCTCCAAATAAGCCCTTCGCCAAACAACACTCAAGGATCATCTACCCATAGAACACCCCAAAATTGTTGAGGAACATTGGAACAAACTGAAGACCTCCATCATCACAGCCTGAAAAGAAACCATTGGATATCAAACTAAGAAACATCAAGACTGGTTTGACAATAACGACAAAGAGATCCAACAGTTAATTGATAACAAAAGGAAAGCCTTCCAAACATGGCAGAGAGACACCAACTGTGCTGCTAAGAAAAAGACCTATGCTAGTGCAAAAGTTGAGGTCCAAAGAAGGACCAGAGAACTCAAGAACATCTGGTGGATAAAGAAGGCTGAAGAAACCCAACACTTTGCAGACACCCATGACGCTCAGGGATTTTTCAAAGCCAGAAAGATCATCTACAGACCAAGAAACCATGGATTACAGCCTCTACGCTCATCAGATGGAACCAAACTTCTGAAGGACAAAACATCAATTGCACTACGTTGGAAAGAGGACTACCAGAACCTTCTGAATCACAGCTCCAATGTGGCTGAAGAGGCCCTCTCACAAATCCCGCAACAACAAACCAGGGATAAGCTTGCAGCACTGCCTAGTTTGGAAGAAGTCAGCAATGCCATCAGCCAACAAAAAAAACAACAAAGCCAGCGGACCAGATGGGATCTCTGCTGAAATCTTCAAAGAGGGTGAACCTGAGCTGATACAACAACTCTATCAGCTCATTGAAAAGGTGTGGGTGATTGAGAAAGTCCCAGCAGACTTCAAGGATGCCACCATCATTACCCTTTTCAAGAAAGGGGACAGAACAGACTGCGGGAACTATTGCGGTATCTCTTTTCTAACCTCCATTGGGAAAATCCTCGTGAGAATCCTTGCAAACTGCCTTCTCCCTGTTTCTGGGAAGACACCCTCCCAGAATCCCAGAACGGCTTCTGCCCCTCCAGAGGAACTGTGGACATGATCTTCACTGCACGACAGGTCCAAGAAAAATGCAGGGAACAAATCCAACCTCTGTACATGACATTCATTGACCTTGCAAAGGCATTCGACACAGTGAATCGCAGCACTCTCTGGACCATCTTCCAAAAAATTGGGTGCCCTGACAAATTTGTGAACATCCTTTGGCTCCTCCATGATAGCATGATGGCAATAGTCTTGGACAGAAACGGCTCCCAAAGTGACCCATTTAAGGTGGAATCAGGTGTCAAGCAGGGATGTGTTATTGCCCCTACCTTATTTTCCATCTTCATTGCTAATATACTGTCAGCAAGGAGCGTGGGGGTGAGTTTCTTCAAAACCATTGATCAATCAGCTCCAGATCAGCACCCTGATGAATTGATCTTCTGCCCTCACCAATTCTCCTCCAATGTCAGACTGCTTGCTCTCGTTCTGAGAAGCAGTACAGAAACAAAGACATCTGCAGTTCAAACACTTATTTTATATTTACAAAGATATTTACCTCGCAGCAAAAGCCATCGCTGGAAGCAGGTATTCTTCCTTTGCTGCATGGCTTGGCACACACAGTCCAACTGATAAGAAGCACATTCCTTAGTCCAAAGGAAGTCCTGTCCTCCAAGGCTGGAAATCACACCGCATAGGCCACAGCCAGCTGTCAGTCAAACTAGCCTGTTGTTAACTGTTTCATTGCTGAAACACACACTTGCAAAACAGCAAAAATACTTGATTCACATTTTATATACACACACAACCAAAATCCAACAGATACTTCACCTTGTTGATGGGAAGCTTCCCACCAAAGTGGAAATAATCTATTGGACAGATGGCAAGCTATTTAACCTCAGCAGACTGAAAGCCAAAACCATATATAGATGTATTAGAACATTATGAACATCACAATCAAAAAGAATTGGCAATCATGGCAATAGATGCAGAGAAAGCATTAGATAATTTAAATTAGATTTTTTTTCAAATATTAAAAGAAATGGATGCAGGATATTATTTTATCAATGCAATTGAATCAATATATGAAGACCAGGAAGCCAATATTTGGATAAATGGCCAAGAAGGAGAAAAAATAAAAATAGGAAAAGGAACAAGACAAGGGTGTCCCCTTTCTCCTCTTCTATATATATAAAAGGGTAATGAAATTTCGGCCTAGGACAAAACAACAAAACTACACATCCCAGAAACACTAAACTTGGCAGCACAACCCCTCATCCAAGACTCTACGTTCATACAACAAAAAGCTCCAGCTACTCCAGAAAACAGCCAGGCTTTGAGACTGCAAGGCTATTCACTGCTATTCCACCTGGCCAACAAAAGATTCCCATAAGCCACAGCAACGCGTGGCCGGGCAAAGCTAGTATTTTTATATTAGCATTGGAACTATTGTTAAACAACATAAGAGAAGACAAAAATTTAAGAGGATTAACTATAGGGAAAGAATCTTACAAAATAAGAACCTTTGTGGATGATCTTATATGTACAATAGAAAACCCTATTAATAATATTAAATTATGGCTGGAAAAATTTGAAGAATTTGGGAACATATCAGAATTTAGAATCAACAAGGAAAAATCTAAAATTTTAACTAAAAATATGACAAAAACAAAACAAGAAAGGCTACAAGATCTCACAGGGCTCTGTATTGAGAAGAAAATCGGATATCTGAGGATAAATTTAACAGCTAAAAACTTGCAAAACAATTATAGGTAGAATCTCGACAATCAGAACAAATGTGTTACCGAAATTAATGTACCTATTTCAAAATCTACCAATTATTAGAGGCAGTAAACTTTTTAAAGAATGGAACAGATAAATTTCAAAATTCATTTGGGTTGGCAAAAAACCAAAAATAAAATATATAAATTTAACAGACAACAAAAAGAGAGATGGTTTTGGATTTTTGAATTTAAATTTATATGCAGAAGCATGTGCCCTAGAGTGGGTAAAGTATTGGGCACTACTTAGCAAAAAGAAAACACACTTGAAAGACACGATTTAAGAGCAGGTTGGCATGCCTATCTTTGGTATAATAGGAAAAGAATAGATTTTTTTTTGAGAATCACTTTATTAGGGTATCATTATTAAAAATTTGGGAAAAATATAAAACCAACTTTTACCATAAAACACCACCATGGATATCACCATTGGAAGCATGTCAAAGAAGAGAATTAAGATGGACTATATGGCCAACATACGAGGACTTACTAGAAAGAAATAATTCAAACTGGGAACTAAAAAGTATAGAGAAATTAAAAACCAAATTTGACAAAATTTCTTGGTTCCAATATAGACAAATACAAGACTATTTTAAGGAAGACAAAAAAATTGGTTTCATGGAAAAAAATTCCATCTGGGACAAAATAATTCATAGCAAGAAAAAGATAATAGCAAAAACCTATAAAATACTTCTAGAGTGGAGTACAGAAGAAGAAATGGTAAAAGAATGTATGATCAAATGGTCAAAAAATATTGGAAGAACAATAGGACTAAATGAATGGGAAACAATGTGAGCCAAGAAAATCAATTACACATATGCATATGAATTAAAAGAAAATTGGTTAAAAATGATGCACCAATGGTACATGTCCCCACAGAAAATAGCCAGCATGAGTCAATGGGAGGAGTTATGGATAAAGAAATTAGGGTATGCATATTCAGTGGAGATCAAGGAGAATTGGTATAAAATGTTCTACATGTGGTACTTGACTCCGAAGAAATTGGCATTATACAATAAAGGAAAAATGGATGAAAAGTGTTGGAAATGTGGAAAGAAGACTGGCACTTTCATCCACATGTGGTGGGAGTGCAAAAGGGTTAAAAAAATTCTGGTACGAAGTGTATAAAAATATGATGAAAATTCTACAAAAACAATTTGAATTCAAACCTAAAATTGTCTTATTGGGAATTACAGATCCACACGTAGATAAAAACACAGATAAACTTATATTTTATTTTACGACTGCGGCTAGAATTATATTGGCACAGAGATGGAAACTTGAGGAAACTCCCAATACCGAACAATGGATCTCTAAAATATTGGACATTATGAACATGGACATTCTTACACAAAAAATGGCCCAGGACAGAATATCAATTAATAGAACGGATTGGAAACCACTGATAGATTACTTATGAAAAGAAAAAATAAATATGTATATAAAGTTGGATTATTGAGAATCCCAGGGCGATTCTAAAAGGCAAATGTATAGTTATCTATACAACTATAAAGGAGAACGTAAAAAAAAAGGGGGGGGGACGCCACAGTACGGACTCTGGAAGTAGTAGGAAAATTATAGCAACTGTGTTTAGAGGTTTTTTTCCAGTTTTTTTTGTTTTTTGTTTTGTTTGTTTTTTGTTTTGTTTTTTATTAACCATTCTCTCTCTCTCTCTCTCTCCCTTTCCCCCCTTTTTTCTCCTCCTGCTCCTTCCCCTTCCCTCGTATTCCATGCCCAACCCCCCTCTCTCCTCTCCCTCCCCCTCCCTAACCATCCATAGCAGTCAATTTGGTTTTTATTGTATCAAGAATATATATATATATGTGTGTGTGTGTGTGTGTTAAAGAAAATGTAACACTGTTGTTTACAAATCTTGCAATAAAAATGATTTTTAAAAAAGAAAATAGCTAAAATTTCAAAAAAATACAAACTATAAATGCTGGAAATGTGAGAAGAATGAAGGGACCTGTTATCATTTATGGTGGAACTGCGAGAAAGTCAAAACATTTTGGAAAAAAAAATACACAAATCAATTCAAAAAAATTTAAAGTATAAAATACCCTTAAACCCGGACCACTTCCTGCTTGGAATGACTCATTTTGAATGGACATTAAACACAGATAAACTCTTTATATACCTTACTACTGCGGCAAGAATTTTTTATGCTAGATCATGGAGGACGAATTCTATTCCGGAAAAAGAAGAATGGATAAGGAAAGTAGTAGGTATCATGAATATGGACAAATTGACAGGGATACTCTCAAGATCTCAAGGGAGGACTATAAAGGAGACGGATTGGTCCTCCTTCATTGAGTGGCTAAAAATCAACAAAGTAAAATGGACAATATAGAAACAGGAGAAGACTAAATAATTGAAATGGACAATGCAAATAGATTACCACCGCTTTGGGACATAAAATTTTGGATTATTAAGGAATAAACAGAAGAAAAAAAGAAAGAAAACGGTTTTTTATCTTTTCTTTTTTTTTTACACCACAAAGAAGTTTGGAAGGTCTTATCACCCCTTTTTATTTTTACTGTCTGGGTAGGCCTGTCAGAAAAGATAGGTCTTTAGATGGTTTTTAAATTTTGACAGCTCTTTTCGCTCTTGGAGCAATTTTTGGCAGGTCGTTTCACAGTCTTGGGGTGGCCGATGAAAAGGTCCTCTGGGTGACGGTCATCAATCAGGTTCTGGCTGGTTGGAGTAACTGCCCTGCAGAGGACCTAAGTGTTTGGAGCGAATTGTATGGGAGAATGTGATCCTTTAGGTAACCTAGACCCAACCCATGCAGGGCTTTATAGATCAAAATCAACACCTTGCACTTTTCCCGGAAACTAATTAGCAGCCAATGGAGTGACTTTAGGATAGGTGTAATATGCTGAGTCCTAGATGTTCCTGTAATCACTAAGTTAGAAGGGGATATCAAAATTTCAGAGTGAGGAAGAGAATACCAAATTCCACACTGATATATACACAGATGCAAAATTGACTCATGCCTACATACATTAGCAGGGGATCAGACATTGTGTATTATTTAAAATCTACTCCAAGAAAATAGCACTCCATGGATAGAGTTTTGAGATCACAGAGACAGGCACTCTTGGGAGTTACTAATAGAACTTAAGCTGGTAAACATTTCACATGCATTATCCATGCTGCTGTTTTTCTTGTTGTCGATTACTTGCATATTAATCTGTTGTTATCCACCCATAACCTTTAGTCAGGTGAAAAGAAGCAGAGATTTGTTGTTATTTTGCTATTCTTGGCTTTTACCTGTATTCATGAGTCCCTAGTCATGAACAATATAATTTTGAAGAACTATATTTAAATTTAATTACAGTAGAGTCTCACTTATCCAACATAAACGGGCCGGCAGAATGTTAGATAAGCAAATATGTTGGATAATAAGGAGGGATTAAGGAAAACATCAAATTATTATTAAGGAGGGATTAAGGAAAAAATCAAACTATTGAACATCAAATTATGTTATGGTTTTACAAATTAAGCACCAAAACATCATATTTGAAATCCAAAACACCTGGAAGATCAGAGTTGGAAACACACTGATATACTGTAATCTCTAGAATCCAATATTGAGCATAGAGGAATGGTAACACTGGAAAACCAAAGTTTGCTAAACACTGATATTGGTCAACTGTCCCCTGAATCTCATCTACCGTAGAGCTGGGTGGCTTTGTGTTGGGAAGGCTTGTGCCTTTCAGCCTAGCAGAATGGGCCTGGACTGGATAGCCTCTTAAGGGAGGGGATCTCTTGTGTTTCTAGGATTCTATGCCTCTAATTATCCCTGCTTGGGTTAGAAGAGAAGGAGGAGGAGAAGGAGGCTAGAACTGCAAGTTACTGCAAGGCTGTCAGAAGTAAAAGAGGGAGGAGGAAGAGGAAGAGAAAGTGTGTGGGGGTGAAAAAAGGGAGAAGGGAGAGAGAGAGAGCATCTGGAGCAAAGTGTGTGTGTGCAGGAAGAAAGGGGGGGGTCCTCTGCCCACCTGGCCAGGTCAGGAGATGACAGAAGGCAGCCAGCCTCCCACCCCACTCACCAGCCCTGTTTCCCTTTCCCAAGCCTGGCGGCTGCCTTGACTTCTCCCCCCCTTCCTTCCTTCCTTCCTTCCTTCCTTCCTTCCTTCCTTCCTTCCTTCCTTCCTTCCTTCCTTCCAATCATGAGCCCTTTCCCCCCACTGATTAGGAAACTAAGCTGGGTTGGAGAGATGTCTCCAAAGAAGGAGAGCAAGGTTCTGCATGCACCAAGAGCAAAGAGAGAGGAGAACCTTTCATTTCCCCCCTCTTCCGTCCCTTGCATACAAATGGCCCTCAATGGGAGGATTCAACTCCCTTCCCTCCAGAGATGTGCTTTGCTCCTCCTCCCCTTTTTTTCGCATGGGAAAGGGAGCCCCAGCTCTCACCGTGCATTGAATGAAGGAGCACCTATCAAAGGGTGCAATATTTCCAATCTGCCACCAGATGGCGTCGGATAATATGGAGTGTCGGTTAAATGGAAGTCGGATAAGTGAGACTCTACTGTATAATCATACACAAAAGCACATAGGTCAGTGTTCTGAAAGCACCTTGCTATTAAATTGCTAATGCTGCTCATTGATACAGAATTATGGCATGAAAAAAAGTTGACTCCCCCCTCTCATGTTTCTGATGAAATTCTTTGTCCCCTGTGAGGTTTTGATGTTGTTGGTTTTTCATGCTGTCGTCCAAATAGTTTTCTTTTGACATACAGGTAAATATCCTTTGTGTCATTATGCATTGATTTGAAACACCATCATTATTTTTACACAAACTGTTCTGTGAATTTTGGAGCTCTCCTTTAAGAAAATGCTGGTGTCTTTTATGTCTAACTCGGCATACATGTTTTCTGGATGTTATCATCACCTTTATTTATACTTAACATTTTCTTCAAAATCAGAATTCAAAATGGCTTACTAATTAAAACAAAAACAGTATTAAAACAAAAAATATGATCCTTCCTGGACGATCATACCCAGTTAGTGAAGCTGGGGAATACCTGCTCGGACCCCTGACCATGGTCCTGTGGGGTTCCACAAGGTTCCATTCTATCTCTCATGCTATTCAACATCTACATGAAACCACTGGGTGAGGTCGTCCGGAACTTTGGAGTTTGGTGCCATCTCTATGCAGATGACACTCAACTCTACTACTCTTTTCTGCCTAATTCCAAGGAAGCCCCCCTGGATCTTGGACCAGTGCCTGGCCATGGTGATGGACTGGATGAGTGCTAATAAGCTGAAGCTCAATCCTGACAAGACAGAGGTCCTCCTGGTCTGTTGTGGAGTCAATCGGGGTATAGGGTGACAACTTTTGCTTGGGGTTACACTCTCCTTAAGGACACAGGTCAGCAGTCTAGGGGTCCTCCTGGACTCACTGCTGATGCTTGATGCTGAGGTGTCGGCGGTGCCCGGGATGCCTTTGCACAGTTAAAACTTGTGCTTCAGCTGCAACCATACTTTGAGAAGTCTGACTTGGCCACAGTGGTCCACACCTTAGTTACATCTAGAATGGATTACTGCAACACACTCTATTTGGGGCTGCCTTTGAAGACAGCACAGAAACTGCAACTGGTTCAAAGGTTGGCAAACAGGTTGCTAACTCATAAGGAGTGGGGATTTTGAACTGCTCTTGTGTGTCAAGTATTTGGGAGTTGGTCCTTGGGTCTTTGCCCTTTCCTGGGGCCATGTGGCTTGAGTCCTCGTACCCTCTGGTCATCCTTTCAGTTTTTAGCTGATCTGGGGACAACCTTGAGTTCTGCAGTGTTCTCAATGGTAAGAGTGTTAGAAAGTTCCACACCTTCTGAACAAGTCTGATGCATTCTTTTGCAAAACTGGTGCAAGTTTTATTTTTGAGATTAGTAATTTTAATGATGTTTCTAATTTTTATCCATGACTTCCTTTTGTTATACATGTTTGTACTGTGATTTTGTTAGTGTATATCAATAATTGCTTCTGCTGCCGCTGCCGCTGCTACTGCTGTTGTTGAGTTTCAGGGTTTTTTAATCAGGTTGCTCCCCCCTTGTTTTGCTCATTACCAAGAACAATTAAATAAATAAAAAATAATAAAATTGTCCTTATTTCATCCCATATCTTGTGTCTAGTCTCATTATTCCTGTGATAGGACAGCAAACAATGCTATCTTTCTGCCCATTTCTTACAAGGAACAGCATGAGAAAAAGTTTCTCATAAAGTTAATTTTTTTCAGCATCCTGGAACCTTGTAGTCATTCAAAAATGCAGCTCTTGACTTATTTATTTATTTGTTTGTTTGTTTATTTATTTACAGTATTTATATTCTGCCCTTCTCACCCCGAAGGGGACTTAGGGCGGATCACATTACACATATAAGGCAAACATTCAATGCCTTAACATAGAACAAGGACAAGACAAACACGGGGATCTGAGCTGGCCTCGAACTCATGACCTCTTGGTCAGAGTGATTTGTTGCAGCTGGTTGCTCAACAGCCTGTGCCACAGCCCGGCCTTTGCCTCTAATACTTGACAGATACCTCTCCTGCTCATACCAACAAAGCAGTTCATAAGAACCTAGAAAAATCAATAACTTGTAATCATAAAATGCAAACTGCTAATGGAAATTTGTTACTTTGTCTTCTTAAAACTTTTTTAAAAATGATAGTTTAAGAAGGTAAAGAGTCTTAATTTGTAGAGTCCCCATAATGATAATATGCTTTCCTACATTAGCAATGAAAAGTGGGGATGTTATGGAAATTTTAAAAAATCACATATCTGGTCTGATGAGCCTTGTCATGCTGTCTGTGATTTTGTTCATGAGTTAAATGAGTGCTCAAGAGCCATCAAGAACATTCATGTTTTGAGTAGCCAAGAGACATAATATAATCAAAAGAAATTTTCTTTGGCACCTACATTAATACAAGGGGGTGCTGGATACTTACTTGTACAATGCTTCAAAAACTCCAACCACTTGACCAATAGGGATTATGCAAACGTAATATTCTACTGGAATCTTTATCATTGTTAGCAATATTAATTAATGAGGAAGCTTTAATCTGATCTTTATGTTTCTAAAAACTTATCAACATTTACTGGAATAATGTAGAAATTAGGATGGATTATGCATAGAATTTCACATGGCTCCAAATATTGTGATATATTTTAATTCAAAATGGTATATTTTGAAATAAAATATATTTAGAAATATATACTTAGATATTTATTTTCGTACACATGGTAGATTGATGTGGAAATAAGATGGCCTGCACATCTGAGTTACTTGTGAAAGTGATACACATCGGAAATAGACTGATCTAGCCATCTGTATTAGTTAGCTTTTTTTAACACCCATCTGTCTTATTGTACTCATATATCTGAAATAACAGAGGGGCAGGATGCCAATGTGAAGATTGCCAGTAATATATCATCTGTGAAAATTATGAAGTAAAATGCAATATATAAACCTGCAAAATGGGATGTTTGGTGAATTTTCACTCCAGAGTATCACAAATTATTTTTCTCCTCCATTAATAATTCTCCTATATAAAAGTGAAAGTATATAGTATTGCATTAATGTACCTGAAAGGATCCTACATTGCTTAATTAATCTGGACCAAACTTTGTACACATCCCTTTCATTATCCAACTTAAAATACTGGTGAAATATTAAAAACCCTAACCCATTCCTTTTGTGTGTTACCTTTGTTATCTTATTTTTAAAATGATCTACATTGCTGAATCATGAACCTCATGCTGCCGTGCTCAGATGCAGCCAGTGTGTGAAGCAGCTGAAATCTGATTAGTGATTCATTTTTGAGACTCAGATGCCCTCCACTTCATTTTGTAAAGATTCAGAAGAGTTTTGGTTTGTTTCATAATCCAAATCCCCTCCAAATGTGACACACTGAGACAACATGAGCAGGAAAGCAAGCTTGCCAAGTTTTAGAACAATCAATTTTTAAGATTTTTTCCCAATTTAATCACATGTGATTAACCTAAATCACTTTCATATCAATGAGACTTTATTTTATCATTTTAAACTGATTTATGCAATGTTTTTTGACATGAAATAAATGAATGAAATAAAAATCAATCAGACTTATAAGCTTTGTAATTATTTTGTTAAGATTTATTCAATTAGTAGCAATGGAGAAAATTTAGAGGCTTGTTTCTCGATCATTTTTATTGGTATCAGGATGAAACTTGGCATATTTGTAGGTGACATTAACTACCTTAAGCCTGCCAAGCTTCATAACATTTCAGTCATCCAATGAATTTTAGGACTTTTAGGAAGTATTCAAGATATTCCCTTGAATTTTTGAACAATGAGACAACATAAGCAGGGCATAAATCCTGCCAAGTTTCAGAAAGATTCATTCATCTATTGATTTGTTCTAATGTTTTAAAGTTTTTAAATTAAAATATTTTTTTAAAAAACTACAAGAGGTACCTCCTCAAATTATGGCACAGTGAAACAACATGAGCAGGGCAGCAAGCCTGCCAAGTTTCAGAACAATCAGTCTATTAGCGTAGATTGAGCAATGACAAATGGAAGAGTGCTAGAGCATCAGCAGGGATATATTCTAGGAGTCCAGGATATCTTCTAACACTATTTTCTATTTTCTAATGAGACTATTCATAAAATTATAAAGCTAACAATGAATATTTTTAAGAAATAGCATTTGAAAATGCATACCTGGGCAATGGTATGTAGATACTCTAGTAAATTATATAATAGAACACATAACAATTGTCTTTATGCCTGCATAAATGTTTGTGTTTGGCTGGCTGGTTTTGTTTTTAGTTGTATACATACTGATACAGAAGGCTGAAAAGCCAAACATAAAATCCCATAGGCCAACTGGAACACTATAAATCCTTGGAAACAGCGAACACTTGGAAAACATGAACCTTGGGTAAAAGCAAAGTTGTCTCGACTGAAAACAAAAGCAACATAACATCAATGAGACCCCTCCCCCCAAATCCCCAGCCGTGAGAAATGCACTCTTCATTTCTTTTGAGGTACCCGTCTTATCATTCATTTGTAAATGAACTGATCATCTGAACTTTGCTGAGAGCTCCCTATCTTTCTTGTAAAATTGGTTTCAGTTCAAGATTACATCACCACTGCTCACACTGGAATCACTGCCAGAGTGTAACTCTGTAGAAGTCAGTAAAGGGTCATCTGAAACTGTCTGATCTACACTTAACACTGGCTGCTCAGACACACATTCCTCTAATGAAACAGTGAGGTATACATTCAGATATAACCCATAATGCCCAGACTATCAAGTCCAATCTGATAGGCAATTACCAGTGTTATCATTGTTCAGTGTGTCACCAATTAGTGGAGACAAAAATCTTCACACACCAACATCCAGCATTTGAATTTAAATTCTCCCATTTTGCGACCTGTACAACTAACAGTGTAATTTCTCTAAGGAGAACAAGTGTCAAGTTTATAACTATTGTAAGTACCTTAAAATGAGTTTTAGTATATGATGTTCAATGGAAATATTTATAGCAAATGTTGATGTATATAACAATTTCAAACCACCAGAAGAAGGCCTGGAGTAAGGCTGAAACCGGTCATGGTCAGCTGATTCATGTTCAACTCGAACACACGGCGTTGATATTATTTCAGAGTGATTGTACAAACCCATACAATATTGTTTGTGATTACTGTGAATATAACAGTATAAAACATTTAACAGTCAAACTATTCGCTGAACTTATTTATTTTCTATTTTGTATATAAGTAGGCTATTTGTGTTGAGCTTACAGGCTGACATACAACAGACATCCACAAGATGTCCAGGAAATTCCAGCCCCTAACATGGGGGTAAAAATGAGTTAACCCAGTTTTACTTTATGTTAGCAGAAATTAGAGAATGCTCTCAGGTTTCCCTGAAACTTAAGAACAACTGCATACTTTGTGGCTGATAGAATATGACCTGGATTATGTGATTTTTAATTGATATTTTAATGTTTATGTTTTAAATTGGTTTTGATTTTAATGAATTTGTTTATTCATCAGTTTGTAGATGTATATGCGGCATAAAATTATTGCCTTTGTAAAGCTGCCCTAAGTCCCCTTCAGGGTGAGAAATGTGGAGTAGAACTGTGGTAAATAAATACATAAATAAATGGCTGGGCTGGTTCTAATTTGAGCCTGTTCAGGTTTCTACATGGGCCAGTTCATGATTCCCTTTTTCCTGTGTAGAAAAGGGGGATGGAAATTACCTGGGTAACTGACCAATGGAGGCAAACTGGGTTAGGTTCAGCCCAACTGAACAGTTTGGACTCTGCTCCTGCTACTGCCATGGTTTGGGAACATGGCATGTACTCCCCTCAGAATTTGAGGGGGGGGGTCATCCAAAGCAGCATAGAATCTTAATACCAAGTTCTTATGAAACTTCCTCAACATTGAAATGTACACATTAGGAACTACAGACCGTGGAACCTTTCTTTCATCAGTAGGAAACAAGCGCTGCCTTCTGAGCATATTTTTATCTCCCATTACACTCAAGTCTTACATTAGAAGTGATGTCTTTGAAGTTTATTTTGTTTTTAAAGTTAGGATACATCTATTTCCAATGGATTATTCTAGCTTTTCAACAGAAATAACACAAAGCCCATATGTGTTATTGTGTTATTTACCTGACAGACCTATTAAAATTCTAAATGCACAAGATTCCTTAATCATCAGTTCAAACCTGCCTAATTACAATATTCTCATTAAAATAATTAGTCCCTCTCCTGAAGGGCTAATCCATTGATCTGTAATACCTTCATGTAAAGCTGTTGCACTAACGCCCTACCTAAGATGAAGGTCTGCCAATATTAAAAGATATTGTGTAAAATGATGATTAAAGAGATTTCCGCTTTTGTTTGTAACTATTATGAATTGATTGTAATAATAATCATATTACTTTTTACAATATTCCACTTTTCATTACTTTTGTAAATCTCTTTTGTTAGTAAATCCGAGCATCATACAAAAGGATCTTGTAATCCATTAAAGACTAACTGGGAGGGAAAAGTTTGCAGTCTAAGTTTTTATAGACCCAGGGCCCACCTATACTGACCACTTAAGTCAGTGTAAAGGAGGATCAACCCCACAATGACCATACACTGCATGGAACTGATCTGGGTAATACAGGGCAAGGCCACCTTAATGCAACCTTAATGTTCCCAAAGTCCACACAAAATTCATTTTTTCTCCAACTTAGGGTCTGTGTAGACAGTTGGACCAGTTCCTAAATGGAACTAGCTGCAACGGTCTTCACTATGATTCCGTATTTCCTGGACTTGGGCAACCAAGGGACATGGGATAGCAATATCTCCCTCCCTCCTCCTTGTGTGGTTTTAGTCAATGACCATGACACAGGTCTTATCTGTTCAATGTTGTGTGTCATGATGTCAGCCTAGATGCCAGGGTGTCATAAAGGCACCTGCAGTATTGTGTTGAACACACATCTTTAGCAGAAAGTCACCATGTTGTTTTCCAATTGAACTGATGCTTCTTTTCTTGCTGTGCTAGTAGTTTCACTGGCTGAAAACATTGTGAAGCAAGACTTTTTATCCCAGATTTGCTCTAGTCCTGCATAGTTTCACATTATAGTTTTTTATGCAATGTGGAAAAGAGGAAATATCCAATTGTATTTCTGAATACTCTCCCCACTCAGAACAGCTTAGCAGCCTTAAGCTGTGAGGATACATTTCTTCTTTTCTCAGCTTTGAATAGCAGTTCTACATCCTTTTGCAAAGGGCTGTGAAAAGCCGCCAGAATAGGAGACAGCTTGGCAAGGAACAAAAATGTTCACCTGATGTAACTCTGCCATTCACTTATAGATCTTTTATTTAATTTTTTAAAATCCTTTCTTGAAATTGATTTTGTAACAAGTAGGGCAATCTGGAAATGCTGACCTGGAACATTGTTTTCATTATAGATATCTGTTTAATTGAAGACAGCTTCCCTTTTTACTCAATAAGGCAATGCATCTTCATTTATAAAGCAACAATTTGTGACTGTCAGACTTAAATCTGAAACTTCTATTGTCCTTCCCACCCACTGATTTTCAAAATATATTTATTCTGTCTTTCCTTTCTTTTGAAAATATGGATGACACGTTTATGAATGTGTATTTCAGACATTGGACTTTAAGCAAAGTATAATTGTTGAAAATTTCCTATTGCTTAGACCAGGGGTCCCCAAACTACGGCCCGGGGGCCACATGTGGCCCATTGAAGCCATTTATCAGGCCCTCGTGACGGTGGCTCCCTCCTCCTCTCCCGCCGCCTCCCGCACCTTCCAAAGCTTTGCTTGTTTATAATGGTATTTTAATTATTATTTAATTAATTATTAAGGGGTGCTTTGCTTGTGCTTTTGGTGCACAAAGGCAGAAGGAGGCTAAACTAAATGGCCCAAGAGGTCTCTTCCAACCCTCTTTATTATTATTATTATTATTATTATTATTATTATTGACACAAAAACACAGTATAACATAGCAAACGAGATATAGATGTTGAATTTGGTATTACAAAATCACAAGTCGAACACTTCCCAAGTGTTTAGGGCTGTGTGATTATTATTATTATTATTATTATTATTATTATTATTATTATTATTATTATTATTATTATTATTAACATTGAGGTTGGGTGGCCATCTGTCAGAGGTGCTTTGCTTGTGCTTTTGATGCACAAAGGCAGAAGGGGTTGGACTAGATGTCCCAAGGAGTCTCTTCCAACCCTCTTTATTATTTTTATTATTATGATTATTATTAACATTAAGGCTGTATTTGTTCCCATTTTGTTTTTTTACTTCAAAATAAGATATGTGCAGTGTGCATAGTTTTTTTTTTAACTATAGTCCGGCCCTCCAACGGGCTGAGGGACCGTGAACTGGCCCTCTGTTTAAAAAGTTTGGGGACCCCTGGCTTAGACATACACACACTCAGAGATAAACATTCTAATAACATATTTTACATTGACTGTCCCTCTCTTACATCTATTTTCTCTTCCTTCTCATTCATGGTCCCATTTTAGAGTAAAAAAATACAAATTAAACTGGTATATTCAGTGATGGAAGTCAATATCAAAACATTTCCTCCTCTCAGTTTGTCCAGATAAGCATCTTGCAAAGTAGAAACTGTGCTGAATTTGTTGCCCCTGATAACCTCCCACACATTAAATGCAGTAAGTCTGTACTGACAACAAGCATACACTTTTCTTTTTCTTTTGGAAGAGTTTTCATTTCAAGCAAGCCTTTTAAGGTACTGTTGCATTTTCTGGGTGAAGGACACCAGGGGGCGTTTGAGAGAGAAGGATAGTCCATTTCATAAATGAGGGCTGTTTCCACGACAGGTGGGGGAATAACAGGTATACCGGGTGAAATTGTTTTCCTTTTTATTTTCATATCCTAATTGTAAGGTTATTAATGGTCTGCTTCTTCCCATCAATCTATATCAGTGGTTTTTAACCTGTGGGTCCCCAGATGTTTTGGCTTTCAACTCTCAGAAATCCTAACAGCTGGGAAACTGGCTGGGATTTCTGGGAGTTGTAGGCCAAAACACCTGGGGACCCAAAGGTTGAGAACCACTAAGCTATCTGAACAAAAGTGAATGTGTGTTGTGTGCATTTTGAGCTAAGAGCTCAGCCATTGAACAAATTAAACTCTCAAGTCAAAATATCACTGTTATTACTTTTATTGTGGTTTAAATTGCCATGCTGATGTTTTTATTATGTGCTTCAAGTCACTTCTGACAACCTTCAGGCCAATGTATCACAGGGGTTTCTTGGTAAGATTTCTTCAGAAGGAGTTGTGGTCTTCCAACTCCAGGGATTTCAGGATGAAATTGATTATCTAGATCCATTTCAATCTGGTTTCAGGCCTGGGCTATGGAACAGAGACAGCGTTGGTCACCTTGGTGGATGACCTACGCAAAGAGCTAGACAGTGGGAGTGTGTCCCTGTTGGCTCTCCTGGATTTCTCAGTGGCTTTTGATACCATTGACCATAGCATCCTTGAGGGCTGTTTCATTGGAATGGAACTGGGAAGCACTGTCTTACAGTGGCTCCAGTCCTTCCAGGACGGCTGTACCCAGAAGGTGGTGCTGGGGGACTCCTGTTTGAAACCCTGGCCAATGACTTGTGGGGTTTCTCAGGGTTCCATTTTGTCCCTCATGCTGTTTAAAATATGCATGAAACCACTGGGAAAGGTAATCCAGAGTTTTGGAGTTTGGTGCCACCTGTATGTGGATGAAATCCACCTCTACTACTCTTTTCCATCTAATGCCAAGGAAGCTATCTTGACCCTAAACCAGGGTCTGTCATCAGAATGGACTTGATGAGCGCAAACAAATTGAAACTTAATCCAGACAAGATAGAGGTGCTCCTGGTCAGTCGGAAGGCAAATAAAGGAATATGAATGCATTCTGTGATGTATGGGCTCACACTCCCCCTTAAGACACAGACCCATTGTTTGTGGGTCCTCCAGGACTCAGCACTGAACCTGGAGGCCCAGGTATCTGCAGTAGACAGGAGGACCAATAAAACATGTATGCCAACTGCACCCGTTTCTTGAGAAGCCAGATCAGTCCACGGTGGTACATGCCTTAGGTACATCCTGTCTGGATTATTGTAACATGGGGCTGCCTCTGAAGAGTGCTCAGAAACTTCAGCTGGTTCAAAGAGCTGCAGCCAGATTGCCAACTGGGGCTGGCTACAAATAACCGACAGCCTCCCTGTTGCAGCAGCTCCACTGGCTGCCAATCTGTTACTGGCAGAATTCAAAGTGCTGGTTATGACCTTTACAGCCCTAGATGGGCCAAGTCCAGATTATTACTTTTGTTATTATTTGTGCCTTGGTTTTTGTATTCAGGCATTGAATGTTTGCCTTTTTGTGATTGGAATCTGCCCTGAGTCCCTTCAGGAAGATAGGGTGGAATATAAATAAAGTTTGTTTATTATTATTATTATTATTATTATTATTATTATTATTATTATTATTATTTGAAACACAACAAGATGTTTCCCAAATAGGGAAACAAGTTGTCCAGGAACACCTGGCCACTCTAAACGAATTCAAGTCACCGGGGCCAGATCAGCTACATCCAAGAGTATTGAAGGAACTAGCTGAGGTTATTTCTGAACCATTGGCAATTATCTTCAAAAGTTCTTGGAAAACGGGAGAAGTCCCAGAAGATTGGAGGAGGGCAAATGTGGTCCCTATCTTCAAGAAGGGAAAAAAGAATGACCCAAACAATTACCGTCCGGTCAGCCTCACGTTGATACCAGGCAAGATTCTGGAAAAGATCATTAAGGAAGTGGTCTGTGAACATTTAGAAACAAATGGAGTCATTGCTAATAGTCAACAGGGATTTACCAAAAACAAGTCATGCCAGACTAATCTGATCTCTTTTTTCGATAGAGTTACGAGTTGGGTCGATACAGGGAACTCTGTGGATATAGCGTACTTGGATTTCAGGAAGGCCTTCGACAAAGTTCCCCACCACCTTCTGGCAAACAAACTAGTAAAATGTGGGCTAGACAAAACTATGGTTAGGTGGATCTGTAATTGGCCAAGCGAACGAACCGAAAGGGTGCTCACCAATACGTCTTCTTCATCTTGGAAAGAAGTCACAAGTGGAGTACCGCAGAGTTCTGTCCTAGGCCCGGTTCTGTTCAACATCTTTATTAATGACGTAGACGAAGGGTTAGAAGGCATGATCATCAAGTTTGCAGATGACACCAAACTGGGAGGGATAGCCAACACTCCAGAAGACAGGAGCAGAATTCAAAACGATCTTGACAGACTAGAGAGATGGGCCGAAACTAACAAAATGAAGTTCAACAGGGACAAATGCAAGATACTTCACTTGGGCAGAAAAAATGGAATCCAAAGATACAGAATGGGGGACACCCGACTGGACAGCAGTACGTGTGAAAAAGATCTTGGAGTCCTCGTGGACAACAAGTTAAACATGAGCCAACAATGTGATGGGGCTGCTAAAAAAGCCAATGGGATTTTGGCCTGCATCAATAGGGGTATAGCATCTAGATCCAGGGAAGTCTGCTCCCCCTCTATTCTGCTTTGGTCAGACCACACCTGGAATACTGTGTCCAATTCTGGGCACCGCAATTGAAGGGAGATGTTGACAAGCTAGAATGTGTCCAGAGGAAGGCAACTAAAATGATCAAAGGTCTGGAGAACAAGCCCTATGAGGAGCGGTTTAAAGAACTGGCCATGTTTACCCTGCAGAAGAGAAGGCTGAGAGGAGACATGATAGCCATGTACAAATATGTGAGGGGAAGTCATAGGGAGGAGGGAGCAAGCTTGTTTTCTGCTGCCCTGCAGACTAGGACACGGAACAATGGCTTCAAACTACAGGAAAGGAGATTCCACCTGAACATCAGGAAGAACTTCCTCACTGTGAGGGCTGTTTGGAAGTGGAACTCTCTCCCCCGGACTGGGGTGGAGGCTCCTTCTTTGGAGGCTTTTAAGCAGAGGCTGGATGGCCATCTGTCGAGGGTGCTTTGAATGCGATTTCCTGCTTCTTGGCAGGGGGTTGGATTGGATGGCCCTTGAGGTCTCTTCAAACTCTACTATTCTATGATTCTATGATTATATGAGTCCACAGCAGACACTCTGCTGGCTGTTGTATTGGATCACACGTCGGACACTTCCTAAGTGTCTAGGACTATGTGATGTCTCGGCGAATAATGCAAGCAGATCCCAGTAAGGTGGCCTTCTGCAGCTGGCAGGTGGTAATTTTGTCAGCGCTGATTGTGTTTAAGTCCAGGCCAAGGTCTTTAGGCATTGCACCCAGTGTGCCGATCACCACTGGGACCACCTTGACTGGCTTGTGCCAGAGTCTTTGCATTTCAGTCTTTAAATCCTCATATTGTGTCAGCTTTTCCAGTTGTTTCTTCTCAATCCTGCTGTCACCTGGGATTGCAACATCGACAATCCATACTTTGTTTTTTAACACGATCGTGAGGTCAGGAGTATTGTGCTACAAAACTCTGTCTGTCTGAATTCGGAAATCCCAGAGTAACTTGACATGTTCATTCTCTGTAACTTTTTCCGGCTTGTGATCCCACCAGTTCTTTGTTGCAGGCAGATGGTATTTGTGGCACAAGTTCCAATGAATCATCTGAGCAACGGTGTTATGCCTCTGCTTGTAGTCTGTCTGTGAGATCTTCTTGCAGCAGCTGAGGATCTGATCTATTATTTCATCTGCTTCCTTGCAGAGTCTACATTTGGGATCTGTTGTCAACTTTTCAATTTTGGCTTTGATGGCATTGGTTCTAATGGCTTGTTCTTGGGCTGCCAGAATCAGCCCCTCCATCTCCTTTTTCAGAGTTCCATTTGTGAGCCACAACCACGTTTTTTCTTTGTCAATTTGGCTCTCAATTTTTTTCCAGGAACTGTCTGTGGACAGCCTTCTTTTGCCAGTTTTCTCTTCTGCTCTGGATTGTGTTTTTATGGTATTCACCCTTTGTCTTTTGCACTTGAAGCAGTTTATTACTATTGACTCCCCTCAATGTTGGTTCTTGACTGCCTTTCAGATAAGCTGCCAGGGTATTATTATTGTTGTTGTTGTTATTATTATTATTATTATTATTATTATTATTATTATTATTATTATTATTATTTGACTGACCACATCCTCTTGTACTCACCTCCCTGGGCCCTGAGATCTTCAGGAGAGGCCCTTCTCTCAGTCCCACCACCATCTCAAGCTCAATTGGTGGGAACAAGAGAGCGAGCCTTTTCAGTGGCCGCCCACGACTCTGGAACTCCCTGCCCAGGGATGTCAGAATAGCCACCTCCCTGCTTTCTTTCCAGCAGCAAATTAAAACTCTTTTATTCAAACAGGCCTTTTAAAGATGAAGGTGTTTAAGATATAGTCAGGGGATGCTATGAATATGTTTAAATGCTGTTTGTGTTTAATTCTATTTTAATATTTGTATATTTGTATATTTTAAATTGGATACCAATGCTTTTATGTAAAGACACTTTGAATTCCCTTTGGGAAGATAAATTAGGGTATAATAATAATAATAATAATAATAATAATAATAATAATAATAATGTCGCATTGATGAAAAACAACAGGAAAAACTCAGCCGCTATCAGGACCTCAAGACTGAACTTCAAAGACTCTGGCAGAAACCAGTGCAGGTGGTCCCTGTGGTGATCAGCACATTAGGTGCCGTGCCAAAAGATCTCAGCCGGCATTTGGAAACAATAGACATTGACAAAATTACGATCTGCCAACTGCAAAGGGCCACTCTACTGGGATCTGCGCGCATCATCCGAAAATGCATCACACAGTCCTAGACACTTGGGAAGTGTTTGACTTGTGATTTTGTGATACAAAATCCAGCATATCTGTCTTGTTTGCTGTGTCATACAATATAATAATAATAATTATTATTATTCTGAGGCTAAGAGTGTGTCTCACCCAAGGTCAGTTAGTGAGCTTCCATGGTCAAATGGGGAATTGACCCCTTGTCTCCAGAGTCCAATGCTCAAACTACTACACTGTGCTGATTTCATTTCTCATGCATTAGGATTAAAATATATAAATTGTATTGAGTGGTGTGTGAAATAGTTTAAAATGCAAATAAGGCTTCCATTGAGTGTTTTGCTGTATCTTATGTCCAAAGGAGGAGTTATATGTGCAGTTATTCCATGCAAACATGCAGGTGTATTAAATGCAGTTGTAAGAAGGTGAAATGTGATGAAATGAAACAAACTGTTTGAGTTGTGGAAAGTTCGCTAACCAATATATAACTAGGGCCAGTGTCCAGATACTCTAGCCCACCACCACAATGAGAACATCTCTTTGGGCTCCAGGGCCAGATGAGAGTATTTCTGCTCTGGTCAGGCACTGGATTTCTGGGTAGGTGTGGATGACCCCTTAGTCTTCAGACCTCTCAGGAGCCTATTTCAGGAGCTTTCCTCTCCTCCAAAGACATTTCTCAGTTCAATGTTAATTTCAGCTCTCTGGCTTGCTCTATGGTTTTGCTGCTACTATTTCCCTTCTTCTGTTTTAGTTTCCATATTATCTTTTGCACTTCAGTTGCCGATTACCTATTTCCAGCTTTTGTATCCCAGTGAATTGAGTGTCATCTATACAGTAAAATTAATGGAGTTCGACACCACTTTAACAGCCATAGATCACTACTTTGGAATCCTGGATGCTGTAGCTTGGTGAGGCACCAGGACTCTTTGGCAGAGAAAGCTATTGATTTTTTAAAACTACAGCTTGCAGGATTCTATAGCATTGAACTATGGTGGCTAAAGTTGTTTCTATGAATTCTGTACTGTAGAATTACCCTTGGTAATGCATTTAGCACATTTTCAGAAGAGCTTCTGAAATCTTCTGAATCTTCCAAGAGGATAGCAAAACAGGCTTCGAATTAAAGGAAACATGTTGGGACAGAATACTAAAAGTAGAAATAAAAACAATAAAAATAATATACCAACAATTGTTGGTCTGGGATACAGAAGAAGTCCAGGTTAAAACGGTTATGACCAAATGGGCAAGAGAAATAGGCCACACGATCATGCTATCAGAGTGGGAAAATATATGGAAAAAGAATCAAAAGCTTATATATGCAACAGAATTAAGGGAGAACTGGTTCAAGGTCTTTTACAGATGGTACCTTACTCCGGAAAGACTTGCTAAGTTCAGTAAAGATAAGGGAGACGGGAAATGTTGGAAATGCCAGAAGCACAACGGTGATTTTATGCATATGTGGTGGGGTTGTAGAAGAATAAAAAAGTTCTGGCAAGAAATCAAAAGAGAAATGGAGGTAATATTGCAAATCAAATTTAATACAAAACCAGAATACTTTTTATTAGGTATGGTTGATTTTCAAATGGACTTTAATACGGAAAAACTGTTTGCATATATGGTAACAGCAGCCAGGATATGTATTGCCAAACTATGGAAAACACAAGAGACTCCCACATTCGAAACATGGATGACGAAGCTAATTGACATCAAAAACATGGATTTACTAACACAAAAAGTATCACAGAGCATCTCACCAAGACAATGGACCGATTGGAATAAACTGAGACAATATTTGCTAAGAAGCAATATAGAACTTTTGTGATTATCGCCTACAGGAGCTTTTAGACTCTAGGTTATATATGATGACTTGCCGAACATATCCAATGTTGTAAGGATGTTTTACAAAGCAGTGCAGAGGAGCTGGAAGTGGATACAGGGGTTTGCTTTGGTTCTCGATCTTGTTCTCTTGCTCTACTACTTTTTACCTATATGCTCCTTTTATTATTATTATTTATTTATTTTCTCTTTTTTCCTTTCCTTTCAATTTTTTTATGTATATGTTAAAATCACACATAAAATAAATAAAAAAAGAAGAGCTTCTGCCTCAAATGGAGAAAGATGTCCTTGTCACACTTGCCTTCATTTAGTTTGCTTTGTTTTGTGTGTGGTAAATGGAAAGTAGACACAGGATCATTCCTCTTAAAATCTAATTAGTCTCTCAGCCTCTTAGGACTGTTGTTTATATGCTCACTTAAGGAGAGATGCTATCACACCAACATTTAACATTCAGCAACTATAAACAGGTATAGAGCCAGTGAGATGCAGTGGTTTCAGTGTTGGATCAGGATTCAGGGAAATGAGAGTTCAGATCCATTGAATGACCTTGGGCCAATATCACTCTCTTGATCTAAGCACTGGCAAGTCTCCTAAGATGAAATCTTGGTAAAAAAAAAAAAGTTTTATGCCATAAACCAAAGTTAACATGAAGGCTCAATACTAACATAAATTGTAGGGGTGTGCGTGATATCAGGTTGGTGATGTTTCATATTTGGGGGATTCGGTTGAATAACCAGCCAATTCTCTGGAAATAGGGCAAGTGGGAGGGGGCAGTGGAGACGGCAATAATAGAGCACATGGCAGCCAATCGTCGGCTGTATTGGCTATAGTCGGCTACTATGTAAGAAGAGCAGCCATACATGCAGGTTTTTCCTCCCCCCACCATTTTTCTATTGCATCCTGGAGTTTGAGAGGGAGAGACTGTGCAAGCTAGTTCCATGTGTTTTAATGCCATCACTGCTTAGTGCTTAAGAATATAGATAGCTTTTTGAGATTTTCTTTTTCTTCTGCATTAAATTTTCTTAGTTAAATATCTTTCATTCCTTCTTAGAGTGGGTGGGTGTGCATTTTGGAGGGGAGGACTTTGAGTTTAAAATGGCTTTGTGTGTTTTTTGTTTGTTGAAATATTTTAGATCTTTTTTTTTCTTTTTCTTTTTTGCTTTGAGTTGACTGACTGTGGGATAGATTTGGGGAATAGCCTGACTTCCTTGAGTCCATTTCTCCAAACATACCTTCTGGCTTCTGTCCTGCATCAGCAGCCTACCCCCCCCCCCCCCGCCAAATAAAATGCCCTTTCACCTTTTTACCTCCCAGTCTCTATGCTATACCCTCCCTAGCCCTGGCTTATGTGTGTGTACTCCTGCATCAGCCCAGCATTCTTCCTCCCGCTATTCATTTTTTTAAAGACATTTTATTTGAAGAAAGTTTTTTAAAAAATTAAAATCAGTGGATGACCCAAATGTTTCGAAACTTGGGGGGCTTGCAATGGTAAATGTCTCCTCCAGGTGTGGCCATTTTTGTCCTGATAACCATAAAAATGACAGAAAGAGGAGCCTTGCCATTTCACCCATTGCTACCACTGGGCTGAATGTTCCCAGAGGGAAAACGGAACTTCCGGCAGACGGAATGAGAAATCGTATTCCCCTCTCGCAATTTCGGGAATTTCCTGATGAACAGAATGGGGGAGTGGGGCAGAAAATGGGACCAAAATGGCATGTTATTTGATGAATCACCAATAAATTGTAATATTAGAACACCCATTAAATTAACAAAAAAAATTCTTCTTAGAAATATAACTGAGATATATCCCACTACAGTTGTATGAATCATTCTTAGTACATCCCATTAAGCTACTGGCTAGATACACACCTTAATCTTCTCCACTATATGCCAGCAGTCTCAATTGCTCCTTTTTTCTCCCAATAACACATTGAGAATGCATTATTGCTGCATGACTGTTTCTATGTATAATTCAAAGATACAACAATATGATAGGTAGCTATCACACAACTTTGTCATTTCCTCCTGGACAACACACTAAATATTTAGAAGTGAAGTTTCTGATATCTGAAAATGAAATGCTGGACTTCCGGGTGAGCGCCCAGGACGATGGACACGGTTTCCTAGAGCTCTGGAAACCACACTCGATGCCGCGCTGGTCAGGATCATGGATCCGACCCCTCGCTGTGGATTGAAGCAGCGAGGGGCTGCTAAGCCAGTGGAGAGCCCGACGACCCCAAAGTTCCGCCGCTCCTCAAGAGCGGGGGTTCGAGCAGGTCCGGGACTCCTGGTTAGCAAGGCGCGGATCGTGAAGCAGGAACGGCCCTGCACACGCCGTTCGTCGCGCTCACTTCAATAATATTATGAAGAATACAAGATTATAAGAGCAGCCGGACTTATGGGGGGGTCCGGACAGAGCGTAAGTAATCTTTTTTGGATCGCTAACTTCCTTGTTAGTTTTGAGAGGTAAAAACAAAACAAAAACAAACAAAATAAAAATAAAATAGTGATAAGGCTTGGCGAAAGCCGGCAAGTGGTCACCCAATAGTGGATTCGTCTATCCGGCAAAACCGGGAAAAAAAAAAAACCAGGAAAGGATCACCCAAGATCTTTGGAAATATAAAAGTGAAATACAAAGTGCAAAGTGACTGGGAAAGTGCAAAGTGACTGGGACCAAAGTTATTTTGCTGCAATAGGAGACTAGACCGGATGGTGTGTCGGAGATAAAACTCCCATTACTGGTTCGCCTTATATACTTCACAGCGTTTTGTAATTGTAACTGCAACTAACCAAATATCAAAAGTAAGGCAACTGTCCGTCATAAAACTGCTGGTGCAAAGTAGCTCGGTAGGGAACAAAAATCAGCATTGGGACTAGAACTGACCTTGGAATAGCCTTGGAACAGCCTTGGAACAGCGGTGTTGTGTCTACGAAAATTAACCCTTGCTCGCCCGTGCGAGAGCTGGAGAGGAGTCTCCACCTCAAGCCGGAAAAATTAGCTCCTGGAAACAGGAAGCGGTGTGGAATAATAATCAGAGAACACACACCATAGAGAGGCATTCCGGAGGTCAGCTTATGGAGACTGCCAACCCGCCTAGAGTGTCTTGAAAGCATTGGAGTGACAGACAACAAACAGACTGGCGAGTACAGATTAAAAAGCTCAAAGCCCATTACGGCAGTATAGAGAATAGATAGAACTGACTCAACACTTGTACTATAAACGTTTACTAATCAAAGTGAGAGAATTAAAAAATAAAATCTTAAAGAAGGTTTTGCGACCATCCTTTTAACCCCTCATACTCTGACTAGAGCCACAGTAAACTTTGAAGTCACTTACCACACCTCAAATTGTAAATAAAATGGCAACATTTCGAGGGAAGTGTGATAAAGACTTAAAAGATATTAAAACTACGCCAAGAAGGAACTCTTTGCCAGAGGATACTAATTGGAGAGACCTTCTACGGGAAATCCAAAGTATTTCAACTAAACAAGACTTACTTCAGAAGGAAATATATGAAATGGCCATGAAACAAGACACACAACATAAGCAACTACAAGAAGACATGGCAGACCTTAAGAAAGAAATTAAAGAGGAAATAAATATGATTAAAACGGAGGTATTGAAAAATGCTCAGGAAATCTCGGGGTTAAAACTTCAGAACGACAAAGTGGAGAAATCACAGCTGAAAATGCAGAGGAAAATAGTCTGGAGGCTAAAAGCAGTAAAGTAGAGAAGGTACAAGAGAAATTAGAACAAAATGTCACTGAATATCAATTGAGATTTAGAAATATACAAGAAGAACCAAAAGAAAATATCAAACAAATTACTGCTCAAATAATAGCAAAAATTTTAAATTGCACTGAACAAGACGCTAGTGATCAAATAGACACAGCTCAAAGAATTCATACTAATTATGCAAAGAAAAATAAAGTGGCAAGAGACACAATTGTTCATTTTGTTAAAAGAAGTACAAGAGAAGAAGTCTTCAGAGGTTCAAAACATAGTCCAACGGTATACAAAGAAAGAAAAATTATGATATATAAAGAGTTCCCTCAATCCACCTTAAATAATAGGAGGAAATATTTCTTCCTGACGGACGAATTATGACACCTGCAAATTAAATTTAGATGGGAAAGACAAGAGGGACTGATTGTGACCTATAAAGAAGAGAAAGTCTGGATAAAAAGTGAGGAAAAAGCAGATGAATTTTACAGAAAATTAAAAAAGGACCTATCACAGAAGACAAAGTTACAACCATCGAGCCTGGAAAAGAACCCAAAACAAGCAAAGAAAAGAAGACAGGACTCACCAAAGGAAATCCAGACTACTCTGTTTACTGATGATAATCCGGAGGAATCCTCGGAAGAGGAGGAAGACGCAGTGAGTGCCACACCCATTGATGAATAATTTTTTAGATTCAATAAGGATTTTTACAAACAATATAAATGGTTTAAATTAAAAAATTAAAAAAGACTATTTAATAATCTATTGAAAAATAATTATGACATTACAGCGTTGCAAGAAACACACATTGCAAATAAAGATGTTAACTACTTAACAGATAGTAGATTAGGGAAAGCTTTCCATTCTTTAGATGTAAAAAAAACAAAAAACGGGGAGTCACCCTTTATATAGCCAAAAAACTAAATCCGGTCGAGGAGTTCAAAATCCGATCTCTCGGATCACTGCCCTATAACCATGACAATTAATAAGAAAAAGCACATTTTTAGTTGGAGACCGGATAATAATCTGATCAAGCAGGAGAAGGATATAGAAAAGCTAAAACAAATGACTAAAGAATACTTTCAGCTAAACGATAATGAGAATATTGCCCCACAAACTGTTTGGGATGCATATAAGGCAGTGGCGAGAGGTTTTTTTATACAACAAAAATCAAGAAAAAATAGAATTAAGAACCAAAAACTACAAACATTACAAGGGGAAATAGATAAACTTGAGCAAAAGTCAAAAGCAAATCCTAGGGAGGGAAATATATTAAAAAAAATAAAATTACTACAAAAAGAAAGGACAAATTTACAGCTAGAGTCTCTTGCAAACCAATTAAAATGGGCACGACAAAATTCATTTGAAAATGCCAATAAACCAGGGAAATGGTTGGCTAGAATAATTAGGAAAAAGAAAAATAAACAACAAATTATAAAAATTAGAACAAAGCAAAAGGACGTATTTACAGATGATGAAATTAAAATGGAATTTGAGGAATATTATAAGAATCTATATGAAAAAGATGAAATTAATCCAGAGGAAATAACAAGCTATATATGTAGTCAAAAATTACAAAAAATAACGGATGACCAAAGGTTAAAGTTAAATCAAGAAATTACTGTAGAAGAAATTTAAAAAGCTATTCAAAAATTAAAGCCAGGCAAAGCGCCAGGCCCAGATGGCTTCACAGCCGATTTTTATAAAATTGAGCAAGAAGAAATAATCCAATTCTTTAAAAAAATTATGAATAAAGCCCTCAGTGAGGGACGAATTCCTGAATCTTGGAAACAAGCGGAAATAATTTTGATACACAAAGATGGAACAGATTCGAGTAATGTAAGGAACTATCGTCCTATATCATTATTAAACAATGACTATAAAATCTACACTAAAATACTCGCAGAGAGATTCACAAATTTTTTAAAAGACTGAATTTCAGAAGACCAGGCGGATTTTCTACCAAACCGCAGCACTAAGGATAATATAAGAATTATTCTTGATGCAATAGAATATTTTGATCAAAACCACCAGAAGGAAGTGGGCTTCTTAGCATTAGATGCTGAGAAAGCATTTGACAACGTCAATTGGGAGTTTTAAAAAATACTATTTAAAGAATTAGATATGGGAAATCTATTCCAAAATGGGATAAATGTAATTTACTCCAATCAATTTGCAAAAATCAAAGTAAATGGTCTATACACTGATAAATTCGAAATACAAAAAGGAACAAGACAGGGATGCCCGCTTTCCCCTTTAATTTTTATATTCATACTAGAAATTCTCATGAGATCAATAAAAAAGGCTGAAAATTTAAAGGGCATTAAAATTGACAGGCAAGAGGTCAAAATACGTGCTTTTGCAGACGACGTAATATGTATAATAGAAAACCCAAAAGAGTCTATCAAGGATTGGCTAAAAAAGATTGAAGAATATGGTGCACTGGCGGGCTTCAGAATTAATAGGAAAAAAACGACAATACTTACAAAGAATAAAAAAAACAAGACGAGCTAAAGGAAGTCTCGGGCCTGGAAATTGCTAAAAAAATTAAATACTTAGGTATTTGGATTACAAGTAGAAATAATCAACTTCTGGAACTAAATTATGGGGCGAAATGGCAAGAGATAAAAAAAGATTTAGAGGGCTGGAAATATCTAAAGCTGTCACTTTTGGGCAGAATAGCGATAATTAAAATGAATATCCTGCCTAAATTACTTTATCTGTTTCGCAACATCCCCATTATTAGAGGCAAAATATTATTTATGGATTGGAACCGGGAAATAAATAAATTTATTTGGCAAAATAAAAAGCCCAGAGTGAAATTTATAACTATGACTACTCCAAAAGAAAGAGGGGGATTTGATTTACCAAATTTACAATTATACCATGATGCGTGTGCGTTAGAATGGACAATAAACTGGGTAAAATTGGAAAAAAATAAATTATTAACCATAGAAGGATATAATTTGCAATGGGGTTGGCATGGATATTTATGGCAAGATAAGGAAAAAATAGATAAGCAATTTGGAAATCATTTCGTTAGATCAGCCCTAATTGCAACCTGGAAAAAATATAAAAGATATTTATACGAAAAAAACCCCTCTGGTTTTCGCCCCTTGAAGCAATCCAACGCAGGCTATTAGGGTGGCAAAAATGGCCTACATATAAAGATATCATCAAAAAAGAGATTACTACGGTCGACTCACCTCCCTTAAAGGATTGGGAGGAAATTCAAAAAGACTATAAGAACATCACATGGCTTCAATTTTACCAATTAAAAGAGTGCTATAAAAAAGATAAGATAATTGGTTTTAATATAAGTACCAATTTCTGGGATAACTTACTTAAAAGGGAAAAAAATTATAACATTAGTATATAACAAAATATTAGAATGGAACATGGAAACTGATATAATTAAGGACTCAATGTTAAATTGGTCCAGGAACGTAGGCAGACCGATAACAATGGATGAATGGAACACTATTTGGAATAAAAATACTAAATTATGCTACTCTATTGAATTAAAGGAAAATTGGCTAAAAACTGTACATAGGTGGTACTTAACACCAAAAAAAAATAGGATTTATGTATAAAGATAGAAACAATATTTGTTGGCATTGTAGAAAACAGGTGGGATCATATTTTCACATGTGGTGGAGCTGTAAGGTAATTAAAAAATTTTGGCTGTTAGTTTATAGAGAATGTAAAAAAAAATTTTAAGTAAATTTTGAATGTAAACCAGAATACTTCTTATTAGGACTATATAATTTTAAAATAGAAAAAGACTCAAATTCGGAAATAGAAAAAAATAACAAAGAGAAAATATTTATTTATGCTATCACTGCAGCTAGAACAGTATTAGCCAAAAACTGGAAAGACGGGAAAATCTCACCAAGGAAGCATGGCTGGAGAAACTAACGGACATTAAAAATATGGATAGACTGACTTTTTCATTAAAAAAACCACTGGAAGACCAATGAAAGAAACGAATTGGACACTTCTAGACAACTACCTACAAGAATCAACGTCTTGATGTAATAAATGGACGGGAAGTTAGAAGATCGGAAGTCTACCTCCCCCCCTTTTTCTTCCCCTCCCCTTTCCCCCCCCCTGATAGGGACTTTTCCTTTGGGCTATGACCCTCCCCCTCACCCCATCCCTTTCCTTTCTTTCCCTGACCTATACCTGTCCCCCTTTCACTGTTGTTCCTATAGTCTACCCTACCACCCTTCCCTTCTTCGCGCGTCGGATCGGGGTATTGGGTGGCAAACTGTGCTGGATGGGGTCGCACTCCCCCTGAAATCACAGGTCCGCAGTTTGGGGGTCCTCCTGGACTCAGCGCTGACACTTGAGGCGCAGGTGTCGGCGGTGGCCGGGAGGGCCTTCGCACAACTCAAGCTTGTGCGCCAACTGCAACCATACCTCGTGAAGTCTGACTTGACCACGGTGGTGCATGCCTTAGTTACCTCTAGACTGGACTACTGTAATGCGCTCTACGTGGGGCTTCCCTTGAAGACGGCCCGGAAACTACAATTGGTCCAGCGCTTGGCTGCCAGGTTAATTACGGGGGCGAGTTACAGGGAGAGATCTACTCCCCTGTTCAAGGAGCTCCACTGGCTGCCTTTTATTTTCCGGTCCCAATTCAAGGTGTATACCATCACATATAAAGCCCTAAACGGTTTGGGACCCACCTACCTTCGTGACCGTATCTCCTACCACAAGCCTACACGATCCCTTCGCTCATCAGGGGAAGCTCTCCTGTCCCCACTCCCGATATCCCAGACCTGCCTTGTGGGAACAAGGGAGAGGGCCTTTTCTGCTGTGGCCCCCCGATTGTGGAATTCTCTGCCTGCGGAGATTAGGCAAGCCCCCACACTAGCAGCCTTCAAGAAAGACTTGAAAACATAGCTCTTTCGCTGCACTTTTGGAGAGTAACTATTTTATATTTCTTTTCCGTTGCTCCCCCTAATATCTATCCTCCAGAATACCCCACTGCCTTATGACCCTGTTCGCTGTGTTTTTTATTTTTATGTCTTTCTCACCCCGAGTTTTAACTTAATGTTCATGTGGTCTGCCCTTGTTTTTATTGTCTCCTTGTTTTATTTTGTAATGGATATTATTTACTGTATTGTTTATTGTATTGTGTTGTGCTGTTCTTTTATATGCTGTTTACATTGTATTGTTTTGGGCGTGGCCCCATGTAAGCCGCCCCGAGTCCCCATTGGGGAGATGGTGGCGGGGTATAAATAAAGTTTTATTATTATTATTATTATTATTATTATTATTATTATTATTATTATTATTCTTTCTTTCTGCTTTTATGTAACTTAGCAAAACTCAATAAAAAGTATTTTAAAAAAATGAAAATGAAATGCTCACATGTTGTCATTTTAAGATTAGGGATAATGTTGTGATTATTTCTCATTATTCTACAGAGCAAATTTTGAAACTTTCAAACATTTTGAAAATTAATGCAAATTACTTTCTACTCATACAAATTGCAACAAGAGAAAAATCTGCATAATTAATACGCTTCATCCCATATAGGTAAAGGTAAAGGTTTCCCCTGATGTTAAGTCCAGTCATGTCTGACTCTGGGGGTTGATGCTCATCTCCATTTCTAAGCCGAAGAGCCGGCATTGTCCGTAGACACCTCCAAGGTCATCTGGCCGGCATGACTGCATGGAGCGCTGTTACCTTCCCGCCAGAGCGGTTCTATTGATCTACTCACATTGGCATGTTTTCGAACTGCTAGGTTGGCAGGAGCTGGAGCTAACAGCGGTCGCTCATGCCACTCCCGAGGTTTGAACCTGGGACCTTTCGCTCTGCAAGTTCAGCAGCTCTGCTTTAACACACTTCGCCACCGGGGCTCATGATGCAAATATGAAATTATAAAAAGACGTTGAGATGTGTATTGACAGATTTATCCTTCCTTTGAGTAATACAGTGCAGGCAGAATAGGATGAGTAATTCCTAATAAGAAGTCAAAGCTTGGTTGCCCTGTGAATTTTTGCTGAATCACAGCTACATCCAAAGACATCCAAAGCATAAGAATCAAAGGATTCATGTGTATCATAAGAATCAAATGTTTGATGAGCAATGTACAGGCATGTCAGAACTTTCTTTGGAAGTGCTGAACATCCAAATAACTTCCGAGTTCCAGTGACATCAGTACCTTTTGCACAAACCTAGCAGTTATCCTGGGAGGTGATAGATAATGAATGGAACTGATGTACCATGATCAAGAACATAGGTGAAAAACCACATAGCCCTCCAAATTTTCATAAAGTCGCATAAGCCCCCACTAGCATAGCCATTGCTAAAGAATGCTGGGAACTTAAATCAAGCAACATCTGCAGAACCACATAATTTCTACACAGATAGATGTCCACAGGTTAGGAGTATATGTTGGAATATTGACAACTAATAAAGTCAGGTTATTTTCAGATTTACAAAGCTGGAAAAGATATTACAAAAGGTCTTTTGAAAATTGGTCAGGAATGTTGTCATGTAACAAGCAATTTTACTAGCAGAAAATGTTGCCTGGGACATTGTGTTCATAATTTAAAACTATACACACACACACACACACACATCTATAAATGACTGCAGTTAAAATAAAACAAAGACAGTTGAAAATTGTCATTACATATGCCCGGGCTCTAAACAAATGACATCAAGTCCTAGCAAAATATGGTAAAAGTATACACAACTCATTTCCTCCTTTATTGCTGTTTAAATAATTGATCATTTCCACTTCCTATTTATTGATTCTCCTTGCATGCCACAGGGTGAAAAATAAGGAAAACATGGTTCCTTTTTCTTTTTTAAAAAAAATTAGGAGATGCATTAACCATTTAAAATTACAGACAGCCAAAGGCAGATAATGTCCCTGTCCTTTTTAGCAGAAGCACTATTTGCCTCCAGACCATTTCAGTTGTTTTATTTACTGTATTCTCTAACAGAGGAAATATTTTAAGCTAAAAAATTGGGATATGCTTACATCTAACTCTCTACCTACCTATCAATCTGTAAATATATACTATCCAACAGATTTATACAACAACTTTGCTGAAATTATCTTAGAAATTGCTAACAATAGATTCTTGCAAAGGAAATACAGAAAAAAATTATCCCAGGAATGGAGTACCTAAGAGTGACATTGACAAGAACCACAGTTTGGTTACTAAAATAATTAGTTATAGTTACAAAGTCTCTTTTACCTTTGTGATTAATTAAGACTAAGTATTTCTATTTTGGTTTATTAAAATTACTAAAATATTAGATTTTTTAAATTGCTATGGGGGAAGTATCTGAAAGCAATCTGTATGCTTATAATACAAAACATATTTGCCATCTACTTACGTCATTATCACCTCAACATCTCCTATGAGGCAGTGGCATGAAACACAACATAAGTCAATGCTTGAACCATGTGATATGCCTCTTCTACCATTTTGTAAGGCCAAAGACCCATATCTAAGTGGTACTTGTTAATTTATAATTCTGACATTAATTAGTTATTCCTTTTTTTTTTACTCAAAGGATAAATTAATAGAGATTATATAGTTATTTCTAACTATAAGCCAAAAGAGTATTACAGTTTTTAAATTTATTTATTTGATACAGTAATCCACCTCTTTCCTGCTGTTTCTTCCTTCACAGATACTACCGTAATAACTGGTATGGGGATAGATCAGACTGATAAAGTAGCTGCCACCAATTAGTTATGTCTGAGAAGTCTAGTCTGTCTTGATCAACACACAAGGGGAAAAATCACCATTTTAAAGGCAAGACTATTTTCATGTATATTTCAGGGGAGGTTTGTGTGCACATGTGATGAACTAGGAAGACAGGTTGGAGCAGGTAAAATGTGGGCAATCCCAGATGTTGTGTACAATAAGGTTTAAGTGAAAATGCACACTGTTATTTTGGAATGGTTCTGAAGGTGTGGAAGGAAAGAAAGAAATACTGATTTAATAAAATTTCTACAAACAATGCTATTAAAGCGGAAAAAGAGCCCCATACTAAAGTCCTGAGTCACATTGGTCAGAACTGTATTGTTAGGACTAACTACAATAGGTCCATTCAGGCCCGTAGCCAGGATTTTGATTTGGAGGGGGCTGGGATTTTGATTCGGGGGGGGGGGGGGGGGCTGAGTCTGAGTGAGAGGCAATCAACCCTAGCAAACCTTTTTTATTGTTATCCCAATATCCCCATGTATATGGGATATATTGAGCATGATCATCAGATCATGATATGAATACTAGGATTTGGTGGGATAGGGTTCACATTCCTGTTCATCCGTGGAAACCCACTGGGCAAACAGCCTGAACAAGTCACAGCCTCAGTCACAGCCTCAGACAATAGCAAACCTGTCTGAACAAATCCTGCTAAGAAAATCCCATGAAAGAGCCATCATAAATTGAAAACGAGTTGAAGACACATAACAACTACAGCAAGAGCAAAAACAACTGCAGCAACATACTTATTTTAGTAGGGACTAACCAGTAGGATTTAGGTCTTTGTCTCTAGGCTTTTCCAGTTCCAGACTTGTAATGAGCACAGTCAATACTCTCAGTTTATATTAACTATTTAGTGTGCATCTGGTTTTTTGAACCTACAGATGCTTCAAATATTCCTAACTTGGCTTCTGTCCAATTTTGCAGTGGAGGGGATGCTAAACATCTAAGCAAAACAGGTCTATAACATTAAACCTGAGAAAAAATAAAGTTAGTGTGTTCTTCAGCACAGTTATTTTCTCTCATTTCATTTGTTTATTTTGATATATTATTTATTGAGGAAAAAGAAGGGATACACGACTTCTTGGAATATCAATTGTGTTGCCTTTGTCAGTTTATCTACAGCTTCAAGAAAAAATATAGCTCACAGAATGTTTGTTTGCCTCCAAGAAAAGAAGGAAGGGAGCTTTCTGATAAAATATATTTATGAAAATGAGATTCAAATGACTGCATCACCACACTTATCTGCATAAACAAATAGATTCAAGGACAGCATGATCATATAGTCAAATAAAAGTTTCTCAAAAGGAACCACAATTTTATAGCCTCACATTTTTAGAGTTGTTTAAATTGACTGAATTATTATGATAAATGCAGGTGGAGTGGGAAATGAGGTCATGTCTTTTGGTAAATACTTCAATTCCACAGAAGAGAGAAATAAAAAGTGGAACAGAGTTTATTTCATGACATAGTCATTTAAACATAAACACTTTCCAAAATCAGTTTTGTTCATTGCAAAATGTATAAAGGAACCAAAACTTGTATAGCATTAAAGGAACTGCAATATAAACTTCTTGTTAATGACCCATCCTTTTGTGACATTCCAAAATATGTACATGAAATGCAGCTTTTCCTTGATGGATCCAGGCTGATTAACTGGCTATAAATGAGTTCATCCCTGGTTATTCTGTTGATGCAGAACAACAATCCCCAAACTTCTATGTAGTCCTTTCTGACATCTCTGGCTTCCTGAATTTCTGATCATCAGTGTGTTCTTTTGGACTAAATTATATGACAATCCCCTTCTTGGTTTAGACCTTGCTCAGGACTGCTTTCTCCCTTGGAGCCTTGGATTGTCTTGTAACTCTATATAAACCTTTGAACTGGACTGATATGTCCCTGTCATTTTTAGTGGACTATAGGTGTGCTACTGCTCACCTCAGCACTCAATGGGTTTAAACTGAACAGGATCTTTGCTTATATCAGGTGGTATCCTTTTAAAAAAAGCTGAGTTAGGTATTGCCTACTTGTGTGAACACTATTTTCATACTGTCTTGCCACTCCATTCGCTCTTGAAGAATTCTAAAGCAACTTGGTGGCAAAAGGAATAACACCAGTAATATTTGCTTGTACATGATCCACCAACAAGGGTAAAGGTTTCCCCTGACATTAAGTCCAGTTGTGACCGACTCTGAGGGTTGGTGCTCATCTCCATTTCTAAGCCGAAGAGCCGGCGTTGTCCATAGACATCTCCAAGGTCATCCAACAAAACGGATGACTTAATAACAGTTTATTGTATGCTAGATCATGCCCTGGGAATAAACAGCTGCAAAAAGTGTCTTTATCTTGTTTGCTGTGCTGTTGCCACAGCTGTTAGCTACAAACTTTTATAACGGGTGACAAAAGTCACAATATCCAAAGGGAAGGATTACTTCTCTCTCAAGTACATCCAGAGACAAATAAGATTATCATCCCTATCCGAAGTATATTACTTGAAAGTAATTCCCATTGATTTCCAAGTAATGTGCTTAGGATCTGAATGATAGACAGATTTAGACCTAGTGACAGACTAGAGAAATACATTTCTGCCTAGGTCTAATTCAATCTAATACTCGTGTCCTAAGAACATTTTTTGGAAACCAATGAGATGTAACGTAAACGTTATTTTAAAAAATGCTATTAAAATGTACGTTAAAAGGTTTCTTTTAACAATCAAGTTGAAACCTGCATTTGGTAAATGTTCTGCTCCAAGGATGACGTGAATGTGTGTCTGGGTGTGTTATCTCCATCTGTCTCTCCATCCTTCCTAAGATGTTACCCAAGGAGGTTTTCTGTGGTGGCCTGCAGTCTGTGGAATGACCAGTCTTTTCTAGCAGGTGAATTCAAGTTATGGCTTTAAAAGTATGTATTAATGGATCTTAGTGTGCATTGGTGTTATATGCTTTTGTATGTGTTTTATATTTAGATATGTATTATATTGAGGTTTTTAGTTGTTGTTCCCTGCCTCAGTCCTCGGGGAGAGGTGGGTTCTCTTGATATTGCTATCATCAATGTTATTAACATCAACATTATCATTTTACACAGTACATCACTATGAATGTTTATCTGTTTAGACTTAGGGCTAAAAAGCATGGCTTTCATGGACCTCAACATATTTTTATTTTTTTTAAATGACAGTAAATTACCACCATCATTTAATAGCGGCCGATGGAAGCGTGGTTATAACCCTGATCTGATTTTTGTAAAGGAAAGCATAAGCCACCAATGCACCAAAAGGGTATTAAACCCAATACCTAACACACAACACAGACCAATATGCTGCGTAGCATATGCAGCTGTAAGACCGAAAAGTGTCCCATTCCGCAGAAGATATAACTTCAATAAAGCTAACTGGACAAAGTTTACAGAGACCTTGGAAGCTGCTATTTCTGATATAGAACCTTCTATAGAAAATTATGACCTGTTCGTAGAAGCTGTAAAAAGATCCTCAAGGCTCTCAATCCCTAGAGGCTGTCACACAAGCTACCTACCAGGCCTAAACGAAGAATCACTAAATCAGCTACAAGAATATCTCAGATTATTTCAAGAGAACCCATACAGTGATGGGACTATAGCAGCAGGCCAAAAACTATCTACAGCCTTAGCTAATGCTAAGAAAGACCGTTGGATAGAGCTGCTTGAGAACCTGGACATGTCCAAGAGTAGTCGAAAAGCCTGGCAATTGCTGAGACGCCTGGATAGCGACCCTCTGGTCAACCCTGGACATGCGAACGTGACACCAGACCAGATAGCTCACCAGCTAATTCAGAATGGGAAAACCAACTGCAGCAGAATAAAGATGAAAATCAACAGGGTGCCAGAACTTGAAACCCACCAGTTGTCTTCTCCTCTAAACCTGAAAGAACTCAGAGAAGCCATCAAGCGATGTAAGACTGGTAAAGCACCTGGCCTAGATGACCTGATGATGGAGCAAATCAAACACTTGGGGGCCAAAGCTGAAAACTGGCTTTTGAAATTCTACAATCAATGCCTGGCACACAAACAGATTCCCAGAGCATGGAGGAAAACTAAGATAATTGCCATCTTAAAACCTGGTAAAGATGCCTCCAATGCCAGGAACTATCGACCAATCTCCCTCTTATGTCATCTATATAAAGTCTATGAGAGGATGCTATTAAATCGACTAGGACCTGTTATCGAACCCAAGCTTATTGCACAACAAGCAGGTTTCAGACCAGGGAAAAACTGTACAGGTCAAATTCTTCATCTGACTGAACATATCGAGGAAGGCTACGAGAAAGGCTGCATCACGGGAACAGTTTTTGTGGACCTTACGGCAGCCTATGACACGGTGCAACATAGAAAAATGCTGCATAAAGTTTACCATATCACCCGGGACTTTGACTTTACAATAACTGTCCAGACCCTCTTAGAAAACCGCAGCATCTATGTGGAGTTTCAGGGCCAGAAAAGCAGATGGAGGAGGCAAAAGAATGGTTTACCCCAAGGCAGCGTTCTTGCACCAACCTTATTTAACATCTTCACGAACGATCAGCCACTACCACCACTCACAAAGATCTTTATATATGCTGATGACCTTGGCCTTACAACACAAGCAAAAGATTTTGAAATAGTTGAAAAGCAACTCACCAATGCCTTGAAAGATCTCTCCAGCTACTACAAAGAGAACCACCTGAAGCCTAACCCTGCCAAGACACAAGAGTGTGCTTTCCACCTACGTAACCGTGAAGCCAGCAGGAAACTGAAAGTTACTTGGGAAGGCCAAGAGCTCGAACACTGTTTCCATCCTAAATATCTTGGTGTCACCTTAGACATATAGGAAACACTGCATGAACACCAAGCACAAAGTAGCTGCACGCAACAACATCCTGCGGAAACTGACTGGCAGCGCATGGGGTGCAGACCCACAAGTAATAAGAACATCAGCCCTGGCCTTGCCTTTCTCAACTGCAGAGTACGCCTGTCCTGTCTGGCACAAGTCTGCCCATGCAAAGCAGGTGGACATAGCACTGAATGAAACATGCAGAATCATCGCAGGATGCCTTAAACCTACACCTGTTGATAAACTCTACAAGTTAGCTGGCATTGCCCCTCCTGACGTGCGACGGGCAGTTGTTGCTAACGATGAGAGAAAAAAGGTTGAACATTGTGAAAGCCACCCACTGCATGGCTATCAGCTTCCTCCCACCAGACTCAAATCAAGGAAGGGCTTCATGAGAACCACCACTCCTCTTGATGTTCCTCCAGCAACAGCAAGGGTGTCCCTCTGGGCAGCTAAACCTGGCAATTCTAACTGGATGGCCCCCCAAGAGGGTCTTCCCCCAGGGGCAAACCAAGAATAGGCAACTTGGAAGTCCCTGAACAGACTCAGAAGTGGAGTGGGCAGATCAAAAGACAACTTGGCAAGGTGGCACTACCTGGAGGAATCCTCCACCTTGTGTGACTGTGGAGCTGAACAAACAACTCAGCACATGTATGCTTGTCCACAATGCCCTGCCTCATGTACGGAGAAGGAGTTGTTTAAAGCTACAGACAATGCGGTTGCTGTTGCCCACTTTTGGTCCAAAACTATTTAGTTGCTTGTGATTTCTTTTCTTTTTATTTTATTTCCATTATTTGAAATGTATTTGCTGTACCAATGCTTTTGACACGGAATAAATAAATAAATAAATAATTTTTTTTTTAAAAAAAACTTCTTGTTTGCTATCAATATATTTTCTACCTGCTGTTTCTACTATTTTATTCACTGTATATACTTCTGTATAAGTTGGCATCTTGTATAAGTTGAGGGCAGGTTAAGAGGTCAATATTATGAATTTTGATGTGGCTTATGGACACGTTAGGGGTTGTTCAACAGAGAGGGGAAAGCACCCGCATTGCCTTGGCTCCAACTGCCATTTTCCTACCCAGACATTTTAAAAAGCCACAATTGGTGCAATGATGGAGAACAAACAGGAGTTTGTGCATCTTTTAGGTTCTCTCAAGATGAACTACATGTTCACTCTTCACCACTCTACTCAGGGAAGGGAATGTTTCCTAGATAAGTGTTAAGGTATGGTACTACTTACACTGACTTGTGATAGGTTGACCCAGGTTTTTAGGGTCAATTTTTGACTAAAACATCTAGACTTATACATGAGTATATAGGGTAATTTAATTGGACCTGTGAATTACAAGGGGAGGAGTAATCTAGTACAAGTTCTACTGGAACAAGAGACACATTTCTGTCATCTTTAGCCATCATAGGAGAAAAACCTGAGAGGTGAGTATATTTCAGTCATTTGCATTCCCAGTCAACCAGCCCTGACATGAGAGACTAAACTTTGGATACCTGTCTCTGAGATCCTGCAACTTAAAATGAGGTTGTGCCCCAGGCCATCCCTTGGAATATTGTCTCTCCTAATCTCCACACTGTGTCACACAAAAAGGTGCAGTTTCAGAAACCTGCACCTCATCAATGCATAAAGATGTTCAGCATAATTCTTCTTCACAAAAGCTCAAGTAAAATTAAAAACCAGTTAAAGGTAAAGCAATACCCCATCCTCTCTCCTTTTTGCTGCTGCGAGAGACTAACAAGCTACTTCTTTGAAAACCACTATAGATTTATGACCTCATCAGGCTTGCTGCTGGAATCGTCATGCATTGTGGCAAATCTGTTGATGCCCGGTGAGGGGAACCTGTTGCCCCACATCCTAAATCACCTGGCTTCCCCCCCCCCTACCTTATCCCACAGGGGGAAGTGTCCACTGCCCAGCTTCTCCCATTGAATCCTATTTAACACAGGGAGTCTCCTATGTTGCCACCATGGTGGTTTCACAATGGAGCCCCATCAGATGTAGTTTTACATCATGAGATGGGAACCAGTGGGCTCTGTCATAAAACTATTGAGGAATTGGCACATCCTGCCTAAAATTACCCCATATGATGAAGTCATCTGTTGAGGGTTTCATGCAGGTTTGATAAGTAGTTTCAAAATTTCTGAGTTTCTTCACATTTGACAGACAAAACTTTTAGGTACCCACACAAATAGATATAGACTGGCATTATGGTGGTGATCCCTAAATAAAGCATATTTTTGAATAATCAACATGTAGGTAAATCTGACTGATTCTATAGGTTTATTCTAGGCAAGATAAACAATATGATTTAGGTGATTTACAAACTGTAATATAAAATAATGTTTACAGGGAGAAAGTGCAAAATGACTCCTTTTTCAATCTATAACCCAGACTAAAAAGCATTATCATGACTCTAATGCTATAATCCCTTGCATGCTTGTGGGAAAGTAAGAAAATGTGACATACTATTTAGGGAATGTGAATAAGATCAAGCTCTGATTTCACTTAACAATTGTGTCAACTCACAAACCAATCTGACTAACTATGAAGCATCAGCATACTCATGATATAATTATTATTCATTAGCTGCTATTGTTTTCTTCTTAAGAAAGGAGGAAAATCCTAAATAAGGAAGGAAAATAGAATGGAAGCAGATTGAGGCTATAATGATGACGACAACAACAACAACAATAAAAGGGAGGGGGGCTTGTGAGGTTTTGAAGAAGTCTATATAGGCCTTCACCTCACAATCCAGCCTGAGTTTAGCCTGAAAGGCAGCACAAACTGCAGCATTTAGTAGAGGTGTACAAAATTCTGTTGGTCAATTCAGATTTTGGATAATTTCAGAAATCTGGTAGCCGAACCCCATCAGAGCCTTCCTGGAATAAAAACACAGACTGCCTAACCTTTCAGCTAAATTTTATTTTGGAAATACTTGTTTATTTGGATTTATTTTTCACATTAGTATTCTAACTGGGTTGTTGTATGTTTTCCAGACTGTATGACCATGTTCCAGAAGTATTGTCTCCTGATGTTTCGCCCACATCTATGGCAGGCATCCTCAGAGGCTGTGAGGTTGTGGTGCACGTTGATTTGGACTTCAAATCTCAGAACCCCTCTTGTGTTTTTTTTTAAAAAAATGGTATTGGAAAAAAGTTCTTAAAATTTCCCAAAAAATCAGTGGATTGGTAAAATTAATTGAAACTTGTCAGGCATGGAGTCATAAATGTGTTCTACAAGTGATGCAAGTTTCATTCTGATAACCATAAAAATGACAGAAAGACAAGCCTCACAATTTCCCCCATTGGCACCAATGGACCGAATTATACTGAAACAAAAATGGAACTCAGGGTTCTGAATTATGTATCCAACTCCCCTCTCCCAAATCTCCTGAATTTTCCCAAAAATGGAACGGAGGAGGTCTCAAAAAATGGAACCAAAAACAGAACAGATTTCTGCCTTTTTGCACACCCTAAGCATTTAGCATTGCTACTCCAAATGTTAGCTGTTCAGTCCACTGGGAACATAGAAAGACTTTTCTCAAGTCTCCCATGAGTATATGCTGAGGATGTGCATAGTTTTTCCTTCCATGGTATTGGCAGAGGGATCTGGCTCAAAACAGAAGTGGTTGAACATTTCCTTATATCTGCTTTCCACTTGGAAAGAAAACTTGATTTTCACCACTCAAGCTCAATGTGTATCAAATGTCTATTTTCTGACCATTTCCATACATCCTCAGATTGTTTATCTTATCTTAATGGTTTCCTTCCTTTTACACCACTTTGTAGTGTAGTATAGTGAAAAATTGGGACAGAAATAATGTAGGAGTTACACATGAGCAACAAACTAGTACTAAAATGTTTTGGCTTTTTAAAAATGTATTCTATCATCTGTCCACCCCCAAATAATTGTTACAAACTTGGGAGGAAGTACAGTATATATTGAAAGAAAAATAAAGGTTTATAGAGAACAAAGTTGTACACCTGCCCCAATGTGTACAGAAAGCGCTTCAGAAGCATATATGTGGGTGAATCACAAACCAAGACCTCGTTTTCTTGGCCATTTCAATTCAGGACCATCTTTCATATAGACAAATATTTTACCTCTCTTTCTTTTGCAGGTATGCTACAAAACATGCATCTTTCAACTTCCCCTTCCTCTTGTTTTGAGTCCACCTCATGGAAGACAACACCATCTTGACTGTCTACCACAAAGCAAGTGACATTTCCTGCAGCTTGGAGTCTGCGATTTGTACATTCTTGCTGCCTTACAATTTACAAGTGATTACTAACCCCTAGTGGTAGCTTCACAGGAAGATTTGCTTCTTCAGGCTACAGCAAACCTTTTGACAATGAGATAAAGGGCTGAAAAAAATTAGTGGCATATATAAATACATACACACACTTCGTGTGTATTCGTGAGTGTGGCTTGATTGTTTTTCACACACATTAAGGTAAAACATGCTCTCTTTTTTTTTGGTTCCTTGGTCCTACATTTGGAAGACTTTTACAAAATCTCTTTAAAATGCATTTCGAAAACAGCAGTTTCTCATCAAGGTACTACATATGACTATGGTTTATTATGTAATCGAAGAAAAAATGACGCTGATTTCTTTGAATTAGAAAACATGTGATAATTAGTGCCCACCAGATGAAAGTTGGAAGAAAGAACAAAAGCTTTTTAAGAAATGCATTGCTGCAGAAAATAATAAGGACTTGTAATGGATACTTATAAAAATTAAAGGTGTATGTGAAAAAGCAGAATTACAGACAAAATAACACCACAGAATTTATAAATAACTTTAAATCAGGTAACAAAGATATTGAAGTTCTATGCAGTGAAGAAAACCGATAGGAACAAAATCCACACATTTGAAAGGTGATACTGGAGAAGAGTATGATGGATACCATGGACTGATAAAAAGAGAAATGAGAACATGGCAATGAATAAGCTGATGGTGTCCTTCTATGAATGTATCATGGGATGATGTGATTTTTTTTGAAAAAGACAATATTGTGTAAAGTGGAAGGAAATAAGAAGAGAAGGAGACCACACTATAGGTGGTTTGATACAAATGAAGGAAGAAATGGCTCTGAGTTTACAAGACCTAGTAGAGCAGTTGATGGAAGGTTGACAGAAATCTATGTCAGCTTGATAACAGATAACAACAAAAATTATGTGCTAATAACATGCATGTATACTTACATCCACCCAAACCTTTGGGTTTTCAATGTATTTCATTGCAATCCTGTATACTATAACTCATATGTACACCCTACAGTTTAATTTTATGGATATTGTCTAAAAAACACTTACTGGGAAGTAGGCATGGGCGAATAAATAGGAATCATCGTTAATCGTAATAAATTCGTTAACCGTAATAAATCCGAACGGGGTTCCAAGATGGTTTGGTGCTTCAAATTTAATCTTCCAATTTGAAGTGTTGGCGCCCATGCTTCGGAATACCTTTGGATAACCTTCGGATATATGAGAAAGTGTTTCAATTCAATCAATCTCCTGGCTAGCATTGGGGTTTAAGAGCCCCATAGAAACCAAGCCTGAAGCGTTTTCTCTCCTGGCTATCCAGGAGAGAAATCCCCCTTCCCGTCCTGGTTGCAGAAGCAGAGGGAGCCTGGTTTGCAAAGGGCATTGGCGACTGTTGCTTCGCCTCTGCAGGATCTCCCTTGCAAACCACTTCCACTTCCCCTTCTCAGCCTTCCCCTCCTGCCTTTGTGAGAAGCTTTAAGTGAGGAAAGAGAGAAAAGGAAGGGGGATCAATCCCAATCCACGATCCAGATCACTTCACTCCAGTTTTGTGCTGGCAAAACCCCAAACTAGACCTCTATCTAAACCTCCACTCAGGTTGGTATGTGACTTTCCACTTCAGGGGGAGAAAAAAAAATTGAAATGGGCAGGGAAAGCAAACTATCACCCTGCTAAGGATTTTCCACAACTCCCCCCTTTTATTTTAAATTATCCTGTTGTTGTTGTTGTTGTTGTTGTTGTTATTATTGGCACCCCACTTTTCTCTCTAGATTTGAGACGGAAAGGGACTCAGGTTAATATATATATATTAGTATCATTCTGGGAAGGGAAAAGATTGCATTTTAAATCTATGTTTTAGTAGTATTCCTTTTAAAATTCACTCTATATTTGTATGTTAGTGTAAGGAAGTTCTTCCCCATAGGAAGAAACCCACTTCTGAGCACTTCCCTCCTGGTTAGAAGTGGGCTAAGCCCCATGGGAAGAAACCCATTCCTGATGGGGAAATTTGGGTGGTTCTACACTTACAAGTACAATGAACTCAAACCAGTGTCTCAGATGCCAGTTCGAGCCTGATTGGTAGCCTGAAAAAGACCTCCTGAACCATCTTGGCAGCCATGCCTACCACTCCCCACCCTTTTCACTGCTAGCTAAAGCAGTGAGATAGCCACTTAATTTTTGTCAGGGGCACTCTGACCTATTGAGTCTTTGGCACACAAAAGCTTCCCCCCTCCTTCTACCTTCTTCCCATATAACATAATCCAGTAGAAGAAAGGAGGACTCTTGAGTATAAGGTAGTCAGCAACAACACAAGGTGAGGGACAGAAGAAACATGGGATCTCAGAACTTCAGAACTCAATCAAAACAAATAGCACTTAAACAACAAATGCAGCAAAGTGATGACAAACTTTCAGATATGGAGGAAAATGTGTATATGCAAGATAAACAAAGAAGGAACAATTATATAATTAAAAATTTCCTGGAAGGGAACAGGAAAGAAGATTTGAAAACTGAAATTGCAAAGTGGCTGCAAAAAGTTACACTAATGTAAAACTGGATGGGAATGGATCTAGAATGAGTTTATTGTCTTTCAGCTGGAAGAAATAAAATAACACCTAGGAATATAATAACTGGAGTACACTACTTTGCCAAAAAAGAAGCTTTGATTAAAATACTGGACAAGGTTGCACAATGGATTGAATCACAAAAATGTTTTTAATGGAAATGATGTCCAATAAATTAAGAATATCAGTGCTGAACACCAGAAGTTTAGGAACAGTAATTAGAAGGAGGAGAATTGAAGCCCTACTGAGGAAAGATGCAACGGATGTTGTTTTTTGGAGGAAACATACCAGAGTAAACCAGGATCAAATGAGTTAAAATTGAGTTGAATAAAAAGCTATGAAAAAAAGTTTGGGTTATTTAAATCAAGAAGTGTAGCTATAATAATTGCAAAGAAATGTAACCTGATAATAAACAAAGTATTGAAATATGAGGAAGGTAGATATATAATAATGTAGGGTGAAATATGGGTGTGTCGTTAGTCCTAGCTTCTGCCAAGCTAGCAGTTCGAAAACATGCAAATGTGAGCAGATCAATAGGTACTGCCCCAGTGGGAAGGTAACAATGCTCCATGCAGTCATGTTGGATACATGATCTTGGAGGTGTCTATGGATAATGCCAGCTCTTTGGCTTAGAAATTGAAATGATCACCAACTCCCAAAGTTGGACACAACTAGACTTAATGTCAGGGGAAAACCTTTACCTATGTCAGGGGAAAACCTTTACCTATGTGAAACAGCAAGAATTTTATAAAAAGTACTAGGTCAGATAGAGAACTATCATAAACAATATGTAATATTTGGAGAGGATTGTAAATGTTATATAGATAAAAAAAGATAAAACTACACAAATCACAAAAATTAGAAATTGAAATAATGGACTTAAGCAAAGTGCTGAATAAATGGCAATTAAAAGATGTGTGGAGAGTGTTAAAGGGAGAGGAAAAATATACATATTACTTGGCTGTACATAAAGTTTATACAAGAACTAATTATATTTTTGTTTCTAAAACTATGTTAAGTAAATTTTGAAACGCTTATTTATTTATTTCGTGTCAAAAGCATTGTACGACAAATACATTTCAAAATGATGGGGGGAAAAGGAAATCACAAGCAACTAAATAGTTTTGGACCAAAAGTGGGCAACAGCAACCGCATTGTCCGTAGCTTTAAACAACTCCTCCTCCGTACATGAGGCAGGGCATTGTGGGCAAGCATACATATGCGGAGTTGTTTGTTCTTCCACAGTCACACAAGGTGGAGGATTCCTCCAGGTAGTGCCATCTTGCCAAGTTGTCTTTTGATCTGCCCACTCCGCTTCTCAGTCTGTTTAGGGACTTCCAAGTTGCCCATTCTTGGTTTGCCCCTGGAGGAAGACCCTCATGGGGGGTCATCCAGTTAGAATTGCCAGGTTTAGCTGCCCAGAGAGATACCCTTGCTGCTGCTGGAGGAACAGTAAGAGGAGTGGTGGTTCTCATGAAGCCCTTCCGTGATTTGAGTCTGGTGGGAGGAGGCTGATAGCCATGCAGTGGATGGCTTTCACAGTGTTCGACCTTCTTTCTCTCACCGTTAGCAGCAACTTCCCGTCGCACATCGCAAGCATTGGATTTTGAAACGCTGATATTGGAATTATTACGATTTCAGATTTCATAATATTAAAAAATGTTATGAAGCAAACACACTGAGACTGTTTTTGGAAGGAATGATAAAAATGAAGAATGTAGAATGGCTAAAAATGAATAATGAAAAAGCAGAGGAAGAAATCTGGAATATTTTTAAAGAGTTTACGAGAAATTAGGGAGATAGTAACCCAACATTGAGTAATGTATTAGAAATATGAAGCAAATACAGGAGAAATTTAATAGTGGATGGTTCAATAATAACCTCAATTATAATGGAAAGGAAATTTCATTTTTTTTAAAAAAAAAATATAATGGATAAAAAATTGAGGGAAAATACTTAGACAAAATAGTGGGTTGAATAAAGGTTGGAATAAAGAAGGAAATGATTATGGAAGAATTTAGAGAAATAAAATTGACATGGTTCCATTTGCATACAATTAGAACAATGGTTCAAAAATTGGGTAAAAATAATAAAAATGTAAGTAAGCTTAATCAATTTGAACAAATAATACAAAATGGAAGGGATGTAGAGGAACATAAAAATGTGAAAGGGATAACTAGTAAAGTCTATAAGATAATAATTAAAATAAACAAAGGAAAAAATAAAAAAGGAGATCTAGGAAGAAGATTTAGGGATGAAAATAAATGAAACAGAATGGTCACAATTATGTAGACAAGGACATTTGAAAAAATGATCAATACAGGTTAAAGAAAATTACTATAAGTTAATATGGAAATGGCATCTAACATCAATAAGAATAGCAAATATAAATAAAAACTATTCAAAAAATTACTGGAGAGTATGCCAAGAATCCTAAATATGTAAGTAATTTTTTGAGGAAAGTATTTAGAGAAATAGAGGATATAATAAACATTACAATAGAAATAAATCCTAGTATAGCTTTATTATCATTATATAATAATGCACAGTGGAAAAAAGAAGATAAAGATGTGATAACAAACTTATTAACAATAGCAAGATTGCAATGAATTGGAAAAGGGAAATAAATATACAAATAGAAGAGTAGTATAAGGGAGTATGGAAATTGGCAATAAATGATAAGTTGACATGTAAATTAAAAGTTAAAAGAGGGATATGGAAACAAAGAGATTTTGATTATGTATGGAGAAAATTTATTGGAAAAGGATTTAAAAAGAAAGATGGAAAGTTACCTCCACAAGAGGAAATGAAATTTTGGACAGATGATACATAAAAGGAGTGGCATGTGGGAAGGGAACATGGCGGTGAGGGATAGAAAATATGTATAAGCATAAAAATAACAGTAGATGCCAAAAATTAATGTATGGTATATTGTATTGGATATTATGTGTCTTTTGTAAAACAAATGATGGATAAGAAATGTACGGAATAAATAAAAATATCTTTTAAAAAAGAACTAAATCTTAGGATTTTTCAGTGTGTCTGATTTAATTGTGCTAGCAGATAGATTAACCCTGTTCAGGCACTGCTTAGCATAAATTCTTTAGCATAGATTCTTTATTATGTATGAGAGCCATTTCCCATATCACATCTCCAAAGTACAGTAACAATTCTGAAGTCCTGTGTGCATTAAGGCTTCTCATGCAAACTAACTATCATTTCCCAATATTCTTGTTCATGAGACAAGTCTCAATTTCAGGAAAGTGATATTGGAGAAGTGGAACAGAGCACTCCCTACTTGCATTATGAAGAAACTACAACAAATAATGCCTGGATAAGTTATCCTTAGATTTTCAGATTTTCACACAGGGTGGCCTTCTTCTTGCTATCAGACAAGACCTAAGGATTCTTCCCCTCTCTACCTCTACCCCTCTCTGGGATGCAAACTAAATAAATCAATAAAGTCCAGGGGGGGGGGTGTCAGATTTTATGGATTTATTTAATTTGCATTTTCATTTAAAATTCGTGATTTCTATGCCAGAAGCATTTCATGCCCTGATATTTCAGGACCATAATAAAGGAACATCTCAAGGTGGTGTGATAGAGGTATGCTCTGGTAATGTCATGAAGCATCTGCCACAGTACAGATCATGTCATTCAAATAAAAACATGAATTCTCAGAAATGAACATATATTTCTTTAGGAGATAATTCAGTATTTCACATTCTGCATAGAACAGAAGAAGCTAAAGTTTCCCTAGTTTTTAACATCTTTGCAAGCATTATTTTTTATGAACACATGGGAGCTAGAACTGAATCAAATAAAGTTTTCAAAGTTCTGTTTTGAATAGGAAAAAAAAATCTAGATCCTTTTTTCAAATGCTTGCCAGCACTACTTTTAATAACATGGGAGTTATATTCAACTCAATGAAGTTTTCAAAGCTCTTCCTTGAATGGAAATAAACAATTTGCCACCTTTGTTCTTAATACTCTTGCAAGCACTGAGCACATGGGACGGAGAAATTTAGCAATGACAGGAAAAGCTACAGAATAGTAATCCTGTAACTATATTTAGAGCAATTTACACTAGCTGGTAAATCTTGGACCACTCTAGAGCAGAAATGGTCTGGGCTGGCCCTCCCAAAAACACAGCAGGTGTAGATTTGGGACTGCAGGGTCTAGCCAAGCTGACACTACATCAGTTCCACTGAATAGTCATCTTGTATCACTGTCACTTCTCTTAGATTACCTTGTGAGAGCTTCTGGTCCTCACAGGTGCCCAAGCTGACATCAGCAGAGGCACCCACTTGACCAAAAAGGAAGGGTGATCTCACCACCTTCTTTCTGGTTGTGCAGACACCTTTGTTGATGTCAACATGGAGCACCCACAATAGTTGAGAGCTCACATAAAGCTCTGTAGTTAATAGAAATGGTGGCAGTTTCCCATGGAAACAGCAGACTGCTCTAAATCAGACGTGATCATGCAAGACACATTGTCACAAAGCAATGGGAATTCTCTGGAGTTTCAGGGATATTCAAGACATCTCCCAAATTTTCCTAATGCAGGGCTAAATCGGATTAAGTCACAATACTTACCAGAGGTGGAGCAATATTATGAAGACAGCCAAGAGTGGAGTCAGGGTGAGTCTAATGCCCATGTAGATGAGCCCCTAACATTTTGAACAGGGATGATGGGGAGGAATGGCATTTTCCAGCTTCATTGTTAGTTTTTAGAGCAGACATTTACATGGGTAGTTCATCACCTTTTAGGGGGTCATGAACTCCTTTTGAGGAGATAGATCCTCTACCTAGAAAACCACACACTAAGAATTGCTCACATTTTTTCCATACAAATTTATGTAATTGCTTGGAAATTGATTTCATTCACATAAATAGTGTATAAAACAATCTTTAAGGAAATTGTCACTTTTTAATGGCATTCCCACCCATGGATTCCCAAGATTTAAAATCTTGGTTTAGGGGGTTAAGACTCCCCCCCCCCCAATAATAGGAGTGTGCACTTCATCCCTCAGTGCATACTTTGTCTCTCACACTTGTCTCTAGCTATACAGCTCTGGGCTGGAGTACAGCTGTAGGCTTCAGCAGTTTCAATCCTTGGCAAGACCAACACTGCTCAGTAACAAAAAGATGCTGTTCTTTATCTCCAACTGTAACTTCTCTGGCTGGTTCTTTTCATCCTCTCTCTCTTTCTCACTTTCCCTTCTCTCTCTCTAAAAGTTCCCCAGTATCTAACTGCTCTCAGATCTGAGAGTCTCCACACACACACACAGACTCTTAGAATTCTTCCACCATCTCCTCAAAAGAGTCTTCAGTTACTTGTGGTAGCTCTTAAGTCTAAAAGGCTCTGTGTTCCAGGTAACTGGGAGAGATGTGGTTTATAGACATATCAAAGGAATCATCTATCATAGAGTCATAAGAGTTGGAAAAGATCACAAGGGGCACCCACACTAACTGGGAGCTCAGTCCAACCTATGCCATGCAATAATACACAATCAAAGCACTCCCAAGAGATGGCCATCTACCTCTGTTTAACAACCTTCAGAGAAGAAGGCTCCATCACACTCTGAAGCAATTTATTCTACTGTCAAGCATCTCTTTTCCTGTAGTTTGAATTTGTTAGTCCATGTCCTAGTGTTTGAAGCAGCAGAAAACAAGCTTCCTCCATGTTTAATAAGACATTATTTCAAATATTTTAGCATAGTTACCATGTCTTAACCTTCTCTTTTAAACTTCTCTTCTCTAGAATAACCATACCCAGTTCCCTAGGCTACTCTTCACAGGACTCGGGCCCCATCTACACCGCATTAAATAAATCTATACTTGAGCTGCATTAAATAAGTCTACTCTGACTATATAATGTAGTTTCAAATGGCATAAAATCGTAATGTAGATGAGGCATTGGTTTTCAGACCTCTTAACATTTTGATTATTAATTCCTGGACATGTTTCACCTTGTCAGTATTCTGAATGAATAGGAAGAGGAAATAACATGATTCTTTTTACAAAATCAAGCATAATACCCTTCCTGGGCATCTGCTTGTGTCATGCTACAAATCCATATTGCTGTCAACATTTCCATCACACCAGTTATTTATGGTTGCTTTTCCCAGAAGAGCAGTCTGGTCCCAGCATTATCACATTTCTTGATTAAAGAGATCTTTTCTTCTGAGCATTTAATGAGGAATGATTGGCCAGTTTTAAAATACTGCCCTTAATCAAAATTATTACCCCAACAATTTATTCTTGAGAGTAGATATCATTTTATGCAATGCTTTGTTCCTATTTTTTTAAACATTTTGAATGTTTGTATTCATATAAATATGTTTTAAAAGCAAACAAAGAACACTTTTTACTACTCTGTTCTGGAAAGGCATGTGCAATCGATTAAAATATTGTTTAAAAATCATTACAGAATTGGGGGGTGCTGTCATTTTGTTTATAAAGTGTTTCTAAAGTCTAGTTAGTGGAAATGAAAGTACTATACTGAAAGTAATGAAATTTCATTACAGTAATTGCGCATAATTACTATAATTGGCTATTTTATCCCTCAATTTTAGAGCTATTGGGGTGAAACATGCTACTATGGTAGAACACATTTGCCACCGTTAGTTCATCATGTTTCAGGATGTTTCACTTATCTACAGATTTTGGGGAAATTTTCAACATTTTAAAAAGAAAACTACAAGAGCTATCTCCTTGAATTTTCTCTACAATGACACAAGATAACAGGGGACCATTCCCCTCTACTTTCAGAAATATTCATACATCTACTGCTTTTAGGGAATTTTTAAAAGTTTTGACAATTTTTTTTTAAAAAAACCCACAAAAGTTATCTCATTGCATGTCTCCCATATTAACCAATAGAAACAAATATTAACCAATTCTAGATTTTCAGATAATCCTAGAATTAGAAGGGGCCCCCAAGGTCCATCTAGTCCAACCCCCTTTTGCCAGGTAGAAGGGTGCCATCAAAAGGTGGCGGTGTGGAGGAGCTCACCATCGCTCCGTTGCCATGGACCGACCATCACCTGATCAGGTTTAGACTTACTGCGCCCCCCAACCTCTGCAGGGGTCCACCCCAGGAGACTTATGGATCCAGAAGGATTCCTGACGGCTCTTGGGGAATTTCCTGCTTCTTCGGCAGGTGATCCTGTTGATGCTCTGGTCTCTCTCTGGAATGGAGAGATGACTAGGGCAATAGACACGATCGCTCCAGAGCATCCCCTCTCGAGTAACCGAGCTAAACCAGCTCCTTGGTTTACTGAGGAGCTGGCAGTGATGAAGCGAAAGAAGAGGGAACTAGAGTGTGTGTGGCGATCAAAGTATAACAAGTCAGACCAAACACGGCTAGGCTCCTTTCTTAGAGCATATGCCATGGCAATCAAAGCCACAAGGAGAGTCCACCTTGTGACCAATATTGCATCCGCACAGAACCATCCGGAAGCGCAGTTCCATGTCATCAGAGGGTTGTTAACTCCCACCAATCAAGGTGGGAGCCCTGATAAATCGGCAGCCCACTGTGAAGCATTTGCTCAGTTCTTTGCGGACAAGGTCGCTCTGATCCGCTCCGACTTTGACACCATATTAACGGCAGTCTCTGAGGATGTAACGAGTGCACCTGCTTGTCCAGTTTTATTGGATTCATTTCAATTGGTTGAGCTTGAGGATGTGGACAAGATCCTTGGAGAGGCAAGACCGACCACATGCTTCCTGGACCCCTGCCCATCCTGGCTGGTGAGAGAAGCCAGAGGGGGTTTGGACGAGTGGGTGAAGGTGATGGTGAATGTCTCCCTTCAGGAGGGCAAGTTTCCAGTGAGCCTAAAAATGGCTGTGATCAAGCCACTGTTGAAAAAGCCATCACTGGATCCCACTCAATTCGGAAACTTTTGGCCTATCTCCAATCTCCCCTACTTGGGCAAGGTCTTGGAACATGTGGTTGCCTCACAGCTCCAGGGATTCTTGGATGACACTGATTTTCTGGATCCGGCAGTGGTGGCTAGGGGAGCCTTCGCACAGTTAAAACTTGTGTGCCAGCTGTGACCGTACCTTGGGAAGCCGGACTTGGCCACGGTGATCCACGCTCTTTTTACATCCCGTTTAGACTACTGCAAGGCACTCTACGTGGGGCTGCCTTTGAAGACTGTTCGGAAGCTTCAATTAGTCCAACGGGAGGCTGCCAGGTTAATAACTGGAGCGGTGTACAGGGAGTGGCGTACAGCGGTGTACAGGCGTACACTCCTCTGTTACGCCAGCTCCACTGGCTGCCGATTAGGTACCGAGCACAATTCAAGATGCTGGCTTTAGCCTATAAAGCTCTAAACGGTTCCGGCCCAGCTTATCTGTCCCAACGTATCCCCCACTATGACCCACCTCGAAGCTTAAGATCATCAGGTGAGGCCCTGCTGGCGGTCCCATCAGCCTCACAGGTGTGGCTGGCGGGGACGAGAGACAGGGCCTTTTCAGTAGTGGCTCCCCACCTATGGAACGCCCTCCGCATTGAAGTCAGGCAGGCTCCCTCCCTCCTGTCTTTCCGAAAGAGAACAAGAATGTGGTTATGGGACCAGGCATTTGAGCATGAGTAGCAGCAAAATGAGATATGAATATATGACCTACTGACAGACCCTATCTGGACATGGAAAGCACCTTAAATGTATAATTATGTATATTTTTAATGTATATTCTTAATTTTATTGCAATTTTTAATCTCGATGGATTTTTAAATTTGATAAAAACTGTTTTTTGATGTGTACGTTTATATTGTTAGCCGCCCTGAGTCCCCTGATGGGTGAGAAGGGCGGGGTAGAAGTGATGTAATAAATAAATAAATAAATAAATAAAACTCTCCTGACAGATGGTCATCCAGCCTCTAAACAAAATAATATGCTTCCCCTATTGAGTTGGAAGTTACCCCCAAGGGCCATCCATTTAAAGGTTTTTTTCCCAGCCCAGCACAGAGATCTATTTACTTGAAATAACAGTCAGTCCTCCTCTTTGCAGATTTAATAATTTATTGGAACTTTGGCTGGCTGCTGCTATGAAGGGAAAATAGCTCTCCCTGATCCTGATTGGAGCTTTCTGATGCAAGCAGAGATCTGGGAAATGTAGTTGAGGGCAGGGCCTATTGAATTCTCTAGCATAGGGCTGCTTGCCTTCTCAAAGTAATTTTTCTAGATTTCTGTGCTTTCTCAGTCTTTTCCCGAGCAAACACTGCTCTCTACTTTCCCTCTCCTAATGTTAAGAGGCCATTAATTTAAAGATAATGGCAGTCTTTTCAGCTTTGCTTTGCTTCTTTATGCTGAAAATTTAACTAACTTTGGGAGCCTTCTGAGATTTACAAAATGCAAACTAAAGAGTATGAGGTAAGTTTCTATTCCTAAGGTTTTGGCACAGGCTAAGCCACATGTTGAATATTGCCTCATTATGTCTGCATTTAATGAGTTTGATATGACTTACAAGGACTAACAAAAAATGCACATCTCATATACATATTCATTGGTGTGATTCACTATAACTTAATAGCTCGATTAATAAACAAAACGTTTTTGCTTTTGCCTTCTGTTACTTAAAATAAAAAATAAATGTGTAATATATATATATACACACACACACACACACACACACACACACCAGCTGTGTGTGTGTGTGTGTGTGTGTGTATATATATATATATATATATATATATATATATATATATACACACACACATACACACACACACACACACACACACACACACAGCTGGTAAGTTTGTGCATTTTAGCGAAACCTTGATACAGTTCTACTGGCCAGATACCTGTAGACTCTCATATCTGTTTTTGCACGATTCCCCAAAATGGGTGGGTAGCCAGATATCTGTTTTATTCTATAGCTGAAAAATTTGGCTAGATCCAGCCCACTGGTGGCAATGGGGAACTTATGAGGCTCCCTTTCCATTCCTGGGAGCCTTTCCTTTTTTCCTTCAAGGGAGCCAGCGTGTCAGCAATGAGGTTAAGAAATCACCCTCTACAGCCCATTATGGGGGGGGGGGGAGGACTTTCCACAGGCTCCCCTTCCATATCATTCATTAAGACTTGGATTAAAAGAATCAGAGTTAAGACAATGCTCTTTCTGCAATTCTTTTCCTTCTATCTGTGGAGAAGACTAGGTTTAATGCTTTGTTAAAGCTGTTTTCTTCTACTCTAGAAGAGACAGGCTGCAAGCGTGCATGCTCTCTCCCTGCATGCAGCTTTCCAAGGCATTTAAGGAGGCTTCCCACTTCCCAGGGAAGAAAGAGTGATCGACCTGGAGCTATCTCCCTAGGCTTCATTTTAAAAAACCTTTTTTTCTCTACTTTTTTTCTCTGTCTGGAGTAGACATGTTTCAATCTCCGGGTTTAATGTTTCCTTAAAGCTGTTTTTATTTTCTACTCTAGATGAGAGGTAACTAGGTGGTAGTAGTTTCAGAAAATGAGGGTTTTCTTTTTGTTTGCTAGGTTTAATAATAATTATTATCTTTTAGAATTATTTGAAGGAGAAGAAGGGAAGGAGAAAAAAGCTAAAAGGGTGACTCTTCCAAGCCCACCACCTACCCATCCTCACACGTCTCGAACTCCCAGTCAGTCCCACTAAATAAAAAGAATCAAGAAAATAAAGGAAAATCAAAAAGGTTATACTGTGGTGCTAATTAGAGGAGCAGGAGCCAAGATTGGCTGCCATGTGAATCCCTGACGGCTGGCCACTTGCTGTTATGGGTACACAAACAAACCAAAGAAGCTGGTTTGGCCAAAGGAAACAGCTAAAAACGGATGCGGACTCAAGTCTAATAGGTGCATCTTATTACTTTATCAACAAGAGTAGGTCTTATGATGTTTTTAGTGTAATACATGTTTAATTATTACATAGTTTTATATTTATGAGATACTTTTTTGATGTTTTTAAAGTTATTTTTAACATGTTTATTTTGATTTACTCTTCTCTATGCATCTTGATATGTTCCTTGGATTTGTTGTTCTGATTTAATCTCTCCTGATTTGTTTGTGTGATTACTACTATTTATATTGTTCTTCCTAACAGTAGTTCATTCCCACATGCAATAAGAAATATTTTGATTGCTTTGTCTTACTCCACAAGAATACAAGGTTTTCTCTGCAATTTTGCAAGTATAATTTACACTGAACTCTCCATGGATATCGTAATGACTGAAGTGGGTCTTTCATACTTTGTGAATATGTCATGAGATGACCTGAATGATTAGAAAAGACAATAATACTCATTAATATAGAAGGCAATAGGAAAAGAAAAAGTCTACATTATAAATAGATTGAGTCCATTGATGAAGTCATAGCCTTGGGTTTTCAAGAATAGAGGTGGTCTGCTGATGCTTGGAACTCTTTGAACTCTTCACATTCATAGAATGATCATAAATTGAAAATAAATTAATGAAAAATAACAATAAAGATTATGCTTCATTAAGGAAAATTAATTAGTGCAAATATAATGTTTCCATGTGCTGAAAGGGGTATTTATGGGCAGCATTTTGCACAGTGTATGCTACTTCTTTCACAAAAATATTGTGACTTTTGCACTGAAAACACATTAAAAAAATTACAGGCAACTTGGTATGACTTTTTACAAATTTTCCTCAACAGGGTACCATAGTGTGAAAAATCTAGAGCTGTTCCCCTTTTCTTTACTAGGATAACCCAAGTTTTAGACATCATTATTTTCATTGAGGGCATGTACATAACAGTCTGATATAGAGTATTTGCAAGAAAAAAATGTCCAAGAAATGCAACTAAAATTGAAAGAATGAGGCCAACAGTATTTGCACAATAATTTTGTACTGAGGTTACCCTACCATTTAGCATCTCAAGAGAAGGCCCTACAAGCCTACCAGGCTTGGCCCCATGAAAGCCGCCCCAAGTCCCTTCAGGGAGATGGGGTGGGGTATAAAAATAAAATTATTATTATTATTATTATTATTATTATTATTATTATTATTATTATTATTATTGTTATTATTATTATTATTTAAACAGAAATTGGTCTTAGGATGTCCACACCTAATGCATAAAAGCTGGAAGAGCTGGGTAGACCACACATGCAACAAACACCTAAATGTATGTAACACTTTAATATAGATTCTATGAGACAAAAATCAGGAGTCACGAGAAATCTGGCACAGTAACCTCTGCCATAAATTAAAAGATGGGATTGACAATTACATGAAGGGCAAGGGGCCTTTTTTTCCACACCTCACTGTAGACTCTATCTAGATCCACATAGCAAGCCCAAATACAGTAGAGTCTCACTTATCCAACATAAACGGGCCAGCAGGACGTTGGATAAGTGAATATGTTGGATAATAAGGAGAGATTAAGAAAAAGCCTATTAAACATCAAAAAGGTTATGATTTTACAAATTAAGCACCAAAACATCATGTTATACAACAAATTTGACAGAAAAAGTAGTTCATTACACATTAATGCTATGTAGTAGTTACTGTATTTACGAATTTAGCACCAAAATATCACGATATATTGCAAACATTGACTACAAAAATGTGTTGGATAAGCCAGAGCGTTGGATAAGTGAATGTTGGATAAGTGAGACTCTACTGTACCTCTGTTCCCCTGCAATCTTTCTCAAAATGGTGACAGGAGAAACAAGACAATATTTTGAGAGGGACTGTAGTGAAAAATAAACGTATTTCAGGATAATTCAGAGTCCGGGGTGCTTATTAGGGTAGTAGTAGTATACGACCCACAAGCTACACATTTCCCATCTCTTCTGTAAATCTTACTGTTTGGCTTTCTGCAATATGGCTCAGTTTGAAACCAAGCTGGAACTAGAATTGGGCTCTTGATTTCTTTTTCTTCTTTGTATGTGAGAAACAGTTGAAAAAAGAGAGCACTTCATCCCTCATTATATAAGTAGGCTGAGACCTCTGTTATTTTATTTCATTTCCACCAGAACATTGTTCTTCCTTTTTTGACATAAATTATAACAGGTGAGGTGTCCTTTAGAAACTGCCTTGCTCCTCACAACCTCTGAGGATGCCTGCCATAGATGTGGGCGAAACGTCAGGAGAGAATGCTTCTGGAACATGGCCACACAGCCCGAAAGACATACAACAACCCTGCCTTGCTCAGTTTTCTTGCTCGCAGCAAGCAAAGGTCAGAGAGCGCTGGCTCACATCTTCACTGATCCATAAATGCTAACACCTTTCATTCAACTTAGTAACCAAGATTCAGCAAGTAGAGTACATAGATCACAAAGCAGCAGTGCCATGCTCTCGCTGTGACAGTTGTATTTAACAAGCAAGCATGTATCTTTTGAGTCAGCTTCTCTCTTCTAGCTAATGTGAGAAACAGCCCATCAGAGCACGCTCAGCTCTCCTAGACCTTGTATTACACCTTGGATTTTTTCCTTGTTAAAATGGCTAATTCTGTGTTTGCTTTAAGCAGTAATTCTCTAGAATTACACTTTTCACATTACCTTCTTTTTCAGAAAAAAATTAAGCATATATATAGAAATATTTACGAAATGCAATACCTGAATGACTGTACCAGATGTCAAAGTCAAAATATCATAGGGCATCTAGTGCAGGAAAATACATAAGACATTAGCATAAACTGGTAAAATCAAATAGATTTTAGTACAAAAAATGGTAGCAATTATAAAAATAATTAGCACAAGTCAGCAATCAGTACAAAATAAAAGTAATGTGTGTTGCCATCACACTTTCACTGTACTCATCAGTACAGGAAAAGTAGATAGATTGTGCCTGTTTTGCTGCTGCTGCTTCCTAGCCAGCCATGGAGCTTCATCTGAGCCTTTGGCCATTGTAGATGCCTTTGCTAATGTCAAAGGGGGGGGCACACATCTCCCCTCCTTCTATTTGGTCATACAGACACACTGTGCTGATGACAGCAGAGGTGCCCACAAGGTCTATGAAGTTGCACAGAGCTCCATTGTAGGCTAAGGGTGGCAATGGTACTGATATGGAGATGAGGTGAGGTGGAGGCTACCCTGGTGGAGTGGATGTGGTTGTGGGCCATATGAACAATGACATGATAGCTCCAGAGCTACTCTCAGGCATATTTACACCAAACCAAACTGCCTGGCATAGATGAGTCCAACGTTTTGCTATCCAGAGTTGACAGATTTTGGCTGGCAACCTGTTGGCTAGACTCAACTAGAGCAGACCTATTTAATAATAGTTTAACAGTGAGTCAACACATAAGTATATACAATTGATTTAATGGGTATATTCTAGTCAATAAAATATAAGCCATTATCTATTGTCCCCCATTTTTTGCAAGCCTAGAAAAGGTACAACTTCTAGCATCAGATAGCAACAAGAATTTGGCCTTTTCCTACTGAGAGGTGTGAGAGATGGTGTCAGTCTATCTTTTCTTGGTGAATTTATCCAGTGCTTGGCAGAACACATGGTTTACTTTTAGAGGAGGTGCGCAGACATTTATCATATACACCATTTGTATTATTGATGAACTGTGGCGTTTTGTGGGGCCTCTCTTCAAATACCGCCTTTGCATTTTTCCACATGTAAACAGGACACAGCTGATTTTCAAATTCCAAATGGAGAACCATGTAATAAGTATATATCACAAGTGTTATTGTGATATTTCATTCATCAGATGGTATACCACTCTGGGAAATGTTTTCATTAGTTCTGGAAACCCTGAGACTGGGAGAAAGAAAGAAAGAAAATTAAGTTTGAAACCTTCATGTCTCGGCCAAGATGCTTGTATTACAAACACACATATGGAATAAGTCAGTTAGATTTAAGACCATTTTTTCTAGAGTAGGAACAGTTATATTGCAAAGAGGGATATAGTTTTGGACTGCTGGTCTTTGATATGGAATTATAAAATGCTTATAGTTTTATTCTAACTCTTTTTCTCATGTTGACTGGCAGCCTGTAATTCAGCTGCTTTATGAATATGTAATACTCAACACAATCTAAGGTAACACAAGCCTAGATAACAGGATTATGCTGCTCTAAGACATCACTGAATAACAAATTCTCCTTTTGTATATTGTATTCTAGGAGACATAGTGGAAATTACTTGAAAAAATATTCGATATTGTCCATATAGATCCTCCCCTAATCTTATTAGAATGAAGTTTATGTTCTAAATCAACATAATCTATTGTGCCAGCCACAATAAATGTTTCTGTCAATTTCATTTCAGTTGTGAAGTATGCAAACAAATATGTGAGCTGTTTAAGCTAAGGGAGGAATTGTGTATGTATTTCCAAGCAACAAATGGTGGAAAACTATTAGTCCCTGGAAGGCCCAGGGACAAGACCAAAATAAATTATTAAGTTATGTGATAAGTAGAAAGAAATAAAAATGCAGGGTTTTTTAACCTTTTGTTCAAAAGTAAGATTAAATTTTGTAAATGTTGTGGCAGATATCAAGCAGTGCCACTTGTTTTAGACTTGATGCTGTGGTTGCTTCCCCCTTGTGCATTCTCTCTTCATAATAAGCATTTATTTCCTTCCAGTGAAGACAATAAGCAATGGCCCTATTGAATTAAACTTTTTTATAGAGAAAGGAGGCTATAGTTTAAATTCAATAAAAATAGATCTCAACCCAAGCATTATTCTGGCCATATAATTTTGCACAATTTGACACAAATAGGCAAGGGATGTGACTACAGATTGGAGGTTCTTTTGACATTATGCTATTCTACATAAAAGGGAGCTGTCAGTAAATTCTTAAAAAATGAACTGTTGAAGTCAGAAGAACCTGTACAAATATTAGGATTGTCACCAAAACTTTTCCCCCATTACTGGGGTTGGCTAACATTTTTCCTCCAAATATGGCTGAACAGCAACTCCCAAAAGCCCTAACAGCACTGCCAATTACTGTGAATGCTGGGAGTTGCTGTCCACCCTTGACTGAATACGTATCGGTTTTTCTTATTTATAAGTTACTCACCATGACTATCCAAAAATGAATACATTATATCATGTGTCATGTGTCATCTGAAATGATATGATTCACCTGGCTTTCTTTCTCCCTTCACTTGTTCATGATCTTCAGATTTTCAAGCAAGGAAAAGAAGGCTCAATTTTGTTATGAAGCATACATTCTTTGACAAAAAATAGAATGTGAGTCTGGACCCAGCGAGCTCTGCTACCTCAACTGAATTTGAGATACACTGTGTTGAACAGAAGTTTATTCAATTGGGCCTTTAAAAATATCAGAATATCAGAAGATCTAATCTGAATACATGGAGGAACACACAACACTTTATACATTTTGACAGTTATTCAGAGATTCCACACCAGCATCTGATTGGCTAAAAATTGGTGCAGTTTGGATCTGGACTTCTGTTGGCTAGGAATTCCATTCAATGTCATTGATGGTTGGTGTTTCCTCATGGTGGTAAAAATGAACAGCTGTCACTGTCAGGTTTGAAGCCTGGGCTGATGGGTGGATCTGCATTGAAAGGATGTGCAGATGTCAGGAATGAGGTTGTGCAATTATGTAAATCAGTCTGTGATGAGATTAAATGTCCAGCACAATTTATACAAAGAAAAGGCTTATTGAACTCAATGGGTCATCAAAGAAATATAAACAGTATAATGAAAAGTATACAGAAGCAATCTCAGTGTTTGAGTCTGTCAATTCAGATTCCATCGAGAGCCAGAAAATCTGCTTTAAATAAAACCATTGGTTTTACCGGTGGCATTGTCTTTCCTAGATAGGCTCAGGTCTACGAGAAAGCCCCCAGGAACTCATATAGCCACAACAGGAGTTATGCTCGGAATACTGGTCCCAAATCCCTATTTCAATGTGTCTGATATTCTTCACTAAAACCATATATGGGATTCATGTGGGGGTTATGGAGGCTGTGTGGGTCTATGATGGATATATATATATTTGTTCAGTCACTTCCAACTCTTCATGACCTCATGGACCAACCCATGCCAGAGCTCCCTGTCAGCCATCACCATCCCCAACTCCTTCAAGGGTACGTTTCCTTTCCCCAGGAAAATGCAGATATGAGGGGGGAAAACCTGGTGATTGTGCATTCCCTTTTCAAGTTCCTCTGAGGTAAAATGCTGGTGAGGGGTGTGTTAATTCTGTCAAGAATGTATAATCTGTCTGCACCACCTGACAGGGTCATTTGGAAATATAAGTATAAGCAGGGAAAGCAAAAGCCTTTGTTTGTGAAATACATAAATAAGAAATAAAAGTAGAAATTCATATTCCATTTGTACAGCATTCATTTGGGTTCATCTCTTGAAGGGGGGAGGGGTCCACCGAGTTCCTTCACCATTCCAAATTTTTTTTAAAAAAAATCCTTTGTCCCAAAATTACTGCCAACTTCCCACTTTCTTTTCAAAGCCATAATTTGTTGGTTAGTGCTTTTATGAACTACATTCCATCTCTAACCTTACCCACGTGTCATATTGCGTCACTTTGCAGTCTAAAACCTATAACAAGTTCAAGATGACTTTGAAAAAAGATGCCAGAAAACCTTTAATCATACAGAAGACCAAACAAGAAGGAAAAAAATACAGGATATTACTTTTTCAGATTACCAAGTCAACCTTAAAATCTTTGAAAAACAAATAAACAAATAAAAAAGCTAGTTTGGATTTGTGGGAGAGGTTTTTGGCCCTTGGCTATCAGGAGATCTCTGATATTTTCTTACACTTTGAATGGAATAGAAGAAAGAAAGCCCTGTGCTTGCAGGCCACAAGTCTAACAGCAGTGATAATCAGACTCATATGGCCGTGTGTTTTATTATATCCCTCATAGTGCTTCTGTTGGCAGCCTTCCAAGGACATTGATCACTGGAGCCTGAAACTTGTTGAGAACCAAGGAGAGACAAACTGCATTCACTAGGTGTGCAGTGAATTTTCATCATCTAATCAGATTAAAACTATAACCATGGATCAAAGCCACAATATCATGCATTCAGAGAAAATGCCCCACATATATATTTTTCTCAGCCTGTCTAGAGAGGTGGAATGATGGAACATATCCATGGATGTCAAATTTGATAAACTGCTCTTTTCTCTCTCACTCACTTGACCCTGACTTCGGCAGTGTTTATTATATGCCTGAAGTTAACCCTGCATATATTCTGTGTTTATTAAGGCAGCATTCTCCTTGAGATTTGTGGCTAGCTAAGAACACCCTATGAGCATGATTTTGTACAACCTCTCTGGGGGAGCATGCAAACAAAGAGCAAATATGATGTTTCATGGCAGCACAGAAATACTTATTCGGAAAGCAGGAACAGTAGTACATTTCCATGCATTATTTTGACTATACTTACAATATAGAAACCTTACAAAAAGTCATCCATAGTTTCATATTTGAGAGTGAAATGAAGATATATCCCAAGATAAGTGCTAGAAGTGGATAGAAATGATTGACATATCTGAAGGAAAGGAAAGAACAGTTCACAATACAAATGGGCCATAGTCTAAGGAAGGGGGTTATACCATTGTTTTATTGAATGTGTTGTGTTTTCATCACTCATAGACAAGGTATCCAATATCAGTGTATCCTTTCTAAATCCATTTGGCTGGGCAAGGGATGCAATTGGTGTGGATTTTTAAATTAACATATTGGATAAAGATTTAGCTGTTCTGGTAATACACATTTTTTTCTTTTTCGTTCCTGGCAAGTTTCAATACTGTATGAAAGTCTTAAAGATATCAGGTATTCCAAATTCTGGACCATTAACTGTCAATTTTAAGATTCCCTGTCTTTTAGCATTTAGCTATCTCCATGCTTCAATTAATGTTTCAGCTGACTATTCTTAAAACAAAGATATAGTAACAAAAGGACCAGGCAAAAGTATTTCTACTGCCATGTAACCAGTGATCAATGTAGTCCAAAAAGATCTAATTTTAGGACATTTAAGTTGCATTTGATTATATAACCTTTGCATATTCTTCAACATCTCAGCACAATATTTTGGTCATTTGGTGTAACTATTACATACCACTTATAGATAGCTTTCAAGATCCCTTATTTGGTAGTTGATGAGCAAGATGTGGCACCAGGTAGAATCAGAAATTTTAGTACTCAAGTCAGATTGCCATAGTGATTGAACAAATTCATCAGTTCTATAAATAATCTCAATCAGATGTTTGTAAATAGCTGCAGAATCCCCTCTTCTTCAGAAACTATCTTCAGTACATGTTATTTTTCAGTAATCTACAGGATTATTTAATAATTTCCATGGGAAAAGTTTCTAAGTTCCCCTTAGAAGTGGTTATTAGGCATGATAAAAAAAAATCAGAAAAGTTGTTAATCGTAATAAATTCGTTAATCATATTAATATTGAACTGAGTTCTGAGGTGGTTTGGCACTTCTGAATTAACCTTCCAATTGGAAGCGTTGGTGCCCATGCTTCGAAATACCTTCGGATAGCATTCAGATATATGAGAAAGTGTTTTAATTCAACCAACTGTTGCTATTCAGGAGAGAAATCCCCTTCCCGTCCGGGAGTGGTTGGTTTTTATGGGGCTCTTAAATCAGCTTGCAGAAGTGGAGGGAGACTGGATTTGCAAAAGGCATTGCTGGCTGGCTGGCTGCTGCTTTGCCTCTGCAGGATCTCCCTTGCAAACCACTTCCTCTTCCCACTCTTAAACCGGCTTGCAGAAGAGGGAGCCTGGATTTGCAATACCCTCACCTCTGCAGCGAGTTAAACTGGCTTGCAGAAGAAGGAGCTTGGATTTGCAATGCCCTTGCATCTGCAGGATCTCCCTTGCAATGTGCTGGCAAAACCCAAATTAGAACTCTCCACCCAGGTTGGTGTGTGACTGACTTTCCACTTCAGGGGGAGAAGAAAATTGGAAATGGGCAGGGAAAGCAAGCCATCATCCTGCTAAGGATTTTCCACAACTCCCCCCTGTTATTTTAAATTAGCCTGATATTATTATTATTATTATTATTATTATTATTATTATTATTATTATTATTATTATTGGCACCCTACTTTTCTCTCTAGATTTGAGACGGAAAGGGACTCACGTTAAAATATATATAATACAGTAGAGTCTCACTTATCCAAGCTAAACAGGCCGGCAGAAGCCTTTATAAGCAAATATCTTGGATAATAAGGAGGGATTAAGGAAAAGCCTATTAAACATCAAATTAGGTTATGATTTTACAAATTAAGCATCAAAACATCATGTTATACAACAAATTTGACAGAAAAGGTAGTTCAATACGCTGTAATGTTATGTTTTAATTACTGTATTTATGAATTTAGCACCAAAATATCACGATATATTGAAAACATTGACTACAAAAATGGCTTGGATAATCCAGAGGCTTGGATAAGCGAGGCTTGGATAAGTGAGACTCTACTATAGTATCATTCTGGGAAGGGAAAAGGTTACATTTTAAATCTATGTTTTAGTAGTATTCCTTTTAAAATTCACTCTATATTTGTGTGTATGTGACATGTTTAAGGCCCATCCACACCTGAGCACGTTCCCTCCTGGTTAGAAGCTGGCTAAGCCCCATCGGAATAAACCCACTCCTAGATTATCTTCTTATCCCAGATTATCTGGCAGTGTGGACACATATAATCCAGTTCAAAGCAGGTAATCTGGGATCAGATCCTGGGATAGAGGAGCAGTGTGGAAGAGGAATCAGGCTGGATCTACACTGCCCTATATCCCAGGATCTGATCCCAGATTATCTGATTTAAACTGAATTATAGGTATGAGCAAATTCTCGATTTAGTTCTTAATTCGGATTAAATTTGGATTGATCTCGCTTTTTGATCCACTATCCGACACGTGGTATCACAGTACATCTAGCATTGTAATATGAAGCTACGTTGGCCCACTTTTGGAATGGCTCTTAATATGTATTGTATATTCCCCCCCCCAATATATATATTTGTTACTGCAACCTACCTTGAATGGGAGCGCAGCGTAGCCTAATATGGATGCTGCTCCCTGACCAATCAGAGGAGTGCACATGGACACAAAGGTGGGGGCAAACGTCCTTTGCGTGTCCACGCAGTACTCTTCTATAGCAGCCCGGGTTGGTGCCGGCCGGCGCCATTTGGGATTGGCGAGCATGCGAGAGGGTGGTTGGGCTTGGGCTGGGAAGCGGAGAAGGGAGAGAAAGGGGAAGCCAAGCTAATAGAAGGTAGAGCAGAGCAAGGGTGACACCTAAACTGGGCTTGGATGCTGCACTGCTGGAGAAGGGAGTAGGCTTGAAGGGAGGTTATTGTCAAGGACTGCTGTGCCAGGGTCTAGTAGCTTGCTGTGGAGCTGCTGGCCCGTCACTGTTTGGAGTGAGTTTCATTTGGGAAATCTGTGAGCTGAACTAATTTCAAGAAGAAATATAGATTGCGAGGTTTTTTTTTAAAAAAAAAATACTTAAAAAGGGAATATTTAGTTCTCAAAGACACATGTAGTGTAGCTTTATGCAATATGCACTTTGGTATTGCCTAGCCTAGCCTAGTGGCGCATTTCCAATTTAAGGGATTAGGTTTTTCAAATCTGTGAGCTATTTGCTATAGATTCCATTGTTCTTTTTTCAAAAATATTTAAAAAGGAATATAGTTCTCCAAGTTTCATGTGCCCAGTGGTATAGCCTTGCCTTCTTCAAACAGTGAACCATTCCAATCCAAGGGATTAGGGTTAGCAAATCTGAGAGCGCCTTTCAAGAACTACTATAGACTTCCAATGTTCTTTTTGCAAAAATATTAAAAAAGGAAAATATAGTTCTCCAAGTTACATGTGCACAGTGGTATAGCTTTGCCTTCTTCAAACAGTGTTCCATTTCCAATCCAAGGCATTAGGGTGGGCAAATCTGGGAGTGCATAGCAAGAACTACTATAGATTTCCAGTGTTCTTTTTCCAAAAATATTAAAAAAGGAATATATTGTTCTGCAAGTCACATAAACCGTAGCTTTATGCACACTTAGCCTAGCCTTTGAAAAGTGATCCATTTCCAATCCAAGGGATTAGGGTTGGCAAATCTGAGAGCGCATAGCGAGCACTACTATACTTTACAAGTTGTTTTTTTAATAACATATTAAAAAAAGAATATATAGTTCTCCAACTCACATATACTGTAGCTTTACGCACCCCGGTGTAGTCTAGCCTTCTTTGAAAAGTGATCCATTTTCAGTCCAAGGGATTAGGGTTGGCAAATCCGAGAGCTCATAGCGAGCACAACTACACATTTCAAGTTTTTTTTTATAACATACTAGCTTGGGGACCCGGCGGTGCCCGGGTTATTTGAGAACGGAATTGTTTGCCTTTGTTCCAAGTTTAGTCTCGATGCAGTGTCAGTTGGCTTTAGTTGGTGTGGGTGAACTACAATCCCATATGCAAGTCCATGGTTCATCCCCCTCCAAACAGCTCCAGGATGTAAAGTAGGTCATGGGGACCCGATGTGTCAAGTTTGGTCTTGATTAGACATTGGTGGGGGTTGAAGTGGTCTGGGGAAGTGAGTGAAGGTACTGTAAATCCCATCATCCATGGTCCATTGTTCCTCAAACCGCAGCAGGACATAAAGTGGGTGATGGGGGGTACGTGTGCCAAGTTTGATCTTGATCAGTCATTGGTGTGGGTTGCAGTGGTCTGAGGAAGTGAGTGAAGGTACTGGAAATCCCATCTTCCCTGGTCCGTTGTTCCCTCAAATGACAGGAGGATGTAAAGTAGGCCACATTGCACCTATATGTCAAGTTTGGTACAGTTTCATCATTCATGAGCATCACAGTAGTCTGTGGGAGGTGAATTGGATGAAGGTACTGGAAATCCCATCATCCTTGGTGCATTCTCCTGCAAAGCATACCAGGACATAAATTGTGTCACATTGCACCTGTGTGTCAAGTATGGTACAGTTTCGACTTTCATGGATATCACAGTAGTCCGTGGGAGGTGAATCGGGTGAGGGTACTGCAAATCCCATCATCCATGGTCCATCCTGCACCAAACCAGATCAGGACGTAAAGGGGGCCACATTGCACCTGTGTATCAAGTTTGGTACAGTTTCGTCATTCATTGGAATCACAGTGGCCTATGGGAGGTGAATTGGATGAAGGTACTGCAAATCCGATCGTCCTTGGTCCATCCTCCCCCAAACTGCTGCAGCATATAAAGTGTGTCATTTGGGATATATATACCATTTGGTTCAGTTCTGTCATTTGTAGCAGTTGCTGTGGTCTCAAGAAGCGAGTGAAGGTACTGCATGTCCCTTCATCCTTGGTCTATCCTCCCCCAAACTGCCCCAGGACTTAAAGGGGTTCATGGGGGTTGTGTGTGCCAAGTTTGGTCCAGTTCCGTCACTGGTGGGCATCGCAGTGGCCTGTGGGAATCGTAGTGATTGAAAGTACTACATATCCCATCACCCATGGTCCATCATCCCACAAACGGCACCAGGACATAAACCGCATCATGGTGTAGGCTGTCTGGAATTGTGGGGGTTGGAGTCCAAAACACCTGGAGGGCCCAAGTTGGCCCGTGCCTGGTTTAAAGGCTTTCATACAATCCTAGAGTTAAAAGGGTTCCCCATAGGCCATCTAGTCGAACCCCCTTCTGCCATAGAGGAAGACACCATCCAAGCCCTCCTGACAGATAGCCATCCAGTCATAAATACATTTGGGAGATAGATAGAGTCTTAGATTTGAAAGGGGTCATCCAGTCCAGCCTCTTCTGCTGTAAAGGAAGACACCATCCAAGCCCTCCTGACAGATGCCCATCCAGTCATAAATATGATTGGGAGATTTGAAAGGGGTCTCTGAAGGTCATGCAGTCCAGCCCCATCTGCCACAAAGGAAGACACCATCCAAGCTCTCCCGACAGAAGGTCATTCCAACCATACATCCGATTGAGACATTTATTTATTTATTTATTTATGTAATTCTGATATTTCTCCCCCGCCTTTCTGCAATGGACCAAAAGTGGCTTGCAAGGTCATTAAGCCACGTGCTAACATCCACCATATACATAAAACATAAAAGCAACGTCAAGCAATAGTATAAGACATAAAAGTAGAAGAAGCTGCCTTCTTTGGAGCAATCTTGAGGAGACAAGATGGTGTCCTCTTTGGGGCCTAGAAGGAAAAAGCCAGCCTGGAAGGCCTTAAACATGTTAGCAGAGGGGCCACCCAGTGGTGGGTGGGTAAGGTGTGTGTGTGGGGGGGGGGGATAAAAGTTTTCATAAAGACAGGCAAAACCATCCTTAAAAGGAAAGATTAAAAAGATTTTTTTTTCTCTTCAGTCTGTTGTGGAAAGTAGATATAGTAATGTATATCTAAAGTTTTTTTTTATTATCAGTATGCACAGTTGGCCAAGTTGAGTGTATTTGGTCCAGATCCGTTGTCAGTGGGTTCATGGGTCCTAGGGGTTATGTGTGTCAAGTTTGCTCCAGGTCTGGCCTTCCTGGTGGTCCCAGTGGTATTTTTTATTACAAAAGTGTAGGCCGAAGGCTGTTAAGTGTACCAAAGCTAGCGTCGTTCTGAGGAGAGAGAGTAGGCCAAAGCCTGTTTGTAGTAGTTTTTGCCTCAAGGGTCCCAGTGGCCTGTGATAGTGGTGGCCAATCAGAAAGCTGGCTCATATTCCGGCCAGCCAATCAAAATGCTGGCACATACATCGCCCGACCAATCAAAACGCTGGCACATGCAAACACTGACTTTTATTATATACTAGCTTGGGGACCCAGCGGTGCCCAGGTCATTTGAGAAACTTGTTTGTCAAGTTTAGTCCAGATCCAAAGTTGTCTGGGTTCAGTGCTGTCTGTATAAGGGTGAACTACAACTCACAGAGCAAAGGTCAATCACCCCAATACCCTGTCTGTATGCATAGTTGGGTACGATGAGGCAGAGTTTCAAATTTGGTCCTGATCCATCATTGGCTGGGTTCAGTGATATCTGGATAAGGGTGAACTACAACTCCCAGAGCCAAGTGCAGCTGAACTATAACTCCCTTTCCCCCCAACCTGTCTAATACATTGTATTGGTTATGGGGGCTTTTCCCCCAACTTGTCCAATACATTTTATTGGTTATGGGGGCTCTGTGTGGCAAGTTTGGTCCTGGTCCATCATCGGTGGGGTTCGAAGTGCTAATTCATTGTAGGTGAACTTTAAATCCTAGTACCTACTACTCCCAAATGTCCAGGCTAATTCCCCTCCAAACCCACCAGTCTTCAAATCTGGGCATACCAGCTATGCATGGCAAATTTGGCCCAAAGCTATCATTGTTTGGGTTCATAGCATTCTGAGTGTAGGTGAACTATAACTCCTATAAATTCCCCAGTAGGAGTCACAATGCTCTGGCTTGATGCAGGGTAAATAACAACGTCAATCTCCCAAACTCCTCCAGTAAGTTTAGTTGCAGTGCAGCTCAATTTTGCTATTTGTTATACAGACAAATTGGAAAGGGAAGGGTAGTAGGCAGGATCATGCAAATTCCACAGCAATGGAGAACCTTGGGATGCCTGCCTGTGGTGCAAAGGCAGTAGGCGGGGCCATGCAAATTTCACAGCAATGGAGAACCCTGGAATGCCTGCCTGTGGTGGAAGAAAAAGCAAAATGTAGGATGAAATGGTCCAAATGAAAGCATTCCTTGGGTGGTGGTTTGTAGTGTTTGGGGAGGACATTGGCAGGGGTTGGGCTACATGTTCAAGTTGCTTGCTGTAACCGCAATGTCAGTGCAAAGTAGTGACTTGCTGGCTTCTCAGGAGTGGGAAGTGTAGCCTGTTTGTGGAGGCTGGAGGTTCTCTGTGTGAGCGGACATGTGTGCCACATACACATATATGGGTTTTCACTTTTATTATGGATTTAGATATAGATTAAAAAAGGAATATATAGTTCTCCAAGTTACATGTGCACTGCACACTGGTATAGCCTTGCCTTCTTCAAGCACTGATCCATTTCTAATCCAAGGGATTTCAGTTAGCACATCTGCGAGCCCATTGCAATGAAGCGTTCATGGGGATGTGGGTCATCCCATAAGAGTTCGGACCGAGCCATTGCCGCAGGCCGAGGAACGAGGTGTGGCACTGGCAGGAAACAAAGGGGGGCTCCCGAAGGCAGCCCCGTGCAAAGTGAAAAAGTGCAAGGTCGGGGTCTGGGTGGATTGCCAGTGGAAATGTGTCCCCTCCAAAATCGAACCCAGTCAACTGTGGCAGAGGATGCCACTGATGTCTCAGAACTTGGTCGTGTCATTGTCCTTGCACCAGACATAGTGGTAAAGAAATAAATTGATAGGCTACCACTAACTCTTTCATTGTCAGATAATGGGGAGGAAGATGACCATTCCAGTAGTGCCGTTAGCCCTGAGGATGTTCTGTTGCAAACAACTCCTTCCTCCCCCTGCCCCGTGAGCATCCCACAAAGGCTACAGGGGGCACCACCATTGGGAAGGCCGAAATCTTTCTTCTGGGACCATTTCACGGTCCATTCCCAACGTGCGTCTTTGGTTGTGTGCAGGCACTGCGGGACAAACATTAGCAGAGGTTAAGACCTGAGGCATTTGTCCAATACTGGCTTAAGGGTCCACATGAAGAGGCATCATCCATCTATTCCCTTGGGGGGGAGAATCCCTTAGCCCCGCAAGCAGTAGCCTGAGCTCTCCAACATCTCCGTTAGGGCCGGGTGGGAGACAGACTCAAGCAACCTTCACTTTGAAGAAAACACAGTGGAAAATATATATAAGTCTTTCAATGAAGGAAAAAAGGGTTTCTTTCAGGTATCAGCAATGAAAATTTGCCTAAAATGAGGGGATAAAGGAAATGTTCTGCCATTTGGTGAGCTGGCAGGGTAGAATGTGTTCTCCCACTATACAAAATTTGATCAGGTTTGCTCAAAAAATGAGGACAGGAGAGCCCTGTAAAGGTCCCCGCCCCATTCTTTATTTACGCGATTATGCATGTGCATCTGCCATTAATTAAACCTTTAGAGCATTACAAAATTTCAGAAATATCAGAATTTTTTTTGGGGGGGGGGGATTAGAAATACTTTCTAATAAGAAGCCCCGGCACCCCCTACTTTAGAAGCAAGTTTAGAACCATTTTTTTTCATTGATCGCTCATGCCTACTGGATTATATGAGTTCCCACTGCCATATAATCTGGGATGAGAGGAAAAGTGACAGATCTGGGCCAAGCTTGGCACACAGACCCAATATGGCCAGCTCTGAATCCTGGGGGAGTTTTGGGAGGGCTGACCCAAGACTTTTGGGGATTGTAATTCGCCCACATCCTTATACCTTTTCTCATGGGACCATTCATAAAAAAACAAAAGACCGAGGTTTTTTCCTAATACATAGTGTAGGATTGGAAGAAACCCACTCCTGAGCACTTTCCCTCTTAGAAGAGGGCTAAGCCCCATTGGAAGAAAATCACTCCTTAGCACTTTCCCTCCTGGTTTAAAAGCAGGCTAAACCCCATTATCTTCTTATCCCAGATTATCTGGCAGTGTAGACTCATATAATCCAGTTCAGAGCAGATAATCTGGGATCAGATCATGGGATATAGGAGCAGTGTGGAAGAGGAATCAGGCTGAATCTACGCTGCTCAATATCCCAGGATCTGATTTCAGATTATCTGATTTAAACTGGATTATATGAGTCCCCACTGCCATTTAATCTGGGATAAGAAGAAAAGTGACGGATCTGGACCAAGCTTGGCACACAGACCCAGCATGGACAACTGTGAATACTGGCAGGCTTTGTGGGTGATTGACCTTGGCATCAGAGAGTTATAGTTCACCCTTATTTGAGAACACTGAACCCAGCAAGTGACGGATCTGGACCAAGCTTTGCACACAGACCTAACCTGGCCAGCTGTGAATCCTGGTGGAGTTTTGGGAGGGTTGACCCAAAACTTTTGGGAATTGTAGTTCACCCACATTCTTATATATTTTCTCATGGGAGCATTCATAAAAATAAGACTGAGGTTTTTTCCTAAGACATAGTGTAACATCGGAAATGGGCTAAGCCTCATAGGGAAGAAAGCCACTTGTGAGTAGAAGACGGCTAAGTCCCATAGGAAGAAACAGCGGGCCCCTTGGGTTTCAAATTTAGCAACACAATTAATAGAATTTATGATAAGCAAGAGGCCAAAATAAAGATAAATTCATTAGACTCCAAATTTTTCAAAATTTCAAAGGGAACTAGACAGGGATGTCTGCTCTCCCCATTATTATTCATTTTCGCTATGGAGATACTTCTTAACAATATTCGAGAAGATACACAACTGAGGGGAGCAAAAATTAAAAAAGAAAATTACAAGATCAGGGCTTACGTGGACGACTTGATCTGCATAATAGAAAACCCAATCAAAACAATAGGAAATTGGTTAGAAAAAATCGAAAAATTTGGAAAGCTATCGGGACTAAAAATTAACCCGCACAAAACTAAATTACTTTAAAAAACATGACAAAAGAAAGAGAAATCTTACTGACAGAGACATCTAATATTCAAATTAATAAGAAGATTCAGTACTTAGGAATAACCCTAACAGCGAAGAATTCACAACTACAAGAGAACAATTATGACACAAAATGGAGAGATATCCAAAAAGATTTGAAGAATTGGAACGAACAAAGAATATCTCTATTAGGAAGAGTGGCAAAGATGTTATTTCTCTTTCAAAACATCCCTGTGATTAGGAACATAAAAAGATTTAAAATGTGGAACAAAGAGATAAATAAATTCATCTGGTCAAACAAAAAACCAAGAATTAAAAGAGTCCATATGATCGATGAAAAAAAAAGGAGGTGGATTGGCGCTTCCAGACCTGCAACTATACCACGAAGCCTGTTGTCTGATGTGGGTCCGAGACTGGACAACACTTCAGAAAATTAAGATACTTACATTACAGTAGATCTCAGGGCCGGGTGGCACGCTTATACATGGTACGGGAAAAGGAAGGTGGAAAAAAACTTCGGAGATCACTACATCCGTGCCTCACTAATAAAAACCTGGGAGAAGTATAAAGATAGAATGTATACAAAAACCCCACTATGGGTATCCTCGCTAGAGGCATCCCATAGAAGAGAAACAGCAGGGACAAACTGGCCAAAATACAAAAAATATTTTGATAAAAGAAAAAGACTCATACAAATTAAAAACACAGGAAAATATAAACCAAGACTTTAAAAACATAGGATGGTTTCAGTATATGCAAATAAGAGACTATTTCAACACAGATAAAAGAATAGGTTTCGAGGACAAGGAAACATTCTGGGATAAAATAATGCAATCCGACACTAAATTAATAACAAAAATCTACCAAAAATTATTAGAATGGGCAACTGAACAGGAATTCGTTAACGATTGTATGATTAAATGGGTGAAAAATATAGGGAAGCCAATAAAAATTGAGGAATGGGAAAGAGCTTGGAATCGTAGACTAAAATTTACGTACTCGGTAGGCCTAAAAGAAAGCTGGCTGAAAATATTTTATAGATGGTATCTGACCCCACAGAAATTATCAAAATACTATAAGTCCACTTCAAATAAATGCTGGAAGTGTGGTGAAAAGGAAGGCACATATTTCCACTGTTGGTGGGCTTGTGCAAAAGCAAAAGAATTCTGGAAAGAAATACATAGGAATATGCAGAGAATACTTCACATTAAGATTAGTTTAGACCCCAGGTTGCTTCTCCTGGGTATGTATGACAACGTAGAGGAAAAAAAATAAAGAAATCTTATTTAATTATCTGATAACAGCAGCAAGAATAACATATGCTAAGGGATGGAGGGAAAAAAACCAGTCCGGATATAAAAAACTGGTTTATTAAAATTTTGGAAATTATGAGTGCAGACATATTAACATACTTATTATCGAACACTCAAGGCAAACCCAAAAAACAAACAGATTGGGAATTAGTTACAAACTATTTTTGAACAGAGAACTGTAAAGTGATAATATAAGGATACAATAGCCAAAGATAAAAGACTACACAACTGCCCTGGAATAAACACTAAAGGAGAGAAAAATAATACAACAAACAAATAGAAGAGGAAATACAAGGGTATAGTTTATACCAAATGACTACGATACATAACAACACACATCTGATGGAAGTCAATTTTAATTATATGTGATAACTGTTAGTATTTAAGTGATGTTCTGATCTTTTGTTTTTTTGCTGTCTGTTTTCTGTTTCTGTGCTCTTTTTCTTTTTCCTTTTGTTTCCTGATGTAGAGTTTCGATTAATAGGTTTCCCCTAACATCCTATATATATTTTTTCTTACCCCCATGTTATCCCCCTTCACGGTGTGTAATGGTTGATGTGATTCACACCCCTTGGCAAATGACTTTAATAAAAAAATTATTTTTTTAAAAAAAGGAAATGGGCTAAGCCTCATAGGGAAGAAAGCCACTTGTGAGTAGAAGACGGCTAAGCCTCATAGGAAGAAACAGCGAGCCCCTTTTTGGGACAGCATGGTGTAGTGTAGAAGTTTGAGAGTTGGACTACGATTGTGGCTTCATTTCCAACCCGTCCATGGAAACGCACTGGGTGATCTTGGGCAAGTCACACACTCTCAGCCCCAGAAAACCCAATGAAACAGGAAATAACACTTTCAAACCAGGAACAGATTTCCTTATTCAGAGGCTGATGGCCATCTGTCAAGAGTGATTTGATGGTGTGCTATGATTTCTGTTCCTGGTTGAGAAATGTCATTTTCTAATTGGTTCTGTTATAAAAACAGCAAGGGACATCGTCGTATAAAAAAGAGCACATTATGGTTTGTTGAGTCTCTCTCCACCAATTTAACAAAGTTTCCGCCACAAAAACAAAATTTATGAAATAGCACATGGACTTTCAAAGTAAAGACAACCAAATGAAACAGGAAATAACACTTTCAAACCAGGAACAGATTGTTGTTATTATTTAAAAAATGTTTTTTAATAAAAACTTTGAAAATTCACCAAAAATCTAAGGATAAGTCAAATGTTCCTAGATTTGGTGAGCTAAGAGTGGTTTTTGTGTTCTACCACTGTAACAAATTTCATAAGATAGCTCAAAAAATGAGAGAGAGAGAGAGAGAGAGAGAGGGGCCTCTCAATTTTCCGCATTGACGATAATGTTTTCCTTTATGCGCATGCGCATCCACCATTAACAAGGTACATACGAAGATTCGGAAGTTTCAGAAAGTTTTGAATTTTTTGCTGCAAAATTCGGAAATGACTTTAGAAATGAAGCGCCAGCTCTCCCTACTTTCAAAGCAAGTATTGAAACATTTTTATGGATTGCACATGCCTAGTGGTTATGGAGGTAAAAAAAAGTCTTTTCTGCTTTGTATTTGACTTCCCTGGCAAGAAGACAGAGATTTTATTGCTTAAATCATAGTAGCATGTCTTAGTGGAGTCAACTTTGGATTTGTCTATTGACTCAGACTGATAGTTACACCTTTTCTCGAAGTAGTTAAAATAATGTTTGGCTGAATGCATTCTTAGGAATTGGAGTTATCTGTACTATTTCCTGAAAGAGTGCCTGTTTATCCATATCTTTAATGGCTTTTCTTATAAATTTTATTTATTTGTTTAATTTATATCCCAACTTTTTCTTAGTTTGGGACTCATGGCAACAGGCACCTTGGAAAAAACAACACAATGAAAAAATCTCAATACAAAAATTACAATTCAATTAGTCTAAATTTGATTTAAAAACACCAGTCAAAAACACACATTAATAAATTTAAAGGTAGACAACTAAATGATCCTTCTTGAATGTAGAGAGCCCAAAGGGCAGTTTTCAAGATGGTGGCTGTGGGTTTATTTTTTCTTTTGTCTGATTTTATTGAGTTTTATTTTTAAATTTCTCATCAATTAAAAGAGTGGGATTGAATCTTCAATTGTATCTTTTTGGGGATTTCTAGTCCAAACTACCACATTAAAGCTGTAGAAGAAAGGTCATAATAAATGTTGGGATCTATTGTTGCCACATGAATATCTTTTAGAAAGGGTTTTGTGATAAAGAAATAATCTATTCTACAGCAAGAATGCTGAGTGCTTGAAAAAGATATAGGTTCTGTCACAAGAGTGTAAAGCTCTCTAGGAGTCAACTAAATTAGCATTGGTTATTATTTCCAAGAGTGATGTCATGCAGTATAATCATAGTGGTTTGCTTTTGTAGTATGAAATGACCCCAGAAGATCTCCATGAAGTAGTTGCAAGAGGAACAATGGTAAAGTCAAGAGAAGTCTACAAAGAAAATTTTACAAAGAAAATTCAACTGCACATACATTACTACACATAGTATGCTGTCTATTCCTCAGTTTCACTATTATTTATTTATTTATGCATTTATTGATTTTATCCCACCTTCCTCTCAAAGCAGCCTATTCTAACATCAGATATTAAATTAAATTTTCTTCAATCATATTGATGAAGGAGTTGGAATTTTAGAACGTTGAACATTGCCATAACTCAAAAATGACTTGAAGGCATAGAGTAATAATTTTATTTATGAAGTTTTGCATAAAGATTCTCATTCAATTGTGTAGAAAAGAAATTAATTCTGTTTTAAAAGGGCATTGTGTGAAAAGTGTTGAATGAGAAGTTTTTTTGGGTATGTTGTGGTCAGTGATGCCCTTTGTCTTCCTCCTCAACAGCAACCAAAATCCACTCTATGCTTTAATACCAGTTTCATAGGACATAATATAGATGATGAACCTTAAATCCCCAAATAGATTCACCACCCCACTGACTAGCTGCCAATACTCAATGTCAGATTAGCAAGACTGATAGCATAGCATCATAATTCTACTCCCTGTCCACTCTTAGTTTGTTTACAATTTTACATTAATTGTGGGAAACATTATTATCATAGCACATGTATACTGCTGTGATCTAATTTGTTGGACTGAAAAAAATATTTTAAGGTAGCTTGGTCTATAATAGGCATTTAAGAGCTATTTCTTTTACAGAAGATTTCCTCTTAGTTGAGATATCCAGAACTGACTTGGTGATATGGACCAACATGGAGACATGGATTTTAGACTGTTCTTGGAATCTTGGAATCTGGGTACAGGAAGGTCATGACTAAGTGCTTCAATTTAAAATGTATAGCATTTGTTGGCACATTAGTACAGTTATATCTCAAGCAGTATAACACCAAGGAATTAACTAAGGCACACCACCAAATCACTCCTCTCACAAGATATGTCAGATCAGAAAGCACAAACAAATGGTGAATTCACAGGATGATGGAAATAGAAATAAAGACATGACACATACTTTCACACACACCACCTTCAGTGGCTTTCTATAAATCTTCCAAAGTTTTTTAATGCATCCTGAACAAGAGACATTTCATTTGTGAGGGACAAATTTTTTGCACAGCTCATAAAACATCCTAGCAACCTAACCACATTTTCCCCACATTCATTCTTTGGGGACATCTTATATTAAGTAAAGCCAATAAGACTGACTTATAGTTTAGTGAGACAGATGATAATGGAAGGTGATCCCTGAATAAATAGTTACAGCCCCTTACTGCTGTGTTTGTGTTTTCTGTAGTAGCGATTACATGGAGAAAGGAGAAATTCAGGGCTTTGAAACTTTCCACTTAATTTAAACTGCCTGATTTAGCTCCTCACTCTTTATTTTCTGCATCTCTAAAGTGAAACAAATATCACTTACCTACCATTTCAGAGTGCTCTTAGGTTTACTTAATTCATTCTGAAAGAAGTCCTTGGGAGCCTTGAATGAATAGGGCTTAATAAGTGGTGAATTTAATTGACTTTCATTGTATATTAGTCATGGATACGGAATAAAGCACATCAGAATTTAAAATTTCATTACACTGTTGTTTAGTTAAGCAGCCTGATTTCTCAGCCACTTTTGCAGCCCTTACTTATATGAATCCCATTGCCTTAATGAGACTATTAATATGAGCAGAAGAAAAAGCTTGTGCAAATGAAGGCACCATTGTCAAAATGTGTTGGTTAAAGGCATAAAGCAGAAGCTATTACTGGTGTTTAATGCTAGACCACAGCTCCAAGGAGAGGCTGATAAGTATGAAGGAAGAGTGGGGAACATTTGGCTCACAGTTATGCTAGGTGAGGCTGATGATAGTTGTAGACCAGAAGATCTGGAGATACAGATATTCATCTTCCTTTTTGTTTATTGTAGACAGGTTTCAACTCTCACTGCAATATTATTATTCTTCATTCTGAAATGTAAATCCCACATACTCTACAATACGCACAAATCTGTCTTGATTTCATTGTACTGGACTGATTCCAAATTTTCTCTGCCATATAAGATTGGAATATATGGACAGTTTCCAACCTGTATAAGTCTCCACATGTGTTCAAAACAAAAATGATTTTGATAAGAAATTGCACAAACCCTTTTGGATCCTGCAGACTACCAGTAAATAGTGGTAAGGGGAGTCTAGAAGAGTAGAATATGACTTTTTAAAATAAATTAAACTAGTAAGTCAATTTAGATGAACTAAAAGCCAACAAGGCATGGATCTAATTCCTGAGAATTCTCATTAAGAAACTACATGGGTTTATTCAGATACTGGGACATAAACTCACTAACTTCTAATCTTGTACCATTGTGTATACAAGTGTCATGACAGGCCGAGATGTCCATTGGTCCTTGTGAATGGAATTGTTTCAAAATCATTGAATGTGGGCCATTTATATCTTTTATTTCAGTTGTAATAACACTAAATTTATCCCTGAATAAATAGATACAACCCCTTACTGCTATATTGATCTAAGCAGGGAGTGTCACTGTGAAATGAACTCCCCCTAAGCTTAGAACATACTCGTAGATGACTGTTGCCACATAATTTGGATATCATATATGTAGAGACTTTTCACACTGATGGTGGTTGGCACTGTTCTTAATGGTGAGGCATGGAGGTGGTCGTTTCGGCTGACCTTGTTTCACTGGATGGCTGGTAATCACATGGAGAGAAGTGAGGTGCATGTGCAGTGCGCGTGGCTTCCCTCCACCAGCCAGGTAACATGGGAGGCTTTTTGTGTTGCCAGCTCCAAGCCTGGACAGTGGAGGGAAGCCTCCATGTGATTGCCAGCCAGTCGGTGAAGCAATGCAAAATGAGGCAAGGTGAAACAACTGCCTTCATGTCTTTCCATTAAGGACCTCATCACACTTGAGCATTTATCCACTTCAATCCACTTTAAATGCTGTGTTTGCCTCCTGAAGAATTCTGGGGTTTGCAGTTTAGGTAAGCCCAGGACTTCTCTGAATGAGAAGTTTAAAGGCCCCTCCCTGAAATACAAACCCCAGAATTCTGCAGGAGGCAACAACCAAATTTAAAGTGGATTAAAGTGGTTAGATGCTTAAGTGTGATGAGGCCCTAAGAACAGCATCGCCGGCTGCTGCCCGTGTGACAAGGTCCTATGTCTTTGTGTGTTTATCAAGGGAGGTAGTTTATATTAAAACTGGCAGTCTTGAAATAATATGTTAAGACAGCAATAGCAAAAAAAAAAAAAAAAACCTACCTGCACAAATTCCCACTGAAATGAGCTGGCATTAAACAAGTAATAGCTTCTTCCTTGTAAAAACTCGACAATATTAAGGGACTTCTTCTGGGCAGATGTCTGGAATTGATTTCATTCCTAATGTTGTTTTCTGTCTTAATTTCAAGAAGTGCTTCCCAGATTAGCTGCTACTCTTAACAAGCACAACTTCATCATTTTTGTGACTCTTTCTTGCAATGGGAAACAAAGAGATGGAATCCAATGTGCTCGCTACAACCCAGGGCAATGTATTCAATATTCCATCTGTTGGCCCAAATGCCAAATCCTGCACATTGAACAAGGGCCTTTTCTTGTGAGCCAAAATATGTTGGTGGTTTCTATTAGTGTCAAGCACTATTCCACAGCAGGTTAGACATCTGATGAGAACCCTGGATGGATCCTAACTCTACAGTTTTCTGGCCAGTGATGTTGGTTGGGCATGGAGATGGGGATCAGTCACTGTGAACTGGTGTGTTTGGCTCTAGATGGCCTAATTAAAAAATGGTCTAGAGCTCCATTTCAAACCGCATTGAACATTTGTCATGCATTTGTCAATCCCCTCTTAGTGTTGGCAGTTAAAATTTCTGAGAACATGAAGCTGGCAAAGTTGAACAGGCACCAGATGAATTTCTACTGGACAAGGTTGTCTTATGCATTTGCTTCTTCTGTTAGACTGTAACAATGTTTTGTTCTCTCTCTCTCTTTATTTCTGCCTAACTGACAAGACTAGCAGATTAATTTGTGACAAGTTTCTGGCACATGTCATTGTTTGAAGCCTGATTCTCTCAATTTTTGAGAGAATGTTACAACCATAAAAATGTGTACAGAAATCCTTTTAAATCTCATATACATAAAAGGCCAAATTGTGGTAATATCACACACACACACACACAAATACAAGTCACTGTTATTCTGCAGTTGAAACATTTTCCTTTCAGTTTTGCTCCTTTTCCATTTTTAAATGATATGTCCAAAAAGAGTTCTTCTTGACCACTTCCAGTCAATACAATGTGTATGACATTTTCTCTCATGGGAGAATGTTAACCCTCCTCAATTGCAGGCCTAACTCCCAATTTAGTAACAGATTTGATTTTGAAATATCCACTCCATTGTTAACTGTATTTTGAAACAGTGCCTGTCTTTGCAGACTTTCTCTGCACCAGATGGCTTTTTATTCACTTACACCACTTCTATGTAGCATTTGAAGTTTCCTGCATAACATCTGTGGTTTTCAAATAGTGTTACAGGACTTAGCAACTAAAGAGATTTCACTTGCACATTAGGAAGAACTTCTTTATTGGAAGAACTATTAAACGCAGTTGAGTGGGCATTCCTTACTTGGAGGTCTATAAACAGAGATTAGCAGGCCATCTTTAGAGAGTGCTTTAGTGGTGTATTCTTGCATGTCAGAAGATTGGACAAGATGAACCCTTTTAGCCCCTTTCAATTTTAAGATTCTATTATTAAGTCTTTTAGTACTTCTTTAATGAAAGCTTTGTAATGGCAGACAAGCTTCTCTGAAAGATAGTTAACTCTACCCTGTTGATATTTCCCAGTCAATGTAACATAGTGAATTAAATCCCAAGAAATCTAGATTCTAGTCATCATTGAACTTGAGACATTCCAAACTTCTAGTCTTGGAGATGGCTTTGGAGGTCTGACCATTCTAATTGTTTCCTGGACATTGATCTTTCCAAGCTACAGAAAATCTGGCTCTGTAAATAGGATATGGAGCCTATTTAATCAAGTCTTGCAAGTATCATGCTTCACTTAACTTACGCTTTAACTCATTATACTCAAGACCATCCTCATTATATTCAAGACCACCACAACAGAACATTTCTAACTATAGGTTGGATCAGTAATTCTCTCTCAGACTGACCTGTCTCACAGGGCTATTGTAAGAAAAAAGTGGAAAGGTGTACACCTTTGCAACCTGCAATGAATGCCATATTTAAGGTTCCAGTTCAAAAAGAACACTGAGGATATATTATGGCCTTCTTGATAATCTTTTCCACAAGTGTGGAACACTTCTCCAAGAGGGATCCATTTGATTCTATTATGTTTCAATATTTAGAGAACATTGTAAAACTTGTCATTTTAAGCAGGCTTTTAGAAGCTTATGTTTATGTAGTCTAATTGTTATTTGCTGTAAATCTGCTTCTCCATAAGTATTCTGGAAAGGAAGGATATAAATATTTAAATGAAATGAATAACTAAATAATGAGACACCATAGAATCATCAATTTGAAAGGGCATTTGGAGATAATCTAATTCATTCTCACATAGAATGCAAGCCGATGCACCTATCCCATCCTTGCAACATTGAGCGTCCAGTTTTTGCTGATGTATTTCTTTAGGAGACGCCATTGTTGTATGTTCTGGGGCTTATTCACACTACATAGTGATAGTCTTAGGTTTTCATTTTACTTGCCATGGCACTGTCCTATGGAATCATTGGATTTGTAATTTGATGATGAACTAAAGGTGCTCCTTGCTGAGAAGTTTAAATACTCCTTCCCAAACTCTAATTCCCAAGATCCCATGGGACTAAACAGTAGCAAAGTGGAACCATAGGGTGCATCTGCATTGTAGAAGGAATGCAGTTGACACCACTTTAGCTACCATGGTGCAATGCTATGGAATCATGAGAGTTGCGGTTTGGTGAAATACCAGTACACTTTGACAAAGAACACTATACACTTTGTAAAACTACAATTCTGATGATTTCATAACACTGAGCCATGGCAATTAAAAGGGTGTCAGGCTGCATCAATTCTATGGCATAGATGCATCCAAAGTGCTTTAATTGTGTAATAGTGTACATGGGCCCTAGTCTTATGGAGCAACAGGTCAGGATTCTGGAGTATTGGGTTGTTTGGAACTGCCAGATTTTTTCTGTCTTTTTTGCCATCACTTTCTAACCTTGTATAAAGTACAATCAGTAGTGTATTGCACCATCTCATTTTGGCTGTAGACAAAGCTGTTCCATCTTGGCTGCAACAGGGTTTTTTGTTTTGTTGTAAAGTACAATTTCCTACTTGCACCTCCATTACTCAATACTCACAGTTTCACTTAACCATGTTTCAAAGAATATTCCGTTTCATAAGTGTCCTTCATTGTGATTCTGTGCTATGCCTTTGGCTCATTGTTAGATCCCAGTTACCTTTGGCCCCAGTACCTGACCCTGAGTTCGCCTTTGACCAGGATAAAGAATATGTTGATATTTCTCCGAGTCAGCTTGACCCGACGAATTTGCAGCTGCCGGTTGTTGACAGTTCACAGCCAGCTCTAATTGAAAGGGAAAATGCGGAGGATAACTCTATTCGCTCACCAGATGTCCTAAGCTCTCCAGAATCCGTGTTCTTCAACAGGAGACGCTATCTAAACGAACAAAGATCTCAGAAACAATCGCTGAGGAGAAGTGCTCACTTGACTGAGCGTGGAGACTCCTGCTAGAAGCCTTTCCCTTGGGAACTTTGGAGAGGAAGGCCCCTTGGGGGGAAGACTCTGCACTTCAATAAAAGCCTTGCTCACAGTAGTTTCCCTGCAGTGTCAATGTTACTCAACGTTAAGAAGGTTCATCGTCTCAAGTTCCCAGCCTCTTGACTCGGGCGGCCAGCAGTCGCTGTTACTCACGAGTAGACTGGGATTGAGTCTACTTCTCTGTTGTTTCATGTACCAAGTTTTATTTCTACACTCTCAAGTTCCTGCCTTACTTCTAAGAACTATTCATGAACATTTGAACCCTGTTTGTGTTCCTTGCTTGCCGAATTGATTCCCCACTCGGTTTCGGTTTGAGTGTGTTTCTGTATCTGGACTTTGGACTCTAATACTGGACATATTCCTTGACATTTCTGGATTATCTTGTACCTTTTCTTAAAAGGCTATTGCTTCCTCAACTTTTCCACCAATTCATTTTTGGATTACTATTTGCTTTAATAAAGATATTAAAAGATTATTGGCCTCAGTGTTGGTTTTCGGTGCTCTCGCTGCCTGGATTGTAACACTCATGTATTCTCAAAATATAGGGTTCTCTACTCTCCATGATTTCAGGTTTCTATGAGAGTATGTTTTGGAAAAATATTCACCAAAGATATGGGAGTCAAACTGTATGTCAAAATTTATATCATGTCTCTTCTTTGGTCGGGATGGGAAAACCTTTCAGTGTCACTTTCTCTTCATTCAGATTTTTCTTTTAATCCTTGGGTTTCTTTTCATCCAAAATATGAAGAAATTGATGAATTTTGGTAAATTGTATTTTTTTTCAAAAAGAAAAAATTAAACAACTTTCACTCTCATTTGCACTTATCATATGTAATAAGTCTCAACCTGGAAAAGTAAGTTATGCATTCTTGCAGTATTAATATTAAAGTTGGTAAGTTTTTCAGAAAAAAAGACGTGTCAATCCCAGTTTAACACCAGTTTAGTAGAACAAATAAGGATTCAAACTTGTAAGAAGAATTGAGCTTTCCTAGTTATGAGTCTGTATTGACAAATCTATTGATTTAATTTTTCCAACTTTTTCACATTCTTTCAATTCTTTATGATTTTTTTATAAAATTTTGTTAAGCATAAATTAAAGAAGTCTTACCTACTCCTGCCCTTAAACTTTTTTTCTCAACTAAAGATACCCAACTCTGTCCATTGTTCTTTGTAGCTTAGAGACATCAATTTTTGTAAAGGTAATTTTAAATATTATTTGCAGTTTAGCACTTATTATGTGCATAATCTGAGTATAGGTTCTTTAAATCAAAACCAGCATTATCTGCACAGAAAATAAGTTGCTTGCACAGAAAACTTCATTCTGTACACAAATGTTATTGTTTTTATTATTAGTGCTATTGTTATTTGCACTTTTTCGTGTCAAAAGCATTTCATAATAAATAAGTTTAAAAGCGATAAAATAAAGGAATCACAAACAGCGAAATAGTTTTACACCAAAAGTGGGCAACAGCAATCGCATTGTCCATAGAATCATAGAATCATAGAATAGTAGAGTTGGAAGAGACCTCATGGGCCATCCAGTCCAACCCCCTGCCAAGAAGCAGGAAATCGCATTCAAAGCACCCCCGACAGATGGTCATCCAGCCTCTGCTTAAAAGCCTCCAAAGAAGGAGCCTCCACCACAGCCCAGGGGAGAGAGTTCCACTGTCGAACAGCCCTCACAGTGAGGAAGTTCTTCCTGATGTTCAGGTGGAATCTCCTTTCCTGTAGTTTGAAGCCATTGTTCCGTGTCCTAGTCTGCAGGGCAGCAGAAAACAAGCTTGCTCCCTCCTCCCTATGACTTCCCTTCACGTATTTGTACATGGCTATCATGTCTCCTCTCAGCCTTCTCTTCTGCAGGCTAAACATGCCAAGCTCTTTAAGCCGCTCCTCATAGGGCTTGTTCTCCAGACCCTTAATCATTTTAGTCGCCCTCCTCTGGACGCTTTCCAGCTTGTCAACATCTCCCTTCAACTGTGGTGCCCAGAATTGGACACAGTATTCCAGGTGTGGTCTGACCAAGGCAGAATAGAGGGGGAGCATGACTTCCCTGGATCTAGAGGCTATACCCCTATTTATGCAGGCCAGAATCCCATTGGCTTTTTTAGCTGCTGCATCACATTGTTGGCTCATGTTTAACTTGTTGTCCACGAGGACTCCATAGCTTTCAACAACTCCTCCGTGCATTTGGCAGGGCATTGTGGGCAAGCATACATATGAAGAGTTGTTTGTTCTGCTCCACAGTCACACAAGGTGGAGGATTCCTCCAGGTAGTGCCATCTTGCCAGGTTGTCTTTTGATCTGCCCACTCTGCTTCTCAGTCTATTTAGGGACTTCCAAGTTGCCTATTCTTGGTTTGCTCCTGGAAGCAGACCTTCATGGGGTCTTGTAGATTATTCTACAAGTTTCGTTCAGTGCTATGTCCACCTGCTTTGCATGGACAGACTTGTGCCAGACAGGACAGGTGTATTCAGCAGTTGAGAAAGACAAGGCCAGGGCTGATGTTCTTATTAATTGTGGGTCTGCACCCCATGCACTGCCATTAAGTTTCCACAGGATGTTATTGCGTGTAGCTACTTTGTTCTTGGTGTTCATGCAGTGTTTCCTATATGTTAGTGTTCGATCTAAGATGACACCAAGATATTTAGGATGGAAGCAGTGTTCGAGCTCTTGGCCTTCCCAGGTAACTATCAATTTCCTGTTGGCTTCACGGTTACATAGGTGGAAAGCACACACTTGTGTCTTGGCAGGGTTAGGCTTCAAGTGGTTATCTTTGTAGTAGCTGGAGAGATCTTTCAAGGCATTAGTGAGTTGGCTTTCAACTGTTTCAAAATCTTTCACTTGTGTTGTTAGGCCAAGATCATCAGCATATATAAAGCTCTTTGTGAGTGGTGGTAGTGGCTGATCATTTGTAAAGATGTTAAACAAGGTCAGTGCAAGAACACTGCCTTGTGGTAAACCATTCTTTTGCTTCCTCCATCTACTTTTCCTGCCCTAAAACTCCACATAGAAGCTGCAGTTTTCCAGGAAGGTCTGGACAGTTTTTATAAAGTCTAAGTCCCAGGTGATATGGTAGATTTTATGCAGCATTTTTCTATGTTGCACCGTGTCATAAGCTGCCGTAAGGTCCCAAAAAACTGTTCCTGTAATGCAGCCTTTCTCATAGACTTCCTCAATATGCTTTGTCAGATGAAGAATTTGACCTGTACAGTTTTTCCCTGATCTGAAACCTGGTTGTTGTGCAATAAGCTTAGGTTCGATAACAGGTCCTAATCGGTTTAATAGCATCCTCTCATATACTTTATATAGATGGCATAAGAGGGAAATTGGTCATAATCTATAATGCCATTTTATTTTACTTTATTTGCACAGGAAAATAGTATGAACAAAAATACACACATGCACACACACACACACACACACACACACACATGCATTTTTCATCCAGAATAAGATTCTTCTCTGTATTGGATTCTCCTTGATCAGGTTTCTTGAAATTCAGCAAATCAATTTTTTGTTAATTTTCCAAATATTTTTGAGCATTCTTTCCCCACTATTGCAGGTTGATATTCCACCTTCCTTTAAGACCACCAGTCTCCCTTCGGACAGGCTTCGCTTTGTCAAAGTTCTTGTAAAGTGGCAGCAAGAACCAGATAACTACATATGACCTGACCATAGAGCCAGAGAATCATAGAATTGGAAGAGACCACAAAGGCAATCCCACCCATCTCTTACCATGCAGCAATCAAAGCACTCCTGAAAGATGGCCAGCCAGCCTTTATTTTAAAAATGTCCAAAGGAGACTCTATCCACATTCTGAGGCAGTGCATATTTGCAACCATGGTTGAATAGTTAAAGTAGACAGTAAGGCCCCCCACATTAGTACATTTAACTTTCAGGGATATTTGTGAGTTTGTAGCTGTTACTTAACTAATTCAATCTCCTCCCTCCGCTCTTTCAGCTTCCCTTCCACTTGTCTGTAGCGTTCGTCCCAGCAGCATAAGCACTGCCTTTTCTTTCTTCCTACTGTGAAGCCACACTACAAGTTTAAACTGCTTTCTTCATCTGTCCCCCATTTTTATTTCTCACTTCCCCTCCTTCCCACCATAAAGCCTTATCCAGATTTTAAACCCCTTCATTAATCTCTTTGTGGATTATGAGACTTTAAACCTGATGAATGTGAGGTGTTTACTACATGTCCTGGGATCTATTGGTTATATAGTGCAATGTGTGATTCTGTTATATTTTCATCTCACGAAAATCCGAGTCTGGCCCCTGTCAGTGTTCTGCCTGAGGCAAAGGAGAAGATGAAACCAAACCTTTATTTCATAGAATCATAGAATCATAGAGTTGGAAGAGACCTCATGGGCCATCCAGTCCAATCCCCTGCCAAGAAGCAGGAAAATCACATTAATAGCACCCCGATAAATGGTCATCCATGTGCCAAAAGAATTGGAAAATTAATCTTTCTCTTGTACCAGTAATGGGACAATATACTAAACCACATCTCAGGGCAACAAACTAAGAGGGAACATGGCAAGCTTATATGATTCCATCTACACTGCCATTTAATGCAATTTGAAACTTCATTATATGTTCAGTATAAACTTCAATGCATTCAAACTGCATTATATGACAGTATAGATGGCACCTATGTCACCAATTCTCTCCTCCAAAATATTGCTAACATCTTCAAATGTCTGTTGACTGAGGCAGCTGTCTCACTCCACCTAATGGTAGGGCCGACCCTGCAGAGACCTTTCTCCTCTCAATTGCCTAGTATTAGTATTTTGAAATAACTGGTATCTTTTGCTATTTTTACTCAGAAAGGATGCTCTAGGCATGCTGCTGCTGCTTTACTTTTTCATTCCCATAGTAATCCATCATCTGATGTTCAGAGGCCTATTGCCCTTCTAGTTGAACCAGTTTGCAGCTATCATGTGCCAGGACCCAGATTCATGCCATTATGCTTCTGATGGATTCCTAGTCTTACATTCTACTGCCAAAAGTAATTGGCAGGGTTTAATGATCTTCTGCACTGGTAGTTTCACCATTCGCTTCCTTCTCTTCCTTCATATCATTTGGCAGAAGGAAAAAGGGAACATGCTCCTTTGCTTCATTGTATACAAGCTTGATGTGTTGTCAGCAACAGATGATGTGGCAGTTTTGGCTTTGGGAGGAATGGAATCAGTAATCTAAGGAGGAACAATGAGTGGGCTCTGGAACAATTTTCTATGCCAACCTGTTCCTTCACATAGTGGGATGGCTGGTTCTAGTTTGTTTAATTAGTCTAGTGAAGGGGTTATTGGAGAAACTCATTCATTTGGCATATCTTCAGTTTAACTCTATTGACCAGTGAGCTATCAAAATGAAATGGCTGTGGACACAGGAGGGGGGGGGAGCCGAGCAAGGAGGATCGTCAATTGATGGTATCATTTTTTTCACAGCTTTGGAAGACCAAAGCAAGCCAAGAGCTCAATATTTTTGTTCAGAGTGGCTTTTGTTATCCAAAAATACTGATCCCCACTTCTCAGAGCATGATAGCAAAAGGAGTCTTTTATCGTCTGACAGCAGTGAGAGCAAAATTAGGTCTGAGTTATGTGCCCTCCACACGATTGCAACAGTATCATTCCCATTTGTCATGGCTCCACCATACAGGATCCTGGAATTTATGGTGTACTGAGGCATGTAGAATTATCTTCTGCACTCCCCTGAATTGCAGCCAGAGCCGGCCCTAGGTATTTTTCAAGTGTAGGCGAACAGAATTTTGCCCCCCCCCCCCAAACCAATCACTGAAAAATAAAAGCGTTGGATAAGCGAAAATGTTGGATAATAAGGAAGTATAAAGGAAAAGCCTATAAAACATCAAATTACATTATGATTTTAAAAATTAAGCACCAAAACATCATGTTTTACAACAAATCAATAGAAAAAGCAGTTCAATACATGGTAATGTTATGTAGGAATTACTATATTTGCAAATTTAGCACTAAACATTGAACAGGGATATAGGGCAGTGTGGACTTAGATAACCCAGATAGCCCTCAGTATTAAAAAAAAAACCCTCTAAAATCAGGACAATAAATAAAGAACAACACTCTGAAAACAGAAGAAATCCAGACAGTAAACAATCAGGGACAGCTAACTCCTCCCAAAAAAAGATTCTCCCAGGCAAGAAGAAGCCAGGCCTTGAAGCCACAGGGCCATTAAATGCTAATCAAGGTGATTAATTACAACATTCACACCTGCTTCAAAGAAAAGTTCTTTCTCCCACCCTGGACCTTCTACAGATATATAAACCCCACATACCTAGCTTCCAAGTTCCTACAGACCTCACAATCTCTGAAGGCCCCAAAGGTGGGCTTGCGTGGTGCGAAGGTGGGTCTGCGCTGGGCGGAAGGCCCAGTGCGGCCACTGGAAGGCCCGAAAGAGAAGGAGGTGGAGAGTGGTGCCCTCCTCCCAGGACGATGGTGCCCCCGGGACGATGGCGCCACAGGCAAATGCCTATTTCGCCTTATGGTTGGACCGCCTCTGATTGCAGCATTGGTATTCTCTGCAAAACCCTAATAGAATCATAGAATTATAGAGTTAGAAGAGACCTCATGGGTCATCCAGTCCAGCCCCCTGCCAAGAAGCAGGAAAATTGCATTCAAAGCACCCCCGACAGATGGCCATCCAGTCCCTGTTTAAAAGCCTCCAAAGAAGGAGTCTCAACCACACTCTGGGGCAGAGATTTCCACTATTGAACAGTGCTCACAGTTAGGAAGTTATTCCTAATGTTAACAGCAATTTCAGACATTACTTTTTTGTTACCATAGTACAGCTCTTACCTCCTGGAGATATTTGATTCTATAGCATTGTTTTCCCAAAGATTGTTCTTTTGAATACAATAATATAAAATACTGTAATTCTTCTTAGGAATAAAGGCAAATAAGACTCATCCATGCTGTGGCTTCTACCGATTAATGATGCAGCATTTAATACTCATTCTTTATGTTTTTTGATGTGTCTCGTTGTTTTTCCATGGCAATGTTGATTTATTTGTTATTGTTTCCCACATGCAGAGTGAGGAGATTGCTCTTCTGTAGCCAACATCATTGATAGCTGCTTCTGCTCTAAACATTGGCTTCAGCATGGAGAGAAGCAGAAGAACTTTACAAGTATGGCAGAAGTACCATGGTGTGAAGGTAGGAAAGGAAGGTGGGGATGAGAGAGGAGTCTTACCATGCATGGTTTTTTTTTGTTTTTTGTTTTTTTGGAGGAGGGCTTATGATATGCATCTGAATGCCTTTTCTAATTTCTGTGGGACCCTGAGCTCCTAATCCCCTCAAAAGAGGAGGGCCAACTGTACAATTATTTCATCCAATTGCCTTCTTCTTATAATTCTTTTTTTAAAAAAAAAATGCAGTAAAAAGCAACTGAATTCAGTGTATTTATGTGTATCTTGTTTCTAACATTAATGAAAGCATGTCCAGCGGCCAAGGTCTCCCAAATGTGTTTCCAGATTATTGCAATCCTTTTATTTCTTTCCCAGTGCTTCTGTGTTTATTTCCTTGAGGCAATACAACTTTCCCACACACATGCATCATCTGGGCAATCTGCTCCAGTGTGCTAATGCATTCAAGGAATCAGTGGGTGATTGTGTGCACGTGGGGATGAGTGATTTTGTTCCACACAAATATAGGAATATAACTATTACATTTTATCAATTTAATTTATAAGTAAATTTTCATCGTCATTTTTTTGACATTAGCATCTCTTCTTTATTGGAAAATCCAATAATGCTCAGTAAAATGAAAGATGATAGGAAAAATGTGTTGTAGCTTAGCAGTAGTCAAAATAGCCAGGAGCTGATGGGTTCCCCGATGACTTAGAGTCAGACTGCATTGTGGGATTTCCTAGGATTCATTCTGATGCATGCCAAAAAAGTGAACCTGTGTCAGATACAGATGCAGGCACATATGCAGGGCCTGAGAATGTAATTGCCTCTGAACCTCAAGGCCAGGCACAGGAGTTGGAATCATCCTCTCTAGATATTGAGTGTAGCGAAGACGAATTGATGAGAAACTCTCATGGGAAAGCACCTAGTGATAATGATCTCAGCAAGGAGGCAGTTTGGCAGATTAGAGCAGATAGCCAGCTTTATAGATCAACACAGCTTTGTAGGAAGCAGAAATTTCAGGGCAGACAAAATGCTTTCATGTCTGTCTATTAGGAGCTAACAGACACTCTGATTTCCGTTCAGGCAACTTGGCTTTCAAGAACAGCTAGAATTGGGTTGTCTTGTTCTTGTTTCAAGTCTTGGTTTTGGGATTCAAGTATTCTGGAAGTTTTTCATGGTTTTGTATTCTTGTTCAAGTTTGGCTCATGGATTTAAGCTACCTTTGTGTTTTGGGACTATTTTTGGACTGTCTTGCTTTTGGATTTACAAAAGACAATTGATAGCTGACTTTTTGGATTCTACAGCTTATTTCCTTATCCCTACTTTTTACTATATGTATTTTGTGTGTGTGTGTGTGTGTGTGTGTGTGTGTGTGGTTTTTTTGTTTTGTTTTGTTTTTTGCAATAATTAGTTTGCCTCAACTCTGGACTCTTGTGTCATGCAAGGTGGCTTCAGGCCTGGGATGTGACAAAATGGAAGGCCACATTACAAATGGATTGATTTTTTCAAGGAAGTCAAAGTCTTGATCTAGGCTGTTGGTGACCATGACTCATGGAGGTCTCTCATTCATAAGATCACCATAGCTTGAAGTAGACTGGGCAGCAAATCAAGACAAACAGTAACAATTTTCTAGTAACTTAATACAAAAGGTGTACTGTATATACTCATGTATAAGTAGATTTCATGTATAGGTTTTGGAACCAAGTGTAGAGGGAAAAACAGCACAATGCTGCCTGAAGGAGCCAGCCACCCCTGGCTGCCACTACTATTTCCCCACCCAGGCATTCAAAACAGCTAGAATGTAATGATGGAGAGAATAGATGAGGTTAGTCCTTTTTTAGGTTCTCTGACCTTTTGTCATTACATTCATCCTCTTTTTGTAAGAGCTAAGGTACAGTATTCAAACTGACTCATGGTTAAGTCGACCCAGGTTTTTGGGTTGATTTTGGAGTAAATTTCCTGGATTTGTTACATGAGTATATAAAGTAGGTCCCTGTGTCCAGAAAGATCTCATCTCTCTCCATCCCCCTCCCTCATGCACACACATCAATCAGACAATATCCTACTATTTTAATGGAAGCTTCTAAGGACACAATTTCTAATGACACCCCTTTCAAATCTTGCAGCTTGAAGCCAAGTTGAAATTGATTAGTGTGGTGAGGAAGATTATCTTTCCAAGCACAGAACCTTATTGCATTGTTGCTAATTTGCTAATTTTCTAGATTCTTTTTAAAAAAAATAAAACAATTACAAGATAGGATGCAGGGAAACAAAAACAGAATATATCATGGGAACATCCTGAAAATAGGGATTTGGAAGATATGATTAGACAGAACTGTTTTGATTTTTCAGCACCACTGTGGTGTAGTGGTTTGAATGTTGGACTATAACCCTGGAGACCAGAGTTCAGCCATGGAAATCCATTGGGTGATTTGGGCACTTTCTCAGCCAAAGAGTGAGGCAATGTCAACCCGCAAAGAAATATCTTGCAAATAAAACCTAGGTTTGCAATAAGCCAGAAATTACTTGAAGGCATAAAATAATTTTGATTGCCACAGTTCAAATTAAGACCTTATAAAACCAGCTGGATATAGAGATAGATGATTTTTTTAAAAGAAAAAGACGGTGAACAATCTAAAAAACAGTCTAAAAACAGTCTAAAACCTTGTGTAATGGAAAAATGTCATCTTTATGTCAAAAAGAAAAAGGATGTCATACAGTAACAAACTGTACCACCTCTTGACACTTTTGTTCCATCTAGAAGAACATAAAAGTCTTCCACAAGAAGAAAAACTAATTTAACTGATTGATGTTACATTTCAGAGTATGTTGTACACTACTTGTCAGGCTATCTGTTGTGGAGGACCAGCAATTATTATTATTTTTTTCTAGTGTACCATATACACTCTCTCACCTCGAGTTTTAACTTAATGTTCATGTGGTCTGCCCTTGTTTTTCATTGTCTCCTTGTTTTATTTTGTAATGGATATTATTATTTATTGTATTGCTTATTGTATTGTGATGTGCTGTTCTTTTATATGCTGTTTACATTGTATTGTTTTAGGCATGGCCCCATGTAAGCCGCCCCGAGTCCCCGTTGGGGAGATGGTGGCGGGGTATAAATAAAGTTTTATTATTATTATTATATTATATACCAGCATCATATTTCTGGCCATTGGATGCCCATTCTATTACCCCCACCCCACCCCACCCACCACCCACCCCCATCTTCGCAATTCACCAGGGACAAGCAGCCAATGGTTCAGGGACAAGTACAAGTCTTGTGGTAACTTCCTTGAATAGAACTTTTGTACAAGACACAAAATTTGCCTAGCTCTGTGAATGAATTAGAATGCTCAGATATATTGCATCCACATTTGTGAGAGTAAGGCACATTTAAGTAATTATGAATAGAATGAATTGTGTTATAGCAAACATCCAGCCATTGAAGGTGAAACCCAATGTTATTCTATCAAAACAAATGCATAATTATCAACACATTATTCTTGAATGATCTCCTTTTCCAGTTTATAACTAATGCATTTTTGGTTTTAAGAACAGGTTTGCCACCTGTATCTGAAATATATCTGCAGGTAACAGATTGCACCAATTACATTGCTATTTGGCTGCCATGCCTAAAACAAAATGAAGTAATGGAATGACTTATAGCAGAATGCACCATTTTGATTTCAGTAGCTGATAAGCAGAGGTGCATGAATTATTAAAGTGAATAGTGGCATTATGGAAAGGCCAGTAATCAAAGATCTGCTTGCACAAAACAAGAAAGCTGTGACTAATTTCATATAATGATGTTTTCCTATCAAAATGGTACATTTAAAGGTCAGCATAATAATAGAAGGCATTTGATTGAGAGGGAAAGAAATACCTTCGTTTTTACTGTATAATTCACTTGATGTGCTTTATATGTTCCATCAAATAATGTGATTGTATTTCTTTTAATGCAAGCTAAAGGCAGTTTGGAATTTAATAAGTTATCTTCAAAATTAATTGCTTGCTAGTCCATTTCTAGATTCAGAGGAAAAACCCTAAACAGCAGGAGGAGTACTCTTTCCATATGCTCCTGTCGATTTATTAAGATGACCTGGACCATCCCACAAAATTTATTTATGTTTGTATTTATTTACATATTTATACTGTTTTATTGATGACTCTTGGTGTTGCCACGTTCCATTGGCGCATGCCATTCATGATCCTATGAAAGAGAAACCTTCAAGCCCATGTGGGATTCTGAGGAAACAGCTTTGACAGCTTATGTGAATCCTCAGCCAGGGTCCGGATTTCATATTTTCCTTGGAAACATATGTCGCAAACCAGGTGTCCACTTGACCAACATAAGAGAATCTCAGACTTTGTCCAAATCCAATGGATCTAACACTTAAGAAGGCCCCTAATATTTTAAACTCGCATACCTAAGAGTAAAAGTCTTGAATACATCAGGAGAAATACCACAAGAGATTGAAATATCCAATATTGGTAGTGAGAGATGACAGGACTGGCTTTATCATGAGGCACTATAGCATAAAGACAACTGGCTTTATCATTTGTTGTTGTTGTTGCATATTTGTTCAGTCACTTCCGATTCTTCATGACCTCATGGACCAGCCCACGCCAGAGCTCTCTTTATCATTTAGACTCTATAAATGTGGTTGGAACCACCAACTCACCTCTGCTGCTTATCTTCCCTTTTGGCGCTTCTCCCAACTCTGTAAACAAATGGTGGCTGGCCTTCGCATATCTTGGAAAGAAGGGAAATGTTAACTTTAAGGCTGCTGCAAGGGGAACTATTTAAGGAATTTATATGGGTAGATATTATAAAGTATAGGTATCATAGTGAGCTGGGATGGAATTCCAAAGTGGTGGGTTCACTTGTGCGAGGATGGAGGAACTGTATTGTCTACTGTGTTTGTTACTGTCTTTGCATGTTGTGTGTTCTGTTTGTAAATGTATAACACTGTTTTTCCTTTCTTTTTACTATATAAAAATATTTTATAAATAAAATGTATTATTTTTAAAAAAGCTGTAAAACCAATTGTTAATCCCATCCAATTGTTAATTCCACCCAATAAATCAAAACAATGTACATAAGTATAGAGCTACCCCTTTCTCTGTCATTCAATGTGTCTATTTTGTTGAGACTAACAATTTAAATTGAGGCCTATGTCTACTTCTCTTAAAAAATATGCATGTTTTAGTTTCTTGGTATTTTTCTATCAAACCAGAGACAAAATAATCAATGCCAATTTTCAGTGTCATATACTTTGTTAATGCCTCTACAATCCTTCTTCCTAACAAAAAAGGAAGAGTGAAAAATAACAGTGTCTAAAAAGACCTACATCTCAAGGATCTCTTCCATTCCTCCCACACATCTATCTTTCTAGTACAGACATGCAGAAAGTGTAATCAAATTCATGTTTCCAGCTAATAGTTGTTCTAATAGGCAGCTTTGTCTTGAGTTTTGCTACAATGCAGTTTATTCTAATTTCTTAGAGTGATGATATATCAATTAAAACAATCCATCTTCCAAGTGGAAACCCCTTTTATCACAAGGACAGGAGTGCATGAATCAGTAATTACAAAGGATTGCTCAGTTTTCCTTCACTTAACTTTCATCTTCTGAGGAGATTAATAGCCATCCTTGGGACACCAGCTGCTTTCTATTTATCAAAGGGATGCCAGCGGCTGGCAGCTCTCATGAAAGACCAAGGAAAGGCCCACTATATGTATGAGTAACAAGCAACATCCTTGAGATTTTTCACAGAAGAGGAAACAACACTGTTCGTACATTTTTCATCAGGATGTCCCAAGCAATTCTGCAGATAAAGTCTTATGAGTGAAAGCAGACATTTTAGCTTATTTCACAATGACATAAAAAGTCAGATCTGAAGGAGATGTACAATCCTATAATTTCTCTTTCATGATTCTTTTATTGTAAAAGTAATGTTTCTCTTTCTTTGTCTTGAAATGCAAGTATAGCTGTCCCACAGTTTCTTGTACATCTCTTCAGAACAGGCACTCCAGGCCACCTGCAAAAGTCCACAGATGCTAGCTGAGTAGTTTAAATGTTTTCAGTTGTGAAACATACACTTGAAGGTTTTCCAAGTATTTTATTCATAATTGGCATGTAACATATAAAGTGATTCAATTTCAGAATTGTTTGACAAGCGGTTCTGCTGTCAGTGCCATCCCACAATGCATTTGCATGGAAATTAGTCTCAGCCAGAAAATCACATAGTGAAAAAAAGAGAACCTGTTCTTTTTCACTTAATTTAATGCCCAACACATTCAGGTTTGCTTAATGAATTACTGAATCAAAAGCATGTTGCCTAGCTTGTTTAAATACCATTGCCCATATTGCAAAAGTTTACAGTAAATTGCTGCAAAAAGGCTTCATTCTGTTCTTTTCCTTCTTCTTTTTTTAATGAGTATGCATGAGTGTTCCTTTTATCACCTAGGTCCTAATGTCATAGCAAGAGTTCAGAGACAGTTCAGTCCGTGAACTTTTGTCTTCCACAAACATAAATTTTATTTTTGATTCCATTTGTAGCAGACATTGCATCATGCTGCAAAAATAATGAAGTCAGGATTCTACCCCAATAAACTGGAATCTTTATAAAAACTATGGAATTATTGATCTTTCCTTGAGCTCTAACATAATGGCAGCATAGATTAAAATCCTATATATGTTTATTAGAACTGTCACCCAGAAAAACAGATGTCTTAAATGTTTTCTATTATATTTAATGAGGCATTCTTCAAGGTACAGTATGTTTCCATGGGGTTGTACTCTTAATTGAGAATCAATTTTCTTTACCAAGTCATAGTTTCACCCGTTAATAGAATTAGGCCTTCACATATTTGAATGTGGAAAAAAATCAGTTAGTGCATATTTATGCTCCAAGACTTTAATGACTGCCCCCCCCCCCCCAATGCAATTAGAGAACCAAAAGAGGAGAAATACACTGTTGGGTTAAAAAAAGGTAAAGGTAAAGATTTCCCCTGACGTTAAGTCCAGTCGTGTCCGACTCTGGGGGTTGGTGCTCATCTCCATTTCTAAGCCGAAGAGCCGACATTGTCCGTAAACACCTTCAAGGTCATGTGGCTGGCATGACTGCATGGAACACCATTACCTTCCCGCTGGAGCGGTACCTATTGATCTACTCACATTTGCATGTTTTCAAACTGCTAGGTTGGCAGAAGCTGGAGCTAACAGCGGGCGCTCACTCCGCTCCCTGGATTTGAACCTAGGACCTTTCAGTCTGCAAGTTCAGCAGCTCAGCGCTTTAACACACTGAGCCACCGGAGGCTCCCTACACTGTTGGCTTAAAGCAAAGGTAATATAAAATTTATGGCATCACCATAGGTTGACAGGCAAGTTGAAGGCACACATGCATGCTTTCATGCACACATGCACACACACTCTGTTGGAACTATAACCCCCTCCCATCCATACACACACACACACACACACACACCAGCAAAGATACAGTCGGCTCTTAGTATCTGCTGAGAATTGGTTCCAGGACTTTCTGTGGTTTTTATTTATTTATTGACTTCACTTTTCACACCTCAGATGGGGGACTCAAAGCAGTTTCCAAACATATTGTGACAAAATTCAATGCTTATATAACAATAATAAAATATAACTATTGATTTGTGATGTCCCCTGAACTCTTGGGCCGTGATCCTGCCTCCATTATGGACCAAAGTGATGAGGAAATGGGGTTTGTGCCGATTCAGCAAGATTCTGCCCCTTTCCAGATGCTTCCTATTGACAATTCTAGCCCACAGCTCATTAAAAAGGCCCTTGAAACGGAGCCTTCTCCCACCAGTTCCCCTCCCTTTGATAGACGGATGTTTTGGGAAACTAGTAGGTTTGAGAAAGCTGGCAGAAGAAGGAGCGTGCAATTAGCAGCTAGAGAATCTGCTGATTAACCTGTTTTCCCCTGAGAATTCTCAGGGAGGATTGCATCTGGTTGAAGATGTTGTTTTAGCTCTTTTCCCAAGGGAAAAGAGCATTTGGACACCTGCTCTGTGAATTGATTTGAAGTTCCTTAAAAGTTCTGTGCGCTGGCTAGCCAGCGCGGAGTCAACATGTCAGTTGAAGGAATAACTTCACTTCCAGCCAAGTGTGGACCACGTTGGGATCCACTACCTTCCAGCCTAGCCGTGCTTTGCCTAGCCGTGTTTCCTTGCCTTGCCTTGCCGTGATTTCAGCCTTGCCTTGTCGTGCCGTGAATCCAGTCTTGTCTTCAATTCCTTGCCTTGGAATTGCTTTGGAACTCTAGCAAAAGACTTGGATGTTTCCCCACTCAAACTGCTTGGAAGTTTGAGTGCGTTTCGGTTTTGTGGATTTCAAACTTTAAACTCTAATATTGGACATTGGACAATATATTACTGGACTATATTTGACCTTTCCTAAAAGGTCTATTGATGAACTTTATCTTCTACTTGTTTTTGTTTTATTTCTTCAATTCTTTAATAAAGATATTAGATTGTTATTGGCCTCAGTGTATTGTTTCCAGTGCTCTCGCAGCCAGGGGTGTCACATGATTGAATCATAAAAAGGCAATAACATTAACATTCAAACATGGAGTAAAAAATATTAATTTAAACTTTAAAATCACATAATCCAAAAATCAAAGTCGAGGGCTATTCCATTATTAATCTCTATTGCACATAATCTCTTATCATTCCTTTTATTGGTTATTGCTTGAAGGCTTGGTCCCATAACCAAGTTTGTACCTATCTCCTGAAGGCCAGAAGGGAGGACATTGGGGAGGGAGTTCAACAGTCAAGGAGCCACCACTGAGAAGGCCCTGTCTCTCATCCCCACCAGTTGTGTCTGTGAAGGAGGTGGGACTAAGAGCAGGACCTTCCCGGACGATCTTAACCTCCAAGGTCGTTCATAGATGCGTTTGGATATATGTTTGGAGATACGTTTGAACAGGTAAGCTGAGCCACAACCGTTTAGGGCTTTGTAGGCTAAATCCAGAACTTGGAATTGAGCTCGGCTGAACTAAAAGAAAAGGGAGTTAAGGATGGATTGGAGTTTTTCAAGGCACAATTGCAAACATTACCAACAAAGAGAAAAAAATAAGACAAGTGCAAAGAACCCAGAATGGAAGTCCAAATAACTTCTAACTGGGCTAAGACTCAAAAGTGATATGCACAAGTAGTGGTAAAGGGAGAAATCACCAAAGGAAAGTTCAAATGAATAACCAACTTCTGTAGTGTGAAAAGGTTTGCAAGGCTAAAGCACAAAATGAGCTCAGGTTTGCCAGGGACATTAAAAAAATAAAAAGGGCTTCTTTGCTTATGTCAGTAGAAAAAGGAAGAACAAAGAGGTAATAGGGCCACTGCATGAAGAAGATGGGGGAAATGCTAACAGGAAATAGGGAAAATACAAAACTACTTAATGCCTTCTTTGCCTCAGTTTTCTCACAAAAAGAAAACCATCCTCAACCTCAGCAACATGGAGTCGATGAAGGATTAGGGGAAATCCAACCCCAAATAGGGGAACAAGTAATCTAGGAAAACCTGGCCGCTCTAAACAAATTAAAGTCTCCAGGGCCAGATCAACTACATCTAAGAGTATTGAAGGAGCTAGCAGAAGTTATTTCAGAACCACTGGCAAGCATATTTTCGAGAGTTCTTGGAGAATGGGAGAAGCCCCAGCAGATTGGAGGAGGGAAAATGTGGTCCCTATCTTCAAGAAGGGAAAAAAAGGAGGACCCAAACAATTACCATCTGGGTTGTTGTATGTTTTCCGGGCTGTACCATCTGGTCAGCCTCACGTTGATATTAGGCAAGATTCTGGAAAAAAAAAAGTTAAGGAAGTGGTCTGCAAACACTTAGAAAGTAATGTGCGAGGCTGATCGGGGTAGACGGTGATCAGTTGCGAGGCCGATCGAGATATAGGGTGGCAACCTGTGCTCGACGGGATTACATTCTCCATGAGGACACAGGTCCTTAGTCTGGAGGTCCTCCTGGATTCAGTGCTAAAACTTGGTGCTCAGGTGTTGGCTGTGGCTGGGAGGGCCTTCACACATTTAAAGCTTGTGTGGCAGCTGTGACTATACCAAGAGAAGTCTAACTTAGCCACCTTGGTTACCTCCAGATTGGATTATTGTAACACACTCTACATGGGGATGCCTTTAATGATGGCCTGGAAACTGCAACTGGTGCAAAGGTCAGCATCCAGGCTTCTAACTGAAGCTAATTACAGGGAGTGCATGATACCTCTAATAAAGCAGTTCCACTGATAGCCAAGAAGTTTCTGGTCCCAATTCAAGGTGCAGGTTATGACCTACAAAGTCCTAAATAGTTCAGGCCCCACTTATTTTTGTGACTGCATCTTCCCCTATGAACCAGCACAGGATCTAAGATCCACCAGGGAGGCCCTCCTCATGCTTCTTCTCGGTGGTCACCCCTTGACTTTGGAACACTTTCCCCAAGGAGATTAGGCAAGCCCCCACACTGTCCTCCTTTCACACGAATCTGGAAACCTGGATGTTCCAGCAAGCATTTGAGAACAACTGCTGTATTCATTAGTTATAAATGCCCCATCCCTAGGTTGACAGATAGTACTCCGTTCTGTGTACCTTATTCATCTCCTGGCCCTATGGTATATTGTTTTGCACTATCCCATGCCCAACTCTTTTACAGGCTGGCCATGTCCATTTTTGTAATGATGGTCATTGGTTTTTGTTGAACATTGATGGAGCCTCAATGCTGCTGCCTTTATATTTAATTGTATTTTATATGGATTATTGTATTTTAAAATGCTTTTATTTTATTTTAGTGGTGGTTTTGTTTTAATTGATTGTTTACTTTTATGTCTGTTGGACCTTCTGTCCCATAAGCAAGCTGCCCCGAGTCCCTTTAGGGAGATGGCGCCAGGGTATAAGAATAAATTTGTTGTTGTTGTTGTTGTTGTGGCCATTGCTAATAGTCAACACAGATTTATCAAAAACAAGTCATGCCAGACTAAACTGATCTCGTTTTTCAATAGAGTTACAAGCTGGGTAGATGCAGAGAACATCATGGATGTAGCATATCTGGATTTCAGTAAGGCCTTCCATAAGGCCCCCCCCCCCATGACTTTCTGGCAAACAAACTAGTCAAATGTGGGTTAGGCAAAACTATGGTTAGGTGGATTTGTAATTGGTTAAGCGAAAGAATCCAAAGGGTATTCACCAATGCTTCCTCTTCATCCTGGAAAGAAGCGATGAGTGGAGTGCTGCAGGGTTCCATCTTGGGGCCAGTTCTGTTCAACATCTTTATTAATGGCTTTGATGAAGGGTTAGAAGACATGATCATCAAGTTTGCACATGACAAAAATTGGGAGGGATAGCTAATACTCCAGAAGAGTCCTTGTGGACAACAAGTTAAACATGAACCAACAATGTGATGTGGTGGCTAAAAAAGCCAATGAAATTTTGCCCTGCATAAATAGAAGTATAGTCTCTAGATCCGGGAAAGTTATATTACCCCTTTATTCTGCCTTGGTCAGACTATACCTGGAATCACACTGTCTCTAATTCTGGGAACTGCAATTGAAGGGAGATATTGAAAAGCTGGAATGTGTCCAGAGGAGGGCGACTAAAATGATCAAGGGTCTGGAGAACAAGCTGAAATTGCTGGGCATGTTTAGCCTGCAGAAGAGAAGGCTAAGAGGAGACATGATGGCCATGAATAAATATGTGAGGGGAAGTCATAGGGAGGGGGGAGCAGGCTTGTTTTCTGCTGCCCTGAAGACTAGGATGTGGAACAATGGCTTCAAACGGCAGGAAAGGAGATTCCATCTGAACATTAGGAAGAGCTTGCTTATTATGAGAGCTGTTCAGCAGTGGAACACTCTGCCCCGGAGTATGGTGGGGGTTCTTTCTTAAGAGACTTCAAAGCAGAGGCTGGATGGCCATCTGTCAGGAGTGCTTTGAATGCGATTTTCCTGCTTCTTGGCAGAGGGTTGGACCGAATGGCCCATGAGGTCTCTTCCAACTCTATGATTCTATGGAGGAGCTGAAACAATGGAATACAGTTTGAAACTAGCTGAGATCCAGTTGTCTGTCTTCTCTCAACAGTTAATAAATACATTTATCCTGAAGTTGCCTCTACCTTTTGTAATCCTGTTCATAGTTTTTGTTCCTTTTATCATTTATCATTGTCAAAACTCTGGGCAGTTTTCACCATGGGGCACAGATACAGTAGTTGGTTAACAAAGCATGGGGTCTGTCAAAACCAGTTGGGAATGCTATAATGAGAGTTTGTGACCCTGCTTGAAAGACAGTGCTCCATCACAACTCCAGGTGGCATGGAACTATGCAATAGTTTATTCTTACTTCGAATCCTAAGAATGTCATTCCAAAGATAAACTCAGCAAGCAGGTTGGAAAATTGGTACTCAGCAGTTCACAGGTAGGCCGATCAATGCCTGAGTCTGGATCCCTGCTGGATATGCACATTTGTAGCTGTAACCAATAAAAATCTGTAGCCTTTTAATCAAAAGAAATGCATTTTGTGTCATCACTGAACTTACCATACCATTTAACATGACTGCACACAATGTGCAACATTCAGTAGAAAGATCAGTCGATAACTGTCATTTTAAAGGCAAGGCAGCCGAGTGCAATATGTGAGAAATCTTCCAAGAAGCACTGTTCTTACAGGGTCTGGAGCTCAGCTGAGTTCCTTTATACTTCTAGAACAAGAAGTATTCCCAAGCGCCACCTCTTCACTTCCCTTTTAAAAGGAGACATATGAAAAGGTGTTACTCACAAAGCAGTAGTTCTGTAAGGTGTAATTCATCAAGCATTTTCCCAATAAACACATTTCAAGATCAGTACTGTTCCACAACAATCTGGTCCTACTTGGGGGCAATGGTTAGAAAAACACAATGTTCACCCTATAATTGACACTCTTTATTGTCCAGTTGGTTAAAAAATAAAGCACAGCTAGGGACTTTAAGCTTTCAGAAAGTGATTGAGCAATACTTTGGTGAACAACCATATTTAATATATATCCACAACATTTAGAGGAGGAGGAACTGCAACATTCTTTTTGTATAGTAAATAATACGGAAAAATGTAATCAGCTATAAATATAGGCTGTCTATTGCCACCACATAATAACAGTATCATGGCCTAACAACCCTCTATTACTGAAAAGGTGCCATTGTTCCACATATAAAGAGGATATGGTAAGAATTCAAGTTTGTTAAAAGCAAACCGCTTATTTACTATTTATTTAGTTACGTATAGTATTAATGCATAGAATTTGTGTTAATTAGTTGTATAATTTGTACTCTGCCTTTTGCAAAAGGGGTTTCAATGCTAAAATAAAACCAAAATAGTGAGAAATTATTTCTTTATGTGAAGGTAGAATCTACCTTATTCAGAATCATAATTTGCATATGACAGGACTATGCCTCCCTTTCTCTTTTTTGTTGTTATTTGTTCAATTGCTTCCAACTCTTCATGACATCACGGACCAGCCCACACCAGAGCTCCCTGTCGGCTGTTGCCACCCCAGCTCCTTCAAGGTCAAGCCAGTCACTTCAAGGATACTATCCATCCATTTAGCCCTTACTTGGTCCCTCTACCTTTTTCCTTCCATTTTCCCCAGCATCATTCTCTTCCCCAAGCTTTCCTGTCTTCTCATGATATGGCCAAAATACTTCATCTTTGCCTCTAATATCCTTCCCTCCAGTGAGCAGCCAGGCATTATTTCCTGGAGGATGGACTGGTTGGATATTCTTGCGGTCCAAGGCACTCTTAGAATTTTCCTCCAACACCTCCTTCGCTCAGCCTTCCTTATGGTCCAGCTCTCGCATCCATAGGTTACTATGGGGAATACCATTGCTTTAACTATGCAGACCTTCATTGCCAGTGTAATGTCTCTACTCTTCACTATTTTATTGAGATTGGTCATTGCTCTCCTCCCAAGAAGTAAACATCTTCTGATTTCCTGGTTGCAGTCTGCGTCTGCAGTAATCTTTGCACCTAGGAATACAAAGTCTGTCATTGCCTCCATGTTTTCTCCTATGAAAATGACTGCTTGATGGCTCCTCCCCCAGGCTCTGCTGAGCTGTTGCAACTGAGATCTACAAAATGGCCGCTTATCAACCTGTCCTACAAAATGGTTGCATCCCAATCCTGCGAGGTGGGCCGCAGATCTGTTACAATGAGTGAATGTAGTCTGGACTTTGATCTGTGGGGTTAGTTCTGTCACTTATCACCAAAACGATTTATCCAAAGGAATGATGAAAGGTGTTATTAAAAACACTTGACCTTATTCCCAAATGAAATTCATCACTTCTGATAGTTCTTTTAAAACTGAGAATAAAACGTAAATCAAATTTTCCATCCTGTTGTCACAACCCAGGCTGCAGAGCACCAATAACCATACACAGAGGCCAGAATCTATCTAATATCTTTATTAAGGAAATATGTAAAGTCAATAAAAGTAAATGTAGAATATAGTTCAGAAGACGACCTTTCAGGGAAGGTCAAATATAGTCCAGAAAAACAATGTCCAATATGAAATAGTAAGGTCCAAAGTTGTAATCCAATAACCGAAACACTCACTTGCCAAGCAAAGTGAGGGGAGATGACAAGGTCCTTTAATCCATGAACTTAAGCAAGGCTAGGAAGTAAACTTGATTCTTGGAACACAAAGCTTGATTCAAGGCAACAAGGAACGTGGAGCAAGGACAGGATCCGTGGTAAATTCGTGGCGAGGTCCAAAAGCAAGGCAAGGTCCGTGGAGCAAGGCAAGGTCCGTGGAGCAAGGCAGGGCTGGAAACAGGAGCAAGAACTCGACCGCGGGAGTAGCGTAGTCCACACACAACCTACTCCCGTAGCTGACGAATTGACTCCGCAAGACTCCTTCGTGGGCAAAACACCTAAGTAGGGTCTCGGTTTCCCGCCAAGAGCAGATTCTCTGGGGAACCAGAAGCGAAAGCCATTCTCTGAGTCCAGATGCATGACTCCCTAAAGTTTCTCATGGAAAGCAGGCTTAATCAGCAGAATGCCTGGCAGCGATCCTAGCGCTCCTGCGAGAGGCCTCCTGAGCGCCTTTTTGTTGTTTATAATAATCGCGGCGAGAAAATGGGGGAGATATCGGCTCAGGGCTTGTTTGGCAAACTTCTGGAAGGCAAATCTCCTGCAGGTGCAAGGGTTCCAGTTCTGGCTGAGAAAGTTCCAATTCTGACTGAAACGGAGGAAAACCTAAGTTTTCCTCCTCATCTGTCACAACAGTGTTAGGGACGGGACTACATGGCCCATGAGTCATCACCCCTGTTGCCATGGAACCAACAGCCTCTACTAATACCAGCATAATATGTTTGGAATGGTTAGTTCCCCACAATACCTGCTATTGCTGCTGGCCAAAGTATCCATTAATCATTTTTCACTAACAGACAAGAGCCAGGGTGAATGGAAGAATGTAAGTGCAAAGTATGAACCTGCAATCTTTTTCAGAAGATGGATGCAAATAATGTATATTGTTTCTCAGTTAATGATTATTGTCTCCCAACTAATAAAACTCCAGGAAGGAGGAGCTAGGAAAAATATTTTAGCATTTAAACATGAATGTGCTAGTCTTGTACAAAACGTAGCATGCCATGTATGAGTTTAAATCTTGTCTCATTTTGACAACAATATCCAGTGGCACATTAATTTTATATTTTCACTTGGTAGTAATGCATGTATATTTCCCACTAAACCCAGGAAACATATAAAAACAAAGCATTCCAAGAAGCAATGCTGGTATGATTCTAACTAATTATGTTGTTTCTATTTTCAGATCAAATATGCATAATTTATGTATATTATTCTACTTTATAGATGAGAAATTGGAGCCAAAAGCAATCATTTATGTCTATAATGAGACCTGAGTTCAATCACTGAACACAAGCCCAAAACACAACATCTAAATCCCCTTTCTGCTCAAAGTACCATATGTAGCATAAAATAAATGTATATAATATACCAATGCCTGTTGTCTGTTTATGGGTAATCAGATCACAGATTTTAATTTTTTCTTCTAATGATGCTAACTTGTAGCAGGAAGCTTAGTAATAGGAAATACTTTAATGTTATTACATAGGTTCTGGTCATATGCCATACACTAGGGATGTGATATAATTCCATTAGCCTTTCTGAGTGCAGAGAATTTTCTCCATTTATGTTGATGATTGCCAGCTTGTTTCACGTAAGTTTTATTTTCTTTTATCTCACAGTACCTCCTTCTTGGAAATAAAAAGACAATTAGTCACTGGAAATGAGATAATCATGTACAGTTTTTCTTTTTTATCATGATCCATATTACATTACAGTACATCCCTGGGCAATTTAACTACTTAGGTTGTATGGAAAACAGAGTGATGGACTCTCCTAGATGGGGCATCTGCATATTTCCCGTTCATTACCTATCAGTACATAAGGGTGAAATGCTCACATTAGCAAAGACATTTTAGTGAAATGATTGCATCAAGAAATTGAGTCAGGTTTCTGTGTCCTATTAAGGATTGGACAAACTAACTGTAATGGATAATTTATCTGATTAACCATTTCCCCCCTAGTGTGTCTTTTAAATGTAAGTTTAATGGTGATTATTTGGAAAACACTTAGAACAGAAATATTTCAACCTATTAAAGTTTGGCCTAGTTTAATTCTTCCATTTCTAAAGGAGTAAAAATAACATATTGGAAAGGGAAACCTAGTGAAGACATTTATTCAGAACTTGCATCCAACTTTATTCATTTGCTAATGAAAGCAGACAGAGCCAGGGAATTAAACAGTCCAAACCTATAGATGCATTCATTTTTTTGCCTCCAGTTGGAGAAACTGGGGCTTTTTAATCTTTCCTAGCATTTCATCAAAATAGCTTTTATTATACATCTTCTTAAACTGAAATTGGTCGGGCCTATCAACTATATTTTTCACAAAAGAATCATTTGTTAGAAAGCAGATACTTCTCCACATATATAGCTAGCATATCATGTCAACGTATGTTACTACACAATCACAATCAAAACATTCCAGGAATAAGTTTTTCAATTATACAACCCATTAATTGGAGTCCCTGTAAGGAGCTTCAGGCAGATATTATGATTCAACATGAGCATCTTTTCTTTACAATAAATGAATGTTCGTCATTTTGGTCTTACTTGCTATGCCAACAAGCCCTAATGACAGACCATGGCTCTCCTCATTAAGAAACCTCAAGCAGGTGAATGCTTTGAACAGGTTGACTGTTAACAACTTCTTTTGGCGAAACCTAATGAGAGAATAATTGGCCTAAATATTGAACACTTGAAACATTTGACTGCCAACCAGGTACTTCATAATGAGCCTGCTGAATAATATTAGGATTTTCTTCTGCCACAATAGAGTGTGTGCAAGCATTGTACCTTCAAATCCTTTTTGATCTGTGGTGACCCCATAAATTTCATAGGGTTTTCTGAGACAAGAAATACTCAGAGATGGTTTTTTCAGTTCCTTCTTCCCATCGTAGCCTACAGCATCTGATATTTCTTGGTGGTCTCCCATCCAAGTTCTAACATGGTCTGACCCTGCTAAGTCCCTAAGATCAGATGGAGTCTAACACTTTTAAGCTGGCTCAAAGTAGAAGATAGAGGGAGAAAAATAAATTTGGAACCGCCCAAATCATTTGTTGCCTGAGATACAACACGAAACGATACCTCCATCATCTGAATCAGATTACAGATCACCCAAAGCCACCTAAATGATTCTGGTGACCTTACGGGGAAAGAGCATTGCATCCTTTAGTTGAAGTGTATCAAGAGAATCTGTAAAGTAAGTAACTGACAAAGTATTCAAAGAACTAAGTAAATATTGTTTGGTACATGTGGGAGCCGTCACCAGTTCCCAAACTGGGGAAAAACTTTATGAATGCAAAAAAACAGAGTATAATAGACTCTCAAGGCCCTTCTACATATGCATTACAGCCCATGTTAAATTGGGTTAAAAGGGGTGGCTAAACTATTTTTAGCCAAAATGTGGAGGGAATCAGCAGGAATCAAATTAAGGGCTGGAAAAACGTGTTAAAGGGTGCCTTTTAAACCTGATTCCTCCTGAAAAAGGCACATACTTCCATGCCTGTGTATCCCTGCAGGCATAGAAAACACAAACTTTTCTTCCCTCCCCCCTGCCTGGATTCCTCCTGAGCGTGTATGTGTCTTTCAAGCCTGAAACAACTAGTCAGCTCTTAAAGAGAGCTTGACTTAAGAATTGGAAGAAGACAAAGATGTGAGGGGAGTTTTTTAATAAAAAAAATTGCTTCATTATGCGTTGGATCTGATATGCACATCTCCAGAGTGAATTTTTTTTTAAAAAAGTTCAGCCAGATGTCCCCATTTGCCCTTCATCTTAATCCGAATCAAAAGACAGCTGTGAGGACAGACAGAGATGATGTACGAGGATTCAGTTCTCCCTGTCTAGACTGCCTCTCAGATAATATGTTTTTAAAACTCAGTTCCCTGTCCCACGTTTTAGGGCTGTTTGGAAGCGCCTTCAGTTAACTGGCATCCATAGGGAATGATAGATGCTGGGTAAATATAGTTTCTGGTTGCTTGAGAGTTGTTATTTAAAATATAACATACTACAAAGTCTGGATTGACTTGGTATTAGTATTGAAATAAAATAATTAAAAGCAAATACGAACATAACTTAACAAGACGCACTTTTATTGCATTCAAAAATTGGCTCTTTGAATGCTAGTATTTTTTTTCTATTTTTTTCCTGTTGCTTGAGAGTTCCAGTTGCTGGAGTTCTGGTTAACTGAGAGTCTACTGTACATGTATTTATTGTAAATTAGTACCAACATTGTGACAGGACTTAACATTTTTAATTTTTCTCCCCAATTATGTATTTTCTTTTGGGGAAAATAAATTCTGCTGCTGATTGAGAAAACATTTCAATACAGGTCTCACTGGGATATTTCCACAAGTCTTCTGTCTTTTATCTGTGAGCCCTCCAGCCATGGCAATATTTTCCTGAATTCCAGACTTTGGTCCGTGAAATAGGCCACCACAGAATACAAGAAATGATTAATGTCCCTCTATTACTACCCTGAGGAACTGACCTTGGTTAATGCTGAAAACCTAAATCAGTAAGAAAAAAAATCACTGCCTCATATTTCATTAACATTAGTCATTGTAACCTCTGGCTTGGCCTAGATGTTGCAAAGGGAATCACAAAAGTATCTGCTATCGTCAACAGGCATAAACTCTGTCATAAATAACCTTTACAAACAGTAGGAGCTTGGAGGGTGAGTGGTTGGGTGGCAGAACTAAAGATTTTTCTTTTGCACAAGGGAATTCTGCTTCTAAATAGCTCGACATAATATTAGCAATTACATGAATCATGCTAGATAGTTCTAGCTTTCTTGTTTGTTATATAACAATCGCTTAGAAGTTTTAAAGAAATAGCTTTTATTATGAACAGTTAAGACTGTTCAATTATTCAATGAAAGAACGTGAGACAGTGAAAAAAGAGAAAGCTGTTTCCTTTCCTATGCTATATCCTCCACCTTCTTTATTTTCTCTTGACAAATTATTCTGGGTAATCTGTGTTGAATATTCTGGCCTCTTTCCTTACTTATTTTGAATTTCATTTGTATCTGCTATCCCCACCCCTTCCCTTTATTAAACCCTTGTGTGCTCATTTCTCAGTTTGTATCACTGTCTTTTCTCGAGGAATCCTAAAGTGCAGATACTTGTACATTCGTTTCTTCAGTTCTATTCACATTGAAAACATTGGAAACCCTTACTAAATTAATGAAGCTAATAACCTGTGCTCCAATGACAATGAACGAGGTCACACTGGGGGTCAAAGTTATCTTCTAGATTGAGAAAGATGTGATGGATAAAAGCACAAGCTTTTCTTTTAATACTGATTGCACCATATCCCAATCTTCTCTAGTCTGATCTGTACATGACCCAAAGTCCAAAGCCAGACTGAAATTTGAGAAGATGGATTGCAGATTTCCTCATTCAATTCTGTATCTGTTTAAACTTTTGTATGACACTAAAATCCTTTTGGAATTTAAGATTCAAGGTGGCCAAAAATTAGAGCATAGTATGTATGTGGCTGAAAAAAAGAAATCTTGGTGTATAAATGAATCAGTCCTGGGGAACAACAGAAACAAAGAAAAAATGAGAAATAAGGTCATGAAATATTGAGAACAACAGATGGAGATTCAGGATCTCTGGAGAGAGAAAACAACAGTGGCATTGGTTTAGAAAATAGTGAAAGAAAACCACATTATTGATTTCCCTCTCTTTTACAAAAAGAACTGCTGGTGTATTTGATCCATGGGAACAGTGAATTCATGTTTGGCATAATGGGTTCTCTCTTTTTTAAAAAAATCATTTTTATTAGAAAAAAAGAGATAGAAAAACAAAAAGGAACACAAAAAACAACCCCAAGTACTTTTTCTTTCTTTACAATAAAAATGGGAGAACATAAGCAATAGAGAAAAGTAGGAATATATAGTAAGAGAACATAAAAAAATGTTAACTTCCGATCTCTTCCATCGAAGTTCTAGATGTCCATATATTGTATATATTGTCCATATACAATAATATATTGTATGTTCATTTGATTTGTAAGCCGCTCTGAGTGCCCTTCAGGGTGAGAAGAGCGGGATATAAATGCAGTAAATAAATAAATAAATATTTGTATATAAATATATATATATTTCTTTTCTTTAAAAACACACACATTTATTCATGCTCTTTTTATGGTTGGGAATCTATTTCTCATCTTTCTTTTTTAAAATATTCTTTCAGAAATGTCCAATCAGCTGTTTTCTTTGATATGCCTTGATTTCTTTTAAGACATTGTGTTAAATTGTCCATATACATAATATCTAATATTTTAAGTATCCAGTCTTCTATCTGAGGGGTTTCTTTCAATTTCCAATTTTTAGGATAGACTATTCTTTCTGCTGTCACCAAATAATTAAATATGTCTTTGCTTAAGTCCATTTCAAAGTCTGGCATTCCTAGTAGGAAGTATTCTGGTTTCATTTGAAATTTTATTCTTAATATTTCTTGATTTTTTTTCATGGATTTTTGTCCAGTAATTATTTGTGATTTTACAAGTCCACCACATATGGAAAAATGAGTTTCACATTTCCAACACTCATCTTGTAAGTTTTTATAATATCTTGCTAATTTCTGTGGAGTGATATACCAACGATACATCATTTTGTACCAATTCTCTTTTATGTCATATCCATAAGTATATTTTAATCTTTTATTCCAATTTCTTTCCCAATCTTCCATTCTTATCAGATGACCTATATTGCAAGCCCATTTAGTCATGCAATCTTTTACAATTTCAGTTTCTGTTGACCATTCCAATAATACTCTGTATATTTTTGTCATTTCTTTCTTTTTGAGGTGAATTATCTTGTCCCATATGGATTCTTTTTCCATGAATCCTACTGTTTTGTCTTTATTGAAATATTCTTTAAATTGTCTGTATTGGAACCAAGATACATTCTTGAAAGTTTTATTTATTTCTTCTAGGGTCTTTAAGGTATAGTTACCATTTGATTTAAGCAAAATGTCTTTATAAGTTGGCCATTTTTCCCAGGCTAACTTTCTTTTGTATCACTTCCAGATGGAGATTCAGCATCTCTGGAGAGAGCAAACAACAGTGGTGTAAAGAAGGGTTTTATTTTATTAAACGCTGCCACCAATGTAAAGATGTTTATTTATGCTGCCACCAAATTATAAAGTCTTTATAATGCTGCCACCAAATGTAAAGGGGATTATTAACGCTTGACACCACTTTGGGAAGATGCAGCCACCAAATGACTCAGAGAGGAGACCTCTTTTATTTTGGTTTTCTTTCTTCTTATTATTCACTTAGATGGTAACACAACTCAGTTCATAATATATGTGACAGAGGCCCAGATGTTTGAGGAACAATAACAAGTTTATTCAGGCACAGAGCTTAATGGTTACAATAACGTTTCTCCTTAGAGGCACTTGAGTTAACAGTTGCAATATTAGAATGAGGTGATTCAAACTTCCTAAAATGCCACTTCTTTTAAACCGCAGTCACCCTGTGATATACAATCACAAATTCTCTGTTTCTTATCAGGACACAGATTGCATTAAATAAGTCACCAAACTTATTTTAAACTGACTCAAAAATAAGCAATTGAGTCTCCCTGATCCCTTCAACCCAGGATCAGTCTTCCCTGTGCCTCATCAGAGCACAGACTAACTGTTTTTTTAAAACCTGCACTTCTCCAATAAAACTACAGTTGGCTCCGCCCACTTCTCCATGGCAACCAACCTCTGAGTGCAGAGATGCAATAACTGAAATACTGATCCTTTTAAAACACAAACACATAATTACACATAACATCTGTAAACCAAAAATTCACACTTCATTACAAGTGGCATTGGTTCAGAAAATAGTGAAAGAAAACCACATTATTGATTTCCTTCTCTTTACAAAAAGAACTGCTGGTGTATTTGATCCACAGGAACAGTGAATTCATGTTTGGCATAATGGGTTCTCTTCATACAGCTTCTCAGAATTGTAAAGGAGTCAACCAGATGCTTGTCCCTATTCCATACAGAAGTTTAGCACTTGGGAAGGCATTTATACAACCTGAAACAGCTGTGATTGTAAAACTGTACCTTGATTTGCTAAGGCTATGAAAATAAAAGTTTTTGGCACCTAAATTATTTTTCACTCATTGTATATTGATGCAACAATTATTGGAAACCTCTTGTTACTTGTGACATTACAAGGAAACTGGTATCAGGATAAATTTATACGGATCTCTTATCCCAAAGGGGGGTGGGGGTGAATCAGCTCCATGGAGGCTGTGTGGAATCAGGAGCTGATTCGGGTTAACCCAACCCAACCCAAGTTTGGTACTGTTAGATTATCAGGACTCCTCTCCATCTTTGCAGTGGGCTGGAGGCAGGCAGTAAAAACCAACCTGTTAGTAATCTAAATTTGACACCCTGGGGGCACACCCACACAGCTCAAAAAATGTGGGTCCTCTCAGACTTTTACCTGAGGCATCCAAATGATGTCACGGATAAAAGTGAATTTATTACTTACTGGATTAGACCCGGGTCTTCCCAAAAGATTCAGGTATAATCCAGTATGGCCCCTATCTAGACTGCTCCCTCAAAAGTCCTAGAACTTCTGAAGGGGCAGTCAGCACAGCCCTCTTGCATTTTCTGGGCTCCATCAGCCCAGAAAACCTGAGGGTTGTAATCCCAAACTCCTTAAAACCCCTTAAAAAGTAAAAATTACTTACCCGGCTGCCATTAACCTTCTCCTGGACCTCTCTTGACAGCAGGACAGTGGTGGCCAAGTAAGTGATTTTTATTTTTAAGGCTTTTCTGTGGGGTTTCTGTTTTTGTTTGGGTACCCTGATGGAAGGGCATCTAGACACTTCCCCCCCACAGGAAAGCATGGGTTTTGGGGAGAGATGTGTGGACTTTCTTAAACTTGATTGGGAATGGGTTAAAGTCATGTGTGGAACTGGCCTGGATCAGCGCAAGATAAAGTGTCCTTGTAAAACCACCGCAAGAATGGAAAATCCTGATATGTTAAACCCATGCGTGATCTTGTTGTAAGGCAGTTTTGTCTATTTCATATATCTTACGGTTAGCATCCAGATTGGGTAATATTATGTCATTTTCAGCTTTGTTATTGTGTGTTTTCAAGTTTTTTTGTACTTAAGGGCACCCTAAACTGACAATGCCAGCCCTTCAGCTTAGAAATGGAGATGAGCACCAATCCCCAGAATCTAGTCGGACACAACTAGTTTTATTGTCAGGGGAACTTTATCTTTACCTAAAGTGAAGGTGTCATAGGTTTTCTTGGCAAGATCTGTTCAGAGAGCATTTGCCTTCATGCTCCTCAGAGACTGAGAAAGTGTGACTTGTCCAATGTCACCCATGGGGTTTCGATGGCTGAGAGGGAATTCAAACCCTAGTCTCCAGAGTTGTATTCCAATACTTACATAATTTAATGCTAGCTCTCATTTTCAGCTCACATTTGCATTATCCAACATCCACTGGCCCAACACATCGTTAGTGAAAACCTTTTTAACAAAATATAATTGACTTCAGCCTCCATGGAGTCCAAAGATAAGGGATGAAAACTGCAATGATACAATAATCTTGAAGAATTGCTTTTTAAATCATGTTTGTTCCTTACTTTAATATTTTTTTAAAAAAGAAATATCCAGTTTTTCAAACAAGGTGTCTCCCTTTTTAATAATCCTTTTATATTTTCTATTTTGTTTATGGTATGTGCACTTTTAAAAAATCAATAACTTTCATAGGTTAAAAAGGGTGTTAGTCTGGTGTTACTATAGTCTGGTTTAAATTCCCACCCCTCCCCCATTTTCCTTGAAATTTTTAGATTGTTTGGTCTCAGTAGGAAGTCTCTTTTTTAACGAGCCAGAATTTTCTCATAAAACAAAGCGCACAGCACCTGCAATGTTGATATGCCTTCTGGTGACTTCTGATTTCACTGTCAGATTTTTTTATTTAAAAAATGCTGGTGCTGGTGTGGGAGAGAGTGTTCAACCAGTGAAGTTTTGGATGGAAACTTGTTCCCCCAACTAACCAGTGTCCTCCCGTTCTGCTTTAACTAATACAGCTGAAAAGCAAAAAGAAAAAGAAAAGAAAATGAAATCAACACAACATCTGATTTTCACAGTATTTCAACTCTGGAATCTTGGGTAATTAAATCACAATCTGCATGAAATGCATGATGATGCACAGTACTGTTTTTCTTCTTCAGGCAAATAAATGAACCAGCCATGGATGGTTTAGTGCTGTATACAAACTGTGGATTATATGGTATTGTGGCCAGATAAATCAGAATAATCAGTTAGCTTTAAAATGGGATTGGTTGTAGTTTATGAATCTTGGTCTCTTTGGAGAAATAGACAATAATCCTGGGTTAGCCATAATGCTAAGCATTCATCTCAGATTTCAGTATCACTCCAATGAGAAGAAGAGACAATGTGGAATAAATTATTCATGGACACCAATAGCTTACGTAGACTGTAGTTTAATACTGTTATTGGAATAATAGTTCTAGTTTAAAACTAACATGGAAATATTAGTAGTAACCTCGAAGCATCTTGGTTACTAAGTATTTCACTGAAGAATTCAAATAGGTAAGTATGTGTATTCAAATTAACAGAGCAGAAAAATTTAAAGGCCAAGAAAAAATAGGGAAACTCAAAAACTGGCAAATATATAAGGTACTATGAAATAAATTATTTATTTGATCGGATATCAACTGGTGATGGTAGAAGATAGAATCATAGAATCATAGCACAGTAGAGTTGGAAGAGACCTCATGGGCCATCCAGTCCAACCCACCTGCCAAGAAGCAGGAAATCTCATTCAAAGCACCCCCAACAGATGGCCATCCAACCTCTGCTTAAAAGCCTCCAAAGAAGAAGCCTCCATCACAGTCCAGGGCAGAGAGTTCTACTGCTGAACAGCTCTCACAGTCAGAAAGTTTTTCCTGATGTTCAGGTGGAATCTCCTTTCCTGTAATTTGAAGACATTGTTCTGCGTCCTAGTCTCCAGGGCAGCAGAAAACAAGCTTGCACCCTCCTCCCTATGACTTCCCCTCACATATTTGTATATGGCTATCATGCTCCTCTCAGCCTTCTCTTCTGCAGGCTAAACATGTCCAGCTCTTTAAGCTGCTTCTCATAGGGCTTGTTCTCCAGACCTTTGATCATTTTAGTCGCCCTCCTCTGGACTCTTTCCAGCTTGTCAACATCTCCCTTCAACTGTGGTGCCCAGAATTGGACAGTATTCCAGGTGTGGCCTGACCAAGGCAGAATAGAGGAATAGCATGACTTCCCTGGATCTAGACGCTATACCCCTATTTATACAGGCCAGAATCCCATTGGCTTTTTTTGCCACCGCATCACATTGTAGGCTCATGTTTAACTTCTTGTCCACGAGGACTCCAAGATCTTTTTCACACATACTCCTGTCGGGCCAGGCATCGTCCCCCATTCTGTATCTTTGCATTTCATTTTTTCTGCCGCAGTAAAGTATCCTGCATTTGTCCCTGCTGAACTTCATTTTGTTAGTTTTGGCCCATCTCTCTAATCTATTAAGATCGTTTTGAATTCTGCTCCTGTCTTCTGGAGTGTAAGCTATCCTTCCCAGTTTGGTGTCATCTGCAAACTTGATGATTGTGCCTTCTAACCCTTCGTCTAAGTTGTTAATGAAGATGTTGAACAGAACCGGGCCCAGGACGGAACCCTACGGGACTCCACTCATGACTTCTTTACAAGATGAAGAAGAAGCAACATTGTTTCTTTGACCTGTTTCCCAACCCACTCAGATCCGACAGTTCCATGTCTATCCTTCAGTTCTTCGTATTCGCCAAAAATAAACAGTGTAATTTGTCAATATGGAGACATTTTCCTTTATATATTTCTTCAACAGCTTTGATTTTGAGACCTGGCAACCAGATTTCTGGTACATTTGATAGACATTTAATGAAAATGGGGAAAAGCTCAGTTATAAGATTTCTGAGATGACACAAAATTACTGAGAAGTCATTGAGAATTTTCCATGTAAATAGTAGTGTTCTTTTATTTTAGTCACAATGCAAATATATGGCACTTGAACTGGAACACATCCACTTTCATATGTATTGTGGTAAAGCTGAAATACCTGAGTCAATTCTATGGTTTTTGTAATATCTTCATAGCAGCATGAGGTTAGGTTGTAAACCACTAAACCTTGATAAAAGGCCCAATTAACTTCATACAGGAAGCAGCTGTTCATGTTTCATTGTTATTTCTAATTAATTGTTTAAACTAATAAATAATTGCCAATGGTTCTATATTTATGAATTTGTTCTATTTTAATGCTATTTTTATTTGCTTTAAGTAAAAAAGTGTCACTGCTTTTATTACTGACTCCATAATTACTTTATGGTGTGTCACTAATAAAATGAAATTACTTGAAATTTTTTAAAATAAATCCCCATTTTATGCAATCATTACTTGGATCAAAATAAATCATTTACGTGATTTGTTGTTAGACAGTTAGATACACTTGAATAATGCTTTAAAATTTGAAAATAGTGCATTAATAAATTTGTCATCCCTGCAAGTACATTTGTTATATTTGTGGAAGAAAGAAAAATAGTGTATTTCAAATGAGCTTCAAAAGAAAGAGTTATTATTTGTGATGGTTTCAGTATTTAGGGAAACAATAATAGATCTCCATATGGCTAACCCGTTCCCAATTTAGGACATACATTTTGAAGTCAGTGCTAACACATCCTTGTACTATGGAAAATCTTCCTGAATTAGTATATAATGGAAATACTGTGTTTTCCTAAAAATAAGACATCCCCTGAAAATAAGATCTAGTAGAGGTTTTGCTGTATTGCCAAATACAGGACATCCCCTGAAAGCAAGACCTAGGAGGAGGGAGCCACTGCTGCCGAGGAAGAGACACGTGACTTTCTCTCCTTCTCCTTCGCACCATATGCACCTTCCTCGGTGGCAGCCGCGGCAGCTCCCTCCTCATGAAAAAATAAAACATCTCCTGAAGATAAGACCTAGCACAGCTTTGGGAACAGAAATTAATATAAGACACTGTCTTATTTTTGGGGAAACACAGTAGGTTTGTATAGTTCAATGCTGCATCATACATCTTATCAATAAATCTTTAAAAAATCATTTTAATTTGCAAACCATTACATGCAGGGCCAGATTTAAATATTTGCTGAAACACTTAATCAATTTAGAAAGGCTTTATGTTTTTTGTTAATGTACTTTCATCTTCTGTTCAACCAGCATGTATACAATAGCATGCTACTTCTTTTCTTTGCAGTACTGTTGATTTGTTAGATTCTTTGGCTCTGTCCTCTCCCCCACTACCCTTCACACCCACTTCTATCCAATAAGGGAAAAATTCTAAGGATTCAAGGATTGCCCTGAAGGATTACCGTATTGCGCAGGCGTGGGAAAACTTTGGCCCTCCAGGTGTTTTGGACTTCAGCTCCCACAATTCCTAATAGCCTACCAGCTGTTATAGCATAAAGCCTGAACTATTTTTTACACACTGTTCCAGTAACCATAAGGAATATAAACAAAGAAGTTGGTACAACTTGTTTCAAGACAGAGGAGCTTCCATTGGCTATGGTAAAGTAATTTATAGTACTTTCCCATCGTGTCTTCCACTTATATTGTGTATGTGTGACACAGAACTCTTGTATGTGTGATACAGAGCGAGAGGGAAAGGGAGAAGTAAAAATATATTTATGTATTCTCTATTAAAGGAGCTATTACACATATTAATAGATAATTTCTTAAATGCTATCCATCCAGGAAAAAAGTTGTAGATATCTTGAATTATACAAAATAAATATAGAATAATAGAATCATAGAATAATAGAGTTGGAAGAGACCTCATGGGCCATCCAGTCCAGCCCCCTCCCAAGAAGCAGGAAATTGCATTCAAAGCACCCCCGACAGATGGCCATCCAGCCTCTGTTTAAAAGCCTCCAAAGATGGAGCCTCCACCACAGTCTGGGGCAGAGAGTTCCACTATCAATGTATAGACATGATGCATGAAAGTTTCTTCATATTGCTACAAGAAGGTAAAACATGAAGCAATGCAAAAGCTGTGTTAAATTCAATTGTTCATACCAACTAGACTAAATGCATTGCATTTGCCCGTAAATTGAAATTCAACCATTTGGTAACTTCCTTGGATTAATTTCACATATTGCAATATGTATTGGCTTTTTCGTGTTTCGTCGTCTCACTTGTTCAGTCATTTTCGACTCTTCGTGACCTCATGGACCAGTCCACGCCAGAGCTCCCTGTCGGCCGTCACCATCCCCAGTTCCTTCAAGGTCGAGCCAGTCACTTCAAGGATACCGTCCGTCCATCTCGCCCTTGGTCGGCCTCTCTTCCTTTTTCCTTCCATTTTCCCCAGCATCATGATCTTCTCCAAGCTTTCCTGTCTTCTCATGATGTGACCAAAATACTTCAATTTTTTTAATACTTTTTTTATCTTATAAACTATCATGTCTGGCAGAGTATGTTTTAAGCTAGAGCTGTAATTAATTTCATTGATTTCTTTTTCTTTTTTTCTTTTTTTCAAAAAATTATACTGCATTGGATCTTGATTTTTAACATCACCTCCAATATGTATTGGAGGTGATGTTAAAAATCAAGATCCAATGCAGTATCATTTTTTGAAAAAAGAAAGAAAAAGAAATCAATGAAATTAATTAACAAGTCCTACAGCTCTAGCTTAAAACATACTCTGCCAGACATGATAGTTTATAAGATTAAAAAAAACTCCTAGAAGGCTAACATATTTGCCTGCCAAATGGCATAATGGAGCTAACATGACCTCTTTTGGAAGGATGCTCTAAGCTTGAAAGCTGTCATAGAGAATGAATCTTTTTTGCTTCCATCACTCCCATCATGTTTTCCTCTCTTGTATTTTTTAAACTCAAAATCTTACTTGACAAGCACAAGGTCTGTCTGTCTGTTTTTCAATAGAAATTGGAAATATACTTTTCTTTACAATGTTTATATTTTCCATAGCATGTCATTAAAAATTAAAGTTGATATTTGTGCAATAAGCCGTTTCTGTGTTGAAACTAAAATTGAATAGCTATAAAATGAATTTTCTCTCTGTTATATTTCATGCTTTCCACCAACTTTATTTAGGTAATTAAACTTGTATGACCTTTTGTATATTATCCTTATAGTAAAATGTGGGCTAGACAAAACTACGGTTAGGTGGATCTGTAATTGGCTAAGCGAACGAACCCAAAGGGTGCTCACCAATGCATCTTCTTCATCTTGGAAAGAAATCACGAGTGGAGTGCCACAGGGCTCCGTCCTGGGCCCGGTTCTGTTCTCTACAATTCTAGGATTCTATAGTTCTATGCTACTGAAAAGAGGACCAACAAGGTGAGGAGAAATAAGCACTGACCTTAAAAGCAATGACTGACAAGATGAAATTTAAAAATCCAGAAAGAATCTTGAAGATATTTCATCTAGAAGCTATGGGAACAATGAGATTTCATTTGCTGTTGACAGGAAGAGACAGGATAAGCAATTAGAAATTATGCTGGAAGACATTTGGCTATGAGGCCCAAAGAGGTGTCATAATAGGCTGAAAATCAAACTGTATGTTATCTGCCTAGCCCTGCCTTTCAGTATTGCTCTTCTCCATGCATACTGTTTTATGCTTCCCACTTTCATGAGCAGAGCAAAATGTTAGGATAGAACTTTCCCAGAGTTGGCTTGCTTTAGTTGTTGAAGTCACTGGAGAACTGTATTTCAGTCTTATGTATGGTTACTAATATTTCTGCTTAATTTCAATAATGTTTATAAGATGTCAATTTCTGTTTTGTTCAGCTTGTCAGAGGCTATTCTGAGACACGGGCTGCAATCCTGCATCAATAGATTTGGATACATCAAAATGGATATATTTCTGTAGCTACTTCTCCCAATGCTGTGTTACAAATCTTACCCTTTAACATCGCTCCAAAGGCAGAGACATTTTTAAGAGTGCTGGAAACAGGGTGGTGCGTGATTATGCATCCAGTCATTTTCTGGAAGCAGGGTGTGCAATTCAGCCACAAGGCATGCTATTTTGAGATCCATTTTCAGCTAACCCTTCATTCTGTTTACTGGGAAGTTACTTGAATCAGGAGGAGTGTTTCTGTTTTCATTTGGCAAAGATTTGGCCCATTGGCTAAAATGGGAAACTTTAAAGGCTCAATCCTCAGTCATTTTAAGGCTTATTTGCATGAAACCCATCTCACTTTTAGACCCCCATTTAAAAATGCAGGCCTGCCAAATTTCAAAACAATTCACCAAGGTACTGATTTTTTAGAATTATTTTAAGTTTTTACCATAACCCTTTTCAAAATAAGATAAAGTAGAAGACAGGGTTCTGGGAATTGTAGTCACTGGTTGTGTCCATTCTCAGCCAATAAGAGCATGGACACAACCAGGTCTTTTATTGGTTGAGAAACAGAGAGAAAAACAACTCCCATCATGCCCTGAGAGGAACTTAGAAACATTTCAATGCCCGCCCCATGCAAGTGCTGCTGGGAAAGCGAATTCCCAGCAGGGCCCACTGTGGAGGAGGAGTCTAGGGAACTTTTCTGCTGCCAGGCAGGGAGAAAATATGTTGCAAGATCTTCTCCAGGAGCCCTGCGGCAGACCCCTGCCTCAGGTATATTGTAGAGTTAACTCCATCCTCTCTAGTAGCCAATAAATCCGGCTCTCTTGATCCATTTTGCTGAGCTTTTCAGTTCCCTCCTCCCCATTCTGTTTTCGGTGATTACACAGATTGGACCACTGAATATTACAAATCACTTTTGGTTAAACCGATTTGAGCCCAAGCCTAATGACCAGACCCCATAGTGAAGTATGCTGTCACAGGATATCTTATTATTTTTATCATGTCAAAAGCAACTTGAGGACATACTGCAAGTGGCTTCTGGTTTGAAAGAATTGGCTGTTTACAGAGAGATTGCCCAGGGAACACTGGGATGTGTTAGCTGGGAGGCTTCTCTCATGTTCCTGAAAGCTAGAGCTGACAGACGGGAGCTCACTCCGTCTCACAGATTAAAACCTGCAACCTTCAGGTCAGCAACCCAACCTTCAGGTCAGCAGTTCAGCCAGCACAAGGGTTTAATCCATTGCACCACCAAGGCTCCTTATATCTCACTATGAGGAGATGATTGAATGGGTCATCACTTACCACACTGTTATTTGATGTGTCAGAGATTTCTCTGTTGAAGAGTGGTGGACTCTCCTTCTTTGGGGTTGGAAAGACATCTTCCATGAATGTTTTAGTTGTGTATTTCTGCATTGTAGGGGGTTGGACCTTGTGGTATCTTCTAAGATTATATAAGTATGTGATTCCATTCTTATAAACAATCTTCAGAAGGTTGCAAAATCTAGCAGAACAATCCATAAACTTGCATTTCTTTGAGAGGATGAGTACACTTCAAGCAAATATGCATTGATCCTGCAATAAGGATGCTTTATGGCCTCATCAGACGTATGGCAGCAGCTATGGAAGCCACTGCTGTGTGCTCTTCTCTATAGGTAAGGCATGGAGGCTCTCGCCTCACCACTCTTCATCCTGCTCTGCTTTGCCGGCCAGTGATCACATAGATGGATGGAAGGTGTGTGTGCAGTGCACGTGACTTCCCTCTGCCACCCAAGCCTGGAGCTGACAACACGTTAAGCCTCCCAGGTTGCCAGCTTCATGTGGGTGTTGTCGACCGCGCTTTAGGGGATCGGGCCCTTAAGGAGAGTCCCGATCCGGTCCTGAGAGAACGGACCTTGGCGGAGCCAATAGGAAAATATGAGCCGCAATACAACCTGAAGCCGAAATGAAGAAGGTCCGCCAAAGTTGAAGGAAAATTCCGCCAAGTAGTCTTTATTGAGCGATTCAGCTGAAAAGGACTCTAGTAGTGATCATTCAGTCTACTAGGGTACCATATAATCAAAATAAAGCCATATTTATACAAAGTTTCAGTCTGACAGCCCTTTGAATTTCCCGCTCGGGCTCCCCCGCCCATCTGATCGCTGATAGGCTAGAAGGTTGAACGAGGCGGGCTTTCGTTTCCCGCCTTGCTCTGTTGGCCCAATAGGGAGCTGCTTTTTGTCCCCACTCGAGCCAATCAGGAAGGAGAAGGCGGGAGTTATTGGAACAATGAAGTGACAGGGCAGGAAAGATCGGATTAATTCCTGCCAGGCCGATTTCTAAAGGAATTAATGGCAGCAATCAAAGAATGTCCGGGTTTCTGTCACATATACAGATTTTAGATATGCCTTGGGGTGTCAGGGGGGGAAGTGGTGATGGGTGGTGATGAGCCATAATTGACAGGCTCCACAGGGCGCCTTCCTGAGGTGTCCTGGAATTTCCTTAGGATGAGATATGACAATGTTTGCCTTGGGGGCAAATCACCTTTAGGACAACACTCCGAATTCGGCGACTCAAGCCTTATATTGTCCATGCAATCTGAATTAGATTGGGTTAAGCGGTGGCAGATTATCCTTTTGTTTTTGGGAAGGGAAGCCTGGATTATGGGAAATGAGATAAGTTCTGGGGTTCAGGTTAAGTTCAAAATATTCCCTATTTGATTTCATGACTTGACAATTATATGAAATAAAATAAAAAATAAAATAAAGTTGAAATATAAACCCTGCTGGGAAAAATACATATTTTCCGGGGATCCCAAAGAGTACAAATACATATAGGCAGATAGATAGGTTTCATGGAAATATGGGAGAATCTATAAAGGTGGGTTACATTGCATAAAGGGGAATCAGGAATGATATAAACAATTGAAAACATTTGATAAGAACGAGGTTCACAACATCTGGGGAACCCAATATGGAAGTTCATAAAAAGTGGAGTTTTAGGAGCATGATTTTACAATTCATGAAATTAGCCCAACGATTAGAAATTCATACAACAGTGATTCATGAGGGTGTCCAGGTACATAGAATATGAAAATTCACGGATACATTGGGAAAAGAGTTCATCTGTGGTGGAAGGAATTCATAGAAATAGCATGGGGAAGAGGTACATGTGGGTTGCCATCTTTGGAAGTATAGGATTTCATAAGTTCAGGAGTAGGTCCGGGGAAGAATGTTCTTCTCATTCATAAAATTATGAAGGTGTAAATGAAACGTGGAGGGCGCCCGTCCAGGCACCCTCCTGGCAGCTGTAGAGAGGGTGAAGGTCCTTGGAGAACTATGTCTCCCCAGCGGGAGAGCGATCCCCCATCCACAGTTCACAGAAAGGGGCCAGTGATCTCTTTAAAAAACCATCCCGCGGGTCGCGGGGAGAGGAAAGTCCGGGATAAGGCTGGAAGAGAGCAGTCTGGCTTGAAAAGAGCAATCGGTTCCGTTTGACAATCAGCTGATGAGGTGCCGAGAACTGGACCGATTTTGGTTCCGCTGGTGGTCCTTGAGTCAGGAGCCTTAGGAAGGGTTAGTACTAAAAGAGGAGTGTGCTAGGGGTAATTTTGATAAAGATATGAGCCAATTTGTATCGCCCGCCGTATTAATCTATGGCAGAGGAGCCTCAGCCAGAGTTAAAGGGACGGACGGGTTAGATAGAGAGAGAGAGATTACGTGCAAAAGAAGGAGTCAGGGAAAGACACAAAATAACCAGGTAGAGAGTGTTACTATTAAAAAATGAATGCTACTTTTATTGGGGGATTTGTTACATAATTCAGGGAAGGGGAAAGTGAAGGAAAAAAAGATCTTTTAATAATAGTCTGCTGCGGTCCCGCTCCGTTCCTTTGGTGATGGATCTGCGGAACTCTCCGCTGCGGGTTCAAATCAATCTGGAAGCTGGCGCCTCGGTCATCATACGGAAGCCGTGCACAGTGCATGTGCACCTCCCTTCTGTCGATGTGATTGCTGGCTGGCTGATGATGAGGGACAGGGCAATGTGAGACAAAGTGATGATCTCCATGCCTCGCCATTAAGGACAATGTTGCCACCCACTGTCAGCCATCTGATGAGGTCCTAATTGAATGAATCAAAATGGAACAATTTTTACTCTTTTTAAAATAAACTAATTAAATATGATCTGTCACCTGCACAACACATCAGAACGTTTTAAAATCTATGTTCTGCCTGAAGTTCTGCCTTCCTCACTTTAAACATCCTGCCCCTGATGATTTATCCAAAGACGCCTGTAATATATTGATGATATAGCAGTAGACTGAATGCCCAGATGAGAATAATGTAGTAATCTGTAAAAGGAAAATAGGTTGGTATGTGAGTGGCAAACACGTGAAAGCAATATTAATGTGAAATACAATATAATTAGGCATGTTTCAAAATCCTAATATTAAAAAGATAGGACCCCAACACAATCATTTTTATTGCAAACAAATTTCTTTTAAGTGCGACTTCTGTCTTATGGCTCTTTTATTTGTTTTTTTAGTTCCATTTTAGAAAGGTCAATTTGGTTCAGACTACTTCAGAAGTCATCTCTTTCACCATGGATCTGAGTTAAATTTTTACTATAGAAAATTGGAATTTTTTGTGTCTCTCTATTGTCTACCATGGGGAAATCAACAAACATCTATAATTTATTCACCTTCTGGCAGATACACAAGTGTAGCAACCACTGCTGAGTGACTGAACCTGCAAAACAACTGAGAAATAAGTGAAGGTGTTTTTGTTCTGGGTTAGAGTGGGTTACATTGGATTTTTTGTTTCTGTTCTTTTTGATGTGAGCTTAGGATATGTAACGGATTCAACTGAATTTGAAACTGGCCTGGAGAAAGTTTAAACTAGATTGGAAACAGATCAGGACTGAGGTCCTAATCTATTGGGGCTCATTTTCTGATTCAGACAAGAAAAGAAAACTAAATTACACTACTTTTTCCTATCCAGTGTCATTCTCCCATGCTATTTATATTTCTTGTTCATTTCAGTGGGTATTAGGTCAGTATCCTCTTTATCTCCAAGTACAAGTTAAATCAGGTAGTGTCACTTCACTTATTTTCTTCACTTATCCCTATTTTTAAACGAATCCTTAGCAAAAGGAAGCCCTTTTTAAGCATTCAAATAGGGGTCTGGGGTTCAGGGGTAAATTTCCTACACTGCAAGTTGAAATATCTCTGTTTTCCTCTGCAGTCCCTTTCTGTCCCAAAATGGAGAGGGGTAAAACAGGAAAATGAGGCTATTTAGGAGGGTAGTATAGCATTATGTGGTGTGGCAAAAGGTGCCTGGAAGTTGTACAATTTTCTTTGAATTGGAGCTTGGAGGACATGTGGGGGGGATTTGAAGTTACAAAAATGCAGTCTATGTGCTGTATGTAACCTATGAGCCAAAATTTACCCATCCATGCTGATACTAGTTTCAGAGGTGCTAGAGACCAAATCACACCAAAGCAAAATGTGCAGCATTCACCAAACAGATGCTCCACTGACCATAGATGTAACTGGCACATAGAATTTCATAAATGTGTATGGCTGGCCAGCTGTTCTCTCAAGGGCTGTTCACAACATGACAGATAGCCAGGAACTCCCAAGACACTGTTGCAAAAAGAAGCCCTAGGCATTTCGTGAACTTGCACATTTATCATTTCTAGACACTGTTCTGGAGGAATAAAAAGTACACATGTTTTGAAATGTGAATTACTAGCAATCCACACATCTGAAAATATACATAACATACTTTAGTATATGAAGAAAACTGTATATATAAGATAAAATATTAACCTAAATATTCAAAAATGTATAATAAATGGACATATCTTTCAATATATTAAGTGGGGAGGGGAACTGATATGAAACAAAGATTAAAAGAAAATGCATGTTTGAAGAAACATAAGATGAAGACAGATCCACTTTGATATCCCTAAAATATGTGTATGTATCTGGGTATTTCACAGGCAAATGAACACAATTGCTGTAATCACAAAGCTGTGTGTGTGTGTGTGTGTGTGTGTGTATGTGTATGTCACTTCTGAGTAAATATGCACAGAAACAAGCTGTTTGGAATATATTTTTATAGATTCAAGGACATAGGAACAGATTGGCAATCATCTGTTCTTTGGTATAAAACTGGAACTATCTAATACTGTAGTACCAGTAGGAGGATAAAATACAAAAATGCAGCTATGTTTAATGGTGGATATGCCCATGTTTTTGTTTTTCTTTTGTATTCATGTTCAAAGCCATAGGTATATGGATGCATGTGTAAATTATTAACAATTATCAAAAAGAATTTTCAAAGAGATTCCCTCCTTTCTCCAAGAAGAAAAGAACTGAAACAGGACAATGACGAAAGAGGCAATATGTATGAAGATGACACAAGAGGCTTTGATTTTTTTTTAAAAAAAAAATGTTTGTGCTAACTAAAGTTGTCATTCAGGGACAGTATAGTTTGTCGTGGTTCAAAGAACTGACATTTCTTTTTGAATGAAATGTGTCACTGCAAAACCTGTTTTCATTGATGTAAGCAATGGAATATATTATCATCAAACAAGATTGACAAGCAGATTCTTCGTACTAATCTCTCCAAATATGGAGAAACAAAAATGGTGCCAGCTACACCTAGCAAAACAACATTCACAGGCTTAGGGAAATCCCAAATTTTATTAATATGCAAACTGAGGGTGGGATGGTGAAGAGGAAATGGGAAAACAGAGCTGAGGGAACTGGAATGAAATGCTTTGAAAGAAAATATGGCCTCTTAAACAGACATAGTCCCATCTCTTTATTTATGTGTTTCAGTGCACATGAATACCTCAGTTAAGAACAGATCTCTCTTTTTCTTACAATATCTTTTGGCAGGCACCCACTCCTTTTCTTCTATCTTGCTAGAAATAATATCTTTATCATCTTCCTCCTGCCTCTCCCTATGAATCTACAGTATTGACAATGGGAGGATAGTGAGAAACTGCTGGAGAAAGAGAGATTACCAGTGTTGGGTTTCAGCAGTATGTCTGTAGTAATGCAATGACACTTGACCTGGAAAACAATGGGATTCTGCTGTAGATGTGCTTACTGTATGTTCAAGTGCAACAGTCAAGGTAAACCACTGCCACCAGAATCACTTACTGAGAATGTGTGAAGAACAAAACAGAAAGAAAGGGGGAAATTTCTTGCTCACCTCACCAGCTAACGTGTCATGTTGAAAAGGCATATAGTTATAATTTATGCTGTTGAAATGTTAATAATAAGAAAACTGGAGACTGCTTAAAGGAGGAGGGGGGAATCATCCCAGGATACATTGTGGGAGAAAAAAAGCTTTCAAATGATCTCCAGAAGATCCAACATATTTTTGTATGTCGCCCTTGCCAGAAGGGACAGAGAGTTTCATCTATGATGACAATCATGCCATCACCGCACAAGCAGGGAGCTTTGAAATGGTTGAACAGAAGCTCTCTGAAGCTGTAGGTGCTCTTACTGCCTATTACAGGGAAAACTAACTGATCCCTAATCCATCTAAAACACAGACATGTGCTTTCCACCTTAAGAACAGACAAGCATCTTGAGCTCTGAGGACTACCTGGGAAGGAATTCCATTAGCACTGCAGCACACCAAAATACTTGGGTGTTACCCTGGACTGTGCTCTGACTTACAAGAAGCATTGCTTTACTACCAAGCAAAAAGTTGGTGCTAGAAATAACATTGTACGAAAGCTGACTGGCACAACCTGGGGATCACAACCTGACACAGTGAAGACATCTGCCCTTGTGCTTTGTTGCTCTGCTGCTGAATACGCATGCCCAGTCTGGAATACATCTCACCATGTTAAAACAGTGGATGTGGCTCTTAATGAAACATGCCACATTATCACAGGATGTCTATGTCCTACACCACTGGACAAATTATACTGCTTAGCCAGCATTGTGCCACCTGACATCTGCCAGGAAGTAGCAGTCAACAATGAAAGGACCAAGGCATTGACATCTCCGGCCCATCCCCTATTCGGATATCAGCCAGCACGCCAATGCCTTAAATCAAGAAATAGCTTTCTAAGATCTATAGAGATACTCGCAGGAACACCTCAGCAAGTGAGAGTCCAAAAGTGGCAGCCTAAAACCTGGAACCTTAATCAGTGGCTGACGTCAGATGAGAGACTCCCCCCTGAGCACACAGAAGACTGGGCAACTTGGAAGGTGCTGAACAGACTGCACTCTGGCACCACGAGATGCAGAGCCAACCTTAAGAAAAGGAGCTACAAAGTGGAGCCCGCAACATGCGACTGTGGAGAAGAGCAAACCACAGACCACCTATTGCAGTGCTTTCTGGGCCGTGCTACAAGCACAATGGAGGCCCTTCTAGCAGCAACACCAGAGGCTACTGGGCAAAAGACATTTAGTATTAATGCCAAGTTTTTTTCCTTAAAAATAATCTCTATGTTTGCAAATCCATTACAACTTGTACCCTCAGTTTGCTTCCGACACGAGAAATAAAATAACATATTTTTGTTACTTATGCAAAGCTTATCTGACTTGATTGTTTCTTTTCACATATGCATAATGCTACTTTTGAATAAAACGTTTGCTGAAACATGTTGAACTGCTTTTCCTTATGTTGTAAAGGAACCTATCCCTATACTTTCCATGCTTTTGTATACTTCTGGTACCAAAGTTTTTATTAAAGGAATGAAGCCCAGGAACAGTTCTCCATTTTTAACTAAGGTATATCTGTATGCAGATAGAAAGATATATATTACGCAGATATAAAAAGACAGATGGTCAATACAGACATTTTGAAGCTCAACTCAAGCTCCCACTTATTAAGGACCTCTGTTTGCACCAATGTGGGGTGCTGAAGAAGTATGAAGGAGCAGGTTCATTTTTGAGCATGGCAGTGTCCCACTCCTAGTGGGGTTTTTTTATCATGTCAAAAGCGAATTGAGAAAATTGGCCAATTACGAAGATGTTGCCTAGGGTACGCTGGGATCTTACCATCCTGTGGGAGGCTTCTATCATGTCCTCACATGGGAAACTGGGGCTGACAGCTGGGAGCTCAACCTGACTCACGGATTTGAACCACTGACCTTCAGGTCTTCAAGTCAGCAGCTCCGCTGGCACAAAGGTTTAACCCATTGTGCTACCATGGGTCCCTTACTCCTAGTGGTAGCAAGACTATACAATATGTCAATCAGGCTATATATAAGTGTTAACTTCGGAACACAACATAATGTTTTTAGAACTCCCTGTGGTGGTGGTGGTGGTGGTGATGAGGGTGGGGGTATTGGCCATCTTGACTTGGAAACTTTGAAAGATACAGTGCAAAACATAATATTTTCAAGCTCAGAGCATGAGAAGAAACAAGTATGGACTCAAAGATCTCAGACCCTTAATGGTATAAAGAAATTCTAATATCTTTAGCTCTCGCACTGTGGTTAGAATTTCCAGGTTCTTGGGAAAGTGCATAATATAAGGCAAATTATGTTGGAGACCCAAGGTGGCATATGTGTCCCTCCACATGTAACAATGATAGAATGACTGGTAAGCATTATGACTTTAAAGAAATGTTCATAATAAATGTTTTGTATGCACACCCTGCTTACACATTATGCAGTACACTTCAAAGAATCATTGAATTATTGAATATTCTTCTTAAGAAGTCTTTCTTCTTGTTACATAAAAACTATTGGATATAATTAAAGTGAACCTTTTTCAGAATATGTTCAAGTGTGTGCATGTTTTGTGCCAACAAATCACCTGTTGACCTATGAATTTAACAGAATTTACCAAGTAAGGAATACTCAGAGGCAGTTGAAGGCTTTCAGGGTCAAAATCACTGGGTTGCTCTGAGTTTTCCAGGCTGCATGGCCATGTTCCATAAGCATTCTCTTCTGATGTATTGCCCACATCTATAGCAGGCATCCTCAGAGATTGAGAGGTCTATTGGAAACTAGGCAATAGAGGTTTATATATCTGTGGAATGTCCAGGTTGGGAGAAAGAACTCTTGTCTGTTTGAGACAAGTGTGAATGTTGCAATTGGCCACTTTGATTAGCATTGAATGGCCTTGCAGCTTTAAAGCCTGGCTGCTTCATACCTGGGGGATCCTTTGTTGGGAGGCGTTAGCTGGCCCTGATAGTTTCCTATCTGGAATTCCCCTGTTTTCAGAGTGTTGTTCTTTATTTCCTGGTGTTAGAGTTTTTTTTAATACTGGTAGCTAGATTTTGTTCATTTTCATGGTTTCCTGCTTCCTGTTGAAATTGTCCACATGCTTGTGGATTTCAGTGGCTTCTCTGTATAGTCTGACATGGTGGTTGTTAGAGTGGTCCAGCATTTTTGTGTTCTCAAATAATATGCTGTGTTCAGGTTGGTTCATTAAGTGCTCTGCTATGGCTGACCTCTCTGGTTGACTTAGTCTGCAATGCCTTTCATGTTCCTCGATTCATGTTGGGTGCTGTATTTGGTGGTCCCTATGTAGACTTGTCCACAACTGCATGGTATATTGTAAACTCCTGCAGAGGTGAAAGGATCCCTCTTGTCCTTTGCTGAACTTAGCATTTGTTGGATTTTCTTAGTGGGTCTGTAGATAATTTGTAAGTTGTGTTTCTTCATCAGTCTGCCTATGCGATCAGTGGTTCCCTTAATGTATGGTAAGAACAGTTTTCCTTTGGTGGATCTTTGTCTGTGGTGCATGTGGACAATTTCAACTAAACAAGGTGGCTAATTGCAACATTTACCCTTGCCTCAAACAGACAAGAGTTCTTTCTCCCATCCTGAACATTCCACAGATATATAAACATCAATTGCCTAGTTTCCAACAGACCTCACAACATCTGAAGATGCCTGCCATAGATGTGGGTAAAACGTCAGGAGAGACTGCTTCTGGAACATGGCCATATCACTTGGAAAACTCACAGCAACCCACTCAGATGTAGGTTTGCCAGTTCCTTTTTCTGACATATAGCCTGCACCACATGGTATTCATTGGTGGCCTTCGATTCAAGTGCTAACCAGAACCTATTGTGCTTAGTTTCTAAGATCAGATAGGATCTGATGCTTTTGGGATATTTAGGCTATATGTACAAGATTGCTATTCAAACTTTCTCATGCAAATTTTTTTGCATTACCTCAAGTGGCCAGTTATCAGATACTTTGTCCAATCTAAGAACATCAAACCACTGGTATGACTCACTCCCTAAACCTCCTTTTAATTTACAAACACTCTCAAATGCTCATCATAGCAACCACATAAACAAATTTCTCTTCATGTTTAGAACATGATAGTTAGCTAATCAAAGTATTTTAAAAACAGTATTTTATCACTAATTTCATTTAAACTCTCAAAACACTTTGTTTGGGGTATTACCATTTCCCTTGGTGGAAAAAAGAATTTTGTTTGGAACAGTAAAATTATCTTGTTCTTCACCCATCATATCACATATGTATAATGTTGGAAATATAAATACACAATAAGAGGCAGTGGGTGACCAGAAACTATATATTTTCACAATATACAACTATAGCACTATTATTTCATTTTATCTGACATGGCAACATACAGTGGAATTCTGGGGTTTGTAGTTTGCTGAAGAACAAAAGCTCTTTGGCTTAGGGTTCTAAATAAAAACTGCAAATTCCAGGATTGTATAGGATGTTACCATGACAATTATAGTGCTATAAATGTGAATGTGACAAACCCCAATAGAGTTCAAATTTCCTATGTACTTTTTTCTGAACTTTTTTTCACATCTTAGCATACATTAATTCAGGGCTTGACAAGTTATAGGCCATGACCAGTTATAACTCCCACCTCATGTTACTATTGGATCATCATCATTGGCAATCAATTGTGTCTGAGTAGGATAGCCTTACAAGTATAGGGTCTTGGCGGTGGGTCCGAAGTTGACTGTGGAGACTAGGGTTGTTTTGAATCTTAATTCGGATTTGAATCGGATTGTTCTCACTTTTTGAATCGTGTTCCGAGATGTTGTCCCTGGGCGCAACCGGTAATGTAATTTGAACCATCGTTGGCCCATTCTCTAATTGTGTCTTAATGTTTCGTTAATTTTTTCCCAATTTTTTTTAAATATATTTAAAAAATATTTTTTTAAATTATTTTTGTTTCTGCAACCTACCTTGAATGGGAGCCTAGCGCAGCCTAAAATGGCTGCCGCTCCTGGGCCAATCAGATGCTTCCATGATGGACGCAAAGGTGGGGGCTAGGGTCCTCTGCGTCCACGTGGAAGATCTCCATAAAAGCCCCCTGCGTAGCCCTGGCGAGCCATTCTGGGGTGGGTTTCCGAGCAGAGAGGGTGGTGCGCTGCACATAGCAAGCGGAAAGCAAACAAGCTGCCTGCATTGAGGGAGAGAGGGTGAAGTTCTGGCTGTAGAGACAGAGAGGTTTGGGTCTGGTAAGGGTTTGGGCTTTTGTTGCTGGTTCGTCCTTCTCTTGGAAGTGAGAATGTGTAAACTTTTTGGTTTAAAATGCATTGGCTTGGGGCTTATGGGATCTTGCAAAGAGTCCATGCTTGAAAAGATAGCAAGGCATTAGGCAATTTATAGTTTCCAAAGGACGTTGGCACTCCTGCCAAGGCATTGCTTTCCTTATGCTCCGTTTCTAATCCAAAGCCCTCAGGCTGAGTTTTATTTTTGCAATCACAAGGTCAGCCATTGATTCAATAGAGGGTCCAAGGAAATTTATAGTTTCCAAAGGACGTGGGCATTCCTGCCAAGGCATTGCTTTCCTTACGCTCCGTTTCTAATCCAAAGCCTCGGGCTGAGTTTATTTTTGCAATCACAAGGTCAGCCATTGATTCAATAAAGAGTCCAAGGCAATTTATAGTTTCCAAAGGACGTGGGCATTCCTGCCAGGGCGTTGCTTTCCTTACACTCCGTTTCTAATCCAAAGCCTTAGGCTGAGTTTTATTTTTGCAATCACAAGGTCAGCCATTGATTCAATAGAGGGTCCAAGGAAATTTATAGTTTCCAAAGGACGTGAGCATTCCTGCCAAGGCATTGCTTTCCTTACGCTCTGTTTCTAATCCAAAGCCTCGGGCTGAGTTTTATTTTTGCAATCACAAGGTCAGCCATTGATTCAATAGAGGGTCCAAGGCGATTAATAGTTTCCAAAGGACGTGGGCATTCCTGCCAAGGCATTGCTTTCCTCATGCTCCGTTTCTAATCCAAGCCTCGGGCTGAGTTTTATTTTTGCAATCACAAGGTCAGCCATTGATCAATACAAGTTCCAAGGAAATTTATAGTTTCTAAAGGACATCGCCAATCCTTCCAAGGCATTGCTTGGCGTCTGCTCGGTTTCTAATCCAAAGTCTTCGGGCAGAGTTTTATTTTTGCCATCACAAGGTCAGCCTGGGGCACCATTGATCAATAGGGACCAAGGCAATTTATAGTTTCCAAAGGACATTGCCAATCCTGCCAAGGCATTGGTTGGTGTGTGCTGCATTTCTAATCCAAAGTCCTTGGCCAGAGTTTCATTTTTGCAATCACAAGGTCAGCCAGGGACACCATTGATCAAAAGGTTCAAAGGCAATTTATAGTTTCCAAAGGACAGTGGCACTCCTGCCAAGGCATTGCTTGGCGTGTGCTGCGTTTCTAATCCAAAGTCTACACAAGTAGAAGAGGGACTTTCACAGTGATAAAAACCCAATTGAACAGGAAATAATGTCGCAGCTATCAAACTGGGGTTCCAAACATTCAACCCCTTCTGCAGAAGCTGCACCCTTCGTCCAAGGAGAAAACCCCAAAACAAACTGTCTTTTAGTAAAGAAAGATTTATATGAAAATATATACAAACATAACAGTCCTTGGCTTTTATCAGCAGCTTTCAACTGGCGAAACAAAATGTTATCTTCAAGCTTTCTTCAGCTCCACTCCAACAGCTTTCCAACAGCAACACCATCACCTTCACATTCACATTCACATTCACAAACACAAGATTTACTCAGTCTCTATTAATAGCACTCAGTATTTAGCAGGTGTTTTGATTGCTGCTGGTCATACATAGATAGGACATGATTCTTACAAACACTTATCTATTTTCACATAAGAAATGACCTAAATAATATAAAACTCTGACAAATAAGACTTTCAAACCAGGAACAGGATTCTTCAAATATTGAAAAATAGTATATTATAAAATGTTATGAAAATTCACCAAAAATCATAGGAGACAGGAAAGAGTGTTGAATGTGATCTCCCACTGTACCAAATTTGATGAGGATAACTCAAGAAATGAGGACGGGAGAGTCCTGTAAAAGTCCCCCCCCCCCCCCGTTTTCCTTTTTTTTTTTTTGCGATTGCGCATGCGCTTCCGCCATTTTAGAAACATTAAGAATCATTACGAATTTTCGGAAATATCCGAAACCTTTGGGTGAAAAATTCGGAAATACTTTCTATATCGAAGCGCCGGCACCCCCTACTTTAGAAACGAGAATTGAAACATTTTTTCCATCGATCGGACATGCCTAGTGGAGACCTATACTTGACCCACATGTTCTTCCACAGTGAGGACATTGGTTTCCAGATGGAAGGCGGTTGCGGTCAGGGTTGGCTTGACACACCTTCCTCTTTATGTCTTTCTCCCTTTTGCCCTCCATTCATGCCTCTTCAGATGGAATCATTTCAGGAGTTGAGTGTGATGTCTGTAAATGGTCCATGTTTTGCAGGCATATAACAGGGTTGAGAAAACAATAGCTTTATAAACAAGCATCTTGGTCTCCCTACAAATGTCCCAATCCTCAAACACTCTCTGTTTTATTTGAAAGAATGCGGCATTCGCTGAGCTCAGATGGTGTTATATTTCAATGTCGATGTTGATTTTTGTGGCGAGATGGCTGCCAGAAGTGGTCGACATTTTCTAATGTTATACCATTAAGCTGTATTTATGGCAATGCAGCGGGATTGGATGGTGCCTGTTGAAAGAGCACTTTGGTTTTATCGATGTTCAGTGAGAGGCCAAACTTTTTGTATGCTTCTGCAAAGGTGTTTAGAGTGGCTTGTAGGTCTTCTTTTGAATGAGCACAGACGACATTATCATCAGCATGTTGGAGTTCTGTAACAGATGTTGTTGTGAACTTGGTTTTGGCTTTCAGTCTGTTGAGGTTAAATAGCTTGCCATCGTTCTGACAGATAATTTTCATGCCTGTGGGAAGCTTCCCATCAACAAGATGCAGTATCATAGCAATTAAGATGGAGAATAAGTTTGGGCAATAACACGTCCCTGTTTGACACCTGATTCCACCTTATATGGGTCACTTTGGGAACGATTGCTGTCCAGGACAGCTGACAGTAAACATTTTTCTTGATACCTTCATCAGCATCTAGTGTTGGTGCATAGGCACTTATGATAGCTGTCTGCTGGTTTTTTGCAAAGTTAATTTGGATGGTTGAGAGTTGCCCGTTAATGCTGATGGGTGCTTCAGACAGATGCTTCACCAGGTCATTTCTGATAGCAAAGCCAGTTCCATGTATTTTTCATTCTCCTTCAGGCAGTACCTTCCAGAAGAAGGTATAGCCTTCTTTTTCTTTCTTCAACTGTCACTCTTCTGCTCTCCGGGTCTCCTGAACTGCTGCTATGCGATGTTAAAGTGTCCCAGCTCCCTTGCAATAATAACATTCAGGGGGTTCACTGTCTGTATTGTTCAACAATATCCGTATGTTCATCTTTCATTTTTGGCTACAAGATGGTAACCCCTCTGGACACGGCAGTCCAGTCAGGGAAAAGAGAGGCAGACTATGTTTAGGGCACCTTTTCTAGCCCCCTCCCCTTGTGGGGTGAGCAGAGTGGATCCTAAAACGGGCTCCTCAGTCGTGAATACAGCTGCTGGAATACTGAACTGCCTCAGACCTTGAGGTAGAATGACTGAATCCATATACACCACCCATGTGCCAGTATGTAACGAGGGACTGTCCCCGTCGCTACTCGCTGATCACTATGGGACTTGTTCTTTTTTTGGTTTGGCTTTATTTTTTGGAAGATGCCTGTGTGTGAGGTTTTTTTTTATGTGTAGAGGTCAGTGCACACCTGATCAACACACAGTCTTCAGAGAATGAGGTGCACATCCAGTGGCATGGCTAACATGACAATAGTAGCTTCTCATCTTTATTTATTTATTTATTTACAGTATTTATATTCCGCCCTTCTCACCCCGAAGGGGACTCAGTGCGGATCACATCATACACACATAGGGCAAACATTCAATGCCCATAAACACATCAAACAGAGACAGAGACAGACAGACGCAGAGGCAATTTAACCTTCTCCTGAGGGGATGTTCGATTCTGGCCACAGGGGGGAGCAGCTGCTTCATCATCCACTCTGATGATGTTCCTCATTCCAGGACATAAATTAGTTAAACTTGCCTCCCCACTTTTATAAGTGGTACCTTATTTCCTACTTGATAGATGCAACTATCTTTCGGGTTGCTAGGTCAGCAACGAGCAGGGGCTATTTTTTTTTTAATTGACAGGTGCTCACCCTGCCACGGGCTGGCCTCGAACTCATGACCTCATGGTCAGAGTGATTTATTGCAGCTGCTCAACAGCCTGCGCCACAGCCCGGCCCCTTTTGCAGCCTTCTTCTGCCTTCACAGCCATTATATCATGTACCATGTTATCTTCCACTTGCTCCACTTTTGAGGTCTTCGGGTCTTCAGATTATGCTTGGTCTGGATCCACTCCTGTGTTCCCTCCTTGGATACTCTGGGTAGTGCAGATCAAGTTTGTAATCCAATATCATTTGAGAAAGCATACAAACCCCTTACCCCTGTTTTAGGAAGATAATATGATGTGAATATTAACCTATCTTTCTATATAATAGTTTTTTCTCACTTGAGGGATCAAAGAAAAGCAGAGAGGGGAGGGTTGATTTTGAGTGAAAAAAGAGATCTGATGCATTTTATTTTATTTGAATTCAAAGGAAATCTTTGACAGAAAATGGAAAGATCTTGCAAACTGTCCTTCATAGGGTATGAATCATTGCAGCAGATTGTGATGGTCATAGTCATAAAAAGTCCAGTGTCTATTAGTAATGATATCTAAAAATAGAACAACTTCAATCAGTGGTAGTCTGTCTCTGATTGCAGATGCTGGTGACAGACAACAGGAAAAAAGGAAGCTGCTTATATTGATTAAGGCCATTCATTCATCTAATCTGGCATTGCAGCGCCCAGCTGCATCACAACTCCCCACAGTTTCCAAGCAGGGGTCTTTCTACCTGGTAAAACATGGATTGAACCTAGGATGGTCAATCCCATGTCCTGGATGACAAACATGTTCTGTACCGTTGAACTATCATAATAAACGGCTGAGGTATCATTACTTTGTAAGGTATTTGGAATATGTGAATTGTCACTGTTAGAAATGGATGGGTAACAGTTGAGACAATAATAATAATAATAATAATAATAATAATAATAATAATAATAATAATAATAATAATAATCCATCTTGGAATTAACATTGTGAACCATTGGTCCAACCCCTGCTCAATTCAGGATTCTAGCAGGTAGATGCCTGATATCTTTTTGAAGATAATCAGGGAAAGTGACCCCACCACCTCTGTAGGCACTTTGTTCCATTGCTGAACTATTCTCACTGTCAAGACATTCCTTCTAATGTTCAATTGAAATCTGCCATCTTGTAACTTAACACAATTAGACTTAGTTCTACCTTCTGAAGCAGCAAATAACAAGCCTTCCTCCTTGTGGTTTTCCTTGAGGTATTGCAAGAGTGAGCCTGTCACCCCTAGATTTTTTCTTCATCAGGTTGCACCTTGAATATGACGAAGTCCTTCAACCCCTTCCCTTATGTTTTGTTTTCCATGCTTATCATCCTCATTTCCCTTCTCTGAATTATCTCCTACTTATCTTTTTGTAAAATGAGGCACCTAGAACTGAATGCATTAATCAAGATGAAGCCTGAACAGCACATAACTTATTGGTGCTAGCTAGCTCCATGTTCTGTTTCAGTGCCATTGCTGCTTCTTAGTGCTTAAGGGATCACTTTTTGAGATTTCCGTCCTTTTTCTTCTGCACTTTTTTTAGTTCACATTTTTCTTATATTCCTTTTATTTTACAAATTTTGCTAGGGAGGAGTGGGTGGGCATGCATTTTTGGGGGAGGACTGTGAGTTTGAAAAGAGCTTTTTGTGTTTTGTTTAAATATGTTTTACCTTTTTGCTTTAACTTGACTGAGTGTGGTATAGGTTAGGGCAGTCCAGTTTAGGAAATAGCCTGACTCCCTTGAATTCTCATGGGGAGAATTTCAATTGCAACCCCTTTCCAACCCTACTTTCTGACTTCTGTACTCTGCCTGCACCAGCTGCCTCCCCCTCCCTAAAAAAGCCCTTTCTTCTAATTCACCTCTTTGACTCCCTGATATTCCCCCCCCCCCCCAAGCCCTACCTTTTGGCTTGTGTGTGTGTACTCCAGCATCAGTCCAACAGCACACCCCCCCATATTAAAAATTACAAAAAGGCTTCTTTGACCCTCTTCCGTTTTTCCTTCTGGCTTCTGTGTGTGTGTGCTGTTCAAAGCCAGAAGCCTGAGCCTATTTTTACTCAAAAATATTTTCAAAATACCAAAAAACCCTTTTTACTCTCATATTCTGTCTTTTCTCCTATTTTTTTTTCTGATTTCTGTTTGCTTGCAAAAGTTCTCTCTCTCTCTCTCTCTCTCTCTCTCTCTCTCTCTCTCTCTCTCTCTCTCACACACACACACACACACACACACACACACACATTACTGCTGTGCATAATTTTGTTTTTAATTAGTAAGTCATATCTAATTCATAAGTTTTTTAAATATCCGAACAGATATTAAGAAGCATTGGGGGGGCGGGGGCGTCCACACAAAAACTTAAGAATTGCAAACTCACCCAATACTTTTTTGTTTGAATTCTATAATCCTTGGAAGCCTATCAAAGTTGGTTTCATTTTCAGTACAAGAGAGGGGAACCCAAAAAGGCTGCCATTCCTTTTTAATAGTCTCTCACCATGAGGAGGGGAAAGCAGCAGAGTGTATTTGTAAAATACAAAATCTTCTAAAATTGATGGATGAATGGATATTTTTTAAAGTTGGCAGGAATTATGCCCTGCTCTTCTTCTGTCTCTGTGGAAAAAATTCCAAGGGATACCTCTTGGTTTTTTGGTTTTTTTTTAAAAAAATAGAAACTTTAAACATTTTCTAAAAATCAGTGGATGACCCAAACAAATTATGGTATTTCTTCCTAACGACATTCTCAGTATTCCCACTAAACTATATATATGACCAGATTTCTTGACAAACCCATGCTTATTCTTACTAATCACTGCATTGCCATCAAGATGCTTTCAATAGCAAACAATACTCTAGACAAAAAGTAAAGCCCGATGGCCTCCATGGTGAGGTCAGGAGACTGCTTTTGACATTATGTGCTAGGATGATGTTCTGGGGAGGGGGGTTACAAATGCATTTTAAAGACCATTTACCCATCATATGCCCCCCTTTTTTAATTTTTACAAATCCCTTTCCTCTCCCCTCTAGTGCAGTGTAAGTTTTCCTGGTTTCCAGGAAGGAAATTTCTCCCTTTTACCAGGATTTTCATCCTACTCCATGCTATATCTAGAAAACCTTGACAATTGGCCATGGGTAATGCTTACAACTAGGCTTTCATGTGGCATGTAACCTGCAGTGGGGTGGTGGTTATAAAGTTTTGTTGTACATCTTGGCACCCTTTCAATGAAGGGTACAGCTCTGGGATTTCCTCTTTGGGTTCTCAGGAGTGGAAGAAGTAGTATCCCTTTTGGGCAGCCCTAGAGATTTTAATCACACTTAAAGTTCTGGGACCTAGGAGGAAGCACCATGGGTCTGCCTTCCTGCAGATGGCCAGCTGGGTAGCAACAGAATTATTTGGATTGCTCTTTGTTCACAGGTGTTTTGCCCAAGGGAAGGCTAAGGAAGTAGGCAAAAGTGACCCATGATCTTAGTTGATCTTGTTGTTCTCCCATTACGTTTCTTTTCATGTTCAACTCAATTTAATCACATTCTAGGTCAAATAAAGTAGACCTTATTTAACTGTCTCTGTGACTTCATTATTCCATGCTTGGTCTCCAAATACACTCCTATATAATCTGTTCTAATATTTTTCCCAGTACTGAGATTAGGCTGACAGGTCTGTAGTACCCTGAATCTTCTCTTTCATCTAAAGAGAAAGGCAATGCTTGTTCATCTCTAGTCTTCTGGTACCTCACCTGTTTTCCGAGATTTCTCAAAAATGAGTGCAAGTGGTTCTATGCTTGGGATGCAGTTCATTTGCCCTCGAAGATTTGAACACAGACTATATCCTTATAGATACTGATTTGCAGCACAGATTTCTTGCCAAGGTCTTTGAAGATGTATAGAAAACACCTTCCTCTTTTTTTTGGGGGGGGGGGGGCTGAAGCAAAATAGATATTGAGCCTTTTCATTGTAACCTGTTAGCATTTGCTGATCAATGGGACCACCAATTTCTTTGTTATTTTTTCCTTCAGACATATTTGAAATCTCTTTTTGTTGCCCTTTGCTTGATTCAATCTGATTTTTGTGTTTTTAGATGACCCATTGTTTTTGACATTTGTGTGTGTCTTTCTGTGCTTTTTTTTCTTCTATGCCAAATAAGTGGCAGCTGTGATTACTATTAGCAATGGGGCAAGAGACCATTGGAGATTTTAGTCTGAACTTTGTCCAAAGAAGCATTTGTACAAAAAAGATGTGTAGTTGTTAATAGCTCTAGACATTTTACTTTCATAAAATGCTTCAGTGCCTTGGTAAATGTTCGCATTGCTCATGCATCTTAAGCAGTTTGTTTGCAATGTGAAAAAGGGAATGGAATGGCTGGCAGGCCCTTCAAATATTCTGTTCTTTTCATTTCACATATTGCCAATACACAAAAAGCCCTGTGTAATAAATAAACATACCATCCCCATGTTTGGATGTGAATTTTAATCTATGCTAATTTTATACACAACAGTTGCTGTAGCCAGATTCTATTTACAGTTTTTCCTCAGTTAAAGAGACATTGATATCCTCCTGAAATAAGTGTTTCTGTATGAATCTCTCACTTGCTGTGTGTGCTGATAACTGATAACATCAACGGAATGCCAAGATCTGTGTTTATCAAAGTAATTAGAAAGCCTGAGACATGAATTCTGCACCAACTGGGATAAGGAATTTCTAATTGAGCAGCCCAAAAAGACACACAGCAGGAGCTTCAAACCATCATATTAGTCAGGGCTTATAATCTTCAGTCCTGTTGCCAAATTTTGACTCCTTTGGATCATGAGCTCCAAAAAAGCACTAAAATTCCATGACTGCTCAGGATGTCAAGATCTCATGTCAACACATTGAACATGGGCATTTTGCATTTCAAGACTTAAACTTGGGACTTCTCATTAGTAAATCACAGACATGATTAGTATCCATCTAGCACTCCTGGTCGAGAAGATGGGGAAGTTGGAATTGAAGATGTATGTAGGAGGGGATGCTGTGGAAGCAATAGCTAATTGTGAGTTGGTATAGGAACCAGCTGCTGCTGGGAAGCCTATGAGCAGGGGCAGTTCAAGCGTTACGCCAACTACGCAATTACTCAAGATGCCATCCTCTATAGGGTGCCCTCGCATGCTTGCCCCTCATGGGGGAGAGCGTGCACATGCGCTAATGGTGGCTGCGGCCTTGGTGGCAGGTCTGGGGGCGCTGGACTTTCTGTTGCTGTGGCAACAGGGCCCTCCCGACTTGGAGCCAGGCCCAGGCAGAGGCGCGGTGGTGTTTGCCATCACTTCTCGTGAGATCCAGACTGCTGTCTGCTTCCTGCTTCCCAGAGAGCTGGCCAAGCATGCTGTCTCCGAGGACACCAAGGCTGTCACCAAGTACACCAGTTTCAAGTAGGACTACAACTCTCAGCAGCCACCCTTGGCTGGTGTTTGATCCCACCAGACCCAAAGGCTCTTTTAAGACCGCCCACTTTCTCAAGAAAAGAGCTGTACACGTGTTTCTCTGAATATAAGAAACATTTTGTGGTTACCTTTTGGTATGGGACCTAAAGTGGTGTTTGCTCACCGCACCTCTACCTGGGTCTGGCTCTGAGTCAGGAGGGCCCCATTGCCACAGCAACAGAAAGCCCAGCGCCTCCAGACCCGCTGCCAAGGCTGTTAGCGTGCACACACTCTCCTCCGTGAGGGGCACGCATGCAAGGGTGCCCTCTAGAGGGGTCAAACACCACTGGCCCGTACGAGAAGCCGCTGCTGGGCCAGGTGACAGAGCTGGGCGGCATCCTCTCCTTCTCCTCCTCTTCTGAAGCCTTGCGGGGAGAATGGGCCTGGGGAAGGAAGGATCTCTTAGGAGGCAGAAGGCGAAGGCGAGCGAGGGGAGCGGGCAGCGCTGCTCATGCCTCCTCTGCTGCACTGGGGGCTGGCTGCCTCTGCCCCCGCCTTTGCTTCTCCCTCTGCTGCCCAGCCTCCTTTTCCTCCTCCTCCTTCTCCTCCTCACAAGGCACATCCAGGCTGGCCCAGCGAGGCGGCAGCAGCAGCAGTGGATCAAGGAGACGGAGCTGGGTGAGCTGGGCCAGGTGGTGTGGCTGGAGCTGAGCGAAGAGGAGCTGCAGCGGCAGGAGGAGAGCGTGGCCTGCCACCAGATCACCGTCTACCTCAGCGACTGCAACTCCTTACACCGTCGCCTCCCCGAGCTCCGCCACCCGCAGTGAGTGCCTTCCAAGGAGGACTGAGGAGGCTACTCCTAGAGCACTGGTTGGAACTTTCCACGTAAGGCAGAAAAACCCACAATAGCTGCTTTGAACTGGGTTATATGGCAGTGTGGACTTGGATGATCCAGGGTTCTTCCGCACAGCCATATAACCCAGAATATCAAGGCAGAAAATCCCCCAATATCTGCTTTGAACTGGGTTATCTGAGTCCACACTGCCATATATTCCAGTTCAAAAAAGATAATCTGGGATCTTATTCAGCTGTATGGAAGGGGCCCAAGTAACATCAAGGTTGTCATTTCCAACAAACATTATTTATTAGAAAAAGCCAGTCTTTTCTTTTTTATGAATACTCCCATTAGAAACTGCATAAGGATGTGGGCGAACTACAGCTCCCAGAATCGTAGCTCAATCATCCCCAACCCCCTCCCCAAGTTGGGTCTATATGCCAACTTTGGTCCATATCCATCGTCATTTGGGTTCACAGTGCTCTCTGGATGTAGGTGAACTGCCACTCCCCAAAATCAAGGGCACCCCCCAACCCCTCCAGTATTTTCTCTTGGTCATGTGGATTCAAGGTGCCAAGTTTGGTCCAGGTCCATCATTTGTGGGGGTTGCAGTGGTCTATGGAAGTCGGAAAAACATCGCCCACCGGCTAGATACATACATACCCACAAGCACTTGAGTTTTATTTTATTTTATTTTAGATAGATAGATAGATGATAGATAGATAGATAGATAGATAGATAGATAGATAGATAGATAGATAACTTTTCCATCATATTATTTACATTTAAGTCCAGTGTGAATACACCTAAAGCTTCTGTGACCACCTTTCTAAGTCACATTATTGCTGTTATCACTATAGTATATGCATTTCATTTGTTTATACCTTGATCTTTTGTACATCCTTTTCTTATTAACTTTTGAGTCTTATTCATAATAAAAAGCCACCCATGTTGCCCACCCATCAAAGGTTACATAAATCTGCAGCTGTACTCCACCAAAAGTAAGCCTTGTAGAGGCTGATTTGTTACAGTTTATAACACGAGTTTTGTTCCTGGGTTATAAATGTCATTTCCCAATTGATTCTATCATAAAACAGTGGGAAAATACACACCTTGGAAATGGGACCCAGGTCTAAACACTTAAAAGTCTGAAGGTAATTTTAGACAATATGTTTTAGTAATTTTGTCCATGAAACAAATTTTGTGTACATTAAACCAGCAAAAGGCTAAAATGTCCTTATCTCAGCCCATCTGGACTATTTTGGAGTCTTTTAGAAATCCAGTGAAGGAATATTCAGTTTGTATCTTACTACAGAGGGGGAAAAACAGATCTGGAGTGGTTGCAGCACTTTTGTGGAGTTTTACTTGGGAAACACACAACGGATTCCAATTTACAGCCCTAAAGAGACTGAGTATTTTTTAAAAAAACTATAACATCAGGACAGTAAATAAAGAGCAGTGCTCAAAACACAGGGGAATGGGTTGCTGTGAGTTTTCAGGCTATATGGCCATGTTCCAGAAGTATTCTCCCCTGACTTTCACCTACATCTATGGCAGGCATCCTCAGAGGTTGGAAACTAGTCAAGTGGGGTTTATATATCTGCGGAAAGTCCAGGGTGGGAGAAAGAAAGAACTCTTGTCTGTTGGAGGCAGGTGTGAATGCTTCAATTGCCCACCTTGATTAGCATTGAATAGCCTTTCCGCTTCATAGCTTGTCTGCTTCCTGCCTGGGGGAATTCTTTGTTGGGATGATTTATTACTATTATTATTGTTATTAGGCCTTGCTCCCAAGAAGGTTCCTCTGCCGTGGCTCCCTATCTACCTATCTACCTTGCCACATAGTCTCCACATTGTGTGTATGTGTATGTATATATAAGATATATATATATATATATACGCACACACACACACACACACACACACACACATACAAACACATATGCAGGGACCATATGTGCTACACACACACACACACACACACAGTAGAGTCTCACTTATCCAACACTTGCTTATCCAACGTTCTGGATTATCCAACGCATTTTTGTAGTCAATGTTTTCAATACATCGTGATATTTTGGTGCTAAATTCATAAATACAGTAATTACTACATAGCATTACTGCATATTGAACTACTTTTTCTGTCAAATTTGTTGTATAACAAGATATTTTGGTGCTTAATTTGTAAAATCATAACCTAATTTGATGTTTAATAGGCTTTTCCTTAATCCCTCCTTATTATTCAATATATTCACTTATCCAACATTCTGCCAGCCCATTTATGTTGGATAAGTGAGAGTCTACTGTGTGTGTGTGTGTGTGTGTGTGTGTGTGTGTGTGTGTATATCACACATATATATTCTATTCAGCTCTACCTTCTACCTTTTATTTTTCAGTGATTGGTTGTGGAGGGGGGGAGTGCCAAAAATACTGTTTGCTTACACTTGAAAATTACCTAGGGCCGGCCCTGCCTATGAGCCAGAATAAGAAGCAGATGAAACAGCAAAGCAGAGAGAGCAGCTCTGAGTCTAATAATAATAATAATAATAATAATAATAATAATAATAATAATAATAATAATTTTATTTTTGTACCCCGCTACCATCTCCCCAGAGGGACTCGGGGCAGCTTACAGATATAAAACCAGCATACAGTAATATCAAATACAAAAACACACAAATCAATTTAAAAGTCATTAAAATCACAATCATTATAAAACACATGAAAAACACAGCAATAAAAACATAAAATGAGCTGGGCAAAGTGCACTGAGTGGAACTTGTAAACAAGAAGGAAGTTAAGGTGCTACAAGGTCATGGGAAGAGCCTTAAACTGGGGTGAACTCTGAAGCTATGTCAAGGAGTTAACCAACAGGTACAACTAGTCAGAAGAAACCGCTAGTACAAGAGTTTAGCATATAGTGGGCGGTACTTCTTCAAAGGCCTGTTTGAAGAGCCAGGTTTTCATGCTCTTCCTGAACACTTCCAAGGTGGCAGCTTGCCTAATTTCCCTGGGGAGCGCGTTCCAGAGCCTAGTGAGTCTAGTGATGAGGAACCACCCTACGAGGTAGAAGTAATCTAATGTGGGGTGTAGCCATCAGGAGCCAGACAGCAAGGAATCTTCAGGTGAGACCTCAGATTATGATGTAGGGTAAAGAATTAACTATTGGAGAACAACAACCAATATCCATGGCCTCCCTTCATGGGCAACTAAGTGTTACCTAGAAGCCAGCAGACCTATCTGATATGGCAGTCAAAATGGGCCAGACTTTTTTTATTGCTTTGAAAGTGCACTGTCATGGAATATAAGGTGTTGTAAGCTGAATTTTTAAGAAGCCAATAGCAAACCACCTCTTAATTATTTCTGTTCTAAGAAAATCCTATGAAATTTATCAGGTCACCATATGTTGACAACCAATAGATACGTATTTACACACACAAACCAGCAACTACTACTACTTCTTCTTCTTCTTCTTCTTCTTCTTCTTATTATTATTATTATTATTATTATTATTATTATTATTATTATTACTAATATTATCCTGCTTTTTCTCTCCATAGGGAGACTCAAAGCAGCTTACAATTAAAAGTATTACAATACAACTTAAAATATACAAATATAAAATTATTAAAACAGTATGAAACATCATCAACATTTAAAACAATTCAGTTTAAAACCATAAAAGCCCAGGAAATCACAGTACCCCCAACCAGATATCAAACACTTTCATCTTTAAAAGCCTGTCTGAATAAAAATGTTTTAGCCTGCCACTGGAAGGACAGCAGGAAGAGGATCATTCTGGTTGCCCTGGGCAGGGAATTCAAGATTCATGGGGCCGCCACTGGGAAGGCCTGCTCTCTTGTTCTCACCAACCAAGCTTGAGATGGAGTTGGCATCGAGAGAAGAGCCTTTCCTGAAGATCTAAGGGCCTGTGCAGGTGAGTACAAGGGGATGTGGTCAGCCAAATAGCCTGGACCTGATCCATCTAGGGATTTAAAGGTCATAACCAGCACTTTGAATTGTGTCTGGAAACAGACTGGCAGCCAATAGAACTGCTGCAGCAGGGGGGTTGTCCACTCCTTGTAGCCAGCCCAAGGGCCTCATTACACTTGAGCATTTATCCACTTTAAATCCGGTTTCTGCCTCCTGCAGAATTCTGGGGTTTGTAGTTTGGTGAGGCTCAGGACTTGTCTGGCTGAATTGTTTAAAGCCCCCTCCTTAAAGTGGATTTAAAGTGGATCTAAAGTGGATCCACACTCTAGTGTGATGAAGCCCCTAGTGAGCAATCTGGCTACAGCTCTTTTGACCAACTGAAGTTTCCAAGCAATCTTCAAAGGCAGCCCTACATAGAGTGTGTTACAGTAATCTAGACAAGGTGGAACTAAGGCGTGTACCATCATGGCCAGTTAGGGCACAAGTTTTAATTGTGAAAAGGCCTTCATGGCTACTTCCGACACCTCAGCCTCCAGGTTCAGTGCAGAGTCCAGGAGGACCCCTAAACTACAGATCTGTGTCTTCAGAGGGAGTGTGACCCCATCCAGTACAGGCTGGATCCCTATTCCCTGATCTGCCTTCCTCTGTCTTGTCTGGATTAAGTTTCAGTTTTTTTGCCCTCATCCAGTCCATTACTAATGACAGATGCTGGTTTAGGATCAGGACAGCTTCCTTGGCTCTAGGTGGAAAGGAGTAGTAGAGTTTGGTGCCATCTGCATACTGAAAGTGAGTTATTCTTTTGTAAACACAACCAAGAAAACACACATTATCACTAATGGAGAATGTTTAGAAGAAGCTTTAAAAAATACTGCAAATAGAGTCAACCACTTCCTAATTAAATCCAAAGAAATATTTTCCTTTTCAGAACTTAGCAAGGACTACAGAAAGATGATTTCTTCTGGAGGTAGTTGAATGCATATCCTAAATCTCTCAGAAACCCAGATGCAGCCATTTGAAAGAACTCTTTTCAAAGCCTGCCAGGAAAGTGGAAGAGAAGGAGGGAAATGCTTTTCATGGATGAAAGTGGATTATTTTCAGCTTCTTGATCTGTCCATTGGGACCTCTCTTGAGGACAAGAGGTTTGCTAAATTGAGATACTATCATGAGTCATTTTGCCACCATCTACTGTAAAACTGGAATTGAGTTTAATGTTACTGAATAAATCATTCTGTGCTAGGAAGCACAACATCTTTTTAGTGATATTACAGGATGTTTAGACACTCAGTGGCAAGAAGAAACTCAGTCAAGCTATGTAACCCGGATTTATACAATGATTTATACACAAGAACAAAATGAATTTCCTAACTCCAGACCTAGAAAATGGATTCAGGTCATTCTGCATCATGAAGACGAATGTACATTCTGAGTTCGAAGTTTGGGGATGCAATGTTTGAAGTAGAGTCCCCAAAAGATAAAGCTCAACAACAAAAAGAATATGAGCCATGAACACACCTCAGAGTAATATTATTATTTTTGTTAAATATCATCATAACGAATTGCTCCAAAACTTTCTATAATGAGTTTGTAATCTTTGTGATCTTTGGAGTTATCTTTTTTCATATGTAGCCATGGACAATTCACATCATCTCAACCTCACAAGAAGGAAAGGACAAAGCTCTTCTAAACTTTGGAGATTCTAATCCTTGATGATTGAACTTAAGGGACTGTTAGGGCCAGAGAGAAATAGAGCACAGTTATCAATATCATCCAGGTTTTTGTGAATATTGTTTTATTTATTAGTTGGACTTGGTTGGGCACAGTTCTTCTCTGTGACAATTCCTGGTTGTGTTGGGGGTCAGCGTGTGTGTATTCCATGGGCCTTTTGTATAACTGGACCATTGTGAGACTTAATGTGCCTGCTCCACCATCAAGAAGACCTTAGTGAATGGATTGACCTCTTCTGACTTGGTTCGATGGAATATTACACATCACAGCTGAGCATTGTGCTCTTGGATATGTGTAACTTATTAGGTCAATCGATGAACCTCCTTTTTCAACATCTGAAGGCCCTACACAAGAAACTAGATCATTTGGCCGAGGGGGTATCCCACATGGTAGCTACTTCAACCAAAAATCCCTTTCATCAAGGGGTAAGGGCTGAAGAACGCTTCGACCAGATGTTTTGTGGCTCTGGGGGAGGGAAAATGAGGCCTTAACTGATTCTGGATGGTTGGGGGGGGGTGTGGAATTGATAATGACAATCATATTGATGACTGGGAGAGGGGAAAATTATATGGTGGATACCTAGTGCAAGACTGCAGGGAAACATTAGATAGGTTGGATTACTTGAACAAGTGCCATAAAGAGGAGAATCTGAACCCCAGATGCCAATGTAGGCAGTTATACCACCAAGAAAGGAGGACATATCATTGGGTCCTCCAATTAAACAAGCTAGCCTTTGATGTATCAGATACACGATTGAATAAAGGCAGGTGGAACACTCTACATCGGGTTAAACAGTCCCTTGCACAAATTCTCATATTGCATCCATCCGAAATTAAAATCAACACCATTATTTGGCTATGTAAATGTAACATCAATAATTCCTTGCAGCTACTAATAACTTTTGATGTTATCATCACATCTAAAAACTTATATATCCTCAAGCTGAGGCTTTGTAGGTGGGGTATCATGATGAGAAGGGTATTTCAAGACCTAGCTACCTACCCACTGTTACGCGGGCTCAGTGGAACCGCCCATATAGGAAATGGTCCAAGGAACTATTCAAGGTCCATAAATTCGGCTCCCCAAGTACATGACAATGAGCCATCTTATAATCTGAGATCTTCCACCCCCCCTTAAAACTTTGAAAACCTTGGAAACTCAGGAAGACCTTCAAATGGTACCTCCAGCGTGTCTCTCCCCATCACTAAATACCAGCCCTGGAAATGAATTGTTCTCACGAAGCTCCCCTCAAAAAAGTCTACCCCCTCCTCCAGAATTGGCCACAAATTGACTATCTTCTCCTCCACGTTCAGATATTATCAATCAGGGGCATGGAGATTCCCAGAGCCAGAGGTCTACTATTGGGACTGTACTGGAGAGGCGGAGATGGATTGTATATACCATCACAGGGAGAAGCGCAACAGAGTCCTTGCGACCCTGAAGCAAGATAGGTTAGAGTGCCAGCATGACAGTCCCTCTGGGTTTAAGGTCCTGTTGTTAAATGCTAGGTCTGTGAATGGTAAAACAGCTGCCATTCAGGATTTAATCCTGGATGAAAGAGCAGACCTAGCGTGCATCAATGAGACCTGGTTGGATGAGCTGGGTGGGGTAAACCTCACCCAGCTTTGTCCCCCAGGTTTCAGGGTGCATAGGCAGGCCAGACCTGTAGGTCGGGGAGGGGAGGTTGCAGTGGTCTATCGTGATTCCATTGTCCTGACCAGGTGCCCTGTTCCACAATTTAAATGTGTCCATCTGAAAATGGGTAACTGGGACAGTTTGCGGCTTCTGCTTGTGTACCGACCACCCCGTGACACAGCAGTCTCCCTGCCAGAACTTGCAAGGGTGATTTATGATGTGGTGTTGGAGTCTCAATGGCTAATTGTGCTGGGAGATTTCAATGTCCACACGGAAGCCACCTTGTCTGACACAGCTCTGGATTTCATGGCTGCCATAGTAAGTAAGTAAATAACCTTATTTTTCTACCCTGCCACCATCTCCCGACAGGGACTCAGGGTGGCTAACAAAACAAGTACCACTGTTAAGACATATTACAATAAATAAAACACAATAAAATTGACATTATAAAAAAAATACGTTACCTTGATCATAAAAACTCATTAAAAGCATAACATGAATAAAAACAAAACCAAATGAAATGAACCACCAGGTTGATGGAGGCGGATGGTGTGGAGGGGACATTTAAATTAAAGTGCAAACGAGACTTCCGGGAGGACGATCATGGCGGCGAACACAACTTTCTAAGCACCTAGAAGTTCACTTGGTGTTGCGTACATACGGGCCATAGGCTTGCCTTCTCCTGCGGATCGAAATGGTGGAAGTGTCAGGACCCAGGCAGCAGAGCACCAATAACCATGCACAGAGGCCAGAATCTATCTAATATCTTTATTAAGGAAATATGTAAAGTTAATAAAAGCAAGCGTATGAATTAGTCCAGGAGTAGACCTTTCAGGAAAGGTCAAAATTAGTCCAAAGAAGCAATGTCCAATATGAAATATTAAGGTCCAAAGTTGTAATCCAATAACCGAAACACTCACTTTGCCAGGCAAAGTGAGGGGAGATGACAAGGTCTTTTAGTCCATGAACTTGAACGAGGCTAGGAAGTAACTTGATTCTTGGAAAAACAAGGCTTGGATACAAGGCAGCAAGGAACGAGGAGCAAGGACAAGATCCGTGGTATTTACTTGGCAAAATCCGGGAAACAAGGCAAGGCTGGGTCTTGGAAAGCAAGGCAAAATCCGTGGAGGAACAAGGCTGGAAAACGAAGGCTTGAATCAGGAGCTGTCCACACACACTACTCCAGTTGCTGACGAAATTGACTCCGCAAGATTCCTCCGGGAGCAAGGAACCTAAATAGGCCTTGTTTTCCCCACCAGAGAACACTTCTCTGGGGAACCAGAAACGAAAGTCAATCTCTGTGTCCAGATGTATGACTCCCTAAAATTTCTCATGGGAACAGGCTTTAATCATCTGAATGCTTTGCTGCTATTCTCAAACTCCTGCGATTAGCCTGTTGCACTCCTTTCTGCTGGAGAATGTAATTACGGCGCGAAAAAGGGGGAGAACTCGACTCCGGGCTTGTTTGGGAGATTTCTGGAAGACAAGCCTCCTGCAGGTGCAAAGGCTCAATTTCTGGCTGAAATGGTTCCCTTTCTGGCTGAAATGGAGGAAAACCCAAGTTCTCCTCTTCGTCAGTCACAACAGCACTAGGAATGGGACTACATGACCCATGAGTCATCACAGGAAGGGTGCTAAACCAGTTAGGTCACCCGACGACCCCAAAAACCCGTTGTCCCTCAAGGGCAGGGGGTCGAGAGGGTCCGGGGACCACTGGCAAGCAAGGCGCATCCCATGAAGCAGAGAATCGTCCTCAGCACAAGCTGTATGCTGCATCCACTCCAATGAACCAAATAAGAAGAGCTAATTAACGTCCGGAGGATTGAGGGACTCCAGATCTGGCAATGTAAGTACCCAACAATTATATTGACTCTTCATCTTCCACCACAAGGGTAATTTTATGATTATAGAATACTCAGCGAGCAATTTGAAACCGCTCTTTATGGTCAGCCCGAAATTACTACCATGAACAGTAGTTGGAAAAGGAATCTGATTAAATTCCATTGAACAGAACGAAGGAAATCCAAAAAATAAATAAATCACTGCAGACATTGCAAAATGACAAGATATTTATAATCATTTATAATCATCTGCTGTTGGAAAACGAACCTCTTTACCATTCGCTCAGGCAGAACAACCTCATAATTTATAGCTCTCCTTTCCCGTCACCCATGCTCCTCGCCACTTTCGGGAGCTGATAGAGAGAGGAGGGGGAAATTTAAAAAAAAGGGGGGGGAGAAAGTAGAAACGGGAAAGAAGAAGGGTAAAGTGGAAAGAAAAAGAAGGAAGCCCCCCATCTTTGGAAACTAAAAGGAGTTTACCAGAACTGAGAGTCTGACCTTGAGTCAAAAGTTTGTTGTGTCTACGTGAAGTGCCCTATAGTAACTGCGCGAGAGCTGAGGAGGAGTCCCCAGCTCAAACCGGCAAAGCACCAGCCCCTGGACACAGGAAGCTGGAGGGAGCAAATAAAGAGACACACATACCATAGAGACACACATACCATAGAGGCAGACGGAAGTTGCTGTTAAAGGGGACAGATCACGGTGCACCAGAGATCCACGGACCAAGACTCACCAGAGAAGTAACTAGTGTATAATATAATCTTAAGTGATAACAAAGCTGATTGACAAGATGATGACCCCAAGAGGAAAGTTTGAGAAAGACCCAAAAGATCCCAAGAATCAAATGAGAAGTAAGTCACTCCTGGAGCACACAAACTGGTGGGAATTGTTGAAAGAGATCTAGAAAATCTCAGAGAAGCAAGACTCACTTCAAAGAGAGGTTCAAGCAATAGCTAAAAAACAAGACACCCAACAAAAAAATTGGCAAGAAGATATGGCAGATTTGAAGAATGAACTAAAAGAAGAAATAAGATCACACAGATCTACACAGAGTCTACTCTAACTATGCAAAAAAAAACCCACCAAAAACAAACAAACAAACAAAAAAACAAGGTCCCTAGAGACATAATTGTACATTTTGTAAAAAAAAAAAAAAAAAAAAGCACAAGAGAGGAAATCTTTCGTGGATCCAGAATGAAAATGATTACACACAAGGACAAAAAAGTCCAGATTTTCAAAGAATTTCCCCAGACCACACTTAACAACCACAGATAATATTTTTTTTCTTACAGATGAACTAAAACGATTACAGATCAGGTTTCGCTGGGAAAAACAAGAAGGATTAATACTGACATACAAAGAAGAAAAAAATTGGATTAAAATGGAAGAGAAAGCTGATGCATTTTATAGGAAACTAAAGAAAGATCTAGCCCAAAGGACACCACCACAACCAGGAAGTGAAGAAAAGAACCCAAAAAACCCAAAAAAAGAAGACATGACTCTCCAAAAGAAACATACAGTAGCCTTCTCCCCCCCCCCACCTACCCTTACACAAAGTTGGAGAACTTGAGGTCAAATCGACGAGGAGGAGGAGGAAGAAGAGGAGATAGACGACAATCCAGATGAGTAGTTTTTTAAATCAAATAAAGTTTTTCTCTAACAACATTAATGGTTTAAATTCGCCAATTAAAAAAAGAGACTCTTCAATTATCTTAGTAAAAATAACTATAATGTCATAGCCCTACAAGAATCCCACATTGCAAAAAAACATGCTAAATATTTAAATAATACAAGATTCGGCAAAGCATACCACTCTCTAGACACTAAGAAAAAAAGAGGGGTAACCCTATATATAGATGAGAAATGGACCTCAGAATTGGTATTCTCTGATGAATTCTCTCATGAAGGCAGAACAATAGCAGTAAAGATAATATTGGGAAAGGAAACAATTTTAATATGTAATGTTTATCTGCCAAATGGCCCAAAAGGCAAATTTGTTAGCTGGCTAAGAAAGAAAATAGATCAATTTGAATTCGATCATTTAATAATTTTAGGGGATTTTAATGGAGTATTGGACAATAAAATAGATAAAACAACAAACCAAACAAAAATAGTAATAATAAGAAAAACAAATCTCTTCCAAGTAATTTATTGCAACCAAAAGAAGAATTTGATCTCCATGATGTGTGGAGAGTGAGAAACCCTATTAAAAAAGACTTTACATATCATTCTGGCAGACATAACACATGGACCAGGATCGATATGATCTGGGCCTCAAAAACATTAATAACTAAAGTGAGTGAAATAAAAATAATAGCAAGAGATCGGTCAGATCATTGCCCTTTAATTATGAACATCAATCAGAAAAAGCCCTCCTTCAACTGGAGACTAAATAACAATTTGATTAAACAGGAGAAGGATATTAAGGTGATTAAAGCAATAACTAAATAATATTTTCAATTAAAATTTGGCACCCCAAATAACCTGGGACGCCTACAAATCGGTAGTTAGAGGAGACTTTATACAATTACAGTCACATAAAACCAAGATAAAAAACCAAAAATTTCAGATACTTCAAAATGAGAAGTATTGAAGTATTGGAAGAATGACAAAAATCTAACCCCAATGACAGGAAGAGTCGGCACAAACTGGAAATCTTATTGGGGGGGGGGGGGGGAGAACCTAGATTTAGAAGAATTTGCTAACAAATTAAAATGGGCAAAGCAAAACTCATTCGAAAATGCTAACAAACCGGGGAAATGGCTGTCTAGGCTACTGAGGAAAAAAAAGATGTGGACAGCAAATTATAAAAATCAAAACCCAAAAAAAAAATGAAATTTATAGCGATGAAGAGATAAAAAACAAATTTGAAAATTTTTATAACAATCTCTATACAAAGGACCAAATAGATCCAGAAAAAAATAGTAGAATATTTGGGCAAACAGAATTTACAGAAGATCTCAGATGACCAAAGATTAAAACTCAACAAAGAAATCACGACAGAGGAAATTAAAAAGGCCATTAAAAAATTAGATGCTGAAAAAGCCCCTGGTCCAGTCAGCTTTACCGCTGGATTTTATAAAATAGATCAAGAAGAAGCAATTGCTTTTCTAAAAAAATTATGAATTTGGCACTAACTGATAAAATTATCCCCGATTCATTGAATACAGCAGAAATTATGTTAATATATAAAGAAGGTACAGATCCAAGTAATGTTAAAAATTACCGTCCCATCTCCCTATTAAACACCGACTATAAAATATTTACCAAAATTTTAGCTGACTGATTTACAGAATTTTTGAAAGATTGGATTTCTGATGATCAAACAGGCTTCCTCCCCAACCGTGGCACTAAAGAAAATGTCCATATAATATTGGGCGCAATAGAATATTTTGATTATAACTATCAAAAAGAGGTTGGCTTTCTCACACTTGATGCTGAGAAAGCCTTTGATAATAGAAATTGGGATTTTTAAAAATTATTATTAAATGTATTAGACATGGGGGCACAATTTCAAAATGGTATTAATGCAATCTACCACCCACAAAGAACTAAAATTAAGGTAAATGGCCAAACAACGGAAGAATTTGAAATACAAAAAGGTACACGGCAAGGTTGTCCTCTATCCCCACTCATTTTTTATCTTTATGTTAGAAATTCTATTGGAAACAATCAGGAAAGATAGCAACCTTACAGGCATCAAATTAGACCAACAAACTATAAAAGTCAGTGCATTTGCGGACGATGTTATTTATATCGTGGAAAACCCAAAAACAAAAATTAACGATTGGCTAACGAAAATAGAGGAATTTGGCTCACTAGCTGGCTTCAAAATTAATAAAAAGAAAATGGTAATACTTACAAAAAAACCTGTCCAAAAAGCCCCAGAAAGATCTAAAAGAAATATCCGGCCTGGACACACCAGACAAAATTAAATATTTGGGAATATGGATAGCATATAAAAATAATAAATTACTAGAACTTAATTATGGGGAAAAATGGAAAGAAATAAGGAAAGACTTGACAAATTGGAAGAATTTGAATTTATCGCTCTTGGGCCGAATCGCCACTATAAAAATGAACATCTTACCAAAACTATTATATTTATTTCGTAACATCCCTATTATCAGAGGTACAAAATTATTTAAAAGTTGGCACAAGGAAATCAACAAATTTATTTGGAATAATAAGAAGCCCAGGATAAAATTTAATGCAATGATTATCCCGAAATCAAAAGGTGGATTCAACCTCCCCAATTTGCAGCTAAAACTGGGAAAAAAAATTAACATTAGAAGGCCACGATCTACGATGGGGTTGGCATGGATATTTATATCAAGAAAAACTGAAAATAGACAAAAGTTTTGGTAACCATTTTATAAGATCAGCCCTCCTTAGAACTTGGACAAAATATAAAAGATTCTTCTATGAAAAAACTCCCCTGTAGTTGTCTCCCTTAGAGGCAAGTCAACAAAGACTTGGTTGGAAAAAATGGCCAACATATAGAGAATTAATTAAGAAAGAAAATAACCCCTCAGATACACCTCCAATTAAAAACTTGGAGGAAATCCAGAAAGACTATAAGAATATTTCGTGGTTACATTACCATCAATTAAAAGAATTTTACAAAAAAGATAAAACTAGGGGATTTAATATGAATAGTAATTTCTGGGACAACTTACTTACTGGAAACAAGAAAATTATAACATTAGTATACAAAAAATTATTAGAATGGAATACCGAAAGTGAAATAATTAAAAACTTCATGTTGCAGTGGTCCAGAAATATAGGTAGGTCAATAACAATGGAAGATCGGGAAAATATTTGGAATAAAAAAATAAAATATTGTTACTTGACAGATTTGAAAGAAAATTGGATTAAGATCATTCATAGATGGTACTTAACTCCCAAAAAACTTGGCCAAATGTATAGTAATTTTGACAATAAATGCTGGTGTTGTAAAGAACATGTGGGCTCCTACTTCCACATGTGGTGGAAATGTAAAATAATTAATGATTACTGGAAAAATATCCATCTGAAATGTAAAAAACTCTTAAACATGGAATTTGATTTTAAACCTGAATTTTAGTTGGTATAGCTAGTTGGTATAGTGGAGAAACAAATTCCTTTAAAGAAAAAGAGAATAAAGAAAAAATATTTACATATGCAGTGACAGCAGTGAGATTAGTAATAGCTAGGAACTGGAAAGGATTAAATAAACCTACCAAATATATGTGGCTAGAGAGGCTCCTAGACATCAAAAACATGGATAAATTGACTTACTGGACCAAAAAGTATAATGGCTATTCGACTAGAAATACAGACTGGTCAAACTTGGAAAAATATTTTAACGGAGAAGTGTAACGAAGAAGATACGTAATGGAAGATTGAAGATTGGAAGTCACCCTCCCCCCACCCTTTTCCCTTCTTTGGTTAGGGACGCCTCCCCTGGAAGTCTATCAATGACCTCCACCCCCCAACCCTTCCCAACTTTCCTTCCCATGCCCAAATCCCTTTCCCCCATTCTCCCTTTCCACCCCTCTTATCCTTCCCTAATCTCCCCCTCTTTTGTGCTTCCCCTTAGACTTTCTTACTTGTTTGTAAACTGAAAAATGCAATAAAAACTATTTTAAAAAAAACTAAAGTGCAAACGACAAGATGGAAAAATTTCTTAACCATTTGAAGGGGATGACAACCATGGGACTGTCCCAAGTGATATCTGGGCCCACCCATGTAGCTGGTCACACTTTGGACCTAGTTTTTATTGTGGACGAGAGAAATGTTGGTGTGGAAGAGCAAAATATTCCTCCATTGTCATGGACCGATCATCACCTGATAAGCTTTAGACTCACCGTAGCCACTAACCTCCACTACTAATGGGGTGGAGGACCCATTAAGTTGGTCCGCTCCAGGAGACTGATGGATCTGGATGGATTCCTGACGGCTCTTGGGGATTTTCCTACCATTCCTTTTGAAGTTCTGGTAAACCTCTATAATTCAGAGGTCTCTAGGGCAGTACACACAATCACCCCTGAGCATCCCCTCTTGTCACATCGACCCAAACCAGCCCCCTCGTTTACCGGGGAGCTGATGGTGATGAAGCGTACAAGGCAGGGGCTAGAGAGCCGCTGACAGAGGACTCAAAGAACATCCGACCGAACATGGGCTAGAGCCTCTCTTAAGGCCTACTCCGTGGCAATGCGCCAGAAAGTCTTTCTCGACTACTTGCATTACAACCAATAGACCTGGAGAGTTGTTTCAAGTGGTCAGAGAGCTTCTACATCCCCTTGAGGGGGAGGGGCCCCCTGATCACCTGACAATCCAATGTGGCGAGTGCACACATCATTTTTCAGATAAAGTCACTCGAATACACTCTGACTTAGACACTGGTGTTCTTGCAGTACCAGAGGATGTAACTGAAGTACCTGTCTGTCAGGTTTTCTTGGATTCGTTTTGATTTGTTCAGCCTGTTGACAAGGTTCTTGGTGTGGTGAGGTCGACCACTTGTGTCTTGGACCCTTGCCCAACTTGGCTTATCAAACTGGCCAATGGGGGGTTGGCTGATTGGTTTATGAGAATCATTAATGCCTCTCTTCAACAGGGGCATCTACCATCCTACCTCTATTGAAGAAAGGCCTCTATTGAAGAAAGCAAATTTGGATTCGTCTCTATTAAACAACTACCGATCAATCTCCAACCTCCTATTTTTGGGCAAGGTCCTAGAAAGGGTGGCCGCCTCCCAGCTCCAGGAATTTTTGTATGAGACCGATTATCTAGATTCATGGCAGTCTGGTTTCACGGGACTGAGACGGCTTTGGTTGCCTTGGTGGATGACCTCCGAAGAAAGCTAGATATGGGGAGTGCATGCCTACTGGTTCTCTTGGGCATCTCAGTGGTGTTCGATACCATCAACCATGGTATCCTTCTGGGGCAGCTCTCGGGAATGGGTCTTGGAGGCATTGCTTTGCAGTGGCTCCACTCCTTCCTGAGGGATCGCACGCAGTTGGTGAAGCTGGGGGATACCTGCTCGGACCCCTGGCCTTTGACCTGTGGGGTCCCACAAGTTTCCATTCTATCCCCCATGCTTTTCAACATCTACATGAAACCGCTGGGTGAGGTCATCTGGAGTTTTGGATTGCAATGCCATCTCTATGCAGATGACACCCAACTCTACTACTCTTTTCCACCGAACTCCAAGGAAGCTGCCCAGACCCTAAACCAGTGCCTGACAGCTGTGGTGAACTGGATGAGGGCTAACAAGTTGAAGCTAAATCCAGACAAGACAAAGGCCCTCCTGGTCAGTCGTGGGACCAATCGGGGTATTGGGTGGCAACCATGTGCTCAATGGAGTTTCAGTCCCCCTGAGAACGCAGGTCTGCAGTCAGAGTCCTTCTGGACTCATCGCTGATGCTTGAGGCTCAGGTGTCGGTTGTGGCCAGGAGGGCCTTTGCACAATTAAATTTTCTGCGCCAGCTGCAACCATACCTCGAGAAGTCTGATTTGGCCATGGTGGTCTACGCCTTAGTTACATTCAGATTGGATTACTGCAATGCTCTCTACATGGGACTGCCCATGAAGACGGTCCAGAAACTCCAACTTGTTCAAAGGTCAGCAGCCAGGTTTCTAACCGGAGCTGGTTTTAGGGAGCATACAACACCCCTATTAAAGCAGCTCCATGGGCTGCCAATAAACTGCAGGGCTCAATTCAAGGTGCAGGTTTTGACCTATAAAGCCCCATACGGCGCAGGCCCTGACTATATCCGTGATCGCGTCTCCCCCTATGAACCGGTGTGGGCCCTGAGATCATTGGGGAGGCCCTCCTCTCGCTCCCACCTTTGTCCCAATAGTGACTTATGGGGACGAAGGAGAGGGCCTTCTCGGTAGTGGCCCCTCGGCTCTGGAATATCCTGCCAAAGGAGATTGGGCAAGCCCCTACTCTGTCCTCTTTTTGCAAGGAGTTGAAAACCTGATGGTTTTGGCAGGTCTTTGAATAATTTTATCTGGTGTACCGCCAACCCCTGGCCCTGAATCATACTGTACAAGGATCATCTATCCCTAATAACAGACCATGTCAACCCATCTGATTGTGTATTCTTGTTCCTTCTGGTTGTTGTGATTGTTTCTTATAGTCTTCACTATTTTAAGAGTTGTATAGGTTTTTAATTTTGTTTAATAATATGTGTATTGTGCTGCTCATGTAATGTATGTTCCTGTTTTTATGCTTGTAAACCGCCCTGAGTCCCTTCAGGGACAGGGGGCGGTATATAAATAAAGTTTTACTTATTTACTTACTAAATAAATCATGTAAAGAAACTCCCTAATAGGTTTGCCTTGGAGCTGTTATAGATCAGAAGAAACTTGAAGGCACATATTTTCTAAGAAAAAACTTATAAAGGAGTATATAATGATAAAAAATAATGTCAATGAACAAAACAAAGGCCAGTCAATACTAGCAAGATGATAGCTTTTAGCTGAATTCATTTTTTCAGGCTTGAATAGAAGAGAGTGATTTCATGAGTATTTTCTAAGTATTTTCAACATTTATATGCATCCCAGAGATTCAGTGGGCCTATTTGGGAGCCCCCAGTGGTGTAGTGAGTTAAATTTCTGAGCTGCTGAACTTGCTGACTGAAAGGTGAGCAGTTCGAATCTGGAGAGTGGGTGAGCTGCCACTGTTAGCCCCAGCTTCTGCCAACCAAGCAGTTTGAAAACATGCAAATGTGAGTAGATCTATAGGTACCTCTCTGGAAGGTAACAGTGCTCCATGCAGTCCTGCTGGCCATATGACCTTGGAGGTATCTATGGACAACATGTGCTCTTAGGCTTAGAAATGGAGATGAGCATGAACCCCCAGAATCAATACAACTAGACTTAATGTCAAGGGAAAACCTTTACCTTTACTTATTTGGGACCAACAAAGAGATTTAAATTTAAGAAGATAGTGGATTACACCTTGAAGTTTTGAACAATTGAATCAATGGCTGAACAGCCAAGAATGAAAGGTCCACAAATACCTCACTTGCCTTGCAGACATTTTCATTGTTCTGGGTCCCTTCCACACAGCTGAATAAAGTCTCGCATTATCTGCTTTGAACTGGAATATATGACAGTGTGGACTCAGATAACCTGATTCAAACAGATATTGTTATGATTGAGCCTCATGGCTCTGCTTCTGGCAGACGTGGACGTAAGACTCCTCGAGAGTCAGATACTCTCGAGGAGCGAGAAAGAAAGAGGTTGCGAGATATCTTTGCAGAACCATCTGACGAAGAATCTTTTAAGGGGTTCACGGAGAGAATGGAGGAAGAGCTGGTTAGCTCGGAAGAGGATGAGATGGATTGGACTCGGGTAAGGGAGGAGTTGGGTGCCACTGGCAATAATGGGATGGAAGATGAATGGGGACCTTCAGGATTAGACCCATGGACAAGCTGGAGGGATGGGACGGGATCCACAGCTGGGGATGCTGTGGGGCGTAGTCAGAGGTGTTCCAGCTCTGATGAGGAAAGTGATGAGGAAACGCCCGGGTTAAGGAGGGCAGCTGATAGTGATGAGGATTTGTAACTGGCATAAAATGAGGTTTGGGAGCAATTGCAAATTGCGTTGGGCAAGGTAATCTGGACGAACGCTTGGGATCTGTGTGGGACGCTTTCCTGAAGACTGGTGTGTTTTCGTGTGCTGATACGTAAGTTGTTTTGGAATTTGGGTTCAGACGGCGGGAGGAATTGTGTGGGCTTTTGTTTGTGCAAAACCTCTGCTTAATCTCAATAGCTTTGACCTTCCGTCGTCTTCTTGACGGACGCCATCTGCTACTCTGGATTTACGGACTGAAAACTGACTACGGGCTCGCTTTCTCCTATTGGACTTGGAAAACTGCAAACGTCTGATTCTGCCTCTCGACCTTCGGAACGAACTGGGACTACGCTACTGCTTCAATCCTTGGCTGCTGAGTTTGTATTGGAAATTTGCCTTGCTGTGTGAAGGAGTGACTCCTAGTTACTCAAAACATAGTGCTGGCAGCAGAGAGGCATCTGCTGCCAATTAGTTGCATTCTTTTGAACTCTTTGCTTCCCAGCTTCTGTTTGTTTATCCCCAGGCTGAAGCAAGCTGTTTTGATTTTACCCGGATTAAACTCCGGTTTAATCCGGTTTATCTTTTGAACGTTTTTCTTGCCCCTTTTTGTTTTTAAAGGCTAAAGTTGCCTTGCCCTTGTCTTTTACGGGCATTTTGAGTTCTGTAAATCCAATAAACTCTGTTATCTTTGATCTTGTGGCGTTCTGTCCTTGACAGATATTGTGGGATTTTCTGCCTTAATATTCTGGGTTATATGGAAGTGTGGAAGGGCCCTGGTCAGTGGGGCAGAAATATTAGGATTTTTCAGAAGGATTGATGGTTTTCCTTGGAAATTATTATACAGGGGATTTAAATGAAGGCAAATATATAATTCAGACTTTAAGATAGTTCATTTCAATGAGCTTACAGACATAATGGGTGAGAATCCATGTTCGCAAATGTTGACAGTTCCTAATAAATGGGGATTTTTCAAAGATGGAACATTAAAAGAACAGTTGCAATCAATTTCAATGATAAAGAAAAAGTGGGATGTAGAGACCATGTGTAGAGACAATTATGAATTTCTAAGAGGGGATAGTGAGAAGCCTATTTGTATAATCCTTGTTTGCCTCAGTCTTTTTCCAAAACAAAACAAAATGCTTAGTGTTTTATTTTTTTGGGAAAAAACAAATTATGCAGTAAGGGCCTTCTGCCCAGAGTAGGTAAAGATGTACTATGGGAATATGTATTTGAAATGAATTCAAATTTCCAAGGCAGATCCAAGAGTGGTGAAAGAATCTGTAGATTTAATCTGAAAGCTACTGTGAAAACATCTCAACAATTGTTTTCACAGAGAATGGTGAATAGTAGCCACATTTTTGAAATGGGGAGGAGGACTAGACAGCTTGATGTCAATAGCAAGAAACATTCTAAATCAGATCATCAAACAGTCTGTTAGCATTTAGAAAGGATTATGAAGAACTAGCTTGTGTTATTCAAAAACAAGTTATGCTCAACTAATTCTTTCTCTTTTGATAAATGTCACAAGGTTGGTCATAGAAATGCTGTTAATTGATTTTATTTTCATTCAATAAGACTTTTGATAGTCCTTGATGATATTTCATGCAAACAAATTGCTAAAAATATGGATGGGATAGTGCTGTTGGAAGCTGGGTTTGTAACCAGTGATGGAAAAAGTACCCACCAATGGTTGTTTTTCATCCTAGACAGAAGATACTAGTGGAGTGCAACAGATTACTCACAGGGCTTAGTGTGAACTCAGGTCTTTAAGCAGAGATTGGATGACCATCTCAAATAAGTTATTTAGCTGCTTATCCCTACATAACAGACATTTGGACTATGTAGCCACTATGGTCTGTTCATGTTCTATGATCCTGTGTTGTTTACTTATTACAATGATATCACTAACACTAGACAAGAATTGATAGCATCCATTTCCTTGCAAGAATTGATAGCATCAAAGTATAAAGCATTGTATTCATAGGAATAAGAGAGTATCTCTCTTGTGATTCTTCTGATCCCAAATATAAAGAAAACACTTTTCAGCCTTCATCATAGATGGCCCAGATTACAGTTCATTTAATTTTTCCTTTAGGATCAAGCAAACACCAGTGAAACTATTTAAAACGGAGCGTTTTCAATGGGATATAAACATAGAAAAAAAATCATGGGACAATAAAGAGTGATAAATGATAATGGTTAATTGTGGTCAAGGTAAATGGCTTTTATGGAATGGGTTGAAACAAAGTATTATAGACTAGAGAAAAAAAGGAAGGGTCAGAAAAAAATTTAATCAAATTTTAAGGTGAAAATTACAAAGGGAGAAAGGCCTGATGGTTTTCACTTACAAGAAATTAATAGAAAAACAATATAAATTGGAACAAACATTGGCCAAGATATGGAAAGAGGAACTGAACAGTAATGAGTTAGACACTGAACACTGGATCAATTCAATCAAAAATATCCAATATAGAAAGACCAGAGAAACACAAAGATAAATATTGGCCAAATGATATAAACCTCCAATTAAATTAGCTCATGTGACTAAATCAACCACAAAATTATGTTGACAAAAATGCAGAGAAATTGGTTCCTATATGCTTATGTGATGAGAATGTGACAAAGTACAAAAGTTTTATAACTAGATAAAGAAGGAATTGGAGGAATTATTAGGACATCAAATGGAGTTCAATAAAAAAGAATTCTTCATGCAGAAAGTAGATAGGAACAAAAACATTAAAGATTGGGCAGAAATTATAAAATATATGATAGTTGCCACCCAAACAGCTGTGGTGTTGGGCTGGAAAAAGGATAGAAATTGGGAAGTTAAAAATGGCATGAATATTTAGCAGATTTCATGCTTCAAAACTACAGTCTCAAAAGGAGAACCAAGTACACAACAGGCTGAATCAAGAAGACATGGGATCTGAAATAGGAAGACTGATAGAGTAAAAAAAAAAAGGAAACTACAAAGAACTGAATCATACACTCTCCACGATTGATCAATTAAAATAATATTTGAATGAAGGGAAGTACTGTTCTCGGAAGATGGCAGGAGGGGGGGGGGGGAGGGCAGAAATATCGATGGGCACAAGTGAGTGGTGAATGTGGATTCAGCAATGTTAAGAAAATTAAGAGAATAATATTCTGTTTGTATTATGAAATGGTTACTTTATTTCATGTCAAAAGCATTGCATAATAAATAAGTTTAAAAGTGAGGAAATAAAAGAATCACAAACAGCTAAATAATTTTAGACCAAAAGCAGGAAACAGCAACCACATTATCTGTAGCTTTAAACAACAACTCCTCCGTACATGAGGCAGGACATCATGGGCAAGCATACATATGAGGGGTTGTTTGTTCTACTCCACAGTCACACAAGATGGAGGATTCCTCCAGGTAGTGCCATCTTGCCAAGTTGTCTTTTGATCTGCCTACTCCTCTTCTTAGTCTGTTTAGGGACTTCCAAGTTGCCCATTCTTGGTTTGCCCCTGGAGACAGACCTTCATGGGGGGCCATCCAGTTGGAATTGCCTGGTTTCGCTGCCCAGAGGGATACTCTTGCTGTTGCTGGAGGAACATTAAGAGGAGTGGTGGTTCTCATGCAGCTTTTCCTTGATTTGAGTCTGATGGAAGCTGATAGTCATGCAGTGGGTGGCTTTCACAATGTTCGACCTTATTTCTCTCAGTTAGTAGCAATTCCCATTGCACATAAGGGGGGCAATGCCAGCTAACTTGTAGTTTATCAACAGGTGTAGGTTTAAGGCATCCTGTGATTATTCTGCATGTTTCGTTCAGTGCTATGTCCACCTGCTGCTTTGCATGGGCAGACTTGTGCCAGACAGGGCAGGCATACTCAGCAGTTGAGTAAGACAAGGCCAGGGCTGATGTTCTTATTAATTGTGGGTCTGCACCCCATGCACTGCCAGTAAGTTTACATAGAATCTTGTTGTGTGCAGCTACTTTGTGCTCGGTGTTCATGCAGTGTTTCCTATATGTTAGTGTTTGATCTAAGGTGGCATCGAGATATTTAGGATGGAAACAGTGTTCAAGTTCTTGGCCTTCCCAAGTAACTTTCAGTTTCTGTTGGCTTCATGGTTATGTAGGTGGAAAGCACACACTTGTGTCTTGAATTTGACATTATTTTACCCGTGTTTAAAATTTAAAAATATGGGAAAAAATCCCAGGAAGTTTTGGCTGTCTTCATTAAGCCTTTCCTGGACAAATCTTACAAGAATCAACATTTGATCACTGTGAAATCTTTAATTAGCCATTATAATTAGCTGCATATTGCTAACAGCATGTACACTATAGCTCTAGTGAAAAAATCTTCCCTGATAAAGAGAAATACTGTGGGAGCAGCAACAAACAATAAGTGGCAATTGCCTCATTTAAGGGTTAAGGGAATATTCTTTTTCACACCCACACACCCACAAATTATTGCATAGCTCTAGTTTCCCCATGAGAAAATAAATCCACATTACTTGACTCATACTTAGTGTAAAATGGGATAGCTTATCCATTTTCAATAGCTAGATGGACACTTTTAAGCTGCCATTATTAAACCAATGTAAGACATAAACTGACTTAAGCTCGGTCATATGAGCTGCTTTGCTATGGAAGCATCTCACAGAAATGAGTGCTATATGTCCCAGTGTGATGGCATAGCCAGCACTTGTCACTTGTCAGTGTGAGAACTCTCATGATTGTGTTGCTTACAGGACAGAAATGCAAAGGAATTTATGCTATACAGGGGTGTTGAGCTGAACTACCTATTCCATACATACTAAAACAGATGGCATTTCCAGACGCAGTTCCCAGATGAAAATCTGTATTTTTCTATGTACCTTTCTAGAAAATATATTCCGTGAACAATACAAAACAAGTGCTTCCCAACTTATGACCCAGATATTTCATAGCATTAAAACAATGTGGTGCAACATATCATTCAGTTGATCAGACATTTTGGTGAATTTTTTATGAAGCCATTCTATATTTGTGAATACAATTTTCACTTTTGTATGATGATCTACACTGATTCAGGGAAGTTATGTAATCAAGAGTTCCAATATTGTTGTAAAGATTAAATCAGCTGTAATATTCCACATTGCCAAAGCAACTCTTCATAGCAGATTCCTTTCAATCCTAGAAGTTTAGCAAGCACTAATTCTATGGGTCAACAAAAGCTTAGCAAAGCTCAGAAATCTGGTTTTTTAATCTAGTAAACACCAACTGCCTGAACACAACTCTAAATGTATACAATAGCTAGTATCACTAAGCCATATATATGTGCATATCTCACAAATTCAAAAGAAACATCAGTGGATGCATCAGTGGATGCTGTGGAGGCAAGCGAGGAGGTATTTTACGGCACCATAAAAAGGAAATACCAGAAATGCTGGCTATTAAAGAACAGGAGGAAAGTTTGTGATCAAGGGCTCATGATCATAGTGGATGAATCAACAATACCCCCCTGTGGTCAGAATTGAGCACAACCTCCAGGATGCCGAAGTTGGAAAAATGTTGACATATACCACTATCTGTTGTCTGTCCTGTATGTCTAACAGCATTGAATGTTTGCTGTGTATATGTTATGTGAGCCACCCTGAGTCCCCTTCAGGGTGAGAAGGGTGGAATAGAAATGCTGTAAATAAATAATTTAATTAGTACCCAGATGAATGAGACAGAGACACTGATGTATTGATTTGATTTCCATAGTGTGGAAACTGGAAGCAGTCACCTCAATTATAAGATTAAGAAAAAGTGAATAATTTACTTGTTAGATGTTATAGACCGAGTTATTCCACAAAATCTAAGTATGCTGTTGTTTAAAAAAAAACTTGAGTTCACAGAAACTGGAATTGTCAATCTATTGTATCAATTATGAAAATATTTAATTTTTTACAAAAGCTAAGACAAGAATATGATTACCTACCTATTTATAAAACAGCCTGTGGAGACAATATTGTGCCAATTTCCAGTCAATGGAGGCTTATGGACTCCAGTCTTATTGGGGTGGTGAATACCCTCTGAGTTTTAGACTGAATTTTGAAATAGATATCCAAGGTGATGAATCTCATTTAGGGATTCAGTTGAACACCTTGGGAAACTCTTTTAAAGTTCAGACTAACAATCTCATCACATGGGGGTAAAATCAGCATCCAAGGACTCTTTCACCCCGACTGAGGTATGGTGGCTGACGCCAGATATCACATGATGACATGTGACTTCCGGTGAAGGCCACGCCCCCAACCGGGATAAAAGCATAATTGAACACTTTCACCCCAACATGGGAGACTTCCCATGTTTTGCTGGCCTTAATGGATGGGGAAAATGTGATGGGTAAAGCATTGTGTGAGGGAGCTGTATGCAGGGTGACCGATTTGCATCACTGCTCCCTCTTTCCTTGCCAGAAGCCAGGTGAAGTTGAATGCTTCACCTGGCCTTTCTGATAAAGTTGCAAATCCAGAGAGCATTCCCTGCCACGCATGCATAAATATACTGACAGTGAAGTCACTAGCTAGCAATAATTTTAGTATGGTTCCAAACCCAATTCACTTGTAATAAACTTTAAAGCTACAATATCATTACACGTCGTAATTTTGTTCTCACTGTTCACAAGAAAAAGATAAAATACAAAATGCTTCCCATTATCTTCAGGACCAGAAATATCTTTTCTGTCAGTCTCAAGAAACTTCTCACATTTACAAGATTTTTGTGCAAATCCTACCAGTCACGCAAATTGCATGAATGTGAAATGTGTATATTTATGCTGTTATGCTGCACAAATTTCTTACAATTAGGAGCATCAAATATTTTGTTTGCATTTTCTATCAATTAGAATTTCAGGGTGTGATTTGTACTTTGCTTTACAAACAGAAAAGTGAGACAATTTTGTGCAAATTCTAAAATTATCACTCAAGGTTAAATTGTTCTTGCCTTATTAATGAGCTGGAGGAAAGTCCTTTTGAAGAGGTTCAATAGCATATTGAGAAAGTTTTTCTGTCAATATTCTTTTAACGATTCTCACTCAAGGCCTCTTCCAAATTACTTGAAGTCCTACTCTAGTTTTAAGTTCTAGATGTGGCCTAATGGAGATGACCAGACATAGGCTTTCTCAATAATTAAGCCAAGGTTCTGGAACTCTCAAGTCCCATTCAATTTATGGCAGTGCCATCAATGAGAGACCTCCAATCATCCTATTGTCAGCAGCCCTATTCAGCTCTTTCAGACTCAGAGCTGTGACTTCCTTCGCTAAGTCTATACATCTGGGATGTGGCCTTCCTCTTTTCCTACTGGCTTCTATTTTACAAAGCATTATTGTCTTATCTGGGGAGTCATGTTTTTTCATGGTATGGCCAAAGTACAACAGCCTCAGTTCAGTCATCTTAGGTTCTAGGGAGAGTTCATCCTTTATTCTGTCTAGGAACCATTTATTTGATCTTTCTATCTGTCCATGAATTTTACTGGCTCAGATAAAGTGTGACCGAATTTCATTGTCATCATTTGGCATGCGGCAAAATTAGCTCTTTCACAGAGCCATGGCTTCTTTGATGCCCGGATGAGTTCTTCCAGTATTTTTATGTTTGTGTTATGTCTGTATATTTTTGAGTTTTCTGAATCCTATTTTTGGATTATCCTTCTTTTCTAGATGTGTAGATAGACAGAAAGACCAACAGAAAAAATCGAGAGAGAGAATGCCAGTTGTTTTGGAAAAAAGGCACACAGTTTTAAATGTCCAAACAATAACAAAACTCCAAAACTTTCAACTTCAGATACTTGATGTCTTTGTTACTTTTAACAATATTCCCACTGCAGTATACTTAAAATATAGAACTAAAAAGAAAACTAAATTAATTTTGAAAGGTTATTGTATTCTTGTAGTATTTTATAACATGAAAGAACCCTTGACAGTTCTGAACATACCTTGGTCCCAGAACATTAAAAAGTAATAACTTGATTTTATACTATGACATTTTTACACACACCTCAAGGGACATAGGCTTTTAAAGTGTGGTTCATAATGACAGTCATTAATTTTGCATTACAGCATATGGTACTAGAACATAGAGGACAAGATACTAGCCTAATGTAGATTATCAAGAAGTTGAGGGGATATTTTAAATTTATGCAGAATTAAGTTTGGTTGTCAGTTAGTTGCCCTGTTTTACATTTGTGAATGGCCTCTGGAATATATATATATATATCTCAAGAACTTGCACATTGCAATTGTGTGATATAGTAAAAATCTATGTTGAACATTTGATTCCAATAATATATAAACAGTGACATTTTGAAAGGCTGTAAGTAGTTACTCTATTGTATTATATTATTGTACAATACTGTACAATAATTAATTATGGTATAACAGCAAACAAAGATGTGCTTTATTTATTAAACTTAAAGCTCTGCATTTTGGTATATTGCTAGTAGTTACAATGTGGCCAGATGCCTTGATAACACTCTTGACTGAGTGCACTTCTAAGGGGACTTCTTCACTCTCTCTTCTTGAATTTCTTTTTATCAAAATGGAAACTACACATTCCTTGTGTGATAACAGATAGAACATTGGAATATGATATGAGGGACAAGTCTAATGCATATAGCATAGAAATAGTGTTGGCTTCTTGTTGAGTATTTTTGTCATAGACTTTTGTTGCCGAATTGCTAGCCCTGCATGTTTTTATAATAACTTAATTAAATGTTGGTTTTATTGGTTGTTCGGGATGCAACCCTGGCCTACTAAGCCAGAGTCTACCCCACAGTGTGTTGTTAAACCACTGAATCCAATGTGCTATCATTCATGAACATTTGTTGTAACTATCAAGCTGACTTCATTTTATGGTGACCCTGTGAATGGTCCTGTTCTAGTTCTGCCACTTCTGGGTATTTTTTTCTTCAATTGAGTCTATTTGTGTGACATGCATTCTTCCTCTTTTTCTACTATCTTTTACCTTAACAAACATGGACTTTTCTAATAAGTTTTGTCCCCTCATAATAACTCAAAAGTATAATATTCTAATTTTTAAAAAGTAAAACTCCTTCTCCATTAAAAAATAAACATCTTGGGAAAAATATAAAAACAGATTTTTCCAGAAAACCTCACTTTGGATATCACCCTTGGAAACGATACAAAGGAGGGAACTAGCCTGGGAAAAATGGCCAACATATAAAGAAATTCTGCACAATTCAAATGGAAACTATATTTTAGAAGAAGAAATAAATAAAACCTATAAGAACATATCCTGGTTCCAATACAGACAACTTAAATAATACTTTAATAAAGACAAGCTAGCAGGGTTCATGGGAAAAGAATCTATATGGGATAAGATAAGCCTTGTTTCTAACTGGAGCCCAATATTGGGAGCGGTCAACTCTCCTGTTTAAGGAGCTCCACTGGTTGCTGTTTACCTTCCGGACCCAATTCAAAGTGCAGGTGATTACCTACAAAGCCCTGAACTGTTTGGGACCCACCTACCTTTGTGATCGCTCTCCCCCTATGAACCTGCATGATCTCTTCAGTCATTGGGGGAAGCCCTCCTCTTGCTTTCACCGCCGTCACAAGCACGGTTGGTGGGGACAAGAGAGAGGGCCTTCTCTATAGTGGCCCCCTGGCTCTGGAACTCACTCCCTAGGGAGATCAGACAAGCCCCCACCCTGATGGCTTTTCGGAAGAGCCTGAAAACTTGGTTTTTCACCCAGGCCTTTGGTTAAGATCACCCATCCCCATCATAATCATAATTATATTCCTCGACCTTTTATATTGGTCGTACTTCTCCTGGTTACTTGATATCGGCTCAGGGCTCCCCTCATCCCAGATTGACTTCAAACGAACTTGTAGCACTTTATTTAGCACAGAAGCACAGAAGTGAGAAGGCAAGCACAGAAGTGAGGAGGCAAGAAGTCAGCTTTTCTCCTTGCTTTAGGTAGGCCCTGTCTGAGATTGCATTTAAAACAACTTGAGGACCGTATTAAGACCCTTAAGGACATTCAGGAACTCGAGCTCTTATTAGACACGGCACAACACACTGTTCTAGATACGTCACCTGCATCACACCAACACTACCATGATCAGGAACTTTATGGGGAGATCAACTCAAATGTAGACAACTCTCAGGCTTGGAAGGAGGTCACTCGTAGAAAGAGACAAAGACCACATTCACACTTACACAATCATGCAGATGTTCCATCCCCAATGGTAGACCAGGAGCAACAGGAAAATCCTTGGGAGAGGGATGGGCTCTTTGACGCATCTCAATGGATTGTCATTGACGAATGCACTGGGGATGTTGAGGAGGAGGACAACACTTTACACCTACACAATCCACTTCAACAGGAACACTTTTCAGTGGACCTACACACTATCTTGCACAAAAGAGACCCTGTCAATCCTCAAAGGAAACAGGTCTTGGTAGTAGGCAACTCCCTCCTTAGAGGAACAGAAGCCAACATTTCCAGACAGGATGGGCTGGCTCAAGAAACGTGTTGCCTACCGGGGGGAAAAATACACCATGTCACTCAGATGCTCACGAGGCTCCTAAAGCCCCATCACTCTCCCCCCCTCATGTTGATTCATGTAGGAACCAATGATATGGCTAGACATACCTTTCAAAAGATCACAAATGATTTTCAAACTCTTGGTACAAAGCTAAAACACAGTAATGTACATGTGGTCTTTTCATCCCTTCTCCTTGTCATATGATGTGGCCCTGCGAGGGCCAGAAGCATAGTACAGGTCAATAACTGGCTCAGAAAATGGTGTCAGGAGGATTGCTTTGGCTTTCTCGACCATGGCCTGCTTTTCGAGGAGGCCTACTGGCAAGGGATGGGGTGCATCTCACACAAGTAGGAAAACACCTTTTTGCTCACAGACTAGCAAACTTTATCAGGCGCACTTTAAACTAGGTCAGCCGGGGGAGGGGGACAATAGCCTTGCGAACAGTATTTTACCCAAAACCACAGGGAATCGCCATAAGGCCAAATGGAGGGTTGCACAAACACAACAAGGACCAATTACCAAGAACACAATAATTCCAAAGAAACAGCTCAGGGGTAGGTCCCAGGGGCTTACATGTCTTTGCACTAATGCACAGAGCATAGGGAATAAAAAAGATGAACTCCAACTTTTAGCACAACACCGCACTTACGATGTCATAGGCGTCACTGAAACATGGTGGGATGACACCCATCACTGGAATGTAGCCATTGAAGGTTATAACCTTTTTCACAGAAACAGAACAAAGGGGAGAGGAGGGGGAGTAGCCCTATATGTCAAAAACATTTACGTTGCAGAAGAGATGCAAGATGGCAATCCGGGAAACCAACTTGAAAGCATCTGGATAAGAATCAAGGGAACCGAGACTCAAAATGATCTTCTCGTGGGTGTCTACTACAGATCTCTGAACCAGGATGAAGAACTTGGTGAAGCCAGCTGACCAAAGAGGCACAAAGAAGAGATATAATAGTCATGGGTGATTACAATTATCCTGATATCTGCTGGAAAACATACCCGGCCAAGAGTACAAAGTCCAACAAATTCCTCACTTGCCTTGCAGAAAATTTTATGGTCCAGAAGGTAGAAGAGGCAACAAGGGGATCGGCTACTCTTGACCTCATCCTAACAAACACAGAGGACCGGATCAATGCAGTTGAGGTGGTCGGATCCTTAGGGGCAAGCGATCATGTGCTCCTGCAGTTTGCAATACAAAGGAAGGCCAAAACGAAAAAAAGTCAAACCCACATTCTGGACTTTAGGAGAGCTGACTTCCAAAAAAATGAAGGAAATACTGAGCGGCATTCCATGGATGCCAATAATAAAAGACAAGGGAGTCAAGGATGGATGGGAGTTTTTCAAACGTGAAATACTCAAGGCGCAAACGCAAACAGTGCCAACAAAGAATAAAAACAAGACAAGTGCGAAGAAGACAGAATGGATGTCCAAAGAACTTCTAACTGGTCTAAGACTCAAAAAAGACATGCACAAGAAGTGGAAAAAGGAAGAAATCAACAAAGAAGAATTCAAACGAATAGCCAACTCCTGTAGGGAAAAGGTTCGCGAGGCTAAAGAGCAAAACGAGCTTAGGCTTGCCAGAAACATTAAAAACAATAAAAAGGGCTTCTTTGCTTACATTGGTAGGAAAAGGAAGAACAAGGAGGCAATAGGGCCTCTGCAAGGAGAAGATGGGGAAATTCTGACAGGGGATAGGGAAAAGGCAGAACTATTTAATGACTTCTTTGCCTCAGTCTTCTCACAAAAAGAAAGCTAGCCTCAACCTCAGCAATATGGAGTGGATGAAGGGTTGGGGGAAATCCAACCCCAAATAGGGAAAGAAGTCATCCAGGAATACCTGGCTGCTCTAAATGAATTCAAGTCTCCAGGGCCAGATCAACTACACCCAAGAGTATTGAAGGAACTAGCGGAAGTTATTTCAGAACCACTAGCAATCATTTTTGAGAGTTCTTGGAGAATGGGAGAAATCCCAGCAGATTGGAGGAGGGCGAATGTGGTCCCTATCTTCAAGAAGGGAATAAAGGATGACCCAAACAACTACCGTCCGGTTAGCCTTACGTCGATACCAGGCAAAATTCTGGAAAAGATAATTAAGGAAGTGGTCTGCAAACACTTAGAAACAAATGCGTTTATTGCTAATAGTCAACACGGATTTACCAAAAACAAATCATGCCAGACTAATCTGATCTCTTTTTTTGATAGAGTTACAAGCTGGGTAGATGCGGGGAACGCTGTGGATGTAGCGTATCTGGATTTCAGTAAGGCCTTCGACAAAGTCCCTCATGACCTTCTGGCAAACAAGTTAGTCAAATGTGGACTAGGCAAAACTATGGTTTGGTGGATCTGTAGTTGGTTAAGCGAACGAACCCAAAGGGTGCTCACCAATGCATCATCTTCATCTTGGAAAGAAGTCATGAGTGGAGTGCCGCAGGGTTCCATCCTGGGCCCGGTTCTGTTCAATATCTTTATTAACGACTTAGACAAAGGTTAGAAGGCACAATCATCAAGTTTACAGATGACACCAAACCGGGAGGGATAGCTAACACTCCAGAACACAGGAGCAGAATTCAAAACGATCTTAACAGATGAGAGAGATGTGCCGAAACTAACAAAATGAAGTTCAACAGGGACAAATGCAAGATACTTCACTTTGGCAGAAAAAACAAAATGCAAAGATACAGAATGGGGGACGATGCCTGGCTCGACAGCAGTACGTGTGAAAAAGATCTTGGAGTCCTCGTGGACAACAAGTTAAACATGAGCCTACAATGTGATGCGGCTGCTAAAAAAGCCAATGGGATTCTGGCCTGCATAAATAGGGGTATAGCATCTAGATCCAGGGAAGTCATGCTACCTCTCTATTCTGCCGTGGTCAGGCCACACCTGGAGTACTGTGTCCAATTCTGGGCACCACAGTTGAAGGGAGATGTTGACAAGCTGGAAAGCATCCAGAGGAGGGCGACTAAAATGGGTCTGGAGAACAAGCCCTATGAGGAGAGGCTTAAAGAGCTGGATATGTTTAGCTTGCAGAAGAGAAGGCTGAGAGGAGACATGATAGCCACATACAAATATGTGAGGGGAAATCATAGGAAGGAGGGAGCAAGCTTGTTTTCTGCTGCCCTGCAGACTAGGATGCGGAACAATGGCTTCAAACTACAGGAAAGGAGATTCCACCTGAACATCAGGAAGAACTTTCTCACTGTGAGAGCTGTTCGGCAGTGGAACTCTCTGCCCCTGACTGTGGTGGAGGCTCCTTCTTTGGAGGCCTTTAAGCAGAGGCTGGATGGCCATCTGTTGGGTGTGCTTTGAATGAGATTTTCCTGCTTCTTGCAGGGGATTGGACTGGATGGCCCATGAGGTCTCTTCCAACTCTACGATTCTATGATTCTATGATTATATTTATTTTTTGAATTCGCAACATATAGTGTGCACTTTGCTGATCTACTATACCGCCTCACTGTTTTTGAATAAGTGTTTTTTTTTTATTTTGGTTAATGTGTTACTACTGGTAGATTGTTATTGTTTTGTATTTGATATTTCTGTGAGTTGCCCCGAGTCCCCTTCGGGGGAGATGGAGGCGGGATACAAATAAAATTATTATTATTATTATTATTATTATTATTATTATTATTATTATTATTAGATAATTCAATTTGAAATTACGAAAATATATAAAGTTTTATTGAATTGGCCAACAGAAACTGAAATAGTAAAAGACTGCATGACAAAATGGGCCTAGAATGTAAGCCTGGCCATTCAATAAGAATGGAAGATTGGGAAAGAAATTGGAACAAGAGACTGAAATATGTCTACGCATATGACATAAAGAAGAACTGGTACAAAATGATGTACCGTTGGTATATTACCCCACAAAAATTGGCAAGATGTTGGAAATGTTACAGGACAAGTGTTGGAAATGTGAATCCCATCATTTTTCCACATGTGGTGGACTTGTAAAATAGCAAATAGCTAATGGAAAATTATTTGAAATAAGAAAGATCAGAAACAGAAGCTTAATTACAAAGAGAACATGAATAAATGGGTGATTGTGAAATAAAAAGGAAAAAAAATATGGACAGTTAAAACCTTGATGGAAGAGATCGGATGTCAACAAATTTCCCCTAGTCTTTTTGATCTTATCTTTTCTTTTTTTGATTTTTTTAAATTTTTCATTTGTTTCCCTTTTTTAAATTTTTTTTAATGTTTACACTGATATTCTGCTCTCTCTTAATTCCTACTATTCTTAAACTAATATGTTCCCCCACTTTTCTTGTAAAAAGAAAAACAATTTCTCTATCTTATTCTTCTAGTTACTCTTTATTCTCACTAAAAATGATATTAAAAAGTAAACATCTAGTGCCCACCTTGTTAAAGATGGGGGCTACATAGATTAGTAGCAATAATGTCATAGAGAAACATGTCATGGGAGATTACCTTGCAGAGTTATCATGGAGCATGAGTAATGCTTTCCACTGGTACTGATGGGAAATAGAAAACCAACAAATGGGAAAATGTAATGAATACTTATTTTGGGATAAAAAGATTAGCACTCGATATGGCTCCAATTTGTGTGATTTCGTACAGGTATTAAAAATGGGGAGGAAGGAATGATTAGGTAAGGTGAGAAACAACTGACCAAACAAAGAGGAAATGTTTGTTAGCACTTTGAGATTGGCAAGACAATTTCAAATGAAAATCAGCAAGGATGCGTGTAAGATAATTACTTTTGGAACAAATGATATTGTTTGTCCATACACTTTATTTGTTTAAGTTAATGGTGCAAGAAAATGTATCTGTATATTCTATGCTTCCCCCAGCACAATCAATGAAAATATTTGTTTAATGGATTGGAGTGTTGAGACTTCTTTGAATCATACAGAATATTAGAGTACATTAAAAAAGAGTGTAAAATAGATTTCCATCCGAAATAATAAAGAAGAAGCAGTGAGATACACAGTGTACAGGGCGGGGTAGGTAGGTAAGTATTTGACTGTTTAGCAATATACTGCAAAAACTGAAAAACAATTATAAATGTCATTGGAACCAGAGGACATAGGAATACATTTTTACTCTTTTCAGTAGGCTTTAGCACACTTCACATTCGGGAATCTCATAATAATGGGAGATTGTAGCACATAATAATAATAATGAAATTCGAGGTATACTGCTGGTCTTGTTCCCAGTTGACGAGAAATTACTGAAAGCTTTCTACAATTGCTCACATATATACTGCCACATTACCTCATGGAAAGCTGAAAGGTTATTCAGCTATATTATTTGCTGCAAGTGGCAGCTACACTAGTACATGGATATCTAACGTGCCAATAGAATGCCCACCACCAAGTTAACTCAATTGATTGTTGTGAGCTAATATACAATATTGTTGTCCACCGACATTCTATTTTACATTATTAAGTTAAGAATAGAGTAACTGCTTTGGGAGACGATGATCAGGCATTCAGGCAAAGTGGTCAGTCCAGTGAAGTTGATGGCAGAAGAACAGCGCTTTGATGCTAGTGGTCTTTAATTTTTCCAGAATGTTGATGTTTGTTTGCCTGCCTTGGATTTTCAGGAGTTTTTGAAGGCAGTGCCAAGAGGAAGGTTATGTGACCACCTTCCACTAGCAAACATATGTTCTCATTGTGACAGACCATGCAGATCCAGAAAAGATCTCACCAGTCACTTGTGGACCCTCTACCATGGGTAATTGCCTATAGACAGACAATATTGACAAAATTATATATATTTATTGTTATTATTCCGCTTTATGTCTCCCAAAGGAGACTTAAAGCAGCTTAACATAAAAGCATTAGTACACAATTTAAAATATACAAATATACAAACATTAAAACAGAATTAAATATAAACAGTATTAAAAATTCATAGTTAAAACCATTTGAACATTTTCAATGCATATTCAAAGTTCATACCACAGCACCCTCCTGAATTGATCTTAAAAACCTTCTTCTTTGAAAGCCTGTCTGAATAAAAAGGTTTTAGCCTGCTGCCGGAAGAACAACAGGGAGAAGGCCAATCTGGTTTCCCTGGGCAGGGAGTTCCAGAGTCAAGAGGCAGCCACCGTGAAGGCTCTCGTTACCACCAACTGAGCTTGAGATGGAGGTGGGATCAAGAGAAGAGCCTCTCCTGGACCTGAGGTCAAAGGCAGCTCTATTCACCAGGACCTGAGGTCAAAGACAGCTGCAAACAGTTCAAGCAAAGGCTGCAAAAGTTCACAGGACACAAAACCACAAGCAGCTCAAGGCAACAAACACTGCTTTCTACTTCCAGTTCCTGCTAATGCTTCCTTGGCTCTTTGGTTGGTGCCATGTGTCCTTATGCTGGATTCCAAGAGATCTGCAGTCCTATGGGGAGTAGAGGCAGGCGTGACAGTTGCACTTTTTAATATCTGTGTCCTTTCCTGTTATATGGGACCTACAGTCTGCAAGGTTACTGCCACCACCTACTCTTCCTGCCACAGTTGTTTTACTTTATTTTTGGTGAAGCAGCTGTGGGTGAGAAGCAAACCAAAAAGTTAAAATAGTATGAATTGCTTGCAGGTTGGATGCTGAGGTAAAAGATTTTGAACCTTTCTGAAATATAGAGCAGTGAGGTAAACAATGCATTCGTGAATGTATGCCTGCACTGGACTCAGGCTCGAATCCCATTTCAGGTATACCAGTTTGCACAATTTGGGAAATTACTGGGTACCTTCTTTGCATTCATGGCCATGAAGAACCACAGGAAAGTCTCCATAGTACAAATTTAGAGAGTCTGCTCATCCCATTTTCTGTTGTGTTGCAGGTTTGAATTTGCTAATAAAGTCTCGACCAGTTTTATTCCAACACCATTGTTCTGTGTGGTCATTCCTAGTGAGAACTTAATACTTTATGAAAAGTTATGTCTCTGTCTTAAAATAGGGCAACTTGCATTATAGTATTAGGAGACTGATATTACTTCCTCTGTTAATTTCATCAAATATAAATGCCCTTGGTGTCATTTTATCATTACATTGCTGCTTGTTATTCATTATAGTTTATGTGTTTTCTTGTTTCTATGTGTGTGGTACAAATATGTTACAATGAAATTAGAGCATGTAAAAGATAGTGGCATTCATAAATGAATACTGACAATCCTAGACAAAAGTTGTAAATATCAACAATTTTTTTGGCATACAAAGGACATCTAGCTTTTTATTAACATTAAACTTTTGTGGATATTTTTAAAATGTTTGGAGCATTCACTAAATGCTCTATGTGTATATTCCAATATGTAAATTTAAAACTGTATATTTTCTTATTATGTATAATTTTGTTTCATTATTTATAAAATCAATTCTCATTGCGTCAACAACTACCATAGCCAAATGAATTGTGGTAGCATGACATAAACTGTTATTTGGTAAAGCAATGAAATAAATTTCAAATGATATACTTTTAGTACTGGTTTAGTCTTTTTAACCCAGCCTAACTGGACCCTACTTAAATGGCTGTAATAACATTATGTCTTAAACATACTGATAGATACAAGAAAATCAACTGTGCCACCCCCAAGCTCACCGATTCATTTTTTTTTCATATTCAGGTCTAGTACCTGATATTTTGATAAGATTAATGATGACTGAAGAAGATTAATATTTTGATAAGATTAATGATGACTGGCTCTATAGAAGCCAAAGAAGTGCATATTGTCTAGGAGACAAAAAGTTACCATTCCCCTCCTTGTTTTACTCTGGTGATTATTTATGAAAAGTAATTTTATGAGATGCCTGTCATTTGTTTTATTCATTTTGTATTTCTTTTCTGTCCTCTGAATCATGTTCATCATCCCCATTTGTCAAGCATACAGCCTTCACAAATGTAAATCATCCAAGGAATGCATGGGCTTCAGGAGAGTAAATCCCACAAATAATAAGGTTCATCCTCCACCATAAATTAACTGTCATACATTGTGACATTTGGCTGAATCCATTAATACTGACAGCACTGCAGAGAAGTCACAATTGAAAGACAAGAAATAAAGAAAAAGAGAGTAAGCAAAGCATGCTAAGCCAACACTGGGTCAACAATATTACTCACTGGTACTTGGGAGCTGCTCTGCCACACTTTTCATATGTATGCCCATTACCTTTCTTATCACAAGAAGCATGAATGAATGACTGCATATATTAGGTGCAGAATGGAAATACAGTAGAGTCTCACTTATCCAACACTCGCTTATCCAATGTTCTGGATTATCCAACGCATTTTTGTAGTCAATGTTTTCAATACATCATGATATTTTGGTGCTAAATTCGTAAATACAGTAATTACTACATAGCATTACCGCGTATTGAACTACTTTTTCTGTCAAATGTGTTGTATAACATGATGTTTTGGTTCTTAATTTGTAAAATCGTACCTAATTTGATGTTTAATAGGCTTTTCCTTAATCCCTCCTTATTATCCAACATATTCACTTTTCCAACATTCTGCCAGCCCATTTATGTTGGATAAGTGAGACTCTTCTGTATAGTCAGCCTTCAACATTTGCTGGAGTAAAATGTGAAGGATTCTCACAGAAGTGGAAAAAATGTGAAGAGGATCTCTCGTTTTCAGTTACAATAGAATCTCTCTAGGTACAACTCCAGGGCAACTCTATGGTCAGTTGCTGTTGTTTTTCTTGTTGTTATTATTTATACCCCACCTTTTTTCTCTAAAAAAAGATTCAATTTAAAACTGAAAAACATACAAACATTAAAATAGAATTAAATATTAACGTTAAACAGTTAAAACCCTTAGGTTTCAGCCAGAAGTTGACCATAGATTTTTGCTGGAGGAACTAGAAAAGTTATCTCTAGGAATCTCTACATCATCCAGCATAATTCTATGGTAAACCTCTGTGAGGTCAATACTAGGGGACCTTGAGATTCTTAGAGAGACCAATTAATCAAATTTGAGCATAATAAAATCCATATAAGTTAAACCCACTCATGTGGAGGGCTGATTATACTAGACCTTGACTTTATGGCATGCCTATGAATGACCGTAGTTGTTGCTATAGAGAACCCACCCTTCTTTTCTTTACTGTTTGACATGGCTTCTTTTCAATGTTCTTGCTCTTCAGAGTTTTAGATGTGTCCAAAGGCTCCTGGAGGGAGGCTGAGAAAGTAGGTGAGTGTACAGTATTGGCAGCTGTCTGTAGTAGTTGAGAAGAGTTAGTATTACAAGGAAAATGAAAAGCAACCATCTTGTAGGCAATAGTAACACTGCCTGATATGATGTCACTATGATAAACCATTGTACAGAAAAACCTAAGTATAAAACATCTTAATAACAACAACAACAACAAGGCATGTGCGATCCATGAAAAAAATGGTTCAATACTCGCTTCTGAAGTAGGGGGCACTGGTGTTTTGTTTCTGAAACTACTTCCGAATTTTGACCCCCAAAAATTTGAAATTTAACGAATATTTGGAATATTTTAATTAATTTGTTAATGGTGGACACGCATGCGCAGTGGCCAAAAACAGCACTGGTGGGAACTTTAGAGGACTCTACCACCCTCATTTTTGAGCTACCCTCTTCAAACTTGGTACAGTGGTAGAACACATTTAACACTGCTACCTAACCAAAATACAGAACATTTCCCTTATCCTCTGATTTTTGACGAATTTTCATAACTTATATAAAAACATTTTTAATAATTGCAGAAATCTGTTCCTGGTGTGAAAGTGTTATTTCCTGTTTCATTGGGTTGTCTTTACTTTGAAAGTCATTGTTATACTTCAGAAACTTTGTTTTTGTGGCTGAAACTCAGTGAAATTGGTAGACACAGTGTCCCAGGAAACCATATTGTGCTATCATAGCACCATGTCCCTTGAGCAAAGACAAAGTACAGGCAGTGTAATAAAGTTTAGCCATGTTTCTATGACAACCAATTAGGAAATGACATTTATCACCCAGGAATAGAAATCATAGTACACTATCAAATCACTCCTGACAGAGGGCCATCAGCCTCTGAATAAGGAAATCTGTTCCTGGTTTGAAAGTGCTATTTCCTGTTTCATTGGCTTTTCTGGGTCTGAGAGTGTGTGACTTGCCCAAGTGGGTTTCCACAGCTGAGTGGGGAATCAAGCCACAATCGGAGTCCAACCCTCAAACCTCTACCTCCCTCCCTCCCTCCCTCCCTCCCTCATCCTCTCTCTAAACTTCTCATACTTCCAAGAATTCACATATGAAAGTTTGGTCAAGATAGTCAAGTGAGGACAAAAGGGCGTGGGAAATGTTAAGAGAAGAGAGGGCCTGGGACATCTGGGAATTGTAGTTTTAAAGTGGGTATAGTACTATTGGGGAAACGTCTGCTTCAGCCCAATGCTTTTTGGGAAATGTAGTTTTGTCCAGGCATATGGCTTCTCACTTCCCCTGAAATAAATGGGGAAAATTCAGAGGCTCCGTTCTCCTCCATTTTTAAAGCTATTGGGATGAAATTTTCCAGAATCACAGAAAATATTTACCACTCTTTGCCTGTAAAGTTTGATAATGTTTGACCCATCCACAGATATTTTGGGAATTTTCAAAGTTTTTAAAAAAAACATTTTTAAAAAGGCTACAAGAACAATGGCCTCACCTCTCCCTCCCTCTTCTGTCTGCCCTGATTGGCTGAGAAGCATGCCAACATGTTTGGCTTCACCTCTCAGCGGGGCTTGGTCACAGCTATATCTGAAGACATCTGAGACAGACAAAAAAAGGTGCCTTTTGATTCAAAATCGTAATATTAGGATGGCAGTGAGCAGGTGCATCAAAACACGCTTCAAAAGTGCTTTAGATTGGAATTTGATACGAATTTAACGGGCATACGAAAAATTTGCCCAACCCTAATAACAACTTTATTTTTTTATCCTGCCTCCATCTCTCCGGAGGGACTCAGGAGGCTCACATGGGGGCAAGCCCAACCAACACAGTTAAAATATTACATACCATTCATAAAAACAACATCATAATAACAAAATAGACAACACACAAAATAACACAGTAAAAAACACCATCAAGCCAAACACTGGCCTGAGTAAACTTGAAGCTGATCAATAAAATTGAGGCCTCTCAGGAGATGAACTCATTTACAAACATTTGTGTGAGATGTGACTAAACAGAAGGATAAATTCTATCATAGCAGTTGAGCCTCACTAGGATAGATATTTGTGCCTCAGCTAAAGACATGGATCATAGTTTCACTGCAATCATTGGCACTATCAGCAAATGAAGCATCTAATTTCCCATAAATTAATTGTGGCTTTACATTTGTCTAAAATACAGAACTTTTTTAGTGCTAATGTCCTAAATCAAATCAAAAATTCTAATGTACCATTTAAACAAAGTGGACTGGGCTTCACCAACTGACTAGATCTAATATATTTGTGATAAACAATTGAACTAAGACCAACATTTTTGTAAGATAATTCACATGAAAAAGAATGTTCAGGGTTGGAAAAGCAAGCAATTTAGTTTGAAAAATAAGTAAATAAGGCCATATATGCTTATGCATCTCTTGCCTGTGTAGCATTTGTCAGGAAAGCATTTCATGTTTACAAAGCTTTATTCCATGGTTAAAAGGAATGGTGTAAATGAGTGAGGATTTACTACTCTTCCCATCCAGCAAGGATTACTGCTCAAATTAATGCAGTGCTCCAGGAACAGAGGATTAAAAACTGTCAACTAAAAAAAATTCCTGCTCAAGTGAAAAAAATGTTGTGGGTTTTACTTTTGACTATTCCTATGAGTATGAAAAAAAGCAAACCTCAGAACAGAAACCGTGACTGTCATTCAAGGGCAGTAAAGTCTGTGGAGTTATTGCAAAGAGCAGATAACACCGCAAAAATTGTTTATCTTATTACTTCATGCAAATATAATATGCTTCTTGGCTCATCATTATATTTCTTCCCACACAACCCTGCCGATCTTACAGTATCTTCCTGACAAAGGAAATCAAACAAATCAAAAATATGTGTAACAAAATCTTTAAAGGTTTCACGCTGAAATGGTAGTAAGTTCTAGTACTAAAATATTCTGCAAATTACTTGTAGCATTACTGAAACAGATGGATGAAATTTGCTGTAAGACCCTGAACATGATTAAGAAAGTCTGGATGGTTTTCTTTTTTTGAAACAGTGATCTTCTGTAACCTCAAGAAACTCATATAATCTCCCTCTTTTTGTTTTGTTTAGTTTTGGTTTTTACTGCTTCATTGGTAAGAAAAAAAATATTCCTGCCTTCAGAAGATTACTTTGGAATATAGCAAAGCATATTAGCTGGGGTGATTTTCTAGAGGCCTCAGATAATCAAAATTCTGCTTTGCAACATCCTGCCATGTTTCCAAAGGAACATACAATGTTAATACTGTATTATCTGTATTGGTATTCTGTTCTCTGCCAAGAATAATTTGAAATGTTGTTCATTGCAGATTAGGGACTACCATCTTCCAGGTGGTCCATCTTAATCTCAAGACTGGTTAAATTAACAGGCATATGTATTCCTGACAGTTGTTATGAAAAGTAGAAAATTCCTTTTCTTGCCATAATTACTAGTATTTATGAGCAAGTTTAACACAAGACAAGTTACTTTTTGGACTACAGCATCCAAAATTTTACAGCCTATATGTAGCCGTACTGATCAAATGTGTCTTGGCATTTCCTTTGATAAATATCTCTATTGATCTTTCTGCTTTCTCAAGGATCAATCAAAACAGGAAAAAATGAATACTATCAATCCCTATAGACAGCCAGCACAGTATAGTGGTTTGAGCATTGGACAATAACTCTGCAGAACAGGGTTGAAATCTCCACTCAGCCATGAAACCCACTGGGTGACCATGGGCAAGTCATACGCTTTCTATCTCAATGGCCAACCCCTTTGAAAACATCTTGCTAATAAAACCTTGTGATAAATTCATCTTAGGGTCGCCATTGGTCAGAAATGACTTTAGGGAAAACAACATCAACAGCCATCAAGGAGTTATTTTTTTCTTCATTTTTATAGGTCTTGGGGCTGAATGTTTATATATTCTCCACTTTTCACCCTGTTTGCCTTGGTGTGCCATCCCTATAAAGTTCATGAGAGACTTATCCTGCACAGAATTAAGGAAAAAAATAGACTCATTTATGATCCCATAGCAAGCTGGTTTCAGGAAAGGGAAAAGCTGCACATCGTACGTGCTGAACCTGACTCAGCACATAGACGATGGTTCTGAAAGGCAGCAGATTACAGGAGCTGTCTTCATAGATTTGTCAACAGCTTATGGCATCATAAATCATTGCCTCCTCCTGAGAAAAATGTATAATATCACAAATGATTATCAGCTCACCCGCTTCATAGAAAATCTGCTACAAAACAGGAACTTTTTTGGTGAGTTCCAGGGTCAGAGAATCAGATGGTGAAACAGAAGAATGGCATGCCTTAGGGGAGCATGCTTGCTCCATCAATGTTTCATATTTGCGCAAATGATCAGCCACTGCCAGAAGAGATGAAAGTTTCTTCTATGCTGATGATTATGCCACCACCACTCAAGCAGGGAGCTTTGAAATGGTTGAACAGAAGGTGTCCAAAGCTTTAGGTGTTCTTACTGCCTATTGAAGGGAAAACTATCTGATACCTAATCCATCATCTTAAAAACAGACAAGCATCTTGAGCTCTGAGGATTACCTGGGAAGGAATCCCACTGGACCATTGCATCACGCCAAAAAACCTGAGAGTTATCTTGGACCGTGCTCTGACTTACAAGAAGCACTGCCTGACTATCAAGAAAAAAGTGGGTGCTAGAAATAATATCATACAAAAGCTGACTGGCACAACCTGGGGATCACAACCAGATACAGTGAAGACATCTGCCCATGCCCTTTGCTACCCTGCTGCTGAATACACATGTCCAAGGTGGAATACATGTCACCACATTAAAACAGTGGATGTGATTCTTAATGAGACATGTCACATTATCACAGGATGTCTATGCCCAACACAGCTGGAGAAAATATACTATTTAGCCAGTATTGCACCACCTGACATCTGCTGGGAAGTAGCAGCCAGCAATGAAAGGACCAAGGCATTCACATCTCCAGCCTATCCTCTGTTCAGATATCAGCCAGCATGCCAATGATTTAAATCAAGAAAAAGCTTCCTAAGATCTATAGATACTCTCAGGAATACCACATCAAGTGAGAGTTCAAAAGTGGCAGGGTAAAACCTGAAACCTCAATCAGTGGCTGATGCTAGGTGAGAAACTCCCTCCTGGTCACACAGAAGACTGGGAGACCTGGAAGGTGCTGAACAGACTGTGCTCTGGTACCACAAGATGCAGAGCCAATCTTAAAAAATGGGGCTATAAAGTGAAGTCCATTACATGCCATTGTGGAGAAGAGCAAACCATAGACCACTTACTACAATGCAATCTGAGCCCTACCACATGCACAATGGAGAACCTTCTTACAGTGACGCCTAAGGCACTCAAAGTGACCAGCTTCTGGACAAAGGAAATCTAGTATAATGTCAAGTTTTTTAACTTTTATATGTTATAAATTTGCTTCTGACACAATAAATAAATACCCTGTTTGTCCAGTTGCTCAGCATTGTGAAAGTGCAGATGAGTGAAATGAATAATTAAAATTGGAATAATTTAAATAATTTAATGTTTAATTTTATTTATATAATCCCAAGAATGGAATGGTACAATTGGGTGCCTCTACTGAAGCCATTTGTTTCAACAGAACAGAGAGGAAACCTTCATGTGATAAAATTACGCCTGGTCCAAGGTTTGTTTTCAAAACAATCGATACCTTGGAAGCAGTGCTGGATTTAGGACAAACAAGACCCTGTAGTAGTTTTTATGGCCCTGAAGGAGTGAGACTGCCTGCTTTATGGCACACTCCCAGAGACTCTCAACTCTTTCATTATGTCTGGAATCGCTTCAAGAACACCTTGAACATTTAAAATTGCACCACATAAGTAAAACTCATAATTTTTTTTTGGGGGGGGGAGGCATGAAGGTTCCCCCCGCCACACACAGTCAATGGGGCCCTGTCCTTAAGCACACCTGAATGCAATGGTAAATTCAACACCACTTGGAATGAATCTGAAAATTTTAAGTGGAGTGGAGTGCATTGATTCTTGCTACTCCACAATCAGGAATGAAGACAGGAGAAGTGAATTGGTTCAAATAAGGCACAATGTTGTTAAAGTTAAATTGCAGCAGTGATGCGTTAGAGATAGACAGTGCTGACTATCTCTTCCATACAAAGATATTTGCTCCTATTGTCAATCTATAGAAGGTAAACAGATCTTAATGTCACATAATGATGAAGTTTGTTGCTTTATTGTGCTTTCTCCTAGTCAGTTTCCCGAGTGGATATACAGACAGGTCCTTGTCACTTGTACTTTGCCATAGATACAGTACAGTTGCCCAGATGAAGCATAAACCTAAAATATAGTAGAGTCTCACTTATCCAACATAAAAAGGCCGGCAGAATGTTGGATAAGCGAAAATGTTGGATAATAAGGAGGGATTAAGGAAAAGCCTATTGAACATCTGTCAGGACCCAGGCTGCAGAGCACCAATAACCATACGCAGAGGCCAGAATCTATCTAATATCTTTATTAAAGAAATATATAAAGTCAATAAAAACAAGTGTAGGATATAGTTCAGAAGTAGACCTTTCAGGAAAGGTCAAATATAGTCCAGGGAAACAATGTCCAATATGAGATATTAAAGTCCAAAGTTGTAATCCAATAACCGAAACACACACTTTGCCAAGCAAAGTGAGGGGAAATAACAAGGTCCCTTAGTCCATGGAACTTGATGCAAGGCTGGAGAGCAAACTAGGTTCTTGGCAAATAAGGCTTGATTCAAGGCAGCAAGAAACGAGGAACAAGAACAGGGTCTGTGGCGAATCCGTGGCGAGGTCCGGGGAACAAGGCAGGGCTGGGACGAGAGCAAGGTCCTGGAAACTGGAGTAGCGTAGTCCACACACAATCTACTCCCAAAGTTGACGAATTGACTCCGCAAGGAATCCTTGTGGTCAAACACCTATATAGGATCTTGTTTTCCCGCCAGAGAACACTTTCTCTGGGGAACAAGAAACGAAACCTATTCTGTGTCCAGATGCAGGACTCCTTAAACTTTCCCAAGGGAAACAGACTTAATCATCTAATTGTCTGGCAGCGATCCTGGCGCTTCGGCGAGTCGCCTCCCTAGCGTGTCTATCTTGATTATAATAAAGGCGGCGAGAAAATGGGGGAGATTTCGGCTCAAGGCTTGTTTGACTGTCTTCTTGTGGGCAAACATCCTGCAGCTGCAAGGGCTCTAAATCTGGCAGAAACGGTGGGAAACCCAAATTTTCCTCTTCATCTGCCACAACAGTACTAGGAACAGGACTACATGGCCCATGAGACATCACAACATCAAATTACGTTATGATTTTACAAATTAAGCACCAGAACATCATGTTTTACAACAAATCAACAGAAAAAGCAGTTCAATGCACAGTAACGTTATGTAGTAATTACTGTATTTATGAATTTAGCACCAAAACATCGTAATGTATTGAAAACATTGTCTACAAAAACATTGTCTACTAACAAATTGACTACAAATAAAGATAGAATTGCATAAAATAAATTTACAGTAACAACATTGTCAGAAATTAAATGTATAAAATTTTCAGTCCTCGGTGTCTAGAGAAACAGCTGTGGGTCTGGGTGGGAGGCAGACTGCGTTGGATAATCCAGAACATTGGATAAGTGAATGTTGGACACGTGAGACTCTACTGTAACAGAAATAATATATAGCTTGTTATATTCTTTTCAATTGTTTAACTGTTTTAATAATTTTTACATTTAATATGAAGATTTTTTTATTGGTTAGCTCTAATATGTATTTAATGTGTTGCCTAATAGTCTGTTGAATGCAATATAGATTTATTTATATAAAACCTAAAGCAATAAAAATCTCAATCAATCTATACTGAATTTGGTATACAGTCCATACTCCAGAAAATAATGCCCGGCTGCTCACTGGAGGGAAGAATATTAGAGGCAAAGCTGAAGTACTTTGGCCACATAATGAGAAGACAGGAAAGCTTGGAGAAGAACATGATGCTGGGGAAAATGGAAAGAAAAAGGAAGAGGGGCCAACCAAGGGCAAGATGAATGGATGGTATCCTTGAAGGGACTAGCTCGACCTTGAAGGAGCTGGTGGTGGCGATGGCCGACAGGGAGCTCTGGCGTGGGCTGGTCCATGAGGTAACAAAAAGTCAGAAGTGACTGAACGAATAAACAACAACTATTAAAATATTAAATTGCTTTTTAAATCAGTACAGAACAAGTATTTAATATATGCTGGATTGTGACTCTTACCTTAATACTTTATTTGCCCTTATTCATGAACAATAAAACAAAATATGATACTCCATTCTTAGAACTGGTGGAATGTTAGGTGAATAACTTCCAGAAAGCCAGCTCTGTTGGAAAGAGAATATATTCACTGATAAACAATAATAATTTTGAGATTCCTTGCTGACATAAATTAGCTACAACTCAAGTCAATATTCAAAATATTTTAAACAAGCCAGACCTCAAACATTCATCCTATGCAGCATAATATAACCTAATAGGCAAAGTTTAGAATTAACTTTATATAAGGCCCGGGCTGTGGCGCAGGCTGGAGAACAAGCCAGCTGCAACCAGCTGCAATGAATCACTCTGACCAGGAGGTCATGAGTTCGAGGCCTGCTCGGAGCCCATGTTTGTCTTGTCTTTGTTCTATGTTAAAAGGCATTGAATGTTTGCCTATATGTGTAATGTGATTCGCTCTGAGTCCCCCTCGGGGTGAGAAGGGTGGAATATAAATGCTGTAAATAAATAAATAAATAATAAATTTTATATGAAAGTCGTAACAATCGATATGTCTGTAATTCCCGATATAGTTCCAACGACACTCTTTGCAATCCACAAATGCTTTTTCAAAGTAGAGGTCTCTAAATTCAATGTAAAATGTAACTTAAGGAAAAATTGGGTGGCAGATAGTACATATGACTATGATATTGAACTGGATTGTTTTAGTACACTGGCTATCCAATTTCCATCCCCATCAAACAGAGCCCGCCCTAGGTATTTTTCAAGTGTAGGCAAACAGAATTTTGCCCCCCCCCCCCAAAAAAAATCACTGAAAAATAAAAGCATTGGGTAAGCGAAAATGTTGGATAATAAGGAGGGATTAAGGAAAAGCCTATTAAACATCAAATTACATTAAGATTTTACAAATTAAGCACCAAAACATCATGTTTTACAACAAATCAACAGAAAAAGCAGTCTCGACTGCACCCCCATATGTTTTGCGCCTGAATCGACCGCTTAATTCGCCTCATTGTTGGACTGGCTCTGCCATCAAACTAATTTCCTCACTGATACCTTCATGAGGAACTACTTTATTACAGTCTTGTAACCTCTGAGGATTCTGTGCTGCTTTAATTCTAGAATTATGATGTTTGGATTACTGGCAGAATGGAAAATCCTGGCACCTAATTTAAGGTTTCTTTGACCAGTTAAGTCTGTCTGTGCTTCCAACATGGGATCCAAAGTGGCTCACAACAATTTTAAATAAAGTAGCTAAAAACTAATTTTTCAGAAGTTACAAACAATTAAATTATCCTTTTATTAATGAGACACATGATTTAAACAGTCTGAAACAATGTGTTGTTGAAGGCTTTCATGGCCAGAATCACTGTTGCAAATTTTCTGAGTTGTATGGTCATGTTCCAGATGGGACATTTCATCCACATCTAAGGCAGGCATCCTCAGAGGTGTGAGGTCTGTTGAAAACTATGAAAATGGGGTTTATATACCATGTTTCCCCGAAAATAAGACAGTGTCTTATATTAATTTTTGCTCTCAAAGATGCGCTAGGTCTTATTTTCAGGTGATGTCTTATTTTTCCATGAAGAAGAATTCACATTTATTGTTGAAGAAAAAAAATGAACATTTATTATATACTGTAAGTAGTTGTCATCATAAACAAGCATAACCAAACAAACTATGAATCTTATCAAGAATTTCGTGTTACTACCATTATTTTCATGTACAACAATCTATGATACGTACATTTACCAATCCTGCATGCTCTGGTGTTTTGTTCGGCAGGCATGCTTCCAAACAAAAACTTTGCTAGGTCTTACTTTCAGGGGAGGCCTTATATTTAGCAATTCAGCAAAACCTCTACTAGGTCTTATTTTCTGGGGCTGTCTTATTTTTGGGGAAACAGGGTATCTGTGGGAGAAAGAACTCTTGTTTATTTGAAGCAAGTGTGAATGTTGCAATTGATCACCTTGATTAGCATTTAATGTCCTTGCAAATTCAAAGCCTTGCTGCTTCCTTCCTCAAACAGACAAGAGTACTTTCTCCCAATCTCGACTTCCCACAGATGTATAAGCCTCACACCTCTGAGGATGCCTGCCATAGATGAGGGCAAAACATCAGGAGAGAATGCATCTGGAACATGGCCATACAGTCTGGAAAACTCACAGCAACCCAGTCTGAAACAGATTTTTAACCGAGTACAAGATAAAAGTTCAGCACAACACTTTCAAATGCCCTGATCTTTGAGCTCATTTGAATTCTTGTAGTAAGAAATAATTTTTCAAATAGACTGAACCCAAGCTATGAAGACCATTAAATGTTATAACTAACACCTTGAATTTAGTCCAGGGAGTGAAGTTTTTTTATCAGAGAAAACATACATCCTTTATAACCAGCCCCAGTGAACAGTCAGTCCACGGCATTTTGTACAGATTCAGTACCCTTATTCAGAATTCTGAAATCCAAAATATCCTGAAATCCAAAATTCTTCACATGGATAGCTGAGATACTGACAGCTTTGCTTTCTTATTAGTCAGTGCACATAAAATTACTTCTATGTGCACAATTATTAAAATTATTGTTCAAAAATACCTTTTGGCTATATGTATAAGATGCACATGAAACATAAAAGAATTTTGCGTTTAGATCTGGATCCCTTCTCCAAAATCTCTCCTTGTGTACATATTTGCAAATATAGATATTCCAAAATCCAAAAATAATCCATGATCCAAAACATTTCTGTCCACATGCATTTTGAAAAAGGGATGCTCAACCTGTATTTCCTAAAATTTCCAAATTGTTTCCAACAGTATCACATAGAGCAGACTACAGTAATCCAGATGTAACCATTGTGCAAGCAGTTATGATATCCTAAAAATGCAACTTCTGTTTGCACAAGAGGTTCTGGGATATAGGCATGTCAAACTACTCACACTAACATTCATTACATGAGACATTGGACATTATAAAATCATAGTCTAAGACATTAGTGAAACTTGTTGATGACCCTGCCTGGGAATATATAAACAGGGACTTCTTGAGTGGGAATTGCAGGACATTTTGAGTGAAGATCTTTTATTTTTGATCAACTTCTGAAGAATCTGGAAATTTCTATATAACTTTTCAACAAAAGTTGCTATAAAAGCATCTTAGCATCAAAACACAAGATATACTTTTTTCAAAGTCATGATTCTATCTTTATAGTTTCTAGGTCATGCAAATTGTCTTATATATAGGCCATGAAAATGTAATAATTATATTGGGTGGTTCTTTTTTCCAAGTTCTTTTCTTTTTGATCTAAATTATTGTGGACTAACTGTGCATCAATAATAATAACTTCCAGAATGTGCATCCATTCAATTTTGAGTTCAGACCTGCCTTGAGATTTCATCTTTGAGCATTCACTTAGGTTAATAGACTTTAAACTAAAGCCTCAGATGTGAGAATGTGGATCTTAGAGACTATACTGATTTCTAAAATAAATTCTCTTGAATTGATTTATGCTAAATGACCTTTGCCTTCTAAAACCTTACTGTAAATAATTTGGGAAGAGGGAATTCAAAGTGAATTCAGAAATTGATTTTAAAAAGTAAGAGCTCCTCCCCCTCCAAGTTTCACAACATGGGTCCTAAAAATTTAAGCACTTTGGGAATTTATTTCTTGCACTTGAGAAATCTGTGCTTTATAGTTACGTTGGGATTTCATGCACATCTCTTCACCCACATTACTATGTGTTCATTACAGTAACAGCTGCTTGAAAAATTACATTCTATAGTGAAAATGAAATCACAGAGGACAGTGGCATCTTATAAGTCTTTCTATGTAATCATAAGTGTATTTTTCGGAAGGTAAATACAATTGCTCTCATTGAGACTTGCTTCTAATTCGGTACATCACTTTCTACTGTAGCAGGAATATATAGTAATTATCAATTTTGCCCAGAAGGCCACATGCAGCATGACCAGCTGTCTTCATATGTGTGTGTGTGTATACATATACACACATACATACATACACATAGATATACACTGGACGGTTCTGAATAGATTGCGCTCTAGTACCACAAGATGCAGACCTAATCTTAAGAAATGGAGCTACACAGTGGAGTCCACAACATGTGAGTGTGGAGAAGAGCAAACCACAGACCACTTACTACAATGAAGTCTGAGCCCTCCTGCCACATGCACGATGGAGGACCTTCTTACAGTGAGACCAATGGCACTCGAAAAGGGCAGATTCTGGTCAAAGGAAATTTAATATAGTTCCAAGTTTTAAACTTTGTGGCTTTTTATACATTATAACTGTATTCTCAATTCATTTCTGAAATGATAAATAAATAAATAAATAAATAAACAAATAAAAATATGTGCATATGCCCCACTATCTGTTATACACAATAAATATACTTGAGAGAAGCAGAAATAAAGCAATAGCCTTCTCCTTGTTGCAGAGGCACAATAGAAATTGCTTCTTTCATGCTGCACGTATAGGTTGAGTATTCCTTTCTGGAATTTCAATATTTAAAATGTTCCAAATTTGAAAATTATCCACATGGCTGGCTGAGATAGTGACAGCTTTGTTTTTTGGTTGCTCAATATACATAAACTTTGCTTCATACATAAAAATATTAAAACATTGTGTATAAAGTGAGCTTCAGTTCATGCATATAAGGTCTATATGAATCATAAATTAATTTCATATCTAGACATTGGTTCCACCACCAAGATATCCTGTTATGCATATGCAAGAATTCAAAAATGCATCATAACAACAAGAACAGAAATATAGAACACTTCTGGTCCCAAGCATTTTGAAAGAGAGATGCTCGACCTGTAGTAGTAACTCGGAATCACTGTGAGAATGAGGAGATAAACTTTCTCCCCTTACTAATATTCCCAATTGCTGTTTAATGGCCATAATCAAAAGCAGTAAGTGGTGTCATAATGTAAGTAATATCATATTCAAAGATGTTAGGGTCAAAACAGGAGACCAGGTTCCATGTCCTTGGGATGCCATAGGAGTGGAACCTGATAGTATATTAGCAGAGGGTTTTTGTGGAGTCATAGGTATGAACCCTTCAGATTTCACAAAGGTGGGTCTTTATGATATTACAGTGGCAGAGAGGCAAAAGATTCATAGAAGGACTACAATTGTCAAAAGTCAGATGCCAATTAGAGAGCAAAATAGAGTTTATTAAAGCAACAGTCCAAAAAATAGCTCAACAAACTAAAAAAACTTAAAACACTTAACTTTCAGTGTTATTAAGTAGAACAAGGTGGTAAAACCCCAAAAAACAAGAACTGGCAAATAATCCGGATTAGCCAGATATAATCCGGGTTAAATTTAAAGTTCTAGAACTTGACCCAAAAGTTCACAATGGGCTGAAAAACTGAGGCACGAACTAAAGCAAGTAGTATTGAAGCTCACAAACCTTTCCCAAAACTCAAAAGTACAAATAGGAGTTCAAAACAAACAAATGCCCAAACTGAGCTAGGGAACTCCCAGTTGAGAACAGCAAAGCCAGCGAAACAGTGAGACGCTGGCGAGTTCGCAGCAACCGCCGCTGGAACATACACCAAACCAAGAGTTAAAGGAGCAGAGCGGGAAAGCGTCTTCAAGCCGGTCCGAAGTCGGGATAAACCAGCAGCGCCAAGCTGCTGCAGAAGCAAACGCCAAGCCAGGAGTTAAAGGAACAGAGCGGGAGAACGTCGTCAAACCGGTCCAAAGTCGGGATAAGCAGACAGCGTCGGTGTCAGGAGTGAAGGTAGTAGTCAGCAACAGCAGACAGCCACGGAATAGAGAATGACACCAAGCCACGGATTGAGAGCGAAGAGCAAAGCCAAGTTCCAGTCCAAGGTCCAAGGTCCGAGAGGTTGAAGTCATCCAAGAAGGTCACAACATGAAATGGCACAAAGAGCCAAAGCAACAAGGGCAAACAGCAGCTAATACAAAATAGTAATAACAGTGCAGTCCAGGAAAACCCACACACTTCCATCCCTCCGTTGCAAAATAACCCAGATTAAACTTACATCCGTTGCAAAGTCCCAGTCCAGTCTTCAGTAACACACACACAGGAAACCCAATGGCACCCAGCAACACCTTGCCACACACAAGGTATAATGGCCAAACAACCCCAATATATCCAGGTCTCCCTGGGCTTCCAAACTATCCACGCCCAAAGAGCAAGTGTCTCAACTTCTTAATCTGAATCAGAACTCCACACAGCCAATGCCCTTGGGTCAGGTGTTTCGAATTCCTCATCAGAGTCCCAATCATCCTGCCCATGCCCAACTCTATCCACACCTGTGGACCCCCTCTCACTCCTCCAAGCAGACCCCCTCTCACTCCTCCAAGTGGGATCTGCTTCTGAAGACACCCAAGCTTCCCCAGCATCAGCAGTATCCATGGGCCCCGATTCGTCCCCAAGCATCTCCGGTGCCCATGCCCAGTCCGTGCCCAATTCCTCTGTTAACACCTGTTCCCCAGCATCCATTTCCACCTCAGGATCCCCACATGAATCCTCCTCAGAAGACTCCCCATCAGTCTCCCTGACCCTTTTCCTAAACAAATCCTCCAACGAGCCCTCCTCACAAGGGTTTTTCCTTCCTCTCCTGATCCCACCACTATCATTCACAGTCTCCAAAGGCTCATTCACAACAACAATTACTTCTGGGACAGCTGCTTTTTGGAGTCAAGCAAAAGGACAAATTAGATAAATAGACCCAGAACTGAGATACAACCCAGTTTACAAGTTAACATGGTAGAGACAGGGTGAAAAAAATAACAAATGTTAATTTAGTAGCTGAGTTGAAACCATAACACAGAGAACAGCTCCAGCTGTCTCTACTATTTCTGTTAGATATTGAATCCTGTGTGGCCTAACCTACAATACAGATGCCTTAAGTTAAGAATTTGATTTGTTCCATGACCGAGCTCCTAATTCAAATTGCTCTCATCTCAAAGCGAATTTCCCATTGAAACGTATTGAAATGGATGAAAAGGAATATAGTTTCTAGATCAAGGGAAGTCATGGTGCATTTGTATTCTGCTTTGGTTAGATCTCACCTAGAATACTGTGTCCAATTTTGAGCACCACATTTCAACAGAGATCTTCACAATCTGGAAGGTGTCCAGAGGAGGGCGACTAAAATTATCAAAGTTCTGGAGACCATACCTATGAGGAGCATCTTAAAGAACTGGGTGTGTTTAGCCTACAGAAGAGAAGGCTGAGAGGAGACATGATAGCCATGTATAAATATGTGAAGGGGTGTCATAAGAAAGAGGGAGCAGACTTGTTTTCTGCTGCCCTTGAAACTAGGAGCAATGGGTTCAAATTACAGGAAAGGATATTTCACCTGTACATTAGGAATAACTTCCTGCCCTTGAAAATAGGACTAGGAGCTATGAGTTCAAATTACAGAAAGGAGATTCGACCTGAACATTATGAAGAAGTTCCTGACCGTACAAGCTGTTTAACAGTGGAACTCTCTGCCTCAGAGAGTATTGGAAGCTCCTTCCTTGGGAACTTTAAAGAGAGGCTGAATGGCCATCTGTCAGGGATTGTGCCTTTCTTGCATGCAGGGGATTGGACTAGATGGCCCGTATGGGCTCTTTCGACTCTATTATTCTATGATTCTGAATACTATTAATCATTTCCGACCACCGACCCCCCCCCCCATTTTTATTGCGCTTTTTAAATATGAAAATGTACTTTATAAGTAACAAATAATGTATAAATGCTCATTCACATTGAACAATAAAAAAGAAACCTCAACTTCAAAATGGTAGAAGCACAAAGTTGTTGGAAGAAAGCACAAAGTGAAGAAGCAGATGCATCACTTTCTTCATACTGTACTCATTCCAGGCTCTCTCTCTGTTGTGACTGCGCCTTCGGGGATTATGGTTGATGGGGATGGAATTCGAAGAGGAAGAAAAAACCCTCGTGATGAGGGTTCACTGGAGGAGTTGCGCAGGAAGCGACTTAGAGAGCTATATGGGGGATCTTCTGAGGAAGATTCAGATGGGGAGATGGATGCTGAGGAACAGGTGGTGGCTGGGGAAGCAGGCACTGAATGGGCACGGCCACCGGAGATGTCTGGGGATTTGGGGTCTATGGATACTTTTGAACCTGGGGTTTCTGCAGGAGCTGATCCCAATTGGGATGCTTGGAGAAGGGAGGATGGTTCTTTAAGTGTTCATGGGGCTAAGTGTGGGCAGGATGATTGGGACTCCGACGAATTGCTAGGTACTCCAGATCCACGAGCTCTAGCTGTGTGGAGCTCAGACTCTGAGTAGATTTGGGATACCTGGTGTTTGGGTGTGAGTGTTTGGTCACCCAGGAGGAAGGGGAATAAAATGGGAATGTTTGGCCACTGCACTTTGCGTGTGGCAAGGTGTTGCTGAGGCGCCATTGGGATCTCTGTGTTTCCATGAAGACTGGACTTGGACTATGATTTGAATCTGCTGTTATCACCTAGCTTGGCTCTCGCTGTGTCTTATCGTGGACCTGTTTTGGATGACTGCACCCTCTTCAGACCTTGGATCGGAATTTGACCTTGCTACTGCCTTCGCCCTGTGATTGATGACTACTATCGGCTTTTGACTCCTGGCTTGCTCTTTGGACACCGCAGTTATCTCCTGACCTGACCTTGGAATCCCGGACGACGTCTTTTCACCATCCTTTTGGAGCCTTCGGCTTTATCCACATTGTGGAAGCAGTCTACTGCATTCTTAGTTTGTTTGTTTGTTTCCTGACCAATTTGGTGTTTTCTTTTGGGAACTGTTCCTTTGAAAACTACAGAGCCGGCTGGCAGGGCTTGGACTCAGAAACTGCAGTTTGCACTAAGTTTGTTTAGCTTTGTTTTTACCTGCTTGTGTTGCTGAATTATATTTTTGTTTGAACTGCTCTTGAAGCACTGATAGTGAAGTGTTTCAAGGTTTTTTCTGTGTTAACATTACTTTTTGGCTTATCTGCTGAATAAACTCTATTTTTGTTCGCTAATTGGCGTCTGACTCTTGACTCTCTCTCTCTCTCTCTCTCTCCCTCTCTTTCTTCATGAAGCCAAAGATATCAGAAATAAAAACCACACAACGTTAATTAACCCAAAGTTCCTCAAAGAGGACAAGAGCACAAGGCACAGAAGCCACTCACTTGAAGCCCTAAATCGCTGTACTCTCGCACTAGTGCTTCCTTTGGTGCTGGCTCTTAACTCAAAATACTTCTCATATGTCAAAGTGGAACCTGGGCCATGTGACTGCTCTTACTCAAAATGTTCTTAAGTTAGGATGCTCTTAAGTCAAGTCAATACTTTCACTGTATGGGGAGAGTGCTTTTAGAGTTAGGGTTACCAGTTCATAATCATCACAAACCCTCTAAACTACTTACTTTTGGCCTGAAGGTAGATACGGAGCAGAGTGGAGGTTGAATCCAGGTGCTACAATGACTGGGAGAGAAGGAGTAAGTTAGGTAAATATATAGACCCTCCTCATCTAGTCTTTCAAACTTGTAGCAACAAAACAATGAAATCTTTGAAATTGTAACAAGCTGCTGCTCTACTAGTTGAGCTGAAGATATTCACATAGCCCTATCTTCTTGACTGGAGCTTAGCTGACAGAAGCTGGATAATTTGCACCATTATTTTCCACCTGCAGATGATCCACAAAGAAAATAGCAATTTGAGATAAGGTCCTGAGAACTAGCAATCCTATCCAGGTCTCAACACTTGCTCCTGGTTCAATATTACAGAATCACAGTATTAAAAAACTCAAAAATCAAAACAGTAGATGGGAAGCAACACTCTGAAGGCAGAGGAGCCCCAGGATGGCTAATGACTCTTAACAAAGGATGCCCCCCTGGCAAGAGACAAACCTTTCCAATGCTAATTAGGGTGATTAACTGAAACATTAACGCTGGCTTCCAACTGACAAAGGACTCTTGTCACACCCTGGACTCTCCACAGATATATATTTTTTCCTTCCTTGCCCAGTTGATCCATGCCTCACAGCCTCTGAGGATGCCTGCCATAGATGTGGGCGAAACATCAGAAGAGAATACTTCTGGAACATGGCCACGCAGCCCGAAAGACATACAACAACCCAGAATCACAGTTCATATCAAATACGTTTGCAGTGAGCCAGAGGGTTCTGGAGCTAGTTACTGTAAGTATCCAAGAAAAGGAAAAGAATTGTCAAAGCTTTAAAGCCTGTATACTAGGCATGTGTGATTCATTAAAAATGGTTCAAAAGTCATTACAAAACTGGGAAGCACTGGTGTTTCATTTCTATAGTGTTTTAAAAGTATATGTTGTGAATGAGTCTTCTGAGGCTGTGAGTGATAATGGAGGGATCAGGAGAGGAAGAACCCTCGCGAGGAGGGCTCGCTGGAAGATTTATACAGGAAGAGAGTCAGGGAGATTGATGAGGAGTCTTCTGAGGAAGATTCATGTGGGGACTTGGGAGGGGATCTTGAGCTGGAAATGGCTGCTGAGGAACCAGTGGTGACGGAGGAAGTTGGCATAGATTGGGCACGGGCTCCGGAGGATCTTGGGGAGGAATCTGGGTCCATGGATGCTGTAAATGCTGGAGAGACTTGGGTATCTTCAGAAGCAGATCCCACATGGTCTTCCTGGAGGAATGAGGGTAGTTCCACAGGTGTGGATAGAGTTGGGTGTGGGCAGGATGATCTTGACTCTGATGAGTTTGGGACACCTGATCCTAGGGCGTTAGAGGTTTGGACGCCCAAGGAAACCTAAATAAATTGGGGATGTTGGGTCATTATGCTTTGCGTGTGGCAAGGTGTTGCTGGGTGCCATTGGGTTTATTATTTATTATTTATTACATCACTTCTACCCCGCCCTTCTCACCCATCAGGGGACTCAGGGCGGTTTCCTGTACGTGATTCTGAAGACTGGCTTGGGACTTTGCAACAGATGTAAGTTTGATCCGGGTTATTCTGCAACAGAGGGCTGGAATTGTGTAGGTTTCCCTGGACTGCACTGTTATTACTATTTTGCATTAGCTGCTGTTTGCCTCCGTTGTCTTGGCTCTTTGTGCCATTCCATGACGTGGACCTTCTTGTGACGACTTCACCCCTTGGACCTTGGACTGGAACTCAACTCGGCTTATCTCTTCGCTCCCAAACTCGGCTTGGCGTCGTTCCTGTCTTTGTGGCTGTCTACTGTTGCTGACTACTGGCTTTGTTTTCGACCCTGATGCATTCTCCTTATCCCAACTTCGGACCGGCTTGACTATGTTACAGCATTCTGCTCCTTTAACTCCTGGCTTGGCGTTTGCCTCTGCAGCGGTTTGCCGCTAACTCTTCAGCGTCTTCTAGTTTCGTTTGTTTTTGCCGCTCACAGCAAAATGCTTTTTAGCCCGGTTTGGGTTCTTGTTTCAGTTTGGAATTGCTGTTGTACTTCTGGGTTTTGGGAAAGTTTTTGGGGCTTCATAACTGTTTGCCTTTGTTTGTTTTGCCATTTTAAGCCCGTTTTAAGCTTTTGGGCTGAGTTCAAGTATTCTATGTTAAATCCGGATTATATCTCTGGTTAATCCAGATTATATGCCAATTAATGCTTTTGGTGTTTTTCCTGCTTTGACTGCCTAACAACACTGAAGATTAAGTGTTTCTAGTCTCTGTTAATTTACTGAACTATTTTTGGACTATTACTTTAATAAACTATATTTTGGCTCTCAGTTGGCATCTGACCTTTGACAGTATAGTTAGTGGAAATTTGTTACAATAACAAGAGTAATGAAAATTGTTACTATTTTGTTATAGTAATTGCACATAATTACTATAATTGAAGAAAATCACTACAATAGTCTATCACATTTATCACTTTTAGCCCACCAAATTTCAGAACATTTCACTTATCCATGGAGTTTTGGAAAACTTCCAAAGTTTTTATAAACAATATTTTTTTAATAATAAAGAAAATATTTTCCTAGTTTGAAAGTGATATTTCCTGTTTAATTGTGTAGTCTTTACTTTGAAAATAGTGGTTCTACTCTGGGAACTTTATTTTTCATTTTTGTATTTGTATTTTGAGTTTTAAATCTATTTATTTTACAATTATATAAACATATATATAAAACATATGTTCACAATTGTTATGACTGTACATCCCACCTTTATTCTCTTTGAGCCCCATTCTCCCCTTCTCCAGAGCCATCTCTTCCTCTAAAACCTAACCAAAAGTTAAGTTCTTCATTTGGAGGTAAAATCCCATTTTCTTTTTCCAATACTTTCCCCAAAAGTCTTCTCTAGATGCTTTCAAAGTCATTTTTCCATAATCCCTTGTTTATTTTTAAATTTGATGTTAGTTTATCATTCAACACCATTCTCCAGACTTCTTTATACCATTCATTGATTTGTTTTATCATTTTCTCTTTCCAATATTTTGCCACCAATAATCTAGCTGTATGTCTATAAATTATTTCCTTTATCTTTCCCTTCATCTCTTTTAATTGATAGCAACATTTCTGCCAGATTCCTTCTAATTTTTATTTTTGTAATATTTTCTATTTCCCTTATAACCATTTCCTAAAAATCTTGTACATATTTACAGTCCCACCACATATGCATATATGTTCCCATTTCCTGACATCCTCAGCAACATTTTTATTATAATTCTGTTCATAATGTTTAGTTTTCTCTGTTAAATAGCACTTCCAAATTAATTTATAATAATTTTCATTTATTCTAATTCACATGTTTTAGTACTCTTGCTATCTATCTCTCTTCCCATTCTTTTTCAGTTATTTTTATTCCTACTTCCTCCTCCCATAATTCTCTTAATGCTCGTTTTCACCCCCCTGAATCCTTAATTTTTTAAAATATATTTTACTTGTTGATCCTTTTAATTGTTTCTTATTTTCTTTTTAATTCTTTTAGTATTATTTCCTTGTATTGAGTCATTTGTTTCCTGGTTTTGTTTCGGGCTCACCAATTTTTATTCCATTTTTCTAATTGGAATCAGTGGAGCCATGAAATATTTATTCCTCTCAGTTCATCTCTCATTTTTACTTTTGCCATTTTTCATTATATCCAATTTCCTACCTTTTTTAGTTCCCTTTTTCAAATTCCTTATCTAATATTTCCTTTAATTTCTTTGGGAAACCCCTGTCCATTATTATTGGTGTTAGTACAGCATTCTTACTAATTGTCTTTTATATTTTTTCCATATGTTCATATTTCATTCAGGGTTCTGTAAACAGATGACATACAACTCTTTTACCCATTTCCACCACATTCCAAGGAACCTCCCCTGGTCCTGGACCAGTGTCTGGCAGCTGTAATAGACTGGATGAGGACTAACAAACTGAAACTTAATCCAGACAAAGAAAGTGGCCCACCTAGTCAATCAGAAGGCCAATCAGGATATAGGGTAGCAATCTGTGCCCAAGAGTTTTACCCCCCCCCCCCCGGAGGACACAGGTCTGCAGTTTGGAGGTCTTTCTGAACTCAGCACTGACCCTGGAAGCCCAGGTGTCAGTGATGGCCACAGTTAGAGCTTGTGCGCTAACTGCACCCATACCTCAAAAAACTTGACTTGGCCTTGCTGGTCCATGCCTTAGTTACATTGCAGATGGATTACTGCAATGTTCCTATGTGGGGCTGCTTCTGAAGATAGTCTGGAAATTACAACTGGTGCAAACATGTGTGGCCAGGCTGTTGACTGGACTAAATCACACTACCCCCTATTGAAGCAGCTCCATTGGTTGCCTACATGTTTCTGGGTGCAATTAAAAGTGCAGATGATGATGATGATGATGATGATGATGATGATGATTATTATTATTATTATTATTATTATTATTATTATTGAATTTGAAAATCCATTATTGGCATGGAGGACGTTGTTCTTGCAAAAATTAATAAAGAGGTTGCTGAGGGTAGGGTTCTGGGCCCATTTACTTCACCTCCTACACCATGTTTAAGGATTTCACCATTAGGGATTGTTCTGAAGAAGGCCCCTGGAGAGTATCACCTTATTCATCATCTTTCCTATCCTAGGGGGAGATCGGTGAATGATGCCATTCCAGAGGATTTTTGTACAGTCCATTATACTTCCTTCGATACGGCTGTGAGGAAAGTTAGGGCCTGCGGGCCGGCAGCCATGTTGCCAAAGTGTTGGAATCACAGACGCCTTAAAGGGCCAGACTTAAAAGTGTCTTCAAAACAGAGCTTATTGAAACAAAAGGAAAAGGACGCAGGGATACTTAAATGCAGTTCCACTGGTCAAAAAATAAAAAAACAGACCAGATCTAGTCCAAAAGGTAAACAGAAATGTAATCCAGATCAACTGGATGCAAAAATCAACAAGTCAAACAAAGTGCTCTAAGGCAAAAGAAAAGGCGCAGTACACAAATGGTAAGCAGAGGGAGTTGCAAGAAGACAAACGTCATCAGCCGAAGTCCAAGGTCAAAGCAGGAGGAATCCAAAGCAGCATTGCTCCAGTGTCTGCAGAAACAGCATCTCCAGCCAAACTGGTTCAGGTCCGAACTCCAGATCCGAGTCCAACACCGAACTTGAAACAGGCAGCAGCAAGACTACAAGAAAATTTCCCAATACACAGCACCCAGCACACAAACGCACATCAACACCTTGCTTTCTGCAAAGACCCCTCACCCCTGAACCCACTTTTATCTACAAACCATCATCAGAGGATGAACTGACCACCGCCCCATCACCATCCCCCTCAGTTGCTCCTAGCTCTTCACGTGAATTCCTTTGACTCTCCCTCCAATTCCTCCATCTCCTGTCAAGACTTAAATGCCCCAAGAATCAGTTGGATCCTGATTTCCAGTCTTCACTCCCAGAGAACCAATAAAGGTATCACTAGTTGTTGGTGCCTCACAAATAGCTTGCACTTCTCTTATCTTAGTCAAATCCATGGTGTCTCCTTCTTCTCCTTCACTCATTGACCCACCATCCCCAGAGAATCCCTCAAATGACTCTTCATCTGTAGGTGCTGTAAATATGTCCCGAATTCTCTTTCTCTGCTGCTCATCATCAGATTCCTGCTCCCGAGTAACCCCTTTTCCCCTTCTGGCACCCATACCACTGTCTGAAACATTATCATCCCCAGAGAATCCCTCAAATGACTCCTCATCTGTAGATGCTGTAAGTATGTCCCGGGGCTTCTTTCTCTGCTGCTCATCATCAGATTCCTGCTCCCGAGTAACCCTTTTTCCCCTTCTGGCACCCATACTACGGTTTGTAACATTACTCACAGGCTCTACTACAACACAAAGTGTGACATCAAGTCTGCTTTTTGCCTTCTTCCTGTGCACCCTTTGGACTTTGAACTGTTAGTTTTTCAGTTCAATGGGTTGTATTATATGGACAGGGCTCTTCCAATGGGATGCTCAGTTTCATGTGCCGCTTTTGAAGCCTTTAGTACTTTTTTAGAATGGGCCCTTAAAACAAAATCAGGGTTATCAGGGGTGGTTCAGTATTTGGACGATTTTTTATTCATGGGAAAGCAGGAGTCAGGGGAATGAGAATATTTGCTTCAATCTTTTCAAGAATTAGCCAATCAGTTGGGTGTTTCTTTGGCCCCAGAAAAAACTGAGGATCCAGCTACTAAATTGACTTTTTTGGGAATTGAACTTGACACGGTTCAGCAATCTTCTAGTTTACCTCTGGAGAAGGTCTCAAATTTGATAAATAGGATACAATCCTTTGTCACCCATAATAAGGCCACCTTACATGAGTTTCAAGAAATTATTGGGCATTTGAATTTTGCATGCAGAGCCTTTTGACACAGACTCTGTGATGCCATATCAGGTGTCAGATTACCCATGGGATTAAGGCTGATTTGGACATCTGGTTGCAATTTTATGTAAATTCAATGGAATTTCTTTTTGGAGACAAGACCTTTTGCTGAAGGATGCCCTTCAGGTAGCATCCGATGCTTCCGGAGCCATTGGCTTTGGTGTTTATTTTGATGGGCATTGGTGTGCTGAGTTATGGCCCAAGAGTTGGCACACTAGGGGTATAACTTCTGATTTAACATTTTTGAATTTTTTCCCATTTTAGTAGCAGTGACGCTGTGGGCAGATCAATTGGCAAATATCACAGTGCATTTTTGGTGCGATAACAAGGCCACTCTGCACGTTATCATTAACATCTAGGTCACCCTGACTGATGGAGGTTTGAGGTTTTTTACACTCTACTGTCTAAAATATAACATACTGTTTAGGGCTTTTCATATTGTGGGGACAGATAATTCCCTTGCTGATGCTCTGTCCCATATGCAGATGGAACACTTCAGGCATCTTGCCCCTAGCACAGATTTCAACCCTCACACCATGCCGGTCCATCTTTGGAAAATTGGGAACAGTCCATAGTCCATAGTCCGGGGAATGAAGTTAGCCCTGGCTACAACTTCCAGAAAATTTTACATCAGAACCGTGCAGGAGTTCTCTGAGTTCAAAAAATTGTATGCTATAAGTTCTGTTTCACCGGTTCCATATGAGCACGTCACACAGTTTGGCATTTTCCTTGAGAGGAAGGGGTTGGTCCCTCAAACCATTCGTGCTAAGTTATCAGCCCTGGCTTATTGGCTCAAGGCACAAAGTTTTTCTGATGTCACTGCCAATTTTTGGCTTTGCAAATGGCTGGAAGGTTTGTCTAGAGAGCAAGTTAGGCCACGAGACAGTCGCCAGCCATTGACCCCTGAAATTCTTAAGAGTTTAAAGCAAATTTGGCCCCAAATTTGTGAATCACAATACGAATCTCTGTTATTCCAGGCGGCACTCTCACTGGCTTTTTTGGTGCTCTTAGGGTTAGTGAGTTGGTTGCCTCTTCAAAGGTGGATCAATCACGAAGGGCTCTTCAAATTTCGGACCTGCGGCTCCAGCAGGATGACTTGCAATTGGTGATTAGGTCCTCCAAAACTGATCAATAGGAGAAGGGTTTCATTATTAAATTAGGACGTTGCAGTTACTTTGAAATATGCCCAGTTGCAGCATTGACATCTTATGTTGCATGCAGGGGGACAGCCTCTGGTTTCCTTTTTTGTCATGGGGATGGATCGCTGTTGACAAAATCCCAATTTTGGGCCTTGACTTCTAAGGCTTTACAAATATTGGGGATCAAGGATCAGAAATTTGGTACTCATTCTTTTAGAATTGGGGTGGCTTCCACTGCTGCTGTAATTGGTTATTCAGTAGACAAAATCAAAGCTTTGGGAAGATGAAAATCTGGAGCTTATTGTGCGTACGTGCGTCATATGCCATGTTAGTTACAGAGACTTGTTTTTTGCAGAACCCACCCTGTTGGCGAGTAGACGTCGCGTCCTGATTTGAAGGCACAGTTATGTGCACTGGGCAAAGCGACAGGTGCGCAGAGGTCCCTATGGCCAACATCTCTGCCTCGCTTCCATGGCTTTTGTGGAGTGAAGGGGAAAAAGAGGACTGCAGTGGGATGGTTTGCTCCCATTTGGGTTGGGGGAACGTTTTCCTCCTGATGTTATTGTTATTCATTTGGGAGGCAATGATTTGGGACTGCTTAAAGGCAGGGCCCTCTTCCTTCAAGTTTTGAATGACATGCACAAGATCCAGGAGGTGTGGCCTCATACCAGTTTGGCATGGTCAGCAATTATTCCTAGGCCACGTTGGCCCTATGGGAATGGCAAAAGGTTGGATAAAGCTCAGAAACGGGTCAATCGGGCCCTTCAGAAAGTTTTGGAGAATGGCATGGGTTGTTATATCCCTCATGACACCATAAGGTTCAATGATCCGGACCTTTATCGGACTGATGGCATCCATCTGTCCGAACTGGGCAACCAAATTTTCCTAGCTGACCTACAAAAAGGAATTAGGGGAATATTGGAGGATTTGGTGGGGGTCAGGAGCTAAATAGATATTTGCTCCTGATCTGTGGCAGAATGCTTAGGGGAATCACATCTTTTGGTGTGCACCACAAGGCTCCTCAGTTTTGGTGTAGGCCAGAGGCGTGAATTCTCGCTTAGGGTTTGTACAGCCCCGGCGAGGGTGAACGATTGTGGCCTAGGAATGAGAGGTTTTGACCTCAAGCATTTTGGAGGCAAACCTCTCCACCACATTCCCCTTCAGGTCATCCAGGTTTAGTTATGATGGGGACCTGGTGTTTCGCCCTAAATTCAGTTAAAAGGATGGTCGGGCAGGACCACCTATATTGGCTTTGTGCCTCACCAAATTTATAGATGGCTATTGAGAATTGGCCCTAGTACCAAATTAAAAGTTAAATAGGTAACATTCAGTAAAGTTGCCCAGTTTTAAACCCAAGTTTACTTGTCTTGACTTGTTATTTCATGGGGTTGGAGGGCAAACAATCCTCACTGACAAAATTACCATCTGTCCTCTGCAAAAGGCCACCCTACTCGGATCTGTGCGCATTATTTGACAATACATCACATAGTCCTAGAAACTTGGAAAGTGTCCGACATGTGATGCAATATAAAAACCAGCATAGTGATCTTGTTTGCTGTGTACAACAGCAAATTTTGTTGTGTATCTGATAATAATAATAATAATAATAATAATAATAATCATCATCATCATCATCATCATTATCATCATCATAAAATTTTATTTCTAACCCACCCTCACTTCCCTAAGGGACTCAGGGTGGTTTACACATACAAAAGGCAAATATAATCATAAAAACAGAAGCAAATATACATAAAAACCTAACATGATAAAACGATAAAATACAGGTCATAATTAAAAGTGCATATCAAATAAGCTCTATGGGAGATGTGACATTTGGACCTCCTAAAGTACAATAACCAAGTGCTATTCAGGTGGAACCTAGAGATATAACGTATAGGTATGAAGTGGCCCTATAGTGTGTTATCCCTTAGTAAGAAAGCAATCAGGAAGGAGAGGGTTTTTATCAAATATTAATCTGCTTCTCCACAGGCTATGGATCACAGATGAGTTTTAAGATTTTTTTTAAAGAAAGGGAGGGCAGGGACTTTCTCAGCAAACGAACGCTAAGCGAACGAACCCAAAGGGTGCTCACCAATGCGTCGTCTTCATCATGGAAAGAAGTGACAAGTGGCCCGGTTCTGTTCAACATCTTTATTAATGACTTAGACGAAGGGTTAGAAGGCACGGTCATCAAGTTTGCAGATGACACCAAACTGGGAGGGATAGCTAACACTCCAGAAGACAGGAGCAGAATTCAAAATGATCTTGACAGACTAGAGAGATGGGCCGAAACTAACAAAATGAAGTTCAACAGGGACAAATGCAAGATACTTCACTTCGGCAGAAAAAATGGAAATCAAAGATACAGAATGGGGGACGCCTGGCTTGACAGCAGTGTGTGCGAAAAAGATCTTGGAGTCCTCGTGGACAAGAAGTTAAACATGAGCCTACAATGTGATGCGGCAGCTAAAAAAGCCAATGGGATTCTGGCCTGCATAAATAGGGGAAGAGCGTCTAGATCCAGGGAAGTCATGCTACCCCTCTATTCTGCCTTGGTCAGACCACACCTGGAATACTGTGTCCAATTTTGGGCACCGCAGTTGAAGGGAGATGTTGACAAGCTGGAAAGCGTCCAGAGGAGGGCAACTAAAATGATTAAGAGTCTGGAGAACAAGCCCTATGAGGAGCGGCTTAAAGAGCTGGGCATGTTTAGCCTGCAGAAGAGAAGGCTGAGAGGAGACATGATAGCCATGAACAAATATGTGAGGAGAAGTCATAGGGAAGAGGGAGCAAGCTTGTTTTCTGCTGCCCTGCAGACTAGGACACGGAACAATGGCTTCAAACTACAGGAAAGGAGATTCCACCTGAACATCAGGAAGAACTTCCTCACTGTGAGGGCTGTTCAACAGTGGAACTCTCTCCCCCGGACTGTGGTGGAGGCTCCTTCTTTGGAGGCTTTTAAGCAAAGGCGGGATGGCCATCTGTCGGGGGTGCTTTGAATGCGATTTCCTGCTTCTTAGCGGGGGGTTGGACTGGATGGCCCATGAGGTCTCTTCCAACTCTACTATTCTATGATTCAATGATTCTATGATTCAATAAGGAGGGTGTTCCAGAGAGCCGGACTGACCACAGAGAAGGCCCTCTCTCTCGTTCCCACCAGCTGTGCTTGGGACAGGGATGGGATCGAGAGAAGGGCCCCCTCAAATGATTGCAGTGGCCAAATGGGATTGTAAATTGAGATGTGCGTGCTTAAATAATCTGGGTATGAACCGTTTAGGCCTTTATAGGTAATAACCAGCACTTTGTATTTAGCCCAGAAGTAGACTGGCAGCAAGTGGAGCTGCCATAACAGAGGAGTTGTTCACTATCTGAACGGCATCCCAATTAGCAAACTGGCTACTGATTTTTGGATTAATTGAAGCTTCTGAACTATCTTCAAAGGCAGCCCCATGTAAAGAGCATTGCAGTAGTCCAAACAGGATTTAATTAAACCATGGACTACTATGGCCAGGTGTCACGACCCAGGCTGCAGAGCACCAATAACCATACACAGAGGCCAGAATCTATCTAATATCTTTATTGAAGGAATATATAAAGTTAATAAAAACAAGTGTAGAAAATAGTCCAGAATTAGACCTTTCAGGAAAGGTCAGAATTAGTCCAAAAAAGCAATGTCAAATAAGAAATATTAAGGTCCAAAGTTGTAATCCAATAACCGAAACACTCACTTTGCCAAGCAAAGTGAGGGGAGATGACAAGGTCCTTTAGTCCATGAAACTTGAGCGAGGCTAGGAAATAACTTGATACTTGAGACAAGGCTTGAACGTGGAACAAGGTAACTAAGAACAAGAACAAGGTCCGTGGAATAACTTGGTAAAATCCGTGAAACAAGGCAAGGATTGATCCTGGGAAACAAGGCAAGGTCCGTAGATAAACAAAGGCTGGGAAGCAAGGCGAAGGCTGGATAGCAAGGCAAGGCTTGAGCAGGAGCGAGGCTTGAATCGGAGCGCGCTGTCCAGACACAACTCGCTCCGTAGGCTGACGAATTGACTCCGCGAAGTTACTACGCGGGCAAAACACCTAAATAGAGTCTAACTTTCCCGCCGAAGCAGTTCTCTGGGAAACAGAACCGAAAGCTAAACTCTGAGACCAGATGTGAGACTCCCCAAAGATTCTCACGAGAAGCAGTCTTAATTGGCCACATTCTTAGCTGCAATCCTCGCACTCCTGCGCGAAGCTGATTCCAAACTTCTCTGTTGTTTACAAAACTCCCGGCGCAAGAACACGGGAGAAGTAGACTCTGGGCTTGTTTGACATACTTCTGGGAGACAACTTTCCTGCAGGTGCAAGGTTCCCAGATCTGCCTGGGAAAGATCTGGCTGAGAGGAATCCAGTTCAGACTGGGAAGGTAAAAAACCCATGTTTTCATCTTCATCAGGAATTACAATGTCCTGAGCAGGACTACAAGGCCCATGGGTCATCACACTATCCCCCTCCTCAAGGCCCCTCCCAAACTGGGGCCCTCTCCCCGAGGCGCGAGGTCGCGGTTTGGTGGGATAGGTCTGATGAAAGCGACGGGTTAGATCAGGAGCATGGACTGTGGAGGCGTCTTCCCAAGAGCGTTCCTCAGGGCCAAAACCCACCCAGTCAATGAGATATTGTAGGCGGCGGCGGTGAAAGCGAGAATCCAAAATGTCCTCAACCTCGAACTCCTCCTCCCCATCCATCAAAACAGGAGGGGGGGCCGGTTGGTCTGTATCAGGTCGCACACCATCCGCCGGAAGGAGCAGGGAACGGTGAAACACTGGGTGAATGCGCATTGAACGCGGAAGTTGGAGTTTGAAAGTCACGGGGTTTAATTGCGCCACCACTGGATAGGGGCCAATGAAACGGGCATCTAACTTCCGGCAAGGGCGGTGGGAGGGCAGAAAGCGAGTGGACAGGAAAACCCGATCTCCTACCTTGATTTCGGGGCCCGGCTGGCGATGTTTGTCAGCGTGGCGTTTATAGTCCTCCTTGGCTTGGTCCAGTTGCTGGAGCAAAAGTTGTTGCACCGCTGTGAGTTCCTGCAGCCAATCCTCTGCTGCGGGAACTTCTGAAGTTTCAATGACAGGGGGGAAGAAACGTGGATGGAAGCCGTAGTTTGCAAAGAACGGCGTTTCTTTTGTAGAAGCTTGAACTCCATTGTTGTAGGCAAACTCAGACAGTGGTAACAGAGAAGCCCAATTGTCCTGTTGATAGTTTACATAACAGCGAAGATACTGCTCCAAAGTGGCATTGGTGCGCTCCGTTTGCCCATCTGTTTGGGGATGATGAGCTGAAGATAAGCGAGAGTCTATGCCCAATAGTTTTTGTAGTGCCTTCCAAAAACGAGAGGTGAATTGAGATCCACGGTCTGTGACTAAACTCTTGGGCAATCCATGTAGTCTGAAAACATGTTGAAGAAATAGATCCGCAGTTTCTTTGGCCGTGGGGAGGCCTTCGCAGGGAATGAAATGGGCTAACTTGGTGAAAAGGTCCACCACCACTAGGATCGTGGTGAATCCACAGGAAGGTGGTAGGTCAGTGATGAAATCCGCGGAAATTATTTCCCATGGGCGAGATGGGGTAGGAAGGGGGTGTAAAAGCCCTGAGGGCTTCTCCCTTCGTATCTTGGAGCGCTGGCATACAGGGCAGGTGTTGACATATTTTTCCACATCCTTGCGGATCTTGGGCCACCAAAAATCCCTTAGGATCAAATGCATAGTTTTAAATAGTCCGAAGTGTCCTGCTGGTTTGCAGTCATGACACAGACGAAGCGCTTTTTCCCTGCCCGGTCCGGGTGGGATATAAACATGATTTCTATAGCAGAGCAGCCCATCTTTAAGCGAAAAGGGAAAATGCAGACCTTGGCGAAGTTGGTCCTGCGCCCAGGCATCTGCTTGCTGACTAGCCCTGATTTCTTGAGCACAGATGGGTCCTGGAGTAGGGGAAGTTGAACCAATGGGAATGGATTTGGTGTTCCCCACCGTGAGCGTGGCAAAGTTCTCGGGTTGTAGCAGTTGGGACTCAAAGGTCTCCTTGCGTCCTGCAGCGTATTCCGGTTTACGTGACAGGGCGTCTGCTTGCTTGGTTTGGGCTGGGGTCACATAATGGATCTGGAAGTTGAAACGTTCAAAGAATAAAGCCCAACGTTGCTGCCTCTGATTTAGTTTGCGGGCAGTTCTTAGATGTTCTAGATTACGATGATCAGTGTGGACTTCAATGGGAAATTTGGCCCCTTCTAGCCAATGTCTCCAAGTTTCAAAGGCTGCCTTTATGGCCAGTAGTTCCTTTTCCCAAATGGTGTAATTCCTCTCTGGTGTGGTTAGTTGACGAGAATAAAAGGCACAGGGGTGGAGGTGATCTCCCACCGGTTGTAAGAGTACAGCCCCAATTGCCACATCAGAGGCGTCCGCTTGCACCACAAAAGGGGTTCCAGGATTTGGGTGCTGTAGAATTGGCTGGGAGGTGAATAGTTTCTTTAGTTGCTGGAACCCTTTCTCTGCTTGATCAGTCCAGCGGAAAGGCTGCTTTCCACGGATGCAGCTAGTGATGGGGTCGGACCAGCGGGCAAAATCTGGAATGAACTTGCGGTAATAGTTCGCGAACCCCAAGAAACGCTGCACCTCTTTCTTGTTAGTTGGCGCCCGCCATTCCAATACTGCTGAAACCTTGGCTGGATCCATGGAAAGCCCTAGAGGCGAGATGCGGTAACCAAGGAAATCTACCTCTTGTAGATCAAAGGCGCATTTTTCCAGCTTGGCATAAAGTCCATGATCCCGCAATCGTTGTAACACCATTTTGACGTGGTTCTCATGTTCTGATTGTGATCTGGAAAACACCAAAAAATCGTCCAGGTAGATTATCAAGAACCTGTCTAGATAGTCCTGAAAAATGTCATTGACAAAATGCTGGAACGTTGCGGGGGCTCCGCATAAACCGAAATTCATAACTCGGGACTCAAATAATCCGAATTTGGTCTGGAAGGCGGTCTTCCACTCGTCCCCTTCCCTGATGCGAACTAAGTTGTAAGCCCCCCGAAGATCCAGCTTGGTGTAAACCTTGGCTCCTCGAAGCCGATCCAGTAGATCCGAGATTAAGGGCAGGGGATAGCTGTTCCGCTTGGTGATATTGTTCAATGCTCTGTAGTCCACCACCAAGCGTAGTTCCCCTGACTTCTTCTTCACAAACATCACTGGGGAGGCGGCTGGGGATTGAGAGGGTCTGATGAATCCCTTGCGAAGGTTTGTCTCTAGGAATTCCCTGAGAGCTTCTTGCTCTGGTTCAGTCAGGGAGTAGAGATGCCCTCGCGGGATCGGGGCCCCCTCCACCAAGTCAATGGCACAGTCATAAGGTCTATGTGGGGGTAATTTTTCGGCTTCTTTCTCATTGAATACATCCCAATACTCGGAGTACTTCTTTGGCAAGGTGATGATGGGCTCGGTGTCTGTGGCATGGCATACCTTGGCTACGAGGCAATGGTTTTGGCAGTACGGTGAAGCAAACTGCAGTTCTCTGTTGGACCAGGAGATGTTAGGGTCGTGGAGAGTCAGCCATGGAATTCCCAAAATCACAGGGAAATGGGGAACCTCGGTAACAAAGAAGGAAATCTCTTCCATATGTTCCCTTATCCACATCCTGGTGGGTTCCGACCACTGACTTACGGGGCCCGTCTTGAGGGGACGGCCGTCTATGGCTTGCACCACACGGGCATTCTTGAAATCATGATATTGTAATCCCAGAGAGTCGGCATACTCTCTATCGATGAAATTGTTGGTAGCTCCAGAGTCTATCATGGCGTGGATCATGACGGGTCCCCTTTTTGCTGACCATAATGTGACCACGAGAAGGAACAGGACCCCGGTTGGCGGCTCTTGGATGGATTTTTTGACCGGGTTGGCGAGCCTCTCTACACCCGGTCGTTGGCTTCCCCCGCCGGCTGTGTGCCAGTCGGCTCAGACGCCTTCGTCTCCGTGGAGGACGCCGCCGCAAGACGGGCGGCAGGCTTCCCTTTGGCTGGGCACTCTCTGGCGAAGTGGCCCCCGTTCCCGCAGTACCAGCAGAGGTTTAAGCGTTGACGACGGGCCTTCTCGGCGGCATCTAGTCTGGGACGCACATTGCCCAACTGCATCGGCACCTCCTCGCCTCCTCTGGGGTATGGGGTTGGCGGTGGGGGTCTCCACACCGGACGTGGCTGAACGCTGGCGGGAGCGGGGGGTTTTGCCCCGGCTCTACTGCCCTGGCCTCGAACCCACTGTTTCCTGTTGGCAATCATGACTTCAGCCCGTAGACATTGATCAATGAGTGCCTCGAGGGTCTGGGGAGGATCCACCTTGGAGATTTCTTCCAGCATTTCAATGTTGAGACCCTCCCGGAATTGTCCCCTGAGGGCTACATCGTTCCAGCCGGTGTTGTGGGCCAGCACTCGGAACTCGGCTATATACTGAGACATAGGTCTGTCTCCTTGGAAAAGACGACGGAGTTTGTGACCGGCTGCCTCCAAATTGTCCTCGATTCCCCAAGTCTCCTTGAGGTGGTCCAAGAAGTGTTGTGCTGATCTTAGGTGTGGAGAGGTTTGGTCGAACAGTGCCGTCGCCCAGCTGGCCGCTGGCCCGTCTAGAAGACTGTAAACCCATGCCACTTTGATGTCTTCTTGGGGAAACTCGGCAGCACGGGCCTCTAGATAAGCTTGACATTGGCGACGGAAGACATGAACCTTAGAAGCTTCTCCAGTAAACTTGGTTGGCAACGCCATGGCCGGGAGACGAACTCCGCGTTCCTTCAAACCCCTTATTTCTCCATCCTGTGCATTGAGCTTATCACGGATTCGGTCCACCTCTTCCTTGTCGATGGTGTAGGTAATCGGCTGGCCGCTCGGCCCAGGTACGACTCCGGTAGACATTCTGGCCGAGGTTAATTGGTGCTTAGGGTGGCGGAGTCAAACTGTCACGACCCAGGCTGCAGAGCACCAATAACCATACACAGAGGCCAGAATCTATCTAATATCTTTATTGAAGGAATATATAAAGTTAATAAAAACAAGTGTAGAAAATAGTCCAGAATTAGACCTTTCAGGAAAGGTCAGAATTAGTCCAAAAAAGCAATGTCAAATAAGAAATATTAAGGTCCAAAGTTGTAATCCAATAACCGAAACACTCACTTTGCCAAGCAAAGTGAGGGGAGATGACAAGGTCCTTTAGTCCATGAAACTTGAGCGAGGCTAGGAAATAACTTGATACTTGAGACAAGGCTTGAACGTGGAACAAGGTAACTAAGAACAAGAACAAGGTCCGTGGAATAACTTGGTAAAATCCGTGAAACAAGGCAAGGATTGATCCTGGGAAACAAGGCAAGGTCCGTAGATAAACAAAGGCTGGGAAGCAAGGCGAAGGCTGGATAGCAAGGCAAGGCTTGAGCAGGAGCGAGGCTTGAATCGGAGCGCGCTGTCCAGACACAACTCGCTCCGTAGGCTGACGAATTGACTCCGCGAAGTTACTACGCGGGCAAAACACCTAAATAGAGTCTAACTTTCCCGCCGAAGCAGTTCTCTGGGAAACAGAACCGAAAGCTAAACTCTGAGACCAGATGTGAGACTCCCCAAAGATTCTCACGAGAAGCAGTCTTAATTGGCCACATTCTTAGCTGCAATCCTCGCACTCCTGCGCGAAGCTGATTCCAAACTTCTCTGTTGTTTACAAAACTCCCGGCGCAAGAACACGGGAGAAGTAGACTCTGGGCTTGTTTGACATACTTCTGGGAGACAACTTTCCTGCAGGTGCAAGGTTCCCAGATCTGCCTGGGAAAGATCTGGCTGAGAGGAATCCAGTTCAGACTGGGAAGGTAAAAAACCCATGTTTTCATCTTCATCAGGAATTACAATGTCCTGAGCAGGACTACAAGGCCCATGGGTCATCACACCAGGTCTGGCATCTCAAGGTATGGGCGCAGCTGGCATACAAGTTTTAATTGTGCAAATGTGCTCCTGGCCACCGCCGACACCTGGGTCTCCAGGGTGAGTGATGAATCCAAGAGCCCCCCTCCCCAAACTGCGAACCTGAGCTGTCTTTCAACTGACCAGGAGGACCTCTGTCTTGTCAGGGTTCCACTTCAGCTTATTACCTACAGGTCCACCCTATTTATGCAACTGCATATCACTCTATGAACCTGTCCAGGCCTTAAGATCTGACAGGGAGGCCCTTCTCATGATCCCACCTCCATCGCAAACAAGGTTTGTGGGGACAAGGGAGAGGGCCTTCTTGGTAATGGCCCCAGCAGCTCTGGAACACCCTCCCAAGGGAGATCAGGCAAGGCCCTACACTATTTATTTATTTAATTTTTTATTTATTACATCACTTCTACCCCGCCCTTCTCACCCATCAGGGGACTCAGGGCAGCTTACAATATAAGCATTCATATCAAAAAACAGTTTTCATCAAATTTAAAAATCCATCAAGATTAAAAATTACAATAAAATTAAGAATATACATTAAAAATATACATAATTATACATTTAAATATACATTTAAGGCGCTTTCCATGTCCAGGTGGGGTCTGTCAGTAGGTCATATATTCATATCTCATTTTTGCTGCTACTCATGCTCAAATGCCTGGTCCCATAATCACGTTTTTGTTCTCTTTCGGAAAGACAGGAGGGAGGGAGCCTGCCTGACTTCAATGGGGAGGGCGTTCCATAGGCAGGGAGCCACCACTGAAAAGGCCCTGTCTCTCGTCCCTGCCAGCCGCACCTGTGAGGCTGTGAGGCAAGCAGGGCCTCACCTGATGATCTTAAGCTTCGAGATGGGTCATAGCGGGAGACATGTTCAGACAGATAAGCTGGGCCGGAACCGTTTAGAGCTTTATAGGCTAAAGCTAGCACCTTGAATTGTGCTCGGAAGCTAATCGGCAGCCAGTGGAGCTGGCGTAACAGAGGAGTGGTACGCTCCCTGTACGCCGCTCCAGTTATTAACCTGGCAGCCTCCCGTTGGACTAATTGAAGCTTCCGAACAGTCTTCAAAGGCAGCCCCACTATCAACATTCCAGAAAGAACTGAAAACCTGGCTTTATAAACAGGCTTTTCATAATGGTTAAACATAAGACACATCGGTTGGAGGATTTAAATAGAATTAAATTTCTTAACTGGACTTCATTGGTTCCATCAAGCAGAGCTGTGGCTGAGATATTTTAATTGCTTTATATAATACAATCCCTGTTTATTTATTGATGATGTGTGTTAATATAAAATGTTTTAGTTTACTTTTATTGATTTGTATATTACTTTTTTTTTATTTAACTTAAATTGGTTTTTTGTTTTTTTGTTTATGTTGTATTTTTCACAATTGTTATAAGCCACTCTGAGTCCCCTTGGGGAGGTATGGGATATTAATATAAGTATTACTATTATTATTATCTTTTATATTAGTTTGCTTTTTAAAATCCTTTTTCTCCTGCTTAGTATAGATAAATAGTCTTGCTTCTTATTTATTCCAGTTTATCTTCAATCCAGTCACCCATTCAAATTCCGTTAAGTGTTTCTTAATTATCTCCATTTTCTTCATTATCTCCTTTATTGTTAGCAACGTGTCATCCACAAATTCCTTTTTTTTCTAACTTTGTTCCAATGCCTTCTAATTCATTATCTTTCCTTATTACATTAGCAAATAGTTCTATTGCCACCACAAATAAAATGGGAGACATAGGGACATCCTTGCCCTGTGCCTCTTGTTATTTTTATCTCTCTGGTGACTCCATCATTTATTATTATCCTTGTATAATTATCCAAATAAATTTGGTTCATTATATTTTTAATCGTGTTTCCTATTCCAAATTTGTTCATAATTGTTTTGATAGTTGGCCATTCCACAATGTTAAAGGCTTTGAATATATCTAATGCTAAAATCCTTGCTTTACCTTTTCCCCCTTCCATTACCTCTATTTTATTTTTTACTCTACCTATCAGGTTGGGCATTTGTCTCCCTTTTACAAACTGGCATTGATCTTGTTTTATGTATTTATACATCCAGTTACTCATCCTATTAATAATAATCGCTGTTAGGATTTTTGCATCTTAATTGATGAATGATATTGGTCTATAAGAACAGGGGCTTTCAACTCTTTTTATGTCAACTGTTTTTAGTATCATTCATTATTGCCTCCATAATTCTTGAATTTTTTCTCCATTCATTATCTATATATATAAAAGAGTGATGGCATCAGGGCAGCGGACAAAACAACAAAACTACAGGCCCCCCAACCTCGAAATTTGACAACACAACCCATCATCCATGGCTCTAGGTTGATACAACAAAAAGAAAAGAAAAATAAAGTCCTAATTACAGGGAGAGGAATAATAGTTTTTATCCAGTTGCTGCCACTTACAAGGCTAAGCTTTGCCCACTTGGTCTCCTAGCAACCTACTCAGCCCAGGGGACAGGCACAGTTAGGCCTCACTTAGGCCTCCAACAGATTATCAGATTTTAACTGGATTATATGGCAGTGTAGACTCAAGGCCCTTCCACAGAGCTATATAACCCATTTAGAATCTTATATTATCTGCTTTGAACTGGATTATCTTGACTCCACACTGCCATATAATCCACTTCAGTGTGCATTTTATCCAGCTATGTAGAAGGGGCCTCATATCATCCAGTTCTAAGCAGATAATATAACATTATCAATATACAGTAGAGTCTTACTTATCCAATATAAACAGGCCGGCAGAACATTGGATAAGTGAATATGTTGGATAATAAGAAGGGATTCAGGACAAGCCAATTAAACATCAAATTAGGTCATCATTATATAAATTAAGCACCAAAAAATCATGTTATACAACAAATTTGACAGAAAAAGTAGTTCCATGCACAGTAATGCTATGTAGTAATTACTGTATTTACAAATTTACCACCAAAATATCACAATGAATTTAAAACACTGACTACAAAAACTTTGACTACTAAAAGGCAGACTGCATTGGATAATCCAGAATATTGGATAAGTGAATGTTGGATAAGTGAGATTCTACTGTAATATGAAATAATTACTGTGACAGAATAATACAGAACAATATAATCTCTAAAACCAGGACAGTAAATAAAGAACAACACTCTGAAAGCAGGGAAATTGGAAATTCCACAAAGGAAACAATCAGGGCCAGCTAACATCTCCCAAGAAACGATTCTTCCAGAAAGGAAGCTGAGAAGGGAGTGAGGCAGTGTGTATTACCAAAGTCATTATTATTACTATTATTATTATTATTATTATTATTATTATTATTATTATTATTATTATTATTGTGTTGTGTCAACCATGAAAATGAATACAATCTGGCTCCAAGTATTCAAAAACACTAAAATCAGAATATATAAAAATTAATGTGGTATCATAAAACAGAACAATACAATCTCTAAAATCAGAACACTAAATAAAGAACAATACTCTGAAAACAGGGGAATTCCCCACAGGAAACAATCAGGGCCAGCTAACACCTCCCAACAAAGTATTCCCATCACCAAATTCTGGCAAATTCTCAGTTTTCTGAGGGCCACAGACAGTAGAAGCACATAAAATATCGCAAACAACACCACTCTGAAAACAAGGGAATTCCAGACAGGAAACTATCAGGGCCAGCTAACACCTCCCAACAAAAATTCACTCAGGGAGGAAACAGCCAGGCTTTAAAGCTGCAAGGTCATTACATGCTAATCATTTTCCCTAATTGCAGCATTCATACTTGCCTCCAACAGACAAAAAAAACCCCAGAAATATTCACAACCTTTAGGAAATAATATCCCGATTGCGCAGCGTGTTAAAGCGCTGAGCTGCTGAACTTCTGGACCAAAAGGCCACAGGTTTGAATTGGGGGAGCAGAGAGAGCCCCCACTGTTAGCCCCAGCTTCTGCCAACCCAGAAGTTTGAAAACATGCAAATGAGAGTAGATGAATAGGTACTGCTCCGGTGGGAAGGTAATGGCACTCCATGCAGTCATGCCGGCCACATGACCTTGGAGGAGTCTACGGACAATGCCAGCTCTTCGGCTTAGAAATGGAGATGAGCACCAACCCCCAGAGTCAGACACGACTAGACTTAATGTCAGGGGAAAACCTTTACCCTTTACCTTAACTACCACCAATTCCTCAATACTTTATTTCCCATACCACCATACTTCACCACAGCAACGCGTGGCCGGGCACAGCTAGTTGCATTATATAATTCTAGTAGTTTTGGAGTTATCATCGCCTTGAATGTTTACCAACATTCTAGATCCCTAGAAATACACTGGAATACTGTAGGTAGTCCCTGGAAATGTCCTTTCATTTTTCCTCCTCAGTTTTTATAGTATAGCAATAATCTGACTTTTTGACATTATGCTGATTGCTCTTCACTGGGTGGATAATAAAGGCAAGAATTCAGGGAGGGAAACATCCTTCAATTTTGTGGTTTCTTTCATTCTCTCTTCCCACCTCTGCCTTCATCTTTTTCCATTTTCATATCAGTTTGTGACTGCTTTTTAAAAATAAAAATCCACATGATAGTTTGTATTTATTTTTGTCCTCACCACCCACATTTTACAGGTGACTGTCTATTATAGGGTTTTTTTGAAAGTACAATGTGCAAAGTCGAATCATCCCTCCCCCAACAATAAAATAATCAGTTTGAACAACACACTTTCCACAACATATTGCCCTCTAGTGACTTCCAAAACCAAGTAAATGCAATAACAATAATTACAATTAGAATGTGCCATAGTATTAACTAAATTACAATTTACTTAAAACATTTCAGCAGTGTACAAACAGTACAGAACAATGGTTCAAATGCCAATATTATTAACATTATCCTTGGATTTCACAGTTCACTTAAAAATTCATATTAGAAGACCTAACCACATGTTATGTCACTCAAATTCACAAATTTAAAATAAAGAGGACAATAAAGTGACTAGAAAGCATTTAAGGTAGACCATCTGTAAATAACAGAAAACATCCCTCCTCTTACCAAGATCCCAGATACTGAGCCAAGCAAAGGTAACGTTACCCCTATGGCTACTTCTCTTTTGGTTATCTGTCAGCAGTAAATTAATAAGTGAGCAAGTATTTTCTTGGACACATAATCTCATTAAATGAGCACAGTGAAAAATACAAGCACCTTCACAGTATCCAAAGTGGCAATGCCAAAGGCTGCTTGAAATGTGAGTGGCAAGGCAGTTATAAATAGCTGAATATTGATAAAAAAAACACAAAACTCTATAGTATTTAAAAGCCTGAAATCTCTTGAAGTAATATGAAAACACATTGAATATTTTTAAAGAGCATGCTATGGTTCCTTCCTTGTCTGAGCCATGGGATAACTTTTCAAGTCTTCCCAGGCACCCAGAACTTCATCACATGAAGCTGGTATTCCACAGTTTGTTTTGCTATCTGTGTCCCTGTTCAGAAGATTTCACCACACTTTCTGACCCTATGATAATTGGATTTTGAGGGGAAAAAAGGCTTGTTGTGGAAACAAGGATTGATGATAAAGCTTCAGTTAGAACACCTTTTCCCCATGATAATTCTTTCAGGAGTGAATTTCCCTTCCAATGGGTAGATTTCTCTACTTCCTGTTGTCTAACTCCTGTTCTTAACTATGAGTCGTTTGTAAGTCAGATGTTTATACCTCAGCAACTGCCTGTAGTCTGATGTTGATTCTGACCTTTCAAGGTAATGTTTAGAAGAAGGAGAGTATATTATTGCATGCAATGGTATGTAATAATACTGTGTTATTGGGAGATGTAAGGTTTAATCATGCATTTAGCATTGATTCTGTTCTAGCCCTGAGAAGGAAGGCAAAATACAACAGCACGGAATGGAAGAAAGTTTTATTCCTTGTGAGAGAGTTTCTTGCTAGGGAAGCAATACATTTTATCTTAAGGGTTAGGATAGGCCACTTTAAATCCATTTCCCATGCTCCTGAATATCTCCAGTTTCATTTTCAGACTGGAAGCTTTTGGAGGGAAAATATTCAGTGAGGTTAATCCAGCTCCAGTGTATTTCTAGCACATTGTGCTGTCTATTATCTAAAAGTCTTTGCTGCTTTTCTTTGAAAAACCTAACAGGCCTCATCACTTGGATTGCTACCAAGACGGTGATATGGGGATGACTTTCACTCTTCCTGTCTATGACAGTTAGGTTTTAGGGGGAAGGAAGTGGTTTTGTCATCTTCATGCACTGCAGAGCTTATTAATGAAAGATCCAATTTTAATATTATGGTACCTTTTTAAAAAATATTAAATTAACACAATAACTTTCCTTTAGCTCTGCCACTATGCTATCGCCCGTTATGTTTAGTATCTGCTTTATAAACACTGTTTTCTAATTATGAATAAATCAATAAATCAAACCTTGCTTAGGGTGGTGAGAGAATAAATTAAGATCATGGAAAATGCATTAACCCTGGGCTTTCCATATGAGAGTACCATTACAAGTCACCCCCATATCTTAAAACAGTCATTACTGTGTTTTATTTAATCAGCATGACTCCATCAGTCTCATGAGAAAAACACAAGATTTTTAAGTACCAGTGCCTATTGACATAATGGCAAGGTTTAGGATATACAGTTGGCCCTTTGTATCAATGGATTCCGCATCCATTAATTCCACCATGCATAACTTAAAATAATACCAAAAGCAAACAATGATTTGCCATTTTATATAAATTACACCATCTTACTATGCAAATGTTTATAATGAGACCTGAACATTCACAGATTTATCACCAAGGGGAATCTCGGTAGGTACCAATATATCATATTCAGATTTTACTTTATAAAAAAAGATTTAAAAGGCTCTATCTTTCAGCTACTATAAAATATACCCCCAGTTAGGCTTATTTACAGCTGTGGAGCATAGTCATGGGAGCTGCTATGTACTTGGCTGTTGGTATTCAGGAAAGCTCAACAAAAGATCTAAGCTCACTGACGTTATGGAGAAAATTAGTATGTTTTGTTTTGTCAAAGCATTACTGAGTTTTTAATCATGCTTGAAAATATCTATGGAAACTCATTTTCTCCATATGTATATAACTTGTTTAGATTTTTCAAAAATTGGTGAAGCAAAGCAAATGCAGCATTATAGTAGAAATAGGAATATTTTGGATGCCCAATCCTTTCACTAGTATAATAAGAAAAATGTAGAAGAGACCATAGGAAGTGAGCCAAGAGGAGTTAATCTTTTTCTCGTGTTATTCTCAAGGAGGACAGCATAACCAAATTAGTTACATTTAAACTAATTCAAAAGCATTCTGAATTGGATCAGATTGAATCAGGTCTGAATCTAAGTAATTCAGATTTTATTAGTGATCTTGACATCAAATTGCAATTAAAGAAACCCAAAATTCCAGAATGCTATAAAAGAAGGCATTATGAAATAAATGGGAGGAGATGGGAGAGAGAGCACACTCTCCTTAGAAGTCTTGTTTATTTCATTAAGTATGGTTGCCAGTCTCAAGTGTTGTTTCACCCATGACATTAATCCTGTTATCAGCATCACCACCAATTCTGACTCAAGTTTTTCAAGGGTAGGTTTAAGTTTGATTTCCATTAGTGTATTCTTTTCTCTCCTGTTCTCCCATCTCTCTGCAATATTTGTGTGAGTTACATACAAACAAGCAACACATTGACAATATAGATTAGAGATGTAAGAAATATTTACAGCATTTTTGTTCTCATCAAGACAATCTGTCAAGGAATCACTAGCCTCTGTGATAGTTCCCACCTCAAGGGTGAAAATAAGACAGCAAAGAAGAACTGACCAACTGATACTCAGTCCTTCTAGTTTTGAAATGTTCATGAAAGAAAGGCAGCATTTATTTTAGGTTCTGGAGAAATGTACAGTTGCAAGCATTGTACAAAAAAGTACTGTAAATATAAACACCTGTCAAAATGTCATGCTATCTTTTAGGTGAGGATGAAAGAAGCAAGACTTTGTGTCGTTATCACAGCTATTTATCACAGGGCGGAAAAGCAACACCAGTATTAGGAAAATTTAAAAATATTACAAAAATAAATAGATGTCACAAATACCCATGAAACTCCCTGTCTGTAGTTTGTCAATGATAATCCTCTCTAAAGATGGTACCTTATCTCTGTATTACATACATTTATATGACAATGTTTTTAAAACTGTTATCATTGTTACTTGTCTTTAAGCCATTTTCAACTTATGGCAACCATTTCATAGAGGTATCTTGAGAAGTTGTGTTTGTGGGGTTGCCTTTGCCCAAGGTCACCAAGGAGTTTCCATGGTGAGCATGGATTTGAACCCAGGTTTCCAGAGTTGTATTAAAAACTCAAACCAATATACTATGGGACCTTCCAGACATGGCAGAAACCCATGAGAAAGCAGGTTAAAATAACCTGCTTCCTCACAGGTTTCTGTCCCCACCCCAATCTGAGGGATGGCTATGTGCCATCCCGGGTCAACTAAAGGAAATCGCTCCTCTGTCTCCCCTCCTCCCCCTCCGATGGGCCATTTTCACACATCAGCAGTACTGTGCAAATGAACCTGTGCTGCTGGCAGGCATCTCCTGCAAGTTTTTATTTAAAGAAATGGGGAGGCTGGAGGGGAGGTGGTGAGCGCCTTCCTGCTCCTTTGCACTCCAGAAGTCTGGAGTACCAGGGTAGCTGTGGGGATTGACTGCAAAAGCAGTCCCTGGAGTCAGTTCCCACAAGCTCTGCACCTAGAAAGATCTGTACAAAGGCCTGGATCTTTTGTACAAAGGCTTAAGGTCCAGATCTTTCCAGGTATCAAATTAATGTGGAACAAACTGGGAAAACCTCATTTTCTTCAGATTAATTTGCTTTGATCTGAGGGGTTGCATGAACACATCAGGTAAATGTGTGATAGGTCCCACGTTTTGGGCCTGTATGTTGGCTGTCATTTGAACTGTGCATTAAACTGCTAGTACCATATATATAAAGTTTACCTGTCTGGACTTAATTTCTTCTTTCAAGGTTACCCTTTCTGCATATTTCTTTAATTTATGTTGGGTAGGGGGAAATCATGGCTTTTGGAGTTTTCCAATGTAAATCAACTGGATGTGTGCCTATTCAGATTTTTTAAATTGGAGTTCAGACTTGGATGCAAATCAGTATGAACAGAATTGAAGCCCAATCCAAATCACTTAATCAGATTAGATTGGTTTAGTTGCTGGAGGTACATTTATTCATATTTTTAGCTCTTTCCCCAAAAGCTGAACATTTGAAAGGGACAAAGTTAACAGCTGAATTTTACAGTCATAGTATTTGAAGGAATCCTTCGACCGCGATGACATGAGGTTGGGCCACATAGTCCAATTGCATGCCTGTGGAGGAATCTACTCCTAAAGTAACCATGGAAGATAACAATCTCACTCTGAACAAGTGCAAGTAAATGCGATGTCATGAAATACATGCAACATAAATAAATGTTAATAGAAACATAGAGGGGTAGATGGCATGATCTCAGAATGTGCACAGCTGCTGAAGTTTAGGGTGTGTGGGAAGCAGTGCCAACATCACTCCAAAGGACTAAGAGCTGAACCTATGAGCATTTATGATGACTAGCTAAATGTAGTCAAGTTATTGGGGAATTTCCCCCTTTATTTTCATTTCCTTAGATCCTTTTAGTGAATTAAGAGATTCTCGTTTTCTGTAACCTTAAGGGAGGTGATTGTACTTTTACACATTGCAGTTGCTTGTAACATCTGGCAACATTGTACCAAATATATTTTCTTTTCATTCCATAAAATAACATTTTGAAACCTGTGTTGATGATCATGTCATTGAGAGGAAATCTGTTGACAAAGACTGCAACTACATAGAATTATGCAGTGTGACACTACTTTAACTGCATTGGCTCAATGCTATGGAATTCTGAGTTTTCTAATTTGGTGAGGCATCAGTACTCTTTGGCAAAGAATGCTAAAGGACTTGCAAAACTACAGCTCCCAGGACTCCCTGTCATTGAGAAATAGCAATTAAAATGGTGGCAATCTGCATTACATCTAAATATAGTCTTCCCTCCAACTGTTTCTCTCTGATGTCTGAGTGATAGGGGTTCAGGTCATAGCAGATCTGAGAGTGCCTAGCTTTTAAACTCATCGACTGGGCAAGGTAAAATATTAAACAACAATGTGCAGCTTTATTTCATGTAAAAGTCACTGAATGTGAGAGGCAGACATTTAAGATCCAGTTTAACCACAATCTTTGTAAGATTTTAGCCTCATATTTTAGCTCTGTTGGATCAGACCACAGCAAAACTGGTTTCATAGGAATGGTACAAAATAGTGATTATTCAAAAGCTTTTTCACACTACACAGTTATGGCTGCATAATTTTCCCACCATGAGTCCATACAATGGAATTCTGGTGGTTGTAGCTGAATGAGGCACTATTGGAGCTCTTTGGGAGATAATGTGATTGCCTTTCCCTAAGCTGCAAATCCCAAGGTTACATAAGATGTTTTCATGGCAGTTAACAGGATGTGCAGATTTAGCCCCAGTCACCCAATGAGCTGGCTAACTCCCATCAGACAATGCCAGTGCGACAGCACGGGAAGGCTCCCGTGTTACCGTTAGACTCAATAGGGCGTAGCCCCACGCTCCATGGGCACTCATGCTTTCCCCATCTGGAGCTGGGCGATGCAGGGCATGGGGCACTGGATTCCCAACCCCTCCCCCCCAAAAGCAAAGTGATGCCAGCGGCTGTGTGGCAAGGTTGTTAGTGCTGTTACTATGTAGAGTGAAAGGGATCCAAAATGCAGGTATGTAGAACATACTTAAATCTCAATATAGTAATAGGTTAAATCCCTATAATTCAGGAGTTAATTGATGTGAAGATAGAATGACACAGAAGGTATAGGTTGGGGAACTGATGTCATAGCTAAGCATAATTTAAAGCATATTCTTGTATACAAATCAGCCCATCTTTGTTATCAGCATTCCATATAATCAGTTATAATCCTTGCTGCCCATTTTCTACAATATCGTGAAATTTAATTTAAATAAATGTATAAATAGGCACCTATTTTTTAAAAACAGCTTCTCTTAACAAGCAGATTTTGTTTGCATCTTGACCTGATGTACAGATTTCAGTTGCAAAATTTGACATAAAATATGCACCGCAAAATTTTTAAAAACGCAAAATCCAAAGTTAGCTGTTCTACACTTTGAGAAGTGTAGATTGGAATACAGATGCCTTAAATTCTCATATAATGTTCAGAAAAAAATACTGCTTGACAGGTACTATAAAGCCCTTTTTCCTTTTTAAATGTGACCTTCCAGAATTTGCTAAATTATTCGCTGTCATAAAGCACAAGTCTTCCATATTCTTTCTAAAGTGCCTTCTGGGTTTAGTGTTTAAAACAGACAAACTCTGTTTGACAACTTTACTTTTCCCAGACATGCCCTCCCATAAACCCCCTTTATGACAGTCTCTGTCAGAAATATTTTGTGTCAAAATGAAATTCATTCCATTTATAAAATATCCTTTAGCACTGACCTCTGTTTGTCTCAGTTAACCTTGCACCTCTGAGTATCAAATTCTGCTCAAGGCTTACTTTTTAGTTTTTCCCTCTGATCCAAACTGAGTGAAATTAAGCTGAGCACGGTGGCCTTCCTCTTTTAGTTTATTTGCTGAACAGTCTTTAATCATGAACACACACACACACACACACACAAAACATTTTGGATTGATTAACCTTTAAAAAAATTAGTATCACTATCTACATGCACATTGGTTGAACACCATCAGTATGAGTTTGATTTCCATTATGGAAGTTTCTTTGCAAATATATCTGAACTAATTTTAATGGTTGATGGGCTTTTCTTCCATAACAGGTAACTATAGAACTACAGTCTCAAAAGCATTCAAGTAATACTTTATCTGTATAATGCACTTTATTTATATTCTGCTGAGTCCCCTCGGGTGAGAAGGGCGGGGTATAATTTTGTAAATAAATAAATAGGGTACTCAGAGCGGATTACAGCATCTATATATATAAGAGAGTGATGGAATTCGGGCACCGAGCAAAACAACAAAACTAAACACCCTCCAAACTCCAACTTTGACAACAGAATCCATTATCCACGCCTCCAGGTTGAAACAACAAAACATCGGGTCAGAACCTCCACAGGATCCACTCACCCCACACTCCTCCAAAGCAAGGGCAGGAGAGGGAATGCCCAGCTTTGCCTTTCCCCTCTATCTGTTACCCCTCCTCCCATGACGTCACTCCCCGGCCAGCCGACAACAGCTGTTCCCCGCGCGCGCCCTGCTCGCAAGCCCCGCCCCCCTGGGAGCTGGAGCCACAGCTTCTCCTTCTGGCTGCCTCCTTCCCCTCACTCGCCACCATCATCAGGATTTCTCACCAGAGCACCCTCCTCAGCTTCTTCCCCAAGTCAGGAAAAATGCCAGCCAAGCACACCAACGACGAGGAAGTCACAGGTACCTCCTCCAGGCCAACTTGAATCCCATTGAATAGCCTTGCAGCATCAAAGCCTGGCTGCTTCATACCTAGGAGATTCCATTGTCGGCCAACTTCAATACCATTGAATAGCCTTGCAGCATCAAAGCCTGGCTGCTTCATACCTAGGGGACTACATTGTCGGCCAACTTGAATACCATTGAATAGCCTTGCAGCATCAAAACCTGACTGCTTCATACTTAGGGGACTCCATTGTCGATCAACTTGAATACCATTGAATAGCCTTGCAGCATCAAAGCCTAGCTGCTTCATACCTAGGGGACTCCATTTTTGCCCAACTTGAATACCATTGAATAGCCTTGCAGCATCAAAGCCTGGCTGCTTCATACCTAGGGGACTCCGTTGTCAGCCAACTTGAATACCATTGAATAGCCTTGCAGCATCAAAGCCTGGCTGCTTCATACCTAGGGGGCTCCATTGTTGGCCAACTTGAATACCATTGAATAGCCTTGCAGCATCAAAGCCTGGCTGCTTCATACCTACGGGGAATCCTCTTTATGCCACCTTCCATGCCACAAAGAAAACCCCACTATGGACTACGCCACAGCAACGCGTGGCCGGGTACTGCTAGTTTACATACATAGGCCTTTACAATCATATACAATGAGATAGACAAACACAAAAAAGGCAGAGGCTTCTCCTTTCATTTCCGGCATCTGGAGGCAGTGCTCATCTCTGGCTCTGGGAGGTGCTTTTCTCCATTTTCAAGTCAAGGAGCCTGCATTGTCACCACCTGGTCATGTGGCCGGCAAGATTGCTTGGAGTGTCTCTTTACCTTTTCCCATCAAAGCAGTACCTATTTATCTACTCACATTTGCCTATTTTCAAACTGCTAGGTTGGTAGGTGTTGGAACCTACAGACGGGAGCTCACTCTGTCTTGCAAATTCAAACTGCCAATCTTCAGATCAGCAGTTCAGCAACACAAGGGTTTAACCAGGGGTGGGGAGGGGGGAGGGAGAAAGAGGGGAAACAATGTAAACATGTGTTACCAATGGAAAATGTTCTGAATGTTTGTATAATTTTATGTAGCACTATTTACAATAATGTAACACTATTTACAATAATTCTGAAAATAATAAACATTTTTAAGCACAAAAAATATAGTACTTTCTAAATAATATCTTTTAGAAGAGGTAGTTCAGATGTTCAGCTGTCAGTAACTGTTGCACAACTATATGTTCGATTATTTTTTAAAAAAACAATTATATGGTATTTTGTGACTATCAGAGGATATCTATGGTGGTTTTCAGTATTGGTATTGCTATCCCTTTACTGGAAGAACTTGCAGAAAGATGTTATATAATTAAAACTCAATATTTACTGTAGCAATCCTCATTTAACATAATGGGGCTCACTTTTCAGGAAGCACTATAGGCTTTATAGGAATGAATCTATATGTAAAATTGAGTACTGTAGGGATGATTTTGTGTAGGACTGCATTGTATTTGGCTTTCAAATATAATTATTTTAAATTCTTATGGCTCAATATCTTGCAGCTCTGTATACAAAAGCCTTCACCTTGAATTGGATAATTATAATTTAGGACATTATTGCATGTCTCCCAAAACAGCTTCTGCTGTGGTAAACCAGACTTACTTGAGATGGGAGCATGCCTGTCTAGACCATCTTCTTCCTGCACAAAGCATTTGTGAACATGTTTTGAGAAGACTCAAAGTGTGTTGACCTTACTGCAGTGCAGGGACATAACTCCTCTTAATCTGTGCTATCCCCATCTTCATACATGTCTCCCTTTTTATGTAAGTGCTATGTAATTTCAAGAGTTCAGAAGTTTGAAGATACACACCCCATAACTTTTTTCATTTTCACAATACTGAAACACAGATCATACTCAACTTTTCTTTAAAAATAGTTTTAAAAAGGACTTTGCAATTTAAATACTTTTCATAGTGTTTAATCATGTACTTTCAACTTTTTAGCATTTATAATGAGATTTGGGCCCCATCACACTTGAGCTTTTACTAAACTACAAGCCCCAAAATTCTTCAGGAGGCAATCACAGCATTTAAAATGGTTTAAAGTGGAAAAATGCTCAAGTGTGATGAGGCCCTAAACACATGTATGAGTGAAAGTTTTGCAAAAAAATTTCCTTGCATGAAAAGGAAGTGTTCAATTAATAGAGAGAATTCATGTTAGAGGTTTAGTGTAGGCAGGGACCACCATAGTTCCTTTATTTATTTAATTTTTAAGGAAGGTGAAAAGGTTAAACCTTTGCTCTGCTGCTAAGAAGGACAACACAGTCATGCCTATAATGGACATCGTAGCCATCTCCCAAAACCCATGGTTGAAGCAAATTCCCAATATCATGTTACTGAACCCACTTTCTAAAGTTCTTTGAACATGTGTTAAGAAGCCAAAAGACAGAGAAAGGTAGGGGAAAACCATTTCCATTTAATATAAGTTTAACATGACTTGAATATTGGTTTAGTTTAGGATGATGGCATGTGTTAGTTTTAAATATTTATAATTTATAATTTTTGTCTAGGGAGCCCTCAATGTTTCTTACAGACTTGAGTGATAATCCTCTTAAACGGATTGAAAGGATATGGTAAGAAAATGTGATACCAGAAATATACCTGTTTGGCACATATAGTCTCATATTTGAAATGTAATAATCCTGTGGTCTCCTAAATTTCAACAGTCTATTTTTATTAGTAAGTTTCAACTTTCTAGTGTTTCTGCCAACAGATCAGTGGCAGAACACATGTTTTGCATAGAGAATGTCCCAGGTTCAATTCCTAACAGCTCAAGGTAGGACAAGGGAAAAAAATCAGCTGAATCCCAGGACAGCTTATAAATATCAACATTACTGACCCAGATAGATTTAACCAAAAGCAGTGTTTTATGTCTCTATAGCCCATCCTCCCTAACATTCAAATCCTACACAATAATTTTGAGTCACAATAATCGACCTCCAACTTGATGATAATGATTATTGTCATCACTACCACCATCATCACCATTGTTATCCCAATGAGTATAGCAGATCAGCTCTGTGGTTTAGAGAGTTGTTATTTCTGACTTGGATGCGTATCCAATACACTTATGATTCTGATACTCCAATTGTTCCAGTGATTTCAGCCTTCTATACAACAAACATTGTTGAATGAAGAATTGCCAAAGACAATACAATTTGCACAGCAGGATCTGAGATTCTCTGGTGTGCAGCATGACAGTTACTAGCTCAGTTCTCGGTATAAGCTATTCCTCTGGACAATACAGACAGAAAGATCCTCAATTCCCCATCATATCTGTGCAATTCATATAGTATTTCTAGTTTTACTCTGTTTATAACAAGGATCTATAGACTCAAAAGAAAACACAAGGGTGTAACTGTAAAGGTGTTCACTTTTACACTGGGTACATAAAGTCAAGAATGGCATTTCTGCCCACTACCTGTGGCCTTAGAAAGAAATCAGGCAGCTAAATGTATCTTGCTAGCTCTAGGATTTGAAAGTTACATTTCTGATTATTTCTATAGGGATATATGGTATCTATATCAAACATAATATATTGTAATATCAGAACAATATGAAGTTAAGGTAAAAAATAGGTGAAAATAATAAGAATGCATTTTTAAAGTTAAAATACTTATTTATTTCTCACATTTATATCCCGCCCTTCTCACCCGAAGGGACTGAGGGCAGCTTACCTTTATTGTTTCAGGAAATCTGTTTTGGGAGAGGAAACAAGGCACAAAAAGAATACCTGAATTTCAGTAGAAGAGATTAAAAAAAAACAGGCATGTTTACTATATATCTCTTGAACTAATCACTTCATATATGCATTGAGAGCACTTTTAATCCAAAAACTACAACATGGGAAATGGCCTTTGGAAATGGCATCCCCATGGGTATTAAAATGTGAATATATGGAGCTTATATTCATGAATGACTTCAGTTACCTAAAATAAGACTTTTAAAAATCTTTGTTGTTTGTTGTTTATTTGTTCAGTCGCTTCAGACTTTTCATGATCTCATGGACCAGCCCACACCAGAGCTCCCTGTCAGCCTTCACCACCCCCAGCTCCTTCAAGGTAAAGCCAGTTATTTCAAGGATACCATCCATCCACTGTGCCCTTCACCGTCCCCTATTCCTTTTTCCTTCCATTTTCCCCAGCATGATGTTCTTCTCCAAGCTTTCCTATCTTCTCATTATGTGGCCAAAGTACTTCATATTTGCCTCTAATATCCTTCCCTCCAGTAAGCAGTTGGGCATTATTTCCTGGAATATGGACTGGTTGGATCTTCTTCCGGTCCAAGGCACTCTCAGATTTTTTTCTCCAACACCACAGTTGAAAAGCGTCTATCTTCCTCAGCCTTCCTTATGGTTCAGCTCTTGCATCCATAGGTTGCTAGAGGAAATACCATTGCTTTAGCTATGCAGACCTTTGTTGTCAGTGTGATGTCTCTAATCTTCACTATTTTATCAAGATTGATCATTGCTCTCCTCCCAAGAAGTAAACGTCTTCTGATTTCCTGGCTGCAGTCTGCATCTGCAGTAATCCTCACTCCTAGAAATACAAAGTCTATCACTGCTTCGACATTTTTCCCCTCTATTTGCCAGTTATCAATCAGTTTGGTTACCATAATCTTGGCTTTTTTATGTTTAACTGCAACCCAGCTTTTTGCACTTTCTTCTTTCACCTTAGTTTAAGGCTCCTCAGCTCCCCATCGCTTTCAGCCATCTAAGTGGTATCATCTGCATATCAAGCCCCACATGTCACATAATGTGTTCTGCATACAAGTTGAATAGGTAGGGTGAGAGTATGCAGCCCTTCCTTACTCCTTTCCCAATCTTGAACCAGTCTGTTGTTCTGTGGTCTGTTCTTACTGTTTTTCTTGGTTGTTATACAGATTCCTCAAGAGACAGACAAGGTGACTTGGTATCCCCATACCACCAAGAACTTATACTGAATGATTATCCTTCATGTATAACCAGACACAAGCAAATCCTCAACAAATTCAATTTCCTGCAAATATTTATTCAACTTTGCATATAATTCACCTCTATTCTGGTCTGTTCCTAATTTATACTTATATATACTGTATATATACTAGCTGTACCCAGCTACGCATTGCAATGTTAATTATACTTTAGAAACACTAATGAAATGTTTACTAATGATGCTTTAGAAACAAAACACTGGTGCACCATAATTTTGTAATGACTTTTGAAACATTTTTAATTTATCACACAGCCCGTGTGTGTGTGTGTGTGTGTGTGTGTGTGTGTGTGAGAGAGAGAGAGAGAGAGAGAGAGAGAGAGAGAGAGGAAAACATTTGCAATTTATCCCGTGGGAGTCGGAAAAAGGGTTGCATAAGCTAGAAGTGGGACTAGAAAATTTTAATGAGCAATTCATACCTCAATGAATGATGGATCTCTGAAATATCTTGCCGTTTATAGATTGCCCCATGAATCCTAGTACTGCCTGAACACTTAGCTTGTAACTTAACATCTGGATAAGAAAACTGTCAGTTGGCATAGGTTTTCAGACATCTAAAATGTCCACACATGATAACAGAGATGGTATTAGAAGTGATCTTAGAACAATAGGTATGTGTCATATAAAGCATGAGCTAGCTGCCAGGGGTAATTTTCAGATGGCAATTAGTTGGATGCGTCTGGAATATTTTGCTCATTTTGATAAAATAATATGAGAATTCACATGTAATGCAGAATGATTTATGACACACTGTCAGGAAGTCACTTCTATAATTTCTTCTTGAAACAGCCTAAGGCAACAATTTTCTTTTGAATTATTCCCAAAGAAAAGATATGGCATCTTTTGATGCCTTTTGAGGTGGTGTGGGTTTAGAGCATAGGAAAAGGTTTTGTTTTAATCTGAAATTTGCTAGATCTTCTGCAGCCCATCCCTTTGTAGAATTGCCACTGACACTCTCCTTTTCCCCAACCTTCCCTCATAGCGCACCCATTTTACCAATAAATGGTTGATGATGACTGAATCAAATTATGAAATGGGCAGGGCTTGTCCATAACCTTGTTGCTGACAGTTTGGGAAATATAAGAGATTACACAGAATCTCATATAATGCAAAATGAGTTATGACAAGTTGTAACTTCTATCATTTCTTCTTTAAACAGCCCACAATAACAATATTCTCTTGAATTATTCCCAAATAAAAGATATGGCACCGTTTGATATCCTTTTCAAGAACCATAGTATCCTGAATAAAAATCAATGCATTTCAACTGCTTAATGTAAATGAGAGGGAGAGCTGAGACATTTGCAATTCATGATTGCATCATACATGTTTGCAAAGGGATTGGCAAAAGGGATTGCTGCAGTTCACGTTACAATATGTTCTACTAGTTTATGGAGCCATGCTCTATTGAGTTATGCCATTGATTCATATTATAGAATTTAACTGGAAGTGGCTCATCCCCCAACAGTGCTAGAAATGTGAACTTCTATAAATATGGCAGTACACATCACCTTTTATTGTGACAGGAAAAGGCAACAGTACATCATGGGAAAAATAAATGAGTCTATACCAGGTCTTCCTAAACCGATGATACCTTTTCACCTGAAAAACAAAAATGAATTTATTTTAAAATAATTCTTTGGTGTACATATAATTTTACCATTTATTAAAGAATAAGGCAAATTTGCATACTAATAAGATGAATGTGCTTGTTTGTTTTTACATAAAGAATTTAATATTTGCTGAATATTTGATACTGCAGGACATGGAGCATCAATATTTTTCATGCCATGTTAGATGCTTAGTTTCCTCTGTTAACTCTCCTTTTTTCACCTACTTTTATGTAAATGCTGAAAACAACCACTAGGTGGCAAGCTACACACATTTTTGTGACCCCCCAGATTCAATTAGAGGACCCCACATGTAGTTGAGACCCACAGTTTAAGATGCTTTGGTCTGCACCTTCTATTTGACTTAAGTACATATTTCTCTTTATTGCAATGCCCCAGAAATTTCAGTCTGCTCCATCTGTGTGATATAACCGTGTTAAATTTCTGGTAGAATAACCACCAATTGCATACGCATAAACACTAGTATCCTCACATTCTACCTGAAATCAATTTTGAAGTGTAATCCTACATCCATGAAATGATAAACTTGATTGATCAATGATTGATTAAATGATTGGGTAGTTGAATATTCTATATTTCTCGTAGTGCAGAACCCAAGATAATTTACAACATTATTGAAAACAAAATATATTTATAAACAATCAGTTATAACATAGTTTACCATGATATAATCCCCCCCCCAAAAAAAATTAACAGTCTTCTTTCTTAACAATTGCATGAAATTAGATATATTAGAGATGTTCTTATTTCAAGCTTTGAGATACTATGATACAGCAACATCGACAATATTTAGGCAGCCTAAGGATTTCAAGTTTTTCCTCTGCCCTAAGACATGTTGTGCCAAACGTGCCCTCTAATTTCCACAGAAAAAGATTTACATTTTTTCCTGCCTCCTTAATAGATTGATTAGAAATTCCTTTGAAAATCTTTTGAATTTCATTTGAAGTATTATCAACACAAGATAGTTGCATCCCTATTTTTTTTACCATTTTTATTTTTTGACATTTTTTCACTCAAACAAGCGCTTTTTTATCAAATTGAATGTGAATAGTTAAAAAAAATTAAGAACTTTCAACAGAACACTACACCTAACCCCAAAAAGTCAAAAACATGGTACTATACAAAAGAATGATGTTGTTCAATCTAAGACATTAATCTTGCAGCTAAGCCAAAATATCTTATTAACTCAGATAGAGGTTCAGTTTATGTATATGCAATAGGAAGGGGGGAGGAGAGAACCAAACTGCTAGGGTGATGATGTCGACTAAGCATTCATATAACCTGATTTCCTAAAAGTAACAGCCTTTCATATCCAGCACAAGATATTAACAGATGTATATCAGGAGCTCTGGTGAGACTGTCTCTTTGAATATTTCCAGTATTTATCTGTTGTTGACATTTTCTACACATTTTCTTGCAAAATCCATTAGCCTGCTGTGTTATCAGGGGAAAATATTCTGTCTGTATTGAAAAAAAGATCACAATATTAAGATAGATATCATTGTAGTGAACGCATTAAAAAAATGAAAAATGTGACAGTAAAGGGGATTGCCTGCTTGGAATTGGCATCTCTTGGAGACTTTGCACAGTAGGTCCATAAATGTTTAAGTAGCTTGTTTAATGAAAAATATATTCCAAACTGTATAGAGGTTCTCCAATGTAAGAAGTTCCATAGGCATGGTGTAAGATTATCTTGTTTATCATCTCTCCACTTTCATCCATCTATCCCTGCCTGCAAGAAATTAAGCAAAAAAAATCCTCCATTGTCATATCTGCCAATTCATGGGTGATTAAAGCTTAACATGTTATTGCTACTTTAAAATATGAGTTTATCCAAACTACAGTTGCTCATACTGACTAATAAAATGAAAGATTCAATTTTCATTAAATGAGGACAATCTCTGTCTTTGGTTTTCTTGTTGTCAAAACCAGTTCCACAATTATGGTGAGCACACAATAGATTTTTAGGTTTCATGTGAATGCATCAAACTGTTAATTAATCCATTTATATTTTAATGCCAAAGATACTTGTCTGTGAGTTCTTCTGCTTCATGTAGTCAAACAACCTTGGAAATGATAGTTTCACAAGATTGAGTGGGTGCCACACTTGCTACTCTAGTCCAAACAGCAACCTATTTTGGAATGGCAGTATTAGTCATTACAAAATTTTGCAAATATAAACCACACTAAATTCCTTTGATGTATATATGATTAGATCCTCTGCTGTAAGGATACTTTCTACTTGCAGACAATCACCACAGAGTCCACCACAGCTTTCTTTACAACAAGAAGAGAAAAAAATCTGTTGCCTTCACAGTTCCATACTCTCTGGTATAGCTTTAAATGGAATAAAGAGAATGAAGGAAGATTCCATGGACATTTTAGTAAGAACGTCCTAAAATTGGGCCTATCTTTGTGGCTTTATATTTTAAAGATCAAATTCTAAAACTTAATGCAAACATTTCCCTCATACCTTTGGACACTTGGGGACATCTGCAGTGTCATCCTGAACCACTTTGACCACATGGGATGTTTTGTAATAAAAAAAGGTGCATTTAATCAGCCACAACGTATATCATGCTGCAACTTGTGGTTCTCATAAATCAATCCAAGACACCATACAAGGCAAAGTATATAACTTACGTATGAATTTGTAGCATGTTACAGAACTGATTGAAGAAAGACTTTTGGTATGATTAGAGACTATATCTAACAGGGCAAAATAATCTAAATGCTTTAAATCTGAGGAGGGTAGCAACTGTTTGTGCTGGGAAGTCTCTGCTAGGGAGATTCTCAACAGGTTTGGGCAAAAATAGAACTTAGATAAAAGTTTCCTCTTCAGATAATAACTGTCCATTTCCAGATGATGACAGAAATTATTCTGGTGGTTAGCTATCTTGTTCATCCTCATGTTATGCAATCCATTCAGCTATACACCTTCATAGGAGTCATCCATGCTTGATATTAGGTAGAAGCTTTTATAGGAGAAGTAAAACTGAAAAGAAGCATAGAAGTCTGGCATCTTGCCAAACAGAGGATATCAGTTGATTGCCAGCACCAAACAACCTGTGCATGAAAATGCATATTTATCTGATAAATACAGCAGCTTATTATTTTGTGTTTGGTTCAAACAGCATTTTCCAGGTCTCCAGATTTTTGTCTTTAAAAAACCAAAGCTTTTTGAAGATTAAATGCCTCACTCTACCTCTGTATCCTCAATTATTAATTTAGGGAGATAATGCTTTATTTTTGTCTTACTTGCATATGATAGCAATAGCCACCACAAAGCCTTTCACTTATGGATTTTTCAATTCTCGTTCACATTTCAGGACACTTTATCCTTGCACCCCATTAATCCCTAGTTAAAAGTGTTTAAACACCTGCATAATCGGTAACCAAGTCATCTATTTATTTAGAGAAAAATATAACTTCCTTATCATTGTACATCATACAATGCAATTAAATGTCATCCCCCAATCACATTATATATGTCCAAATTACAAAACAAGCACCGATCCTTTCACATTCTAATCTCTATTGCGCAACCCCTAATACCACATCAATGCAAAACTACAGAATTCAATATAGTCACATCTTTAGGATAAAAGCTATCTTTCAGCTTTTTTTGTCCTTGTTTTTATCATCCTATACCATTTGCCAGATTGTAACAATTCAAAAAAAAAAGAATATCCAGGGTGAGATGGATCCTTAAAAGTATTTTGAGCTTTCTTAAGGCAGCGGAAATTATACAGTTCATCCAAAGAGGCGAAAGAACAAACAATAATTCTTTGTATAGTAGTGGTATTTATTTATTTACCCTGTTTATACTACACCTTTCTCTATTCCGAAGGGGACTCAAGGCGGCTTACATTTGGCAATTGGGGCTGACACTTGAGGCCCAGGTGCCGGCCATGGCCAGGAGGGCCTTTGCACAATTAAAACTTGTGCGCCAGCTGCGACCATACCTCGAGAAGTCAGATCTGACCATGGTGGTCCATGCCTTAGTTACCTCTAGACTGGATTATTGCAATGCGCTCTACATGGGGCTGCCTTTGAAGACGGCCCGGAAATTACAATTAGTACAACGCTCAGCAGCCAGGTTTCTAACTGGAGCAAATTACAGGGCGCGTTCAACGCCACTGTTTAAGGAGCTCCACTGGCTGCTGTTTATTTTCCGAGCCCAATTCAAGGTGCAGGTCATTACCTACAAAGCCCTAAATGGTTTGGGACCCATCTACCTTCGAGACCGCATTTCCCCCTATGGACCTGCACGATCTCTTTGCTCGTCGGGGGAGGCCCTCCTCTCACTCCCACTACCCTCGCAGTCGCAGTTGGTGGGGACGAGAGAGAGGGCCTTCTCAGTCGTGGCCCCCCGGCTTTGGAACTCGCTCCCCAGGGAGATCAGGCAGGCTCCCACCCTCCTCTACTTTCAGAGGAGCCTGAAAACCTGGCTCTTCCAGAAGGCCTTTGATGATTGACCCTGGTAGGATTGACCTACTTGCCTACTAAGCAATAGACCCTCAGGTATGCCTTCTTAGTATTACACTTAGCACTTTAATGACTACACCAGCTGGGTAATTACCCCTCCCTGATGACTCGACATTTTTTGCACCTTGGCCCAGATCTTTGGATCCAGCTCATGATTTTAACATTTTATTTTGTATATTGACCTTTTATGACTGGTTTTATCGATGTTGATGTTTTATTGTTGGTTGATTTGCTTTGTTGTTTTTACTCTGATTTTATACTGTTGTGTCCGGGCATGGCCCCATGTAAGCTGCCCCGAGTCCCTTCAGGGAGATGGGGCGGGGTATAAGAATAAAGTTATTATTATTATTATTATTATTATTATTATTATTATTATTATTATTATTATTATTAGGTCATGATCATATTGATGATAATAATAATTTTATTTTTATGTATTATTATTATTATTAATAAAAGCTTCCTTTTGTGGCTTCTCACAATATATTTCCCCTACTGATGCAGGAAGCCACCAGCAATAGATCTTAATCTTTGAGCAGGTGAGCACGCAAGCACGCACGCGCGCGTGCGCGCACACACACACACACACACACACACACAGAGGCACTCCCTCTAAATCAGGTATGGGAAAACTTTGGCCCTCTAGGTGTTTTGAATTTCAGGGAATTTCTCTTAAAACAAAACAGCTATCAACAGGCCACATAGTCAAAAGGAAAGAGAGAGCATGTGGTCTTTAGCCCCTTTTTATAACTTCTCAGGAACCATAGAGAAGCTGCATACCAGAACTTACATATAGGAAACAGCAGACAACAGGAACATAGATAAATATTACTAGAGCAGGCTTGAAGAAGGTTGTCATTTCCAACAAAATCATATAAACCCATTATTTCCAGCACCTTAACTTAGAACAAAATATATTTTTCAGAAGCCCACAGAATTTTCCCAGGCAGAAAGTCCATCCAGTCAGAGGCCTTGTGGCTGAATGTTAGGGAATTGGCCCTGGAAACAAGTGAAATGCACTTAAATGCATCCATGTAAACTGCTTTCCCGAACACAGCAACAGTCTATCTACAATTATCCCCATTCTTGAAGCTGAATTTTATTTTTGTTTCATTTTTAACAGAAGCCATCTGAGATCCAATTATGGCTCTTTCACGTAACATTTAGTTTGACCTTAGTATTACACCAAAAAAGCTCTCAAAATGGCTTTGCAGATGTCAGCAAGGATATGACCAAGCAATGCTACATTTCAGCAACTGAAAGAATTATATCTTTCTTGATCCATGACAATCAGTAGGTTAAACAATAGCCCTCAATGTATCGATTCTGAATCCAAACCACAATTACAACATTGAGAAAATATTATCAGCAAGACATATTCATATTTTTATTTACCAATGAAAATGCTACAAAGCATTACATGAGTGATTATTATATTGCTGTTGTTAATTTTTCAGAAAGTATGATGAGGGAAAGATGTACACACTGATCACCAAAAAGAGATGTTATTATTGATTACTATTAGCTTGCTAAAGGAGAAAGGGTAAAACTTTGTTCAGGGAAAGGTCACTCTTTTAAACCATACATTTTTGTTTATATTGATTAAAACATTCAAATATTTCATACTGCAGTCTCCAAGATTGGTTGCAAAGAAGGATGGGAAAACATATAAAATGGTCAAGAAACATGTTTTTCAAGCTTTTAGAAACTCTGATTAGAAGAATCCTGGTTTGAAGAGAATCTTAACTCTTCAGGATTTATTCTCATACAATTCACACATTATTTTATGCAGAAGTAGCATTTTCTGCATCTAAACTAATATTTTATTTATTTCCCATGCAGAAAATGCTATAATAAGAAATTTATCCTGTTCACAAATTTCCCATGATTGATTTACACAGAAACCAACTATTTTGCACAGGAAAACAACTTTTCAGGTGCATAAAATAACATTTCTGTGGAAAAATGTTATTTTTAGTTTAGAAATACTGTATTCTTTATTTAAAAATACTATTTTCTATTAAAAATAACAATGCATGAATTTTGTACAAATTAAGTCTTAATTTGGTTTTTGAAGATTTTTTACAGCCGAAAATAGTTAATATTACTCATTTCTTTCTTTAACATTAATCTAGTGAAGAATTAACAATAAATTACACACATGAAATGGCATCTTAAAGATAAGATTAACTTATGCAGTCTAGTTAACAACATGGTTTAACAGATGTGATAATACATATCGTTTGACTGGTAAACATTCAGAGAATAGTCTCACAATAGCTCTATGTTGTAAATCTGATACTGTTTATACTGATATGTTAATTGTATATTTCTTTCATCTGTTTCTGCTTCCTTTGTGTCTTATGGATGAGGCAGGCTTGTAACTGAAACACTTAAGTGTGTTAAACTATCCATAGCAAGCATAGAGTAGTAATTAACATGTGCCAGCTCTTCATATTTTCATTTGTTAATTAGAACATCACTACTTGATTCAAAGATAAAAACTACGCACAACAATTATTTCAGTTCAGCAAGTTTTTTTACTGACAGCTTGAAAATTGTCAGTAATAACACTTCTAAAAATAGTGACAGCAATAGAACTATACACTCTATCTCTTGTGAGGTACTGAGACTAACTCTGTGTGTTATACCATTGTATAATTAACAATCCATTAAAATGAAATTCAAATTTGCATTTCAAACATACAGTTGGAATTTATACTCTGGTGATACTGAGGAGATCCTCTCAAACATCATCGTATTTTTACATGGGAATTTAGATATATACCAGGCATTGCCAGGGTCTGCATTTTCTTTGTGGCTGTTTTTCCCTTCCTCCCCCCAGATGTTTTCTACTACAAGTGACATAATATCCTGCCATTGGCTATAATATTTTATTTTTGGGGGGCGGGGGGGGGGGCGAGAGGTCTTAACCAATTTTTTCTCCTTTTAAAAAACCCTTAAAATTGAGTTATTTTTCTAAAATTCTGAATGGGATGTTTTTAGGAATGTAAAGGGTATTCACAGCATTTCATGTTCTGCAAGAGATGGGCTAAGCCAACATGTTGAGAAAGAAACTAGCCAGCCTCCATCAAAGTTTTAGTGTCCAGCATGAAAAGAAGACAAAGAGTGCATTGTTTTTTAATTTTGTTTTTTTGATGAGGCATCTGTAATTTGCATCCCCCAAAAATATGTATGGAGACATATTTTTCTGCTTTTGAAAGCAAAGTCCACTGGAGGAAAAAACAGATTGATAGAAAAGATGGATTTTGTACAATAAGCTTTTTTGGAATTATTTTATTTATTTATTTACTCTATTTCTATCCTACTCTTCTCACACCAAGTGGGACTCAGAGTGGCTTGCAGATAAGGCAAAAATTCAGTGCTGCGCTATAAAAACAAATGGGCAAATACAACATATTAAGTGATAAAACCAGTAAAACATATGTTTGCAAAGATCATTATCACAAGTATTTTGCCAAAAAGAGTAGGAAACATTTTGCCATTTTGCAGGTAAATAAATATTTATATGCAAATAAAACAAGCGATACTGTATGTGTGCAATCAGATGAAATGGGATCAATTGCTTTATATCTAATTGACACCCAAGATGAGCAGATATGAAATCAGATCCATTCTAAAGCAGGAGAGAATCCAGAGTCCACATACTCCCACTAATATCCATAGAGCTGAGAGGCTTCATGGCATTCACAGGTCTCTCTTTTCCATCTTCAGATTCCTGCCAACCACAGCTCATCGACTTCTGTTGTGAACAGTGGCATGTAAAGATATTGAGATGCATAGATACATTTTATTATCACCCAATATTTCCCATTGTTCTCAGAATATTTGTAGGGTGGTACAACATGCACCACTATTTTGGACTGGAAGCCCTCCTGCAAAATATGTTAAGCATCTTCCTCAAAGCTTTACATGCACCTTGGCAGAATGTGACAGAATTCGTGGGCATAGTTACACCTTCTGAGCACATTTTGTGGATGTATAGATATTTATTGATATGGATGCACACATGGATGGGATTCTTTTATGTCATTGGGGAATTTAAGAAAAAGGATTCCAGAGAGTAAAAATGCCATATGTTACAGAGATAATTGATTCCCCGCATGCCGTAGAAGGATCAGTGTGTGTGTGTGTGTGTGTTTGTGTGCACTATTCCTTTATGATTAGTCTAAGAATAAACTAAACAAAGTTTACCACCATGATTGTATTGTGGTCCTTAAAATGGTAACTAAATAAAAATTTAGTATATTAAATCAGAAACCACTATAATTCTAGCTGTAATGACTGGAATGTGAGGTATTGGGTATGGTTATTTCTCACTTCAGTTTACAATTTCCTTTTAGGTTTAAAATATTCTGGACAAAAAATATATGTATTTCAGAACAGTGGAAAAAACATTTTTAATTCTGCTGTAGAAGTTCAGTGTTCAAAACGAGCAGTAAAAATGAGGAAATAAAGGTAAAGGGTAACCAAACTATGAAATCATCCCCACTCCAGAAGTATAGTTGTTCGATACCACTTGAACTGTCATGTATCCATCATATGGAAACATGGCCTTTCTAGTTTGTTGTAGTGCCAGAGCTCTCTGACAGAGAAGGTTATATATCTCACAAAACTAGAAATCCTGAAATTTAATTGCATTGAATTATAGCAGTTAATATAGAGTCAAATCATAAAATTGGTTTATTAAATATCTGGGAAAACAACAATGTTTTCATCTGGCATTGAAAAAAATATAATATTTGTATCAGTCAAGCTTCTCTAGAGAGTTTTCTATAATGCTTAGAGCCCTCATTAGCTGTGGAAAAAGTGATGCACTATGCATCGTACTTCTACAAAGTTTCCCTTGTCCCCCAGCCTCGTTATAGTAACAGTGAAATGGTCCAGTGATCAATTAGATGTGCATATTTGGGAAGGATTGCCCTCAGTGCTGAACTTAGTATTGTTTGGCCTCAGTGATATTATTGTATAATCAAATCCAATTTGTGATGGTGACCAAAAATGATATCACTGTGAGCAGATTGGGTTGAAAGGATAAATAGTGCTGAGACTTTCTCCACCAAAGAACTGAAGAGACAGAAGTGGAGTCCCTACACCCTACCATGTTGCTAGGTATGGACTTCCTGGTTTTATTTGATGAACTAAGTGGTTTCTCTGAATCCCCCTTTCCATGCACATGTATTGATTTTATAAGGTTAAATTGGGATAAAGAATAACACAATTGTTACAGGTCTTTTTAGTCAACCAGTGGATGTTTATGTATATTTGAAATGGATTTCCTGCTATCCCAACATATTAAAAAGAACATCATATATAATCTGGCACTTAGAAGTAAATGTATGTGCAACAATGATACTATATACCAACAAAGAAGCTAGGAATGCAAACACCACCTGCTTCTATGCAGAAAATCTATCTTTTAGCACTGAGTGCAACATCTAATGAGCTGTTATATTCACTAGGGGATGCCTCATCTACAAACAAGAGGCAATAAAAAGGCATTCAAAAAGGCTAGAAGTAGAACCATGGCAGAAAAAGTAGAGGAGTGGTGTTTCTTTTAGGCTTTCCCAAGTTGCACTAAGGTCTTGCCTTTTGCCACTCTACACAGAGAAGAGGTTCCTTTAAAAAAAGAGTTAAGATATAAGATAGTACTATAGATAAGTTGACTGAAGTTTTTTGGGGGACTGATTTTGGCTACAATTTTTACACTTATAGTCATTGTTAATAGTCAACATGGATTTATCAAGAACAAGTCATGCCAAACTAATCTGATCTCTTTTTTCGATAGAGTTAAAAGCTGGGTAGATGCAGAGAATGCCATGGATGTAACGTATCTGAATATCAGTAAGGCCTTCGACAAGGTCCCCCATGACCTTCTGGCAAACAAACTAGACAAATGTGGGCTAGGTAAAACTACAGCTAGGTGGATCTGTAATTGGTTATGTGGACAAACTCAGAGGGTGCTCACTAATTCTTCCTCTTCATTCTGGAAAGAAGTGATGAGTGGAGTGCCACAGGGTTCCATCCTAGGCCTGGTTCTGTTCAACATCTTTATTAATGACTTAGATGAAGGGTTGGATGGCCATCTGTTGGGGATGCTTTAATGTGATTTTCCTGCTTCTTGGCAGAGAGTTGGATTGGATGGCCCTTGAGGTCTCTTACAACTCTATGATTCTATGATTCTATGATTATTCAATGATTCTTTGTATAAATAGGGCAAGTTGTCACTAAAGAAGTGGCTGGTAAGATGTTCAGAAAAAAAATGAACTGAAAATTCTGGATCAAATCACTGTGTATCTAAGTGTTTCATTGTTGACACAATGACAAGAAACACAGGCAAAATCCATTGCATTAAACAAAACATGGATTGCAATTCCACCAATATCATAAATGTAATTAAATGTCAGCATTCTGTGGACAACATGCAATAATGGTTCTGTTCAACATCTTTATTAATGACTTAGATGAAGGGTTAGAAGGCACGATCATCAAGTTTGCAGATGACACCAAACTGGGAGGGATAGCTAACACTCCAGAAGACAGGAGCAGAATTCAAAACGATCTTGACAGACTAGAGAGATGGGCTGAAACTAACAAAATGAAGTTCAACAAGGACAAATGCAAGATGCTTCACTTCGGCAGAAAAAAATGGAATGCAAAGATACATAATAATAATAATAATAATAATAATAATAATAATAATAATAATAATAATAATAATAATAATTTATTTATTTATTTATTTATTTTGTGTCAAAAGCATTGGTACAGCAAATACATTTCAAATAATGGAAATAAAATAAAAAAGAAAAGAAATCACAAGCAACTAAATAGTTTTGGACCAAAAGCGGGAAACAGCAACCGCATTGTCTGTAGCTTTAAACAACTCCTCCTCCGTACATGAGGCAGGGCATTGTGGGCAAGCATACATATGCTGAGTTGTTTGTTCAGCTCCACAGTCACACAAGGTGGAGGATTCCTCCAGGTAGTGCCACCTTGCCAAGTTGTCTTTTGATCTGCCCACTCCACTTCTGAGTCTGTTCAGGGACTTCCAAGTTGCCCATTCCTGGTTTGCCCCTGGAGGAAGACCCTCTTGGGGGGCCATCCAGTTAGAATTGCCAGGTTTAGCTGCCCAGAGGGACACCCTTGCTGTTGCTGGAGGAACATCAAGAGGAGTGGTGGTTCTCATGAAGCCCTTCCTTGATTTGAGTCTGGTGGGAGGAGGGTGATAGCCATGCAGTGGGTGGCTTTCACAATGTTCAACCTTTTTTCTCTCACCGTTAGCAGCAACTTCCCGTCGCACGTCAGGTGGGGCAATGCCAGCTAACTTGTAGAGTTTATCAACAGGTGTCGGTTTAAGGCATCCCGTGATGATTCTGCATGTTTCATTCAGTGCTATGTCCACCTGCTTTGCATGGGCAGACTTGTGCCAAACAGGAGAGGCATACTCTGCAGTTGAGAAAGACAAGGCCAGGGCTGATGTTCTTATTACTTGTGGGTCTGCTCCCCATGCGCTGCCAGTCAGTTTCCGCAGGATGTTATTGTGTGCAGCTACTTTGTGCTTGGTGTTCATGCAGTGTTTCCTATATGTTAGTGTTCGGTCTAAGGTGACACCAAGGTATTTAGGATGGAAACAGTGTTCGAGCTCTTGGCCTTCCCAAGTAACTTTCAGTTTCCTGTTGGCTTCGCGGTTACGTAGGTGGAATGCACAGGGGGACACGGAAAGAGCCTCCCCGAAGATTGAGTGAATTCAGTCGGGCGTCCCCTGGGCAACGTTTCTTGTAAGCGGCCGATCTTTCCACCCCAAAAGCATTGGATGAATAATAATAATAATAATAATAATAATAATAATAACAACTTTATTTTTATACCTCGCCTCTATCTCCCCAAAGTAGACTCAGGGCGGCTTACATGGGGCCAAGCCCGAATAAAAACAATAGCAATATAAAACACAACAATAGACAAAAAACATGCACAATTATAAAAATTTAAACATTAGCCAATAAAAACAAATGACAAGAACTAATAAAAACATGGATTAAAATGGAGAGGTTGTAAAAGTAGACTGGGTAAGGTGCACCATATAAATATTGTAAACACGAGGTGACTGATAAAGTGCTGCAAATTCTTGGAAGTGCAAATTGGGATGGGAATAGACCCTGTGTCTTTATCAAGTTGACATAGGTAAAAAGTGCAAACCGGTACAGGAATGGTCACAGATACAGATTGCTATGGGGATGAGCAATCTTTAATTAAAGGCCTGAGTAAAGAGCCAGGTTTTCAAGCTCTTTCTGAATGCTACCAGGGTGGGGGCTTTCCTGATTTTCCTGGGGAGCGAGTTCCAGAGCCGGGGGGCCACCACGGAGAAGGCCTTCTCTCTCGTCCCCACCAACCGTGCTTGTGACGGAGGTGGGAGCGAGAGGAGGGCCTCCCCCGAATGGGGGATGCCTGGCTTGACAGCAGTGTGTGCGAAAAAGACCTTAGAGTCCTCATGGACAACAAGTTAAACATGAGCCTACAATGTGATGCAGCAGCTAAAAAAGCCAACGGGATTCTGGCCTGCATAAATAGGGGTATAGAGTCTAGATCCAGGGAAGTCATGCTCCCCCTCTAGTCTGCCTTGGTCAGACCACACTTGGAATACTGTGTCCAATTCTGGGCACCACAATTGAAATGAGATGTTGACAAGCTGGAAAGCGTCCAGAGGAGGGCGACTAAAATGATTAAGAGTCTGGAGAACAAGCCCTATGATGAGCGGCTTAAAGAGCTGGGCATGTTTAGCCTGCAAAAGAGAAGGCTGAGAGGAGACATGATAGCCATGAACAAATATGTGAGGGGAAGTCATAGGGAGGAGGGAGCAAGCTTGTTTTCTGCTGCCCTGCAGACTAGGACACAGAACAATGGCTTCAAACTACAGGAAAGGAGATTCCACCTGAACATCAGGAAGAACTTCCTCACTGTGAGAGCTGTTCAACAGTGGAACTCTCTCCCCCGGGCTGTGGTGGAGGCTCCTTCTTTGGAGGCTTTTAAGCAGAGGCTGGATGGCCATATGTCGGGGGTGCTTTAAATGCGATTTCCTGTTTCTTAGTGGGGGGTTGGACTGGATGGCCCATGAGGTCTCTTCCAATTCTACTCTTCTATGATTCTAAGATTCTAAGGCAGATGATACCATTGATCGCTGCAAAAGCTAGAGGAACCATAATTCAGCAATCACCACCACCAAATCTACCAAAACGTTGAAACAGTTTAAGGGTGAAAAAAAGTATCACAGGCATGGCTATATTCCCAGAAGAGAAACTGCCTGATACAGGATTATTCAGAAAGAGGAAAACTTTTACAAACTTGACACCTTGACACTTTTTGGCCTTAATGCAGAGTAGAATAATACTATTTTCCCTAGCCTCATCCTCTGAATTCCATGCCTAGACCTTGGAATGTTATAGCTATCAGGAGAGGTCATCCAAAATTTTGGAGTACGATGCCACCTATATGCAGATGACACTCAACTCTATTACTAACAAGATCAAGATCAGCTGTGATTGATGAGGAAAGGGCAGAGGTCTCATCAGCATCGGACTCCGATGAGTAAGTTAAAAGTAGAGTTTGGAGAACTATTGCCTTGCAGAAGGCAAGGTGTTGTTTTGGGGACATTGTTTTGTCGCTGCCTGTTCGCCTTGGGTCCTGGCTGTACAGCTTCCTGATAATCTGGATTGAATCCTGCTTCGGTGTTTCTGGCTTCTGACTCCTGTTCGGCTCTTGACAACGACGTTCCAGTTTGGCATTTGTTTTGGCGTTTCTGCTCCAGCGTTTCCAGTTGGGCATTTGCCTTGGCTTTTCTGATCCAGCGTTTCCAGTTCGGCATTTGCCTTGGCATTTCTGCTCCAGCGCTTCCAGTTTGGCGTTTGCCTTGGCGTTTCTGCTCCATCGCTTCCAGTTCGGTGTTTGCCTTGGCGTTTTTGCTCCAGCGCATCCAGTTCGGCGTTTGCCTTGCCGTTTCTGCTCCGGCATTTCCAGTTCGGCGTTTGCGTTGGCGTCCCTGCTTTGGCGTTCCTGCTTTGGCGTTTCTGCTTTGGTGCTCATACTTCGGCTTTTCTGACTTCTGAACCCGGACCGGCTCCTGACCTTTGTCTGTGCTTGTTCTTGACTTGGCGTCTCCGGTTTTCTCTCTTTGGTCTTTGAAACTCAGCCTGGCTTCGACTATGATTCTGCTTCCTGCCTTTTGGGAGAGTTTTGCTCTTTTCCAGCCCTTTGCACCACAGCATTGAGTGACATCGGTTCTGGTAATGTTCCTGTTACATTTGCTGTGGATTATCAAGCCAAATAATCTGGTTTATCCTTTTGTTCTTGCTTTTGACTCCTTTTGAACGAAGACATTTACTTTTGAAGATAAACACTGCAGTTAAGTGTTTCTGAGTTTAAAATATCATTTAATAAACATTTAAGAACTTTCCTTTATGTGTGTGGCTTTTTAAGAGGCGGCTGTGTCACGACAGTTGTTATTGTTGTTGTTACTGCTACTACTTTACTAGTATATATTTTATTATATATATGTTTATATATAATATATTATAATAAAATTAATTAATATTACATATTATTACAATGATTGATGTAGTACTGCTTTTTTTTATATTTGGATGGAGTAATCAGTTCAGACTTCTTGTGTGACAGAAGCACGTGCGCACGCACACACACAGAAGCCACAAGAAAAAGACCAGAGTCAAAGGAACAACAATACATTTTTATGAAGAAGAAATGTTTTTGGAGAGGAAGGCTAGACTGGTGCAGCAGCAGCTACACAGCAGATGGCACACATATATAAGCCTGGCACTGGTGAGGGACAGGCACTGGCTTTGTTTAGTAATTTTAATTTATTTTAAAAGGTATTTCTGAAGAGATTGGAAGCCTGGGTGCTGTGTCGGGGGCAAGGCTAGGATCCAAGATGGTATCAAGCTAGCCAAATATTATTTTTAAAGCACACGAGGCCTGGGTAGCCAAGGAACTTGGCCTTCTGCATTCTTCACACACACACACACACACACACACCCTTCTCAATTAATTAAATTAATATAATAAATGAATACATGAAATGAGAATAAAATAGAAGGAATGAAAGAGATAATAATAATAACCTATGATTAAACAGCTGAGAAAACTGTATGAAACTGTCTGGCAAAGGAATGGAATAGGTTTGTTTTTGTGAGACAGGACAGGCTTTGTTCATTTGATAATTTTTAAAAAGATATTTCTGAAGGACAGGTGAGAGAGAAAAGAAAATATTAGAAGCCTGGCTGCTGTGCCAAGGGCAAGACTAGGCTTCAAGATGGAATAAAGCTAGCCTAATATTATTTTTAAAACACACCAGCAGCAGACAAGGGACTCTTCTGCCCTTGTCACACATCCTACACCCTTCCCAATTAGGTAAAAGTAAAAGTTTTCCTCTGACATTAAGTCTAGTCGTGTCCAACTCTAGGGGTTGGTGCTCATCTGTAAACACCTCCTAGGTCATGTGGTCAGCATGACTGCATGAAGCTCTGTTACCTTCCCGCTGGAGCAGTACCTATTGATCTACTCACATTTGCATGTTTTCGAACTGCTAGGTTGGGAGAAGCTGGGACTAACAGCTGGAGTTCACTCTGTTCCCTGGATTCGAACCGCCAACCTTTCGGTCAGCAAGTTCTGCAGCTCAGTAGTTTAACTCGCTGAGCCACCAGGGGCTCTTTCCCTATTAATTAAATTAAAATAATAAAAAAAGAGAGGAGAGGAGGGAAAAATATAAGGAGAGGAGATAAGCAGATAGCAAAGCAAGCCAACCTAATATTTTTAAAGCAAAGCACAAATACTCAACCACCCACCCAATAGATACTTTTTCTCCCCACCCAAAAGTGCACACTCCATCCACCCACAACTCCCAGTCCCACTAAATAAGAATAAATAAAAATAAAATAATAAAATAATAAAATGCGAATGGATGCAACAGAGAAATGGAGGCACTCACTCTGGTATATTATGAGTTGGCTTGGCTAAGATTCGTCACCACTTTCTTCTCTTTTTATTGGTTCAACAGGCAGGCCTCACAAGGAAACCCCATGCGTGCACATGGCTACCTCTCTGTACTCTATGGGTTCCCAAATTGAAAGCAAAAGTAGCCATGGAAGCAGCCTCTTAGTCTGTTGTGGCCATAACAAAGATGGTGGTGGCAGCCATGCCATTACGGCTGGCCAAAACAGCCATAACAGCTGAGGCTCATTTTTTAAAAAAACAGATTGATGCACAGTCCTATTGATTTGTACATCTTGAACTGCTAAGGAGCTTTTTAACCAATTGCTGTTCTGGTTCTGTTGTAATGTTGTATTGTTTTTTCACTGTGCTATAAACAGTATGCAGAGATGCACATATAATTGTCTCAATGTAAAAACAATTTCCTGGCAGAAATGAGCAGATACTAGTCCATTTAGGTGAATTTCAGATGCTCTGCAAATTATAGTGACAGACAGCATTACGTTTTGTAAGTCAGATCATCAGGATAAGCCAACCAAGGAGATGGGCATGAAAGCCTTTGCATTCTCAATTAATCTTTGTAAATTGTCTGTCATGGCAATGTATATTTAAATGGGGCAACTGTTTTAAGCTCATTTTTTGCTGTTCTTTTAGTCCTGCTAAGGTATTATTTAAAGAGAAAAAAGAGGAAACATGCTAGACCCTCATACTTTATCACTAGTTTTGTCTCTCCCCTCACGTGAAGAGTGATTTTAAAAAAGGGAGAGAGAATTTTCTCTGCCCTAAAAATCAGTGTTTTAAATCACAGAGAGAGCTTTCATCAGAAGAGGAGACGTTTCTCTTCAAAAAGGTATCCTTCATGCATACAAGGGATAAGTGAAAGTGTGATATGCCATCTACCTTTTGCAGATCCATGCCTATGAGGCCGACTCAGTTATTTTTGCCAATACATTCTACCCACCTTAATAGGAGACATTCGGAGAGTTAGCAAATACAAGCTTAGCAAATACAATGGCAACGAGCAGGTCTGCCATTGGCAGGGTTTTCTCAGAAAACGTGACCTTGAAGCAAGGAAAATGCTTCATGCTTCGTACATGAGCAAGGGCCTTTCCTGCTGGTCCAAAGAAGAAACTTCTACAATCTGTACTTATTTGTAATCCACCTGGATCTAAGCATGTCTTTCATAATAGGGCCGTATATGTTGAGACTCAAAGGCACTAATTACAATTTATAGGGCAGAGGAAGATAGCAAAAGAGGAAAAGGTTCACTAGAAGAAGAGACAAGAATAGAGTTCTAACTGTGTTGTCGAAGGCTTTCATGGCTGGAATCACTGGGTTGCTATGAGTTTTCTGGGCTGTATGGCTATGTTTCAGAAGCATTCTCTTCTAACGTTTTGCCCACATCTATGGCAGGCATCCTCAGAGGTTGTAAAGTATTTGCTCTATGATGTACACTTCTGGGTCGAAGTGGCATTCAGATTATGGGTACTGATTTGCGACCACAGTTACATCTATTGAGCAGAGTGACAGGCCTGCAAGAGTTTATTTGGCCACTGTTGATTGGAGGAAATAAAGAGGCCTCTGCTGGCATGGGCAATGCCCTCTGTTGTTTAGTGTCAGAAGAGGATCCCCTCCCAATGTATTGGTGATCCACCTTGGTGGCAATATCTTGAGCCTGCTAAAAGGCAGCACACCAGTATTGATTAGAGGGGGCAAAGAGGCCTCTGCCTCTTTGTTAAATAGTTAAATAGGTAACATCAATAAAGTTAAATAGGTAACATCAGTAAAAGTTGCCCATAGTTGTCCCATATTGTTGTGCGATCCCGTTATTTCAGTGGTTGGGGAGCAATGCTGAACATAATGCTTTTAAAAGCACATCAAGGAATGGTAAAATCATTGTTATTCCAGACATGATTCTGGATGTTTGTGCTGACCTTAAATACATCACGGATTTTGGATTCTGTGGTGCATTGCTCATACTGCTACTCAATTGTCTTATTTCTTGAGCTAGGTGGGGTAGACTTGAAGTTGTTTGTGGGATTCCTTTGGCTTGTATCAATATCCCCAAGACCTAAAAGCACTACTTAGATTGTAATACTGGGGGACTTCAGTGAAATGGGCTTTTTTGGTTATGTTTGTAGTAAAAGAAAGAACAAGGAATGATAGAGCTGCTGTACAGAGAATATATTTTGTAAGAATGTCATGAAGAGCCTTGTTGAAGATCTTACTGAAATCAAGATATGCTACATTCACATAATTTCTTTCATTTGTCAATCATGGAATTCTATCAAAAAAGAGAGAAGATTAGTTTTTGAGAAATCAAAAATTCTGCTAAGTTCAGACCTGTAGTGGAATATTGTGCCTCTTTCTGGTCATCACAATTCAGGAAGGATATTGGCAAAATGTAAAGTGTCTAGAGGAGAATGATAAAAATGGTAAAAGGTCTGGAAGCCATGTTCTGTGAGTAGCCTTTTATGGGAAATTGATATGTTTAACCTGGAGAAGGGAATATTATAAGAGTACATGACAGCCATGTTTAAGTATTTGAAAGGATGTCATACTGAAGGCTGAACAAGTTTGTTTTCTGTTGCTCCAGAGACTAGGACACAGAGCAACAGATTCAAACTACACCTAAACATCTGTTGGTATGCACTGTTTGACAAAGGAATATGCTGCCTCAGAGTATGGTGGAGTGTTCTTCTTTGGAAGTTTTTAAAAAGAGCCTGAATCTACCGAGGGTCCTTTGATTGTTTTCCTGAATGGCAGGGGGGTTGTCCCTTGTGGTTTCTTCCAACTCTGTGATTATGTAATTCAAACCTGTTAATCACCAAAAATAATTTTAGCGAAATGCCAGTGGAAAGAAAGCAGAGAAAGGTCAGCCTAACTGTTTGTGAGAATTAGGTTATGTACACATTTAAAGAGAGAGCTTGTATGGAACTTCAATCTACTAGCAATGGTTTCTCCACACAAAGCTCTGGAAATAAGTATATCAACCTGTGTTGTGAGGGAAGACTGAAGAAAGAGAAAGCCACTGCTATGCTTTTGCTTCCAGAACCAAAATACCCCCTGCTACAGAAGAAGAGAGAAATCACTGTAAAGCACCCTGACTTGGATCTCTTTTTTCTTTTCCTTTTCCTGCATTAAAAGAGATTGAAAAAATGCCTTGACTATGCAGTCATTTAGGTATTCTTATGAAATCACACTCAAGATCACAAGAAGACACACTGATGTCCACAGGAAAATTCTCTCATCTAGAAAACCTCAAGAAGTCACCTTTTTGGATTTTTAAAGGTCTTTTCTTTAGATCTGATATGAGATGTATCCTAACTGTTGATCATTTGCTAGTTCTGTTTGGATGAAAATGCAGAACTATCCCACTGACACAAAAGCCCCTAGCTCCCAAGGACTGGTGAACAGTCAAATGCAAATATATCTGGAGAAAACACAGAGAGAGAAGCGTATGTCTTACTTGCTCAGATAATCAGGAAATGGAATTTGAATCTCAGGTGTAAAAGAGGTTTCCTGAGTGATGGGAAAAGTCTTGGCTGAAAGCATTTCTGCACCAAAATTAATGTTTTGTGTGATTTAAAAAAAAATTCAGAATTAAACTACAAACTCATTCTTGAGAACAACAATGAGATTAATTGTAATTCTCTGCAGGAAACCCAACAGAGATGCAATTGGCAGGTACATCATTTTTACTATGATGCTCAAAATGTACATATTCTTATTCAGAGAATCTAACACACTATCTGCTACACTGCCCCTTGTATAAGGATCCTAGGAAAAATCTCCTGGGAACACTCTTGGAAGAAAGGGCAGCATGGCAACGATCTGCTGTGATCTGTGACTTGCTAGCAGATTATTCCAAAAATATAACACTAAAGGTTGCCACATTTGCAATTGCAGCCCAAAAGATCAGAGCTAAAGTAGCAAAATCCATACTCGAGGTCAGAAATGGAAATGGTGATGGTCTGGGATGATACAAATCAGACACTGTCATCGTTATGTTGCTGCTTTCATAATTTTAAAGAGCTAGTTTTAATTTTTGAATAAGTTTTAATGTTTATATTGGAAAGTGTTTATAAAGGTTGTATATTATTGATGTCATGGCCTATGGCTAGTACAATAAACAATCATTCATTCATTCAGAGAATCCAGTCCTCTGTTTTCATTTATATATCAACACTTGAGACTGTCAGAGGGACTAACTGCAATAAGTTTTTTTTAGCTTTGTTAATGCCTAGCTTTACTGATAATGTGAACCCCTTATCCCATGTGGATCCCCATCTACAGGAGCAGAACAATTTTTAATGCATTGTTATACTACATATTATATATAGGATAAGAGTTACCTAGTCTGAATTAGGGCCTCGAGGTTGATCCCCCATTTTGAAAAAAAAAATGAAAGAAGATTGAAAAAGTAATGCGAGTGATAATTTCCTTTACAGATTTTTCTCTTTTTCAGTGTGTGCAGGCCTCATCGTCTTTTCAAAACTAGAAGTAAAATGCAAAACAAACATATTTTGTCCTTATGGAAAAAATAGTTACCTCACATTTTTCCATTTTTGTAATATATAAATGATAGACAAGCTTTCCAGGATCTCAGGGTTCACAAGACCATGCAATATAAATCGCACAGTCATATTTAGTATAATAAATATGGAGCACCATACTCAACATAGCCGCATTCTACACCAACATCTTCTAAAAGTCTCTGAAGCATGCACTTGCTCCTTGGCACTCAAATCCAATTAAAATATTGATCATTCTTATCGGCCTCTGTGCCCAAAAGTCCTTTTGAGGGGGTGGCGTGGGGGACACAACTATCTGATATTTTGTTCAGTCCTTCACATAGACTTTGAGTAGATTGTTTATAACCCTAACTCCAAAATAGTTTATTTTCTTGAAATACATCATTTCACCCATCTGGTTTATTATTTGATCTGTGATTTTCTGGAGAAAATGATATTGCTCTACTGGCACATTAAATCTTTAAAAAACAAAACAAAAAAACAACCCTTTATAATAGCTGCTAATAAGATTCACCTCCCACTGAGTGACAGGCAATTTAAAAAATTCATTTATGTATATGGCTGAGAATCTTCACCAAATGACATTTGGCATTTTGAAACAGATGCTAACTCTGATTTTGTAAGCGATTGAAATGCTATCATCTAGATATTTTTGTTAAATAAGGCCAGCTTCTGGATAAGTACCTTTTCATAAAGACTTTTTCAAAAACATATAGAAATTGAATTATAATTAATTCACTAATTACTTCATTCAATAATTAATTCACCAGATTTTTCACATTTGCTTGCAAGAGAAGGGTTGCAGAAGACAATCTTAGGCACAGAAGCAGACAGAGAGAAAAATGAGAAAGGGCTGGCAAATTTGATCTTAAGTATAATGCCAGATCAATTAGTGCATGTACAACATCTAGGGACTACCGTAGAAGTGTGGGAAGCTCTCAGGAATGTGCACCAGAGAGAAAGCACACTAGGCAATATGATCTGGACAAAGAGGCTGTACAGAGCAAAGCTGAATGAAGGTGGAGATGTGAGACAGCATGTGAAAAAGATGAAGGAATTGTTTCTGGAATGCCAAGCCAGAGGGGTTCAAATAAACAAAGAGCATCGAGCATACATCATGATGTTGAGCCTGACTAGTGACTGGGACCATCTGCTGTATTCATTGCAAGCTGTGCCATCACAAGATCTGAGCTTAGATCTGGTGTGTGCAAGAGTACTTGAGGAAGAAGACCGGCATTTCTTTGAGAAGGAGTCAACTGGAGGCTGCAGTAGCGAGGGGGAGTTGTCCCAAATGGAGCCAAAGAAGATGTGCATGTGTCGGCTGTGAGAAAGTGTTTCGTTTGCCACAAGCCAGGGCATCTAGCCAGAGATTGCCGAAGCAAGAGTCAACAGACCAGAGGACGAGGACATCGTTCCAGGGGTTTCAACAGGAGCAGAGGTGCATCTAACAACTTCTCTGGACCTACAGTGATGATGGCTGCAAACGGAGATATGGACAATAGACAGACCAACAAGTGGGTGCTGGACTCAGGTGCAACTCACCATATTACTAACAATCTTTCTTTTCTGAGAGATGTGCAGTCAACAGATGGAGCAACGGTTACTTTAGCTGATGGGTCATTTAAATTGTTTTCTCAATTTGGCACTTGTTATATTCCTTGTTTGAGAGTATATTGGGAGAGAGTTTTGTATGTACAGTAGAGTCTCACTTATCCAAGCTAAACGGGCCGGCAGAAGCTTGGATAAGCGAATAACTTGGATAATAAGGAGGGATTAAGGAAAAGCCTATTAAACATCATATTAGGTTATGATTTTACAAATTAAGCACCAAAACATCCTGTTATACAACAAATTGGACAGAAAAGGTAGTTCAATACGCAGTAATGTTATGATGTAATTACTGTATTTACGAATTTAGCACCAAAATATCATGATATATTGAAAACATTGACTACAAAAATGGCTTGGATTATCCAGAAGCTTGGATAAGTGAGGCTTGGATTAGTGAGACTCTACTGTACCTGAAATGAAATCCAATCTGCTGAGTGTTGCCACCTTAACAGATCACCAGTATAAAGTGAGTTTTATAGGAATCTATTGTTATGCCCATGACAGAGAAGGAAAGTGTCACGACCCAGGCTGCAGAGCACCAATAACCATACACCGAGGCCAGAATCTATCTAATATCTTTATTGAAGGAATATATAAAGTTAATAAAAACAAGTGTAGAAAATAGTCCAGAATTAGACCTTTCAGGAAAGGTCAGAATTAGTCCAAAAAAGCAATGTCAAATAAGAAATGTTAAGGTCCAAAGTTGTAATCCAATAACCGAAACACTCACCTTGCCAAGCAAAGTGAGGGGAGATGACAAGGTCCTTTAGTCCATAAAACTTGAGCGTGGCTAGGAAATAACTTGATACTTGAAACAAGGCTTGAACGTGGAACAAGGCAACTAAGAACAAGAATAAGGTCCGTGGAATAACTTGGTAAAATCCGTGAAACAAGGCAAGGATTGATCCTGGGAAACAAGGCAAGGTCCGCAGATGAACAAAGGCTGGGAAGCAAAGCGAAGGCTGGATAACAAGGCAAGGCTTGGGCAGGAGCGAGGCTTGAATCGGAGCGCGCTGTCCAGACACAACTCGCTCCGTAGGCTGACGAATTGACTCCGCGAAGTTACTACGCGGGCAAAACACCTATATAGAGTCTAACCTTCTCACCGAAGCAGTTCTCTGGGAAACAGAAACGAAAGCTAAACTCTGTGACCAGATGTTAAACTCCTTAAAGATTCTCACGAGAAACAGTCTTAATTGGCAACATTCTTAGCTGCTATCCTCGCACTCCTGCGCGAAGCTGATTCCAAACTTCTCTGTTGTTTACAAAACTCCCGGCGCAAGAACACGGGAGAAGTAGGCTCTGGGGTTGTTTGACATACTTCTGGGAGACAACTTTCCTGCAGGTGCAAGGTTCCCAGATCGGCCTGGGAAAGATCTGGCTGAGAGGAATCCAGTTCAGACTGGGAAGGTAAAAAACCCAAGTTTTCATCTTCATCAGGGATTACAATGTCCTGAGCAGGACTACAAGGCCCATGGGTCATCACACTATCCCCCTCCTCAAGGCCCCTCCCAAACTGGGGCCCTCTCCCCGAGGCGCGAGGTCGCGGCTTGGCGGGATAGGTCTGATGAAAGCGGCGGGTTAGATCAGGAGCATGGACTGTGGAGGCGTCTTCCCAAGAGCGTTCCTCAGGGCCAAAACCCACCCAGTCAATGAGATATTGTAGGCGGCGGCGATGAAAGCGAGAATCCAAAATGTCCTCAACCTCGAACTCCTCCTCCCCATTCATCAAAACAGGAGGGGGGGCCGGTTGGTCTGAATCAGGACGCACACCATCCGCCGGAAGGAGCAGGGAACGGTGAAACACTGGGTGAATGCGCATTGAACGCGGAAGTTGGAGTTTGAAAGTCACGGGGTTTAATTGCGCCACCACTGGATAGGGGCCAATGAAACGGGCATCTAACTTCCGGCAAGGGCGATGGGAGGGCAGAAAGCGAGTGGACAGGAAAACCCGATCTCCTACCTTGATTTCGGGGCCCGGCTGGCGATGTTTGTCAGCGTGGCGTTTATAGTCCTCCTTGGCTTGGTCCAGTTGCTGGAGCAAAAGTTGTTGCACCGCTGTGAGTTCCTGCAGCCAATCCTCTGCTGCGGGAACTTCTGAAGTTTCAATGACAGGGGGGAAGAAACGTGGATGGAAGCCGTAGTTTGCAAAGAACGGCGTTTCTTTTGTAGAAGCTTGAATTCCATTGTTGTAGGCAAACTCAGACAGTGGTAACAGAGAAGCCCAATTGTCCTGTTGATAGTTTACATAACAGCGAAGATACTGCTCCAACGTGGCATTGGTGCGCTCCGTTTGCCCATCTGTTTGGGGATGATGAGCTGAAGATAAGCGAGAGTCTATGCCCAATAGTTTTTGTAGTGCCTTCCAAAAACGAGAGGTGAATTGAGAACCACGGTCTGTGACTAAACTCTTGGGCAATCCATGTAGTCTGAAAACATGTTGAAGGAATAGATCTGCAGTCTCTTTGGCCGTGGGAAGACCTTCACAGGGAATGAAATGGGCTAACTTGGTGAAAAAGTCCACCACCACTAGGATCGTGGTGAATCCACAGGAAGGTGGTAGATCAGTGATGAAATCCGCAGAAATTATTTCCCATGGTCGAGATGGGGTAGGAAGGGGATGCAGAAGCCCTGAGGGCTTCTCCCTCCTTATCTTGGAGCGCTGGCATACTGGGCAGGTGTTGACATATTTTTCCACATCTTTGCGGATCTTGGGCCACCAAAAATCCCTTAGGATCAGATGCATGGTTTTAAATAGTCCGAAATGCCCTGCTGGTTTGCAGTCATGACACAGACGAAGCGCTTTCTCCCTGCCCGGTCCGGGTGGAATATAAACATGATTTCTATAGCATAGCAGTCCATCTTTAAGCGAAAAGGGAAAATGCAGACCTTGGCGAAGTTGGTCCTGCGCCCAGGCATCTGCTTGCTGACTAGCCCGGATTTCTTGAGCACAGATGGGTCCTGGAGTAGGGGAAGTTGAACCAATGGGAATGGATTTGGTGTTCCCCACCGTGAGCGTGGCAAAGTTCTCGGGTTGTAGCAGTTGGGATTCAAAGGTCTCCTTGCGTCCTGCAGCGTATTCCGGTTTACGTGACAGGGCGTCTGCTTGCTTGGTTTGGGCTGGGGTCACATAATGGATCTGGAAGTTGAAACGTTCAAAGAATAAAGCCCAACGTTGCTGCCTCTGATTTAGTTTGCGGGCAGTTCTTAGATGTTCTAGATTACGATGATCAGTGTGGACTTCAATGGGAAATTTGGCCCCTTCTAGCCAATGTCTCCAAGTTTCAAAGGCTGCCTTTATGGCCAGTAGTTCTTTTTCCCAAATGGTGTAATTTCTCTCTGGTGTGGTTAGTTGACGAGAGTAAAAGGCACAGGGATGGAGGTGATCTCCCACCGGTTGTAAGAGTACAGCCCCAATTGCCACATCAGAGGCGTCCGCTTGCACAACAAAAGGGGTTCCAGGATTTGGGTGCTGTAGAATTGGCTGGGAGGTGAATAGTTTCTTTAGTTGCTGGAACCCTTTCTCTGCTTGATCAGTCCAGCGGAAAGGCTGCTTTCCACGGATGCAGCCAGTGATGGGGTCGGACCAGCGGGCAAAATCTGGAATGAACTTGCGGTAATAGTTCGCGAACCCCAAGAAACGCTGCACCTCTTTCTTGTTAGTTGGCGCCCGCCATTCCAATACTGCCGAAACCTTGGCTGGATCCATGGAAAGCCCTAGAGGCGAGATGCGGTAACCAAGGAAATCTACCTCTTGTAGATCAAAGGCGCATTTTTCCAGCTTGGCATAAAGTCCATGATCCCGCAATCGTTGTAACACCATTTTGACGTGGTTCTCATGTTCTGATTGTGATCTAGAAAACACCAAAAAATCGTCCAGGTAAATTATCAAGAACCTGTCTAGATAGTCCTGAAAAATGTCATTGACAAAATGCTGGAACGTTGCGGGAGCTCCGCATAAACCGAAATTCATAACTCGGGACTCGAATAATCCGAATTTGGTCTGGAAGGCGGTCTTCCACTCGTCCCCTTCCCTGATGCGAACTAAGTTGTAAGCCCCCCGAAGATCCAGCTTGGTGTAAACCTTGGCTCCTCGAAGCCGATCCAGTAGATCCGAGATTAAGGGCAGGGGATAGCTGTTCCGCTTGGTGATATTGTTCAATGCTCTGTAGTCCACCACCAAGCGTAGTTCCCCCGACTTCTTCTTCACAAACATCACTGGGGAGGCGGCTGGGGATTGAGAGGGTCTGATGAATCCCTTGCGAAGGTTTGTCTCTAGGAATTCCCTGAGAGCTTCTTGCTCTGGTTCAGTCAGGGAGTAGAGATGCCCTCGCGGAATCGGGGCCCCCTCCACCAAGTCAATGGCACAGTCATAAGGTCTATGTGGGGGTAATTTTTCGGCTTCTTTCTCATTGAATACATCCCAATACTCGGAGTACTTCTTTGGCAAGGTGATGATGGGCTCGGTGTCTGTGGCATGGCATACCTTGGCTACGAGGCAATGGTTTTGGCAGTACGGTGAAGCAAACTGCAGTTCTCTGTTGGACCAGGAGATGTTAGGGTCATGGAGAGTCAGCCATGGAATTCCCAAAATCACAGGAAAATGGGGAACCTCGGTAACAAAGAAGGAAATCTCTTCCATATGTTCCCTTATCCACATCCTGGTGGGTTCCGACCACTGACTTACGGGGCCCGTCTTGAGGGGGCGGCCGTCTATGGCTTGCACCACACGGGCATTCTTGAAATCATGATATTGTAATCCCAGAGAGTCGGCATATTCTCTATCGATGAAATTGTTGGTAGCTCCAGAGTCTATCATAGCGTGGATCATGACGGGTCCCCTTTTTGCTGACCATAAAGTGACCACGAGAAGGAACAGGACCCCGGTTGGCGGCTCTTGGATGGATTTTTTGACCGGGTTGGCGAGCCTCTCTACACCCGGTCGTTGGCTTCCCCCGCCGGCTGTGTGCCAGTCGGCTCAGACGCCTTCGTCTCCGTGGAGGACGCCGCCGCAAGACGGGCGGCCGGTTTCCCTTTGGCTGGGCACTCTCTGGCGAAGTGGCCCCCGTTCCCGCAGTACCAGCAGAGGTTTAAGCGTTGACGACGGGCCTTCTCGGCGGCATCTAGTCTGGGACGCACATTGCCCAACTGCATCGGCACCTCCTCGCCTCCTCTGGGGTATGGGGTTGGCGGTGGGGGTCTCCACACTGGTCGTGGCTGAACGCTGGCGGGAGCGGGGGGTTTTGCCCCGGCTCTACTGCCCTGGCCTCGAACCCACTGTTTCCTGTTGGCAATCATGACTTCAGCCCGTAAACATTGATCAATGAGTGCCTCGAGGGTCTGGGGAGGGTCCACCTTGGAGATTTCTTCCAGCATTTCAATGTTGAGACCCTCCCGGAATTGTCCTCTGAGGGCTACATCGTTCCAGCCGGTGTTGTGGGCCAGCACTCGGAACTCGGCTATATACTGAGACATAGGTCTGTCTCCTTGGAAAAGGCGACGGAGTTTGTGACCGGCTGCCTCCAAATTGTCCTCGATTCCCCAAGTCTCCTTGAGGTGGTCCAAGAAGTGTTGCGCTGATCTTAGGTGTGGAGAGGCTTGATCGTACAGTGCCGTCGCCCAATTGGCCGCTGGCCCGTCTAGAAGGCTGTAAACCCACGCCACTTTGATGTTTTCTTGGGGAAACTCGGCATCTCGGGCCTCTAGATAAGCTTGACATTGGCGACGGAAAACATGAACCTTAGAAGCTTCTCCAGTAAACTTGGTGGGCAACGCCATGGCCGGGAGGCGGACTCCGCGCTCCCGCAAGCCCTTTATTTCTCCATCCTGGGCGTTGAGTCTGTCGCGGATGCGATCCACCTCTTCCTTGTCGATGGTGTAGGTAATCGGCTGGCCGCTCGGCCCAGGTGCGGCTCCGGTGGACATTCTGGCCGAGGTTAATTGGTGCTTAGGGTGGCGGAGTCAAACTGTCACGACCCAGGCTGCAGAGCACCAATAACCATACACCGAGGCCAGAATCTATCTAATATCTTTATTGAAGGAATATATAAAGTTAATAAAAACAAGTGTAGAAAATAGTCCAGAATTAGACCTTTCAGGAAAGGTCAGAATTAGTCCAAAAAAGCAATGTCAAATAAGAAATGTTAAGGTCCAAAGTTGTAATCCAATAACCGAAACACTCACCTTGCCAAGCAAAGTGAGGGGAGATGACAAGGTCCTTTAGTCCATAAAACTTGAGCGTGGCTAGGAAATAACTTGATACTTGAAACAAGGCTTGAACGTGGAACAAGGCAACTAAGAACAAGAATAAGGTCCGTGGAATAACTTGGTAAAATCCGTGAAACAAGGCAAGGATTGATCCTGGGAAACAAGGCAAGGTCCGCAGATGAACAAAGGCTGGGAAGCAAAGCGAAGGCTGGATAACAAGGCAAGGCTTGGGCAGGAGCGAGGCTTGAATCGGAGCGCGCTGTCCAGACACAACTCGCTCCGTAGGCTGACGAATTGACTCCGCGAAGTTACTACGCGGGCAAAACACCTATATAGAGTCTAACCTTCTCACCGAAGCAGTTCTCTGGGAAACAGAAACGAAAGCTAAACTCTGTGACCAGATGTTAAACTCCTTAAAGATTCTCACGAGAAACAGTCTTAATTGGCAACATTCTTAGCTGCTATCCTCGCACTCCTGCGCGAAGCTGATTCCAAACTTCTCTGTTGTTTACAAAACTCCCGGCGCAAGAACACGGGAGAAGTAGGCTCTGGGGTTGTTTGACATACTTCTGGGAGACAACTTTCCTGCAGGTGCAAGGTTCCCAGATCGGCCTGGGAAAGATCTGGCTGAGAGGAATCCAGTTCAGACTGGGAAGGTAAAAAACCCAAGTTTTCATCTTCATCAGGGATTACAATGTCCTGAGCAGGACTACAAGGCCCATGGGTCATCACAGAAAGCTAGTAGGAAAAGGAGTGAAACGGAGCAAGATGTGTGAGATGTTTGACAAAGTAAATAGCGTTTCTCATGAAAACGTAGAAATCATGTGTGTTGGAGGTCAGATACAACATGATCGTCATGTACACTTGTTCCATAGAGTCATGGGTCATGCAAACATGGATATTCTAAAGAAGATGCTTGATTTGAGCCCAGAGTATAAAATGGAGTCTTGCCATTATGAACTAGATTGTGCCATATGTAAACAGGTGAAAAGGGTACCTGTGAAGTTTTACAAAAGGTCAAAGATAAAGGCAACCAACTTGTTTGAAAAGGCACATGTTCAGATTGAAGGGCCTTTTGAGGAAAGTACTGGTGGATCAAATTACATGTTGTTATTCATAGAAAGATTAAGCAGATTTGGCTATATATATTTCTTCAAAGAGTTATCTGAAGCAACTAAAAATTGTCTAATTGGCTGAGTTTGATTGAGAACGTATATGGTAAGAAATTGGATATGCTCATAATTGACAAAGGGGCACAAGTTTGTAGTGATGAGTTCAAGAAGCTATTGAGGTCAAAAAACATTGATTGTTTAGAAATTGGGCAGTTTAAAGCTGAAGAAGGGATTGCAGAGAAAAGAGTGCAAGGCCTGAATGAAATGAAAACATGTATGTTTAAGGATAGCCATATTTCTAACAGTTATTGGCCTGAGGTGCTTCATACTTGCAATTACATAACAAATAGGTTGTGGGATGAGTGTGTACAAGATATTCCATTCCATAAAGTATATAATTATGTGCCCAATTACAAATTTCTCAGAATTTTTGGTCAAAAAGCAAAAGTATTAATTTCAGCAAAAGAAAGGACCCAAAAGAAGCAAAGGCATAGAGAAATGGTTTTCATTGAATACTACAAAAGATCTTACAAGTTTTTAGATACACCACAGACAGTCAAGATATCCAGAATGGCTTATTTCGAAAGGCCTAGTGATTGGAAGGAAATTCATTCTAATACAGAGCAACTGCATGGTTTCCAGAAAGCTAGAGACATTGTTTCAAGTGAGAAACAGCATTTAGTTAAATCTGAGTCTGAAACACTTAAGAAAGTTACATCAGGTAGTGAACTTGAGATGAATACACAAAAGAAGGCTAATAATGGAACACCGAAAGGTAAAGTAACAACTAAGCAAATAAAACAAGAGACAACAGAAAATGTACAGTCAGGACACATGAGTGTAGGAAAGAAAGAAACAAAAAGATGTGCTCTAGTACCTTATAAGTCTGATCCAAAGAAGTTCCACAAAACACCTGTTGGAAAAGACTATGTTGGTAGTGGTGGATATAAAATAGTTGATTGTTATTGATCAAGTGTAGCAGCTGACTCCATCCAACTGCTGCTGCGCTGCAAATACTCTGACAGTTTCAAGTCATTTCTGACTTAAGGTGATCCTAAATTTAAATCTATCAAGGAATTTTCTTTTTTCTTTTTTTTAAGGACTTTTCTTGATAAGTTTTCTTCAGAGGGTGTTTGCCTTTGCCCTTATTCTAAGACTAAGGAACTCATCAGATGGAGGTCCATAAGCCAGAGGACAGTGGCAGTATCTGTGAGGCAGCACATCGCTTCATCCCCTTACCTTCACATGATGTTTTCCAACTGCCTCAGGCTTACTCCCGTGCTGTCCTCGATTAGTGATTGAGAACATGGGTAGTCGCTCGTGTTCTTAGGGCTAATTCTGACCATGCTGCCGTGACGGAGCCAGAACAGAGTCCCACCATGACATCACTGTGTCATGTGATGGGCTCTGGCAGACTCCATCCTGGCTGCATCTTGGCAGTGTCCTAGGACAGGGAAAAAGACCCGTCTGATGAAGTCGTAAGAGAGTATATTTAAGGTCAGTAGTTTTCCATGGCTTAGTGGGGATTTGAACTGTGATCTATTGAGTCACAGTCCAATATTCAAACCACTACACCATACTGGCTCTCCTTTTATATTATTGTACAATATACAATAATGTTATATAATATTATTTGGAGTGAGAAGCAATGAATTCCTTTGCAGATTTTAATGTGTTATATCATTGTGCCAGGCCCTTGAATGATTTAGTAAAAATATCTGGAATCCTTCTGGAAAAACAATTCTCCTTTTTTAAAAAGTACACATTATCTATGCTCTTTACTTTAGACCAGAAGTAGGTTTGTTCCGTTCTGTTACCAAAATGTGCTGCTACACTAAGTGTTGTAGACCTTTTTTTTTTTTCGTAATGTGGGATGGAACTGTCTCTGCACTTTACACGAATTGAACAACTCAAAATCTAAGCCATTGTATTTGAGAATATAAAACTAAAAGAGGATCAGAAACTAAACAATTTAAAAAGTTAAAAAAAATTCAAGGATTTGGAAAGTGATCAAATCTAAGATGACTAGATTTTAAAGAAATCCCAGTTGAACCCAATTTGCAGGATCATGTTCTATTCTGCTTTTTTGCTTCTCAAATTCAAATACATACATTACCTTTTATATTCACTTTCTGGCAGTACAAGAAAGGTCATTAGTAAATCTTTTTCACCCTTTTCATATCACTGTAATGAGTCAGCCTCAATAAAGGTGTCTAGAAAGGTGTGGCTGAAACACACATATGTTGCAGAAATTACTGGGAAGTTGGTATATATATAGTCATCATGTACTTAGTCTAAATGTAGCAAGCAACAGTTGTCACGAAATTCCTCATGATGCTTTCATAAATACCAAATGAAATATTAATTTCTCAATTTTGTTTTTTTATGCAGCTAGATACCACAATAGCTCTGTACCAAGAAAAGAAAAGAAAATGGTCAGAATACTGTTATTAGTTTATATTAAACTAACTACCTTATATACTCAAGTATAAGCCACCCTGAATATAAGCCAAGGCACCTAATTTTACCACAAAACTGGGAAAATCTATTGACTCTAGTATAAGATGAGGGTGGGAAATGCAGCAGCTACTGGCAAATTTCAAAAATAAAAATAAATATAGATACTAATAAAATTACATTTTTGAGGCATCAATAGGTTATACGTTTTGAATGTTTACATAAAATTGTAATTTATGATAATAATAAGACTTTAATAAGATAAGACTGTCCAACTCTGATTACCTATATACTTGAGTATAAGCCGACCCAAATATAAGCCAGCCAGGACCCTTACTCAAATATAGGCTGAAGGGAGCTTTTTCAGCCCTAAAAAAGGGCTGAAAAACTAGGCTTATACTCGAGTATATACAGTACTTAACTAAGTAACATCTTCTGATTTGACTCCACAAATCCTAATGAAAACAAAGTTTAACTGATCTGATCATTAGCATTGGGCCACAAGGAGAAGCGGGTAATAAATGTATATCATCATCATCATCATCATCATCATCATCATCATCTTCATCATCTTCATCATCATCCTTTTCCATGTGCAGCTGATGCCTGGTGAAGTAGATTGGGTCAAGTTACAATTTTGGCAATTGTGTCAAAATAATGACGAAGTAGTGATTGCAAATGAGAAACAGTTACAGTTAGGTAAGTGTTTCATATTCAAGATATTGACAATCTGTACACTACTGCCACAATTGTAATTCACCCCATAATATTATTTACTGGGCATCGGCTGCATGGGAAGAAGGAGTTCCATTGAGCAGAGCAGAGTTGAGTGATGCCTCCATCAGGTTTGAGGAGTTCAGAGCAGGAGAAATTATTTAGAAAAGTACTTAATTAAGTTTATGTTGATATAGGATTCCACCCATTGTATTATTTATTGGTTCCAAAAAGCTTTAGAATGGAATACAGTTATAGTTTCTTAGAATCCTTTATCATAGTGGAAGTCTTTAAGGCACATGCAAAAAGTAGGAAGATAGTTGTGATCTATACACTCTTCTGTCAGCGTCTCCATTGTGTCTACAACAATAGAGTTTCTATACCATTACATATCAGAGAAAAGAATGTTGGTTTTCACAAAGTGAACATTGGGGCTGTACTTCTCAAGACTTTTCATTTTCTTCCCATGCAATATTCAAAGCTAATTGAGTATTGAAAAATTCCAACTGGGGTTTCAGAGGAAGACACTTCAGTGAAACCTCCAGATAAACCTATTAAGGAGAAAAGGCAGACCTAGGACTTTTCCTCCAAGCACTAGCTTTTAGCTCATGTAGTCCAAAGAATAAAGCTGCCTTCAGAGAATCTGTATGTGTCTTATTCATACAATATATTCATTGCAGGCTAATCTACTTAAGTGTGCCAACTTGATTCTCCTAAGTGTAGTACTTTCAATCCAACTTTGGCAATGTGACTGATATCTTCAGCACATTTTGGGATAATGTAAGAATTTTTAAAATGAATGTTGAAAGGGAAAACTGATATTCTTTAAAAGAAGATTTGTGAAATATTAGATGCATTTGCAGTGAATTAAAATGAAGGAATGTGATATATGTATGTAATGCATTGAATTTCTACCCCTCCTTTCTCCCAAAATGGGATTCAAGGTGGCTGGCTACATTTCAAATATTTCCTTATGTCTTACATTAGAATTCTGGGTGGGAAGAGTTATTATTTTGCAAGACTAGCAACATGCTCATGAGATTGTGGATGATTGGTGATGGAAGAAATGTATCAAATATCACAGAGGCTCCTTGGAAGGTACAGTGAATCTCTGGGCTTGTTTACACCAGTGGTTCCTGACCTTTATTCCTTCAGTTGTTTTGGGCTTCATCATCCCACAATCCCTAATGGCTGGTATGCTAGCTGGGATTTCTGGGAGTTGAAGTCCAAAACTCCAAAGGACCAAAGGTTGGGAACTATTGGTCAACACTGATGAAAAAAAATATACTACATTTTTCTAATCTGCATGAGCCCCCGCCGCCCCACCCATCTTTGACCCCATACACTAGGAGTGTGGATGGTGCCATTTTTCAAAACCGGATCCAGGAAATCCAGAAGTTTTGTAAACTGAATCCCCAGAAATGGAACAGGCAGCAGGGCTTGGTTTGACTCAGCTGAAATGGACCATGCCGAAAACAGCTGTTTTCAGGAGTATCGCAGCGGTGGCAGCATGTACGGGTGGGGGCTGTTCCCCTTAGTCTTGCCTGAGTCAATCAGAGCAAGAAAACAGATCATGTGTCTTTTTGCCAAGTTGGTCTATATATACTAAAGCGAGCCCCTTCATTTTCCTGTGGCATCCTGGCTTCTGAGAGAGAGAGATCATGTGCTAGCCTGCTCCGTGTTCTATCTCAGTGCTATCGCTGCTTAGGATTGCTTTTTGACTCAATTCCAATATTTAGCAATTTTACTTTAAGTGTGGGCATTTTTACCCTGATAGCCCTGAAAATGACAGAAAGTGGAGCCTCGGAAGTTCCCTCATTGTTGCCAATGAGCCAGATTTTTCCAGAGCAAAAATGGAACTTCTGCCTGACAAATTGATAAATTGTATTTTCCTCTCCCAAATTCAGGAAATTCCCAAAAAAAGGAATGAGGGCACCTGAAAATTGGACACTATAAATGGCACAGGGGTGTGAATTGCACACCCCTACCACACATATCATAGTGAGATTGACATAACTGGCCATACATTTCAACTTGCCAAACTTACGTTGCTCTTCAGGGACAGTCCACATTTCCAGTCCTTTGCATTATTTTTTGTCACATGACCATGGGCACTCTGCATTGTTTCCCATCATGCATATGAATAAACATTATTTTGTTAAGAGGAGAAACACTATCACTGCTATATGTAAGTATCCACACACATATGATCCTACATTAAAAAATAGAAAAAGAAAAACTAATTCTTGGAAGAAATGCTCACCTTCAACCAAACAGTTCTGGCCACTACTAATTCCTCTCCCACAATAACATGATGAAACCACACACTTGCCTAAAAGTCTGGCTTTTCTATAATATCTTGGGGTAGAAGACAAGGGTTGTATGAAACAGATTAAAGTTCAAAGAAATGCATTGTAAATGAGTATAATGGGCATTGCATGTCAGGATTTTCTTGCTTCTTGGCAGGGGGTTGGACTGGATAGCCAGTGAGGTTTTTTCCAACTCTATGATTCTATGATTCTATAAGATGAAAACTCCTATAAGGTGAGTACAATTTTAAATTAATGTATGGACTGCCATAGAAGGTGGGCAATGAAGATTTTGTCTTCACTCCAGCAATGTTCTTAAGAGATGCTATCCATTTTCTTTAGTAGTGTGAGTCTCTGCTTTTGTCTTGAATACAGAAAGAACAATATGCAATAAGCTATATGCATTAATTCAATTATACCTTTATGATGGAGCCTGCCGATTCCCATCCCGTGACATAGAGCAACTTCTGGTGGGGCTCTGTTGTAAAAGTATAGGTGAACTGGCACATGCCACCATGGTAGCAACACAGGAGACTTCCTGTACTGAATAGAAATCAAAATGCGAGGAGCCGAGTTACTGTCACTTCCCCCTGTGGGATGGGGACTCTGGTGAGTTGGGTGATGCAGGGCATGTGTTGATGGGTTCCCAACACCCTTGATAGGCACCTCCAGATTCACCATGATGCATGTAGATTCTGATGGCCCATCTGTTGAGGTCATTAATCTAAACTAGTGTTTCCCAAACTTTGGTCCTACAAGCGTTGTGATCTCTGCTCCCCAAAACCACAATTGTGGGTCAAGCTTTGTGACTTTTGGAAGTTGAAGTCCCAAATACCTGGAACTCTGACACCATCGTTGAGTATCTCTCATAAAGTTCAAACTAAAACTCAAAGTGGACTCCATGTCTCAATGACATGAAAAAATATCAACCACCATTGAGAAGAACTTGCCAGATAAGTGGTTTCCATTGTGTCCATGTAGCCCATAATGATGCTTAAATAAACTCTTTTCCCTCTCCCAATAAAACCTTTGAAACTTAGAATGTTGCAAACTGAAGCAGGGGACCTAGTTCTCCAATTGTTAAGCTTAAGAAGTTTATTAAACAAAGAAACAAATAAAGATGCCCTTATGCGTGTAATTCCACTCTAGTCACCTGCCCAACTCACCATGTGAGGCAATTGAGGGCAAATAGAACAGAATTGTTGAAAACACCTTCCCCATCAGGCATTTCTCCCTCTCCTAACATGCTTGGCACTTGGAGGAGAATTAGGAGGGAGAGCAGGAGATCACAGCCTATGGAATTGAACTAGACAGTTCAAACTCATTGACTGCCATGGGCAGATTGGAATGAAAATGTGGTCTTCACTAAGGTCTAGAAGCGAGGAAGTATAAAGACAAGTTTTTGAAGCCCTTCCCACCAGTTGCCTTTCTGCTTGTACCCCAACCACCCATCCAGTGTACAACACTTTGGCTTGTTGTCTGTGCTTATTCTTAGTCACAACTTTGGGTTCAATAGTCATGGACCCTAGATCTGGAATTAGGAAAAGCAGAACCTTTATGGCAATTGGCACTAAGAAGTAGGTCCCCTACAGGGGACTCATGAGGTGTATTCTAGTTGGATCTGGTCTAGCAGCAAGAAATATGCCTCTGCAGCACCCCCTGGTGGCATGGGAGAGAGACCACAGGATAGGACTTCTATGTAGCCTCTCCTGAAGTCATCCCAGGATCCCAGAATTCAGTCCAGAATATCAAGCCCATAAATCAAAATGCAGGTTGGTCAATGTTGAGACTCAGGTCCCATATACGGTTGCCAACCCCATTGCCAATTGCAACCAATAATGTGGCTTCATTATCCTAAAAGTATTTATGTGTTTTTAATTGAGTGGTCTCACCCTGTACACGCAAATAGTGGTTTTTTTTCACTTTGCTTTGCCCCCACCCCCAACATCCCTCATTATAAGCAGTGATGCTATTACATGCCTGTTAAACAAAGAGAGAAAACTCACATTCAATCTGAGACCTGTTCTCCCCACCCCAAAAAAGGTTTCACTTTAGCAGTAGTCTCCCATTTGTGTATGCATTTCAATCAGTTTTAAATCTAGGAGACCATAAAAGCAAACATTTTAAAGTATTTGATTTGCAGTGCTGGTGATGACTGCCCTATTGGATATTTAAAGTTCACTTCTTTGCAATTATAGATGGGTTTAGTGCCTGTGTAGCTTCTTTTCTTTTCTTTTCTTTAAATTAATTCCTTTCATTAGTTGTTTTTGATAGAACAAAGAATAGGGAATGCAATCTAATTTTGAGGCAAGGTCAAAGGGTATGTCTCATCCATTCTGGTTTTGATTGTAACATCTACAGCTATATCCTACAAAACTATTTTTTTTCCTTCTATGTCTTCTCTATTCAGGCATGCTATTGCCAGACTTTCTAGAGTGTTTTCAAAGGGTACTTCATTTAGCAGCCTGAAATTTAATTAAGGATAACTTACACATTGATTCTTAAAACATTATACTAAACAAAGTTGCTATTGAAAACAATAGGATTTGCATTGCAATGATGTAATGGAGAATGGGTAACTAATCCATGAAACATAACATTCCAAACATTTCCCCCTTTTAAGATAAATTTCAATTTAAACCTTCCTGTCTCCCATTATTAAAACATACTTTGAGTAGTTTACTTTTTTTTGGGTGGGGGGGGGTGAGTAGGGGTGGACTGAAGCTTCAAGAATGTTGCTTATGTTTGCTATGAGATTCCAGGCATGCTAATCCAAAATATAACTTCCAGCCACTGCTCTGGGAAATTGCACTCCTTTCTTGCTTGTGGACTTCTCCAAGGCTTTTGGCTGACCACTAAAAACCAAATGTTGGCATAAATAGGTCAATGGTATGGTCCACCATGACTCCTCCTATGTTCTTACATTCTTGATTTCATGAATGTTGACCTTCATAAATAGATATTGACATTCCAGATGTATTTAAAAATGTCCAGATTTTCAGGGAGGTTCAAGTGAATGCCAACCATCATCAAAATAAACTTGCTATTTTTCATCACTATTGGAGGTATACACCAATGACCACTGACATTCACATCATCTATTTATGATTGTCAACACTCTCATGTGAAAGATGACATTTTCAAACTTTTGAACCTTCACTGCAGTGAAACACAAGGACATTACATTTTTCCAGTATTTCCCCCTTTGACTGTGCCATATTTTTTCTGCAACAAATGTACCCAAGAAACAAACAAGATGTCTTCCATTTTGTACAACTTTAAAAAATAAGATTGGCGATAGTGCCACATAATTGAAATCAGCGTTGGTTCTGTCATTCTGGATTCACAGATATGTCAATCAGGGAGTGAATGTGAAATTTTACTGCAATGTTGTTGCTAAAAATACTCCAGTGTGTAACTAAGTACAACTATGTAAGTGGAAGCAAATTCCCCCGCACCACGTAGTCAAATATTCTATAAATAATTCACCTTTTAAATACATACTGGAGCCTTTAAAGGCATATGACTTTAGCTCTGTACATGTGAAAGCTCTTCATTCTCAGCTGCTTTTAGATATTTATAACTTTCAGAAAGAGATGCTATTAATATTTGATTGTAACCCAAAGACTGAAAAAGTATTCTAGTTAAACAAAATAAGATGAGAACCAATTGCATCTTCTTTATTATAGTGTTTACACTGTAATTTATTGTTTTTTTCCTTTATCTTACCTATCTCTTTTTCTGTAAACCTAAGTAAAGTTTTCGTTTTTCTAGTATATAAAAAACCTGGGAACAGACTACATGGATAGAAGAAGGATATAATCGCACACAAAATTATAGCTACTAAATACCACTATAATAACCATGGTTCCAAATTGTACTCCTGCCACAATAGAGTAGTAAAGATAAACTTGAAGATACTCATATGTAAATGGTAATAAGAAAGAGCATGTTGATTCTAATTCACTTCTTGTGTGGAGAGCCTGTATATGAGGAAAACACAAAAATAAATGTAATACCATTCCATATTGTTCTGACAAGGAATTCAGGAAGGAAGGGGGAGTCCCAATTGGCAACCGCATTGAAAAAACAAACTGCTGTTAAAATATTTCTCAGTGCTAGCTTCAAAAAATATTTAATGTGTCCTTCCCAGATGGCCTAAATTTTGAGGAACCTTTCCTCTAAAGATGCTATAGCCCAGCATTGCTTGGATTATCAGTAGCCTGCACATATGGAATGAGATGAGTAGACAGCTCTGTGGGAGATACACACGCCATCCCATTTCAGGAACAGCTGGGCATGTCAAAATGTGCTGATGGCTGGCAGAGGAGTTTAAAGGGCTCCTGTTAACTCTATGAAAGCTTTGGTTTTCAAATCTTTCTGAAATTCAGAAATGTTGAATAAAACAAAATGCCATGGTGTGAAAACATGCTGTTTTTAAATGTCATTCTTATGAAGTATCATTGCATAGCTATCATAAAGAGCAAAACAGACCATTTAGAAATGACTGATGTTATTTGTCTCCTATTTGGTACTACCTAGCTTGAATAATCCACCAAATTTGGGGAGGGAAAGTTACAAAGCCATAAAAAAATGACACAGATCTTGCCTCCTGATCTTTCCAATTTTAGCCAAGCCATATTTCACAGAAACAAGCTAAAAGTGAAGCAACATGCAAGGTAAGGTCTCCTACCTTATTCTGTAATTCAGGTTTTAACTTTAAATTTACTCAAATTTATCGATCAAAATCAGTGGGACAATGCCACTGATGTGGGAGTGACCAGGAGGGATACAAATCCAGGAATAGTATATCAGATAGACTTTCCTTAAGATATCACATTGGTACTTGGGCATATTCTAGTGTCTAGACCAGGGGTCCCCAAACTTTTTGAAGAGGGGGCCAGTTCACGGTCCCTAAGACCATTGGAGGGCTGTACTATAGTTTTGTTTTTTAAAAAAAACTATGAACAAATTCCTATGCAGTACACACTGCACATATCTTATTTTGAAGTAAAAAAAAAAACAGGAATAAATACAGCCTCAATGTTAATCATAATAATAAAGAGCGTTGGAAGAGAGACCCCTTGGGCCATTTAGTCCAACCTCCTTCTGCCTTTGTGCACCAAAAGCACTAGCAAAGCATCCCTCAATAATTAATTATTAATTAAATGATAATTAAAATACTATTATAAACAAGCAAAGCTTTGGAAGGCACGCACCAGGAAAGAAAGGGTACGGGGAAGGTGTGCACCTTTCCCTCCTACCCCGCACTGCACGCATCTTCCTCGGTGGAGGAGGAGGGAGCTGTCGCCGCAGGGGCCAGATAAATGGCTTTGATGGGCTGCATATTGCCCCTGGGCCTTAGTTTGGGGACCCCTGGTCTAGACCCTGCCTTGTTACTAAATGGTCAGGTGTCTGTCCTGGTCAAGAATGCCTTTTTTCTAATTTTGGATAGTCTGCCATTCTGCATCTATTCTCAGACATAACCATGTCCCATTTGTGTATCAGACACACCAAATACTATAGAACTGCCCTGGGAATCCTTTCAAAAATTATGACTGGTGCAGGAAGCTGCCTCTACAATCTTGATTGCAATACCCCTCCATGGATCTTGTAAGTTCTTTATTGTATGATCTGAGCAAGATCTGTATTTGTTTCCAACAACTCAGCAAATTCAGTGGAATATGCTCTCAGTAGAAAAGGAACTGATACTGGGATTATTTGATCAATGGTCAGTAAACTAAACACTTCAGAATGTTTTCAGAAAAAAACTGATTAAAACTGGAAACAACCATAGAATCCACTTCCGTATTTAACATTTTAAGGCACACATCAAAAAACCCCCAAGATTATGGCAACCAGACTGATTGATAATTGGCAAATAGAGGGAGAAAACTTGGAGGCAGAGAAACGCAGACTTTGTATTTCTAGATGTGAAGTTACTGCAGACACAGACTGCAGCCAGGAAAACAGAAGAGAGTAGAGACATCACACTGGCAGCGAAGGGCTGCATAGTTAAAGCAATGGTATTTCTCGTAGTAACCTATGGATGCAAGAACTGGACCATAAGGAAGGCTGAGTGACTGAAGACAGACATTTTTTCACTGTGATGTTGGAGGAAAATTCTGAGAGTGCCTTGGACCGCAAGAAGATCAAATCAGTCCAACTCCAGGAAATACTGTCCAACTGTTCACTGGAGGGAAGGATATTAGAGGCAAAGATGAAGTACTTTGGCCATATAATGAGAAGACAGGAAAGCTTGGAGAAGAGAATGATGCTGGGGAAAATGGAAGGAAAAAGGAAGAGGGGCCAACCAAGGACAAGATGGATGGATAGTATCCTTGAAGTGACTGGCTTAACCTTGAAAGAGCTGGGGGTGGTGATGGCCAACAGGGAGCTCTGGTGTGGGCTGGTCCATGAGGTCAGGAAGAGTCAGAAGTGACTGAACAAATAAACGACAACAACAAAGGCATGGTTTCCCCTTTTAGGGGCTTCAAAAGGGGCCCATGCCTTGCAATCTGTGGTGCCTTAGATTCAAAGGGTTTTTGGAGCCCCCAAAACAAGGGAAAGTGTACTTACCTTGGAGGGGGGGAGGAGAAGATGGATGGCCCCCTTCCCCAAACATCTCTGTTTTGTTTAAATTGCTTACCTCCAAAAGAGAGGAGGCGTTACAGCTCAGGAAGAGGAAGATGAGCAGGAAGGGTTCCAGCCCCAATGGTTCTGCTAGCCCACCATTTTGTTGTCAGCTTCAACCAGCCATCTCTGTGCTGATCTGGCTGAACTAATTCCCTGTTCATGCTTTCCCACCTTCCCAACAAGCTCATAGACATATGAACATATATTCATGAAGACAAGATGACTTCCATGTTGAAATGAAAACAAGGCATTGTGTATGCAGAGGAAGAAAAATTGAAACTGCAAAAGGGGTATGTCTTGTATTCAATGGTGCCTTAAATGTAGTGAAATATGATAATTAAAATATAGTTTAGTTGAAATGAATCTTTGGGTGCAATTACAAGCAGGTGTTATTTGGAAGCACAATGTGATTATGCTTGTAAGAGAGAATAAGAAGAAATGTTGAAGGTGCAGTGACAGCTAAAACTGTGCAATATGAACTGTTGCAATTTTCCACCCATGCCAATATGTTCAGCCCTCATGGCACACAATGCAAATGTTTTTTTTTCCCCAAAGAGTGGGCAGGATTACATCAGTAGTAGATCTCAAATGAAGTGTCCTCTCCTTGATTTCTATCCAGCACATTGAATGGTAATAACAGTGTGGCTTTAGGTGTCTATCTTTCTATGTGGCTCTCTTTTCGTTACACCACAGTTACCCTCGGGGGGAGGGGGGAGAGAAGGACTATACAAGCCAATATTGAACATATTGATGAAAGCAAGGCAATGTGAAGCATGGCAATTAAGCAAGGAAACTGCAGATTGATTGTTTTTCCATTTTAAAATCTTACTCATGGTCCATTCCAATGAAGCCATGATGTCTCCAACAGCTCAGAAATAAATTAGTAAGTCTTCCAATGACTTTGCAGGCCATTTCTCAGAAAGACCTCATGGCCCTTACATCACTCCATCACTCATTGGGCAACCTATTTTGCCACCCCGTTCGCTATATCAGTTTGTTGTTGTTCTACAGCTTTTTGAAAGGGTACAAAATGAGCAGCCAGTAGACAGTTCTCCACATCGAGCTGAGGCTCTGGGGCAAAGGGTTGGCAGAGACCAAGTCCAGCTGAGGCAGTCAGACTGCCAGCAGTGCTTTAGTACTTTTGGCCTGTTTACATGATAGTAACAGATGGGCTATCTCTCTGCAATGTTTTGCAACTTACAAGAATAAAATGTTGCAGAAGCTTCTCATTCCATTTTTCTGACTGAACAAAGATGAATCCCATGGACTGAAAGCAAGCCAAGAAAATTAAAAGATGGGAATGATCAAACATGTGGAGGACATACTATGGAACATTTAATCCTTCACATCCCCCGAATAATCAGACCAAATGAGTTAATTGTCCCTACAATTTGTAATTTACTATACTAGATTGTTACTCATTGTGTAGAGTGAAGTATCATTTGAATATGTGGATGTGTTATAGTGAGTTGGATGATTCACTCATCAAGGCCCTATCTACAGCGTCATATAATGCAGTTTAACTGTGTACACGTATAATGCAGTTTAATGCAGTGTGTGAATTGCATTATATGAGTCAATACTGACCATATAATGCAGTTTCAAATGCAAATATATAGCAGTGTAGATAGGGCCTCAGATAACTGCTTTCTACTCTGATTAACAGCAGCTTCCCATAGTCTTCTTAGCCCTTTTATTTCAAATCCTTTTTACTGATGGCAAAGAATGTGGTTGCCTCAGCAAGTACCATGCCATCTTCCTGGACCTAAGAGATCTTCACATCACCACTACCACTTGCCTCAACCCAGCCACCCTCATGCCAACAGAAAGAGAGATTCGGAGGAAGAAGTCCTCCACAATTGTATTGCCACCATTAAGCAAGTCTACTCTAGCTGTCCAGACCTCAAAGAGCAGTTCCTGCCAGTGGCTGACATGGAACTTTCCTCTGATGGCAACAGCTTCATGCACCATAGGCAAAGGAGGGCAGGCTGTGCAGTTGTGACTTTGTGGAACACTGTAGCATTGGGATCACTGCTACCTAGCACCTAAGTCCAGAAGCCAGAGCTCATCGCCCTCACCCGAGTTCTGTATCTGGCCTCAGGAAAAAGTTAATATCTATACAGACTGTAAGCTTGCTTTTAATATCCTGCATATCCACTAAGCCATTGGGAAGGGAGTGACCACTCCTCACTGCTGCCAGGAGCCTCATCAAGTATCCTCAAGAGATCCTGCCGCTGTTAAAGGTGATGAAGAAACCAACTGAATTGGCTATCATCCACTGTCATGGCCATCAGTACAGAGATCAAGATGCTGCCAGGACAGTTGCAGAGCAGATGCTGCAGCCAAGGCAGCTGGCAACCGTGTGTCCACCTCTTTGCCAGCTCTGCCTGTCTATGATTCCTAGGATGAAACCTTCATGAGAGAGGAGAGCCTGATCCTGAAGGAGGGCTGGTGGAAGGACAACCAGGGACAGATCCTGCTCACAGACGCCCTGATAAGAAAAGTTGTCCATTGGCTCCATAGACCCACTGGGGCTACCATGTCATGCTCAGCCACCTTAAAACACTCTTCGTAGGACCTTGTATGGCACAACAGTCTGTCTGGGTGTCTAAACGCTTCATCCTCAGCCAAAGAAACACTCCCAAAGTCTCCAAGTGACCAGAACAAGGACATGTGCAGGTTGGCATAGAGCAAGACCACAAGATTCTAACAAGTGGAATTTGTTGAATTTCCCAAGAGTGGGAGGTATCAGTATCTCCTGGTCTATATTGACTGCTACTGTGGATGGCCAGAAGCCTTAATCTGCACCACCCACCAATCCAAGGAAGTAATAGCTACCCTACTGCAACACATCATCCCTCCCTGCCTTCATTTACTCTGATAACAGGCCAGAGTTCATCACCAGTATCACCAAAAAGGTTGTCAAGGCCCCGCGTATCCCATGGAAACTCCATTTCAGCTGGCACCTCCAGTCCAACAGCAAGGTTGAGAGGATGAACCAGACCCTGAAGCACCAGACTGCCAAGATCTGTCAGTAGGCTAATCTCAAGTGGCCACATGCCTTTCTGTTGACCCTTACTCGAGTTAGGGCAGCACCAAGGGGGATGTTGAAAATCAGCCCTTTTGAATTTCTATTTGGGAGATCTTTCCCTTTTTCTCTGATGTTTCTGAAGACAGAACACCTCCATGAGGTGGTTGCAGGTGGGGTAAGAAATCACCTTGTCTTCTCTTAATAGGTACCTTCTATTCCGCTCGTCCATCTCTTGGGACTCTCCAGTATGCATATTTTCCTGTGGATACTGGGTCTAGCTAAAGTAGTGGAAAAGTGCAGCAATAAAGGAAAAGTGGCAAGAATCGTACAAGATTGTCCTCACCAGCTACACTGCTGCAAAGCTAGAGGGCATCAAGCTATGAATCAACCACACCAGGCTAAAGACTGCCCCAGCCCCCACAACACCGAAGCAGCCAGTGGCTGAGAAAGAGGACTGGACTACAGAGTTGGGAGAAAATTTCAAAATCTTGTTCTGAAAACATTCCAGATGACCTGTTGCCTAGCCACCCTTGGGACCCTCCCAAGACCAGTGCAACCTAGTCAATTACACGAGCTTCCTGGTGATTCTTTACTTCTTTACAACTCTTTTCCGCTTTCTGCAGCTTGAAAACCACTATTTTCTTCAATATTCCAATTTTGACAGCTCCCCAGCTGAATCCTGACATTGATAGATGTCAGAATTCCATGTGCTTGGCTGAAGACTTACTGATCTGAGTGCCCATTCATTTCCCAAAGAACAGTTGTTTGATCTCTGCAGAGCCAAGCTCTCTCCTAGGTTCTATTCTGCGGACTCCTTTCTGGTTTATGAAATCTCTTTTGAATTCCCAGTTAGGATACAGCTCCTGCTCTCTGGGATACAGCTATTATTGGAAACAAAGAATTCAAGAAGAGAGTTGCTTCACCTTACAACCTTCAAAAATACTTCATTGTTTCTGTCTTTTTCTCTCTTTTTTTCTTGCTTCAGCCTAGCCAGTGTGTCTGTGTTTGTGTGTGTGTGTGTGTGTGTTTATGGGAGGGATCCTTGCTTGTCCAATTGGTTTTCAACTAAAACCAATTTCTGGCAAGATCTAGCCCAAAGAGTCCTGAACACCAGTGATTTCTTCCTGTCCAGTGGCATTACTGCCACCGATCTATTGTCAACTTGCCTGATAGGTGTGCCTGAAAAATTGGAGGTTTTCAGGAACTTCACTCTTTTCAAAGCAATTATCTCAAAACCATTGTTTCTTTCTGGGGAAAGCCAGCTCAGTGGAGGGGATCAGGGATGGTGGCAATGAGACTAGCCCACAGCTTGTCTGATATCACCTGCATTTATTTATTTATTTATTTATTTATTTACAGCATTTATATTCCGCCCTTCTCACCCCGAAGGGGACTCACATTACACATATAGGCAAACATTCAATGCCTTTTAACATAGAACAAAGACAAACAAACATAGGCTCCGAGCGGGGCTCGAACTCATGACCTCCTGGTCAGAGTGATTCATTGCAGTTAATTGCACTGGCTTGCTCTCCCACCTGCGCCACAGCCCGGGCATCAGAGTGACCTCTTGTCCTGTGGTCACCTCTAAATTGTACATCCGTGCAAGACATTTCATAAATGAGGGCACACATTGTCTATTTTTGTTTATTTTATTTGTAAAAAAAAATTAGCTTATTCCTATCTGCCTGCCACTTCCACCTTTAGAAATTGTGCTTTTGGTACACTATCCCTCTTTCTGCCATCACAGAATGGTTTGGAGCTGGCATACACCTCTGATGGTGTGGTTAGGGAGATCCAAAATTTTGATTCCAGCTGTGATTGATAAATTGCTGTAAAAAGTATCCATCAATTCATTGCTGTGGTTCTGTTAACTCTAGGGAATGTAGCTCCCATGAAGTGCATGGCAATTAAACATTTGGCTTGCACACTGATGAAAAACATAAAGTACACATCCAAAGCACTGGCCACTGTCCACCTCAGAGCTGTGTGATCTGAAGTAGGCAATGCTTGACAACTGAGATGCCATAGATTATTTCCTTTTGAGACACAAGTATGGCTGTTCACAATTTTAAAATAAGTGTTGCTTCAATCTGACTGACAGCATACTGCTGATCGATGACAGGATGCATAAAACGAAAGCTCTAGCCTCTGGTGTTCAGGAAGAACTAGACATTGATTTGTCTTGGTTGACATGGTAGCTCCCCTCATTTGCTTGCCTAAAACAAAGATTCTTAATCTTTTTGGGTGTCATCATCATACTCATAATTCTCAGCTGCTGCTGGTCCTGTCTCTCTTCATTGCTAAATGTTTGTTTTAAGAAAAAATAAAGACACAAAGTGAACCATCTAAGCAGAGGCCCTTGATCTAATTGGATCCACTGAAAGCGAGGGGGTGAGGAAATAAAATGCATTTTTCTGACCCCTCAAGGAGGGAAAATGTTGTCAAACCACAATATTCCCCTGATTAATATATAGTTTGCCAAGGACTTTATAACAAATATTGTTGTTGTTGTTGATACACAACAAAATTAGTACACAGCAAACAAGATCACTATGCTGGCTTTTGTATTGGATCACACGTCAGACATTTCCCAAGTGTCTAGGACTATGTGATATATCGGTGAACCCGAGTAGGGTGGCCTTTTGCATCTGATAGATTGTAATTTTGTCAGCGCCAATTGTTTTCAAGTGCTGGCCAAGGTCTTTAGGTACTGCACCCTGTGTGCCGATCACCCTTGGGACCAACTTTACTGGATTGTGCTAGAATCTTTGCAGTTCAATCTTTAAATCCTTGCATCGCATAAGTTTTCTAGTTGCTTCTTATCGATTCTGTTGTCACCTGGGATTGCAACATTGATGATTCATACCTTGTTTCTTCACACGATCATGAGGTCAGGAGTATTGTGCTCCAAAACTCTTGTCAGTTTGAATTTGGAAGTCCCAGAGTAGTCTGAAGTGTTCATTTTCTGTAACTTTTTCAGGCTTGTGATGCCACCAGTTCTTTGTCACACACAGATGGTATTTATGGCACAAGTTCCAATGGATAATCTTAGCATGATCTTGTTGCAGCAGCTGAGGATGTGATCCATCATTTTGTTTGCTTCCTTGCAGAGTCTACACTTGGAATTTGTAGTCAACTTTTCAATTCTTGCTTTATCATTATTATTTATCTTATTATGACACAGCAAACAAGATAGATATGCTGGATTTCGTATCACAAAATCACAAGTCGAACACTTCCCAAGTGTCTAGGACTATGTGATGTATTTTCGGATGATGCGCGCAGATCCCAGTAGGCCGGCCTTTTGCAGTTGGCAGATCGTAATTTTGTCAATGTCTATTGTTTCCAAATGCCGACTGAGATCTTTTGGCACTGCACCTAGTGTGCCCATCACCACCAAGACCACCTGCACTGATTTCTGCCAGAGTCTTTGAAATTCAGTATTGAGGTCTTGATAGCGGCTGAGTTTTTCCTGTTGTTTTTCATCAATGCAACTGTCATCTGGTATGGCGACATCAATGATCCAAACCTTTTTTTCCCCCACAACTGTGATGTCTAGTGTATTGTGTTCCAGAACTTTGTCAGTCTGTATTCGGAAGTCCCACAGTATCTTTCCGTGTTCATTTTCCATTACCTTTGCAGGTTTATGATCCCACCAGTTGTGGTGCCTAGGGCACCTTTGGCCCTGGACCCTGTGCCATTTCCTGACCAGGATGGAGAATATTTGGGTTTTCTCCCAAGTCAGCAAGTTTTGACAGCCTTCCAGATGCCTCATGTTGACATTTCCTAGTCAGAGCCAAATAAGAATGCCCTTGAAACAATGCTGGCTCTCCCAGATTCTCCAGAAAACTTGGCGTTTGATCGTAGGGCATTTGTATATTCAGACAGATCAAACAGACAGAGCCTCCGGAGAAGCACCAGATTAGCGGAGCGTGGTGACTATGGTTAAGCCCAGTTCTCTTGGGAAGAATTGGGGAGTTAGACACCTGATGAAATAACTGTAACAAGCTCAGTTCTCTTGGAAAGTTTTAGGGAGTTAGGCACCTGGTTTTGGGGAGCTTATGAACTTCAATAAAAGTGTTGTGTTGAGAACTTGCCTTTGCGGTGACAACTTTACATCTCACTGAGAAACATCATAGTCTCCAGCTCCTGGATTTCCAAGCGGCCTGATGGTGCGCTTACTCTTGAGTAGACCGGGTGCCAGTCTACCTCCTTGCCAAGTTTGGACTGCGTTTCAGCTCCAGAACATCTAGTTCCTGCCTTGCCCTGAAACCCTGTTTTTGGACATTAATTCAAGAGAACTCTTCTTGCTTCTTGCTCTTTCCCCCACTCAAACTCAGGCAGAGTTTGAGTGTGTTTTGGTTTCTGGATTTTGAACTCTAATACTAGACATAAGACTTTTACTTATTGGACTAACTTTGATCTTTTCTGAAAGTTCAATTGCTTCTACAACTTTGCTGCTTATTTCCTTTTGGAACTTTACTTGCTTTAATAAAGATATTATATTGTTATTGGTCTTTGTGTTGGTTTTCGGTGCTCCAGCTGCCTAGGGCGTAACACCAGTTCTTTACTGCTGGGAAGTGGTACTTGAGGTATATGTTCCAATGAATCATTTGGGCCACATAGTTGTGCCTCTGTTTGTAGTCTGTCTGTGCGATTTTCTTACAGGAGCTTTTACTTGTTTTACTTGTAAGAGTCCTCTGCCCCCTGATCTTCTAGGCAGATGTAGATGGTCAACATCACTGCGAGGGTGCAGTGAATGATGAATGGTCATGAGTTTACTTGTTTTTCTGTCCGAATTGTCCAATTCCGCCTGTGTCCAATTTATAATGCCAGCAGTATATCTTATGACAGGTATGGCCCAGGTGTTTATGGCCTTGATGGTATTGCCGCCATAGAGCTTGATTTTGAGAATTTTTCTGACCCTTTGTGTGTATTCTTTGCTGACCACAGTTTTCACATGTTCATGCTTGATGTTGTCTAGCTATAATATGCCCAGATTTTTATAGGCCTCTGGCTGGTGACACTTTATCGTTTGGCCATTAAGCATATTTATGCCTCACTTTCAATGATTTTTCCCTTCTTCAATGCCACTGTCGAACATTTGTCCAAACCAAACTCCATGCTGATATCTGTGCTAAAAATTCAGTCAGAGACTGGATTTCAGTTTCTGTTTTCCCATATAGCTTCTTCTTCTTCTTATTATTATTATTATTTGAAACACAACAAGATGAGTCCACAGCAGACACTCTGCTGGCTGTTGAATTGGATCATACGTCGGACACTTCCCAAGTGTCTAGGACTGTGTGATGTATTGGCGAATAATGCGAGCAGATCCCAGTAAGGTGGCCTTCTGCAGCTGGCAGATGGTAATTTTGTCAGCGCCGATTGTGTTTAAGTGCAGGCCAAGGTCTTTAGGCATTGTACCCAGTGTGCCGATCACCACTGGGACCACCCTGACTGGCTTGTTCCAGAGTATTTGCAGTTCAATCTTTAAATCCTCATATCGTGTCAGCTTTTCCAGTTATTATTATTATTATTATTATTATTATTATTATTATCATCATCATCATCATTCTCCAAGACGTTTTCAAACTTTTGCTATTGTGAAGCATTGGAGGTTGGGCGTGGTCCAGCAACAATGGCTTTATCATTCCAACCCTTAAATAAAATGTATCTGTTCTTTCTAATCTAACTTGTTTCATTTTATAAATATAGTACCGTATATACTCAAAGATAAGCTGAGTTTTTCAGCCCTTATTTATGAGATGAAAAAGCCTCCCCCGGCTTATATTTGGGTCAAGGTCAAGCCAGCAGCAGAACCTGGAGGCCACAGTATGTTTTCTTTTCCAAAACCTCCCTTCTTCGCTTCTCCTCCCAGGCTAGTTATCTTATTTTTTTGAGAGAGGGAGACAGAGACAAGAAGCGAATGTTTTCAAAAGTGAAAGGAGAACCCTTGCAAACCAGATTGCATGGGTAGAAGGGGAAGGAAAAAAGATATTCTTCCAAACTTGCATGATTCATTACTATTATTATTATTATTATTATTATTATTATTATTATTATTATTATTATTATTATTATTACTACTACTACTACTATTATTGCAAGAACATTTGAGTCCAAAGGGAGGGAAGGAGGGAAAAGAGAGCAACAGAAGGTGTGTATTTCTTTTTATTCCTAAGGAAACAAAAATGAGGTGGGTGTTTTTGGAGGGGAAGAGAAGTTTTAAAAAGCCTTTTCTGGCTACTTTTAGAGTTTGAGAAAGGGAGAAAGAAAGGAGGTGGGAAAGGGCAGGAGAAAAGAGGACAAAGTTGTTTTTAGGGGAATTTTGCTTGCATTTCTTCCTTGGGTAAATGCATGCCCCAAAGCTTCTAAATATTTATATAGATGTTTCCCCTACAAATACATTAATATATGAATTTTCCCCTCATATGTTTACAGGCCTTTGCAAATCCTATGTAAATATAGAGATTTCCATGTACCTGTATATCTGTTCCTATATGTATACATTAATTTTATATATGAATTTTATATGAATTTTACCCTCACATGTTTGCAAGTGCAGAGGGAAAATGCGTGCGCGTGCACACACACACACACACACAGATGTCTAGATAGATATAAACATTGATAAATAGGACTTACAAATATTGCAGGAGGGAAATGCACATAGTGGATTTGGAAAGGTTTCAGGGGGAAATACACATGTGAAATTAGTATATATAATGATAGCTCTATATCTAGCTCTGCATTATTTATGTAGGCATTATATGTTTGCCTGTTACTATGTTGGAAGCTGGCCTGAGTCCCCAGGGGTGATAGATAGGGCAGGATACAAATGAAGCTGTTGATGATTATGATGATTATTATTATAAAGTTATTGTTGCTTTTCCACTTAGAGTTAGTTTACTGTTTTTCTTTGAAATACAGTAAATATTCAAAACATTTAACCCACTGATGCCTCAATTAATGTAATTTTATTGGTATCTAATTTTATTTTTGAAATTTACCAGTAGCTGCTGCATTTCCCACCCTCGGCTTAGAATCATAGAATCATAGAATAGTAGAGTTGGAAGAGACCACATGGGCCATCTAGTCCAACCCCCTGCTAAGAAGCAGGAAATCGCATTCAAAGCACCCCCGACAGATGGCCATCCAGCCTCTACTTGGGCTGGGAGATTGCTGACCTGACTCCAGAGACTTTGTTAAAGTTTGAAACTGGACAGTTGAGTCAAAGACCCATTATAATCTCTATTTGACATTGTTCTCACAAAGGATGCCCCTACTCGAGAGATGTCCCATGATCTGACTGGCTCCCTGGCTGGCGAATCCCAGACTATCATTTTTTCCACAAAAGGGAATCCCTGCCTAGAATTGGCAACATCTGTAATGCCTTCAGTCAATCAGGGTGCAGATCCCGAACTGTCCCTTTCCTAGCCAATCATGTAGAGGAGCAGGAGTTTTGAATAGCAGTCATGTTGAATAAGAAGTCTTCCTTTTCTCTGTATGTTATGCTTGTACATTTCGAAGCATCCACATGTACTTGCAACCCTTTTGGTCAGATTGAATAAACTTCTGTGGCATGTATTCAACCTGGTGAGTGTTTCTCTGTCCTGGCCCATTCAGTTTAGCTTGCGCTGACCAGGCACATACCCTTTTTATTTGTGGTCTTAGTTATCCATGACACTATGAGTGGTTCCTCTCAAGTCAAAGTTCATTTGAAGGGAGGTAACAGCAAAATCATAGCAAAACCTCAAAAAGGATGTGTGTGCATGCATGTGCACGCACACACTCTCATTAAAAATTTTCAAATATTTTGCCACACGTTTTTTAATTCACTGGACAATTTCAAACATATGCTTCATTGCTTTCAACAAACCAATGAAAAAATAATAAGAAAATAAGGGAGGGAGCAGACTGAATTTCATTTTTGTTGCACAATCTATATAAGCATATAAGCACGATCTATAAGCATAATATCTCAAACATCCTCTTCAATTTAGTGAAAAATGATCCAACCATTTTAATGTAGTGCTATCAGAAATGGAGAAACTTTGATTTATCTACATTGATTTTTAGGCTACATTTACGTTAGAAATTCATATACATATGACTTTCAAGTGTCTTATAGTTACGAATGGGGCTGAGACAACAGACAGTGAGAGCAATCTATCCCTTGGAAGAAAAATTCACTTCATAAATTCCAATCTATCCCTTGGAAGAAAAATTCATTGGAGAAAGATGTCTTCACTGAAGCTTTCTCAGCAATCCTCGATTCCACAAGAAATCAAAATTTTCAAAATCCAATTCTTAAAGGGACAGAAAGTGAGGTGAATAGGGGCACAGATAGCAAAGCAAATTCCATATGCTATCCAGAGAGGGGGGGAGAAGGAGAGGGGGGGGACCTACAGAACCTATCCTCTTTGTAACTTGGGGACTGCCCGTACATTCTTACATGAGCCATTTTTTTTTATCAATCTCCTCCAAACTACACATACATGTAACACTTCCCTCAAAAGAAGGAAACCCATAGTTGAATTCAGGTAATAAGATAATGTCAAGCTATGACCACAAATCAATAAAAAATATTCATTATATCAGATCTGTGTATAATTTCAATATTGTATCATTAAGCTCTCCACAGAGTCATTGTACCATTCTGGACACACCAGTGCCATCTGATTTAGAAAGTACTATGGGATTGGGTCAGATAAATGCTAGGACAGGAGACCACCAAGCCAAGGCAGATAGAACAGGTATATCCAAATTGGATTTTGGAAAGAATCCTGCCAGTAGTCAAGTTAGAGTTAACAATAATTAGCTTACATGGACCAATACTAAGTATAAAGCAACTTTCAATTTTCTAATGCTTCTATTTCCAAGTAAAGATAGAATTCTTTATGCAAGAGAAACACGTGTACATATATTCCATGTATACTTGTGTATATGTTGACTTCAGATATAAGTCCTGTGGATAATTCCACAGAAGTCTGTGGAGAGGAGAAAGAACCAGTGGCACATCACTTAGATTGACCCACAGGTAAGTTAACCCAATTTTTGGAGAGGTCAATTTTTGTACCAAAATTTCTAGACTTTTGCATGAGTATATCCAGTAAGTTTCAGTACATGAAACAAATTGGGAATACACTATACCACACATATGCAGAGGCCTATACATTTGGAATGAGAAAACAGGTATTATTGGACAGTGTGCTGTATATAAAATGTGACTACATAGTTGCAGTTCACCATAATGTGGAATTTGATGTATGCTGAGCTACTCCATTAAATAAAAGGTCATAAATAGGCCAGAGTGTAATTAATCTCTGATGACATTTAGCCAGGTTGCTGCAATTACTGAAACGCCATAGTCCTTATGCCTTTAATTACAGAGATGCAGTTACTCCTCTTCAGTCATATTTTTCTAAATAAGTATTTAGAAAATACTTTTTTTTCATGGGAAAAACAATAAGGAGGAGAGTGTCCCATACTCAGATTGTACAAATGAAAAGGCCATTGTACTAAAAGGCAGTCTTTTTTTCAAAGAAACATTGCCAAATCAAGAATGCTGAACTACTGTTCATGAACAGATGTCTTAAATCACTCTAGGGGTTCTTTCCAACTGTATTGTTTCATAGAAATGAGATTTGTATTCTACTCAGAATCTCATTTCTATGAAAGAGTTACACAACTTAAATAGGGTAAGAAGGAGACCTGGACTTAAACATAATTATAATTAAAACATTAAAACTATATTTTTTTATAAAATCCAATCATAGCAAATGAGGACAACATAGCTTTATAATACTTTAAAGGCTATCATTTATTTGTTTAAAAAAACAATAGGAAACAATAAAACATATAATAAGACATAAAAAGAAGGAAAATAAAATGCATCAATAAAATCGCTGTAACTAGTAAGAAAGTCATCAATCAACAGGGTCATTTACAAAGGTAGTATCAATTCAACTTATGGGAACTTGGTCATTCTGAAAAAAAAAGTCTTTTCTTGCCAGCTCATGAGGAAAATGTTCCCCATTAGTCTTCGCATTTCAAACAGTGTGGTTGTTTCTATATAATTTTAAGTCTCAGTAATCTGGGATCATTTCTGCACTGGCCGGTAAATATGGAGACAGCCCAGAGCAGAAACATAGGTTGGTGTCTACATGGTTGAACCAGGCAGACACCACATTGACTCTTTTGGACCATCACCTTACCTTCCACCTCATCATCACCATTCTGACAAGTTGCAAAACCCTATGTGAGTTTCTAGCATCATGGGCACCCCTGCACTAACATCAGCAAAGGCACACACAACCAAGAATAAGGAGGGTGCTGAAGCTTTTGAGCATAAGAAAAATGTGGTGGCAGTGGTATACCAGATGGACTCTATCTAGCTATCCTTACAACCTCAAAGCATTGGGATACTCCAGAGTTTCAAGCAAATACTGGAGCATCCCTTGACATCTATTGAAGCAGGATTAAAATGGACTTGCCCCATTTAACTTATTATACCCACCAGAAGTGGAGATATATTATTAAGACAGCCAGGAGCAAACTCAGAGTGAATTTTTAATGCCCATGTAGACTAGCCCAAACTTCAAAGTAAATTGACGTGATTAAATACTTGCTGATAGTTTTATCATACAAACAATGAACATGGGAATCTTATATAAACTATTTCACTATTACTAGAAGTCAGGGAATGAACCTGTAAGTTGATGGAAGAATTTTCAATACAAAGAAGCAAATGCCAAAGCCCTGTGGCTTAACATTATTAGCTAAGCTCTATCAATTTCTGCTTCAAAACTGGTTGATGAAGTTTTAATAAGTCTCAAAATTTTAATTTATTCATTCTCCCTGGCATAGTAATCTGCATAATATTACCCTACTTTATCTTTGAAGGGTTTCTGTATCCATCATCTGTCTCTAATGTTTTTACCATGGCGATTATTGACTCCTGTAATGTGAAGAATGACACATACATTTTTGAGGAAACATTTTGATTTTTTTGGTTTTATCAACCAATTGTTGCTCTATACTACAAAAAAAATTGTGACAAAAAACTGAGTTTTGTACAATCTTCCTGTCAGAAACTACAATGTGACTAATAAACATATAAGTTCTTCTGTTATGTCAAGTGCTTGACATAAGACACACATTATGTATTGCTCAGCATATGTTTAGACACATGAACTGAGATAATTTTGTTTGAAATATTCTCTAAACGAGAGGACTGAATGTATGTTCATAGCTTCTTCCCATCAATTCCACATGGTGTAGTGAATGCTCCTTATTGAGATAACTTAAAAACTAATGCTTTGGTGGTGTCAAGCCCAGCCAGCTCTCTAATTTTCTGGGGAAATATAAGATATTAAATAGACTGAATGATGTTTGCAGACTGGGACCAGTGTGTGGCATTATGCTTCTGCAGCTTTACAGCAGCTAAAGAGTTACAGTGATGGAAAAGTACTCTATTTTTGTTAACAGATAGGTATGATAAAGATCAAAGGAACCAGTTGTGAAGACAGTCAACATGGTAGTTTCAGCCTCATGAGTTTTGTCCAAGGCTTTCCCATCAGATCTTTCACTACCTCTGCTTCTGTACCTGTTCTCAATTAAGACCCCATTTTCCCAGAGCTTGGAAAAGTTACTTTATTGGCTTACAACTTCAATAATGTTTTTGGCTAGCATAGTTAATGATATAAGCATCATATGACTTCATTACACACAATTAAATAAGCATTTCTACACATTTACGAAACTGCCACCGATGGTGCCCTTCACATGATGCAAGCTTCAAATGTTGGGCAGAGTTATCTTGCCATGTGGCTGACATGACTACACGAGTGCCGTTACCTTCCCACCGAAGCGATACCTATTGATTTACTCACGTGTGCATGTTTTCAAACTGCTAAGTTGGGAGAAGCTGGGGCTAGCAATGGGAGCTCACCCAGTACCATGGATTCGAACCACCAACTTTATGGTCAGCAAGTTCTACAGCTTAGTGGTTTAACCCACTGTGCCACCACAGCCCCTTTTGAAGGAATAGAAGCAAAAAATAAAGGTAATCTTAATCCTAACTGCAACAAAACTGTTAGCCAGGTAGGATGATTGGTAAATACCATTGTCAACTAGATATTTGCATATGATGTTTGAATTATGTGCCATAAAGTACAGTTGATTCTCTCCTTTTTCCCCCTGGAGTGAGCCATTCCAGTAAAACAGTTCATGGGGTATCTCTCAGAAGTAGCAAAGACAGCAATTTTGACATTATGGAATACTTTTTATTCTGCAGTCCCTGTATTCTCTTTTCATGGTAATTTTTCAAAGCTGAAGAGTTCCACGTAGACTGTAACCCTCTCCTCGTAACATACCCTTATGACCTACCTGCCTCACCATGTTGCTTTTACTTGCCTCACTATGTTATTTTTAAAAGGAAATCTGAGAGAACAAACCTCCAGCAGAAACTACTATTTTTAATGGAATGGGAAGCTGCCAGTAATGTAAAAAATGAACAAAACTCAAAAACAACCCAGTAGTTTGGTACCCAAACACATGCTTTCTATTTTCTCCACTTAAATCAGCAGAAGTGTTGGGATGAAATATTCTCTTTCCATACCAGTAGCCTCTGCTTTCTATACATAAATAGACTTATTTATCTTCAGCCATTCACCGAAATATTTATGCAATTTAGTGTGAATTTCTCTGCACCCATCTATATATATAAATGAGTGATGGCATCACGGCGACCGACAAAACAACAAAACTACAGGCCGCCCAACCTCGAAATTTGACAACACAACCCATCATCCATGCCTCTAGGTTGATACAACAAAAAGAAAAGAAAAATAAAGTCCTAATTAGAGGGAGAGCAATAATTGTTTTTATCCAATTGCTGCCAGTTTAGAGGGCTAATCTCTCCCCACTTGGTCTCCTAGCAACCAACTCAGCCAAGGGACAGCCAGGGTTCAGTTAGGGGACAGGCAGACTTAGGCCTCACTTAGGCCTCTTCCACAGATTATCTAATTTACACTGGATTATATGGCAGTGTAGACTCAAGGCCCTTCCACACAGCTATATAACCCATTTATAATCTTATATTATCTGCTTTGCACTGGATTATCTTGACTCCACACTACCATATAATCCACTTCAGTGTGCATTTTATACAGCTGTGAAGAAGGGGCCTCATATAATCCAGTTCTAAGCAGATAATATAAATTATCAATATACAGTAGAGTCTCACTTATCCAACATAAACAGGCCGGCGGGATAAGTGAATATGTTGGATAATAAGAAGGGATTCAGGAAAAGCCGATTAAACATCAAATTAGGTAATTGTTATACAAATTAAGCACCAAAACATCATATTATACAACAAATTTGACAGAAAAAGTAGTTCCATGCGAAGTAATGTTATGTAGTAATTACAGTAGAGTCTCACTTATCCAACACTCGCTTATCCAACGTTCTGCATTTTTGTAGTCAATGTTTTCAATATATCGTGATATTTTGGTGCTAAATTCATAAATACAGTAATTACTACATAGCATTACTGCATATTGAACTACTTTTTCTGCCAAATTTGTTGTCTAACATGATATTTTGGTGCTTCATTTGTAAAATCATAACCTAATTTGATGTTTAATAGGCTTTTCCTTAATGCCTCCTTATTATCCAACATATTCGCTTATCCAACATTCTGCCAGCCCATTTATGTTGGATAAGTGAGACTCTACTGTACTGTATTTACAAATTTACCACTAAAATATCACAATGAATTTAAAACACTGACTACAAAAACATTGATTACAAAAAGGCAAACTGCATTGGATAATCCAGAACACTGTATAAGCGAATGTTGGATAAGTGAGATACTACTTTAATATGAAATAATTACTGGGATAGAATAATGCAGAACAATATAATCTCTAAAACCAGGACAGTAAATAAAGACCCAACAGTCTGAAAGCAGGGAAATTGGAAATTCCACAAAGGAAACAATCAGGGCCAGCTAACACCTCCCAAGAAAGGATTCTTCCAGAAAGGAAGCTGAGAAGGGAGTGAAGCACTGTGTATTACCAAAGTCATTATTATTACTATCATTATTATTATTATTATTATTATTATTATTATTATTATTATTATTGTGTTGCAGTCAACCATGAAAATGAATGCAATCTGGCTCCAAGTATTCAAAAACACTAAAATTAGAATATATAAAAATTAATGTGGTACAATAAAACAGAACAATACAATCTCTAAAATCAGAACACTAAATAAAGAAGAACACTCTGAAAACGGGAATTCCACACAGGAAACAATCAGGGCCAGCTAACACCTCCCAACAAAGTATTCCCATCATCAAAGTCTGGTAAATCCTCTGTTTTCTCAGGGCCACAGACAGTAGAAGCACATAAAATATCGCAAACACCACTCTGAAAACAAGGGAATTCCAGACAGGAAACAATCAGGGCCAGCTAACACCTCCCAACAAAAAATTTACTCAGGGAGGAAACAGCCAGACTTTAAAGCTGCAAGGCCATTACATCCTAATCATTTTTCCTAATTGCAGCATTCATACTTGCCTCCAACAGACAAAAAAAAAACCAATCAGAAATATTGTATATTCACAACCTTTAGGAAATAATATCCCCTGATGGTGCAGCGTGTTAAAGCGCTGAGCTGCTGAACCTCTGGACCGAAGGCCGCAGGTTTGAATTGGGGGAGTGGAGAGAGCCCCCATTGTTAGCCCCAGCTTCTGCCAACCCAGTTCAAAAACATGCAAATGTGAGTGCATCAATAGGTACTGCTCCAGTGGGAAGGTAACGCCGCTCCATGCAGTCATGCGACATGACCTTGGAGGTGTCTACGGACAACGCCGGCTCTTCGGCTTAGAAATGGAGATGAACACCAACCCCCTGAGTCAGACATGACTGGACTTAATGTCAGGGGAAAACATTTACCCTTTACCTTAATTACTACCAATTCCTCAATACTTTATTTCCCATACCACCAGACTTCGCCACAGTAACGTGTGGCCGGGCACAGCTACTGTACTCTAGATATGATTGGTTTTAATTTAATAATTAAACAGGAAAACATGGTAGTGCACAAATCAAAGGTAATAATTTACAGCAACACAGTTTTTCTCTCATGCTGTAGAAGATGGTCACTTTTTGTAAGCTGATGGTTTTAAAGAGAAGATATATACTAAACTGCTGTGGTATATAAACTGATCTTGGCAGATTAAGAGTGTCTCCATCTTATATCTGCAGAGATTGAAGTAGCAGGAGTTGACTTGCTCTAATTTGATCATGAACATGAGTCATTAAGGAAGAATGCCTCATTTCTTACATCACTGATCCAAAAGTATTGTAACATTTCTTGCAAATGGATGTGAATTATGCCATATATGTATGTTTGTATGTATGTATTTGTCTTTTCTCCTAACACATTCTAAAAGCACAACACAATTTTAAACATGTTAAGGAAAAAGTTAAAATGAGAATGGTGTTCACCAGGGTCTGGAGACAACCCGTAATCCCAATGAAATGGGCTAAAGAAAATAATGGGTATTATATGTAAGGACAGATTAACTTTCCTAATTTCTATAGCACAAGGTAAATTTATAAAGACAACGGATTGGATGCTGTTAAAGAAATGGACAAAAGAAAACAACATCAAGATATTAATTGAACAAAAGGAAAAGACAAAACACCACTGTATGATAAAGAGAAGAGGGGGTGTTTACAGTTTTGTAAAAGACTACACAGAACTACTAACAAAATGAGACCACTTTAAAGAAGAATGGAAGCAACAACTCCCTCTCCCGATTTACCTATCCCCCCTCTCCCTTTTCTTTCACTCCTAACACCCCATTCTCCCCTTTTTCCTTTCCTCACTCTCTTTCCCTATCCCTCCACACTCCCTTTGTTTTTATTGCAATCTCTATAACTTTCAAAATTTAAATAATTTTATTGAAGTGTTTCCAAAGAGGGGGGGTGTAATTAAAAAAAAATAGGTAAAAGAAGAGAAGGGTGGGATAGGGGGTGAGGGGAAGTGGAAGAGTGGGGGAGGTCAGTGTCAGGGATCATGGGGAAAAGACTGGGGGAGGGGGATAAGGGGTTTGGGGGGAGCCTTAGAGGCTTCCGATCTTCTGTATCTTGGGCTATAAAAGTCCTTAATTACTTAACTTTCTATTCTTTTTCTGGTTGTTCCACAATTTTTGGATCAATATTTGCCCTTTCGTAGAGTCAAATTAATATCTTCTTTTTTTAGTTTCATTTATCTTAACATAGGTGTCCAATCCGTTACTTGGAAGAGAGTCGTAAGAAGCTGCTGTCGCCATCTTTGAACTCCTTTTGCAACCACCATTTAACGTCGCTGTGCTCTGTTTAGTGGGGATTTTTGTGAATTTAGAGCTGGGGGGAAGGGGATAGTAGTTCAATTGGAAATTATTATGATATTATTTAATAGGCCTAAAACAAATAGGATAAGATAAAAGATATTTTAGTATATCATAGGAACGACTGGAGGCTAAGGGCCCTTTTTCACCTTATTTTTATTTGTTATTCAATTTTAATGAGCTTTCTTTTAAAGATCTCTGAAAGTCACTAGTTGTTAAGAATTAAAATGGAAGCTTTCAAAAATCAGGCAAATACCAACTTGGTTCACCTATGTGACCTCTTGGGAAAATCAATCTGTCTCATTTTGAAACATCTTGAGACAGTGAATGAGAAACTGGACCTTCTTTTTACTGGCTTGCCTTTAATGGTAAAGAACCCGATTCAAACTTTTTGTGTATGGGATGAAGAGGACAACCTGACTTCAAGTTTTACTGAAGGAATGAATCTATCGGATGGGGAGGGGGAGGGAGAAAGGAAGGATCTACAATTTCAGGATAAAAACAATGAGGGAGCTTCCAAACCATCTGGGGGTGGAGGGAGGGAGGGAGCTTTACCTTGTAATGAGAACTTACACAGGAAGCACCATAGACTAAGAAGGAATATTCTGAATTCCCAATATAAAGAATCTAAAAATATGCCTTCAGTACTGTTAGGCCAAGAGCCAGCCTTTTTACACCAACAATCCCAGCTTTTGCAGCCTAACATAATAGTTCTTGAAGTCTGGGACTCCCAATTAAATAGAGGGAAATGGTACTCTTGGAGAGTAGTAAAGGCGTCACTGGGCCAGATCCTTGATAAACATCCAACGGAAATTAAGATCATCTCTATGGACTGGCTTTATGTGGAATATCAATGTAAAGACCACACCCTTCGTTTATTAATTACTTTTGAAGACCAATCTATACTTGAAGAGGTGTGGTCCTATAAATGGTGGTTAAATTATTGGGGTATTTACCCTAGTGACTCGACCTCTTTTTAGTGGTCCTAGACTAGATCCCCAGGTAGGAGTTAAATTAAATATTACCCCAAGTTCCTCTACCTCTGGCCCTAATTCACCTCCTCCAAATATAGTTAGTCCAACTTCTACCCAAACACCTATTGAACCATCAGGTCCAAACTTAACTAATCCGTCCCCAGCCCATGGCTCTACCCAAATAAATTATTATATCTATCCTTACTCTCCACTTTTATTTAGCTCCCCCTCAAATATATCAAGTGATTCCCCCCTTCAGGAAACCCTCCCTTCAGTATCCCCCCGATCTGACCACTTGACATCAGAGAGCTGACTAGCTCCCTTAGATTCTCCCCCTGTTTCAGGGATAGCTGGTGGGGGGGGGGAGTGCCAGGTTCGGGAGATGGCCATCGAGGTTGTGTGGGGGAGGGGAAGTCGCAGTTGTTTCCATCAGCCCAGGGAGAAGCGCAACAAAATTCTTGCGACCCTGAGGAAAGATAGGTTAGGTAGCCTCCATGACAGTCCCCCCGGGTTTAAGGTCCTGTCGTTAAATGCCAGATCAATGGTAAGTCAGCAGTAATCCAGGACTTGATCCGGGACGAAAAGGCAGATCTGGCCTGCATTACCAAAACTTGGCTGGATGAGCTGGGGGGTGTTAATCTTACCCAGCTGTGTCCTCCAGGCTACGGAGTGCATCAACAGGCGAGGGCTGGGGGGCAGGGAGGTGGTGTGGCAGTGGTCTATCAGGATACCATTCCCCTGACCAGATGCCCCATTCCTTAATCATCTGGGTTTGAGTGTGTCCATTTGAGGGTGGGGACCCAGGGCAGTTTGGGGATTCTGCTTGTGTACCATCCACCCTGCGACACAGCAGTCTCCCTGCCTGAGCCCGCAGAGGTGGTCTCTAGCTTGGTGTTGGTGTCCCAGCGACTGGTTGTCCTGGGGGACTTCAACATCCATGGGGAGGCCCCCTTATCTGGTGCAGCTCAGGATTTCATGGTTGCCATGATGACCATGGGACTGTCCCAAGTTATATCTGGCCCCACTCATCAGGCTGGACACACCCTAGACCTAGTACTTGTGACAGACGGTGGACAAGTTGATGTGGAAGAGCCAAATATTCTTCCATTGTCATGGACCGATCACTTACTGTCGCTCCAAACCTCCGCAGGGGTGGTGGACCGATTAAGATGGTCTGCCCCAGGAGACTTATGGATCTGGATGGATTCCTGATGTCTCTTGGGGAACTTCCTGTCATGTCAGCTGACGATCCTGTTGAGACCCTGGTCGATCTCTATAACACAGAGATGGCCAGGGCTCTTGACATGATCGCCCCTGAACGCCCCCTCTCGCTCCACAGAGTCAGGTCGGCTCCTTGGTTCACTGAGGAGCTGGCTTCGATGAAGCGGGCCAGGCGGGGACTAGAGTGCAAGTGGCAAAAGACTCGGAGCCTCACCAACCAAACACGGGCTAGAGCCTCCATTAAGGCCTACTCTGTAGCATTGCAGGCAGCCATAAAAGATTTCTCGGCTGCCCCCATCGCGTCTGCAACTAATAGACCAGCAGAGTTGTTCCGGGTTGTCCAGGAGCTCCTTCATCCTCATGAGGTGGAGGAGCCCCCTGACAACTCGGTCGCTCGGTGCAGCGAGTTCGTTCATCATTTTGCAGATAAAGTCGCTCGATTACGCTCCGACTTGGACACCAACTTTGATACAGTTCCAGATGAGGTACCTAGAACATCTGTCGATTCCATCTTGATGGATTTGTTTCAACTTGTTTGGCCTGATGAAATAGACAAGATCCTTGGAGCTGTGAGGCCAACCACATGCACTCTGACTCTTGCCCTACCTGGCTTATAAAGCTTGCCGGGGGGGGGGGGGGGGGGGGGGTTGGTTGATTTTTTTTTTTAGGATTATCAATGCCTCACTGGAACAAGGGCATTTTCCATCCAGCCTGAAACAGGGAACTATCAGACCAATTCTAAAAAAGGCATCCCTTGATTCCTCTATTCTATCAAACTATCAATCAATTTCAAACCTCCCATTCTTAGGCAAGGTTCTGGAGCGAGTGGTGGCCTCTCAGCTCCAGGGACTCTTGGATGACACCGATTATCTTGACCCATTCCAGTCTGGCTTCAGGCCTGGTCATGGCACTGAGACGACTTTGGTCACCTTGGTGGATGACCTCCGTAGAGAACTTGACAGGGGGAGTGTGTCCCTGTTGGTTCTCTTAGACATCTCAACGGCTTTCGATACCATTGACGATGGTATCCTTCTGGGTTGGCTCTTGGGAATGGGGATTGGGGACACTGCTGTACAGTGGCTCTACTCCTTCCTGAAGGGCCGTACCCAGATGGTGAAGCTGGGGGATACCTGCTCAGACCCCTGGCCTTTGACCTGTGTGGTCCCGCAAGGTTCTATCCTTTCCCCCATGCTTTTTAATATCTACATGAAACCACTGGGCGAGGTCATCCGGGGTTTGGAGTTCGGTGCCATCTCTATGCAGATGACACTCAACTCCACTACTCCTTTCCACCTACTTCCAAGGAAGCCCCTCGGATCCTTGACCAGTGTCTGGCCGCTGTGATGGGCTGGATGAGGACCAAAAAGTTGAGGCTTAATCCTGATAAGACAGAGGTCCTCCAGGTTAGTCATTCGACCAATAGGGGCATAGGGTGGCTACCTGTGCTTGACAGGGTCACACTCCCCTGAAGGCGCAGGTCTGCAGTTTGGGGGTCTTTCTGGATTCATCGCTGTCACTTGATGCTCAGGTGTCAGTGGTGGCCGGGGGGGGGGGCTTTGCACAATTAAAACTTGTGCACCAACTGCGACCGTACCTCGAGAAGTCTGGCTTGCCCATGGTGGTCCACGCTCTAGTTACCTCAAGGATGGATTACTGTAACGCACTCTACATAGGGCTGCCCTTGAAGACGGTCCAGAAATTGCAGTTGGTACAATGGTCGGCAGCTAGGTTACTAACTGGAGCTGCTTACAGGGAGCGGTCAACCCCCCTGTTCAAGCACCTTCACTGGCTGCCGATAATATTCTGAGCCCAATTCAAGGTGCAGGTTATTACCTATAAAGCTCTAAATGGTTCGGGACCTGCCTATCTTCGTGACCGCGTCGTCCCTTATGAACCTACATGATCTCTGAGATCCTCCGGGGAGGCCCTCCTCTCGCTTCCGCCTTCTTCACAGATACGTCTGGTGGGGACGAGAGAGAGGGCCTTTCCAGGAAACAATGGACTGCCAAAGGCACAGTAAATTAAAGAAATTGAATAATTGCACACAATAAGACTTCCCAGCAACTGTTGGGAGATTTATAGGTGAATGGCTTTGGATATGAAATGATTAATTAGTTGGCTTCTTCTAGTTAACAATTTTGTATAGCCCTAATAGACATGAATTAGGAAGCCCTGGCCCTAGAGTGTTCTAACTGGATGTCAGTTTCTTCATCATCATCATCGGCCTTGTGGCCAAGTATTATTCCCTTCCAAGTGTAGTGTCTTGGCAGTGGGTCCATAAAAGACTGTAGAGACCTATTCTAGATCCTCATTTCTTTAGCAGTGAGGACATCGACTTCCAGATGGAATGTAGTCTTCCTTCAGGAAGCAACTGAAGACTTGGATGTTTCAGCAGGCCTTCGGAGATAGTCATTAATTAATCAGCCCCAGTGGTTTTAATAATTTATCCTGTTTTTATTATGGTCTTACCATTTATGTGTTTTAAATGAAATTTTTATCTTGTATTGTTGTTTATATTGATATATTGTATTATTGTTTTATCTTTTTATATTGTGATTTATTGTGTTGGTTATATTTTGTTCTTATGTTGTTTGGGCCACTGCCCCATGTAAGCCGCCCTGAGTCCCCGTGGGGAGATGGTGGCGGGATATAAATAAAGTTTTATTATTATTATTATTTAGTCCCAGCAAGGCTTGGCTTGATATGCCTTCCTCTTGGCTTATTTCTCCCTTTCACCCTTTATTTGCTCCTTTTTGAATTCCACAGCACTGTTGGTAACAGCTGACCTCCAGTTATAACACTCTAGGGCCAGGGCATCCCAGTTCTTCATGTCTATTAGGGGTGTACTAAATTCCAGAGGTTGATTTGGAATTCAGATAATTTTGGCGATTTGGCATACAAACCAGAAAGAACCTCCTTGAAGCCTTAATGAAATGAAATATGAGCCACCAAATATATTGGTTAAAATTCAGGAAAGATTAGTTGATTCGGACTTCTCCTTCATGTTAATATTACTCTGCCATTCCAAGGGCAGGAACTGTCATAATAATGATTGAGAAGAGCAGTCGGCACACAGATTTTTCCCTCTTCCTTAGTCCAGCCATAGCTAATCGGAAGAAGGAAGTGGATCACATGTTTTTTTGCAAAGCTGGTCTATATATAGCTGCATGGAACTATGCCATTTTCTGTGGGATCGTTTGTTGTAGAGAGTGAATGTGTGTGTCCTTAGCTTCATTTGTTTGTTTCTTCATTGCCTGCCTACCTATAGTGCTGACTAGGTCTGTGCACATTTCTATTATTGAAAATGGGCTCCAGATGGTTCAGAGGATATGGCTGTCGAATCCATGAAAACAAGCCAGGCAGGGTGCAGCCCGAGCCTTTGTCAGAACAGATCCTAGCAGACTTATCTTTTTGGGTAATGGGAACTAATAGGAACCAATGGGGTTTAGCGAACTGCACTGACTCTACCGGAGGCAGATATGGTGGCATGTGGGCAGAGCAGCCTTGCTAATCAGGAAAACTGCTGCTCCTCCTTTCTTCTCCGGCAGCTTCCTCCATCCCTTCCTGAAGGCCCTCCTCCTATGCCCACTTGAGGCAAATGGGAACTCGCTTTCCCAGCAGAAGTTTGTGTTACGCAAGCATTGGAGGAGTCTTGTGCTCTCTGCCAAGGCATGATGGGAGTTGAGGTTTTTCTCTTTGTGAGTTTCTAACATTATTTCTTAGCCAAAAAAAAAATTATGGTAAAAAAATTATAAAATTACTAGATTGAAAAGTTCTGAAAGTTGACAGGCTTGTAGAAATAAATTTCCAAATTTCTCTGTACCATTCTTCTAATTGGATTTCCCTTTTATCTTTCCAATTCTTTGCAACTATCAATCTTCTAACAGTTTTCTTTTTATTGGAAGATATTTGGGGTTTTCAATGCTATTTATTAAGTTATGTCTTTATGTATGTACTTGTTGGCATTGAATATTTGCCTTGTATGTTGTTAGCGACTCCAAATCTTGTATTGGGAGATGGGGCAGGATATAAAGTTACCATTACTATCATCATCATCATCATCATCATCATCATCATCATCTGTGTATGAATTCATTTTATGTGTGGAGATCAGTGCACATCTGATCAGCACATAGTGTTCACAGAGAGTGATTCATATCCAGTGGCGTAGTTAACCCAGTGGCCAGTGGTTTCTCATCTGTTGTAGTCTTCTGCCTTCACCATTGTAACATGTGAGAACTTCAGATTGTGCTTGGTTGTGTTCCTCCCCTGTGACCTTGTCACCCTGGGAGACCCCCTGGGAGCACCTGACTCCAACGGTTTTGCCTGCAGGCTCACCATGACATGCTAACAATTCATTGAGGTGAATGGATAAAGTTTCTCCTTATTTCTTTTCAGAGCATAAAGGGTAGCAAGGTCTGTGTCAACCCCTACGAGGAAGGAGCCCCTCCATTCTTTCCACCACTCGTTTCTCATACTTGAGAATAAATGTTCCAAACTCTAGGCTAGATGTAGAAATCTTGTGGTCCAGAGAACCATAACTTTCAGCATACTTTATCATTGACTATTCTGATTAGGGTTGCTGAATGTTGCTACCTAACAATATCTGGAAATTTGTTTCATTATATCACTTCTTTATGATGTGAAGCTCTCTCCCCAAAGGAAAGATGAAACTACAACACACAAATAGTGTGCTGTTTAAATGGCATTCACTCATAAATAATTGTAACTAAACTGTGGCTTCTATCCATAATACAATTGTTACGTTCAACCTCCTTTTAACTGGGTAATAAAAATAATTTGTGAAATTGTAAAACATTTTTGAAAATCCCTGATAACACCTGCAGTTTTTTAAAATAATAGCACAAACATAGAGTTGTCTTTCTCATATAATTTTAACTTTTTGTTTCTTACCCCACCTAAAGCAAATACAGCTGCTAATGTGAAATGCTCCAGTCATTTGTTGTAGCTTATTAAGGCAAGAAATATAAAAGGTTAATTTACTAATTACATACTCCCTGAGGTAAATTATGCATGTTATTACATCCATTGATACTCTATAATGGGACTTTTCTGGTGAAGTGATTTACTCTGGAGCTATGTTAACTGTGTGAATAACATATTTTATGGTGTGTATAGATAATACCACTGGAAAATATACTAGTGATACTTAATGTTTTCTTCACAAGAGATGTGATCAGAAGCATAATTTCCTATTTTTGCATCCAGTTTATCAAACATTGTCAAAAGTCTTGTTGGTACACTGACTATACCAGCATAGGCAGTGGCAGCAAAGAAAAGACTGAGGGCGTAGCAGTAATGAAGGACATAAAAAGCTGGAGTAAAATCTGCTTGGAACAGATGGATTTTTGCTGCTTTTACTTGCCATTACCAGGTGAGTCTGAAAAAAAATGCATCAACTACTGTAATACACCAACAAGATTGCACTGGAGTGGAGCCTGCACTTTTTCCCCTCATGCCTTTCTGCTTCAGGTTTAATGCTTTCTTAAAGCTGTTTCTACTTTCTACTCTAGAGAGGTAACTAGGTGGTAGTAGTTTTCTGAGAATTGGGCTTTTCTTTTTGTTTTCTGGGATTAATAATAATAACAATAATAATATAATAATCTTTTATAAATATTTTCTGAAGGAGAGGAGGGAGGAGAAAAAAAGCTACAAGTGTGACTCTCCAGGCCCCCAAACATGCATGCACCCTACCCACATGTCCTGCACATTCCCAACTCCCAGTCCCACTAAATAAAAAGAATCAAGAAAACTGGAAGCCAAGCCAAAAAAGACAGTGAAGCCAGGATGCGACTGTGATGCTGAATTTGGGGGGGGGGGGGGGGGGAGAGATATGATTGGCTGCCACATGGCCCTGTTACAGATGGGAAAATATGATGGTTGGGCCCTTGTCATTACGACCATCCTGCCAAGCCAAACAAGCCAGATTGGCCAAAGGATACTGACCACTCCAAATCTGTGCGCAAGTTTACTGTAGACTAACTGAACCTGACCCATGGTCATTTCACCTGCACTACCACATAATGTGGCATAGGAACTGCATTAGCCTGGGTTATCCTAATGTGTTTAACCTGGAATCAACCTGTTTGGAGACTTTGAGGGAAGAAAAGGCTGAAGAGAAGGGGTACAATGGATCCCCCTGAAATGTATATACACTCAACATCCCTTCTAAAGCAATGTAGGCAGTAGCACAAAGGTTCAGGACAGCACACTGAATCACTCCTCTATGTTTTCTCTTGTCATCAACTTCATGCTGAATTGCATAATGAAAGCTATAGTACCAGATCATCAGAGTACAATGAAGACCAATAGTGGCACACAAGTTTCTTATGAAAATATCTTACCCCAAACCAAAACAAGGTGATTATAAACAGTTATCAAGTGTATTTTAGGTTGTTATCTCATATGAAATGCCAAATCTTGGGACTAAGCCAACATAAGCAGCATCCAGCCTCAAATGAGCATGAATTTGATATATTATGCAGATTCTTTACCAGCACAAAGGAATCCTGTGAAAGATATGAAATAGTTCTTTGAGATATGCTTCTCTCCTGGTGGTGTTTAATCCTGTTGAATCATTGTTTTTTCTACAATTAGCTGAAGGCCAAAATAAAATAGAGGTTCTAGTCAAGTACCTATGCATCAATACTTCTTCCCGTGCCCTAGTCCTATTGACCAAAGGTGTTTAGAAGCATTAAGGGAAACATTTCCTTCTTCAGTCCATTTTATTTCCTCTTCCTGAACACTGGAGTGGAAAAAATGATGTGTATTATTTGTTCTTCTTAAATTGTTACTTTCCTAGTATACACCAGAGAAATTGGAAACTATACCAAGCAAATAACAAACTGAAATACACAGTATATCAGTAGATTGTTACCTAGGAAAAAAAGCACCATGCATATGTTTTAAAACGGATATTGAGTGTATTTTAGGCTGCTGCCTCATATAAAATGCCAAATCCTAGGACTAAGCTGACATAAGCAGCATCCAGCCTCAAATGAGCATGGACTTGATACATTATACAGATGGAGCCCACAGTGGAGCGATGGGTTAAACCCTTGTGCCTACGGCCAATTCTCTCATACCAGAAGCGACTTGCAGTTTCTCAAGTTGCCCTGATGCGGGAAAAAAATGGTGCAGATTCCTTATAACACAACACTTATTATGCTGTTTTATCTGCAATTAGAATTAGTTTTAGAATTTTAATGTGGATATTATAAATTATTTTTGAAGTAGTTTTAGGTTCTGAGAGAAGGGTGGCATACAAATGCAACATATAATGGGATAACGAAGAATTGTAAATAGTGATTTGTAACTGTATTCTGACATTTTATATAACATATAATGCATATGATTTCTTTATAATCTTGTGCCACATGCCCACTTGTAACATTATATAAAAATAACAGGAGAATTTATTTCTACATTTTGCCCTTGAAGCACAGAAGAATGAAACTGTCTCCTCTCTCTGCCCTCTAGTACATCAGCAATAGAATAGTCAACTAGTAAAGCTGTAGAAAAAAAAGCCAGATTTTAAACTAGTAATGAATGATGGATGAGCTAAAAGGACTCAAGGACAAAATTGATTTCTTTAAGCTATAATAGTCTAGCAACTGAAAATGTGGGGAGGAACCCTGAACTATCAGGTTTTGCTAATAAATAAGTCTGTGCATGCAAGAACAGCAAAAATATATGTAAAGCTGGAATTCCATCATGTCTAGATCCAGAAGCAAATGAAAGGTCCTTTGACTTGGTGAAGGGGAAGAGAATTAGAGGCAGTATTGGCTGGACTTAATCTCTTCCCACACTACCATTCCCTTTTGGTTTTGTGTCATGTTTTAATTAAATTGCAATTCTGTGGACACTGAGCTGTTTTGTTATTCTGTTATTTGTAAAGAATCATGTACAGTAATGGTGGTACATAAACTTATTATTATTATTATTATTATCATCATTATTAATAATATTAATTTCACTAATAAACTAAATAGACTTCATATTTGAAGTTAAGAAGACCCATCACCTTTCATTGGCATTGAAAGTTTGCTACATTTCCTCAATGCTGACTGTGAACTCCCATGCCAGTTGAGTAATTAAATATTTTGGCATCTGTTTTAAGGCAGGGGTACAATACTATGGCTAGTAGGCCTGTGCGATCAATGAAAAAATGTTTCAATACTCATTACGAAATTTAGGGGTGGGAAAAATCATTTCTAAATTGCTTTCATAACTGATCAGAGTCCGTGTCATAACTATAATGACAACTACTTTTTTGTTACTTTTTGTTAAATAATTGTACCAATGGAAACTTCAGGGGTGCCTTTCTCCATCATTGTTACAGCTATCCGCATGAAACTTGTTATGATTATAGGACACATTTACCACTGTTAACACATCAAGTTTCTGAATGGTTCACTTATCCATGGATTTTGGGAAATTTTCAAAGATTTTACAAACAATATTTTTTTAAAAAATAATTACAAGGGTAATCTCCTTGAATTTTCTATACATTGACACAAGGTAACAGTTGACACAAGATCATTCCCCCAAAGTTTCAGAAATATTCAAACATTTACTGATTTTTGCGATTTTTTAAATTTTGCCATTTTTTTTGAAAAAGCCACAACAGCTATCTCATAGAATGGCTCTCTATATGTGACACACAACACAACATATTAACCATCTATATATATAAAAGAGTGATGGCATCACAGCGATGCACAAAACAACAAATCTACAGCCCCCCCAAACTCGAAAATTGGCAACGCAATCCATCATCCCCGCCTCCAGTAAGATACAACAAATTTACACATAAAACACTATCACAACACCAAAAAATGCCAAAACTAGGTACGCATGCGCAAAAACACCATGCTTCGAACCTTTATGGCGCTCGCGCGCGCACACACACACACAACTGTCAAAGCCTCCCTCACCCTCTCTCGTGACCTCCACTGCCGCCATCTTTGAAAAATAACATCACTACAGATCCAGACGCCATTACAAAACAACAAAAGTAAAGGCCCCCCAACCTTGAAATTTGGCAACATAACCCATCATCCACGGCTCCAGTAAGATACAGCACAATTAGATGCCAAACACAATCACAGGGCCAACAAAAGCCCAAAAAACGCAACAGGCGATCTGCGCCTGCGCGCACACCGCCCTCTCCTCCCTTCCCACGCGCACACACATCATCCTTAGCCCAGGAGGCCTCACAAACACCTCGCCTCAGAGCTGGGCCTGGGCTGAAGGAAGGAAGGCAGGCAGGAAGGCGGATTCCTCTCTGCCCTCCCCCCAATCTCCTCCCCCCTCAGGGCCCATGGAGGGTCGCCGAGCAGGCCCCCTCCTCCAGCCCCTCTCCCCTCCCCTCAGCGCCAGGAAGGCCCCGCAGACCCCCGCCTCACCCTCTCTCCTCTTCCCGGCCTCGGCCTCGGCCTTCCTCCTACCGGGCCCTCCACAGCGCCGTCTACACCCTGGTCCGCCTCAAGGACTTCTTCCCCAGTTCTTTGAGGACTTCAAGGTGAGGGGGGAAGAGGAGGGCATGGCCCTCCAGCAGGCCTGGGCCTCCCCTCCAGTTGTTTTGGGCGCCAACTCCCGCCCTTCCCAGCCTCAGGCCCCTTCCTTTTCCCCCTCACCCAGTTAAACGGCTGACGGGGGGGGGGGGGGTAAAGAGCCTCAGACCAGGAAGGGTGGAAGTTGGCACCCAAAACAACTCGAGGGAAGGCCCAAGTTGGCCCAGGCTCAGCCCCCCCCTTTTCTGTTGTTATTGTTGTTGTTGTCACCCACAAATCACAACCCCCTCCAATGCCTCAGCAGTCCCCCTTTTTTCCCTCTGAAGCCCTATCGCCCTCACCTTTCCCTTCCCTGTCAGTAATAATTATTATTAATATAATAATAACTGCTCATCATTTAAGAATGTAATAATAACCAATAATAATAGTAATTTATTATTGTTATTATAACAGTAATAATCATTCAACAATGCAATAATAACTAATCATAACAAGTTATTATTATTACAACTATAATAAACATTCAAGGCTGTCATAATAATAATAATTATAACACTGATAATCATCCAACAATGTATTAACAATACAAAATAAGAGTAAATTATTATTATTATTATTATTATTATTATTATTATTATTATTACAGTGATAATCATTCACAAATGGAATAATAATTATTATAACATTGATAATCATTCAACAATATAATAATCACTAATAATAGTAACTTATTATTTTTATAACACTCTGAAATCAGGAAAATTGGGAATGCCACAAAACAAACTATCACAGCCAGCTAACACCTCCCAAGAAAGGATTCTTCCAGAAAGGAAGCTCACAATGCAGTGAAGCAGTGTGTATTACCAGACTCATTATTAGTACTATTACTATTATTATTATTACTATTATTATTATGTTGCTGTGAACCGTAAAAATGAATACAATCTGGCTCCAAATATTCAAAACCAATAAAATCAATATATAAAAATTACTCTGCTATAATAAAACAGAACAATACAATCTCTAAAATCAAAACACTACATAAAGAACAACAATCTGAAAACAGGGCCATTCCACACAGGAAACAATCAGGGCCAGCTAACACCTCCCAACAAAGTATTCCCATCATCAAAGTCTGGCAAATCCTCTGTTTTCTGAGATCCACACACAATAGAAGCACATAAAATATCGCAAACAACACCACTCTCAAAACAAGGGAATTACAGACAGGAAACAATTAGGGCCAGCTAACACCTCCCAACAAAAAATTCACTCAGCTAGAAAACAGCCAGGCTTTAAAGCTGCAAGCCCATTACATGCTAATCATTTTCCCTAATTCCAACATTCATACTTCCCTCTAACAGACAAAAAACAATCAGAAATATTGTATATTCACAACCTTGAGAAAATAATCTCCCCTGATGGCGCAGCGTGTTAAACCGCTGAGCTGCTGAACTTCTGCACCCAAAGGTCGCAGACGAACACAGCCCCCACTATTAGCCCCACCTTCTCCCAACCCAGAAGTTCGAAAACATACAAATGAGAGTAGATGAATAGGTGCCTCTGCGGCGGGAAGGTAACGACGCTCCATGCAGTCATGCTGACCACATGACTTTGGAGGAGGCTACAGACAACGCCGGCTCTTCGCCTTCAAAATGCAGATGAGCACCAACCCCCAGAGTCACACACGACTGGACTTAATGTCTGGGGAAAACCTTTACCTTTACCTTAACTACCACCAATTCCTCAATACTTTATTTCCCAGACCACCAGACTTCGCCACAGCAACGCGTGGCCGGGCACAGCTAGTAACCAATAAAACTTCAATTTAGGGTTTATTTCCAGTCCTCCAGCACAGATTTACTTATAAGAATTAAAGTATCAGTCAGTCCTCCTCTTTTCAGAGTCAACTCTGACTGCTGCTAGGAGGGACAAATCTCTCCCCTATCCTAATTGGGGCTTTCTGATGCTGGGAAGAATTCTGGGAAATGTAGTTCAGGGCAGGGCCTTTTGAATTCTCTGCCATAGGGCTCCTTGCCTTTCCAAACTACAGTTTCCAGAATTCTGTGCTCTTTTAGTCTCTTTCCTAGCTCACTCAGCCTGTCTCGCCATGCTGCCTTCATCTCCTCATGGCGAGAAGCAGCCTATCTCTTCTTAATTTAAAGAGAAATGGCAGCCTTTTTAACTTTGCCTCGCTTGTGCTAAAAATAAAACAGACTTCCAAGCATTACAGAATTCAAAGTAAAAATATTGTGTGAGTTTTGATTCTTATGTTTTTGTGTGGGTGCCCCTCCCCTGGTGTTTCATAATACCTGTTCGTATATACAAAACTTATTAATTAGATACAACTTACAATTTAAAAAATGAAGATTTTCACACCCCTAATGGCTAGTCCTTTTCACACTAATTCCATAACCGAATTCAATGCCCCCAGTCACTACAGCATTTCCTGGTGGTTACAATAACTGGAGAATCACAATCAAGGTAGTAGTATATGGTATACCATGTGTGGGTAACATATAGTCCATGGGCTACATTGCAACCCCCTTTTGCATAAGCCACCCTTCCCAAGCCATTCAAATTATCACAGAATGTTCAAGATTTGTCAGCTGAATAGCAGCAAAATGTCATTTTTTCATAAAGAACAAGTTACTTATGTAGTATGCATCTTGCTACAAAGCAGAATAACATTGTGATTTTTTTTAGTGTCTACCCACTTCCCATGAAGTTGACCACTCCTTTTCTGGGTATATGGGATAAGACTATTTACAAAATCCATTATTTTACAAGCCCCCATCCCTCTGCCACCCAGAAGGTCATTTGGTTTCAACCTTGATCATTCTTTACGCCTTTGCCAGTATTTTTGAGGGTATCTTGGCCCGGGGCTGTGGCGCAGATGGGAGAGCAAGCCAGTGCAATTAACTGCAATGAATCACTGACCAGGAAGTCATAAGTTCGAGGCCCGCTTGGAGCTATGTTGTTTGTCTTTGTCCTATGTTAAAAAGGCATTGAATGTTTGCCTATATGTGAAATAAATAAATAAATAAATAAATCTATTTGCTTTCAGGCTATGTGTTCAAGCTTTAAGCTTTGGGCCCTTTCCAGTAATTCTGAGAGTATCAATTTGATTTCAGACATCATGATCAGGCTTTAAGCTTTTGTCTGTATATTTGGAGGCATCCATTTGATTTCAGACATCATGACCAGGCTTTAAGTCATTTCCAGTATATTTAAGGGTATCAATTTGCTTTCAGGCTACATTTTCAGGTTTTAAGCCTTGCCATATTGTCTTCTCCTTCACACTCAGTCTGACGTGGCCATTTTAGGTTTTTCTTAACACTTGCTGTGTGGCAGTCAGATTGTATCCTTCACTCTTGTTCTTGGGTGGCAATTTTATTTATTATTTTACTTCATTTTTATCCGGCCTTTCTCAACCCTGGAGGGGATTCAAGGCAGCTTACAGATCTGGCAAAAATTCAATGCTGCACAGGTAAATAATAAAACACACCTCATCAAAATATAACCAATCTAAATATATAAGCAATTGAAACACATATAAATCAATTAACAGATTAAAACCATATAAAATGCCAGGTCATGATCTCAAGTCCATTATGGTTCTCTTTAATACTTGTTGGGGTGCAGCCATATTGTCTTCCTCTTCACACTTGGGCCCAAGCAGCCTTTTTACATGTTTACAAGATTGAAGTGAGTCACACAATGGTCCTCAACTTGGGGGTCCCATGGTGTTTTGGCCTACAACTCGCAGACATCCCAGTCAGTTTACCAGTGGTTAGAATTTCTGAGAGTTAAAGGCCAAAACATCTGGGGACCCACAAGTTGAGAACCACTGAACTTGCGGCTTAAATGATGACACAGAACACAGATATTAAACTCTTTTGCATTTTAAAAGGAAAAGTAGAAATTCTGCCCAGCTTATTTCTGTTCTGAATTATGTTGATCTTTGACTCTGAATTTATATCCAGGAAAATAGCACTAGGAGGTAGAACTTTAAAAGGCATTTCCAGTTTCCAGTTTTCTGTTTCAGATCAGTTTCACATTTCAGATGCAACTTTGGCAGTTGCATACTATAAAAAGGGAGAAAAAACAAGAATAACAGGATGACATAACATGCAATTCCATTCTTTATTGTCCAGTCTGTGTCTTGGGTTCTTTCTACCAAATTACCAATTGCTGGCAATGAGAAATGTATACACACTTCAGAACTATTCAGCTACCTGATGAATATCTTCTCATTTTGATTCCATCAATAACTCATAATAACTCATAACTGCAACAAAATTTACAAAATAGCAGTACATTTATTGGCCAACCAAAATTCACAAAATATATTGTGTGAGCTTCCAAAACTCCATGCATTTTTCATCAGGCAAAAGATGTTAAATATATATATATATATAGGAGGAAAAAGTGACAATAGTAGAATTATAACTTACATTTGGTATCAGATGCTGTTTCTGTTGTAGTTCAGTAATTCTGGAGGGAACTCCCTGCAAACAAACAACACTCCCCTTCTTAGCTATAGTATGTGGGGATCAGGGACAAAGCGACGTAAAAGACAGTAATAAAAAGACAACTCCATTCAGAACAGAAAAGCAAGTTTCCTTTAAATTAATTCCTGTACTATGCAAAGCCAGCTGCTCCTTTCTTAGTCAGGTCTTGTATATTTTATTCATCCAACCATTAATTCAATTTATATGCCACCTTTCCCCCAAAATGGGATTGAAGGTGGTTTGTGTGGGTAAATCATTACCATTCTCAAAGCCTTAAATCTCACTCTATTAGCTAATTCTTCTTGAAGTTGTGGCAAAATTCAGTATCTTCAAATTTAAGAAATTGCATGGCTGCATGACCCATGAATATGTTTCCTGTCACATAAGATTTTATTTTACTGAGTACAGCACTACATGTATGTATAAACAGCTATGTAATTTTCTTTTTCACTTATGCTTAGAGAAATCTTTTCACCGTAAAGCAAGTCAAAAGTCAGATTATTTTATTACCATCTCTTTTATCTCCCATTCTTTTCATATTTTCCCCTCATTCCTATTTTCATCCAATCCCACTACTGACATTGCCTCCCTCATCCTTCAATTCCTCTATTTTCATTCTTGGACATTTCACTTGTGCATCCTGCCAAACCTTTCCCTTAAAAAACAACATTATAATCAACAATGTAAGGCAAACACACACACACACACACCATGGATCCATTTATGAAATGTTTAATTAAATATGATCTTATGGTAAGAGTGAGTAAAACAAAAGAGGAATGGGAAAAATTCTTTTACTAAGCTGGGTTTTTATGAAGACAAATGCCACAGAAATTCATAAGAGAAATGGCTTGCAAATGTGGTCATTTCCCTCAATATAACATTGATTCATTTTTATTTATTTTTATTACAGTGTTCCCTCACTACTTCACGGTTCGCTTTTTGCACCCTCGCTATTTCGAGGGTTTTTAATAAACACTAAAATAATAGTATAAATCATAAAATAATATTGTAAATCCCTTATAAATCCCTTTTTCTACTTCCTTCCTAAGGGGAAGCCTAAAGAAGGGAGAGAAAAGGAGGCTGAAACAGCTTTATTTTCACCTCATAAGGCGGCAGCAGTGGCGGGAGCACGCATGCGAGTGCTTGAGAGGTGAGGAAGGGACAGAGACGCTACTTGCAAACAATACAAATATAGAGTCCCTACTTTGCGGATTTTCACTTTTTGCGAGTGGTCCTGGAACGTAACCTGCGGGATAAGTGAGGGAACACTGTATTTTGTTTCTTGAGTGATTGCTTGAATACTGGTTCTATCACTTCAGACAGTCAAATATTCCCAGTAGGTGATGATGAACACATTCCTCAGATGAAAAATAGCATTGACTATCACTTCTTCAGAAAACAAATCTAATGAAAGAGCACCAATATAATTAAAAAGTAATGTTGAGAAGTGGTTCTGAGTAAATCATTTATGTAAGCCACAAGAGCAAATCCCCTGAGAGGAAAGCTCAGAGAAAAATCAATGTCTGTTTGAGCCAAAACACATGGCTTCATCTTCTGAAATTTGTTTTGTAAATTTGAGCAAATCTAAATTTAGTTGTACTTTGACCCTTTCTACAAATGAACATATCTATTAATCCCTCTCTGCTCCCCCCCCCCCCAAAAAAAAACCTAATGGTAATATATCACTGACAATATAAAAATCCCTAAATTTGCATCTCAAGTTAACACCAAATTAAATTGTGTAAATTTTCATTTTATCTCAAAGTCTGCATATTCCCCTTCTTTTAATACCTCAAGGCAAAGGATTCTTGTCGTTAGGATTCCATGTTATTGCCTCTTTTAATGGCCATGCTTTTTACTCTGTTGAAGTTGTGTTATTGATCTACTACGATTGTTATTGTATTTTATATTGTGTATTTTGTACTATTGTATTTTATTGTATGTTGTCGGGCCTGGCCACATGCGAGCTGCCCTGAGTCCCTTCAGGGAGATTGGGTGGGATATAAAAATAAACTTATTATTATTATTATTGTATGACACAGCAAACAAGATAGATATGCTGGATTTGATGCGTGCAGATCCCAGTAGGGTGGCCTTTTGCAGTTGGCAGATCGTAATTTTGTCAATGTCTATTGTTTCCAAATGCCGGCTGAGATCTTTTGGCACGGCACCCAATGTGCCGATCACCACCAGGACCACCTGCACTGGTTTCTGCCAGAGTCTTTGCAGTTCAATCTTGAGGTCCTGATAGCGGCTGAGTTTTTCCTGTTGTTTTTTGTCAATGCAACTGTCACCTGGGATGGCAACATCAGTGATCCAAACCTTTTTCTTTTCCACAACTGTGATGTCTGGTGTGTTGTGTTCCAGAACTTTGTCAGTCTGGATTCGGAAGTCCCACAGTATCTTTGCGTGCTCATTTTCTAATATTTTTGCAGGTTTATGATCCCACCAGTTCTTTACTGCTGGGAGGTGGTATTTGAGGCATAAGTTCCAATGAATCATTTGGGCCACATAGTTGTGCCTCTGTTTGTAGTCTGTCTGTGCAATTTTCTTACAGCAGCTGAGGATATGATCAATGGTTTTGTCAGTTTCCTTGCACAGTCTGCATTTTGGGTCATCAGCTGATTTTTCAATCTTGGCCTTAATTGCATTTGTTCTGATGGCTTGCTCCTGGGCTGCAAGGATCGGACCTTCTGTCTCCTTCTTCAGGGTCCCATTTGTGAGCCATAGCCAGGTCTTCTCCTTATTAGCTTTTCCTTCAATTTTGTCAAGGAACTTTCCATGCAATGTTTTGTTGTGCCAGCTGTCAGCTCTAGTTTGTAGTGTGGTTTTCTTGTACTGGTTTTTTGTCTGCTGTGCTTTGAGGAGTTTCTGATTTTTTGCTTCAATCAAAGCAGGTTCTTCATTTTGCTTTACATATTCTGCCAGGGCATGTTCTTCTTCTCTGACTGCTTGTCCTCTGCCCCCTGATCTTCTAGGCAGATATAGCCGGTCAACATCACTGCGAGGGTGCAGTGAATGATGAATGGTCATGAGTTTTCTTGTTTTTCTGTCCAAATTGTCCAGTTCCACCTGTGTCCAATTTATAATGCCAGCAGTATATCTTATGACAGGTATGGCCCAGGTGTTTATGGCCCTGATTGTGTTGCCTCCATTGAGCTTGCTTTTGAGAATTTTCTGACCCTTTGTGTGTATTCTTTGCTGACCACAATTTTCACATGTTCATGCTTGATGTTGTCCAGCTGTAATATGCCCAGATATTTATAGGCCTCTGGCTGGTGACACTTTATCGTTTTGCCATTAGGCATATTTATGCCCGCACATTATTATTATTATTATTATTATTATTATTATTATTATTATTAACACAACAAGACGAGTCCACAGCAGACACTTTGCTGGCTGTTGAATTGGATCACAAGTCGGACACTTCCCAAGTGTCTAGGACTGTGTGATGTATTGGCGAATAATGCAAGCAGATCCCAGTAAGGTGGCCTTCTGCAGATGGTAATTTTGTCAGAGCCAATTGTGTTTAAGTGCAGGCCTTTAGGCACTGCACCCAGTGTGCCGATCACCACTGGGACCACCTTGACTGGCTTGTGTCAGAGTCTTTGTAGTTCGATCTTTAAATCCTCATATCGTGTCAACTTTTCCAGTTGTTTCTCCTCAATCCTGCCATCACCTGGGATTGCGACATCGACAATCCATACTTTATCTTTTAACACGATCGTGAGATACGGAGTATTGTGCTCCAAAACTCTGTCTGTCTGAATTCGGAAATCCCAGAGTAGCTTGACATGCTCATTCTCTGTAACTTTTTCCGGCTTGTGATCACACCAGTTCTTTGTCGCAGGCAGATGGTATTTGTGGCACAAGTTCCAATGAATCATCTGAGCAAAGGTGTTATGCCTCTGCTTGTAATCAGTCTGTGCAATCTTCTTGCAGCAGCTGAGGACGTAATCTATTGTTTCATCTGCTTCCTTGCAGAGCCTACATTTGGGATCTGTTGTCGACTTTTCAATTTTGGCTTTGATGGCATTGGTTCTAATGGCTTGTTCTTGGGCTGCCAGAATCAGGCCCTCTGTCTCCTTTTTCAAAGTTTCATTTGTGAGCCACAGCCATGTTTTTTTCTTTGTCAATTTGGCTCTTGATTTTTCCCAGGAACTGTCCATGGAGAGCCTTCTTTCGCCAATTTTCTCTTATGCTCTGGATTGTGTTTTTACAGTATTCACTCTTTGTATTTTGAACTTGAAGCAGTTTACTACTGTTGACTTCCTTCAATGTTGGTTCTTGACTGCCTTTCACATAATCTGCCAGGGCATGTTTCTCTTCCTCTACCGTTTGTTTCACTTGCAGAAGCCCTCTGCCTCCTGATTGTCTGGGCAGTCTGTTGACATCACTACGCTGGTGTAATGAGTAGTGGATTGTAATCAGTTTTCTTGTCTTTCTGTCCAGATCATCTAACTCTGCTTGTGTCCAGTTCACAATGCCAGCAGTGTATCTAATGACAGGGATGGCCCAGGTGTTGATGCCTTGATCATATTTCCACCATTTAATTTGCTCTTCAAAACCTTTTTGACACTTTGGATATATTCTTTGCTGACCACATTTTTCACATGCCCATGCTTGATATTTTCCAACTGTAGTATGCCCAGATATTTATAGGCTTCAGGCTGATTGCACTTTGTGGTTTGTCCATTTGGCAACTCTATGCCCTCGCTGTGAGTCATTTTTTCTTTCTTTAATGCCACTGTGGCACATTTGTCTAGGCCAAACTCCATACTGATGTCAGTGCTAAAGATTCTGACTGTGTTGGTCAGTGATTGGATTTCTGTTTCTGATTTTCCATAAAGCTTTAGATTATCCATAATCACCCGATGGGGGGATTATTTTTTTTTATTATTATTATTATTATTATTATTATTATTATTATTATTATTATTATCATTATCATCATCATCATCAGCAGCATCATCATCATCATCACAATAATATTGTTTATCAGTGATAAGATCAGCTGGACAATGAAATGCCCAATATAAAGGACTCCCCAGGTATAGCAACTCAACCAGCTCTCTACCTAAAGATTTTGGAACTACCATTACATAGTCTCACCCAGGCATGGACAAACTTTTTCATATTGGGCTCACATTGTGTTTTAAAATGTATCAGACAGGATGGAAGGGAGGAGGGCACATGCTGGGTGGGGTGGAGTGGGGGCAGGATAGTGGCAGTTGGCCTGGGGGGAGATAACTCATGTGTTTGACCCTCACTCTAACTGTCAAATCTCAAGGGTATGTAATCCTGAGTGTTGTAGTTTTTCAAGGCTGGCAGAAGGAGCCCAATAGGCCGCATCTGGCCCACTGGCTATACTTCGCTCATGCCTGATCTAAACTATTACATGCCCTTTATCCCTTCTTCTCAATCTGCCTCATTTCTCTTTTTTCTTTCCTGTAAATTATCCTTAAACTATCCTCATCCCATCTCTTTATTAGGCCACAGAAAGAAAAAGCCCCCCCCCCAAAAAATGCTGTTTTACTTGGGTGATCTAATAAACACAATACCAATACCAATAATAGGTAGCAACTAGGCTTGATCGATCCATGAAAAATTTGATTCTAAACTTGTTTCAAAACTAGAGGGGGCAGTTTTTCGTTTTTGTTGCTAATAACGAATTTGGCCCCCAAAATTTTTCGAAATTAACGAAAATTCGTTATTTTCGAAATTAATTCGTTAATGGCGGACGAGCATGCGCGGTGGCCCAAAAACAGCCCGAAGGGGGGGGACTTAGGGGGCTCTCCCGCCCTCATTTTTTGAGTGATCTTCTTCAAACTTGGTACAGTGGTAGAACACATTTAACACTGATAGCTCACCAAAATGTGGAACGTTTCCCTTATCCTCTGATTTTTGGCAAATTTTCATAGCCTTTATAATAAACCATTTTTTAATAATTGCAGAAATCTGTTCCTGGTTTGAAAGTCTTATTTCCTGTTAAATTGGGTTGTCTTTACTGTGAAAGTCATTGCTCTACTTCAGAAACTTTGTTTTTGTGGCTGAAACTTTGTTAAATTGGTGTAGTCCCTGCATATGTGTGTGTGTAAAGGTATCCCTTGACGTTAAGTTCAGTCATGTCTGACTCTGGGGGTTGTGCTCACCTCCATTTCTAAGCCCAAGAGCCAGTGTTGTCCATAGACACCTCCAAGGTCATGTGGCCGGCATGACTACATGGAGTGCCATTACCTTCCCGCCAGAGCGGTACCTATTCATCTACTCACATTGGCATGTTTTCAAGCTGCTAGGTTGGCAGAAGCTGGAGCTAACAGCGGGCGCTCACTCTGCTCCCGGGATTTGAACCTGGGACTTTTCGGTCTGCAAGTTCAGCAGCTCAATGGTCTTTGCCTTGGCTGCCTTCCAGATCAGGCTTATAACCAGCCTATTATGGGCCACAAATTAAAGAAAATTCAATCCCATTTAAGCACAACATGAACAGTTTTGATGCAAAAACCATAAACTCTGTTTATTAAACTCTACGATCCAAACTTTAGAACAACTTGCAAACAATTGAAGGTTAGACCACAGTAATAATAACCAATTCTATTCCTTTCCAAAATATACACATAAAATAGTATCTTTCTTTCCAATAGCATATAAACTTTTCCTTTGTTTACAAAACAAAATTCTAGACAGTAGCCATTTAGAAGATATTTCTATATTTTCCCTGCAAAGGATAGGGCTGCATCCCTCTGGAGACACACATGATAACCCGGACATGATATAAGGCACTTATATACGTTAAATAAACATGATGTCATTGCATATATAAAAGAAGCATGATATTAGGCAATTATAGTTGCAAATAATATAATTAAACATGTAAAAATTATACATCCATACATAAAAGAAACATGTAAAGTAACTGCATATATAAAACACAATATAAAATATGATATAAGGCAATTACAGATGTAAAAGGAACGTGATATTACATATGTAAAAAACATGATTATATGTATAAAAAAGCATGATACAAGGTGTCAGGATCTAGGCTGCTGGGCACCAATAACCATACACTGAGGCCAGATTCTATCTAATATCTTTATTAAAGGAATATATAAAGTCAATAAAAACAAGTGTAGAATAAAGTTCAGAAGCAGACCTTTCAAATGAGGCCAAATATAGTCCAGCAGATTATTGTCCAATATGAAATATTAGAGTCCAAAGATTATAATCCAATAACCGCAACACACGCTTTGCCAAGCAAAGCGTTGGGAAAACAGCAAAAGTCTTGAATCCAATGAAGCTTGACACAAGGCTGAAAGTAACTTGGAACGTGGCTGGAGCTGTGGCTAAAGGCAAAGCAACTTGAAGCATGGAACAAGATCTGTGGTAAATCCGTGAGACGAGGACAAGGCTTGGAACTAGATTCAGGAGGCAAGGAACAGGATCCGAAGTCCACACACACATGACCTCTCTCCAGGAGCTGACGAATTGACTCCGCAAGGAATCCTTCGCGCAATTTCCCTATATTGGGTCTCGTTTCCCCAAACAACAATCACTTTCCCTAGAGAACAGGGAGCGAAGGAAACCAGCTTGCAGGTGCAAGACTCCCCGTATTTTCTCAGGGGAAATACTTCTAATCAGTGGCATATTTGGCAGCAAGGCGAGCACTACTTCTAAATTTTTCTCTCGATCCTCTATCAGTCGTGTAAGCCTGTTTTCTCCCATAAGGGGGAGAGTTCCCACCAAGGTCAGGTTTAATTGGTTCTTGGACTAGAACTTCAGGCAGCTGCCAAGGCTCTGACTCCGACCGGAAATCTGGGGAAAACTCCATATTTTCCTCCTCATCTGCCACAATACTGTCAGGAATAGGACTGCAGGGCCCATGAGTCAACACACTAGGCAACTGACACATCTAAAAGAAACACAATATAATTAACCTAGGTACAACAAATGTGAAAGAAGGCAACAATATACATAAAAAAACATTTCTGGACTCACAAATGTAGTCTAAGAGAATTGGGCTTCCATTCTCCAAACCTGAAACAAAGTGGGAGGAAATGTAAAGAGTGTTAATGATGCTCAAAATCAAATGTTGTTCTTTTACAAAGTCAAACTAAAACTAAGAATAAATGCTTCGGTCTTCTCCTGATCTTCTTATCTCCTCACCTTGCGTCCAGCCGAGTTGCGTCCGCACTTGCGATACAGCGACCTCTTCCCTTGGCTCAGTGGGCAGTATTTTAAAGTATGGGCCTTTTCGCCCGTGGCACCGCTGAGCGGACAGGTGTATTTGCGCAAGATGGGGCACTCCACGGTGCCGTCCATCCCCTTCAGCCGGTGGGACGAATAGACCTGCTTGGATTCCCCGTTGTGTTTGCAGAAATTGCAAATCTCCTTGTTTTGGGAAGCCTGGCCATTGGCACTACCTTTGGAGCTCTTGCTGCTGGAACTGCTTCCATTAACCCATTGTGATGCTGTTTCAAAGTTGTCCTCGTTGAGGACTAGCTGCATGTCGTAGTCCATTGTGTTCCAACTCTGAGATGGAAATGGGACCTTCTTGCGTTCCGCGATGATCTCCGTAACCACTTTCGCAAGGCTCAGATAGTCCTTCCATCTGTCAAACTCCCTGAACATGGAAGGGGCATAATGTGGCACGTGCATGGCTGATCTGGAGAGCATGGTGCCAATTCTACTCTGGTGTGGACACACACTGAATGCCACATATTGGAGGCGGAGTCTTTGTTTTATATATAAGGGGAGGGGTTCCAAACCTTTCACATTGGACCCTCCCATCTATTTTTACCCTCCTTTGCCCTAGATTTAACCCACACATGTCTAGACAATCACAGGTTTTCAAGGAAGAGTTGGGTTTTTCCAATTTTTTCACTTCGGAGGTAATGCCACAGTTTCTCCCTTGAGGCAGTGGTTCTCGACTTGTGGGTCCCCAGATGTTTTGGCCTTCAACTCCCAGAAATCCTAACAGCTGGTAAAATGGCTGGGATTTCTGGGACTTGTAGGTCAAAACACCTGGAGATCCACAGGTTGAGAAACACTGCCTTAAGGGAACGTTAGCAGTTGTGGTTCTGTTTGTCCATCCAAGAATGAGTTGAATTTCTGCCTTGGATGAAATAGCAACATTGCACATCCAACGTTTGCCAAAGTCCTGAAGGACGGATCCAGTAATGATGAAGCCTGCAAGAGTGTTATATTGCTTTTGCATGGCAGAATAGCATTGGACTGGATGGTCTCTTCTAGCTTTATGATTCTATGATGTTTGGCGCCATGATTCTATGATTCTATCATTTTAGGATTCTAGGACTTTTGGGATGATTCTGTGACTTGGTTCTTTGAGTCTATGACTTTAGGGACCATGTTTCTATTATTCCATGACTTCTGTGACCATATTTCTATGACTTTTGTGACCATTCATGGGCCATCTGGCTAGTATTCCGGGACGGTAAATGATATATCGGTTACAGCATCAGATATTTCTGGATACAGTAGAGTCTCACTTATCCAACATTAACGGGCCAGCAGAACGTTGGATAAGCAAATATGTTGGATGATAAGGAGACATTAAGGAAAAGCCTATTGAACAGCAAATTAGGTTATTTTACAAATTAAGCCCCAAAAAATCATGTTTAACAGCAAATTAGACAGAAAAGGTAGTTCAATACGCAGTAATATTACGTAGTAATTACGAATTTAGCACCAAAATATCACAATATATTGAAAACATTGACTACAAAAATAAGTTGGATAATCCAGAACATTGGATAAGCGAGTGTTGGATAAGTGAGACTCTACTGTATATTGTTTTTGCATGGCAGAATGGCGTTGGACTGGATGGTCTCTTCTAGCTTTATGATTATATGATGTTTGGTGCCATGTTTCTATGATTCTATCATTTTGTTGTCGAGCAATTTAGAACAGTATAGGATACCTCTAACTGTTTCTTTGAGTGGTGTTCTGTGGAAACACAACCCGCCCATCCTCCCCGCTGATTTCATGAAAAGAAAAGAAAAGAAAGAATAAGCCACATCCGGCAAGGCCCACACACTGAAATACTAGGCCGGCCATCGTTGGCTGGCAAGCTTCCCTGACTGGAAGAAATAGGGGCCGCCGCCCCAAAGAAGGGTTCTGTGCAAGATTGCACCAAGGGGTAAAGAACGACAGCCGCGAGAGAAGAGAGAGGCGGTGCATCGTGGGAAACACGTCGACCACGTAGGCCGACAAGGCCCACACGTTGAAATACTTGGCCGGCCACCGTTGGCCGGCACGCTTCCCTGTGAGGAAGAAAGAGGGGCCGCTGCCCCAAAGGAGGCTTCTGTGCAAAATCGCATAAAGGGGTAAAGAACGACAGCCGTGAAAGAAGAGGAAAGGGAAGCGGTGCATAGTGGGAAACATATCCACCACGTAGGCCAAAAAGGCCCACAATTTCAAATACTGCCACCGTTGGCCCGCACGCTTCCCTGTGAGGAAGAAAGAGGGGCCGCCGCCCCAAAGGAGGCTTCTGTGCAAAATCGCACAAAGGGGTAAAGAACGACAGCCGGCGAGAGAAGAGAGATGCGGTGCATCGTGGGAAACTCGACCACGTAGGCCGAGAGGCAGCAAAAAGAAAAGAAAAGAAAAGAAAAGAAAGAAAAAAGCCACAGGCGACAAGGCCCATACATTAAGCCGGGCCGGCCACTGTTTGCCGGCACGCATCCCTGAGAGAGAGAGAGAGAGAGAGAAAAAACCAGAGGACACCGCCCCAAAGGAGGCTTCTGTGCAAAATCGCATAAAGGGCTAAAGAACGACAGCCGGCGAGAGAAGAGAGATGCGGTGCATCGTGGGAAACTCGACCACGTAGGCCAAGAGGCAGCAAAAAGAAAAGAAAAGAAAAGAAAAGAAAGAAAAAAGCCACAGGCGACAAGGCCCATACATTAAACCGGGCCGGCCACTGTTTGCCGGCACGCATCCCTGAGAGAGAGAGAGAGAGAAAAAACCAGAGGACACCGCCCCAAAGGAGGCTTCTGTGCAAAATCGCATAAAGGGCTAAAGAACAACAGCCGGCGAGAGAAGAGAGAGGCGGTACATCGGGGGAAACTCGGCCACGTAGGCCGAGAGGCAGTAAAGACCAAAGAAAAGACAGAAAAAGCCACCGCCGAAAAGGCCCACACTTTAAAATACTAGGCCGGCCACCGTTGGCCGGCACGCTTCCCAGACAGGAAGAAAGAGGGGCCGCCGCCCCAAAGGAGGCTTCGGTGCAAACTCGCATAAAGGGGTAAAGAACGACAGCCGAGAGAGAAGAGAGAGGCGGTGCATCGGGGGAAACTCGGCCACGTAGGCCGAGAGGCAGCAAAGACCAAAGAAAAGACAGAAAAAGCCACCGCCAAAAAGGCCCACACTTTAAAATACTAGGCCGGCCACCGTTGGACGGCACGCTTCCCAGACAGGAAGAAAGAGGGGCCGCCGCCCCAAAGGAGGCTTCGGTGCAAACTCGCATAAAGGGGTAAAGAACGACAGCCGAGAGAGAAGAGAGAGGCGGTGCATCGGGGGAAACTCGGCCACGTAGGCCGAGAGGCAGCAAAGACCAAAGAAAAGACAGAAAAAGCCACCGCCAAAAAGGCCCACACTTTAAAATACTAGGCCGGCCACCGTTGGCAGGCACGCTTCCCAGACAGGAAGAAAGAGGGGCCGCCGCCCCAAAGGAGGCTTCGGTGCAAACTCGCATAAAGGGGTAAAGAACGACAGCCGAGAGAGAAGAGAGAGGTGGTGCATCGGGGGAAACTCGGCCACGTAGGCCGAGAGGCAGCAAAGACCAAAGAAAAGACAGAAAAAGCCACCGCCGAAAAGGCCCACACTTTAAAATACTAGGCCGGCCACCGTTGGCCGGCACGCTTCCCAGACAGGAAGAAAGAGGGGCCGCCGCCCCAAAGGAGGCTTCGGTGCAAACTCGCATAAAGGGGTAAGGAACGACAGCCGAGAGAGAAGAGAGAGGCGGTGCATCGGGGGAAACTCGGCCACGTAGGCCGAGAGGCAGCAAAGACCAAAGAAAAGACAGAAAAAGCCACCGCCAAAAAGGCCCACACTTTAAAATACTAGGCCGGCCACCGTTGGCCGGCACGCTTCCCAGAGAAAGAGAGAGAAGAAAAAAAAGGAAATGTGGGCCCAAGCCCCTCAGACCCACACACCGCAACCCACGGGGAAGGGCAGGCTTTCTTAACGTCTGCTTTCAAAATGTGGGCCCAAGCCCCTCAGACCCGGGGGGCCGGCCACCGTTGGCCGGCCCCACGCCCACACACCGCAACCCACGGGGAAGGGCAGGCTTTCTTAACGTCTGCTTTCAAAATGTGGGCCCAAGCCCCTCAGACCCGGGGGGCCGGCCACCGTTGGCCGGCCCCACGCCCACACACCGCAACCCACGGGGAAGGGCAGGCTATCTTAACGTCTGCTTTCAAAATGTGGGCCCAAGCCACTCAGAACCAGGGGGCCGGCCACCGTTGGCCGGCCCCACGCCCACACCGCTGAACCCACAGGGGGAAGGGCAGGCTTTATTAACGTCTGCTTTAGAAATGTGGGCCCAAGCCCCTCAGACCCGGGGGGCTGGCCACCGTTGGCCGGCCCCACGCCCACACCGCTGAACCCACAGGGGGAAGGGCATGCTTTCTTAACGTCTGCTTTCAAAATGTGGGCCCAAGCCACTCAGAACCGGGGGGCCGGCCACCGTTGGCCGGCCCCACGCCCACACACCGCAACCCATGACACAAAGATACACTCCATAACAGCAAACCGTCAAGCCTCTGGAAAAATCTAGCCATTTCTGTAGTCAATGATTCCATTATATTGTGATATTTTGCAGCCAAATTCATAAAGTAAGCAATAGCAACATATCATTTCAGCATATAGAACGACTTCTTATGTCTCCTTGGTTGTATAACATGAATTTATGGTGCTTTATTAGGAAAATAATAACCTCATATGATGTGTTATATGCTTTTCATCAACAAGTCCAATCCAAGAAATTTGCTTATTTCAGCTCAGGTAGGCCCGTTCAGCTTTGATCAGTGAGACTCTTCTGTGTTCATGTTGGGTCAAAAAGACATAATATAACACTGAAGTCACAGTCAGCATACAGCATTACCAGCTTAAAAAACAGTGGTGTAAAAACACGGCTCTAGTCCGAGGACTGAAGAGGAGGTAGTTTGACAGTTAAAATACAATTCAGTGCGAAATACTATTGGCCTGGCAAACTATTCTTAAATAGGCTACAAACGACCACACAGACCTCTAAGGCTTTTTGGAAGAGGAAGGTTTTAAGGCTCTGATGTTAGGTTCATGTTTCCATGGAGTTGCACTGCAGGGAAGACAAGTGTGTTCTTCAGGGGTTATTAAAGTTCTCCTGCAGATGAGCTGGATAGAGGGAAATAACTTCTGTTGGTATACAGTTAAAGTAAACTTGAGGAAGTACAATTATGAAAGATATTGTGTGTAATGGAGTAGAAATGAATTCAAAGTAGAAACAAAGCACAAATGTTGATTCCAAAGGAAACATGAAGACATAATTAAGTAATTGTTTTTAATAGCAAAAGAGTTTCTGAGTGGATTGATTCTCTACTTCTTACTCTGCGTAAGATTATCATCACATGCTGTCGACTACACCCGCTCAAGGCAATGGTACAGTAAAAGAAGACAATTTTGAGAAGTGGTAAAGGCCAAGGTGTCCCACTTCTTTCAGTGATTCCGCGTGCGCGGCCAGAGGGCGAGGGGAACCAAAGGCGGCCGTTCTGCGGCCACAACTTTGAGTACACTGCCTTTCAAGATGAATGGGACAGTGTCCCACAGTCTGTGATCACTCCACCCTCGTTATTACCAGCAGACCAGCAAGAAACAGTTCCCACGAGACGGAACTTGCACCCACTCCTTGAAAGCAGCCGCAAAGGCACACGCCCTGACGGGCAAACGTCACCGTCCGCGTGCGCGGACAGAGGGCGAGGGGAACCAAAGGCGGCCGTTCCGCAGCAACAGCGTCAATCACAGCCTCTCAGGGTGATGGGAGACTGTCCCACTGTCTTTGATCATTCCACCCTCTTCTATTGTTTTACCCACAGGCCAGCAAAAAACAGTTCCCACTCGGCGAAACATTCTGCCAATACCTCGAAAGCAGCCGCAAAGGCACACGCCCTGACGGGCAATCGGCAACGTCCGCGTGCGCGGCCAGTGGGCGAGGGGAACCAAAGGCGGCAGTTCCGCAGCAACAGCGTCAATCGCAGCATTTCAGGGTGATGGGAGACTGTCCCACTGTCTTCGATCGTTCCACCCTCTTCTATCGTTTTACCAAAAGGCCTGCAAAAGGCAGTTCCCACTCGGCGTAACCTGCGCCCACACATTGAAAGCAGCCGCAAAGGCACACGCCCTGAAGGGGGAAGGGCATATACCTCTGTACAGTTAGAGTCTGGCATCACGTAGTCCGAGAGGCAGCAAAAAGAAAAGAAAAGTAAGAAAAAAAAACAAAGGGCAGCAAAGACCCCACCCTGAGCCGGCCACAGTTGGCCGGCATGCATCCCGGAGAGTTCGGCGCGGCCCTCCCACAAAGTTTTTTGTTTTTGCGAATTAAGCCTCTACCCACACCAACACCCCACCACACAAGGGGAAGGCCGTGTACCTCTTCTAGCGTTTTACCAACAAGACAGCAAAAGGCAATTCCCACTCGGCGTAACCTGCGCCCACACATTGAAAGCAGCCGCTAAGGCACACGCCCAGAAGGGGGAAGGGCATATACCTCTGTACAGTTAGAGTCTGGCGTCACGTAGTCCGAGAGGCAGCGAAAAGAAAAGAAAAGTAAGGAAAAAAAACAAAGGGCAGCAAAGACCCCACCCTGAGCCGGCCACAGTTGGCCGGCATGCATCCCGGAGAGTTCGGCACGGCCCTCCCACAAAGTTTTTTGTTTTTGCGACTTAAGCCTCTACCCACACCAACACCCCACCACACAAGGGGAAGGGCGTGTACCTCTTCTAGCGTTTTACCAACAAGCCAGCAAAAGGCAATTCCCACTCGGCGTAACCTGCGCCCACACATTGAAAGCAGCCGCTAAGGCACACGCCCTGAAGGGGGAACGGCACCCTCTGCGTGCCAGGTCAAAGGGGGAGGGGACCCAAAAGCGGCCGTTTAACGACCACAGCGTAGACCACGGCATATAAAGGAGAAGGGACACTAGACAACCATTTGGAGAAATGCTGGCAAAGGCGGAGGTGTCCCACTGTCTTTGATGATTCCCCCCTCCGAGTTATAAAGGCACCCTCCGCGTAAGCGGGCAGAGGGCTAGGGGACCCAAAGACGTCCGTCCCAAGGCCACTGCGGCGACAACACCCGCTCAAGCCGATGGGACAGTGAAAGATGATAATTTAGAGAAGTTGTGGCCAAGGTCGAGGTGTAGTAATCCCAGCGGATAAAGACATCCTCAAAGGTTCAGATGGACAGATACCTCTGTAAAGTGAGAGTCTGGCGTATTCCTACACCTAAAATGATTATCTGAAGTATCCACATCAAATATAACAGTGCTCTTTCTGTACAGGAACTGCGAGGATCTGGAGAAGACCTAACAGTCATGGCTCATGATGGAAATATTTTTTGCCCCCCCCCCCACCCAAAAAAAGGGAATGTAATGAAATCCGAACAGAACACAAAGAGGAAGCATTTCCTACCTTGGCTTTTATGGACTAATTTTCCACAGAATATCCTTCTACCTCTACAGTCAGTATTACAGGAGAGAAAACGTTTTGTAACTTCCGAATACAGAGATGGGCCAAAAGTATATTAAGTTCAACAGGGACAAATGAAAGATACTTCTCTCCGCGATGGCTGTTCGGCAGTGGAACTGTCTCCCCCGGACTGTGTTGGAGGCCCCTTCTTTGGAAGCTTTTAAGCATAGGCTCGATGGCCATCTGTCGGGGATGCTTTGAATGAAACTTCCTGCGTCTGTCTTGGGGGAGAACTCGATGGCCCATGAGTTCTATTCCAACTCTACTTTTCTATGATTCCATGATTCAATGATTCGGGAAACGGCCCCTTGAGATGGATGAACCCAAAAACGACAGTGGGCAACGTTGAGTGATGAAAAAGAGGAGAAAGGAAGGGAAAAGAGAGAGGAAAGCATTGTAGGATAGAGGAGAGAGTTGTTGGACAGAGTCCAAAGGGGCCACCCCCCCGCCCGGCCGCCCAAAAAATTGGCCAAACTTACTCTGAAGCAGAGTTGCTTAAAGGAGGAGAACTGTTGCTCTAGGAGCAGTCGGTCTCAAAATCCAAATCTGGGAAATTCAACACAGGAAGGTTGGCCTTCAGGAAAACAAGTTTCTCAACTGTTTGAGGGTCCAGCAAGCTGCGGTGGGGCGTGACTACATCTCCCGCTAGGTTGAAGACCCTTTCGCTCTGGACGCTGGTGGGATGACAGCTGAGGAACTGGCGGGCTACGTGCGACAGATCCGGCCACATGTGTTCACGTGAAGCCCAATAGGACAATGGATCACAAGAAATTATCTCAGGAGGCTCCTCAAAGTATCTGTTGACCGAGCATTCGGCCGAGTCTACCTTTTGAGCAGAAGCCAGCAAAGAGGATTCTTCAGAGCAGGCAAGTATGGCCACCGTCTCTGCAAAGAAAACGTTTCCTGTTCGCGGCTGGAGATCCGTATCCCTACGGCAACCCCCTACCGGCTCCCCGGGACTTTCAGTCTTGCCGCTAGCGCTAGTGCTGGGGGTGACAGGCATTTCTGGAAGAGGGGCCGCTGTGCCCGTTTCCTCCACCCTGGCAGCAAAGACCTCCCTCACAAGGTCAACAAGTTGGGCCTTCCACACGGTAAAGTCTTTTGGGCAGACGTTGTACTTTAGCCGTGGATCACACAAGGCCGCCAGCATATGGACCTTGCTGGAAAGAAGTGGCTCTAGGCGTTTCCGTACAGCAAAGGACAACCTCCTCACCACCTCCTGGACCGGCGGTGTCAGTGGTCCAGCCAGGGAGTCCAGTGTTCGACCGGCCCCAAGCCTTTCTAGGTGCCTCCTTAGCCTCAAGACCATGGGCACTGCCTGGCTCAGAAGGGCTTTTGATTCCGAAAGGGTCTCAGTGGCATGTTTGAATGGCTTCAGTACGTCTACTAGCTGGGAGATGGTGTCCCACTCTTGCTTAGTTGGAACAAGCTTGCTAACAGGCGCAACCAAAGTGAGGGAGATGCCGTGTACCGCCTTCTGCTGCTCGACCATGCGTTCGAGCATTTTTAAGGTTGAATTCCACCGAGTCGAGACGTCCTGGAGCAGCTTGTGCTGCGGGAGGCCTTCAAGGCTCTGCCTGTCTCTCAGCTGCCGGGCTGCCTTGATGCTCCGGTGGAAGTAGCCCGCGATCTTTCTACAGCGCTCGATCTGCAGGGAGATGTTTGTGTTGCTGGCCGACTGCTCTTCCTGGCTCTTTAAACCTTCCTTGACAGTATTGTGAAGCAAGTGGGCCATGCAGGACACATTCTGAAACCCGGCACTTTCAACCGCTTTGATCATATTTTTCCCAGCGTCCGTCACCATAAAGCCCCTCCTCATTTCTTCCGGCCTACACTGCATCCATTCCCCCATCATGTTTTCCAGATAGTTGCAGATGGTCTCTGCCTTGTGATCATGATCAACTACCTCCAATGCGAGGAGTGCCCAACGATGGGATGTATCCATAGTGCCTTCCTTCTCCCACCAATGTGCCGTGAGAGAGAGGTAGGAGTGGCCTCCTCCCAAGCTTGACCAAATATCAGAGGTAAAATGGATGTGTCCTCCCATGGCGGTACGCAACATCTGGATAATGCGTTCCTTACAGCCCTCGTACAAGCCGGGGATTACTTTTCTGGAAAAGGTGTGACGGGAGGGGATTTTGTAGCGGGGGCACAGTCGTTTCATAAGGCGTACGAAGCCTTCTTGTTCTACCAGGCGGAAGGGATGGTGATCTAGGGCAATCATCTCTCCCACAGTTTGGGTTATCTGCTGGGGTGTGAGTAATGTTTCCCCCGTTTTCTTTCTGGGTAATGGAATGGCCCAATCTTCCAAGGTGGACTGTGTCCGCCTTCCACTATCTTCACCTGGAGAACTTTGCGTGCTAAGGCTGCCACTGGAAGGGCTTGCAGTTCCCCCTCCAAGCGAAATGGAGGGATGGTGTCGCTTCATGTGAGAGCTCAACCCCGAGGTCGCCAGATGTCTCGTGTCTCTGCCTCTGCTGATATTTGCCCCACAGTGTCTACAAACTGCCAAAGTAGCACTCTGAGAGTGGACATGGAAATGGTCCCAAATAAATGACCTTGGCCTCCCCACAGCCACTGTGGCGACGCCCTCAGAGATGGGAGTCGTGGGCACCCTTTCAGCAGCATGAGAAAGTCTACGTTTTGATGGTAGTACCTCCTCTACCTCCTCCTCACTGTCAGTAGCGGGTGGAGGGGTGGGGTTATCTATATCCTCACTATCCACCACCTGTAATTCCATGACGGCAACACCTGTATGTTCCATTGATTGTCCAGTTGTCTCAGCTCCATGCGACAACCGGCTCCGGGTGGATGCCTGTGAACTTTCTGCATTCGAACAGCCAGGTTCTTCATCAAGTCCACCCACTCCCAGAGTTCGGCGTTCCAGACGGATGGGACCCACCTTAACTTTTTTGGCCCCCCACAGTGTCCTGGCTGTGGCTTGACCACTAGCAGGACTTGCTCCCCCAGACCCGCGTACAGCTGTGCGCTTCATGACAAGGGGAGTGTTTTCAGGTAACAGAAGGGATGATGGTAAGGTGTTGTGTTACTGGTGGGAAATATTTGTTGAATCTTGATTGGCAACGTGTTATATTCTGGCCAATTAACTGTCGCAAAAGCGTAGTCTATAACATTTAGTTAGTTTTATTTATTTACAAGGGGATACCTGTACTTTCCAGTTCTACTGGGAAGTATGGGATATGCAACTCTTTCCCTAACTTGGATTGGGATTATCAGGAAGCGTCCCTGGCTGAGACACAAGCAGCCCCGCTGGTGTTTGAGACTGGGAAAGGGACAAAGGCACCCCCTTCTTTCCCCAAAAGGAGTAGTATTTTGTACAGGGAAGTATGGGATATGCAACTCTTTCCCAAACTTGGCTTAGGATTATCAGGAAGCGTCCCTGGCTGAGACACAAGCAGCCCCGCTGGTGTTTGAGACTGGGGAAGGGACAAAGGCACCCTCTTCTTTCCCCAAAAGGAGTTGTATTTTGTACAGGAAGGTATGGGATATGCAACTCTTTCCCAAACTTGGCTTAGGATTATCAGGGAGCGTCCCTGGCTGAGACACAAGCAGCCCCGCTGGTGTTTGAGACTGGGGAAGGGACAAAGGCACCCTCTTCTTTCCCCAAAAGGAGTTGTATTTTGTACAGGAAAGTATGGGATATGCAACTCTTTCCCAAACTTGGCTTAGGATTATTATCAGAAAGCGTTTATTATCAAAAAACACCCACAGGACAGCCCTTTGCAACAACAAAAGAAATAGAAAGACCCACACCACCCAAACTCAGCCACAGCCAGCCACCCCACCTTTTCTTCTGGTCTTCACACAGCCATGCTGTGACGCAGCAATCTTTCCTGCCTGCCTGCCTGCACCAAAATCTCCCTTCCACCCTCTGCACAGGGAAATATGGGATATGCAACTCTTTCCCAAACTTGGCTTAGGATTATTATCAGAAAGCGTTTATTATCAAAAAACACCCACAGGACAGCCCTTTGCAACAACAAAAGAAATAGAAAGACCCACACCACCCAAACTCAGCCACAGCCAGCCACCCCACCTTTTCTTCTGGTCTTCACACAGCCATGCTGTGACGCAGCAATCTTTCCTGCCTGCCTGCCTGCACCAAAATCTCCCTTCCACCCTCTGCACAGGGAAATATGGGATATGCAACTCTTTCCCAAACTTGGCTTAGGATTATTATCAGAAAGCGTTTATTATCAAAAAACACCCACAGGACAGCCCTTTGCAACAACAAAAGAAATAGAAAGACCCACACCACACAAACTCAGCCACAGCCAGCCACCCCACCTTTTCTTCTGGTCTTCACACAGCCATGCTGTGACGCAGCAATCTTTCCTGCCTGCCTGCCTGCACCAAAATCTCCCTTCCACCCTCTCCAAAATTCCCAGTGCGACTGAGCCACGAGGCGTGTGCACCCTGTTTTCATTAAGGACGTCCTACCAGCCCCTCCCCCTGGTTAAACGTGCTCTCTGATTGGCTACAAGGTGCAAACAACACACTAGATTGCCCCAGTGGACTTAAACAAGTTTGGATGATTTGCCAAAGCATTTTTTAAAAACGAAAAAAAAGGCGCCATTACGGAAAACGGCCAATCGCGGTTCGAAACCGCGATATCCAGGCGTGTGGACAACCAAGATTCAATATTGCTTCAAAACAAACGAAAATAACGAAGGAATAACGGTAAACGGGGAAAACGAATTATTTGAGCAAGCCTAGTAGCAACACTTCATAGTTTGCAATTTCTTCTGTCATCAGTACAACTAATCCTGCTTTTTGGATCTAATAATATCTCACTAAAGGCATATGCAAAAGAGATGTAAGGATGACAGATTCATTCAAGGAAGAATCATTTGAAGGTGAATCTCCAATTTTAGAAAGAGAAGTGGAAGCTGCAGTCAGAGCACTTGGGGGCAAACAAATCACCAGGAACAGATGACATACCAGTAGGGATGCTTCAAGTTACAGAGACAGGATCTAGCTCTAACTATAATCTGTCACAAATATAGAGAGCAAAATAATGATCCACAGCCTCAATATACATTCAATATCACTCAACACACAATCACTCAATCCACATGGCACTCCCCAGGAAAGGGGACATCATGTATAACAGTAACCTATTTATTTCAGTCAGATCTCATCTGAAATATCGTGTTCAGTTCTAGACACCACAATTCAAGACAGATATTGGTGAGCTTGAACATGTCTAGAGAAAAGCAACTAAAATGGTAAAAAATCTAATAGCAAAGCCCTATGAGAAGCGACGTACAAAGCTGCAAATGTTTAGCCTAGAGAACAGACATAATAGCTATGTTTAAAAAAGGGAAAGGATATCATAGAATCATAGTATTGGAAGACACCACATAGACCATCTAGTCCAAAATCTCTACCATGCAAGAAAAGCACAAAGTAGCCCTGACAGATGGCCATCCAGCCTCTGTTTAAAAGCCTCCAAGGAAGGAATTTCCTCCATACTCTGAGGCAGAGAATTCCACTGCTGAAGAGCTCTTACAGTTAGGAAGGTTTTTCTATTGTTCAGGTGGAATCTCCTTCCCTGTAATTTGAACCCATTGCTCCAAGTTCTAATTTCCAGGGCAGCAGAAATCAGGCCTGTTCCCGCTTCCTTATGACATCTTTTCACATATTTATACATGGCTATCATGTCTCCTCTCAACCTTCTATTCCTCAGGCCAGTCATACCCAGCTCTTTATGTCACTCCTTGTAGGGCATGGTCTCCAGACCTTTGATCATTTCAGTTGCCCTCCTCTGGACATCTTCCAATTTGTCAATATCTCTGTTAAACTTAGGTGCCCAGAATTTATTATTTATTTATTTGCTTACAGCATTTATATTCCGCCCTTCTCACCCCGAAGGGGACTCAGGGCGGATCACATTGCACACATAAAGGCAAACATTCAATGCCATAACATAGAACAGAGACAGAGACAATTTGCAGGCACGGGCTGGCCTCAAACTCATGACCTCTCGGTCAGAGTGATTTGTTGCAGCTGGCTTGCTTTCCAGCCTGCGCCACAGCCCAGCCACAGAATTCCAGACACAGTATTCCAGGCAACGTGTAACCAAAGCTAAATAGAGAGGCACTTACCTCGATCTAGACACTATACTCCTTTTGATGCGGCTTAAAATCCCATTGGCTTTTTAAACTGCTGCATCACACTGTTGGCTCATGTTCAACTTGCCCTCTAAACCTTCATCTAAGTGATTCATAAGGTTGTTGAACAGAGCTGGGCCCAAGTCCAAACTCTGAAGCACTCCATTCATCACTTCTTTTCAGGATGAGGAGGAACCATTGGCGAGCACCTGCTGGACTTGGTCGCTTAACCAAATACAGATCCACCTAACAGTAACATTCCTAGCCCACATTTGACTAGTTTGTTTGCAAGAAGGTCATGGGGGAATGCTACATCCACAGCATTCCCTGCATCTACCAAGCTTGTAAATATCAAAAAAGAAAAAAGAAAAAAAAAGAAATCAGATTAGTATGATATTACTTTTTGAGAAATCCATGTTGTTTTTTAGAAATCACAGCATTCCTTTCTAAGTGATTGCAGACTGCCTCCTTCATGACCTGCTCCAGAATCTTTCCTGGTATTGATGTCAGGCAGATTGGATGGTAATTGCTTGGGTCCTCCTTTTTCCCTTCTTGAAGATAGGGACAATGTTTGCTCTCCTCCAGTTTGCTGGGACTTCCTCCAAGAATTGTCAAAGATTATTGCCAGTGGTTCTGAAAGGCTTCTGCTAGTTCCTTCAATACTCTTGGATGTATTTCATCTGGCCTTGGAGTCTTGGATTCATTTAGAGTAGCCAGATATTCCTGAAATACTTCTTTAAGTATTTTGGGTTGCATTTCCCCTATTACTTCTTCGGCTTCATACTGGTCAGGTTGAACACCAATCTCTTTGTGGGAGAAGACTGAGGCAAAGAAGGTGTTGAACAGTTCTGCCTTTTCCCTATTCCTTGTTAACATTTCATCACCTTCTCCATGCAGAGGCCCTACCATTTCCTTTTTATTACCTTTTCTACTAACATAATCAAAGAACCCATTTTATTTTTTTTAAAATCTCTCTAGCAAGATTGAGCTCATTTTGCACCATAGCCTTATTAATATTTTTCCTTCATATGTTGGTTATTTATTTGAATTGCTCTTTGGTGATATTCCCCCTTTTACATTTCTTGTGCCTGTCTCTTTAATAATAATAATAATAATAATAATAATAATAATAATAATAATAATAATAATTTATTTATATACCACCCTATCTCCCGGATGGGACTCAGGGCGGTTTCCAATCATAAAAACAACACATACATTACATAGCAACATAATAACACATTATTAAACAAGGTAAAACAATACAATTATATAGCAATAAATAACACTTACACAACCTGATCAAGGGGACGGGAACCATAAACCCAATATATTAAAGTGTATCATTTTAGGCTAGATAAATCTTGTGCAATATATTCTTGGCTCTGTTAAAAGTTCTTTGGACACCCATTCTGGTTGCTTTACACTTCTCTTATTTTTTTTTTCTTTTTGCTGTTTGCTAATTTTTTTCTCCTTGCTCCTAGCACTGTTTGCAATTGTGACTTCAATATCTCACTTTTTAGAAACTCCCAGCCATCATTAACTCTCTTTTTTAGTATTCCTGTCCATGGAATCACGTTCCTTAAATTTCCTGAAGTCAGCTCTCTTAGAGTCTAGAATGCATGTTTGACTTCTCTTAGTTCTCCCTTCCTTTGTATCACAAACTCCAGGAGCACATGGTCATTCCCACCTAAGGGTTCCACAACTTCCACCCAATTGACAAGGTCCTCACTGTTGGTTAAGATCAGATTCAGAATAGCTGATCTCCTTGTTGTCTCTTCTACCTTCTGAACAATAAAATTGTCTGCAAGGAAAGTGAGGAATTTGTTGGACTTTGTACTCTTGGCAGAGTTTGTTTTCCAACAAATATCAGAGTAGTTGAAATCTCCTAGTATTGCTATATCTCTTCTTTCTGCATGTTTAGTCATCTGGTCAAGGAAGGCTTCATCCAGTTCTTCAGTCTGGCTTGGAGGTCTGTAGTTAGACCCCCACAACTACATCTTTTTTTCTATTCTTGTTCCCTTAATTCTTATCCAGATGCTCTCAACCTGGTTTTCAGGTCTGTCATCTTGCATTTTTTCATAGGTGTATATATATTTTTTTGCATATAATTCTACTGTACTCCCTCTCCTGTTTGGTTTATTTCTCTGAAATAGGTTATACCCCTCCATTGCTACATTCCAATGATAGGACTCATCCCACCAGGTTTCAGTTATGCCTATTACATAATAACTGTTTTGTCATGCTAAGAATTATAGTTCATCTTGATTATTTCCCATGCTCTGGGAATTAGTGTAAAGACATCTAAGCCCATGGGGCATTACCCTTAGCTGTTTATTTGAGATTATTATCCTCTCATTGATGGGTGTTGTGTTTGTCCAACCCACTCTTTAGCCTTTTGGCCTTGATAATTGATTGTTCCCAAGAGTATTGTCACCCTAGCCCACATAACCTAGTTTAAAGTCTGCCTGATCAGGTTCACCAGTGTCTGAGCAAAAACATTCCTTCCTATTTCTGTGAGGTGCAACCAACTCCATGCCAGTAGCCCATTTTCCTGGAAAAGCAGACCATGGTATAGGAAGCCAAATTGTTCTTCTTGACACCATCTGTGGAGCCAGTTACCGCTACTATTTTTGTCATTCTTCCTGGGCTGTGTGTACAATGGGGAGGAGAGATGAAGCAATCACTTATACATTAAGATATCTTAGAGCTTCAAAATCCTTTCTAATCTTTTGAAGACTATGCCTGGCAGTATCATTGGTTCCTACATGAACCAACAGGAAAGAGGGAAGGTCAGTGGGCATGATGAGTCTTGTCAACTGCTGAGTTATGTGTTGGAGTTTTGCCCCAGGGAGGCAGCATATTACTCAAGATATCCTATCAGGTTTTTGCTTCTGTTCCTCTCAGGAGGGTATATCCTACTACCAACACTCGTCTCCTTTGAGAATTGACAGGGTTCCTTTCCTGTAAGGTGCTCTGCAGGCCTCCTGAAAACGGACACTGTTCTTCCTATTCATTTTGATATGGATTGTGTAATTCTAAACTGGCCTCCTCCTCAGAGACACCCCCCTTGCATTCATCAAGTATAATCCAGTCAGATACGTCCAAAGCCCCTCAATCCCTCTAGTGTGCTTTTCTTCTGTCTCGTCTATGATTGGGGAAAGAGCCTCTACTTCATTCTCAAACTGCAAATTCCATGTTTGTGAACTGTGATCCTCCCCAGAGACATCCCCCATGCATTGACCAAGAATGGTCCACTCAGTTGTATATAAGAATATATCATCTTTCCCAAGATGTTGTATTTCCTCATCATCGGTTACTGGTGAGAAAACCTGGAATTGATTGCACTTACTGCAGATGTAGCTCACTTGATGTTCTGTCACTAAGATGAAAATCCCACAGCCTCTGCATGTGACTGGAACAGCTTGCCCTTGCCTAATATCCTTGTGACTCGGTTTACCAAGCAGCAACCTTTATAGAACTGTGATCCTTCTCAGTTCTCCTGTTCTCCAAGGATGAGTGTTGGTGAAGTCACCAAGTACCCATCCTTTAAACAACAAGAAACAAACAAACACTCGGCTTTCTAGTGCACTCTAAGAGACAAGGCTTACCTTGAGCTAAGATGGCTTCCTGCTTCTTCCTTGGTTGCTAGAGCTCAACTGCTGACTCCACCCCCAGAAAGGTCAGATGACGCTCTGCCCCTTGAGCACACAGCAGAAGCTCTGCCTCTCAAGTGCAGAGCCAATGCTCCCCCCTTTCAAGACCAGTTTCAAGCATAAGTCATCAAACTCAAGGCCTCAAGCAGAAGTATCAGTTCCTTAGACACCAGAACAACCACAAAGCCTTAACCACCTTATAAACAAATACTTAGTCTTTAAACAACAAGAGATAAACAAATGCTTTGCTTTCTAGAGCTCTCTAAGAGACAAGGCTTACCTCGACCTATGATGGCTGCCTGCTCCCTCTTTGGTTGCTGGAGCTCAACTGCCAGCTCCACCCCCAGAAAGGTGATATAATCTAACTGAATCTCTGCCCCTTTTAGCCTCTGTGGATACCAAAATCCAGAGATACTTAATCCCATTATATACAACAGTAAAGCAAAATGATATTGCATATATAACATGGCAAAGAACTCAAGTGCATGCCAGAGAGAGGCGGAGAATCTGTGAAATGGCAAGAGGATAATGCTACCACTCAACATAGTGCTTGGTATGTGGCAAAAATCAAAGTTCTTTATGGAACTTTCCCCCTAAATATTATCAACCAATGATTGGCTGAATCCATGGATGGAAAAGCTATGAATACAGAGAGCTGGCTGCTTTCCAGAAGTAAGGCTATTTTCAGAGGCGGTCCAACCATAAGGCGAAATAGGCATTTGCCTGTGGCGCCATCGTCCCGGGGGCACCATCGTCCTGGGAGGAGGGCACCACTCTCCACCTCCTTCTCTTTCGGGCCTTCCAGCGGCCGCGCTGGGCCTTCCGGCCGGCGCAGACCCACCTTCGCACCACGCAAGCCCACCTTTGGGGCCTTCAGAGATTGTGAGGTCTGTAGGAACTTGGAAGCTAGGTATGTGGGGTTTATATATCTGCAGAAGGTCCAGGGTGGGAGAAAGAACTTTTCTTTGAAGCAGGTGTGAATGTTGTAATTAATCACCTTGATTAGCATTTAATGGCCCTGTGGCTTCAAGACCTGGCTTCTTCTTGCCTGGGAGAATCTTTTTTTGGGAGGAGTTAGCTGTCCCTGATTGTTTACTGTCTGGATTTCTTCTGTTTTCAGAGTGTTGTTCTTTATTTATTGTCCTGATTTTAGAGTTTTTTTTTAATACTGAGGGCTATCTGGGTTATCTAAGTCCACACTGCCCTATATCCCTGTTCAATGTTTAGTGTTAAATTTGCAAATATAGTAATTCCTACATAACATTACCATGTATTGAACTGCTTTTTCTATTGATTTGTTGTAAAACATGATGTTTTGGTGCTTAATTTTTAAAATCATAATGTAATTTGATGTTTTATAGGCTTTTCCTTTATACTTCCTTATTATCCAACATTTTCGCTTATCCAACGCTTTTATTTTTCAGTGATTGGTTTGGGGGGGGCGCCAAAATTCTGTTCGCCTACACTTGAAAAATACCTAGGGCCGGCTCTGGCTATTTTGCAAATCCACAGAGATCTACAAATCTTACCACCAAAGAATAGTTTAATTTTGGTCTTGGGTACAGATCCTCTTGAGATCTACCATTACAATAGGTGTGAGTCAGATGTTTTTGTTTTGTTTTTTCTAAAGTGAGGAAGGAGTTTGCTTTGTTGTCTTTAATGTCAAGGAAGACATCCATGTTGGAGGCAGGGGCTATTTTGAGACAGAGCACAATGCTTGGGTTTTCCCCGCATCTGGGTCAGCTGCTCACATGTTTTGTAGGGGTCTTTGCAGGATTCTAGGCAGCGCCATGCTCAAAAATAAGAATATAATAGGTGGGTAGACATAATCATAAAAACGTGGCTAGTGACGAGAAGCAAAGGAAACCCAGCTTTTTAAAAATTAGTTCATCATCATCTTTCCTTTTCCAAGGATATCCCTTCTCCATTATCTTAACTGACAACAACAAAAAATATCTTCACAAACATTGTTATTTCATTTCCTGTAAAAAAAAAAAGCCTCATCTTTGCCTCATGAAGAAGCCAATGGAGCTCTCAAAGCTTGCATGTTGTGTTTCATGCATTTTTTAGCTGGTACGATAAAGGTACAGGCAATCCTCAAGTTATGAACAAAATGGGTTCTGTAGGTTTGTTCTTAAGTTGTAGTAGCTTTGCCCAGCCACGCGTTGCTGTGGCTTATGGAAATCATTTGTTGGCCAGGTGGAATAGCAGTGTATAGCCTTGCAGCTTCAAAGCCTGGCCGTTTTCTGGAGTAGCTGGAGTAGTACCCTCAATCAAAGAAGCCTGGCTACTTCCTTTGTAGGGGAATCCTTGTTTGGCCAGCTTGAACTGCACGGAATAGTCTTGCAGCTTAAAAGCCTGGCCGCTTTCTACATAGGGCATCCTTGCTAGGCCAGGTTGAATGGGATGGAGTAGCCTCGTGGCTTCAGAGCTTGGGGGTTTTCTATCTAGGGGAAATCTTGGTTGGCCAGGTTGTATAGCACTGAATAGCCCTGCTGCTTGCAAGCCTGGCCTCTTTCTACTTGCGGAATCCTTGGTTGGCCAGTTTGAATAGCAATTAATAGTCTCAGTGTGGCAGGTATGAATGCTGCAATTAGCCACCTTGATTAGCATTTAATGGCTTTGCAGCTTGAAAGCCTGTTTGCTTCCTGCCTGGAAGAATCCTTTGTTGGGAAGTGTTAGCTGGCCCTGATTGTTTCCTTTCTGGAATTCCCAATTTCCCTGTTTTCAGAGTGTTGCTCTTTATTTACTACCCTGGTTTTAGAGCTTATATTGTTCTGTATTATTATACCACAATAATTATTTCATATTGCAGTAGAGTCTCACTTATCCAACATTCACTTATCCAATGTTCTGGATTATCCAACACAGTCGGCCTTTTAGTAGTCAATGTTTTAGTAGTCAATGTTTTCAATACATTGTGATGTTTTGGTGCTAAATTCGTAAATACAGTATTACTACATACCACACTGAACTGCTTTTTCTATCAAATTTGTTGTATAACATGATGTTTTGGTGCTTAATTTGTAAAATCATAACGTAATTTGAAGTTTAATAGACTTTTCCTTAATCCCTTCATATTTTCCAACATATTCGCTTATCCAACGTTCTGCCAAGGTGTTTATGTTGGATAAGTGAGACTCTGCTGTATATTTATAATCTTATGTTATCTGCTTAGAACTGGATTATATGAGGCTCCTTCTACACGGCTGTATAAAATGCACACTGAAGTGGATTATATGGCAGTGTGGACTCAAGATAATCTAGTTCAAAGCAGACAATATAAGATTATAAATGGGTAATATAGCTGTTGTAACACCCCTAGACTGCATGAGCACTGGAAACCAACACGGAGGCCAATAAACAATCTAATATCTTTATTAATGCAATAAAAGAATAAAACAAAAGTATGCAGAGTATATAGTCAAGCAATTGTTCTTATAGAAAAGATAAAAAATAGTCCAAATAAATGAAGTTATATGTCCAGTATTAGAGTCCAAAATCTATAATCCAATAACCAAAACACACTCAAACACTTTGGAAGTTTGAGTGGGGAAAGAGCAAGGATTTACCGGGAGATTCTTAAAGTCCAGACAAGGATTGGAGGCTGGGCAAGGCAATTCGTGGTGGATCTGAAACACAGTCCAAACTTGAACAGGAGTGAAAATGCAACTCCCGGTTTACTCATGAGTAAGCGCACTGAAAAGATGCTTAGGAGCTCGAAAACAAGGGACAATGTTCTTCTTTGATTAGTCACATTGACACCGCAATAGGGAGAGCTCAGTGCAGAACTTTTATGGAAGTTCAAGAGCTTCCCCCCAACAGGTGTTTAACTCCCCAATTGTTCCCAGAGAAAGTAGCTGTTTCAACATGGCTGCCTCCCCAAACTTCCCAAGGGAAACGGTTTAATTATAATCATCTCTCTCCACTAATCTCGCGCTTCGTCTCTGAAACTCCTTATGGGAGTGATGTGTTTTGAGAAAGGACTTCCTATCAAACACAACACTTTACGGGGAACCAGGCTCTGTTTCAAGGGCGTTCGTAATTGGCTTCGGCACGAAAATGTCAACAGGGGACATCTGGAATGGAACAGAATCTTGCTGAGATGGGAAAAAACCCATATCCTCTTCAGTTTGATCTATAATGGCTGCGGGGTCATGGGTCAAAGGTCCCTGAGACATCACAGCTGTGTGGAAGGGCCTTGAGTCTACACTGCCATATAATCCAGTTCAAATCAGATAATCTGTATTTTATAGGCAGTGTGGAAGAGGCCTGATTGAAGCGGCCCTGGGCGCCATTAAATGGCTGAGTGGGTTGCTAGGAGACAAAGTGGGCAGAGCTTAGCCTTCTAACTGGCAGCAATGGGAAAAAAAACAATTATTCCTCTCCCTCTAATTAGGACTTTATTTTTCTTGGTTTTTTTTTATGTCTAAACACAGCGGGGATGACCATGTCTTTTGTGGTCAAGTTTCATGGGTTTTGAGTGTGTTGTTTCACTGTTTACTTTAAGTTAGAAATGTTCAGAACATATATATATATATATATATATATATATATATATATATATATATATACCAAATATGGTTTCCTTTACCTTGTTACTTGAGAAGGCTGTTGACTTAGAATTTTCCAGCAGGCAGAGAGCAAACTTTTTGTGCAGAGGATAGATCCTGGGACTTTTACATCACAGCTTCTATGTCTAGTTTTGGCTGGCCTATCTTCATTTCTTTTCATCATTCAGTCTCCTTCCTCACTTCAACTGCTATCCAGCTTATGCTCTCTAGGGTTCTGATTGGTCGTACTGCTTGTGCACTTCACAATAGACATAAGTATTTGGCTGAATGTTGTTGAAATGCATAAATGATCTATCACCAAACTGATGAATATTAATAAAGACTTGAATGAAATCGCAACATTTTCTGGAGAAATGTTTATAAAACCTTTCTCTTCTTCCTATGCAATAAAAAAAAATCATATTGGCTACTTCTGATGTTACTCAGTTTAATGGTGTCACCAGCTACAGTACGCACCCTTTACACATCTCCTACAATGCTATTTGTAGTATGATGATGTTTTGGATCGAAAACCATACCACTGCTGAAGTAAAAATGTTTTTAATATGACATCTTATTTATTTTTTCAAAAAATAATTTTTCAAGCTTGTTATTTCACTGAGCTCTTTCTCTTACATCCTCATATAAATTGCAATTGCCATCTTAAAATGAACATGAAAGAATCTATATACATATCTTTGTAGATATTAGATAGCAAACGTTCTGGTCTCTTTTTTTTACCAGACACTCAGATCTTGCGGGATGCTTGCTAACTCCTGTTAAAACATGAAGTGACAGCTTACCTATAGACACAGATACTCTCTGATTTGCTTTTACAGAGTGATTGTTACATAAAATACTCTGTGCTCGGGAAAGACTTGTTATTGTCTCTTAGTACTGCTGTACTTTATTTCCCATACTACTTGCTTGATGAATATGCATGCAGAGATATAGAATGGGGCAGGAGGCGCTTCCTTCATTCTTCCACTAATGCTGTCCCTGTGCAGCTGCTTGTTCAGAGCAGATGGATGCAAATTGTCATACAGCCTGCCTGCTATGCACAATATTTTCCATTCCCTCGGGTGGCCCTGATGGTGTAGTGATAAAAAGAAATTGAGAAAAGGAAAAGTGTGTGTGTGTGTGGGGGGGGGGTGACATAAAAGTAACAACAAAGACATATACCCCAAGACATAGGTTAGAAGGCTTCAAAATGGCATCTTTCAGGATAATTTTGATGTTGACTGGACTGAAAGAGCAGCAAAAAGTCTGAATTTGTTTGCTTACTGTTTCAAGCATCTTGGTGTGAGACAGAGCCCGGGGGGGGGGGGGGGGGAGTTAGAGCTTGTGTACATATGTCTATATTTGTTTGCATATCACATATATTCAGTGAAAGAGAAAGATGGTACAGTGATAAACATTATGGGTACATGCCACTGACTTTACTATTGTGCCAATCCTTTTATATTTTTGCACAGAAATATTATTTTATTTATAGAAAAAGTGGGCTAATTAGAAAATAAGTCCTAAGCTGTGGGTGATGCTTGAATACTGCCCCACACTAAGAGACTGTTTGGGATTTATTGTGTGAAAAATCCACAAGTAGGTATTTTGCACATAAACCAACATTTTCTATTTTAAAAAGAAATTCTTTCTTTCTTTCTTTCTTTCTTTCTTTCTTTCTTTCTTTCTTTCTTTCTTTCTTTCTTTCTTTCTTTCTTTCTTTCTGTGGGATAGATCCATGACACATAAAGTGATATCACACTGCATTTACTCTGTTGTTTTACTAAATTCTAACACCATGCTTGTTTGGTACTCCAATTGTAAGAATATCATTGCCTTCTATTGAGTCTAGTAAAGGAGCCAATGATATAGTAAGAAACTCATTACTTTTGGCCTCCTCAACACTAGAGCTAGCTTCTGTCATCATTAATTGCTCTGGCAACAGCAGGAGGACATAGACAAGGATCATTCACATCCAACCAGGGCTTTTTGCATGTCCCATAAGCTTGGAAGAAACAGTATATATGTGCCAATAATTTCTAAATTATTCTACCATTTTTCCAGATGAAATAGAGCTTTTCATGTGTTCTTAGAATCATAGAATCATAGAATAGTAGAGTTGGAAGAGACCTCTTGGGCCATCTAGTCCAACCCCCCTCTAAGAAGGAGGAAATCGCATTCAAAGCACCCCCGACATATAGCCATCCAGCCTCTGCTTAAAAGCCTCCAAAGAAGGAGCCTCCACCACAGCCCGGGGGAGAGAATTCCACTGCCGAACAGCTCTCACAGTGAGGAAATTCTTCCTGATGTTCAGGTGGAATCTCCTTTCCTGTAGTTTGAAGCCATTGTTCCGTGTCCTGGTCTCCAGGGCAGCAGAAAACAATCTTGCTCCCTCCTCCCTATTACTTCCCCTCACATATTTATACATGGCTATCATGTCTCCTCTCAGCCTTCTCTTTTGCAGGCTAAACATGCCCAGCTCTTTAAGCCGCTCCTCATAGGGCTTGTTCTCCAGACCCTTAATCATTTTAGTCGTCCTCCTCTGGACGCTTTCCGGCTTGTCAACATCTCCCTTCAACTATGGTGCCCACAATTGGACACAGTATTCCAGGTGTGGTCTGACCAAGGCAGAATAGAGGGGGTTCTTTTTCTCCAGAACTTTACTAAAGAAATATTTTCCCCTATGTTACCTTTATTTTCTTTTAAAAGAGAAGTATATTTCCTTGGTGAGGTAATGCATTCTGGCAGAGAGAAGAAAATAAAATAAAACCTCTCCATGAACACAAAGCACTCAGAAGCAGCTGGCTTGTAAAATGTGGAGTTTGTGAGGATTTTTCAATCTTGCTTGTTATCATTGCAAGTGTAGAATAAGAGTGGAGAGTCATCACTCAACAAGAGCCACTGATGACATGAAAAGTCAAGGGAAACAAGGACATAACATGGAACTGCCAATAGCTACTCCTTATCAGTATCCATCCAGTAATAGTAATTTCATACTGTCCCTGTGATCCAGCATCTAGGCAAACATGCTTACTATTAGTGTGTGGAAGTTACACAAATATAATTCCACAGTTATTGAGCTATTAGTGTGGGTAACATTCCTGCCACCACCACTCCCAGCCTCCCAATAATGATTTAACAAGAATCACTGAACTGTGAGGTCACTTTTTCATGGTAGACTGGTACCAAATAGAGACCTTATTTGGAGCTGCCAGAGTATATCCTTGTCCCAGCTTATGTGCATGGGGGTCGTATGGTAGTCTTGGAGGGCAACATTGGTCTTCTAGTAAGAATTGTAAGGGATCTTTCTCAAACCACTCAAGTGGCTAATCAGTGACTGGCTGGGTTGGTTGCAAAGACGGAGTGGCTTTCCAGTGGCATCTAAACCAATGGTGTCCAGTGCTCCTATGTAGCCAGGCAAAACCTCACACTGCCCAAGCCTCCAGTCCTCAATGAGTAGTCAGCTTAGAATAGGCTGAGGAAAGTCCCTTTTCCCCGTCTCCTGAATGACAGTTGGGATGTATCTATTTCTTCTCTCCTCTCTGTTTCTGTTCTCATTCTGAGTGGTTGTATAGAATGGATACTTAGCAGGTGCATGCTTTTTGTTCTTGACTTACTACTTTTACATCTTTGTGTGTGCTATGTGTATTGAGATCGCTCTCTGCTTGTATGTCAGGAGAGATGTAGTGTTTGGTGATTTTCCCCTGTTTTTGAAACACTAGAAGAGATGGAGTTTAAAGTAGCTCAGACCCAGTTCTTTATTATTCATAAATGTAGTTATTACTTTTGTAAATAAACCTTTTTGTCATTTTAAAGACAGAACTTTGCATCTTTGCAAATAACTTTGCATCTAAATTCTTTACAGCCACATGACACTTCACACTCTGCTTGCTGTGAGCTGAATGCTCAACTATAAATATCCTGTTTTTGCATATTTTTGGATTCTCTGCTTTTTTGGATAGCTCTCCCTTATACCCAGAGAAAATCCTAACAATTTGGAGCTGCCAGAGTATATCCTTGTCCCAGCTTATGTGCATGGTGGGTCATTTGGTAGTCTTGGAGGGTGACGTTGGTCCGCTAATAAGCATTGTAAGGGATCTTTCCCAAACCACCCAAGTGGCTAATCAGTGACTGGGTGGGTTGGTTGCAAGGATGGAGTGGTTTTCCAGTGGCATCTAATCCAGTAGTGTTCAGTGCTGCTATGTAGCCAGACAAAACCATTTTGTGATGAAGCATAAAATATTATCTAGCATAGCCTCAAGAAGCAAAAACTCTGGTTATTATAGCATAAAATATCATGGAATCATATAGTTGGAAAAGACCACAAGTACCATTCAGTCCAACCCCCTGCCATGTAGGAAAACACAATCAAAGCACCCTTGACAGATGGCCATCCAACCTCTGCTTAAATACCTCCAGAAAAGGAGACTCCACTGCCCTTGCCATTTGAAGCTATTGCTCCATGTTCTAGTCTCTAGAGCAGCAGAGGATAACCTTGCTCCTCTCTCAATTCATATTTCAGTCAGACACTTTTGCAGGACCAATGCAAGAAACTTTTGGGATCAGTCTGTAGCAGCACCAAAGGACATTTGCATCTCCAGAGTGAGCTGTCTTGCGATCACCAGAGCAGTTCAGGAGCTAGCAGGATAACCTTTCTCTGAAAATGGTCATCATTGCACCTCTTGCTGTCCTGTGTTCTATACCACTGGTTCCTAAACTATGGGTCTCGGCCTCAAATGGCATTCTCTTAGCTCAATGTTGGGGTTGTGGAAAATTTGACATCAGTAAAAATTTTCTGGATGCCACCTGGTGGTTGTTATAAACATTGACATGAATCTCTCAGCAACAATGAGCAATGTTTGCAGAGGACTCTGCAGAAAATTCTTCAGCAGTACTTCATAAAAAGGACAATCAGTCTGTTTAGCACACCTGGCAAATGCTAATTTATCATTAGTAAATATTTTATTTTATATATCTGGGTTTACATAAAAATTATTGGGTGAAAAGTGTTTTACAGTTACTGTTAAACAGAATTGTGGTCATTTTATGTATTCCGGGCTGTATGGCCATGTTCCAGAAGTATTCTCTCCTGACATTTTGCCCACATCCATGGCAGGCATCCTCAACCTCTGAGGATTCCTGCCACAGATGTAGGCGAAACGTCTGGAGAGAATACTTCTGGAACATGACCATACAGCCCGAAAAACATACAACAACCCTGTGATCCCGGCCATGAAAGCCTTGAACAACAGAATTGTGGTTACATTCAATGTGGTTTACTCCCAGATAAGTTTTGCTCAAGATTGTAGTAATCATTTTCTTCTATGCCTGCTTTGGTCTTCCTCACAATAGTGATATGTTAATGGCCACACTAATGTGACAAAGACTTGGCCTGGGCCAAGATCATGATCAGGATCCCACATCACCAAATCAACACTAGTAATTCCCTTTACAGTTGTTAGTAATACCACTAGTTTGAAGTTGGATGCAACATATAAATTTGTTGCACAGGACACAGTCTAAGAATTGAGGTTTGGTTGTACAACTGTGCTGTTTTAATTTTTTAATTGTTATTTCCAGTGATGTTTAAAATATGTAGGCAACCAAATAACTAAGTAGAGATTGGCAACATGGTTTCAAATGAAATAGATTTTCTCAGACAGATGGAAATTAGTGCTAGACAGAAAATGAAGATGTGAAATTGAAATCTGACATTTCAATGAGAAGGGAACAACATCTGCTATTATTTGACAGCATTTCAGATAAAATGAAAATTTGTCTGTCTGCATAGTACAAGGTAGAAATTGGTCATTAATTTGGATCAGGAACATTATTTCCTTCCTTGCCCCTTAATGGGAAATTGTACAATGAGGTAGATAGGGGATTCTACATTCCTCTTAAGCATCTATGCCAGAGGCAGGACACATTAGTTGATAATCCACTGGGCTTCTTCTGGTACACTTGCCCCATGTAAGAGATAAATATTTCAATCTTAATTTATCGATATGATGTTTTTACAGCACAATCTACTTAAAGCTTGTCTAACCCAGGAATAATATCTATTGTTGACAATAGAAGGACAGGTATGGCTGAACCAAAGAACATTTTTAACTATAGCTAAGGGGAAAAAAATCATCAGTGTTTGTTTAAAGTCTTCCAACCCTGCTGAATTTTTAAAAAATGCTGTCCTTGTATAACCTGTACAATCAAACACAATGGATGAGGTCCTGCATTGGGAGATGTACGTTTATCATACAGTTTCATCTCCAAAGCTACATTTCCCAAAGCTATCTGCCAGACCCTTATAAGCAGTCCCTGCCAACACAACCATTTGCATCTTGTCGGGGGAAGTGGTGGGGAGAATGAGCAGGGATTCATCCAGCTATTTTCCTATAGCTGATGTGCTGTAACAGGCATATGTAGAAACCTCCAGAGATTATTCTAATGTCCATACAAATGCCCTAAAACATGCTCAACTACAGGAAAATACTGGATGTGTCCCCACTGAACCTCTCTGATAAGTTCAAAATGGTCAGGATGAAGAGCTACATTTCTAACAAGGTAGGTTTCAGAGATGTTGTCCACTGTATAGTTGGAATAGCATCCCGACCTCTTCAATAACCAAAAAAAGGGAGTCATCATGATAGAATTAATTCATGAATTTTGAGTAAGATGGCAGTCAATAGACTTAAGATAAAATAAAAACAAGCTTTTGGGGTTTTCCCCCTGACATTAAGTCCAGTTATGTCCGACTCTGAAGGGTGGTGCTCATCTCAATTTCTAAGCTGAAGAGTCGGTGTTGTCTGTAGACACCTCCAAGGTCATGTGGCCGGCATGACTGCATGGACCACCATTACCTTCCCGCTGGAGTGGTACCTATTGATCTATTCACATTTGCATATTTTCAAATTGCTAGGTTGCCAGAAGCTGGGGCTAATAGCGGGTGCTCACGATTTGGACCTGCGACCTTTTGGTCCCCTAATTCAGCACACTGTGTCACTGGGGGCTCAAAAAAACAAAACAAGCTACATGTAAATTAATAACACCAGTAAACAGAACTAAGTAAATGTAATCAAGTAATGAAATTTAGATCACAATATTAATGAAATAATTTCAGTTTTCATGCAAATGCAAATCTATTAATGCACGCATATTCCCTGATCATTATATGATTCTACTGAGCACCTCTTCATGCTCAAATGTAGTACAGAAGATAGATGATAGATAGATTATAGATAGATATATAGGCAATGATATAGATAAATATATGGCATTGCTACATCTCATCTGTTGATTCTCTTCGGCAGTGCACTGTTGTGAGGGAATAATCTTCAGGAAAGACAAGGTGATATCACCCACAATTAACCAGCATAATAAAATAAAACAAAACATCCCCTGGATGATATAGATTCCCTTTAGATGTGTAAACACCCTCAATGCTAACACAAATGAAATTATTAAATTCAAATTTAATAATGGGTCTTCTTGGGTTATTGACCATTGGAATTTCTGTACCTTGTAATACTTTACTTACTTAGGCGATCCCTCGTAGGCCGAGGATGATGGTCCTCTGTTTCTGTTGTCTTGGGGATGGATCCGGAGATGGCTGAAGAGACCTATTCTTGATCTGCATGTTCTCCCACAGTGAGGAGGTTCCAGGTGAAAGGCGGTCCCGGTCAAGGTTGGCTTGATGGGCCTTCCTCTCGGCACGTTTCTCCCTTAAGCCCTCCATTTGTGCCTCTTCAAACTCCGCAGCACTGCTGGTCACAGCTGACCTCCAATTAGCGCGCTCAAGGGCCAGGGATTCCCAGTTCTCAGTGTGTATGCCACAGTTTTAAAGGTTGGCTTTAAGCCCATCTTTAAATCTCTTTTCCTGCCCACCAACATTACGTTTCCCGTTCTTGAGTTGGGAGTAGAGTAGTTGCTTTGGGAGATGGTGATCAGGCATTCAGACAGCATGGCCAGTCCAGGGGAGTTGATGGCATAGGAGTATCGCTTCAATGCTGGTGGTCTTTGCTTCTTCCAGCATGCTGGCATTTGTCTGCCTGTCTTCCCAAGAGATTTTCAGGATTTTTCTGAGGCAGCGCTGATGGAAACGCTCCAGGAGTTGAGTGTGATGTCTGTAGACCGTCCACGTTTCGCAGGCGTAGAGCAGGGTTGGGAGGACATGGCTTTATAAACAAGCACCTTGGTATCTCTACGGATATCCCGATCATCAAACACTCTCTGCTTCATTCGGAAGAATGCTGTACTCGCAGAGCTCAGGCGGTGTTGTATTTCAGTGTCAATGTTGACTTTTGTGGATAGGTGGCTGCCAAGGTAGCGGAAATGGTCAATGTTTTCTAGTGTTACACCATTAACATGGTCAATGTTAATGGTCAAGGTTTTCTAGTGTTACACCAGTTCTATTGTGTTTTAGCGTATTGTTATTGCTTGTTGTTTATACTGTTTTAATTGTTTTTAATTTGCTTTTTGTTTTGTATTGTTATATTGTGTGTTGAGGCCTTGGCCTTTGTAAGCCGCATCGAGTCCTTCGGGAGATGCTAGCGGGGTACAAATAAAGTTTAATAATAATAATAATAATAATAATAATAATAATAATAATAATAATAAATCTGTATTCCTGGCATTGCGGAGGGGTTTGCTGGTGCCTGTTGGAAGAGCACTTTGGTTTTCTCGATGTTCAGTGAGAGGCTGAGCTTCTCGTATGCTTCTGCGAAGGTGTTTAGAGTGGCTTGTAGGTCTTCTGAATGCGCACAGACTACGTTGTCATCAGCATATTGGAGTTCTATAACAGATGTTGTGGTGACCTTGGTTTTGGCTTTCAGTCTGCTGAGGTTAAATAGCTTGCCATCTGTCCGATAGATGATTTCCACTCCAGTGGGAAGCTTCCCATCAACAAGGTGAAATATCATAGCAATGAAGATGGGAAATAAGATAGGGGCAATAACACATCCCTGCTTGACACCTGATTCCACCTTAAAAGGGTCACTTTGGGAGCCATTGCTGTCCAAGACAGTTGCCATCATGTCATCATGGAGGAGCCAAAGGATGTTCACAAATTTGTCAGGGCATCCGATTTTTTGGAGGATGGTCCAGAGAGCGCTGCGATTCACTGTGTTGAATGCCTTTGCAAGGACAATGAATGCCATGTAAAGAGGTTGGTTTTGTTCCCTGCATTTTTCTTGGAGCTATTGAGCAGTGAATATCATGTCCACTGTTCCTCTGGAGGGGTGGAAGCCATTCTGGGATTTTGGGAGAGTGTCTTCTGAAACAGGAAGGAGGCGGTTTGCAAGGATTCTTGCGAGGGTTTTCTCAGTGGAGGTGATAAGGGAGATAATGTGATAGTTCCCGCAGTCTGTTCTATCCCCTTTCTTGAAAAGGGTGATGATGTTGGCATCCTTGAAGTCTGCTAGGATTTTCTCGGTCACCCACACCTTTTGAATGAGCTGGTGGAGTTGTTGTATCAGCTCAAGTCCACCCTCTTTGAAAATTTGAAGGTCCGCTGACTTTGTTGTTGTTTTTTTTTGTTGGCTGATGGCATTGCTGACTTCTTCCAAACTAGGCAGTGCTGCAAGCTCATCCCTGGTTTGTTGTTGCGGGATTTGTGAGAGGGCCTCTTCGGCCACATTGGAGCTGCGATTCAGCAGGTTCTGGTAGTGCTCTTTCCAACATAGTGCAATTGATGTTTTGTCCTTCAGAAGTTTGGTTCCATCTGATGAGCGTAGAGGCTGTATGCCATGGTTTCTTGGTCTGTAAATGATATTTGTGGCTTTGAAAAATCCCTGAGTATCATCGGTATCTGCAAAGTGTTGGATTTCTTCAGCCTTCTTTGTCCACCAGATGATCTTGAGTTCTCTGGTCCTTCTTTGGACCTCAGCTTTTGCACTGGCATGGATCTTTTTCTTAGCAGCACAATTGGTGTCTCTCTGCCATGTTTGGAAGGCTTTCCTTTTGTTATCAATTAGCTGTTGGATCTCTTTCTCGTTATCGTCAAACCAGTCTTGATGTTTCTTAGTTCGGTATCCAATGGTTTCTTCGCAGGCTGTGATGATGGCGGTCTTCAGTTTGTTCCAATGTTCTTCAACATTTTTGGGATGTTCTGTGGGTAGATGATCCTTGAGTGTTGTTTGGAGAAGGGCTCACTTGGAGGGCTCCTGAAGGGCTTGGGTGTTCATTTTGTGCCTTATTTTTCTTCCTCAGAGTCTGCGTTTGGGGGCATCGTGGATCAGATTAACCTGTGGTTTGTCCAGCAGTCATCAGCACCTGTCATGGCTCTTGTGAGAAGTGCATCACGGCGGTCTCTGGCACATGTAATTACATAGTCCAAGAGGTGCCAATGCTTTGACCGAGGGTGCTTCCATGATGTCTTGAGCTTGTTTTTTCTGGTGGAAGAGTGTGTTGGCAATGACAAGGTTGTGCTCTCCGCATTTGGTGAGAAGCAAAATGCCATTCGAGTTGCTGTTTCCGACCCCCTCTTTTCCTATTTTCCTTGGCCACAGGCCAGAGTCCCGTCCAACTCTGGCATTAAAGTCCCCCAGGAGGATGATTTTGTCCTTTTTAGGTATCTCCGAAAGGACGGTATCTAGCTGACAATAAAAAAATTTAGTGTTGGTGCATAGGCACTTATGATGGTTGCCTGTTGGTTTTTGGCAAAGTTAATTCGGAGGGTTGAGAGTCGCTCGTTGATGCCAGTGTTTGCTTCGGTCAGGTGCTTCACCAGGTCATTTCTAATAGCAAAGCCAACTCCGTATATTCTTCGCTCTTCTTCAGGCAGTCCCTTCCAGAAGAAGGTGTAGCCTCCTTTTTCTTCCTTTAACTGTCCCTCTCCTGCTCTCTGGGTCTCCTGAAGGGCTGCTATGTTGATGTTAAAGCGTCCCAGCTCCCTTGCAATGATAGCAGTCATGCGTTCGGGGTGTTTGCTGTCGGTGTTATCCAACAGTGTCCGTACGTTCCTTGTTCCAACGTTCATTTCTCTTTTTTGGCCACAGAGTGGTGACCCCTCTGGACCCGGCAGTCCAGTCAGGGATAAGAGAGGCAGACTATGTTTAGGGCACCTTTTCTATCCCGTTCCCCATGTGGGGTGAGCGGAGCGGATCCTAAAAAGGGCTGCTGAGTTATGGATACAGCTGCCAGACTACTCAACTGCCTTGGACCTTGAGGTAGAACGACTGAGTCCATATCCACCGCCCATGTGCCAGTCTATGACTAGGGGCTTCCAGATTTCACAGTCCTGCCCCCGTCGCCACTCGCTGATCGCCATGGGACTTTTGTAGGTTTGTTTTTATTTTTCTTGGTAGACGCCTGTACATGATTTTTTTTTAATGTGTGGAGGTCAGTGCACGGCCGGTCAACACACAGTCTTCATAGAGTGAGGTCCCAGCAGTGGTTTCTTAGTCTGTTGCAGCCTTCTTCTGCTTTCACAACCATTGTAACATGTACCATGTTATCCTCCGCCTGCTCCCCGTTGAGGTCTTAGAGTCTTCGGATTGTGCTTGGTCTGGATCCTCCCCTGTGGCCCCTCCTGGGAGTGCATGACTCCAGTGGTTGTGCCCGCAGGTTCATTGGATTTTAACTGCCATAGCAACAGGTTGCAGAAACCTGAGGCTTATAGCTGGATGTTATTTTTCTCAGACTGAGAATTCCAAATGTTCCTTCACCATTCTACAATTCCCAGGATGCGATACACATTTTAATGGCTGTCAAATTAGGATTATACTACTGCAATTGTACAATTGTGCAAAGATTATAAAAGCCTTTTAAAAATGTTGTTGTATATGGTGTGTATTTTCTTCATAAGTATCCTCTTTTTCAAGTAGAGAATTTAAACTTGTAGCTCAGAGGGGCAGCCATTATAACTCACAACAATTCAAAAACTTGAAATATTGCTTGTGTGGAGTATATTGTTTCATATACTTTGTTCCTGATGAACACTTGACATGCATGCTATTCTTTGTTCATTGTTAGAATCATTTCAGAGATGATATAGCATATCTCTCTATATTAGCTACAATGATGAAAATGAGTGATGCTAATTTTATATTTCTTGGATCAGTTCCGAGTTCTTCAGATGGTAAAACATCTTACATCTATGTGAAATGGTATTTGGAGGTGTTTTTGGCACACCACCAGTGCAGCATAGGTATTTTCCTTGCCTACTTCTAGCTCTGCATACTTGTGTGCAATGAAACAGTAGGGTCTTGTTAGAATAGACTACTTATCAGCTGGCAGATTTGCTGTATGTATGTTTCCTGTGCTTTTCCCATGTGCTCAAACTCTTGCTTAATAAAGTGGGAGATGTGCCATGGAAGTAACAGAGTTCATTTCTCCAATAAATGTCATTCAAACTTTATTGACTTGTACAAGTCAAGTAATTTGCTTGAAGTATGTGATGGTCTTACATCACAGAGTCTCAGAACCTATCTGCTCATGATGGCCTATAAACAATACATAAATGTCAGGACAAATGCAGTCTGCACTTCTGTTTGCAGTAATTAACAGGTGTGAATTGCTGTTTGCTAGTACAACCCTCCTACTGTGCAGGCCTTTGTTAGCTTTCAGCAGCTTCCTGGCTTTATTATTATGGCTTCTCAAGGAGTGAATCTCACCCTACTGTTATTTATTAAAGAGAATTTACATATGTGCAATTCTTTGCTCTTGGTTAGAATCAGTTGTTGGGGTGGGCAAAGAAACTCTGTATACTAAACACAGTGTTGCACATGAAGATGTCTGTCTTTATATTAAAATCTAGGCCTGTCTGTTTGGATACTCAGGGTAGCTGACAGCTTATATTAGACATTCTCACTCTATAAATCATGTATCTGTGCATATTGTTCATATGATCAAACAGTGTAGTTCTTAGGGAAAACATTAGCCATATTGTTTGTTATTTCCCTTCCTCCTTTTTCCGCAAGCTCTTCTTCTCTCTTTTCAAATCCTTATTGAGCAATAGGGATGAATCAACCTAGTAAGTAAGAGGAACCATACTAAGGAGGATCCGGTGAAATTGCTAGAAAGACCCAAGTCAAAGAAGACAGAAAGGGTTGGAGACAGAATGCTGAAAAGAACAAGGCAAGGGAAAAGAACAAGCCAATACTGGTGGGGTAGCCAGTATTGTTGTTTGAAAAAATTTACCCTTCCCAAAAGATTAACTTGATACAAGGCTATTATGAATCATCGATACATTTTGTAATTATTCGATATAATCTGTAAAGTAAACTCACCTAAGGAGACAATGCTGGCAGGAAGAACCCAATGCTGTCAACAAAGGATCCCACCTCCCGAGGGGATCCAAAGAATGGGAACTGCCAGAAACAAACAAATTTCTGATGAAATCTATGCATTTTCTATTGAACTATTCATATTTGCATAACCATTTCAATGTGATCATGGATCATCCTTTTGTATAGACCAGACCCAGCCTATAATCCTATCTTGGACTAATTTACATATTGCCTTAAATCATTTCGCTAGTCCAGCCCCCTCTTCTTGGGCAGACTCTCCAAACGGCTCCAGCTTCAAATGGACAAATGACAGCTACTCCTATTTCCCACCACAAGAAAGACTCTGTCCATCTCTGATGACACTGGGATTTCCCAACCAAAGAAATCCATATCCAAACCTGACTGTTGGAAACTTTAAATGGCTGTCAGAGAGGATAAAATGTTGTGCCTTGTATTCCATAAAAATAATAATAATAATAATAATAATAATAATAATAATAATAATAATAATCCAGCATGTCTATCTTGTTTGCTGTGTCATACAATAAAATAATAATAATAATAATAATAATAATAATAATAATAATAATAATAATACTTTATTTTTATATCCCACCACCATCTCCCCGAAGGGACTTGGAGCAGCTAAAAGAAGAACAAAATATAAACAAGTTAAAAAATAAAAACAAGAGCGACATGAGAATCAGATAAAACAAATTCAAACATAATTGTGCAAATAAAATCATAAAAGCAGGATAAAAGAGAAGGTAATAAAACAACTTCACCACCGATTGATAAGATGGGGGGTCAAGTCAAAGGTGCATAGTTACTAGAATGTTTAATAAAGTGCCTGGACAAGTGTCACAAGGTTGTCTAGGATAGAGTTTGGGATAAGAAGGGGTGGGACAAGAGATAAAGTGCAAAATAGCAGTGTGTCTATCAGAGGGGTCTGTTGTGGTGTTGATTATTCAAAAGCACACTGGAAGAACCATGTTTTGAGCTGTTTAAAAAAGGCAGACAGGGTTGAGGCCAGCCTAATCTCCCTCGGGAGGGAGTTCCAAAGCCGAGGGAGTTCCAAAGCCACATAGAAGGTACTCTCCCTCGTTATAACAAGACCTGTGATAGTGTAGTGTAGGGAACAAGAGGAGAGCTGTGCAGGCTCATAGGGGGAAAGGTGGTCCCAAATGTAGGCGGGTCCTGAACCGTACAGGGCTTTGTAAGTGATTACCTGCACCTTGAATTGGGTTCGGAAAGTGAACGGCAGGGAGTGAATGGAGCTCCCTGTAAATTACTCCGGTTAGCAGTCTGGCTGCTGATAGTTGGACTAGTTGTAGTTTCTGGGCCGTTTTCAAGGGCAGCCCCACATAGAGAGCATTGCAAAAGTCCATTCTGGAGGTAAATAAGGCATGGACCACCATGGCCAAGTCAGTCTGGTTATGTCTGATTCTTTGTGAGCACTGACTCTGTATTAGACATCCTTCGAAGTCTGAAAATTAATATAATATATATAACTAGCTGTGCCCGGCCACGCGTTGCTGTGGCGAAGTATGGTGGTATGGGAAATAAAGTATTGAGGAATTTGTGGTAGTTAAGGTAAAGGGTAAAGGTTTTTCCCTGATATTAAGTTCAGTCGTGTCTGACTCTGGGGGTTGGTGCTCATGTCCATTTCTAAGCCGAAGAGGTGGTGTTGTCTGTAGACTCCTCCAAGGTCATGTGGCATGACTGCATGGAGCGCCGTTACCTTCCTGCCGGAGCAGTACCTATTCATCTACTCTCATTTGCATGTTTTTGAACTTTAGGGTTGGCAGAAGGTGGGGCTAATAGTCTGGCCTGGTTCTTCATTGAGGCCCCTTCCTGGGTGCACTTAAAGCAGCAGCGGTGGTGGTGGCAGGCGGCGGCGACCATTGGGTCACTCACCACAGAAAAAGGAAGTATTTTGTATTCTCGTGATCTCGCGAGAATACAAAATACTTCCTTGTTCCGCGGCGAGCAACCCAAGGGTCCCCGCCCGCTGCCGCCACCGCTGCCGCCGCTTAATTTCGGTTGGCTTACATCCTGAAAAAACCTAGGGCCGCTCCTGCTAATAGTGGGGGCTCTGTCCGCTCCCCCAATTCAAACCTGCAACCTTTCGGTCCAGAAGTTCAGCAGCTCAGCACTTTAACACGTTGCGCCATCAGGGGATATTATTTCGTAAAGGTTGTGAATATACAATATTTCTGATTGTTGTTTTTTTGTCTGTTGGAGGCAAGTATGGATGCTGCAATTGGGGAAAATGATTAGCATGTAATGGCCTTGCAGCTTTAAAGTCTGGCTGTTTCCTGCCTGTGTGAATTTTTTGTTGGGAGGTGTTAGCTGGCCCTGATTGTTTTCTGTTTAGAATTCCCTTGTTTTCAGAGTGGTGTTGTTTGCGATATTTTATGTACTTCTACTATCTGTGGCCGTCAGAAAATAGAGGATTTGCCAGACATTGGTGATGGGAATTCTTTGTTGGGAGGTGTTATCTGGCCCTGATTGTTTCCTGTGTGGAATTCCCCTGTTTTCAGAGTGTTGTTCTTTATTTAGTGTTCTGATTTTAGAGATTGTAATCCTGTGTTTTATTATACCACAGTAATTTTTATATATTCTGATTTTAGTGTTTTTGAATACTTGGAGTCAGATTGTATTCATTTTCACAGTTTACAGCAACACAATAATAATAATAATAATAATAATAATAATGATAGTAATAATAATGACTTTGATAATACACACTGCTTCACTCCCTTCTCAGCTTCCTTTCTGGAAAAATCCTTTCTTGGGAGGTGTTAGCTGGCCCTGATTGTTTCCTTTGTGCAATTCCCAATTTCCCTGCTTTCAGAGTGTTGCTCTTTATTTACTGTCCTGGTTTTAGAGATTATATTGTTCTGTATTATTCTACCACAGTAATTATTTCATATTACAGTAGAATCTCACTTATCCAACAATCGCTTACCGAATGTTCTGGATTATCCAACACAGTCTGCCTTTTAGTAGTCAATGTTTTTGTATTTATTTATTATTTATTTATTTACAGTATTTATATTTCACCCTTCTCACCCCGAAGGGGACTCAGGGTGGATTACAATGAACACATATATGGCAAACATTCAATGCCAACAGACAAACAACATATATAGACAGACACAGAGGCATTTAACTTTTTTTTCCAGCTTCAAGATTCCGGCCACAGGGGGAGCTGTTGCTTCACTGTCCAGTAGTGGCTGTACTTCCTCATTCCATTCCTCGTGTTTTGCTGGCAGTTTTTTATGATGTTGTAAATTAGTTAAATTAGCCTCCCACATAAAGCGTACCTAAATTTCCCTAATTGACAGATGCAACTGTCTTTCGGGGCTGCATAGGTCAACAGCAAGCCGGGCTATTTAATGGTTGGGGGCTTAACCCGACCCGGGCTTCGAACTCATGACCTCTCGGTCAGTAGTGATTTATTGCAGCTGGTTACTAGCCAGCTGCGCCACAGCCTGTAGTCAGTGTTTTAAATTCATTGTGATTTTTTGGTGGTAAATTTGTAAATACAGTAATTACTACATAGCATTACTGCATATGGAACTACTTTTTCTGTCAAATTGGTTGTATAACATGATGTTCTGGTGCTTAATTTGTATAATGATTACCTAATTTGATGTTTAATCGGCTTTTCCTGAATCCCTTCTTATTATCCAACATATTCACTTATCCAACGTTCTGCCAACCTGTTTATGTTGGATAAGTGAGACTGTACTGTATATTTACAATCTTATATTATCTGCTCAGAACTGGATTATATGAGGCCCCTTCTACACAGCTGGATAAAATGCACACTGAAGTGGATTATATGGCAGTGTGGAGTCAAGATAATCCAGTTCAAAGCAGATAATATAAGATTATAAATGGATTATATAGCTGTGTAGAAGGGCTTTGAGTCTACACTGCCATATAATCCAGTTAAAATCTGATAATCTGTATGTTATAGGCAGTGTGGAAGAGGCCTAAGTGAGGCCTAACTCTGCCTGTTCCCATGAGCTGAGTGGGTTGCTAGGAGACCAAGCTTAGCCTTGTAACTGGCAGCAATTGGATAAAAACAATTATTCCTCTCCCTCTAATTAGGACTTTTTTTTTTGTTGTATCAACCTAGAGGCGTGGATGAGGGGTTGTGCTGTCAATTTTTGAGGTTGTGGGGTGTTTAGTTTTGTTGTTTTGTCTGCTGCCGTGATTCCATCACTCTTTTATATAGAGTCTCACTTATCCAACACTCGCTTATCCAATGTTCTGGATTATCCAACGCATTTTTGTAGTCAATGTTTTGAATACATCATGATATTTTGGTGCTAAATTCATAAATACAGTAATTACTACATAGCATTACTGTGTATTGAACTACTTTTCTGTCAAATTTGTTGTATAACATGATGTTTTGGTGCTTAATTTGTAAAATCATAACCTAATTTAATGTTTAATAGCCTTTTCCTTAATCTCTCCTTATTATCCAACATATTCGCTTATCCAACATTCTGCCGGCCTGTTTACATTGGATAAGCGAGACTCTACTGTATCTATATACACTTCACTGACTCCAGTTCCCTGATTTCACCAAGCCGAGCCTCCTGTTTCCTGGCAGCCAAGCCGAGAAGCGCCTCCCGATTTAACCAGAGTAAATTCACTTCCTTGCCTTGTTCCTGAATCCAGATTGGTTTTAACTCCGTCTCGTTCCTGCCTTGATGACAAAGGTTGACAAAGGTTGTTATTTTCATTATCTGGTTGTCTGACAATTAGTTTCCTTCCTACTTTGGTGGACACTAGAAATAATATCATTTGAAAGCTGACTGGCACAATCTGGGGATCACAACCAAACACAGTTCAGTTTCACCCTGAAATTCTCATAAATCACTGAAAATCCCAAAAGTGAAGCAAAATGTACATGGCTATATCATATTTAAAGATCAAAATTCATGTATTTCTTATAGCAGTCAAAACAATGCTTAGTTTGCTTTATAATAAGTAATCACTTCAGTACGTCACACATCTATTTTTTATTCCCTAAAAATTCAGTCAGATTACAAGGATAACTCTTCACATCCTTATGGCGTGTGTATATATGTGACTGAAAAAAATGGTCAAATCCTAAATATGTTCATTTTAGATCCAACAGAAAGCTACAATAAGATTGTGCAGGATATAAAGCTCATTTTTCATCTCAGAGTTTATAAAGTTACTCTAAAAAGAATAAACATAATGCCATGTTGAAGCTATTCATAACTAAGCAGTGACAGAACAAAGCTTTGGAATTCAAAGCATGACCCTGTAGCTTCTCAGATATAGATGTCTGAGGCATGTCGATATGTATATTAATCTTAAGAGTAACTTCCCAAGCTATGCAAAATACAAGTTACCATATGGCACAGACTTTCATAATAAATCGTAAACTTGAACATTGTACAGCAAAACAAATTCCTGGCTAAAATTTCCTATACCCTACTAAAAATGAAGACATGATGAGAACACCAAAATTCCAAAGGTATATAATAAGTTACTAGAGTGGTCCACCGAAACGGAGATAGCAAAAGAGTGCATGATGAAATGGGCATCGAACATTGGTAGAACTATAAGTCTAAATGAATGGGAAACAATATGAAATAAAAAGGTAAAATATACATATGCAACAGAATTAAAAGAGAACTGGTACAAGATGTTTTACCGTTGGTACATGACTCCACAGAAATTAGGAGTTATGTCCAAATATTTCAATAACAAATGTTGGAAATGTGATTTACAAGAGGGCACCTTTTACCACATGTGGTGGACCTGTAAAAAAAAAAGCCATGGATTTCTGGAGAATGATACATGAGGAATGCCAAAAGATCCTCAAGATAAAGTTTCAAATGAAGCCAGAATATTTTAATTAGGAATTACTGATACAGAATTTGACTTGGACAATAATAAAGATATTCTATTGACATATTTGACAACCTCAGCGAGGATAATTTATTTATTTATTTATTTACTACATTTATATGCCTCTCTTCTTACCATGAAGGGGACTCAGAGCGGCTTACAAATCAAATGTACATACAATATATTATTAGCATAGCACAATATAAGCATTAAATTACTATATTGTACTATATAATTTTATGGTAATATTATTAGTAATATCACATTTAATATATAAAATATAATTAATATTATATTGTATTATTAATTAGTATAATATTGTATTACATTATAATATTATTATCAATATTATAAGTACATACAATATATTGTATATTTATATATTATTGTATATTATATATATGTATATAAAATTAGCATAGCATGTTGCTATGGCACAGGAGACAAGATGGAACTATCTTCCTGGCTCTCCCCGTTGCTCTGGTCTTGGAACATCCATTGGTGATGGGGGAGGGGCCTCCACCTGATGGCAAAGGGAGACAAGATGGAACTTATGCCAGATACTGGAAAACAAGAAGTTCCTTCAAAAGAACAATGTCTGGATAAAAATGTTAGAAATAATGGACATGGATAGATTAACCTTTTTAATGAAAAAACATTCAGGAAGACCTAACCCTCCTAACCCTCCCCCCCCAAATACTTATCCTACATCTTAATTCTCCCTGATTATCCCGAGTTACCCTCCTTTTTTCCTAAATTATTTTTATGTAAATTGTAATTGACCTAATAAATATGATATAAAAAGAACACCAAAATTATCTAACTAATTAAACATTTTCTAGCAAAATTATAGGAGCCATACAAATGTATGCCACATCTCCTAATTGGACCAACTACTACAAGCCAGCTTGAAAAAATGTATCAAGTATAAATTGTAAAAAGGAAAAATCCCATGCCCTTATTTGTCAAAACAAGTCCATTTAACTTAGAAGTTTTAAAAAACCCAATCTTCTTTTATTTAGCATAGAGGATAAAAAAGATATTGTCCAATGAATATCAAAATGCTTTTAATGAGAGAGCTGCACACAAACACAATCATTTTGCATCTATGTGTTTCCCTTCTGCCACATTAAAAAGGTTTACATTCAGCAATGCTCTTGGTTTGATTGCTATCTATAATCTGTGCAGAAAATGCTTTCCTGCACAAAACAGGCATTTGTTGATTTTGTGCTGAAGAAGTCCTAAAGCAAAGATTCTTGTCAGACCAAATTTCTTCTTGTTAGGGTTTACCAAAACTTGAAAAATGCGTTTTTCAACCTTTCCTCAAATATTTTCCAATATTCTTTCTGTCTATAATCTGAAGTACCTTTTCTAGGTCTTGGCTTCAGATGTTGATGATATTGATCAGTTTAAATATATTGAGAAGGAGGCAGCTATAATGTCAAAATGCATGGAAATCAAACCCCATGAGCACAGTTGAGGGGGCTGAATGTGCTTAGTGTAGAGAAGAGAAGCTTAAGACCACAATATGATAGCCATTTTCAAATATCTGGTATATAAGGCATCTGTTATGATAGCCAAATATGGTATGCATCAAAGCTGGAGTGGGCTTGTTTTCTACTGCTCCAAATGGTATGATTCAAATTACATGAAATAATACTCCAAACATCTCATGAGAAAGAGTGTATGAAATGAACAAATTTATGAACTTACTGTTAGAGCTCTTTAACAGCTCTTTAACAATAGATTGGATACCATGGAAAGTAGTGCGTCTTTTGCTGGAAAATTTTTAAACAGGGCCAATACTTGATATACTTCCCATATTGGCAGTGGCCATTCTAAAGCTTTCCTTCAGTGTTCCTGGCAGAGAAGAAAGTATCCATGAATGTCCCCAACTAAGAAGATCATTAATTCAGTAGAAATACAATAAAAAAATACAAGCATAAGTATATTAATCATTGTTTTATATTTGGAATTTTACTACAAATATCCAATGAGCTACAATCTAATGCATCCATCACATTCATCTGGGTATTAGCCTTTGGTCCACTTATAATAAATTTGTTAAGTCTTAGAAGTTTCACTAGTTTTAGCAGCAGTATGCCAACAGGGCAATCCCCCCTTTGAAATTACTCCATCAGTTGTTATTTGCAAAGCAGTGAAGCAAAATAAAGAGTAGAAATCCACATAATTGCAGAAGAAAGAGTACTCAGCAACCTTAAGTCTACTACTCTCTCTAGGTTTCCATTTCTAGAAAGATATTTATGGCATACCACTTTTTTTCTCCATCTAAAGCAGTAGCAATTATCAGTGGACATTGTGCAGTTTAGTTATAAATTAGCCTGAAGAGAGTAACCCAGACAAAGCACTTAAAGCTCCTTAGCAAGACAGAGTTAAAATGTTGATCTAAATGAGGCCACAGATATTCAATTAGAGTGCTTAAATCCTCTTAAAGGAGAAAATCTTGTTGCCTACAAAGAGGCTTTATGCTTTGTTTGGGCATATTTGAGTATAATTGTGTTACTGGTTAATTTATATATTTATTAGTATAAAATGTACTCAAGGGCCAACATATTTTTTCTCCTTACTAAAGTTTACCTATGCTTTTATTTGCCTCCAGGTTACTGTCAGTGGAGTTTGTGACAATGTTCATTCTTGTCTTTCGTGCCAATGATTTCATCCCCTTCCGCCCCACCCAATAGTTGGAATGCTGCAGAAATGCATTTGGTTAACAACTTTACTCAACCATGCACAAAGTGCACAAAAAAGATCAATATGATATTCATTAACTCAACCACTTGAAGCATTGAGAAATGCATTTATATTTATTTCCCCCCTTTTTTCCTTTTTTCTACTGCCATTACCACATTCTCCATTCTGTTTGTTTCATTTCTGAAGAGATATATTACAGACATCAGATGGTTACTAATGAATGGCATTTCCTACTGATGTTCCTAAATATGGTTATTGGCAATTCCAAGTCAATGTGTTTTGTAGGATTGTGGGGATAGCTAGAGTACCAAACTATCAAGATGCACCATGTAGAAAATGCCCCTTTCAGGAGATCCCCTCCATGTAATTGATCTCACCTGGAAACAATCTGCTCAAGACCAGACGTGAGCAACTTTATGCCATCTGGGAGCTGTTTTTTGCCCTTTCTTCTTTGTTCTCAAGCAATATGTATGTGTGTGTGAGAGAGAGAGGGGGGGAGGTAATTTTTCAAAACCAGAAGTCACTAGAACATTTGGTTTGCAGGGAGGGAAAAAAATTCTGCTGCATACTAGAACTCTGCCCTACTACTCTGTTCCAATTTAGGAATGCCATTTTCCCCTAAGTTTCTTGTGGAAAGAAAAAAACGAACACAGAAATACAGCTTTCTGTGGAAAAGCAAAAACTGTTGCTTTCAATGCAAATTTTGAACCTTGTTTAATGCTTGAAAGATGCTGAGCTGAACCAATTTTGTGAAAAAAATATCCCTACTTAAAGCCTTTGTTTTTAAAGTTTCTTTATGGAATAACAAATGGTTTTTTATGGTATAAAACAATATGTAGGGCGTAATACAAACAATCAAGCTACATCATAAAGCTACAATTACAAAAAAGAAAAAAACTGAGTTTTGTACAAAGTGAACTGCACACATTCATGTGTCAAGAGTCAGACGCCAATTAAGAAACAAAACAGAGTTTATTCAAGAGATAGGCCATAAAGTAAACGTAAACACAGAAGATGGCTTTAAACACTTAGCTATCAGTGTATAAAAGCAGTCCAAACAAAAATATATCAAAAAGTATGTTTTAACAAGCCAACCGGATTATCCACCCAGATAAAACTAAAAAGGTGCTTCACTTCAGCTCAAAACAGATTAAGTTGGCTTAGAAAAGTAGTCAAAACAAACAAAGACTTGGAACCTTCCAAAAAACTCCCAAGAGCTTCAACTAGTAGTTTAAACACGGAGCTCCAAACAGAAAACAAAGCCAGGGAAAAACAGACTTGGAGCCGATGCAAAAAGAACTGTGGTTCCAAACCCTTTCTGTTGCAGGCAACTGGCTCTGGGGATTTAAAGGGACAGTTCACAAAGATGTCACCAAACAGGTCCGGAGACAAATTGACAGGAACAGCAGCAACCTGCTTCAAGGATGCAGATAATGCCAGAAGCTCCTAGGATATGGCGAAGAGGCGTCGTCAGGTTGATCCAGGGTCAGGACAGGAGACAGCAGCAGGGTCAAGAAGGCAGGCCAGAAGTCAAGAGCCGTGGGTAGACATCAATCAAAGGGCGAAGGCAGAAACAGGGTCGAATTCCAGTCCAGGGTCCAAAGGTTGCAGTCATCAAAACCAGGTCCACAAAATAGCACAAAGAGCCAAGGCAACGAAGGCAACAGCAGCTAGAATAGTAATCACAGTGCAATCCAGGGAAACCCACACAGTTCCAGCCCTCCGTTGCAGAGCAACCCAGATAACTTACATCAGAAGCAAAGTCCCAGTCCAGTCTTCTTGAACGAACAGAAATCCCAATGGTGCTTCAGCAACACCTTGCCACACGCAAAGTGAAGTGACCAAACATTCCCCATTTATTCCCATTCCTCTTGAGTGTCCAAACACCCACACCCAAACAGCAGGTGACCCGAATCCTACTCAGAGTCAGAACTCCACACAGCTAGGGCTCGTGGATCAGGCGTGCCTAATTGCTCGTTAGAGTTCCAATCATCCTGCCCACACCCAACCCCATGCACACTTGAAGATCCATCCTCCCTTCTCCAAGAAGCCCAAGTGGGATCTGCTCCTGAAGATACCCAAGGTTCAACAGTATCCATAGGCCCCAATTCCCCAGACATCTCCGGTGGCCGTGCCGATTCAGTGCCCACTTCCTCAGCCACCACCTGTTCACCAGCATCCATTTCTTCCACAAACTCCCCATCTGAATCTTCCTCAGAAGATTCCCCATAGAGATCCCTAATCCTTTTTCTGCGCAAATCCTCCAACGAGCCCTCCTCGCGAGGGTTTTTCCTTCCTCTCCTGATCCCACCACCATCATCCATAGTCCCCGAAGGCGCAGTCACAACATCATGCCAGTCTAGCATTCTTATTATAGTTTCTTACCACACATAAACCATATCTTCATCCTTGTATATTTTTTAATATTCTCTCAAATACCTATACCAATTGAATTTGTCAATAGCGGAGCATTTGTCATTGCAAGGACCAGGACTTTCTACGCCTATCTTTAGAATGCCCTTCTTACCAGGAATATTTAGCTGGTTCCATCTTTCTATATCATACCAATTTTTTAATCAACCAAGCAGTTTAAGATTAATATGTTTTTTTTTTATTTTCAATTTACATAGTCATAAAAACAGTGAAACAAATCTATATCAGTAGAGTCTTGCTTATCCAACGTTCTAGATTATCCAACACAGTCTGCCTCCTTCCCGGATCCACAGGTGTTTCTCTAGGCAACAAGGACCGAACTTTTTATGGATTTAACTTCCAAGAATGTTGTTACTATAAGTTCATTTGATGCAATCTTTATTTGTACTCACATTTTTTTGTAGTCAATGTTTTCAATGTCAGTGTTTTCAATACACTGTGATGTTTTGGTGCTAAATTCATAAATACAGTAATTACTACATAACGTTACCATGTATTGAACTGCTTTTTCTATTTGTTGTAAAACATGATGTTTTGGTGCTTAATTGGTAAAATCATAACATAATTGACATTTAATCCTTAATCCTTCCTTATTATCCAACATTTTTGCTTATTCAACATTCTGCCGGCCCGTTTATGTTGGATAAGAGAAACTCTACTGTACATGTATGTATGTATGAACCAATAAAAATTTTTCTAACTTCAATACAATATTCATATTTGGTTATGCTCTCCCCGCATCCCACCCCTCCAAATTTAGTGACTCCCTGTCCCTTGGGTTGGAGACATTCATATATAATTCTGTTTTTCCTTCCTATTACATTGTTTTTCTATTCTTCCTTATGGCCTAATATTTATTATTTATAAATTCCCTAGACAGATTCTGACAGGTTAAATTATAATGTCTTCTATAAAAACTTTTCCTTTCTTTTTTTACATAGTTTAGAATTTTTTCCCACTTCTTGATAAAGTTTTTTGTGTTCTATTTTTCTTAACTATTTAGTGATCATTTTGTTTGTATCTATAACCACTTTATCCAACAAATTAACCTTGATGTGTCTTACTTTATTTCCAAATATTTTTTAAATGTCTGTCTGGATGCAAGGTCCTTTTTTTAAAAAATAAATAAAAGCATGCAACAAAAATCAGTTAAATAAAACAGAGTAAGGAATGGACGAAGCAAGGGAGCAGTTGAAAATCGGAACGTTCACCATAAGTTGTAAAATCTTCAAATGCTCATTAGGGTGGACCATGTAGTACAGTGGTACTCAACATGTGGGTCCCAAGGTGTGTTGGCCTACAACTCCCAGAAATCCCAGCCGGTTTACCAGCTGTTAGGATTTCTGGGAGTTGAAGGTCAAAACATCTGGGGACCCACAGGTTGAGATCCATTTTCATTGACTGTAATATATATATATATATATATATATATATATATATATATATCCACTTTTTCTTGTACTATCTTTTAGGTCCACCAAACATGAAAAAGTACATTTCTGTATCCTACACTTCCAGCAATCCCCTCAACAAGTTTTATCTATTTTGACCAACAATTCTGTGGATATGTAGCTTCTGTAAAACATTTTATACATATTTTCTCTAACTGATCCAGCTACTGAAAATCTAAATACTTTTATCCATAGATGTTCCTAGTTCTCCAAATTAATGTTTCTCCCTAAATCTTTGGCCCACAAAATAAGGGCTGTTTTAATTCAATAGTCTTCTAAGTTATATTCTTAGATATATTTAAGCCTGGAGATTAATCATTTATTTCCCTTCTCAAAAATGTTCTCCAATGCCGATTTTCTAATTGAAAACCCTACCCCAACATCTTTCATGAACCTATAACGTAATTGATAGTAGCGAAACCAATCATTTATCCTTATCTCCTCTCTCCCTTTCATTTTCCATTTATCTTTTTCTTTAACTAAGTTCCCCTTGTAAATTCCTGTTTCTACATAGAATGCTGGTCTCACTACTGTTTCAAGTGGACACAACCATAAAAGCGATTTGGTTACGCAACCTTCTTATACCTATTCCACATTGCTAGAAGATTAGCTATTATTATGTGTCTATTAAATTCATTATTCTCCTTATCTTTCCCATACCACAAAAATGAGTGTCACCCAAATCTTGTTATAATCCTCTAGACTAGACTGAGTAAATCATGGTTCTCTAATTTAATTCACTCCATAAGCCAACTAAAACTTGCTGCTTCATAATGTATTGTTTGTTTGTAGGACCGAGTAAACAACAAATCCCCTGGGACAAATCACACCAAATTTGGCCACAAAACTAATCACTATCCAAGGAGTGACCATCAAACTTACCCCATCCCTCTCCAGCTTACCCCATTCCTCTCCAGCACACAGGAAAAAAAGGAAAAAAAAACACAACAAAGATATACTGCTAGGGGAAAAATGGTGGCCATATCGTGCCTATGCAGAGACGGTGATGGCACGGGGAGGGGTTCGATTTCCTCTCACCTACTGACTCTTCCTCTTTCTCCATGCCTGTGGGCATATGCAACAGGGCCTGGTTGATGGAGGCATACTCGGCCAGGTCAGGCAAGTCCTCGAGCACCTGGGCCAGAATGAGAGTGTGGAGGAGGAAGAGGCAGAGGAGAAAAGTGTGAAGGGACGCTTTTTGCCTTTCCTGCTTTTTAGAACTTATTTTGTTTTAGTTCAGTCAGGTGTTTTTCTGTCAAAGTGTGCCCCCCTCCCCTTCGCATCACATGGCTCTTTTGCAGCTCTTCCGTCTTCCCTCCCTCCCTCCGGCTGGAGACGTGCAAAAAGGCAAGAGCTGTCAGGTGAGCGGGTGGAGGGAGGGAAGACAGAAGAGTCGAGAGGGAAGAATAAGTGGCAGCTTTCCTTGAGTTTCACCTCTGTTGCTTCCCAGGCGTGCTCTGACAGGCAGCGCCTCGGACCCATCCTCCTGTTGGCTGGGGGCTTTTCCCTGCTGAAGGAAGGCTGTGGCACTTGGCAGCAGTGCTGCTGTTTCCCGATGGGGAATAGGGGCAGATGGCTCACCGCCTGGCAGCGCTTTTGACATAAGTAAGCTGAGCAGCATAAAAGCACGAGCAGCAAGGCATGGGGCCCAGAGGCTGGCTGGAGGTGCCATACAGTGGCTGCCAAAGCAGGAGGTGGACAAAGAGCCCCTGCTGCTCATCCAGGAGCCAGTAAGCCTGCACCCATCTCTGGGAATTGTAGTTCGCCGCTGTGTCCAAGGATGGGGGAAGCAAGCAAAGCAAGACACATCCTGATCCTGCCATACTATTACTACTGAGATTATGATTACTCTTCATATATAGCAAGCATGGGCAAACTTGGGCCCTCCATACGTTTTGGAATTCAACTCCCGCAATCCCAAACCGGCTATTTGGAATTGTGGGAGTTGAAGTCCGAAACACCTGGAGGTTCCAACAAGATGGCTCAAGCCCCGACCATCTCACAAGCTACAAGGACATTACATGCTCTTCAAGGTGACTACTTGAAGCATTCTGAAAACAGGGAAATTCCAGACAGGAAACACTCAGAGCCAGCTAACACCTCCCAACACAGAATTTCCCCAGGCAGGAAGCAGCCAGGCTTTGAAGCTACAAGGCCATTACATGTTAATCAAGGTGACTCATTGCAGCATTCATTCTTGCCTCCAACAGACAAGAGTTCTTTCTCCCACACTGGACAAACTGGACAAAGGCTATTAACTGCTATTCCACCAGGCCAACAAAAGATTCCCATAAGCCACAGCAATGCGTGGCCGGGCACAGCTAGTAATATCTAAGATCTGGGAGTTCTAAGACCCCTCTATCTTTCACACCTATAAGATTCCTACAAGCAATTTTAGCTTTTTTGCCCTTCCAAATGAATTTAACCAGATCTTTCCTCCGCTGTTCAAAAACCTTATTTTTCTATTGAGCACCTCTAGATTTTTCATTTGCTGACTTTGATTTCTCCTCAAATTTTAGTTTTCTCAATTTGAGTTCAGCTCAGCATTTTCAAGCTTCTAATAAAAACCATGAGTGGATTCACTGCCTACTAACATGGACATTTTCAACAACTGTCAGAAGGTTAGGTGGGAGAGAATCAATAACTCTTATCTTCTGGGTTCCCACAGAAGTTGAGGGAGTAAGAGGCCATCTTTGCTCCCTTGCTTCAGGCTAAAGGCATTTAACCCAGCAGCTGAACTCAAGTGAAAGTTGGGTTCCCACAGAAGTTGAGGAAGCAAGAAGCCACTGTTGCTCCCTTGCTTCAGACTAAAGGGATAGAACCCAGTGGTTGAACTCAAGTGGCATCTCTTCACTAACATATACCTTTACAATGCATACAGAAATCAAAACAATACAAAACAAACACACCTAGGGGGAGGTGGTTAGCGGTCTGTGTATGCACATCAACTAACACTATAAGAATTCTACTCAATATCCTCACTCACAAAATGGAACAAAAACAAAACATTCCCATCAAAAGCACAAGCTGTGGCATGTTCAGCTTCTTCACACAACAACTAGTCAACCAAGTAGCAAGAGCACAATAAACCAAAATAAATAACTCAAGGGAAGGTCCCAGGGGCTTACATGTCTGTACACTAATGCATAGAGCATGAGAAATAAACAAGACGAGCTCCCACTTTTAGCACAAAACCACACTTACAATGTCATAGGCATCACTGAAACCTGGTATGATTACTCCTATAAATCATAAACTCTCCTCTTCTATCATTTTGAAGGCACGACACATTATAATTAAATTTTCTTTCAATTAGATTAACCCAATTTTAAACTTTTCAAATACTTGACCTTTTCCAGGTCATAGAATCATAGAATCATAGAATAGTAGAGTTGGAAGAGACCTCATGGGCCATCCAGTCCAACCCCCTGCCAAGAAGCAGGAAATCGCATTCAAAGCACCCCCAACAGATGGCCATCCAGCCTCTGCTTAAAAGCCTCCAAAGAAGGAGCCTCCACCACAGTCCGGAGAGTAGGTTCCACTGCCGAACAGCTCTCAAAGTGAGGAAGTTCTTCCTGATGTTCAGGAGAAATCTCCTTTCCTGTAGTTTGAAGCCATTGTTCTGCGTCCTAGTCTCGATTGCTGTGCACAGAATTGGACACAGTATTCCAGGTGTGGTCTGACCAAAGCAGAATAGAGGGGTAGCATGACTTCCCTGGATCTAGACACTATACTCCTATTGATGCAAGCCAAAATCCCATTGGCTTTTTTTGCTGCCGCATCACATTGTAGGCTCATATTTAACTTGTTGTCCATGAGGACTCCAAGATCTTTTTCACACGCACTGCTGTCGAGCCAGGTGTCCCCCATTCTGTATCTTTGCATTCCATTTTTTCTGCTGAAGTAAAGTATCTTGCATTTGTTCCTGTTGAACTTAATTTTGTTAGTTTCGGCCCATCTCTCTAGTCTGTTAAGATCGTTTTGAATTCTGCTCCTGTCTTCTGGAGTGTTAGCTATCCCTCCCAGTTTGGTGTCATCTGCAAACTTGATAATCGTGCCTTCTAACCCTTCATCTAAGTCGTTAATAAAGATGTTGAACAGAACCGGGCCCAGGACGGAACCTTGTGGCACTCCACTCGTCACTTCTTTCCAGGATGAAGAAAACCCTTTGGGTTCGTTTGCTTAACCAATTACAGATCCACCTAACTGTAGTTTTGTCTAGCCCACATTTTACTAGTTTGTTTGCCAGAAGGTTGTGAGGGACTTAGTCGAAGGCCTTACTGAAATCCAGGTATGCTATATCCACGGTGTTCCCTGTAACTCTATCGAAAAAAGAGATCAAATTAGTCTGGCATGACTTGTTTTTGGTAAATCCGTGTTGACTATTAGCAATGACCACATTTGTTTCTAAATGTTCACAGACCACTTCCTTAATGATCTTTTCCAGAATCTTGCCTGGTATCGATGTGAGGCTGACTGGACGGTAATTGTTTGGCTCATTCTTTTTTCCCTTCTTGAAGATAGGGACCACATACGCCCTCCTCCAATCTGCTGGGACTTCTCCCATTCTCCAAGAACTCTTGAAGATGATTTCCAGTGGTTCTGAAATAACTTCAACTAGTTCCTTCAGTACTCTTGGATATAGTTGATCTGGCCCTGGGGACTTGAATTCGTTTAGCGAGGCCAGGTGTTCCTGGATAACTTGTTTCCCTATTTCGGGTTGGATTTCCCCTAATCCTTTGTCCATTCCATGTTGCTGAGGTTGAAGATGGCTTTCTTTTTGTGAGAAGACCGAGGCAAAGAAGGCATTAAGTAGTTTTGCCTTTTCCCTGTCCCCCACCACCCCATCTTCTCCTTGCAGAAGCCCTATCGCCTCCTTGTTCTTCCTTTTTCTAACAACGTAAGCAAAAAAGCCTTTTTTGTTGTTTTTAATGTCCTTGGCAAGCCTGAGCTCATTTTGCGCTTTAGCCTTGCGAACCTTTTCCCTTCAGGAGTTGGCTATAAGTTTGAATTCTTCTTTGGTGATTTCTCCCCTTTTCCACTTCTTGTGCCTGTCTCTTTTGAGTCTTAGCCCATTTAGAAGTTCTTTGGACATCCATTCTGGCTTCTTCGCACTTGTCTTATTTTTTCTTTCTTTGTTGGCAATGTTTGCATTTGCGCCTTGAGTATTTCACTTTTTAAAAACTCCCATCCATCCTTAACTCCCTTATCTTTTAATATTGGCGTCCATGTAATGCCGCTCAATATTTCCTTCATTTTTTGGAAGTCAGCTCTCTTAAAGTCCAGAATGCGTGTTTGACTTGTCTTAGTTTCCTTTGTATGACAATTCCTTTGTATGACAAACTGCAGGAGCACATGGTCACTTGCCCCTAAGGATCCAACCACTTCAACTGTATTGATCAAGTCTTCCACATTTGTTAAGATTAGATCAAGAGTAGCCGATCCCCTTGTTGCCTCTTCTACCTTCTGGACCATAAAATTGTCTGCAAGGCAAGTGAGGAATTTGTTGGACTTTGTACTCTTGGCCGAGTTTGTTTTCTAGCAGATATCGGGATAGTTGAAATTGCCCATGACTACTATATCTCTTCTTTGTGCCTGTTTGGTCAGCTGTTGACAGAAGGCTTCATCAAGTCCTTCATTCTGACTCAGAGGTCTGTAGTATACACCCACGATGAGATCTTTTTTAGTCCCGGTTCCCTTGATTCTTATCCAGATGTTTTCAAGCTGGTTTCCCAGATTACAGTCTTGCATTTCTTCTGCAATGTAACTGTTTTTGACATATAAAGCTACTTCCCCTGTTCTCCCCTTTGTTCTATTTCTGTGAAAGAGGTTATAGCCCTCAATGGCTACATTCCAGTGATGGAAGATGGAATTCCAGATCACACCTGGAATACTGTGTTCAATTTTGGCCACTGCAATTGCCCAAAATTGACAAGATGGAATGTTTCCAGAGGAGGGCCACTAAAGTTATCAAAGGTCTGGAGAACGAGCTCTATGAGGAGCGGCTTAAAGAGCAGGGCATGTTTAGGCTGTAGAAAGAAAAAGGCTGAGAGGAGACATGATGGCCATGTATAAGTATGTGAGGGGAAGTCATAGTGAAGAGGAAGCAAGCTTGTTTTCTGCTGCCCTGGAGACTAGGACAGGAAATTCCTCTAAGTGACAGTCACCAATCAGGTTTTGGCTGGTTGAAGTTGATGCCCCCTGGAGGTCCTAAGGAGCCATGGATTGTGTGGGAGAAGGTGATCCTGTAGGTAACCTGGAACTAAACCATTTAGGGTTTAAAGGTCAAAACAAACTCTTTGTACTTTGCCTGGAAACGAATTGCCAATCAGTAGGATAACTCTATGATAGGTGTAATGTGTTCACTCCTAAATGTTCCTGCAACTTGCCTGGCTGCCTATTTTGAACTAATTGGAGTTTCCAAACTTGGCACAGAGGTAGCCCAATGTAAAGCTCATTGCAGAAGTCAAACCTTGGGGCTACCAACATGTGCACTACCATCTTTATGGTACAGTACCATCTAATGTGATATCTTGGATATGGGACCACGTCTAAACATGAGAGTCATTTGGAAACAATAGACATTGACAAAATTACGATCTGCCAACTGCAAAAGGCCACCCTACTGGGATCTGCGCGCATCATCCAAAAATACATTACACAGTCCTAAACACTTGGGAAGTGTTCGACTTGTGATTTTGTGATACGAAATCCAGCATATCTATCTTGTTTGCTGTGTCATACAATGTCGTTGTGTCAATAATAATAATAATAATAATAATAATAATAATAATAATAATTGTATTACCTGCCTCTCGGGCAAAGCATAGTTAAAATAAATCATCATAATAAAATACATTTCTCAAAACACACATATTAAAACATATTTCTATAAAAATACATATACTGAAATACATGTAACAAAATTTAAAACACAATAAACATAGAATGTGAATATATCTTATGCACATATCCTGAAGGTAATTTTATACAATTTTTAAATAATTTTGTGCATAAAATAAAATTGTGTCAGAAAGCAAAGTTGTCATTATTTTATTCACCTATGTGGACAATTTTGGATTTTAGAATTCTGTAGAAGGCATGCTCAACCTGCATAGAGAAAATATATCTTCTTTCTGATTTCAATACACAGAAGCAGATAGGATTGCATGATTGCATTCATTTATTTTTAAGACTTGAAAAGCTTTGCCTATAGGCACACATATGCATAAATGTACAGTATGTGCATCTGAAGAAATACTGTAATTTAACTTGATCGAGCTTTGTAATACTTATGTTTTTGTGCAACCTCTCTGAATGGCATAATGTAACTGAGGAAGCCAGAAACCTGAACTTGCTATTCATTGGCTGTAAACCAGCTGATTTTTCTAGGAAATCTTTCTATGTGCCTGATTTTTTTCCATCACTGGGGGATATTCAAACCTGTAAGCATCTCTCTCCTTTCAGTGTACATGTACAAAACACCATGGAGGATTCCAGCAAAAGTCTATCACTCGGGGCTGATGAAGTTACAGTGTCTAGATTTTTCTAAGTGGTCAAAATCACGTGAAGCTGCTTTCAGTAAATTGAACTTACTAACGATTTTTATCCAAGCAATGATATTAAGTCCATTAAAATGAGCTAGATTATAATGATTTCCTAGAGTGCAAAGTGCCAGGTTAAAGAATGGGTTTGACAATTGCAGACTTTTCCAATGTCACTGAATAAGAATATTTCTTCATCAGATGTATTAAGAATGCCAGAGACTCAGAAGGTCACAATTTTAAAAGAATATTTAACTGGCATATATGAAGATTTCTTTGTCAGCACAGACATAAAGTGTATGTCTTGTGATGCACTGAGGAAATCTGCCTGTTTGCCTTAGTTTATATTTATATAGCCACTGTTCAGCCCTAAAGCTGTTATTTGAGCTAGTTTGAGATCTACTGCTGAAATAAATATCACATGCTGATGATTTATTATAAAAATAATTTGTTTTATTTACAAATATGACAACAAACTGGTAACTTATACAAACACTCCAAGGAATTGTCAGACTTCTTCCCAGAAACTTAGTCAAATCAAAATATTTTCCTCAAGTCTAACATCTGAATCTAGCTATTAAATTATTGTTGACACATTTATCTCACATTGTATATTCCCAGGTTATGTTGGAAATAAATATTAGGCAAATGCTCTTTATTTGAAAATTTAAACAGATTATATTCCCTTTTTGTTTCTTCCTTGTGGCTCAATATTAAGAGGCCGCTGAGCTTTAGCACATTGCATGCAAAGATCTGGACCATCACTGCTAAGATTCAAAGAGTGAATGCCCTTCTTTGCCATGATTGTTCTCAATGCTATTCCGCTACTATAGAAATTGCTAATTCTGAACAACAGATTAGCTAAATTCTTTATTAGTGTGTATCTTCATCCTAGATACCAAAATGAGACCCATTCCCATGATCTAAATTTCCCCATAGCTGCTTGATGCCTCACAATTTCCAGAAAATTCTAAAGTATTCACCAAATTTGCCCAAAACAGGACTGATTCAGTTTAATGCAAGAAAACAAACAAGCAAAGCTCACAATACTCATCAAAAGCTGCTTTGCATCTTGGGGACAGCCTGTTTTCCATTTGGGGTGAGTTGAGGTTGTTTTGCAAAAGTAGACAAATGGTTGTTTTTCTATTCTACTTGTTCTGTTTTTATTACTGATATATTTGCAAAGCATTGGTTGAAGAAAACTCTAGTTAGTAATTGGTTTAAAAGCGGAAGGAGCAGTAAGTAGTAGGATTGTGTGTTTGGTTCAGAATTTCTTTGAATTCTGATTTAATTTGAAAGTTTAGCACTTTTGAAGTGAGTTCCAACACAACTGCTTGCTGCCCCTCCCCCCCATATTAAGAATTTGAATCAAAAGGAGCCTACAATTCTTAAGCTTCAGATGTCTTTGGATGTAGCTGTGACCAAGCCCTGCTGAGAGGTGAAGCAAACATGTTGGCATGCCTCTTAGCCAATCAGGGCTGATGGAGGATGGAGGGGGAGGGGGAGACCACTTTTGTAGTCTTTTAAAATGTTTTTAAAATCTTTTAAAAAATCCAAAAAAATCTGTGGATGTATATTATATGGCACATATTGCTTTGTTGAGTCTCCACTAATTTAACACAGGTTCTGCCATGAATTTTTTTTTCTAGAGTACAACAATGACTTTCAAAATAAAGACCACACAATGAAACAGGAAATAACACTTTAAAATCAGGAACAGATTTTCTTTATTATTAAAAAATGTTTTTTTAATAAAAAATTAAAAATTTTCCAAAAATCTGTGGATAAATCAAATGTTCTGAAATTTGGTAAGCTAACAGGGGAAAATGTCTTCTACCATTGTAGCAAGTTTAACCTCAATAGCTTTAACAATGTGTGAGATATGAGCCCCTGAATTTTCCCCACTGGCAATGATGTCTTCCTTATTAAGCATGCGCAACCGCTATTAACAAAGTACTTACTAAGATTCAGAAGTTTTATACAAAATTTTCCTTCAAAATTCAGAAATGACTTTAGAAATGAAGCACCAGCAACCCCTACTTTTGACCACAGTTTAGAACCTTTTTTTGGGGGGGGGGGGGATTTCACATGCCTAGTAAGTAGACATCCAGTGGTGACTTCCAATATACATAACTAAATAAAATGTGCCCATTCAAAATTAGTGGACATTGAATTAGGAGAAGATCAAGATACAGGAAAGTTGACCTGCAGAAAATGTGCTCCTTGTGTTCATTTTAAAAAGAAAGAAGAAAGAAAGAGAGAAAGAAAGAAAGAAAGAAAAGCACAGAATTCACTGTGCTAACTTCATTCTCAAAGGAAGCAATAATCAATTTTACCAACTGTTCACCTGCTTTGTGCATGTTTTCAAAAAGCAATTTTCAATAATTGCAATTTTCAAAGACAATTTTGCATCAAATTTACTCATTTTTTCTGCATTCTTGGCATTCTCAGCATGAGAAAGGAAGGAAGAGAAAGAATATATGTGTCAAGTTGTGAACTTAGACTTCTCCAGTCACCCGCCTCCATACATTAGTAATCATATGTAGAAGATAGCATCACAGAATCATAGAGTTGGAAGAGACCTCATGGGCTATCCAGTCCAACCCCCTGCCAAGAAGCAAGAAAATCACATTCAAATCATCCCCAATAGATGGCCATTCAACCTCTGTTTAAAAGCTTCCAAAGAAGGAGCCTCCACCACAGTCCAGGGCAGAGAGCTCCATTGTTGAACAGTTCTCACAGTGAGGAAGTTCTTCCTAATGTTCAGGTGGAATCCACTGAAGCCATTGGTTGAAGCCATTGTTCCGCATCCTAGTCTCCAGGGCAGCAGAAAACAAGCTTGTTCCCTCCTCCCTATGACTTCCCCTCACATATTTATACATGGCTATTAGCGTTGTCCAAAAAATCATTTTGATTCTTATATCGGAATTATTTCGGATTGTTCTCGCTTTTTGAATCGAGTTCCGAGACGTTGTCCCTGGACGCAACCAGCAATGTAATTTGAACCATCGTTGGCTGATTCTCTAAATGTGTCTTAATGTTTCGTTAAATTTTTCCCCAATTTTTTTTAATATATTTAAAAAATATTTTAATTTTTTTTTGTTTCTGCAACCTACCTTGAATGGGAGCCTAGTGCAGCCTAAAATGGCTGCCGCTCCCGGGCCAATCAGATGCTTCCACGATGGACGCAAAGGTGGGGGCTAGGGTCCTCTGCATCCACGTGGAAGATCGCCATAAAAGCCCCCTGCGTAGCCCTGGCGAGCCATTCTGGGGTTGGTTTCCGAGCAGAGAGGGTGGTGCGCTGCGCATAGCAAGCGGAAAGCAAACAAGCCGCCTGCATTGAGGGAGAGAGGGTGAAGTTCTGGCTGTAGAGACAGAGGGGTTTGGGTCTGGTAAGGGTTTGGGCTTTTGTTGCTGGTTTGTCCTTCTCTTGGGAGTGAGAATGTGTAAATATTTGGGTAATAATGCATTGGCTTGGGGCTTGTGGGATCTTGCAAAGAGTCCTTGCTTGAAAAGATAGCAAGGCATTAGGCAATTTATAGTTTCCAAAGGACGTTGGCACTCCTGCCAAGGCATTGCTTTCCTCACGCTCTGTTTCTAATCCAAAGCCCTCGGGCTGAGTTTTATTTTTGCCATCACAAGGTCAGCCAGGGGCACCATCGATCAATAAGGTCCAAGGCAATTTATAGTTTCCAAAGGACATTGCCAATCCTGTCAAGGCATTGCTTGGCGTGTGCTGTGTTTCTAATCCAAAGTCCTCAGCCAGAGTTTCATTTTTGCAATCACAAGGTCAGCCAGGGGCACCATTGATCAAAAGGTTCAAAGGCAATTTATAGTTTCCAAAGGACAGTGGCACTCCTGCCAAAGCATTGCTTGGTGTGTGCTGCGTTTCTAATCCAAAGTCTACACAAGTAGAAGAAGGACTTTCACAGTGATAAGAATCCAATTGAACAGGAAATAAGACTTTCAAACCAGGAACAGGTTTCTTCAAATATTGAAAAATAGTGTATTATAAAAAGTTATGAAAATTCGCCAAAAATCATAGGAGACAGGAAACGCAAAGAGTGTTGAATGTAATCTCCCACTGTACCAAATTTGATGAGGATAGCTCAAGAAATGAGGGTGGGAGAGCCCTGTAAAAGTCCCCCCTGGTTTCCTTTTTTTTTTTTTGGCGATTGCGCATGCGCGTCCGCCATTTTAGAAACATTTAGAATCATTACGAATTTTCGGAAATATCTGAAATTTTTGGGTGAAAAATTCGGAAATACTTTCTAAAGTACCCTCTACTTTAGAAACGAGAATTGAAACATTTTTTGCACTTCATTTTTTCTGTCTAAGTGGAGTATCTTGCATTTGTCCCAGTTGAACTCCGTTTTGTTAGCTTTGGCCCATCTCTCTAAACTGTTAAGATCATTTTGAATTATGCTCCTGTCTTCTGGAGTATTTGTTATCCCTCCCAATTTGGTGTCATCTGCAAACTTGATGATCATGCCTTCTAACCCTTCATCTAAGTCATGAATAAAGATGTTGAACAGAACTGGGCCCAAGATAGTGTTGCCAGGTGAGAGTATAGCAGAATCAGTAGCATCCAGATAACACCATGTGCAAAAGACTCAGACCAGGCAGAGGAATTGAAATGAACAAAGGAAACTTTACTCTTGCTTGTAGAGTTGAAGTACAAAACAGTTCTGCGATCGTACAATGTCCACGTAGTTGCATAAGATAAATAACCTAATCAATCAGCATCAATATATACACACCATATGTGATGTCTCATGGGCCTTGGAGTTCTGATCCCAGTGCCATCGTGGCTGATGAGGATGAAAACAGGGGATTTTTGCCGGCTCAGCAAGAGCCGGAATCTTTCCAGATGCCTGTTGTTGATGATTCTACCCGAGAGCCCATTAAGGAAGACCTTGAACAGGCCTTTCCCACTGCCTCCCCTCCTTTTCCTAGGAAACAGTTCTATGCGGCGGGCCGGGGTGAGAAAGAGCAGTTTTGGAGAAGCTTGAGATTAGCAGCTAAACAAGACGTTAATTAGCCATGTTCCCCTGGGAAATTCTAGGGAGGAACACATCTGGAGGGAGATGTGTTTTGCTCTCCTTTCCCTTGGGAAAGGAAGCTCAGGACACCTGCTTTGCAGAGAAATGAGACTGAGTTAAAAGTGCCCGACACGAAGGATTCCGTGCAGAGTCAACAGATCAGCTTCAGGAGTGATTTCGTGTTTCCAGCCAAGTGTGGACTTCGCAAAGGCCGCAACTCCAGTACCTTTGCCTTGCTTTGCCTTGCCTACCCAAGTATTCAAGAATTATCTTGCCTTGCTTCCAGCCTTGGACCTTGTTTCTAGTATCAAGCCTTGTTACCAGTTCTTGCTGTGGACTTACTTTGAACTTTGGAGAGATTTTGGACGTTTCCCCACTCTATTGCTTGCAAATAGAGTGTGTTTCGGTTTGGATTTGCAACTTTGGACTCTAATAAAAAATATTGGACAATATAATTTTGGACTATTTCTGACCTTCCCTGAAAGGTCTTTTATTGGACTATATTTCCTACTTGTTTTTATTATTCTTACATATTTCCTTAATAAAGATATTAGATAGTTTTTGGCCTCCGTGTGTCAGTTCTTAGTGCTCCGTTGCCCTGGGCGTGACAGCATAGCATATTAATCAGCTACTTCACCGTAGCTATTAGAGAGCCTTCTTTTTCCTGTGCTCTCCCAGCAAGCTCAAATCCCAACTGTCAATTTCAGCCATCTGCTCTCAAAACGATACATTGTTTTAGGCGTGGCTTAGCTCTCTGCAAAAGCTGAGCTCCCTTTTTGCAGAGATCATAATCCAAGCAACTTTGCAAAGGATTTCTTTACACACACACATGTCAATCTGGCGTAATAGATAGAACCATATGGCACTCCACTCATCACTTCTTTCCAGGATGAAGGAGAAGCCTTGGTGAGCACCCGATGGGTTCGTTCACTTAACCACTACAGATCCACTTAACCGTAGATTTGCCTAACCCATATATTTGACTAATTTGTTTGCCAGAAGATCATGGGGGAACTTGTCGAAGGCCATACTGAAATCCAGATACGCTACATCCACAGCCTTCCTTGCATCTACTTAAATTGCAACTCTATCAAAAAACGAGATCAGATTAGTCTGGCATGATTTGTTTTTGATAAATCCATGTTGACTGCATTCATTTCTAAGTGGTTGCAGGAAGACTTAATATAGTTGAAACCAGTCTGGAAATCCTCTACGTGGAAATCTTCAACAAGGAAGGGGAAACTTCACACAGTAGTATTATTACAGGATTATCCTTTCATAGACAATTGGGTTTATAAACTTCTACTTACAAGAGAGTAAGGAATCTAATGCTTTTAGGGAGAAGTCTCAGAGCTAAATAATAGACATGTCCAAAAATGCCCAAGTAAAATAAACCCATCAAATTGGTTGGGTCAGCTTGAATGTTAATGGTGGTGAAAGAAAGGAAGAGGGAAATGAAGGGAGTAGAAATATATATTTTATTTATTTATTTATTATATTTATATCCCGCCCTTCTCACTCCAAAGGGGACTCAGGGTGGTTTATACAACACAAGCTAGACATAGACATTTATATGAGCTAAGCATACATCAAAGAAAGTTATCAACTTGGAGTGAATATATGTAGAATGCAGATTAATGTTTGGATAAACTTCTTTTGATTATTGAATCACTCTGTAGCAAAGTTTAAGGATGATTCTACATAGATAAGAAAAACTGCACTTTCCCCAGATTGACTACTCCCCACAATATTTGACTCTTTTCAAAGTTCTGGAATGCTCTGATGCTGAATATTCCAAAGTAAGCCCTGGCTTTAAGAAGTCTGGAGTACTAAATTGGGTCTGATTTGGACCTGTCTACTGTCCAGATGGGACAGCAGCAGCAGCATCCTTTTCAATAAGTTTTAAGTTGGCTAAAAATAGATCTTAGGACTTGGAGAAGAGGGAGAAAGATTTACTTAGGTTCTTCTTTCAGAACAATTTATTCAATAGTAGTTTGATTACTGAATGCAATAAATTAATTCCAGAAACTGACTTGGTGACTTTGTATCTTAATCTGAATCCCTCTGGGCTTCTATTGCCATGCCCAAGTTTGGAAAGTAGTCAGGTTTGACTGATTGATCTGGAAGAGGCAGGCTGCCTTCAAGCTCTCGAAGGCAGAAGAGCTGGGAGCTGAAGAGGACCAGCAAAAAAGGAGTGGTGGCAGAGGAATGGCGTTGAAGAAGATGAGGCAGCAGCAACAACAAAGATGACAAAACGGCAAAGACTGCAGTGGTAGGGAAGCAGCATGGAGAAAGCAAGCAGCGGCTGAGGCACAGTGATGGAGGAAAAACAGTGGCAAGTCTACATCATTCTAGAGGTGGCTGCCATGCTGCCCAACAAACTCAAAGGCCCCTTTCAGGTTTAAAGAGCTCTGAGAATGAGGGGACCTGGTGAGTTTGCAGGCTCTGCCAACGGGCTTCTCTCTCTGTCCATCAACCAAAAAGGGGGTAGTCGATGGGCTCCCCTGTGTCACGTGGTTGTTGGCCACCTTGGGGTCTTGCAGGCAGCTTCCCCTTTGACCCCAATGTGTAGCCAGTCTGGGCTACTGGTAGTGGGGGATGTCTGGGTGAGGGGACACTTTGTAGAAGATAGAGTGGGAAATATCTTGAACACATTTGAAGCCCCAAGGTTGCTGATTTGAAATGCATCCATTTGTAACTTATTTTTGTCATTCTGTAATTTTAAGATTATGATCTGAAGAGGGCTAAACACAATATGATATTTTACTTATTTGGTTTGTAATATGTTTACTTAGCTTTATTGTCTTGATCAAGAGATAAAAGTGGGTTATGAATAAATATAATAAAATCTTCATAGTTACTATCACCATCATCTCTTTTGTATGCCACTCTGTTAAACTGTGTAAATAAATTATGTACAGTAGAGTCTCGCTCATCCAACATAAACGGGCCAGCAGAACGTTGGATAAGTGAAAATGTTGGATAATAAGGATTATGGAAAAGCCTATTAAACGTCAAATTATGTTATGATTTTACAAATTCAGCACCAAACCACATCATGTTTTATCAACAAATAGACAGAAAAAACGGTTGAATACACAGTTCAATACATGGTAATATTATGTAGTAATGACTGTATTTACAAATTTAGCACTAAAACATTGCAATGTATTAATAACATTGACTACAAAAACATTGACTACAAAAACATTGAGTACAAATAAAGATAGAATTGCATAAAATGAACTTATAGTAACAACATTGTAGGAAATTAAATCCATAAAAAGTTCAGTGCTGTGAAGGCAGACTGCATTGGATAATACAGAATGTTAGATGAGTGGAGGTTGGATAAGCGAGACTCTACTGTAGTTAAAATCTTGAAAACAAAAAATACATATGAAGAAATGAAAACATTTGTGTACTCATGCTTTCTTCTTCCTGGAAAACAGGGTTTTCTTGGCATGATTTGTTCAGAAAACGTTTGCCATTGCTTTCCTGTGAGACTAAGAGAGTGTGACTTGCTAAAGGTCACCATGAAAGTTTCAAACCCTGGTCTTCAGAGTCCAACACTCTAATCCCTACACCATCCTAGCTCGAATTTAGACATTCTTATTTTAAGAAACATACATTTAGAAAGACACACTTAAAGACTGAATATGATCAAACTATAATAAATTGACATTTTTGTTTTGAAATTTAAAAACACAGATTAATGCAGAACTGAAATTATGACAATGTTATGGGAAACTGTGAAATGTTTTTCTTTACATAAAGGCCTTCTATCTGATGAAGACTGTCAGTTCATCCTTGCAAAGGTCTCTGTGAACATCACACAATTGAGCTTGTGGCATTGAAAGATTATGTGTTCTAGAAGTGATAACTCTTGAAAGAGAAAGAAAGAGAGAGTGGCAAGAAGGTTTGTACAGCAGCCTTGTTCACTGCAGAGGACATACAATCTTTCATATTTATTGAAAACAATCTTAGGAGAAGGCTGATTCTAGTCATATATCAGTTAAATTGTTTGTATGTGTACGGCAGTGCCACGGATATGTGTGATTGTAGCATTGGTCATGGCTACCAACATTTCATTTGCCTTAGGCTCTCAGCTTTGGAAAGGAGCTTCACATTTATTATATACTAGCTTAGGGACCCGGCAGTGCCCGAGTTATTTGAGAAAGGCCTTGTTTGCCTGTTTTCCAAGTGTAGTCTAGATCCAATGTCAGCTGGATTCAATGGGTGTGGGTGAACGACAACTCCCATGTGCAAGTCCTATCATCCATAGTCCATCCCCCTCCAAACAGCTCCAGGATATACATTAGGCCACAGGGGCTCTATTGCCAAGTTTGGTCTTGATCAGTCATTGATGGGGGTTGCAGTGCTCTCAGGAAGTGAGTGAAGATACTGAAAGTCCCATCATCCATGGGCCAAATTCTTCTAAACCACACCAGGATGTACAGTGGGTAATGGGGGCTCTGTGTGGCAACTTTGGTGCCAAATTCATTGTTGCTGGGAGTCGTAGTGCTCTCAGGAAGTGAGTGAAGGTATAGGAAGTCCCATCATCCATGTTCCTTCCTCCTCCAAACAGCATCAGAGTGTAGAGTGGGTCATCGGGGCTCTGTGTGCCCAGTTTGTCATTTGTAGGAGTTGCTGTGGTCTCAAGAAGCGAGTGTCCCATCATCCTTGGTCTATCCTCCCCCAAACTGCCCCAGGACTTAAAGGGGTTCATGGGGGTTGTGTGTGCCAAGTTTGGTCCAGTTCAATCACTGGTGGGCTTTGCAGTGGCCTGTGGGAATCATAGTGATTGAAAGTACTACATATCCCATCACCCATGGTCCATCATCCTGCAAACGGTACCAGGACATAAAGCGCATCATGGGGTAGGCTGTCTGGAATTGAGGGAGTTGGAGTGCAAAACACTTGGAGGGCCCAAGTTGGCCCGTGCCTGGTTTAAAGGCTTTTATACAGTCCTAGAGTTAGAAGGTGCACCCAAAGGCCATCTAGTCGAACCCCCTTCTGCCATAGAGGAAGACACCATCCAAGCTCTCTCGACAGATGGCCATCCAGTCATAAATACGATTGGGAGATAGATAGACTCCTAGATTTGAAAGGGGTCTCTGAAGGTCATGCAGTCCAGCCCCTTCTGCTGTAAAGGAAGGCACCATCCAAGCCCTCCCAACAGATGGCCATCCAGTCATAAATGCGATTGGGAGATAGATAGACTCCTAGATTTGAAAGGCATCTCTGAAGGTCATCCAGCCCAGCCCCTTCTGCTGTAAAGGAAGACACCATCCAAGCCCTCCTGACAGATGGCCATCCAGTCATAAATACGATTGGGAGATAGATAGACTCCTAGATTTGAAAGGGGTCTCTGAAGGTCATCCAGCCCAGCCCCTTCTGCTGTAAAGGAAGACAACATCCAAGCCCTCCTGACAGATGACCATCCAGTAATAAATATGATTGGGAGATAGAGTCCTATATTTGAAAGGGGTCTCTGAAGGTCATCCAGTCCAGCCCCGTCTGCCACAAAGGAAGACACCATCCAAGACCTCCTGACAAATACCATACAGTCATAAATATGATTGGGAGATTTGAAAGGGGTCTCTGAAGGTCATCCAGTCCAGCTGCGTCTGCCACAAAGGTCATCCAGTCCAGCCCTGTCTGCCACAAAGGAAGACACCATCCAAACCCTCCTGACAGAAGGTCATTCCAACCATACATACGATTGAGACATTTATTTATTTATTTATTTATTTTATTCTGATATTTCTCCTCCACCTTTCTGCAATGGACCCAAAGTGGCTTGCAAGGTCATTAAGCCACGTGCTAACATCCACCATATAAATAAAACATAAAAGTAACATCACGGAATAGTATAAGGCATAAAAGTAGAAGCTGCCTTATTTGGAGCAATCTTGAGGAGGCAAGATCGCATCCTCTTTTGGGCCTAGAAGGAGAAAGCCAGCCTGCAAGTCTTGAGGAGGCAAGATGGCATCATCTTTGAGGCCTAGGAGGAGAAAGCCAGCCTGCAAGTCTTGAGGAGGCAAGATGGCATCCTCTTTGGGGCCTAGGAGGAGAAAACCAGCCTGCAAGTCTTGAGGAGGCAAGATGGCATCCTCTTTGGGGCCTAGGAGGAGAAAGCCAGCCTGCAAGTCTTGAGGAGGCAAGATGGCATCCTCTTTGGGGCCTAGGAGGAGAAAGCCAGCCTGCAAGTCTTGAGGAGGCAAGATGGCGTCCTCTTTGGGGCCTAGGAGGAGAAAGCCAGCCTGCAAATCTTGAGGAGGCAAGATGGAGTCCTCTTTGGGGCCTAGGAGGAGAAAGCCAGCCTGAAAGTCTTGAGGAAGCAAGATGGCGTCCTCTTTGGGGCCTAGGAGGAGAAAGCCAGCCTGCAAGTCTTGAGGAGGCAAGATGGCATCCTCTTTGGGGCCTAGGAGGAGAAAGCCAGCCTGCAAGTCTTGAGGAGGCAAGATGGCGTCCTCTTTGGGGCCTAGGAGGAGAAAGCCAGCCTGCAAATCTTGAGGAGGCAAGATGGAGTCCTCTTTGGGGCCTAGGAGGAGAAAGCCAGCCTGAAAGTCTTGAGGAAGCAAGATGGCGTCCTCTTTGGGGCCTAGGAGGAGAAAGCCAGCCTGCAAGTCTTGAGGAGGCAAGATGGCGTCCTCTTTGGGGCCTAGGAGGAGAAAGCCAGCCTGCAAGTCTTGAGGAGGCAAGATGGCGTCCTCTTTGGGGCCTAGGAGGAGAAAGCCAGTGTGAAAGTCTTGAGGAGGCAAGATGGCGTCCTCTTTGGGGCCTAGGAGGAGAAAGCCAGCCTGAAAGTCTTGAGGAAGCAAGATGGCGTCCTCTTTGGGGCCTAGGAGGAGAAAGCCAGCCTGCAAGTCTTGAGGAGGCAAGATGGCGTCCTCTTTGGGGCCTAGGAGGAGAAAGCCAGCCTGCAAGTCTTGAGGAGGCAAGATGGCGTCCTCTTTGGGGCCTAGGAGGAGAAAGCCAGTGTGAAAGTCTTGAGGAGGCAAGATGGCGTCCTCTTTGGGGCCTAGGAGGAGAAAGCCAGCCTGGAAGGCCTTAAACATGTCAGCAGAGGGGCGAAAGGGGCCCAGTGGTGGGTGGGTAAGGTGGGGGGGGGAATAAAAGTTTTCATAAAGAGACGCAAAACCATTCTTAAAAGGAAAGATTAAAAAGATAGGGTTTTTTTCTCTTCAGTCTGTTGTGGAAAGTAGATATAGTAATGTAAATCTAAAGTTTTTTATTATCAGTATGCACAGTTGGCCATGTTGTCAGTTGGTTCATGGGTCCTAGGGTTATGTGTGTCAAGTTTGGTCCAGGTTTGGCCTTCCTGGTGGTCCCAGTGGTATTTTTGATTACAAAAGTGTAGGCCGAAGGCTGTTAAGTGTACCAAAGCTAGCGTCATTCTGAGGAGAGAGAGTAGGCCAAACGAAGCCTGCTGGTAGTAGTTTTTGCCTCAGGGGTCCCAGTGGCCTGTGAAAGTGGCAGCCAATCAGAAAGCTGGCCCATATTCCGGCCAGTCAATCAGAAAGCTGGCCCATATTCCGGCCAGCCAATCAGAAAGCTGCCACAAACACGCATACATACATACATACATACACCGCCCGCCGCATACAAACACTGACTTTTATTATTTATATAGACTAGCTTGGGGACCCGGCGGTGCCCGGGTTATTAGTAGTGGACATTGAGTTGTTTTTGTCAGAGCGCGGTTTGGATAAGCACACACGCAGCAGAAGACTCACGTAGAAGCACTGGTACCAGTAACGAGGCTGGAGACTTCAAATATCTATAAACAGGTTTACTGGTGAACGGAAAACTCTCACAAGACAATATACATACAGACAGACTGATGCAATCCCCAGCACACATTGCATACATGACTCAATTACATTTAAACAACTCTCTATACAATCATTCCCACTTCAACAGTTTTGGATATTATGAATGGGCCCATTGATGCAGATCTATGGCCGATGGGGTTTGCAGTAGTTTCTGGATGGGGTGAAGGTACTGGAAATCCCATTGTCTGTGGTCAATCCTCCCAAAAACCTCAGCAGTATATAAGAAGAGTCATGGGGGTCTGTGCCATCTTTAGTACAGATACATGACTGAGGGGGTTAGGAATAGTCTCTGGATATGGGTGAAGGTACTTCAGATCCTATCATCTATGTTCCATCCTTCACCAAATTCTCCAGGGTTGAAAGTCATAGGGAGTTTGTGTTCCAAGCTTGGTCCTAGTCTGTCATTGGTGGGGGTTGTGTGGTCTGTAAAGCAGGTGATGGTACTGCAAATTCCTTCATTTGTGGTCCATCCTTGTCCAAACTGCTCCATCTTTTATGGGGGGTTGCAGTGGTCTGTGGTAGTCAGATCCCAGGGCGGAAGTATACACCGCCACATACATACATACATACATACAAACAAACATACATACCTACAAACACTGACTTTTATTACTATATGCCTGGTTGGGTACCTGGCGATGCCCAGGTTATTTGAAAGGGGATTTTAATTTTTTTAAATGAATTATCCCATTAATAAAATGCATAAGGTTGTAGATGGACAACATCCACAACATCCTGTGGTGCAGGCTGGTGAGCACGCTGGCACAAACATACAAACATTCACTTTTATTATATATATAGATATATAGATATAGATTCTCCTATATCATATTCAAGGGCAGGAATTTCAGTGTTTTGACTTCCTTTCTGGGATGGTACATGGGTTTCACTGATGCTGCATGATAATTACAACTGAGTTATTGCAGCTGAGTTAAACAAATGACTACATAATCCTGTACTGTCAACTTCAACTTCAAGTGACTCTTCAGGGATTCGGATAGCAATATCTCCCAGCACTGTTACCTTAGATCTTTTTATTTTTATAAAGAGTGGAACTAAAAACTCTGTGCACGCACAGCCTATATATGGAATATATCAGCAGCAGAGAACTTGTATGCCCCTAGGTGTTCTGGACTACAGTCTCCATCAGGATTTCCTAACAGTAAGGGATAGTTTTCTAGAGTTGGATTTAATTGTAGGAGTAGAGGTTACATATGATCCTCCATTCATGTGCACTCAATTTTTGAAGAGGGTTACATGGTCACATTAGTTAGTTATGTTTCTATTCCAAATAAATTCAGGGGCATAACCTAATCTGAGTAACATGAATACCCACAAACGAATGAAAACATCTCAGATTCATACACACACACTGAATAGAGGTGAGATATACATTTGTTTGGTGTATACTTTTGAGTGAGTTGACCTACCAGTAATTAATATGTTCTGGATTAATATATATCTTGACATAATTTTATCCACTGGATTGCACCATTCTGTAATGTAGTTGCAAGCAAAATGAATGTTTTAAGTAAAATTATAAAGAAAACACAGATGGTTGTTGGAATCCTTTTGATGAGTTCATAATTAGGAGTTATATCAGCATAATTATTTTTTCCATCATTAAGTAAGAAGACATGCAATACCACCTTATGAAGCAGTTTTGCCAACCTCTGTAACACCTACCAGACGGCACCTGGTGCAGCTTCTCCTCCTCAATGACACTGAGAATTTGGATTCAGAAGGGATTGTGTACCACTCTCACACTTCCATTTCAAATCATAAACCAACAGCTTCCCATTACACTTTATAGCCTGTTGTGGTTTGTATATCAACCACTACACCTTTCTTTTGGCTCTGATGGTAGCTGGTGACATCTTGTGCACTTTCTTCATTGTGCAATTAATCACCTTCAGGCACTTAGAGTTAGGCTTCTCTCAAATATTGCAAAAGCGTTATTTCTGTATTTCTCTTCTTTCCCAATATGTGTTCTTCAAAGGTGTAATCCTTTGAAAGAGCAGGTTGTTCAAGTGTTCTGAATGCTATTAATGTGACCCAGAGATACTGTAAACTTTCTGTGGGTTGCAGTATAATAGCACTTTGGAGTGCATTTTTGTAATGACTCAATGAAAATCCTTAGGGTTCTGCTGGTGCCTCGAGTTATACAGTCTGAGATTATTCTAGTTGCTCAAATGACCCTTAACCTGCATTCTGTAGCAGAAGCCTTCCACAATACTGTGATATCGGGGATTAACACTGGGAGTTTAGCTCATTCTGCCAGTGAGCATCCAGAAAAGGACTTGTCATCTAGAAGTTCCTAGAATTGGGAAAAATTTCAAAGTATTTATTACATTTTATATTGAATCTAGATAGTATTGATATAGAATACAGATTTCATTTGTCCTACCCTGTTTTTCTTTTCTTTTCTTTCTTTCTTTCTTTCTTTCTTTCTTAAAAAAAATCTCCTGCTTCAATCTTGTACACCCCCTGGTGTATAAGAACCCCCTGGAGACAACTTCTAAGTAGATATTATAGGATTTAAATGCTTGTTTAATTATTGACAGCTGAACACTGGGAACAACTACCCTGAATTAATATTATGCTAAATCTAATGGTGTTTACTCCTGATCTACGGTGTATAAGATTTCAATTTAAATTTACATATATTTGTGTATATATGTAATTGTTTCCTTTTAAATTGTTTTGATTTTAGCTGTTGCAGAAAGACATCAGGGAGCAATTATCTTTATATTATTATTTTAGGTTATCTGAATGACTGTATCAAGCATGCCTGGTGTGAAAAAGAGAGAGGGCCTTTCCAATGGCTACTCCTAGTCAGTGGACCTCTCTCTCAAGAGGCACCAAGATGGCCCCATCCCTGCTGGCCTTCTAAAAGCAGGTAAAAACCTTTCTCTGTTAGCAGGCATTTGGTGAAGGATAAGGGGAATGCTGCTAGGAAGGTTGTGGGTGGGATTCGGGGGGCAGAATTTCAAATGCAATTTTAATTATATGTATTATATTTTAATTGTATTTTATCCTTAATTCACACAATACTATTTAATAGGGTTGTGTGTTTGGTTTGGAATTTCTTTCAATTCAGATCTAATTCAGAAGTTTAGCACTTTTGAAGCGAGTTTTGGCCCACTTCCTCACTGCCCCCCCCCCCAGTATTTAGAATTTGAATCAAAAGGTACCTTTGATTCTTAAGTCTCAGATGTCTTTGGATGTAGCTGTGATCAAGCCTGGCTGAGAGGTGAAGCCAAACCTGTTGCCATGCCTCTCAGTCAATCGGGGCTGATAGAGGAGGGAGGCGGAGATTGCTTTTGTAGTCTTTTAAAAATGTTTTTAAAAACTGAAAATTCCCCAAAAAAATCCATGGATATGTGAAATGTTATAAAACTTGATAGGCAAAGAGTGATAAATGTGTTCTACCATTATAGCAAGTTTCACCCTAATAGCTTTAAAAATGAGGGAGATACTTTCAGCAATAGTAATCAAGGAGCCATATGTCTGCTTTAAAACTACATTTCCCAGCTACATCAGCATCATAAGGCAGGCTCCAATCAAGATAGAGGACAGATAGGTTTGTCCCTCCCTGCAAAGAGGAGAAATGTAACTGATCTATTTTCTTTATTGCAAACAGATGAGGAAAAATACAAAATTGAGAATTTTATTTTATGGGGCTCCTGCACTAAATCTTTCAGGCTGTTAGGAATTGAAGGAGTTGAAGTCCAAAACACCTAGAGGGATGAATTTGCCCGTGCCTAAGCTAAAGTACCCTTAAAAGGTACTTGCCACTTTGTGAACATATTATCCAGAGGAGGAAATGCCACAACCTGGGCAATGGGTTTCAGTGTCAAGCCAATTTAACCATCAATACATTCCAGAATGCAGTTTTCCTTGCTTCTTGGGAGGTGGTTGGACTGGATGGCCCACAAGGTCTCTTCCAACTCTTTGATTCTATGATCTCTCTAATAAGTAAACAATTCTCTGTGTTGGGCTGGAAAAAATAATGATCTAAATTATTGAGTTGGGGTTTCTCTCCAACTCAATAGAGAAAGCATATTAATTGAATGTCAGGAGAATTTGGATGGTGCCTTTCTGCCCAAAAGAAGGTCAGTCTAGATGTCCCTTGATTGTGTCTGCACTATGATATTTGTTTCTGGGTGATAAATGTCATTTCCTAATTGATTCTGTCATAAAACATGGTGAAATTTTATTACACTGCCCAAACTTTGTCTTTGCACAAGGGAATTGACCTATAAATAACACATTTTGCTTTGTTGCGTCTCTCTCCACCAATTTAACAAAGTTTCTGCCACAAAAACAAAGTTTCTGAAGTAGGACAATGACAAAGACAACCCAATGAAACAGAAATAACACTTTTCAAACCAGGAACAGAAATTCTTTATTATTATTTTTTTACAACAACTTTGAAAATTCACCAAAATCTGTGGATAAATTAAACATTCTGAGATTTGGTGAGCTAACAGTGGTAAATGTGTTCTACCACTGTAGCAAGTTTCATCAGGATAGCTTAAAAAATAAGTGAGAGAGACGCCCCTCAATTTCCCCATTGACAATAATGTTTTCCTTAATGCGCATGCATTGACCACCATTAACAAGGTACTTACAAAGATTAGAAAGTTTCATAAATTTTCAAAATGTTTGCCCCCAAAATTCAGAAAGGACTTTAGAAATGAAGCACCAGCACCCCCTACATTTTAGTACAGTTTAGAACCCGTTTTTCTTTGGATCACACATGCCTACTAGGGTTGTCCAAATTTTCGTTATGTTTCTCATTTCGTAATTATTTCGGATTGTTCTCGTTTTTTTAAACGAGTATTGAAACGTTTTCCCTGGGCGCAACTGGCAATGTAATTCGAACCATCGTTGGCCCATTCTCTAATTGTTTCTTGAAATTTTCATTAAATTTTTTCCTTCCAAATTTTTTTTTTAATATTTTTTAAATTTTTTTTAAATTTTTTTGTTTTGTTTCTGCAACCTAACATGAATGGGAGCCTAGCGCAGCCTAACATGGCTACTGCTCCCTGGCCAATCAGAGACTTCCACAATGGCTGAAAAAGGTGGGGGCTAGCGTCCTCCGCGTCCACGTGGAGGATCTTTATAAAAATCCCCTCCCCAACTGAGCCAAGCCATTCTGGGCTAGGATACCGAGGAGAGAGGGTGGTTCGCGCGCGCTGGGAAGCTGCTTGCTTGCTTGGGGGAGAGAGGGCTAAGTGACTGTTCTGGCTATAGGCGGTAGAGTGTCTGTCTGTTGTTGCTGGTTCGATATTGTGTTTTTTTTAGGAAATTGGCTTGGGGCTTGTGGCAGAGTCCTTTCTGTGGCTTTAGGGAACTTTTATTTTCCAAAGGACGTCTGCGTTCCTGCAAGTGCAGAGCTTGGGGTGCTTTACTTTTCTACTCCAGAGGGAGTCCCTTTGCCTTTCTGTTTTCTTTTTTGGAATTTAGCAATCACCACATCAGCCCTTGTTATGGTTGAGCCTTCAGGCTCTGGTAATGGAAGAAGGGGTCGTAAGACTCCTCGAGAGTCAGACACTCTCGAGGAGCGTGAAAGAAAACGTCTCCAAGATTTGTTTGCAGAGCCGACAGATGAGGACTCATTTGAGGGTTTTTCTCAGGGTTTGGAGGAAGAGATGGTCAGCTCGGAGGAGGATGACATGGAATGGACTCGTGTGAGGGAGGACTTGGGTGTTGGGGAAACAGGCAATGAAAGCGTGGGAGGTGATTGGCGGGTTGCAGGATCAGACCCATGGACTGGTTGGAGGGATGGAGCGGGATCCACAGCTGGGGATGCTGTGGGGCGTAGTCGTAGGTGCTTAAACTCTGATGAGGATGATGATGTTGGGGCGTCTGGAATTGGGATGGCAGCTGACAGCGATGATGAGCTTGAACTGGGATAAAATGGGGTTTGGGACCAATGTCTAATTGCGTTGGGCAAGGTAATCTGGACGGACGCTTGGGCTTTTGTTTGGGAACTTCCTGAAGACGGGTGTGATTCGCTACTGGATACGTAAGTTTACCAAGGACATTGGGCATTGACGGCGGGAGGAACTGTGTGGGGTTTTTCTCTGTGCAACTTGTGTTTAATCTTGATAGCTTGAACCTCCGTCGTCTTTTTGACGGGCAATACCTACTTACACTGGATTGACGCTGGACTGACTGACTACGATTCCGGATTAACCCTGCTGCTGGCTATCGGTGAGACCTTTGGATTCCTTGACGACTACGCTTGGCTATTGATCTTCTGGACCGGATTGGGACCCTGCTGACTGCCGTTACCCTAAACCTGAATCCTGACTACGACCACGCTTTCATTCGCTGCAGGGAGGAATAAACAAGCCTGTTTTACTCCCCTGCTGTTTCTGAGTAGCAGAGAGGAATCTGTTACCAGTCTTTTGTTTACATTCTGACTCCTGTTGATCCTCTTTTGTTTGCATTGTTTGCCAAGCTGAAGTAAGCACTTTGATTTAATCCGGATTACACTGCTGTTTAACCCGGTTTATCCCTTTGAACCATTTAAGCTCAAACTGAGCTGTTTTTTGTTATTTATCCCACTGAAGTCAAGTGTTTGCCCTGTTCTTTGTTTCCTACGGGCGTTTTTAGTTCTGTAACCTCAATAAACTGAGTTTTGTTTTACTTGCTGGCGTTCTGTCTCTGACAGCCCTTCTTTGCAATCCTGAAAGGGGGGGGGACTTGAAAATAATAGTTTCCAAAGGATGTCTGCGTTCCTGCAAGTGCATTGCTTCCCTCCCGCTCCGTTTGTAATCCCAAGCCCCCGGGCTGAGTGTTATTGCAGCAATCACAAAGACACACATTGTTTTCAAACCTAAAGGGTACATTGGAAGAAATAGTTTCCAAAGGACGTGGGGCACCCGCCAAGGCATTGCTTCCCTCACGCTCCGTTTCTATTCCCAAGCCTTGGGCTGAGTTTTATTTCTGAAATCACAAAGTCAGACATTGATTTGATTCAATAGAGGGTCCACAGCAATTTATAGTTTCCAAAGGACGTTGCCAATCCTGTCAAGGCATTGCTTGGCGTGTGCTGCATTTCTAATCCAAAGTCCTCAGCCACAGTTTCATTTTTGCAATCACAAGGTCAGCCAGGGACACCATTGATCAAAAGGTTCAAAGGCAATTTATAGTTTCCAAAGGACGTTGCCAATCCTGTCAAGGCATTGCTTGGCGTGTGCTGCATTTCTAATCCAAAGTCTACACAAGTAGAAGAGGGACTTTTACAGTGATAAGAACCCAATTGAACAGGAAATAAGACTTTCAAACCAGGAACAGGTTTCTTCAAATATTGAAAAATAGTGTATTATAAAAAGTTATGAAAATTCGCCAAAAATAATAGGAGACAGGAAACATTCTGCAATTTGTTGAGCAAAGAGTGTGGAATGTGTTCTCCCACTGTACCAAATTTGATGAGAATAGCTCAAGAAATGAGGGCGGGAGACCCCCAGAAAAGTCCCCCCCGGTTTCCTGTTTTTTGGTGATTGCGCATGCGCGTCCGCCATTTTAGAAACATTTTAGAAACATTACGAATTTTCGGAAATATCTGAAAATTTTGGGTGAAAAATTAAGAAATAATTTCTATATCGAAGAGCCGGCACCCCCTACTTTAGAAACGAGAATTGAAACATTTTTTCCATCGATCGGACAAGCCTAATGCCTACTATTTATCTTTTAATGTTTGCATTTGTATCTGTTTTAAATTGTGACCAAAGTGTGTGATTATTGGCCACCTTGAGTCCACAAAGGATAAAGGTGGAATATAAATACAGTAAATAAATAATAAATAGATTTTATTGATAATTTTATTTACTTTCCCAATTTGAACAATGTCTAGCATCCTGTCAGTACCTTATAATGGCATAAGTCAAAACTTCTTCTTAATTGTTTTGGAAGTAGAAATTTTCTACTGGCCTCTCACAAAGATTAACGTCTCTTCTCAGACTCTTTTAGGATCCCATCACACTGATGAGGTCCCATGTCATGATTTGCCAGCCTTCATAGCGAATCTGGGCAGCAGAGAGAGCATCCCATGTGGAAAAGTGTCACCACTCCTCCAAAGCCCCATTGTTCCTAATGGAACACAGGGTGGCTTGCGTGTGGGTGGCGGCAGTGTCCCACCATGCTGCTGCCCCAATTTGCCCATGGAGCCCCAGCAGAAGTCTCCCTACATCCTATGATGAGTGGTGTGGGGCTCCATGGGTGAACTGGGGCAGAAGCATCCTAGGACGTTTCTTCTGCTTCATGTGATAAGGTTGTAAGCTGCTATAGCCTACATCCCATTGTCATTTGGTGGTCTGTGTAAACGAGGAAGCATCAGATAAAACTATCTAGCTACATATCACTTGACACAAAATAATAACAACATTTGCCAAATTTGTTGGGTGCTTCTATGGTATCCCTCATCCTCCACTGAACACTAAATGAACCTGCAGCAACTAAAATGTGAGTTCAACAGGGGACATGTATTGTGGTTTATCTGTAGAAATGTTATGCTGTGTCTCCCTAATGAAGAATCTTAGCCAAGACTTCTGAATCCAGAAAGCACTTAATATTATAGAGTGCCTCCGAAGATTTTTATTAGAGTTTTATTATGTGTTGTTGGGTTATTTTACTGCCATTTTAGCCCTCCAGTATTGTGGAAATTTGTAGTTTCTTGTAAGTTATTTTGAAAATGATAATTAACTATTTAAGAATGGAGTGTAAATTGAGAAATAAATCCATAATTACATTAAAAGGACAGTTATTTTATGGGCATACTATTGTGTATTGTATGCATATACTTTGGATATTCATGCATAGATTTCTGTTGCATCTAATGAAAGATATTCCTTTCAGTGTGGTTTACACTGAGCTGTAGCTTAGGTAGTTAAATAAATACAGATTATAAGTATATCCAGAAAATTATTTCACAACTTCTTTTTAAAAAATAAGTTTTTATTATGTGAATTAATGGCATAGAGGATATGAGAAAGAAAAACATTTAAAGATACTCAAATACACATAGTACAGGTATGCCATTCCTCTAAACCCCACCCCTCCCCCCATCTGTGAACCACCACCCATGATTTCTGGGAACAGTATGAGCTCCCACTGTTAGCCCCAACTTTTGCAAACCTAGCAGTTTGAAAACATGCAAACGTGAGTAGATCAATACTGCTCCGGCAGGAAGGTAACAGCGTTCCATGCAGTCATGCCGGGCACATGACCTTGGACGTGTCAATGGACAACGCTGGCTCTTCAGCTTAGAAATTGAGATAAGCACCAATCCCCAAAGTCGGATATGACTAGACAATAGGCATGAGTGAAAATATCGGAATCCTCATTAATCGTAATAAAATCGTTAATTGTAATACAAACACACAGGGTTCCAAGGTGGTTTGGCCCTTTGGAATTAACCTTCCAATTCGAAGCATTGGAGCCCATCCTCAAAATACCTTTCAGAATACCTTTGGATATATGAGAAAGCCTTTTCAACCAATCTCCTGCATCGGGCTTAAGGGCCCCATAGAAAGCAAGCCTGGAGTGTTTTCACTCCTGGAGGAGAAGGAGGGAAAGAAAGCAAAAGGGGTGAAGGGAAGCAGGGAAAGGTGTGCGTAGAAGAGAAGGGCCGCATTTTGCAAGAGTGTGCCCCCCTGTGTACAAAACATGGAGCATAGAGCGAGGAATGGGTGGGAGGAAAAGAGGGAGGAAAGGGTGCCAGAACACTGAGCCCAACAAGTGATGGATCTGGACCAAGCTTTGCACACAGACCCAACATGGCCAGCTGTGAATCCTGAGGGACTTTTGGAAGGGTTGACCCAAGACTTTTGGGAATTGTAGTTCACCCACATCCTTATACATTTTCTCATAGGAGCATTCATAAAAAACAAAAGACTGAGGTTTTTTTCCTGAGACATAGTGTAGCATCGGAAGAAACGCACTCCTGTGTAATTTCTCTCCTGGTTTAAGGTTTCCCCTGACGTTAAGTTCAGACTCTGGAGGTTGGTGCTCATCTCCATTTCTAAGACGAAGAGCCAGCGTTGTCCATAGACACCTCCAAGGTCATGTGGCCAGCATGACTGTTAGAAGCAGGCTGAGCCCCATCGGAAGAAACTCACTCTTGGTTTAGATGTGGGCTAAGCCCCATCGAAGAAACTCACTCCTGAGCGCTTTCCCTCCTGGTTTAGAAGTGGGCTAAGCCCCATTATCTTCTTATCCCAGATTATCTGGCAGTGTAGACTCATATAATCCAGTTCAGAGCAGATAATCTGGGATCAGATCTTGGGATATAGCAGCAGTGTGGAAAGGGACTCAGGCTGGATCTACACTGCCCTAATTCCCAGGATCTGATCCCAGATTATCTGATTTAAACTGCATTATATGATTCCCCACTGCCATATAATCTGGGATAAGAAGGAAAGTGATGGATCTGGAACAAGCTTGGCACACACAGACCCAAGATGGCCAACTGTGAATACTGGCAGGCTATGTGAGTGATTGACCTTGGCATCGGATGGTTATAGTTCACACCTATTTGAGAACACTAAACCCAGCAAGTGATGGATCTCGACCAAGCTTTGCACACAGACCCAACATGGCCAGCTGTGAATCCTGGGGGAATTTTGGGAGGGTTGACCTAAGAGTTTTGGGGATTATAGTTCACTCACATCCAGACACAATTTGCCATGGGAGCATTCATTAAAAAATACTGAGGTTTTTTTCCTAAGACATAGTGTAACATCGGAAGAAACCCACTCCTGACCATTTTCCCTCCTAGTTTAGAAGCAGGCTAAGCCCCATCAGAAGAAAGCAGTGGGCCCGTTTTGAGACAGCATGGTGTAGTGTAGTGGTTTGAGAGTTGGACTACGATTGTGGCTTGATTCCCCACTCAGCCATGGAAACCCACTGGGTGATCTTGTGCAAGTCACACACTCTCAGCCCCAGAAAACCCAATGAAACAGGAAATAACACTTTAAAACCAGGTACAGATTTCCTTATTCATAGGCTGATGGCCATCTGTCAGGAGTGATTTGATGGTGTACTATAATTTTTGTTCCTGGGTGATAAATGTCATTTCCTAATTGGTTCTGTCATAGAAACATGGAAAAACTTTATTGTACTGCCAAAACTTTGTCTTTGCGCAAGGGACATGGTGCTATGATAGCACATTATGGTTTGCTGGGACACTGTCCACCAATTTCACTAAGTTTGAGCCACAAAAACAAAGTTTCTGAAGTAGAACAAAGACTTTCAAAGTAAAGACAACCCAATGAAACAGGAAATAAGACTTTCAAACCAGGAACAGATTTCTGCAATTATTAAAAAATTTTTTTTTATAAAAACTTTGAAAATTCACCAAAAATCTGAGGATAAGTCAAACGTTCTTAGATTTGGTGAGCTAACAATGGTAAATGTATTTCATTATGATAGCTCAAAAAATGAGGGAGAGAGAAGCCCCTCAATTTCCCCCATTGACGATGTTTTCTTTCATGTGCATGTGCACCCACCATTAACGAGGTACATATGAAGAATCGGAACTTTCAGAAAGTTTTGAATTTTTTGCCTTCAAAATTCGGAAATGACTTTAGAAATGAAGCACCAGCGCCCCCTACTTTCGAAGCGAGTATTGAACCATTTTTTTCATGGATCGCACATGCCTACTAGACAATGTCAGGGGAAAACCTTTACCTATACCTATTTAATATCTTTTTAAAATATATCATATAATTGGTGATTGTGAAACCAATTATTTATCACTAACTCTTCTCTTCCTTTTAGACTTCAGAGTTATTTTTCTTTAATTAAGTACTCCCTATAGGTTCCTGTTTCTTTTTAAAAAATTGGATTTAACATTGTTTCCAGGGGTCGTAGCCATAATGAGGTTTTTTGTTCCATCCCCACCTTATACCTTTTCCAAATAGCTAATAGACTTTCTCTTATGGGATGTCTATGGAAATCTTAATTAATTCTATATTTTCCCCTATAAAATTTTCTAATCTAACCCACTCCTTTAGCTAACTGAAGTCTTTAGCTTTGCAATAATACCAAAGCACCAAGTCCCCTCTCTCTTTGTCATCTATTAAGTCTTTGTAAGCAATTCTAACTTTTTTTTCCATTCCAGATAAATTTGGACAAATCCTTCCTCTAATGTTTTAAATTCTCACTCTTTATTATCAGTAGATTTTGGAATAAAAATTGCATTTTTGGTAAGATCATAATTTTTATCACCACTATTTTCCCCATCCAAGTTAATTGAATTCTTTGCCATCTTTCCAAATTTTCTTTAATCTCTTTCTATGTTTTTTCATAATTATTTTGAAATAAGTGTTTATTTTTGTTTGTTAGCCATAAACCTAGATATTTTACTTTGGAGACTACCTTACAAGATGATAAAATCTCCAATTTATCAATATTGCTTTTTGACAGATTTTTTGTTAAAACCATAGATTTCTCTTTATTTATTTTTAATCCTGCCACATTTCCATACTTAAAAGTTTCCATCAAGGTGTTTAAGATCAATTCAGGGGATGCTGTGGTTTTAACTTTGAAATTGTTTAAATTGTATTAACTGGGATTTTAAAAATATTGTTTATATTAAATCCTGTTTTAATGTTTTTACATTTTAAATGATCATGCTCATGCTTTTATATTAAGCGATTTTGAGTCACCTTCAGGAGGGATAAAGCAGGGTATTGATAATAATACTAATACTAATACTAATAATAATAATAATAATAAGAAGAAGAAGAAGAAGAAGTTTTGAATGCTTTTAATGGGTCTTCTATATGCATCATACCATATAATCAACATATGCTTTAACTGTGAATTCTTGTCCTTTTATTTTCACCCCTTTAATACAGCTATCATACCAACTCTAATATTTAATATCTCTAACATCCATATGAAAAGCAAAGGTGACAAAATGCATACTTGTCTCGTTCCTTTTTGCATTTCATTATAACCTGATATTTGGCCATTTATCCTTAATTCAACTTTTTGTTTTGAGTAAATGGCACAAATCACACTTTTAAATTGCTGACTCCACCAATAGCAAGTCAATACTCTTTTTATAAACTTCCAGTGGATGTTATGAAAGGCTTTCTCCACATCTAGAAATAAAAGTGCCACTTCTCTGGTAGGGTCTTATTCAACAACCTCTGGTATATTAAGGATCATTCTCACATTTTGGTTTAGCTGCCTGTTTGGAAGGAAGCCAATTTGGTCTTCATGTAAAATCTTAGCTAGGATTTCTTTAAATCTATTTGCTAAAATTTCTGCAAACAGTTTGTAGTCATCGTTTAGTAAGGAAATTGGTCTAAAGTTATTAATTTGTTCCATATCTCTATCTTGTTTGAGAATGAGTGTTGTGGTTCAATCTGATGATGATGAAAGGGGATTTGGGGAACAACAATTTGTTCCAGGAAATGTGCAGCCGCAGCTTTGTCCCAGGGAATGTTGTTGACTCAGAAAGGCAGGTGGATTCGGGAGCTGAGGATGGCTTGGGAAAACAGACGGAAGGGAATGTGGAAAGTTCTCAGTCGAGCAAAGATAAGGATGACCTTCTACAGGGGTCTGAAAATTGTCAACAGAGCTCGGATGGGAGTGAGGGAGATGAATGGTTGTTAGACAGAGATTCCAGATTAAAGTTGAGATCAGGCCTCTGTCGCAGTGGGAGAATTGCAGGCAGACACAGAGAAACAAGAGTGCAAAGGAATGTGTTTATGTCTTACAAGGTGGGTTAAAAGAGAAGTAATTTGGGAAAGATTCCAGTCAGAGCAACCTCACTTTTGGAGAATCAACTCTTGCCTTGTCTCATGCCTAGAATCTGTGTTTGGATTACTTTTGAAGTTCATGTATTCATGTTACCTTGGATTTACTGTGCTATTTTGGGGATTTTGGACTAATATCATTATCTACAAAATCTTTGAACAGTGTTTAAGGATTGCACTTGCAATTGACTTTTATTTATTTTTCTGCTTTTTAATAAGTTTTGCTATCTTTCTTCAATAAACTGAAAAGGCTCAGCCTGCTGTGGTGGAGCATTTGCTGCAATATCCTGAAAAACTTGTTGGAGCAAGGTAAACCAGTGCTGAGGTGTGACAATGAGTACTATAATAACCTCCACTCATGAATCCAGGATTTTTCTTTTTGAAGTGTTCGATTAATTATTGAGAGAAGAATTGGAGCCAGTTCTTCTTTGTGTGTCTTATAACCAAAAGCAGAGAACCCATCTGGGCCTGGAGCTTTATTTATTTTAGTCTTATCAATGCCTTCCCTAGCTCCTATAGAGTAATTAACCTATCTAATTTCATTTTCATTTCCTCAGATAGTCTTGCCAATTTCAATTCATCCAAATATTGGTCCATCTTTCTTGTATCTATCTGAGTGTTTTTATATACATTCCTATAATAATCTACAAATATCTTATGAATGCATGGCATATCAATAACCAATTCCCCTTTATTCTTTATTTTAACAAATAATTGCTGCCTCTTGTGGTCCTTCAGTTGCCACACTAACAATTCCCCTGGTTTATTTGCATTTTCATAGAAAGTGTGTCTTCATACTGCTTTTTTTAAAAAAAAAATTATTGAAGTTTTCCACAACACATTACATCAAACATTTTTACATAAAATCGGGGAAAGGTAACAATGGGTCGGGGTGGGGGGGGTGGGGGGGTGGGGATGGTGGGATGAGGAAAATACGTGAATAGAAACAACACACAAAAAAACCCCTACTAATACATAAGACATTCTTTGTACTTCCATTCTTCCCTCATGGGGGCCTATAGTTTATATTTAATTATTTTTAGTCCTGGTTGCACTAGTATTATTCAATTAATTCTTCAGTATCAAGGCTTATTTCTTACTGATTGTCCATATACTCTCTATATAAAGTCCAGTCTGTCTTTTTTATTGGCTGTCCTCTATGTATTTTTAATAGGAAAGTTAGTTCATCCATATCTCTAATATCTTCCCTTTTTCCCTACCATTCTTCCTTTGTTGGGATAGCTTGTGATTTCCAATGTTTCGCATATATAATCCTTGCTGCCGTGTTGATATATGTGAACAGTTTGTCTTCATTCAAGTTAAAGTTTGCTTCTGAATCTGTCAGTCCTAATAAATAATATTCTGGTTTCATCAGAAAACTTTTTTGTAGTATTTTTTGGGACTCAGCGTGTATCATTTTCCAATATTTGTTTGTTTCAATACATGTCCACCATACATGATAATACGATCCGATATGGTTTTTGCATTTCCAACAGGTGTTTTGAATTCCCTTATACATTTCCCCCAACTTTTTAGGCGTAATATACCACCTGTGGAAGAATTTCAGGCAATTTTCCTTTAAGTCCCACGCATAAGTATATTTTGTTTTTTTCTTCCACATTGTTTCCCATTCATCCATATTTATTGGGTGACCAATATTTTTGGCCCATTTTACCATACAATTTTTAACTTCTTATGTTGCATTTGACCATTCTAATAATCTATCATAGATTTTGGTTATCTACTTCTTATCATTTTGAAGAATCTTATCCCAGAAATTTTCATTATTACTGAAGCCAATTTTATTATCTATCAAGAATTTTTCCTTTATTTAGGCATATTGTAACCATGTTAAATTTCTGTACTTTCTTTTTATTTCTTCAAGGGGTTTAATTTGGAATCCACTATTTTTCTTAATCAAAATTTCCTATTGTTTTCTTCTAATGGTGAGATCCATAACGGAGTTTTATCGTATATGAATTTTTTATATTTTTCCCAAACTTTTATCAAGGAAGGCCGAATAAAGTGGTTACCAAATTTTTTTTCTATTTGTTTTTTACCGTACCATACGTACACATGCTATCCCCGTCTCAAATCGAAACTTTCTAAATTTAAGATATTTTCTTTATTTAAGTTGCACCAATCCTTTATCCACGTCAGTGCACTGGCGTCAAAGTATAGTTTGAAATTTGGGAGGCCAAAGCTTCCTTGATCCTTTTTGTCAGTCATTGTTACATATTTGATTCTTTTTTTTTTTTGCCATTCCAAATGAACTTTGAGAGATCTCTATTCCATTCTTTGAATGTTTTGACTGTTCTAATTATAGGTAGATTTTGGAACAAATAAAGAATTTTCGGTAGGATATTCATCTTGATCGTTGCAATTCTTCCCAGTAACGAAATGTTTAAGTTCTGCCATTTTTGTAGATCGCTTTTTATTTCCTTCCACTTTGTTTTGTAATTATTTTCCAATAATTGAGCATTTTTAGCTGTCAACCATATTCCCAAGTACTTAATTTTTTTGGTTACAGAAATTCCTGTCGTTTTTTGCAGGACTTCTTGATTTGCTTTAGTCATATTCTTTGTTAGTATCTTGGTCTTCTTTCTATTTATATAGAATCCTGCTACTTCTCCATATTCCTCAATTTTAGTTATCCAGGATGGTAATTGTGTTCTTGGGTCTTCAATAATGCATATTATATTGTCTGCAAATGCTCTATATTTGAATTCATTTTTCAATATTTCAGTACCTTTCATTGCTTGATCTTGTTTTAAATTTTTTAATACTTTAAAATATTTTCTTCATACTGCTTTTTAATTATCACTTCCTTGAAGGATTTTGAAATCACCTGTAGAATGCAGTTTTTTGGTGATTTTTCACTCTGGCATACTTTGTATTAATTTTGTATGCTATTGGGATTGTTGCATGGATCACATCTGTCTCCTTCTCCTGAATGCGTTCCACTATGGGGGATACCAGGTCAGATCTCCTCTCTCCAATCTTTCTCTCAGACCTCAAATTCTTATTGTGTTATCATTGGCTCTCAATTCCAACATATCCATTCTGGTGAAAATCTCTTCCTGAGTTCCCATGAAATGATATTTTTTTCTAGAGACTATTCATTAGAGCAAATTGATAAGTTTTGAGGATGTTAAGTCTGGCCAATAAAGTCTTCCTTCAAGTTTCTGCACAGTGGTGTGCATAGTTCATTTTTAATTGCTTTTGAAACAAGACTAAAAAATTTTCCCCCGCCACTGCCAACAAAAGGAATAAATCAGAGCTTTAGTCCCAGATGTGGAAGTGCAACAGTCCCTTCAGTGAATAGTGTAATTACAATAGAACTATTCAGTTTCTTACTTTAAAATAGTTAGTTGATTGTCGATTTTGTAGAAGGTCTTTCTTTCAGAGGCAGATTTATGGTTTCTTTCCCCCAGCATCGTCTGAGATTATCTTAAGAGATCTCCAGACAGTTCTAGTTAGCTGTTTCCAAAAGCCAAATCTCCTCTTCGATTTTTAATTCAGCATGAGGGTTGGGAGGAAAAAGACTGACGATTCCCCCCACTGCTCGCTGGGCTCAAAGGGATTAGGGATTCTTCTTCTTCAGAAGAGGAAGGGGAGCAGGAAAGTGTTCATGAATCTGAGGGTGAGTTGGAATCTGAGGAGATTTTGCAAGTAGCCTCATTTCAGGAGGGGTGAAAGGAAACAGAGCAGAGAAGTCATTCAGCTAGAATAGCTGCCAGAAATACAGCTGAGTAATTAGGAACTGCCCTAGCAGCTGGGAGGGGACTCAGGGCTACAAAGCAGAAGCAGGTGCAGCTAGCACTTGCTGGGAACAAACTGACTCTTCACTCCCCTTGTGCCTGCTTCAAGTCTGCATCTGGGAAACTGCTCCTAAGGATTTATTGCTGTTTCTTTGTCTGAAGTAAGACTGCTATTTGATTTGGGAATTTAACAGAGACTAAGAACTAAGACTTCCTTGCTTCCTTTTGCATTATTCCACTGAGTGTGCTGTACTTTATGTTTTGCTTAAGTAAAGCAGTTTTCATTTACTTACCACAGTGTTTTAAGGCTGTTCTTGAAAGACAAAACAGGACTATATATACACTGTGTGTGTGTGTGTATATATATATATATTTATATATCCTTTTCGCTTTAACAAGATTCAGCTGTTTTTGTGATTATGGTAAAAGCATAGTGAGACTTCATTATGGAAAATGCTGTAGAGTTGGATCTCTGTATTCATTCATAGATTCAACAATTCTTAGTTTGAAAACATGAAAAAAACCAAAAAAGACAAACAATGATTTTACCATTTTATATAAGGGATATAATTTTATTACACCATTGTAGATTATGGGACTTGAATATCCACAGATTATGGCACCCACAGGGGGGCTAGAAGCAAATCCCAGCCCATGCTGAGGGCCCACTGTAACATGTAAAATTTTATGTTTAACTATGTGTGGAACATAGAAAGAAAAGACTCATTAACTGGCAGATGAAACATTTGAAACAGTTATGGACAGGCACAAAGTAAAACTAAATGGTTGCAACAATATTGAAGGCCACTGTTTAGTGTGTTTTGAGTAAGGCCAAATAGAGCCATTGTAATAATCAATGCATTAACAGAAGAAGACACCAAAAAGATAAAATAAAATCACGCTTTTTCAAGATCTAAGATATCAAAGTAAATTTCAAACCAGCAATAGGAATACCTTATGATCACCAGTGGAACAAACTATACATCAAGTAATATTCTGAAGAACTGTCTAAAAGAAATTAAATGATGACACCTTTGTTCAAGGAAGATCATTTTTGACAATGAACTCACAGTTTAAAAAAATGAAAGATACTGGAAAATGGGAGATATTCTAAGGGCACAATGGGGGGAATAAATAATCATACAAATAAAAATATATTCCAGAATATTAAACTGTCAAGAGTATATACATTTTGGAATACCCTGTATTTCTGATGACCCATAATTGTGGGTTTCTGTATTTCCCTGAGCCAGACCATTTTGAGTCATGTCTGTGTGTATATGTTTATTTCTTTCAAGAGACCTCCTCAATTTTTGCTCTGCTAAAGTGTTTAACATACATGGAGTTTGTTTCCGATAGATACTAAATCCATCTGAATTTTTTTTATAGGAATCGAAAAAACATGCTGAGAATATGCATTTTTTGTTATTCAATACAATTTTCCTGTATCAAAGTGGTTTGATACATTTTGATACTTTGTACCTGTACATAATATGTTACTCCTAGCCAACAATGTGCTGCCACCTATTATTCATTTTTCATTGTTTTGGGAGGATTTAGGTACCCTTTGGAAACAAACTCCACATATGAGTTGTCATAACCCAACCAGCCACACAGCTTTGACCTATCCACAGGAGATTTCTGAATCTCATATCTTCCAATATGGGCTAGAGGTCACAGAAATAAAGTGGAAAGTTATGATGGAAAGTGACTGTCCACAAGATAATTTCAAAGGGATTTTTATTTTAACACCAGCAGTAGCTATTACATTATGTAATTTGTGCTTTGTCAGGTAATGCAGAAGTTTTTCATCCCCATCAAAGAAACCATTCATATATTAGATGATATAGGTGCCACCCAGGAACCATTTTGCATGACTTTAATTTCAAAAAGGCTTTTCATCATTTACTCCTATCAGCCTGATGTATTGCCAACTGTCAAAGGCCATCTGCCAATCCTTCTTTTTTAACACATGCTTCCCTTTGCCCTGTGTTGCTTGACCAGTTCAAGCTTTACATACAAAAAACTGACAAGTTCTGATGTTCTCTTGTTTTCATGTCCAAAGCATAATTTTATGGCTAAGCGAAGATAGCAGCTTGGAGCACAGCAATCAAGGTTCCATTAGAATGCAGTTTCAGAAGGCCTAAATTAATAATAAGCAGCTTGTCAGTCAACTATGAAGCAATGTATTAATATAGGCCTATATCATTTCCTTTTGTTAGAAAATGTGCAGTGTTTAGTGCTGAAGTAAGTGTCTTCAGTTCAGTAAAAAAGAAATTTAAAAAGATTATTATTAGACAATGGTGAATTGTCTTTTAAAGCTTTTCACACAACAGTTGAGAGATAGCAATAAAGGATTATTGTTTTTGTTGTGTGCTTTCATGTCATTTCTGACTCATAGTGACCCTAAGACAAACTGACCATGGGATTTTTCTTGGCAAGATTTGTTCTTAGCATGGTTGCCATTGCCTTTCTCCAAGAATTAGTTCCATATAATAGCATCTTACCTCATCTGAGTAAAAATTGCTTCCAGAAACTCAAGCATGACATTTTTTATGTATAGATAACTCAAAACCATTTTCTATTCTCAACTTGAAAGTCAGACTTCTGGCTTTCAATTTGGCCTGGCAGGGGCTACTTGGCCTTGACCTGTGAGGCCTTTCTGGTCACCAGCTGCTTAATTTCTGCTGTACGGAGTCTAGTTGATGGACATCCAGCCCTATGGTGACTATCCAAGGCCCACTATTTTGTTTTTAAGTAATACTTCCAGTGATTAGTCGTTTGAAATTATTTGTGCTCACATGCATTTGTGGGGACAAATTGGCCTACACAATGCATAGAAGTGGGCAGTAGGCTAGCCAGTAGCCACTATTTTGCACAAGAGTTTGCCCTCCTTGCTCCCTCTTCTTTCTAATTTTGGTGGATAGTGGGGTTTCTGGTTACTGTGCTTTTGCTAGTCAGGCATTTGTGCTGTATTTTTGCTTGTTATTTCTCTTGCTCACATACATTTCTCAGCAGATCAAAGGGGCTAAACAAAAGTTTTTTGCCCTCCAACCCCCCGAAATAACGAGACAAGACAAATAAACTTGGGTTTAAAACTGGGCAACTTTATTGATAGTTACCTATTTAACTTTTAATTTGGAACTAGGGCCAAAATTCCTTAGCCATCTAAGAATTTGGTAAGGCATAAGCCAATATCAGTGGTCATACCCGACCATCCATTAAGACTGAATTTAGGGCGAAACACCAGGTCCCCAGCATATCTAAACCTGGATGACCCAAAGGGGAATGTGTTGGAGAGTTTTGCCTCCGAAACAAATGAGGTCAAAGTCTCCCATTCCAAGGCCATAATCGTTCAACCTCACCGGGGCTGTACAAACCCTAAGCAAGGATTCACGCCTCTGGCCAACACCAAAACAGAGGTGCCTTGTGGTGCACACCAAAATAAGAGATTCCCCTAAGCATTCCGCTGACCACCTATTTAAATGACCACACCTCCCAATTTACCACTCCACACAGTATAGGGTAGGCGAAAAACCTTCCCAGAACATCGGAGGGAAAAAATTCCTACCCGGCCCATCTAAGCGACCACACTACTATCAGAGTGGCTTTGCCAGGCACACGCAGCAGAAGTCGCTGGCGAGGAAGCTCTGGATAAATGACGACACTGCAGTCTTCAGTTTTCTATCAAAAGTTTACTTACGAACGGAAATCGTAAGACAATACACAGCTCTCACGCAGGCACACACGGGAAGGGACAGAGATAGGAAGTAGAGGGCTATTTATCTCATCCTCTGCTGTCTGATGCAATCCAAGCTTAACCCTTTACACACTGGTATAGTAAGTAGCACACAGTGTATGATGCAATCTCCAGCACACATTGCACACATGACTCAATTACATTTAAACAACTCTATATACAATCATTTCTACTTCAACAATTCCCCCTCTTTAAATGTAATTTAGTCACCATAGTTATATACATTGCTTAATTACATTTCAATCAAACTCTTTTACATTCATTACATTCAATTGTTTCAACATCTCTACATGCTTTGAACATGTACAAAACTTCTTCTTACATACATGGGGAACAATTTTCTTTGAACTAGGCAATTACATATAATCTTTACACAGTTGTTTCTTACACTCTATGAACACAGGGAACACATGACTCTTAAACGATTATACATGAACATAAACCTCTATCACAAAGACATTCCTTCAAGATTTCACTGTCACACTTTATCAATAACAATCACCTATTTCAAATCCACCACTACTAACAAAATCCTCTGCCACAAGTGTCATGTGGAACTTCGTTGGATCAGACAAATACGGTACTAACGCACATCTTTTTCTTTCTTTCTTTCCTACACTCATGCACACATTTTCTATGGTCTCTTGTTTTATTTGCTTAGTTGTTATTTTACCTTTTGGTGTTCCAATGCTAGCTTTCTTTTGTGTACTCAATTGTACTTCTTCTTCTTTCACCTTTGTGTCTACACCTTTGTTACTTGATCTTCTTGTTCTCTGATTCTTAGGTGTACTAGATGCACTTTTCTTTGGTGTTGTGTATTCTGTACTCACTGACTCAATTACACTCTTGGATGTTTCTTCACTTTCTACAATGTCTCTCGCTTTCTGGAAACCATGTAGCTGTTCCGAATTCGAATGAATCTGTTTCCAATCATTAGGCCTCTCAAAATAAGCAATCTTTGATAGTTTTACTTTTGTAGGTGTCTCTAAGAATTTGTAAGATCTTTTGCTATACCCAATAAATGTCATTTCTCTGTATCTTTGTTTCTTGTTTGCTCTCTCACTAGCTGGAATGTTAACATTTGCTCTCTGGCCGAATATTCTCAAAAACGTGTAATTTGGTACATGATCATACATTTTACGAAATGGAATGTCCTGCACACACTCATCCCACAGTCTGTTTGTCAAATAATTACATGTGTGTAACACTTCTGGCCAATAATTGTTAGCTATGCGACTGTCCTTAAATATACACAATTTCATCTCATTCAACAGTTGTGCTCTTTTTTCAGGAATGCCTTGTTCACCTTTCATTTGTTCAGTTTCAATCCAATTAATATTCTTTGATCTTAACAATGCTTTAAATTCACCACCACATACTCCTGCACCTTTATCAATTATTAAAGTGTCCAATTTCTTCTCATATACATTTTCTACCATAGCCAATCACTCAATTTTCTAGTTGCTTCTGATAAGTCTGTAAAGAAATATGCATAACCAAATCTGCTCATTCTTTCTACAAAAATCATCATATATTTTGATCCACCTGTACTCTGTTCAAAAGGTCCCTCAATATGTACATGCCATTTACACTTATTTTAGATCTCTTGTAAAACTTTACAGGCTCTTTCTTTACTTCGTTACAAATGGCACAATCTAAATCATAGTTACATGATTCCATTTTATAATTAGGGCACAAATTAAGTGTCTTCCTCAATGTTTCCATACTAGCATGACCCATCACTCGGTGGAATAAATGCAAACAACGATCATGTTGAATTTGACCTCCTACGCACATAATTTCTACATTTTCATCATCAATGCTGTTCACTTTTTCAAACATTTCATACATCCTGTTTCTTTTTACTCCTTTACCAACCAATTTACCTTCTCTATTGCGAATATAACAATAAATTCCTTTGAAGAACACTTTGTACTGTTGATCAGTTAATGTGGCTACGCTTAGCAAATTAGACTTCATTTCTGGCACATACAAAACTTTCTCCCAATACAATTTCAAACATGGAATGTAACAGGTTTCAAATTGAGAAAACAATTTAAATGAACCATCAGCTAAAGTTACATTTGCTCCCTCCGTACTTTGTACATTTCTCAAAAGAGAAATATCATTAATGATATGATGAGTGGCACCTGAATCCAATACCCACTTATTACTTCTTTCACTGTCTTCATCTTCATTTGCAGCCATCATAACTCTCGGCTCAGGGTTGTTATTAAGTCCACTTCCATGTCCACCTCTCCTGTTGCCACCTCTGATTTGGCGTCCTCTTTGTTGTCTCCCTCGACTCCGGCAATCTTTAGCAAAATGTCCTGGTTTGTTGCAAACAAAACATTTTCTTACAGTTTTCACTCCCACACATACAGCAGACTCTTGGCTCAGCACTTCTGGCGTCGACTCCCCCTCACTCAGGCAACTTCCACCACACGAGGTTTCTCTCTCAAACTCCAGTCATTCAGCCTCTTCCAAGATCCTGGAACACACTAAATCCAGACTTAGATCTCCTTCTGGCACGTTTTGTAAGGAATGCAACAAATGATCCCACTCAGCAGTTAAACTTGACATCATTATGTAAGCCTGTTGCTCTTTGGCAATCTGAACACCTCTGTTTTGGCATTCAACAAACAAATCTTTCATTCTTCTGACATGTTGTCTAACATCTGCTCCTGCTTCAAGCCTTGTTCTATAAAGCCTCTTAGTCCAGATCATTTTACCAAGAATACTCTGTCTCTGATGGACTTGTCTTAACACATCCCATACTTCTTTGGCAGTTTGCAAATTCTGCACATGAATTAACTGACTTGGCATAATACTCAATATCAATGTTGCCAGTCCTTTGTCATTTTTCCCTGCGTCTTGTTCCGTTCCTAAAATCGTATTTTGTAATCCTTACCTGACCAAAAGATGCTTTATATATATTGACCATTCCTTATAATTCTGATCATTCAATTTATCAACCAAAGTCAATGAATTTGAACTTGCCATCTTTGCCTTCCTTGGAGGACCCTCGATTCCCCGAGTTAAAGCCTCAGCAGCTGACAAAACACATGCTCAGCACAGCCTGGCAGTCCTCTCCACCACAGGAATTTATGGCACTCTTTATGGCTTCTCCTTCTCACCTTGGCTCATTAATCTCTCCGAAGCTCAGCACATCCCGCTGCTAATCTACTTTTTCTGCTCCAGGAAAAGTTTGCTTCCTCCGAAGATGAACTTTCCCCATCAGCAGTCTAAGCACGGCTTCTCGCAGCACACAGCTCTGGCTCTCCTCTCAGCTCCTGGACCTCTGGCTCCACTGAAGATTCTGCTCACTCTAAGCAGACTGGTCAGACTGGGCAAACTGGTCTGTAACCTAGGCAAGAACCTGAACAGGAAACTGGACCAGAACTGGGCAGGACTGGGCCCATAACCCAATATCAGAGTGGCTTTGCTAGGCACACGCAGCAGAAGTCACTGGCGAAGAAGCTCTGGATAAATGACGACACTGCAGTCTTCAGTTTTCTATCAAAAGTTTACTTACGAACGGAAATCCACAAGACAATACACAGCTCTCACGCAGGCACACACAGGAAGGAACAGAGATAGGAAGTAGAGGGCTATTTATCTCATCCTCTGCTGTCTGATGCAATCCAAGCTTAACCCTTTACACACTGGTATAGTAAGTAGCACACAGTGTATGATGCAATCTCCAGCACACATTGCACACATGACTCAATTACATTTAAACAACTCTATATACAATCATTCCTACTTCAACAACAACTGCTATACTGTTAGTGGCGGGCGGGTGGTCAAAGCTCCAAAAGTGAGTGAACCAAGAGACGGGCAGCTTCCTAGAAGCCCCGCCCCTTTCTAGAACTCTCTCTTTCGTTGGGAGGGGGCAAAGCCACTTCCCTCCCCCAGCTGTGCGGGGGGGGGGGGGAGTTTATTCTCTTATTTGAAAAGCTATACTGATGTACTTAATATATATTTTTACATGGTAGTCATCATTCATCCAATGGATAAAATATTTGTTTATCATGTTTTGCTTTCTAGGGATGATTCTGGCCCTCTTCATCTGCTGTATGCCTATACTTTTGTGCTTGTTGAAGAATTGTATTATGAAGCTCATTTTTCAGGAACAAGAAAAGAAATATTTGCTAGCAAATCTGTAGCAGATTAAGGGTGATGTGCCTTTCCTCCTCCAGAGGTCTGGGGATCAAAGAGGGGAGTGGAAGGCCCATCAGTGGAAAGGATACATTTCTGCCCAGCAGTGGAAAGGGAACATTTCTGCCTAGCATTTTTGTAAGCCAATAGCTTGTGCAGACTCAGCAGCAAAGCGTGGTCACTGGTCAGTGATATTAGACACTTCCAGGGTGTGTGGCCTCATCAGGAGACTTTGAGATACCCAACAGCCAAACTCTTACCAAATGACAGTGGAATGTTTGTACACACACCAACTATATAACCTATTATTATCATTATTACCATAATCATCAACATCATCATCATCATCATCATGTTTATTTATATCCTGCTTTTTCTCTCCATACAAAGACTCAAAGCGGCTCACAACTAAAAGTGTTGCAATGCAACTTAAAATATACAAGTATTAAAACAGTATTAAACATCATTAAAAGCATATAAAATTGCAGCAGCCACTGATGACCTTAAAAGCCTCCTTTAAAAGCTTGCCTGAATAAAAAGAACAGCAGGGAGGGGCCATTCTTTCTTCCCTGGACAGGGAATTTCAGAGTAGAGGAGCAGCCACAGGGATAACATCCCTTTATCTTACCCTTGGTCAGGCCCCCTTCCCCTTTCCTTCCATTTTCCCCAACATCATTATCTTCTTCAAGCTTTCCTGTCTTCTCATTATGTGGCCAAAGTATTTTCCATGTTTCAAGTCAAGTCCTTTGGAAGTTTCTGTGTTCCTGCTTTATATTCATGATCAAGTTTTCCTAAGGATATCTTTTGCTTGTGGACTTCAGCTGTTTTGTGATTTTAGCTATTTCTGGATTGCATTACCTTTGAATCTGTTTGAGATGTTGGGATTCCTATTGGACTATTGCTAATTGCTTAACTTTTTGGATATACTTTTTCTTTTTCTATAACTGCATTTTTCCTATAATTTTTGAAATATTCTACAATAAACTTTCTCACTGTGAGAGCTGTTCGGCAGTGGAACGCTCTGCCCCGGACTGTGGTGGAGGCTTTTAAGCAGAGGCTGGATGGCCATCTGTCGGGGGTGCTTTGAATGAGATTTTCCTTCTTGCAGGGGGTTGGACTGGATGGCCCGTGAGGTCTCTTCCAACTCTACAATTCTATGATTCTATGATTCTATCATCCAGTGGGTTTCTATGGCTGAGTAGGGAATCAAACCACAATCGTAGTCCAACTTTCAAACCAGTACATTACTTCATGCTGTCTCAAAATGGCCCAGTGCTAACCAAGAGAGAAAATGCTCCAGGCTTGGTTTCTACGGGGCTCTAATGCCCCAATGCTAATGCTCCAGACTTGATTTATATGGGCCTCTTATGCCCCAATGTTATATCCAGGAGTGAAATGGGCTCTAATGCCCCATGCTATATTCAGGAGTGAAATCGGTTCTAATGCCCGATGTTATATGCAGGAGTTAAATGGGCTCTAATGCCTGATGCTATATCCAAGAGGGAAATGGGCTCTAATGCCCGATGCTATATCCAGGAGTGAAATGGGCTCTAATGTCCCATGTGATATACAGGAGTGAACACCCCAAAAATGTTGAGGAACACTGGAACAAACTGAAGTCCTCCATCATCACAGCCTGCGAAGAAACCATTGGATACCAAACTAAGAAACATCAAGACTGGTTTGACAATAACAACAAAGAGATCCAAAAGCTAATTGATAACAAAAGGAAAGCATTCCAAACATGTCAGAGAGACACTAACTGTGCTGCTAAGAAAAAGATTTATGCCAGTGCAAAAGCTGAGGTCCAAAGAAGGACCAGAGAACTCAAGAACATCTGGTGGACAAAGAAGGCTGAAGAAATCCAACACTTTGCAGATACCCATGATGCTCAGGGATTTTTCTAAGCCACAAAGATCATTTATGGATCAAGAAACCATGGCATACAGCCTCTACGCTCATCAGATGGAACCAAACTTCTGAAGGACAAAACATCAATTGCACTATGTTGGAAAGAGCACTACCAGAACCTTCTGAATCGCAGCTCCAATGTGGCTGAAGAGGCCCTCTCACAAATCCCGCAACAACAAACCAGGGATGAGCTTGCAGCACTGCCTAGTTTGGAAGAAGTCAGCAATGCCATCAGCCAACAAAAAAACCAACAAAGCCAGCGGACCTGATGGGATCCCTGCTGATATCTTCAAAGAGGGTGGACCTGAGTTGATGCAACAACTCCACCAACTCATTGAAAAGGTGTGGGTGACCGAGAAAATCCCAGCAGACTTCAAGAATGCCACCATCATTACCCTTTTCAAGAAAGAGTATAGAGCAGATTGCGGAAACTATCACAGTATCTCTCTTCTAACCTCCACTGGGAAAATTCTCACAAGAATCCTTGCAAACCGCCTTCTTCCTGTTTTAGAAGACACCCTCCCAAAATCCCAGAATGGCTTCCACCCAGCTCCAAGAAAAAATGCTGGGAACAAAATCAACCTCTGTACATGGCATTCATTGACCTTGCAAAGGCATTTGACACAGTGAATCGCAGTGCTCTCTGGACCATCCTGCAGCTCCTCCATGATGACATGATGGCAACAGTCTTGGACAGCAACGGCTCCCAAAGTGACCCATTTAAGGTGGAATCAGGTGTCAAGCAGGGATGTGTTATTGCCCCTACCTTATTTTCCATATTCATTGCTATGATACTTCACCTTGTTGATGGGAAGCTTCCCAACAGAGTGGAAATCTTCTATCGGACAGGTGGCAAGCTATTTAGCCTCAGCAGACTGAAAGCCAAAACCAAGGTCACCACAACATCTATTATAGAACTCCAATATGCCAATGACAACGGGCTGTGGCGCAAGCTGGTGGGCAGCCAGCTGCAGCCAGCTCAGACCAATTACTCTGACCAAGAGGTCATGAGTTCGAGGCCAGCTCGGAGCCTACGTTTGTCTTTGTCTTTGTTCTATGTCAAGGCATTGAATGGTTGCCTTATATGTGTAATGTGATCCGCCCTGAGTCCCCTTCGGGGTGAGTATTTATTTACAGTATATAAATACTGTAAATAAAATAATAAATAAAAAATAGTCTGTGTGCATTCAGAAGAAGACCTACAAGCCACTCTAAAAACCTGTGCAGAAGCATACGAGAAGCTCGGCCTCTCACTGAACATTGAGAAAACTAAAGTGCTCTTCCAACAGGCACCAGCGAACCCCTCTGCAATGCTAGGAATACAGCTTAATGGTGTCACATTAGAAAACGTTGACCTTTTCTGCTACCTTGGCAGCCACCTCTCCACAAAAGTCAACGTTGACACTGAAATACAACATCACCTGAGCTCTGAGAGTGCAGCATTCTTCCGAATGAAGCAGAGAGTGTTTGAGGATCGGGACATCCATAGAGATACCAAGGTGCTCATTTATAAAGCCATTGTCCTCCCAACCCTGCTCTACGCCTGCGAAACGTGGACAGTCTACAGATGTCACACTCAACTCCTAGAGCGTTTCCATCAGCGTTGCCTCAGAAAAATTCTGCAAATCTCTTGGGAAGACAGGCGGACAAATATCAGCGTGCTTGAGGAAGCAAAGACCACCAGCATTGAAACGATGCTCCTACACCATCAACTCCACTGGACTGGCCATGTTGTCCGAATGCCCGATCACTGTCTCCCAAAACAGTTGCTCTACTCTGAACTCAAGAATGGGAAACGTAATGTTGGTGGGCAGGAAAAGAGATTTAAAAATGGGCTTAAAGCCAACCTTAAAAACTGTGGCATAGACAGTGAGAACTGGAAAGCCCTGGCCCTTGAGCACTGTAATTTGATGTCAGCTGTGGCCAACAGTGCGGCAGGCACGAATGGAGGGCTTAAGGGAGAAAGAACCCACCCCCAAGACTCCCCAAATGGTAGACCATCATCCTCGAACTACGAGTGATTGCCTAAGTAAGTAAGTATGTACGTAATGCCCCATGCTATATCCAGGAGTGAAATGAGCTCTAATGCCCCATGCTATATCCAAGAGTGCAATGGGCTCTAATGCCCTGATGCATCCAGGAATGAAATGGGCTTTAATGCCCAATGTTATATCCAGGAGTGAAATGAGCTCTAAAGGCCTGATGCTATATCCAGGTTTCTATGGGGCTATTAAGCCCGATGCTAGCCAGGAGATTGGTTGAAAACGCTTTCTCATATATCTGAAGGTTATTATTATTATTATTATTACATCATTTCTACCCCGCCCTTCTCACCCATCAGGGGACTCAGGTTATCCGAAGGTATTCCAAGGATGGGCTTCAACGCTTCAAGTTGGAACCCTTGGAACCTCATTCGGAACCCAAAATAGATACGATTTTATTATGATTAACGACAATTCCGATTAATTCGCCCATGCCTACTAATAACAAATTTTGGGCTGGCATCATTTTTTTGGTTGGGTTGTTGATGAGAGAGAAATTTGTTATTTTCCTCATACAATCTCCTCAAAATTCATCTGTCTTGTCATCCCCTCTATACCATGTAAATTTAGAGAGTGAGTGAGGAGGGGGAGTATCTGACTGCACCTCATAGTCAGGCACACAACAACTAAAGTATCATCCAGAACCACGCAGAGTCTTGTGGAGGTCCTAGAGGATGGATATTGTGTATCCAGCTGTATTGATGCTGAAGGACACTCCATCTACTCTCAAGTAGTCACTACCTGGATATATTGCAGAGATAGTTTAAGGGAGGGAAGATAGGGCACTGTTCTACCAGGGTGGAACTTTTTATCCTATAGTCCAGTGCAGGGTTTCGGCTATTTGTATAAAGGTAACTAACTATAGGAAGCTGTTTTTTCTGATCATATTTCAAAGTAGGCATTATTGTCCAAATTATGATGCTCCAACCATTGTCTAGGCAATGGGCTTTCCTCAAATTGGTGCGGTGTGATACACAATCCTTAAAATAGACTAGCAACCCTGTCCTTAAAGTATTACTTTAAACCCGTTTCATTTATTCCAGTATCACTGGATTGAAACCTCAAGTTGTTATCTGGTCTCTTAAATTCAATTGCTAAATTTTATATATCAATTTAATTATTATAAATTATTATTTCCTTCTGATTATATGCTTATTTCACATTCAGTGTATCAGGAAGAGGTCTGTATATTAGTTAACAGTTTGAATAACTGAGCATCTTATGTAAAAGCATTAAAGATGAGGTTCCATTATCACAACTTCACAGCAGTTGTGGCTATCTCATCTAGCCAGCTGTTCTCTCTCTTTTTTGTAAAATACAAAAGCAATATGTTTCTTGACATATATCAGAAATTTCAGCTTCTCAAACAGCAAAACCACTGACAAGCGCTTTATTTTCTAATAAATATTTATAACATTTATAGCTGTTATGCCACAGTGTTTAAAATACTGGAAGGTAGGCAGAAAACATACAGCAAATTCATGGGTCTAGCAAATATTGGTTCAAAGAGGGATTTTGCTTTTTGGCAATCAACTGTGAAGGGTCAAGACCATAACGAAGTGGAACTGCATTTCAGTGAAACCATATTCTTCTGGATTGTTCCAGATTTTATATTGAAAAATGACCAGAGATTTATATATTGTTTAAAAAAACTGTTGCTATCAGAAATATAATAAATTGTTTTAATTAGATTGTTTATATGTTATTATGTTTTAATTGTGTCTTAGCTTGTAAACTTGGTTTATGCTGAGCTTGGTCCCCATGTAAGCCACCCCGAGTCCCTTTGGGAAGAGGGTGGCAGGATATAAAAATCATAGAATCATAGAATCGTAGAGTTGGAAGAGACCTCATGGGCCATCCAGTCCAACCCCCTGCAAGAAGCAGGAAAATCTCATTCAAAGCACCCCTGACAGATGGCCATCCAGCCTCTGCTTAAAAGTCTCCAAAGAAGGAGCCTCCACCACAGTCCGGGGCAGAGAGTTCCACTGCCAAACAGCTCACACATTGAGGAAGGTTTTCCTGATGTTCAGGTGGAATCTCCTTTCCTGTAATTTGAAGCCATTGTTCCGCATCCTAGTCTCCAGGGCAGCAGAAAACAAGCTTGTTCCCTCCTCCCTATGACTTCCCCTCACATATTTGTATATGGCTATCATGTCTCCTCTCAGCCTTCTCTTCTGCAGGCTAAACATACCCAGCTCTTTAAGCCGCTCCTCATAGGGTTTGTTCTTCAGACCCTTGATCATTTTAGTCGCCCTCCTCTGGATGCTTTCCAGCTTGTCAACCTCTCCCTTCAACTGCGGTGCCCAGAATTGGACACAGTATTCCAGGTGTGGTCTGACCAAGGCAGAATAGAGGGGTAGCATGACTTCCCTGGATCTAGACGCTATACCTCTATTTATGCAGGCCAGAATCCTATTGGCTTTTTTGCCGCCGCATCACATTGTAGGCTCATGTTTAGCTTGTTGTCCACAAGGACTCCAAGTTCTTTTTCACATGTACTGCTGTCAAGCCAGGTGTCCCCCATTCTGTATCTTTGCATTCCATTTTTTTCTGCCGAAGTAAAGTATCTTGCATTTGTTCCTGTTGAACTTCATTTTGTTAGTTTCGGCCCATCTCTCTAATCTGTTAAGATCGTTTTGAATTCTGCTCCTGTCTTCTGGAATGTTGGCTATCCCTCCCAGTTTGGTGTCATCTGCAAACTTGATGATCATGACTTTTAACCCTTCGTCTAAGTCGTTAATAAAGATGTTGAACAGAACCAGGCCCAGGACGGAACCCTTCGGCACTCCACTCGTGACTTCTTTCCAAGATGAAGAAGACACATTGGTGAGCACCCTTTGGGTTCGTTCGCTTAGCCAATTACAGATCCACCTAACCTTAGTTTTGCCTAGCCAACATTTGACTAGCTTGTTTGCCAGAAGGTCATGGGGGACCTTGTCGAAGGCCTTACTGAAATCCAGGTACGCTACATCCATGGCATTCCCTGCATCTACCCAGCTTGTAACTTTATCAAAAAATAAAAAAGTTGTTGTTGTTGTTGTTGTTGTTGTTGTTGTTGTTGTTGTTGTTTTAATATTCCTAGTAGATTGGGTAAAGGGATAAGTGAGAAATATTTTCTGTCAAGGTGCATGTGTCTGTGTTGTGTAACCACAATTCTGTTGTTCAAGGCTTTCATGGGATCTCAGGGTTGTTGTATGTTTTCCAGGCTGTATGGCCATGTTCCAGAAGTATTGTCTCCTGACGTTTCGCCCACATCTATGGCAGGCATCCTCAGAGGTTGTGAGGTATGGAGAAACTAAGCAAGGAGGTTTATATATATTTGTCCAGGGTGAGAGAAGAACTCTTTGTCAGTTGGAGGCCAGTGTGAATGTTGTAGTTAATCACCTTAATTAGCATTGAAAAGCTTCATCTCTGGGCTTTTCCTGCCTGGGGGCATCCTTTGTTCAGAGTCTGTTTTCAGAGTGTTGCTTCTTATTTACTGTTCTGATTTTTGAGTTTTTTAATACTGGTAACCAGATTTTGTTCATTTTCATGGTTTCTTCCTTTCTGTTGAAGTTGTCCACATGCTTGTGAATTTCAATGGCTTCTCTGTGTAGTCTGACATGATAGTTGTTGGAGTGGTCAAGCATTTCTATGTTCTCAAATAATATATTGTGTCCAGGTTGGTTCATCAAGTGCTCTGCTATGGCTGATTTCTCTGGTTGAGTTAGTTTGCAGTGCCTTTCATGTTCTTTGACTCATGTTTGGGCGCTGCGTTTGGTGGTCCCTATGTAGTCTTGTCCACAGCTGCATGGTATACGGTAGACTCCTGCAGAGGTGAGAGGATCCCTCTTGTCCTTCGCTGACCGTAGCATTTGTTGGATTTTCTTTGTGGGTCTGTAGATGGTTTGTAGGTTGTGCTCCTTCATCAGTTTGCCTATGTGGTCAGTGGTTCCCTTGATGTATGGTAAGAACACCTTTCTTCTGGGTGGATCTTTGTCTTGACTCTCATGGCTTGTTCTTGGCCTTGCAGCTCTTCTGATGTCTGTGGTGGAGTATCCATTGGCCTGTAGAGCCCAGTTTAGGTGTTTTAGTTCACCTTGGAGGAGGCGAGGTTCGCAGATTCTTTGTGCATGGTCTGTCAGGGCTTTGATTGTGCTTTTTTTTTTTTTTTTGACTTGGGTGATGGTTGGAATTTTTATGAAGATATCTATCTCTGTGTGTAGGTTTTCTGTAAACTGTGTGACCCAATTGTTTATTGGGTTTGCAGATGACCAGAACATCTAGAAATGGCAGTTTTGCTTCCTTTTCTTTTTCCATGGTGAATTGGATGTTTGGGTGGATGCTGTTGATGTGGTCCAGGAACTTGCTCATTTCATTGTTTGTTATGGAATTTTTGACATATTTTCCATTGAAGAAAAATAATGCTTTTGACAATATGCATATATTTTAAGAAAAAGTGAAGGTAGTTCTTTCATTACCAATGAGTAATGGCAAATGTAACTGAGGCAGAAACAGACAAGAAAAGCTTAGAAAGCTACCTCATATGTTCTACTTCATCTGCATGGTCCCTGAATGGTGAAAATATTCTTTGATCACTTGCTATTAAAATGCATTGTGGACAGTCTTTGAATTGCTACAGTTGGTTTTCTTGTTCAGACAATAAGCATTTCTTCTGCTTTATTCCCATTTTCATTCCTAACACTTTGAGATATATAATATGGAACAGCTCCAGTTTATTTACAAAAAGACATGAAGAGACAATCTGTGGATTATCTTGATGTTGACCCAATATTTAGTTGATGACAACTCATTCAGGCTAAATTTCAACACTTTGGCAAGGATATACTAGGAAGACAAAGAAATGTAACCAGGTACATTGAGGCTTGGGTGAAGAGAGCAACTAGGGGTGACTTCAGCAACATTTTCTCCTCTCCGTCCTATCTTTTGCCAGACATTAGGAAATCAAGCAGTCGATCTTTGTTGCTGTTGTTTATTTGTTCAGTCACTTCCAACTCTTTGTGACCTCATGGACCAGCCCACACCAGAGCTCGCTGTCTGCCATTGCCATCCCCAGCTCCATCAAGGTCAAGCCAGTCACTGTGAGGATACCATCCCTCCATCTTGCCCTTTGTCGGCCCCTATTCCTTTTTTCTTCCATTTTCTCCAGCATCATTATCTTCTCCAAGCTTTCTTATCTTCTCATTATGTGGCCAAAGTACTTTATCTATACCTCTAATATCCTTCCTTCCAGTGAGCAGTTGGGCATTATTTTCTGGAGTATTGATTGGTTTGATCTTCTTGTGGTCCAAGGCTCTCTCAGAATTTTCCTCCAACACCATAGTTCAAAAGCGTCTATCTTCTTTTGCTCAGCCTTCCTTATGGTCCAGATCTCCATCCATAGATTACTACAGGGAATACCATTACTTTAATTATGAGAACCTTAGTTGCAAGTGTGATGTCTCTACTCTTCACTATTTTATCGAGATTGGTCTTCTAAAAAATCCCCAGGTGGATAAAGGTATAAAGGGCCATATTCTACCCAGGCTTGTCTGTGTCTTTTGATCATCTGGTGGAGACACAAGCCAGGACTTTCTGAATAGAAGTGTGCAAAAATCTGGACGTCATTTCAAATTTTGGAAATTTTCAGCAATTCAGAAATACAAAGCACTGGAACATGACATGGGAAGGGTTCCTCCGAAGCATTTGCAAATTGAAAGACAAACCTCCAAATCTTTCAGATAAATTTGGAAAGGTTTTATTAATTCAGACCTTTTTTTTTCCATTGTAACATATTATTCTACTGCCCCAGGGTAGAGGTGGTGGGGGAGGAGAGCGGGGCTGGTTGACATGATTGTAAGAGCAGCTTCATTTTTTTTCATTGTCAGACAGTCAGGAGAAGAAAGCCAAGCATGCGGCTTTCTGCAAAACTGGTCTATATATAGCCACATGCAGCTCCCCCATTTTCTGTGGTGGGTATTTGAAGAGAGAACAAATATGTCCTTAACTCCGTTCAGTTTCTCTGTTTATTAAAACTGTCTGTTTCTTAAAACTAATAGGAGTACTACTCTAGGTACTAGCTAGCTTAGCTTTTTGATAAATCTTTTTCTTTGAGTCCCTTCATTGACCTCTATCTTCCTCTGTTGAAATTATCCAATTTTTATTTTCCAAATTCTGCTAGGGAGGTATGGGTGGGCACTCTCCCCAAATTAATCAATAAATCATATCCTGTTACACAGTGCACCCAGGAAGTAGCTGGCTGCACTGTCATCTTGAAAATCATCTCTCCCACAAATCATACTTTACTATGCAGTGCAGCCAGGCACACCCATTATTTTTAGTTGTTTCTTAGAATGGCCAATATGCAGGCCTACTATTTCTTTTCTCCACATAGTCTTTCTCTGTGTGTTTATTTTGGACACTTTATAATGATTTAATCAGAGGGGTTTTGTCTTTGCCTTTCTCTGAGACTGAGAGTATGACTCGCCTGAGGTGCTTAAATTGGAAAAAAAACAATCCTAAAACTCAGTGGTTGACCATTATGTTCTGAAACTTGGCAGGAGTGATGCTCTGCTCATATTATCTCATCAAGCAGAGATTCAAGGGGACATCTATTTTGATTTTTTTTAAAAAAAAATATTTGTACAAATGTTAAAAAATTAATAAAAATCAGAGGTTGACTGAAACATTATGAAAATTGGCAGGCTTCCACTTGTAAATGTGGCCTACAAGCATGGCAATTGTCATCCTGATAACTGGAAGAAAATTTCAAGCCTCTGAGGTTGGGAGATTGTGACCTGCCCAAGATGCTTAAAATTGGAAAAAAAATCCTAAAAATCAATGGATGACCAGATCTTTCTGAAACTTTGCAGGAGTGGTGTCATACCCATGTTCTATTACTGTGGAGAAATTCAAGAGGATACCTCTTTTTAAAAGTGATTTTATTTGTAGAAACTTAAAAAAATTTCCTAAAACTCAGTGGATGACTGAAACATTCTGAAACTTGGCAGGTTTTCAGTCATAAATGTGGTATACACATGTAGGAAATTTAATCCTGATAGTCATAAAAATGACAGACATAAAAGCCTCACAAATTTCCCCATTGGCACTAATGGACCAATCTTACAGAAACAATAATGAAACTCCAGATTTTGTATTACGAATCAAAACGCACCCCATCCAAATCTTCCCAAAATGAAATACTGGGGGGGGGGTTGAAATGAAACCACAACAAATTTATGTTGTTTTGCACACCCCTACTTCTGAATGGCTTCTCTCAGGTGCTAGAATTTCTTTCTCAGAGAGGTTAGACTAGACTATTTCTACTATACTTTTGTTGGCAAGTAAAAACATTTGTATTGTAGCAGACATTTCATGGTTATTGTTCATGGGAAAATAAATACAGTAGAGTCTCACTTATCCAACACTCGCTTATCCAACATTCTGGATTATCCAACGCATTTTCGTAGTCAATGTTTTCAATATATCATGATATTTTTGTGTTACATTCATAAATACAGTAATTACTACATAGCATTACTGCACATTGAACTACTTTTTCTGTCAAATTTGTTGTATAACATGATGTTTTGGTGCTTAATTTGTAAAATCATAACCTAATTTGATGTTTAATAGGTTTTCCTTAATCTCTCCTTATTATCCAACATATTCGCTTATCCAACGTTCTGCTGGCCCGTTTATGTTGGATAAGTAAGACTCTACTGTATTTCAGAATGTCTTGTACTATTTCTGTGTTGTTTTGAATGACCATGCTTCTGACTTCTGTTTATTCTATTGTTAGTTTTATTGTATTTTTAATTTTTTTTTTTGTTTGAAATTAATGCTAACCCTGCTTCTGTTTTAAGCCTTGAAAACTGCCTTGAATCTAAGACTGGGGAAAGCTGAGATGATGATGATGATAATGATGATGATGATGATGATGATGGATGATAATGATGGATGGGTTGTTTAACTCGTAACATTATGTGTCTCATCAAAATGCTTCTTTTTAGAAAGTTAGAAAAAGGAAGAAAAACAAAAAAATGCTTGCCTATGTGAGCTCAGTCTGATGGAGAAGGAGGGAAGCATATAAGCCTGGTTTAGATCAGAACATAAAAGAGAAAAGAACTGAAGCATTCTACTCCACATGACAAGCATTTCAAATGTTTTAATAGATTATTTTTCATAGTTCTAACTGCAGACTAAAGTATGTGAAAAGGTGTTAAGCCCCCTACCATAACAAAGCCATGTCTTTTCCTTAGAGCAAAGGTAAAAAAAAACTATGCAAAATGTGGGAACCTAATATTCACCCCTGCAGGCACACAAAAAGTAAAGGTAAAGGTTTCCCCTGACGTTAAGTCCAGTCATGTCTGATTCTGGGGGTTGGTGCTCATCTCCATTTCTAAGTCGAAGAGCCGGTGTTGTCCATAGACACCTCCAAGGTCATGTGGCCAGCATGGAGTGCCATTACCTTTCCGTTGGAGCGGTACCTATTGATCTACTCACATTAGCATGTTTTTGAACTGCTAGGTTGGCAGAAGCTGGAGCAACAGCGGGCGCTCACTCCACTCCTGGGATTTGAACCTGGGACTTTTCGGTCTGCAAGTTCAGCAGCTCAGTGCTTTAACACACTTCGCCACTGGGGCTCCTGCAGGCACACAAAATCACACACATATCCAGGCACCTATTTACCTGGCATCTGCAAAAGTGACATTGTGTAGCTTTGTAAAAAATATTCAACTGATTTTCAACCTGTTTTGGAAGTATAAACTGTGTTCTATAGACCATAGATGGGTCGAATGCCACACTTTGTCCACCCCTACTTTAGACTAAAACAGCAAAGTAAATAAATAAAATCTGACCATTAGCTATCCATTTAAAGTAATGTGCAGTTTATTCCTCATATTTGTATGTTTCTCAGATATTTGAATAAATTATGCATGTTCCTTATGTTTAGGCATATTACTTCCCTGGATGATAAGATATATTAAAAGTACTGGAAGGTTTTTGGAAAACGTAGAGGCAGTTGTGATGTTAAGGATTCCCTAATAAGTAATTGTCCATGTTCAAGTGCTTGAAGGCCACACATGGCTAAAAGATTCATTATGAAAGTGTCACGTTTATGTCCTGATACATTCTATCTTAACAGAGATGACAAAAGAGACAGGAGGAGAGAACAATCACTATCCTAATGCCATTAGAAAATCATTTTAAAGAATTTCCATCCTTCACCAACTTCTCTAAAAGAATGCATTTCACCCTTCTGCAAACCTCTCTTCTTCTACTCAGCAATATTATCTCAGTCTCCAGGGTGATTTTTGCCTTTCAGAGCATGACAGCTTGATCAAACTTTTCAAAGAAGATATTTGCTAACCTCCAATTGGGCAGAATCAGCCATTGAATTTAGAGTGAATCCAGTCTGCATTTTATTCTAAACGTTAATAGAGCTCTTCATGGTGTGGAAACCTATCCCGAAAACAGATTCATACCTTTCATAGATCCTTTAAAATTGAGATTAAAACCAAGATTGGATTCATTACCTCACTGACATGGAACAATGAATACTTCAGCTCAGAGGAATGCAGATTCAGGTTTTGTACAAAGAACTGATATGCAAATAGTCTTACTTTTGAACTGTTGCCTTGAAACCAGAGCTCCGGAGCAATATGATAGAATGTTTGCCCTTAAAATAGAGAAATGAAAAGAAGCCCACAAACAGAAAATGCATAACTTGGAAAAGAAGCTAGGATAAAATACTCCTATTGGAAATCCAGTTTTCTGTGCAATCATTTTCTTTGGCATCTACTGGAAATCTCAGTTGAAGGATTGAGATCATTTTTACATTCATGAAAAATGATTATACTATGTAAACTATGTAAAAAAAATTATGATGCACATCCTGTCCTTAATCTTTTATTCTATTTTTATTTAATTGTTTATATTGGAACCAATATCACGGGATCTCAAAGCAGAGAACAATTAAAATCAGCTTAAGCAATTTAAATTACAAGAACAATTTAAAATAGATTATAAGCATAGTAAATAAGTTTTAAACTGGATTCTTACACGTATGATTTTGTAATCGTTGTAGAAAGCGGGAAAAGAAAAATACAGAGAAAGGAAAAAGAAAAAGAATAGGAGTTAAAAGGATGGATATACAGCATGACTACAAGCCATGTATGTACATTTATCTAAACATATTTCCTTTAAAAAAATCTCATTTTCTCTAAGTTGATGTCTATTAAATATATATTTATGGGTATCTATTAACTGCAAGTTAAAACAGTTTAAAAGCATGCACAGATACAGTTGTTAATGACACATAGGAAAGTCATTCCAGCAGACAGGGCCGGCCCTAGGTATTTTTCAAGTGTAGGTGAACAGAATTTTGGCGCCCCCCCCCCCAAAAAAAAAAAAATCACTGAAAAATAAAAGTGTTGGATAAGTGAAAATGTTGAATAATAAGGAGGGATTAAGAAAAAGCCTATTAAACATCAAATTACATTATGATTTAACAAAACATCATGTTTTACAACAAATCAACAGAAAAAGCAGTTCAATACATGGTAATGTTATGTAGGGATTACTATATTTGCGAATTTAGCACCAAACATTGAACTGGGATATAGGGCAATGTGGACTCAGAAAGCGGCTTAAAGAGCTGGGCATGTTTAGCCTGCAGAAGAGAAGGCTGAGAGGAGACATGATAGCCATGTACAAATATGTGAGGGGAAATCATAGGGAAGAGGGAGCAAGCTTGTTTGCTGCTGCCCTGCAGACTAGGATGCGGAACAATGGCTTCAAACTACAGGAAAGGAGATTCCACCTGAACATCAATCAGGGACAGCTAACGACTCTGAACAAAGAATTCCCCCAGGCCAGGATGTGAGGCTGGGAAAGCCATTTAAGGCTAACAAAGGTGATTAATTACAACATTCACACTGGCCTGCAACAGACAAGAGTTCTTCCCCCCACCCAGGAACCTCCACAGATATATAAACCTTCCTTGTCTAGTTTCTCCATACCTCACAACCTCTGAGAATGCCTGCCATAGATGTGGGCAAAACGTCAGGAGAGAATACTTCTGGAACATGGCCATACAGTCCGGAAAACATACAACAACCCTATGATCCCAGCCATGAAAGCCTTCGATGACAGCACAATAATACTAATAACATACTACTGATAAGAATTTCCCAATAATAATTAAATAAGAACATCCAAATAATAATAATAATATCCAAATAATAAGGATAAATAATTATCAATATAGCACATCTTCCAGTTTTTAAATGCATTTTCTAAATTGGTTGCTATTTTAATGCTTAAGGTTTCCTTTGGAGCATTTTAAGAATCACAGTGTTGGAATACACATAATGGGCCATCTAGTCTAACCCCTTTCTGCCAAGAAGCAGGAAAATTGCACTCAAAGCACGCCCAACAGATGGCCATCCAGCCTCTGCTTAAAAGCCTCCAAAGAATGAACCTCCTTTAAGCCGCCTTCTTAAGAAGAGAAACTAATTCTGGAAATATAATAATAGTATCCAAATAAGAACAATAATACTATCCAGAAAATAAAAATATCCTAGTAATAATAATATCCAAATGGTAATAATATCCTAATAATTCTATTCATTTCATGAACATATCACAGCTTTCCATTTTTAACTGCAACACCTAAACTGGTTGATTTTATAGTTGTGAAATGGGTGTGACTCCCCAAATGTTGTTGGGCTGCAACTACAATTGTGAAGAACACTGAATGTCCTGTAACATCTGGGAGCTGTATAATGGCCTCTCCTAGTTTTGGTTTCTTCTCTTACTGGTCACAGCAGAAAGGAATTTGTTATACCAAATATGGACTGGAAGAAGTCTGAGACCCAGAACAACAGAAAGGACTAACAGACGGACTCTTCTACCACTACTTACAACTTGAAACGCCCTGCTTTGAGATTGATATTGATGGCAGCAGCGGCCTTCTGTCCACACAGAGAGACAGCATCTCCAACAGAGAGGAAGTAGAGCACTGGGAGAACGCTGTGCATGATGGGAACTGTAGTTTGGAGCACTGGGAACATGTCAGCCCCTCCCCCCGTGTCCACAGATCCTGCACCTACGGATTCAAGCCTTCATGACTTGACCATGTATTTTTTTCAAATCCAAAATGTACACATTTCTTTTTGTTGTTTTAAATAATGGGCACACATATTCCACACCACTGTATATGAGACTTGAGTGGGTTGTTGTGAGTTTTCCAGGCTGAATGAGCATGTTCCAGAAGCATTCTCTCCTGACATTTCACCCACATCTATGGAAGGCATCCACAGAGATTGTGAGGTCTGTTGGAAACTAGGCAAGTGGGGTTTATATATTTGTGGAACAGGGTAGGAGAAAAAAACTCTTGTCTGCCTAAGGCAGGTGTGAATGTTGTAATTGGCCAGCTTGATTAGCATTGAATAGCCTTGCAGCTTCAAAATCTTGTAGGCAGCCATAAGGGTGGCTGAGGTTGTTAGGAATGGTGGGAGTTGAAGTGCAAAACCCCTGGAGGGCCCAAGTTTGCCAAGCCTGATCTAAGGAGTCAATCCTTCTGTGGAGGCCCCCTTTCTCCCTCTCCTCTTGACCTGAGTTGCTCTCTCGCAGCCTGGACAACAAACTTGGGAAGTAAACAGGATCTAACCATTTCCCTTCCTGTCGGAAAGGTCTGCTCTGGTACGAAAGCGGGAAAGGCATCGCGGTGGAAAGGCGGGTCCCTCGCAGCCTGTTTGGAAGCAGAACATTGAGCCCCGAAGGCGCCCCGCTTTTCCTGATGGGGCTCAGAAGGAAAGGAAGGAACGGAAGGATCCATGGTGAGCTGGATGTGGCCGAGACAGAGCCAGGAGGGGGCGGTGCCGGGTGGTGGGACGCTGCCGAGGCCGGAGGGAGCTGGCCCTGCCCCAAGCAGCAGGTGAAGCAATGGGGCTCCCAGGGCCCTGACTTGGCACCTCTTGCTCTTCACCCAGCCACCACCTCCAGCCTTCCCCGCTGGCCTGCCAACGAAGCGCTGGAGGGAGGAAAGGTGTGGGGAAACACCTACCCGGTGGGAGGCAGCCTCCTGGAGAGCGCGCACAGTGCCACTTCCGGCGGGAGGCAGCCTCCCACTAGAAGCGGCAGCGCGCGTGCTCGCCAGCCACTTCACCCGGTGGGAGGCAGCCTCCCACTGGAAGCGGCGGCATGCGCCAAAAAGTTGGCTTTAGGGCACTTGGAGGCGCCTCAAGAGGCACCTCAAGTGCACCTCCCAAAGGATGGCACCCGAGGCAAGTGCCTAAATGGCCTTATGGGTGAACTGCCTCTGCCAGAAGATTGGAATCCTTATGAAACTATATATAAAATGTAGCAAGTGGCACTCCATTCAGTAATCAATAGACCAGTTTACTCCTCCAAGGAGCACAGGATAGCTAAAAACCTTCAAAAGCCTGACAATGTTCCAACCACAAATGTCAAAAACAGGTGTTTCTTTAAAAACACACACAGAGAGAAAAATGCAAACAAGGATTAGACAAAGGGTAAGGAAAAAGTGAGCTGGAAGAAAAACTTCAACAGAAAACAATATGATTGTTATATAAAATTGGGATATTAAATATTAAAAAGAATACAGAAAAACAAAATTGATATAGAAATATTTGCATTTAAATTGGGACATCTCTGAAACTGATACAACAAAGCACAGTAAAAATATAATGCTCAAAACATAACTTTAAAAATAATGCAATGTAGTAAGTACACTTCAAAATGTTTTTGGTCCTGGGTCTTTAGAGGTGTGAATGAAATACACATTTCTGAATGCACACACATACATGTTATATATAAACAAACACATACTATGGGTACATTTATTTACAGCATTTATATTCCGCCCTTCTCACCCCGAAGGGGACTCAGGGCGGATCACATTACACATATAGGCAAACATTCAATGCCTTTTAACATAGAACAAAGACAAGACAAACATAGGCTCCGAGCAGGCCTCGAACTCATGACCTCCTGGTCAGAGTGATTCATTGCAGTGATTCATTGCAGCTGCTCTCCAGCCTGCGCCACAGCCCGAGCCCATTGTATGCATATACAATTATCTATACTAACCATATTTCTTCTAAAAACACATGTTCTTGAAGTTGGTATATTTCAAATGCATATTTATGTCTAGCTGCAAGTTAAAACAATGTATAACTATGCAGAGGTGTTATATGTATGTGTGTGTGTGTGTGTGTGTATGGGACAGAGGGAAGGTGAGGGAAAAGGAGAAGGGAGGACATAACCATATGCACATTTTATAGTAAACAACTGAAAAATACCCTCCAATATAAACTTTATTTAGTTTGCAAAGGTTAAGCCAAAAGGTAAAAAGAATTTGCACAGCAGACCCTCCTCTTATTAGTTTCTATTAGGCTTCCCAGATTAACAGATCAGATATTGGAACAAAATAACAGATCATGCAGCCAACTTCAAGTTCCCAAATTCTGGAAGCTGTGTTTAAATAAATAAAATTCCAAGTTTTGGGTGTTCCATGTGTCTGGGATGAGCCTGCCAACACAACTCCAAATGCCATCATTGTACCAGCTTTTGATATTTGAAAGATTCTATATGCATAGTTTTTTCCCCCTGGCCTGTACTTTTATGTAAATATAGTTTTGGACAATATTTGTTTTTCTAACTGAACTGAATACAATTGCCATTTCAGCCATGAATACATTTCTTGGAGGCAAGTGTACAATTTCCCTGAATTAAACTTACATAGAATGCACACTAGTAGTAATAGGGACCACCTCTCGTCAAACTCATTTTGACAGGTGCCACACCCCCTTGAAGCAGGAAGTCCTGCCCCTTGAAGCAGGAAGTACTGCCTCCTAAAAAAGAGGAACTCCCTCCTCCTAAAAACAGGAAATGCAACCCCGGAAACCCCCCCCCCCGAGGTGAAACCTTCCCACAACCCACCCCCTACCATAAGCCACCCATGTGATGGGCATGCCTGTGGGGCGTGTCCCCCTACTCCTACTGCAGGAGCTTACCACGTGCTGGGGCAAGCCCAGACATGTTTCAATGAAGAACATGGAGATGCCTATGGGCTGAAGGGCCCCTTGCCTAGACCAACCCCTCTGCTTGAGGAAATGGGCAGCCAGGGGCGTGTGCTAGATCTTAGTGGTGAGCACGTGGATGCTCTGTGACCAACAGCCAATGGTTTTAGGCCCATAAGGTGATCATGTGATACTGGGAGGGCCCATTAGGGCGGGGTTTTAGGAATAAATACGCCGTGTGAGTTTTAGTGCATCCCTTGACCGCTTTCAGAGGAACGGAAAATATGGAATCACCAGCCGGCCCTTCAAGCTCGGCGAGCCTTTCAGTACCGGATGCGCCTAGAAAGAAACAAACTGCCATGAAGAGAAGAGCTGAAAGCTACTATAGGTATTGGGGCTATCCAAACATGTCAGGAGCAACAGGGTTTTCCCTACCTGTAACACCAATGAGTAGTCCTAAAAAGCCACAAGAATCCTCGAATGCTAAACCTCTGACAAGACTCAGCCTATTACCAGGACTTTATGCTGTGAAAAATAAATTCACAGAGGTTAAGCCTGAAATGCCGAGAATGTATCATGCTGCTGCTGCTGCTGCTGATGATGATGATGATGATGTGGGGTATGGAAGCCTACTAACCCATTCTATGAGGATGATGAGGTAGTGCCTACTACAGACTACCTGGCTTTGAGAAAACACCGTGCTGCTGCTGCTGCTGTTGTTGAAGAGGCGGATAAAGACATGCTTTGTAAAATAGACTATAAGGATATTGAGAGAATGGGAGAAGAACCAACCTCAGGCAGATGCATCCAGCGGTCACTCCTAGAGGAGCTGTTGAAGGATGGAGCAGAGGAAAAGAAAGTCATGGCTGTTGATGAAAACACATCTGATGGTTTTGAGAGTATTATGGTACGTGTTAGAGTACTTGTTTGGGGAGTTGGAGGGGATTGGTCTGGTATGGGGAAGGGCGATGTGTGAGCAATATGAGTTATCTTTAGGAATGATGAAATGAATGCTGTAGACTCAATGCTATTTGTTTGATCTCCGTAGGGCTGTATCCAGTTTTCTGGTGATGTGCAGGATCTTCAGATTGGTGACTCTCAGACCATGGAGCTTTTCAGCATGCCACGTGTTTAAAGCCTGTTCTGTAGAGCAGACCTGCTATGTGTGTCTCTCAATAAAATTGGTTTGTTTTGTACTCATGTGTTCATACTTGCATTTGATGACATAATGTCAGAGTCCGATGAAATCCTAAAGAAAATATATTATTCGCCAGGAAAGGTAGGAAGCCTCGGAGGTGTTTGGACGCTTTTTCAAGAAGCCAAAAAACAATGCAAACCTGTAAGGAAGAGGGATGTTACTCAATGGCTATCCAAACAAGACAGTTACACGTTACACAGGCCAGCAAGGATCCGTTTTAAAAGAATCAAGACTATTGTATCTCATGTGGATTCTCAATGGCAGGCTAATTTAGTGGATATGCAGCGACTTTCCAAGTTTAAACGGGGTTACAAGTACATTTTAACAGTGATAGATATCCTGTCTAAATACACATGGGGATTGCCTCTGAAGGATAAGTCAGGTAGAGAGGTGGCTGAGGTCTTTAATACTATCTTCACTCAAGATGGCCGAAAACCTGAAAAATTAGACAGACTGGGGTCGGGAGTTTCTAAACAAGACAGTAAGCACTCTGTTGAAACATCATGGGGTTCACCACTTAGTCACCAACAATGAAATTAAAGCAGGAGTTGTGGAGCAGTTTGACAGAACTTTAAAAACAAAAATGTGGAGATATTTCACAGCCCATAACACTTTTACCTATATTGATGTATTTGCCTATGTTCCTCAAAAGTTATAACCACAGTTTTCACCATACTATCAAAACAAGGCCCGTAGATGTTAACGATCCCAACGCTCTAGACGTGTGGAGGAAAGTTTATGGGGCACATGTGAAAAGAAAAGAGGAGTTATTGCAACTCAGAAAAGGAGACCACGTGAGGATTTCCAAAAGCAAGGGTAAATTTGCTAAGGGGTACGAACAGAACTTTACCAGTGAGATATTCATCGTGGACCAGGTTCTTCAAAAAACAGACAGGCCTGTGTTTCTATTGAAAGATTATGGGGGTGAAGATGTCATTGGCACCTTTTATCCTGAAGAACTGCAAAAGGTTAATACTGAAAAAGACCGCATTTACAGGATTGAAAAAATTCTAGCCACAAAAGGTCGGGGTGCGAGAAAGCAATGCCTAGTGAAATGGTTAGGCTGGCCTAGCAAGTTCAACAGTTCGGTTCTGGCTTCCGAAGTAACAGAACTTGAGTAGCGGCGGTGTATTTTTATACTCCTAGGAAAATGGGGGGAGGTAGTTTTTAATCTCACACTACCTAGCAACGCGAGTGCTAGAGCCTTCCCTAGGAACACCATTTCAAGCTTTTCTATATCTTTAGCAAAACCTCTAGAGCTTTAAGGGGCATGGGAAGTAGGACTAGTTGAGATACAGTACCCCCACACCTGGAATAACGTGACTACTGACCCCCACTTTGAAATTGTACAGGGGGAAAAGAAGTGGTCCTTCCAGCTGCAGAATGGATATTATTCCAGCATCCCTGAGCTGTTGGAATACATGAACGAGCGCATATCATCACACAAGAGACCGCCCGATGCGATTCTTAAGTATGACCCCACAACCAGAAAGGTCCTAATTAAACCCGAGAATCAGTGTACAATCGAAGCTGACATGGAATTACAGCGTATATTAGGACTGTATCCCAACATTAATGCATGTGGGCTGCTGCCCAAATGTACAAACATAAAGAACATGTGCTGTGCAACCAGTTTTTACACAATCAAGTGAACACTGTCCAAGTTTGAATTGTCCCACCCCTGTCTCCAGTTGGCCAGGAAAAAAAGCTAGCTAGAATCCACACCAGGATTGGTAGGCAAGGGAAATGGGCAAATGGGGATTGGTCTAGTGTGGAGGACCAGTTGGCTGAAGTGCCACCCCCCCTGGAAATACAGAGTAAAGGTATGTTGATGGCTTTTAATCCAGTTTTATCCTAAACAAATGAGTGTTTTTAAGTTTAAACAATAAAACAGCCAGAGAAATCAAGGAAAAATGATCATCTGCTTGACAATACTGAGATATAAATAATCAATAGTATTCCTGTATCCTTGTAATTGTGAAGCAAATAATAATAATAATAATAATAATAAGAAGAAGAAGAAGAAGAAGAAGAAGAAGAAAAAGTTACAAGAAATAACAAACATTTTATTTATTTATTTATTTACCATATTTATATCCTGCCTTTCTCAACCCCTGGGGGGACTTGGATATGTATGATATTATCTTACAAATTACACACACAAACACATATAGTTTATGCATTCTATAAATCTATGGAATAGATATAATATAAAGCAAATTTATATGGGAAATCCCAAAGAGCAAGTGTGAGTATGATAGCTGCTGATGGTTTTTAATTTTAAAAGTTTTTTATGTTAATTCAGTTTCCATGTAAGACCTACACAATGAGTATTTGAGGATTATCCCACCCTTAAAAGTTCTAGGAATTCCTCTCTCAGGTCAGTAAAAAGTGACTGACCCTGATATATACACACACAATGAGAAAGGAACCTTGGCGTTGCTGGTCTGTTATGGTAAAGACTTCATATAAAAGGGAACCACTTTATTCCATTTTAGCTTGATGTCCTTTAGGAAACTATACATACTTTGGGATAGAATGGTGAGGAGTCAGAAAACTTTCAATTATAATTACCCAAGTTTGGTAATTATCGTGGGCCAATTTCTGGAAACTCATAGTGCTACTACTTCCAGCTGCCATGACTGCTTCCTTTGCTGTCTCCCTCACAGTTGCAGTTGAAAATCAGCCTTCTGAGCCGCTTTAAGTTTGCTTGGTTCTTGGCTTCTGGGAATGACTGAGCTTTATACTGGATTCAGCTTGAAAAACTGCCTCCTTGTGACATACAGAATATCTGGGATTAAACCAATCACTGTATCAGAATACTCGAAGCCAGCAGTCACGATCTGCAGCCAGCTTTGGATCTCAGTGTTGCTCCTCTGGCACATCACCAGCCATAAATTTCAGCACCACAGATATTTATTAGGGTTGTCCGATCGATGGAAAAATTGTTTCAATTCTCGTTTCTAAAGTAGGGGGTGCCGGCTCTTCGATGTAGAAATTATTTCTAAATGTTTCACCCAAAATTTTTGGATATTTCCGAAAATTCGTAATGTTTCTAAAATGTTTCTAAAATGGCGGACGCGCATGCGCAATCGCCAAAAAACAGGAAACCGGGGGGGGGCTTTTCTGGGGGTCTCCCGCCCTCATTTCTTGAGCTATTCTCATCAAATTTGGTACAGTGGGAGAACACATTCCACACTCTTTGCTCAACAAATTGCAGAATGTTTCCTGTCTCCTATTATTTTTGGCGAATTTTCATAACTTTTTATAATACACTATTTTTCAATATTTGAAGAAACCTGTTCCTGGTTTGAAAGTCTTATTTCCTGTTCAATTGGGTTCTTATCACTGTAAAAGTCCCTCTTCTACTTGTGTAGACTTTGGATTAGAAATGCAGCACACGCCAAGCAATGCCTTGACAGGATTGGCAACGTCCTTTGGAAACTATAAATTGCCTTTGAACCTTTTGATCAATGGTGCCACTGGCTGACCTTGTGATTGCAAAAATGAAACTCTGGCTGAGGACTTTGGATTAGAAATGCAGCACACGCCAAGCAATGCCTTGACAGGATTGGCAACGTCCTTTGGAAACTATAAATTGCTGTGGACCCTCTACTGAATCAAATCAATGTCTGACTTTGTGATTGCAGAAATAAAACTCAGCCCAAGGCTTGGGAATAGAAATGGAGCGTGAGGGAAGCAATGCCTTGGCGGGTGCCCCACGTCCTTTGGAAACTATTTATTCCAAGGTTTGAAAACAATGTGTGTCTTTGTAATTGATGCAATAACACTCAGCCCGGGGGCTTGGGATTATAAACGAAGTGTGAGGGAAGCTCAGCGCTTACAGGGACGCAGACGTGCTTAGAAAACTATAATTTTCAAGCTCCCTCCTTTGCAGTCTTGGAAAGCCTTATATGGCTTGATTGCTTTATTCCAGAAAACTTTGAAAAGGAAAGGCAAAACATCTCCCTCAGAAAGTAAAAAGAACCCCAAATCTCTGTGGTTACAGGGACGCAAGCAGTGCACCCTCCATTGCAGGCTTGGAATGCCTGATATGGCTTGATTGCTTTATTCCAGAAAACTTTGAAAAGGAAAGGCAAAACGTCTCCCTCAGAAAGTAAAAAGAGCCCCAAAGCTTAGCGGTTACAGGGAGGGACGCAGACTCCTTTGGAAAATAAAAATTCCCAACATCCACAGCAAGGACTCTGCCCCAAGCCAATTTCCCCCCAACACAATATCTAACCGGCAACAACCCTCTACCCCCACTTTGCCCTCTCAGCTTCACGGCACGCGCGAACCACCCTCTCTCCTCGGTATCCCGACTCAGAATGGCTTGGCTCCGTGCGGAGGCGATTTTTATAGCGATTCTACACGTCGACGGGAGGACGCTAGCCCCCACCTTTTTTAGCCATCGTGGAAGACTCTGATTGGCAGGGAGCGGGAGCCATGTTAGGCTGCGCTAGGCTCCCGTTCATGTTAGGTTGCAGAAACAAACAAAAAATAATAATATTTTAAAAATATTTAAAAAAATTTTTTGGAAGGACAAAAATTAACGAAAATTTTAAGACACAATTACAAAATGGGCCAACGATGGATCGTATTACATTGCCAGTTGCACCCAGGGAAAACGTTTCAATACTCGTGTCAAAAAACGGGAACAATACGAAATAATTACGGTAGGGATATTTTTACGACAATATGGACAACCCTAATATTTATCCCTATTAGCTTTTTTGTGCAACAGAATTGTGCTGGGCCCATAACCCTTGTTAAAGTAAATTGAGATAAAGCGATTGTAAAGTCATAAATCAGCTTCGCCTCATATTTCCTTCTTGACCTGAAAAGCAGCCTGCTTCTCAAGCACAAGATTTCAAAAACAACTAACTAATGCAGCTTTTCTTCAAATCCATACAGGATTGGATTTTGTCCTTCCATTTTTCCGCCCGTCCATCCCTCCATCCATCTATCTATTCATCTATCTTTATTTGATGACCAACAGATGGAATAAGGAGACCACACATGAACATATGGGATGAAATAGGATCCACTGAATTAATGTTACCAAATGTTTCTAAGTGAATTGCAAAAACCTAATAAGGAGAGCAACCTGGTGCAAGAGTGGCATCCCTCCTCCAGAACATCCCTGTGTAGAGAGAAACTGACAAATTGGTTGGCTCCCAGGTAAACAGACCAAATGGAAATACGTGTCATCTTGGAGAGGGCAAAAATCAAGAGAACAGCCCCAAAGAGATGTACCCTGTTTTGAAAGTGCCATGAAGCTCCATTTCCTCCCTTTTCACACAGCTTCCTGCAAAGCCCACATCACTTTTGCATTAGTTTAGTTCACAACAACACCTTTGCTCAAAAACAGGCTTCAGGTTTTTTAAAAGATTCTTTAGGTATAATTTTCAATGTAAATGCCTTCTGAAGAAGAGTAAAATTAGTCTGACTGCTTATTCTACTTGGCACACTCTAGTTGCTGTACAAAGGGTGAACTGTAATAAGCAACATGTCCCTACCTCAGGTAGTCTGCTGTCTAAAGGCAAGAGAGGGTTCAATGAACACAGTGCAGTACAGAAAGAACATGCTTCTCCCCATTACAGCTAGAGAGAAAAATAATACCCTAAATTGCCCTTTGCTGATTTTTTTTTTGCTATATTTCTTTCTTTTGTTACTTTAACTTTTTATTTTTTCGGTTTGCTCATTTAAAAAACAAAAACAAGGACAACAAATGTTGGAGGGAAAATAGTTTCAATATGTTCTTTTCATGCACCACCCGAAATTTAGCTTTAAATTTGAATAACTTCTGAACATGCTTCTAAACTTTTCATGCTTCTGTTAAATACATGGGCCAAAGTTCTTTAGGTAAGGTAAAGGTTTTCCTCTGATGTTTAGTCCAGTCGTGACCAACTCTGGGGGTTGGTGCTCATCTCCATTTCTAAGCCGAAGAGCCGGCATTGTCCGTAGACACCTCCAAGGTCATGTGGCTGGCATGACTGCATGGAGCGCCGTTACCTTCCCGCCGGAGCGGTACCTATTGATCTACTCACCTTTGCATATTTTCTTTTTCTTTTCTTTCTTTTTTTTAAATTTTTATTGAAGGGTAAGTGAAATACATAGACACATTTTTAAAAACAAATGACGGTGAGGGATAACTAAGAAGGGAAATAAAGGGAATGGGAGGGAGTGGAAGGGAACAAACACATAAGGATCAACACGAAAGGGGTGAGGGTACAGTGAAGACTTCCATTCTATCCCCTTTTCGGAAAACAAATTCATTAATGTATAATTGTTACTATGTCCCGGTTCAATTTACTGTTTTAAGTTTTCGTTAATATATAAGTCAAATTTTTCCCAATTTGTGTTTTTAATCAGTTTTCCTCTACTTGTTTTCAAATAAAAAGTTAATTTGTCCATGTCCTTGATTTCTTCTACCTTTTCCAACCAATTTTCCAGTTGCGGAATCTCTTCTGTTTTCCATCTTTTTGCGATTATTATTCTTGCTGCAGTGCATATGTACATAAATAGTTTATCATCATTAGTATCTAATTTCAGCGATGTATCTGATAGTCCCAATAAGTAGTACTCAGGTTTCATTGGGAATTTCACATTCAAAATTTTTTGCGACTCTACGTGGATCATTTTCCAAAATTTTTGTAACCTTTCACATGTCCACCATACATGAAAGAATGTCCCTTCCTGCTTTTTACACTTCCAACACTTATTCTGGTAATTTTTATACATTGAATTTAACTTTTTAGGGGTCATGTACCATCTGTGGAATATCTTTAGCCAATTTTCTTTTAAATCCCATGCATAGGTATATTTTAACTTCTTATTCCAAATTTGTTCCCATTCTTCCATTCTTATTGGGCGGCCAACATTTTTTGCCCATCTAATCATACAATTTTTCACTGATTCAGTTTCAGTAGACCAACCTAACAACATATTGTAAATCTTAGAAATTTCCTTCCTGCTTGTCGATAAGATTTTATCCCATGTACTCTCCTCTCCACTGAAACCTACTATTTTATCTTTTATAAATTGCTCTTTAATTTGCACATATTGGAACCAGGAAATATTTTTAAAACTATCTTTCAATTCTTCCTGAGGTTTTAATTCATATTTACCCTCCTTTTTCTTCAAAAGGTCTTTATATCTGGGCCAGTTCTTCCATCTTAGTATATTTCTCTGATTCGCTTCCAGCGACGAGATCCATAATGGGGTTTTATTGTACAAAAAATTCTTATATTTCTCCCAAATTTTGATTAAGGATGCTCTAATGAAATGATTTCCAAAGTTTTTCTCTACCGCCCGTTTTCCATACCACAGGTATGCATGCCATCCTCTGCGCAAATCGAACCCCTCAAGGGTTAAGATGTTTTCATCCGCCAGGGTGATCCATTCCTTGACCCATTTTAGGGCGCATGCCTCATAATAGAGATGTAAATTTGGCAGACCAAATCCCCCTTTACTTTTAAGATCTGTCATTACTTTGTAATTTACTCTTGGCTTTTTATTCTTCCAAATAAATTTGGATAACTCCTTATTCCAGATTTTAAATTGTTTTTGGTTTCGAAGAATTGGTAAGTTTTGAAATAAATGTAACATTTTTGGGAGAATGTTCATCTTAATCGTCGCTATGCGGCCTAGCAAGGATATATTTAATGATTGCCATTGTCTTAAATCTTTTTGTATTTCCGTCCATTTGTCCTGGTAATTATTTTTCAGTAATTGAGCGTTTTTCGCTGTTAGCCAAATACCTAAGTATTTTAGTTTTGGTGTTATCTTTAAACCAGATAGTTCTTGTAGAGCAGCCTGGTTTTTCTTGGAAATATTCTTTGTTAGCATTTTTGTTTTCTGTTTATTTAATTTGAATCCAGCTAGGTTACCAAAATGTTCTATTGTCGCCATCCATTTGCTAATTTGTTGTCTGGGTTCTTCAATTATACATATTACGTCATCCGCAAACGCCCAAATTTTATACTCCTGATTTTTTATTTTAGTACCTTTCAATTCTTTATCTTTGCAGATACTGTTAATTAATAGTTCCAAAGCAAAAATGAATATAAGGGGTGAGAGTGGGCAACCTTGTCTCGTTCCTTTTTCGATCTTAAATTCCCATAATTGTTGATTATTTATCGTTACTTTGGCCGTTTGTCTACTATATATCGCATCTATAGCATTCAGAAAATGGAAACCTATGTCTAACTCTTTAAATAATAGTTTAAAAAAAGACCAATTTAAGTTATCGAATGCCTTTTCCGCGTCAATGGCTAGCAAAGCAATTTCTTTTTCATGGTGGAGTTCGTAATATTCAATAATGTCCACGATACATCTTACGTTTTCACTCATGTTTCTACCTGGGAGAAAACCTTTTTGGTCACGGCTTATCCACTCTTTTAAAAACTCCTTAAATCTATTAGCTAGGATTGTCGTAAAAATTTTGTAGTCTGCATTCAAGAGAGAGATTGGTCTGTAGTTTCTTATATTGGTCAAATCACTATTTTCCTTCGGGATGGCAACAATTTCTGCCTGTAGCCATGATTCGGGCATTTCCGAATTTCTTAAAACTGCATTCATTATTTTTTGTAAGTGGGGTAATGTTTCTTCTTGGAAGACTTTATAGAAATCAGCTTGAAACCCATCTGGACCCGGAGCTTTGTTTGATTTCATTGTCATTATTACTTTTCTAATCTCCTCTATTGTTATTTCTTTATTTAGAAGTTCTCTTTGTTGATCCGATATTTTTTGAAACTTGAATTCTCCTAGGTATTGAGATATCTCATTTATATTAACCTCTTCTTTTCTATATAAATTCGTATAATACTGTTTGAATGTCTCTAATATTTCCTCGTCTGTTGTATATATTTGACCATTCTCTATTATGTTTGTTATCTGTTGTCTTTGTTTTTTCTTTCTTATCCTTCTCGCCAACCACTGGCCCGGTTTATTTGCATTTTCGAAATTATATTGTTTAATAAATTTCAGCTGTCTGGCGGTTTCTTCTAATTCCCTTTGGGTTTTCTTTTTCTTCCAGGCTGATAGTTCTTTTATTATTTCTTTGTTTGATGGATTTATCTTAAGATTAGATTCTAGGGATTCTATTTCTTTCTTGATTTTATTCAATTCTTTATTTTTCCTCTTGTTTCTCTCTGCCTTTTGTTGTATAAAATAACCTCTTGTGACAGCTTTAAATGCATCCCATAGAGTTTGGACTCTAATTTCCGGTGTATTGTTTATTGTAAAGAATTCCTTTATCAGTTGTTTGTTGATTTTTATGTCTTCCTCTAATTTCAATAAATTTTCATCTAGTCTCCATCTGTAAGCCAATGTTTTCCTATTGATCGTAATAGTTATGGGGCAGTGGTCTGATTTATCCCTAGGATGTATTTTGATTTCTTTTATTTTGGTACATAATGAATTAGAGACCCAAACCATATCAATTCTCGCCCAGGACTTGTGCCTAGCAGAGAAAAAGGTATAGTCCTGTACTCCTGGATTGTGGATGCGCCAAGCGTCTTGTAAGTTGAATTCTTCTTTTAATTTTACAAAATTTTGTGGAATTAATCTGGATTTGACATAGTTTCTGTTTTTAGTTGAGTTGCTCGTATCAAGTCCAACATCTAAAACTCCATTGAAGTCTCCCAGTATTATTAGATGGTCGAAATTTACTTTCATAATATTTTTCTTTAACTCATTCACAAAATGTTTTTTGGGACCATTTGGGGCATAAATGTTGCAAATAAGGGTTTTTTGTCGATCCATGTCAATCAAAACTGCTATATATCTTCCTTCCATATCTTTAAATTGAACTGTTGCTGGGATATTTTCTTTAATATAAATTACTACGCCCCTCTTTTTTACAATATCAGATGCAATGAATTCTTTACCAATTCTTTTATTTGTTAAGTGTAATGCATGTTTAGCTAAAATATGAGTCTCTTGTAGGGCCACAACATCATATTTTTCTTTTATTAATTGAGACATTAGCGCTTTTCTTTTACATGGGGAATTTTATCCGTTGACATTGTTAGAGTAGATTTTTAAACAATACATCTGAGTTCCTTTATTCATGTTCACTTTCGGGGGGTTCATCAAATTTCATTAGCTCTTGGTCTTCATCCGATTCTTTTCCTACACCTGGTGGTATTTCTTCTTCTTCTTCTTCCTCTATCTCTATCTCATCTTCTTCTTCTTCTGTTTCTTCCTTTTCGTCTACCAGCCTTGTTGTTTGGGGATGTAAACTTATGTCCCCTTTTCCTCCTGATGGAGAGATGTGTCGAGCTCTTTTAGGTTTCTTTCTCTTTACTGACGGTGGTGTAATATCTTCTGCTGAGGATTCACGTTCTCCTTTTATAAATTTTTTATGAAATTCCCTTGCCTTCTCTTCCGATGTTAACCAATGTTTCTCTTCCTTATACGTTACCATTATGCCTTCATTTCTTTCCCACCTAAATCGTATTTTTAGTCTTTTAAGTTCATCCGTTAGGAAAAAATATTTCCTTCTTCTGTTTAGGGTTGTTTGTGGGAATTCTTTCAACACTATTACTTTTTTATCTTTATAATAAATTGGGTTGCGGCTATTTTGCATTAATATTTCATCTCTAATCCTTTTTTTTACGAAATGTATAATAACATCTCTCGCTACTCTATTCTTCCTCGAGAAGTTGGTTTGAATCTGATAAACTGTGTCAATCTCATTGTCAATAGCTTCTTCTGGACGATTTAGAAGTTTCGCAATTATATTTTTAATCGTTTGTCTAATGTCCTCCTGCGCCTCTTCTTGGATATTGCGAAATCGCAATTGAAAATCTCTTTCTTTTTGCTCGAGTTTTTCTTGTAATCTTTCTATCTTTTCAATTTTTGCATTTTTTTGTTCTATATCCTCCATCTTTTTTTGAATCATGTTCTGTTGTTTTATTATTTTAGAGTTCTCTATTTTCAATAAATTGATCTCCTTATTTGTTCTTACCATCTCTTTTTTCAAAAAGCCAATCTCCTCTTTAATTTCTTTTTTCATATCTAGCAATTCTTGACATAATTCTTTTTGTTGTATGCTTTGTTTGTCTAACTTTGTCTGAGATTCCCTCTGGTATTTGTCTTGTTTCTCCGCCAGTTTCTGAATTTCTCTAAAAATGTCTCTAAGATTAATGTCCTCAGATTGAGAAGGCCTTCTCAAAGCACTTTTACTGTTTTCAAACTTCGCTCTTGCGCCTGCCATCCTTTAAATTCAAGGGAATTTTAACCTTGTCTAGACTCAGAATGTTTCCAAATTCAAATAATGATTCTCCTGTTTGTAACTTTCCACTCTGTTTTCTCCTTTTATAGCTTTCCACACTGTGGTCTCACCAACCGTCTAGGCCCTTACAGCTCATATAAATCATATAAATCATATAGATCCTCTTTTTTGTCCCCCAAAGAGCTTATCAATTGGACAATCTTCCCCCTTAATTCAAATGCACTTAACCTTAGCAATTAACTCAAATGCGTCTATCAATTAATTCCAATGTGCCTATCGTCAACCAATTAAATAATTAATAAACAAATTGATCTATACGCCAAATTAGCAAATTAATCCACCTTTGCATATTTTCGAACTGCTAGGTTGGCAGGAGCTGGGGCTAACAGCGGGCACTCATTCAAAGTTCTTTAAACTGTGCAAATAGAGTAAAAGATGAACATTGATTAGTTCATGTAGTCTGAAAGATGCAGCCAATAAGTTTTATTAAAGAATGCTGATGAGAATTTTGCATAGGTTGAAGAACTGGGTTGTCAATGACAAAAGGACTATCGAGATACTTTTTTTATACTGTCATGTTGGTGACACATTAACTGAAGTTTTCCCACTTCTTTTAATGTCATATTGGCCCAGACAACTGTGAAGCAGCCCAATTTGTTTCAGTATTTGGAATTCATCTGAACAGGTTGCACAACCATAGTAGAATTGCAACTGTAATATATTAAATGTCTGAAAACTAAGTATAAAGCAACTAAACCCGCACTGGCTCTGCCTCATCCCTGACACAACCTGCAGCAGGATTTATGGTAATATCAACCTTGTACAAGAATTCTTTGGAATAAAATTCCACAGTCATTCTTTATACCTCCACCCCCAATATAGAATCTCAATCAACTTAATATAAGGTACTGGTATTTAAATTGATTAGTATCCTGATGCCCTATCACATCAAAATAATTAGCAATATACATAATATTTCAGTATAAGATGATTAACTGTAAAAGTTAATTACAAAGATACAAAAATGTTTTCTGGCTGGGAGTGGTGTATTTCCCTTGCCCCCTGCCGGGTTTTTTGTTATTGCTTGCTTGTTTGGTTTTTTAAAAGGCATTATTTGACATTTTAAATGGGGCTGCAATGACATTGAGGCAGGATCCCACATCTACCATTAGGAATATGGTCACATCCCCAACACCTTTCTATCCAAATAAGGCTTGTGTTGGGATTAATGCAACCCTCCAGCACATTTCACATTTCACATTTCACCCCCCGAATAAAAAATCCTCTGTTGGAGATGAACCTTAACTACAAGGTAAAGGCATGGAAGTGTTTTTAGATTACCACTGACCATATATAGGCCACACACAAATTTTGTATCCACAGATTCAGTCATTCTTTTTTTTATACATTTAGAGTGGTGAAAGTATCCATGGATCCTCCTTTAGAATAATCACCCATCCTTTCTGCTTTAAATACATATCTAAAAGATCAACTGTTCCTTCATATAAGAAAATGTGGGGATTATCCTGATCTCAATTCTCCCTTTCCAGGAATTCAGTGCATTTGGCTCTAATCCTGAACCAGCATGTTCTAATCTATGGCATTGGAAGGCCCACTACGAATCTCTCTCAAAAGTGATAATTAGGGAGTGGCATTATCTGATGATCCAATGCTGTATGGGATGAGCAGGGAACATATAACCCTCCAGATGTTGGTCTATCATTGCCTAGCAAGAATAGCCTATAAAGTAAATGAAAAATATACTTCAACATGTGAAAGAATTTGTTAATTCTTACATCCCTGGTGTTCACTATCATTTTCTGTCTGACCTGTATGGTTTCTTGGGCTACTGTCTAATAAAACTTCCACAAACATACACAATTATTGGCATCCAGTTACTGACTTATGCATATGCAAATGCAGCTTAAATACATTTAAGTCCCTTTTTGGAAAAGATGTTGAGGTCCATCCTCTTGTTCTTGCGCTCTGTCCAAAATTCTCCCATATTCAGCTACTGCCATACCTGAGAAAAGTTGCTGCTGCTGTTCTTTTTACTAGAGAAAATGAGACAGAGAAGGAAAGTGATTCAGACTATACTGATTGTTCTGAGCTCCTAGGGCAAGGAAAACAGTGCTTCCCAATTTGTCGCTTTCCAATCAAACTAAAACCAGTTGCTCTGTGGTCTCCCTTTTTTTCATTGGTAAGTAATAACAGCACGGGTAAAAGAATAAAGAAATACAAATGTGGAACTACACAAACATTTTGACTGAGGAGCACTTTATTCAGTTTTCCATACTTTCCTGGGGTGCCTATCTCCATTCATTCCTTGTTGTTTCCTACCAAGCTCACACAGTAGTCATTCATCTAGTTGTGAGATAATGTCTACATAGTGCAGGTTACTCTGGGATATATCTAAATCAGAGCTGCCCCAGATCCAGCATGTACTGCTAAATCCAGAACCATAAATGTCCATGAAACCCAACCACACTGGCCTATCCCCTTTGTCCCTGTGTTGTTGCTGCCCACTAACCACAGAGCTCCGTGTGAGCATCTAGCCATTGCGGTCTCATCTACTGGTCTCAGAAAGGGGCAACCACTCAATCTGTAATGCAGTAGAGTAACATCCCTTCCTGCTGGACACACAGGTCCCTGACTCTGAAATCACTAGAGACAACCATAGTGGCCAGGTGCTTGCAGGGAGCTTTGTAGCGAGAAGAGACTGGCATCAGCAACATGGAGTGAACTATTCCCTTTCCCTGCATAGCAGTGTCCATCTAAACATGGACTGGGCCAAAATGACTCGATCCAGCTTCTCATACTGCCACAAAGCCCCAGGATACTCTGAAGTTTCCTACAAATTCCAGAGTATCCTCTGTCTTTGGCTAAAGGCAGAAAAATGAGAATATTCAATTAATGTAGCTGTGCATCCTGTAGACTGGATTTGATGTGAGTCCAGTATTTCTTTTTATATTGTATAGACAAGACCAAGGTTTTGTTAGTGATATTGTCCTGCAGATGAAGGCAAAATTCTACAAAATAATAAACTCAAACTATCTGGGAAAGGCAAGGCCAAAAGTAAATGAAAACATCAAATCTAGTAAAATGCAGGAAGGGACAAGCCTTGAATTAGGGCCTCCCACTTTTGGGAACAAGCCAAAAACATAGCCACTGGAACATAAGCTTGGCTTACACTTGCAGTGACTAGCAAGTATATATAACTATTCTGGTTCTATAAATAATAGCATCTGCTGTTCTGAGGCTTTCACCTACTTTGTGGGTGTGTGCTTACTCATGCAACTGACTCACTCCATAGGATGGCAGATAGTTAAAACTAGATTGCTTTGTTTTAGCAAGAGAACCTCTCTATAAGATTTGAATGGGTGGAAGATGAATTGTGGGTGACCTGGAAGTTAAGGAGTTTTTAAATTAGTCTTTATATGCAACATAATGATGAAACTCAGAAAAAATTGCTGAATATTTCAAAAAAGGAATGGTGTTATTTCCAATGCAACAGGGCAAGATCTACAGTTCATGTTGCACTGTCATGAGGACTAGAGCTCATAGCAGGTTGTAGATTAGTGGTCTGGAGAATGTCAGGCAGCAATTCTGGTCTCTTTTCTAGGTGATCAGATAATGAAAGTATTTCTCATTTATCCCAGTAAGTAATACAACTGAGAAAGGGGTGTTCTAAGTTGGCCAAATGTATCTTGGCATGCTGCGAACCCATGCAGTGCAAATGGTGTCTGAATCCAAAAGGTATGTGGAAAAGGGCAGCTAAGCAAAACTCAGCAGCTTGCCAAGCTGTTTAAAAGCTTAGCTACAGCATTAGAACTGTGTCATATGGCGATATATGTGCAATAAGCCATACTCTCTAATTCCTTGTTAAAGTGGATAGTAACCTATCATGTGGGATAGCTTGAAATGCCCCTCCTAATATATGCCTTCCGAGCAATTGAGATAAGTTGAAGGACTTTTTTCTATCTGTTCCACCATTAGGAAGGAAATGGGCTAGGTTCTTATTGGGTGTGGCATTCTGGTTATGGAATCCCTCCTTCTGCAAGATCTATTGTCATTCCAATGCAAAGATAAAATTTGTATCTTTCTTAAAGAAACCAATTTGGGACCTAACTGATTTCATCTAATTTACACATATTCAGTGATAACCATTATTTTAAATTCTTTCAGCAGGCATTAAATTGTCCTATTTTAAGGAATACGTGGTGTAATTATGGTTTTAGCCTTTCAGAATAATTATTATTTAGAATTGATCTAATATGGTTTTACTCTATAGCTCCCTGAGATCCTCCAATGTAGGCTGGGATATAAATATGCAAAGAAGAAATGAGAAAGAAAGAAGAAAGAAAGAGAAAGAAAGTCTTGCCCATGCACTGAAAACTTCCTGAATCCCATTGCTGTGATTTAATACAGCAATGTAGTATTTTGGCAGTGAATGATATATAATGATAGATAATGGTAGCCCAAGTAATAGGCTAGGTAAAATGTTTCCTTCATGGAATCAGGTTTCTCATTACATTTACACTCACTGAGATGATGGTGATAAATTTTGAAGTGTGTGTGCATATTATAACAATCTCTATAGCCATGTCCCCAAGAGAAATACATGAACAGAAGTATCTGTTTTGATCCATATCACCCAATGAGTTCTAGCAATTTATCTTATCTGCTCTTTTGTAAATTTAAAGATTCTTAAACATCCTCTTAGATGACCATTTAAGACTCAAGCCACCTCAAGCAGATAGATCAGGGATGGCTGTGAACTAGGGTTGTCCATATGTTCGTAAAAATTCTCCTACCGTAATTATTTCGTATTGTTCCCATTTTTTGAAACGAGTATTGAAACGTTTTCCCTGGGCGCAACTGGCAATGTAATACGATCCATCGTTGGCCCATTTTGTAATTGTGTCTTAAAATTTTCATTAATTTTTTTCCTCCAAAATTTTTTTAAAAAATATTTTTAAATATTATTATCATTATTTTTGTTTGTTTCTGCAACCTAACATGAACGGGAGCCTAGCGCAGCCTAACATGGCTCCCGCTCCCTGCCAATCAGAGTCTTCCACGATGGCTAAAAAAGGTGGGGGCTAGCATCCTCCGCGTCCACGTGGAGAATCGCTATAAAAATCGCCTCCGCACGGAGCCAAGCCATTCTGGGTTGGGATACTGAGGAGAGAGGGTGGTTCGCGCGCGCCGTGAAGCTGAGAGGGCAAAGTGACTGGGGGTAGAGGGTTGTTGCTGCTAAGATATTGGGGCTTGGGGCAGAGTCCTTGCTGTGGATGTTGGGAATTTTTTTTTCCAAAGGAGTCTGCGTCCCTCCCTGCTAGTGCTGAGCTTTGGGTTGGTTCCTTCTCCTGAGGTAGACCTTTTGCCTTTCTATTTTTCCTTTTTTGGAATAAAGCAATCACCCCATAAGCCTTTCTTTCCAAGCCTTAAAAGGAGGGAGCTTGCTTCCCTGTAACCGCTGAGCTTTGGGGTGTTTTTGCTTTCCTACTCCTGAGGGAGACCTTTTGTCTTTCCTTTTTTACTTTTTCTGGAATAAAGCAATCACCCCATAAGCCTTTCTTTCCAAGCCTTAAAAGGAGGGAGCTTGAAAATTATAGTTTTCTAAGCACGTCTGCTTCCCTGTAAGCGCTGAGCTCCTGAGGGAGAACTTTAGCCTTTCCTTTTTAAATTTTTTTTGAATAAAGCAATCACCCCATAAGCCTTTCTTTCCAAGCCTTAAAAGGAGGGAGCTTGAAAATTATAGTTTTCTAAGCACGTCTGCTTCCCTGTAAGCGCTGAGCTCCTGAAGGAGAACTTTTGCCTTTCCTTTTTTACTTTTTCTGGAATAAAGCAATCACCCCATAAGCCTTTCTTTCCAAGCCTTAAAAGGAGGGAGCTTGAAAATTATAGTTTTCTAAGCACGTCTGCTTCCCTGTAAGCACTGAGCTCCTGAGGGAGAACTTTAGCCTTTCCTTTTTAAATTTTTTTTGAATAAAGCAATCACCCCATAAGCCTTTCTTTCCAAGCCTTAAAAGGAGGGAGCTTGAAAATTATAGTTTTCTAAGCACGTCTGCTTCCCTGTAAGCGCTGAGCTCCTGAGGGGGAACTTTAGCCTTTCTTTTTAAAATTTTTTTTGAATAAAGCAATCACCCCATAAGCCTTTCTTTCCCAGCCTTAAAAGGAGGGAGCTTGAAAATTATAGTTTTCTAAGCACGTCTGCGTCCCTGTAAGCGCTGAGCTTCCCTCACGCTTCGTTTATAATCCCAACCCCCCGGGCTGAGTGTTATTGCATCAATTACAAAGACACACATAGCTTTCAAACTTAAAAGGGTACATTGGAAGTAATAGTTTCCAAAGGACGTGGGGCACCCGCCAAGGCATTGCTTCCCTCATGCTCCATTTCTATTCCCAAGCCTTGGGTTGAGTTTTATTTCTGCAATCACAAAGTCAGACATTGATTTGATTCAATAGAGGGTCCACAGCAATTTATAGTTTACAAAGGACGTTGCCAATCCTGTCAAGGCATTGCTAGGTGTGTGCTGCATTTCTAATCCAAAGTCCTCAGCCAGAGTTTCATTTTTGCAATCACAAGGTCAGCCAGTGGCACCATTGATCAAAAGGTTCAAAGGCAATTTATAGTTTCCAAAGGACGTTGCCAATCCTGTCAAGGTATTGCTTGGCGTGTGCTGCATTTCTAATCCAAAGTCTACACAAGAAGAAGAGGGACTTTTACAGTGATAAGAACCCAATTGAACAGGAAATAAGACTTTCAAACCAGGAACAGGTTTCTTCAAATATTGAAAAATAGTGTATTATAAAAAGTTATGAAAATTCGCCAAAAATAATAGGAGACAGGAAACATTCTGCAATTTGTTGAGCAAAGAGTGTGGAATGTGTTCTCCCACTGTACCAAATTTGATGAGAATAGCTCAAGAAATGAGGGCGGGAGACCCCCAGAAAAGTCCCCCCTGGTTTCCTGTTTTTTGGCGATTGCGCATGCGCGTCCGCCATTTTAGAAACATTTTAGAAACATTACGAATTTTCGGAAATATTCAAAAATTTTGGGTGAAACATTTAGAAATTATTTCTACATCGAAGAGCCGGCACCCCCTACTTTAGAAACGAGAATTGAAACATTTTTTCCATCGATCGGACAAGCCTACTGTGAACTATGCAACCTTTCTGGGGAAATTTTATTTCCCCTTACTGCTGTGAGATTTACACTTAAGGCCCATTCACACAGCCATATAACCCAAAATATCAAGGCAGATAATCCTTGATTTTATACAGCTGTGTGGAAGGCATCTTAAACTCATGTTGATGGTGGTGGAGAGTAACAGATGATATCATCATCCCTGTTAAGGAAAAGGTTCTAGCCCCTTTACCTTGCCAAATTAAGCTTGACTACAACACTGTTATTACCATTCCACAGTTGTTCATGAGTGCTGAAAACTGACTGAATCTCCCATGGATTCTGTTATTGAACACCCCATATTATCTGTTAAGGTAAAGGTAAAGGTTTCCCCTGACGTTAAGTCTAGTCATGTCTGACTCTGGGTGTTGGTGCTCATTTCCATTTCTAAGCCGAAGAGCCGGTGTTGTCCATAGACACCTCCAAGGTCATGTGGCATGACGGCATGGAGCGCTGTTACCTTCCTGCCAAAGCAGTACCTATTGATCTACTCACATTTGCATGTTTTCGAACTGCTAGTTTGGCAGGAGCGGGAGCTAACAGCGGGTGCTCAAGCCACTCCCGGGATTTGAACCTGGGACCTTTCAGTCTGCAAGTTCAGCCGCTTAGCGCTTTAATGCACTTTGCCACTGGCGCTCCTATATTATCTGTTAGGATAGGATTAAAAATCAATTAGAAATATAACTTTCAAATCCAAATTGCTGTACATTTTCAGGACAGCAAAGCTTTAGATATAGAGATATGTTTTGTAATTGAGATATTTTTCACATAGGTAGATTGTATAAAATGAATAAAGTGGGCTAATCCATTTGAACACTCAACCACCTCCTCCACATTACTGGCAGATGAGGGTAGAGAATGTGATGTAAGTTGCAGAAATGCACACATTCACACTTGTCATTGCTCCCACATGTGTCTGTTACTCAACGTGGGCAGTAAATCTAAAGATATTGTCATGCAAGCTCAAGAAAAGAGCATATTAATTTCTCTCCCCACTATCATTTACCTAGTTGAATAATTCACATCTCAAGATTTTTTTTCCAAATGCAGACCATTTCTTATATATCCAAGATCATCTTTTGCTCTTTTTTGTTGTAATATAATTGTATTATTGAAGCAGAAAGAAACCTGAAGATAACTGAGGAGTCCTTCAAATGTTTAGGAATAGACATATGTCATGGTACAAATGCCACTGTCAATATGCAAAACATGGAAAACATATTTATGTTTAAACCAAAAGGTGCATATATAAGGAAATACATGATGTTGAATCTATCTGTCATCTATCTATCACCTATCATCTATCTATTTCACATTAGGGTGAGATAGAGAGATCCCACCACTTTGAATCCCACCCATGGGAGAAAAGCAGGATAGTAAATAAATAAATAAATAATAAGGTTCTACATAAGGCATGCAATTGAGAAACTGGAGTTATTGGAAAGACTTTATCAAACAAGGCTGGTAAATCACAATAGAATAGTAGAATAGTAGCACCTGTAGCTGGTACTTACTGTATATACTCAAAGATAAGCTGAGTTATGAGCTGAAAAAGCCTCCCCCGGCTTATAATCGGGTCAAAGCTGGCAATGGAGCCTGCAGGCTGTTGCTTGCAATATGTGATCTATTTCTCTCTTCTCCCTTATCAGTGTGTTTTCTTTTACAAAGCCTCCCTCACTCTTAATCAAGGGAATGTTTTGAAAAGAGTCAGGAAGAAGAAAAATATATATATTCATTAATCTTATGAACGCTAAAATATTTGTTAAACTCTCCTACAGATATATAGGCATTAACCCCTTGCAATCTTTTGCAATCTTTATGTACCTTTATATTTGTATCTATCTATATACATTAATTTTATATATGAATTTTCCCCTCATATGTTTGCAGGTCTTTGCAAATCCTTTCTACATATAGATCCATGTACCTGTGTATCTGTTGCCATACATATACATTATTTTTATATATGAATTTACCCTCATATGTTTGCAAGTCTCTGAAAATTCTATATAGATATAATTATCTATATAAAGAGAGAGAATTTGCTGTTTGTTGATAAGATGTTATAAAGAGAGATATCTGGGTAGATAAGAATATTTTCTTACCTATATTACAGGGGGAAAATAAACACACAAATATATTTAGACATGTGTGTGTGTGTATGTATGGCTTGCAAATATTGTAGGGGAAATGCACACACACACACACACACACACATAAAGAGAGAGGGGGGATTTGCAAATGTTTCAGGGGAAAATGCATATGTGAAATTAGTATATATAATTATAGATCTATATCTAGCTCTGCATTGTTTATATAAGCATTGAATGTTTGCCTGTTACTATGTTGGAAGCCAGACTGAGTCCACCATGGGGAAATAGGGTGGGATCCAAATGCTATAATTATTATTGTTGTTATTGTTATTGTTGATGCCATATTGTTTTTGTTACCTCTACTTTTCCACTTATAGAGCTGATTTATTGTTTTTCTTTGAAATGCGGTAAATATTCAAAAACATTTAACCTACTGATGCCTCAATTAATGAAATTTTACTGGTATCTATTTTTATTTTGAAATTTCCCACAGCTGCTGCATTTCCCACCCTCGGCTTATACTCGAGTCAATAGGTTATCCTAGTTTTTTATGGTAAAATTGGGTGCCTCGGCTTATATTCGAGTCGGCTTATACTCGAGTATATATGGTATTACATGCTATCATGTGATAAGAGGGCTGGAAAAACACAACTTTTCTGTGTCAAGCTAGGCCCCATTTTTGCAGTAAACAGTACAATTAAAAAGGCTGCATTTGAAAAAAAATCCCTTAAATTCTAATGTACCTATGGTAATCCTACTATAATTGTCTGTTCCTACAACAGGCAGGTTAAACAGCAACTGTTTCTAGCATTTCTGTTAACCGTGTAAATAGCAAAACAGAGAGAAAAGGGGAGAGCAGATTAACCTGTCTACCAGATCCTCCCAGCCAAGAGCAATAGGTTTAGCCAGCAAATAAAAATCATAATAAAAATGAAAACTAGTGAAAAGTCATCACTGGCTGCATTTTGTAAAAAGCATTCATCTTGAAACATTTGATTTTTTATACTTCTGCAAATAAAGAAAACATTGTTGTTTTATTCCACATAGCCTTTTTTAAATTTTGCATAAAATGTTGGCTGAAACATATTGTATGGCTCTTTTCGGTCATGTAGGTTCTATGTACAGTAGAGTATCGCTTATCCAACATAAACGGGCCGGCAGAATGTTGGATAAGCGAATATGTTGGATAATAAGGAGGGATTAAGGAAAAGCTTATTAAACATCAAATTAGGTTATGATTTTACAAATTAAGCACCAAAACATCATGTTATACAACAAATTTGACAGAAAAAGTAGTTCATTACACATTAATGCTATGTAGTAATTACTGTATTTACGAATTTAGCACCAAAATATCACAATGTATTGAAAACATTGACTACAAAAATGTGTTGGATAATCCAGAACGTTGGATAAGTGAGTGTTGGATAAGTGAGACTCTATTGTACCTATTGTTACTCTTTCCATGTTATATGATTTCTAAATAAAAGAAGTAATACCCAGTAACACATCTTCATTAATTGAGTTATATTGGCAAACATTTTAATGCTTCCTTTTCCCCAGCCCATTTTTACTTAATTTACACATTCTTCCCATTGCATAAAGCATATTTACCTATTTGCTTGGTTTCACATATCTCAGGGCACATTTAAACTGATCACTTAGCATGAAAGGATGGTGAATTATCTCCATGGAAGCTAAGTTATGCATTGAGCTCATTCAGGTTAATATGAGCCAAAGCTGCTTCACATGGTCTTGAACAACATTAGCCAACATCCTGGCTTGCTCCAAATTCTTTCCCAGAATCTGAAACAAATTGCAACTTTAGGCTCAAGTAAACAATTGGGCTCGTTCTGAGACTGTCATCAGCCATGACTGTTTGCATGGTCATCCTCTGTTCCCCAAGCTCAGGCAGCCTGGCAACATGGAATGACACTCAGTCCCCCTTTCACCTTGTTGTAGCAGCCAGTGGGCACAATATGCCTAGTGTCAATCACTCATTGGAGTGATGCTGACAAGGGGATCGGAGAAGAGAGGGAAAAGGCAATTCCTCCTTCCCCTCTCCCACATCACTCTGACATCCAGCCAACATTTCCCAAGGTGATTGGCGACCAATGAGGAGAACAGAAGGAGATGGTAAATATGGCCACCTGCCAGTTTGGTACTGTTGGACAGTCAAGACTTCCTCCCACCTTTACAGCAGCCACCGGGGTGACCACAATGGCATTCCATTTGCCACTTACCTTTCAAAATGCATTTTTGGTGTATGTTATTTCTCTGAAAGGCTTCCACATAGTCACAAAAGTCTCACTTTTAGATATGATATGAAAGTGAAGGTTCTTGTGTTTCTTCTCACAAGAAATTCTGGTTATCGTGAAAGCACAACTTTAGTTAAGTCTGCAAAATCCACTATTAATTTCAATGATATAACCAATTTCCTGAGGAACTGGTATGATCTTACCATAGCTTTGTGAAAATATAATGCCCTTTCTTCTACATCCAATATGGACACTGATGAATGAATAATTCTAGGTGTTACAGTCCAAATAATGTACCCATTATCCAAATAATGTAACCAGAATGTACCCATTATCTATGGCCACATATAATAATAATAATAATAATAATAATAATAATAATAATAATAATAATAACAACAACTTTATTTATATACCGCCCTATCTCCCGGATGGGACGCAGGGCAGTTTCCAATCATAAAAACAACACAAACATTACATAGCAACATAATAACACATTATTAAGCAAAGTAAAATAATACAATTATAGCAATAAATAACACTTACATGACCTGATCAAGGGGACGGGAACCATAAACCCAATATATTAAAATGTATCATTTTAGGCTAAAGAAATCTTGTGCAATATATTCAGGTCCAGAAATCAGCGGTATTCCAATGTAATTATTCAAAAACCTGCCGACACCACCAGGTCTTCAGTTCCTTACGGAAATTGGATAATGTAGGGGATTGCCTGATCTCTTTTGGCAGTGCATTCCAGAGCCGGGGGGCCACTGCCGAGAAGGCTCGTTCCCTCATCTCCACCAGCCGCACCTGAGACGGTGGTGGGAGCACAAGAAGAGCCTCCCCGGATGATCTCAAGGTCCGCAGTGGCTCATAGGAGGAGATGCGATCACGGAGATAGGTAGGGCCTGGATTTTCTTTATCAAGCAAAGGGTTAAACTAGATAACGGAGAAGACCCTTCCAGTTCTACAACTCTATGCTGCAGTTTCAAGATTCCTCAAATAGTTTTGCTAAGGAGGAACATCTGGCACAATTTCAAATGTCACTTGCCCTTAAATTTCAGTAATAACTTAAAGATAAATGATAGATTCTTCTCTAGCAACTTCTCTAGCATTTAGCAACTTTGTCATATAGTCAATTACATATGAACCGAGAAGTAACACCATTTATAATCATTGCATGTTTATGCAAATATGTTGCATCAGGAGCTTTTTAATACACCAGAGAAGGGGCTCTAAGCGCATCACTGTCAGTGGAATGATAGGTGGATGACTTCCCATTTTTAAGAATACAAAGTGTCAGAATAAATCTGGTGAATTTCTTTATGTTTCAGATTTTGCTGGATTCATAAAACAATGCACATTAAAATAAAGAAGTGCTGTAGTCATTAGGTGCAGACTGTCTGGAAAGGCTGGAAAGGGTACACTTTAGCAGAGCAGACTACTGCAAGAAAAAGACTGAGGATGATCTGTAAATCATGCCTGCTGATATTTTGTGTGTCCAATGCATTTCGGCTCATATGTATATGTACATGCATATGTATAACTTTCTTCAGGGGCTATACAAAAACAGAAAGGTAAAACAACACATAATTGTATGATAAAACATTCATAATGATATGTAAAAGGAAAAACAATATTTTAATCTTCATATATGCCTAGGGCCTGCACATACGGATTTGAAATTTAGCTACAGAAATTTCTGAAGCATAGAATTTCATTCTATTTGTTGGTCAGAAAGGAACACATGAACTAGGCTCAAGGGTTTTTTTATGTTGTTAGCAGATGGTGGGGTGGGGGAGGAAAATTAGATAGCATTCAAGTATTTATCAATGCTACTGGGTTGAAAAGAGAAAATATTGTTAAAGGAAATATACTGAGGAAATATACTGGAGTTGGATGTGTTCAAGGTCACTCCAAATCTTTTTTAATAATCATGTTATCAATATTCTTCACTTTTTCTAGAGCTCCTAATCTGAGGTCAGTTACAGTATGGTGGTATTCTAAGAAATTGCTTACGAAGGAGACCCTGTTTGATTGTTTCCTAGATGTTCTATATAATTTAAGAGGTCTTGTCATTTTATAAAGCTTGTCTTCTTGACAAGCTTTATGAGAACTTGACTCTTTCAGTGTTTTCAAGGAAGCAGACTGCTGTAATTCTGGACAGAGTTGATTATCAATGAAAGATACTTGGCCATCTTTCCAATAGTTCAGCAGATAGATTACCCATGTATTACAATGCAAGCAGATGAACACGATAAGCATAGAAATGAATGATAGAATCACAGAATCATAGAGTTGGAAGAAACCTCGTGGGCTATCCAACCCCCTGCCAAGAAGCAGGAAAATTGCATTCAGAGCACCCCTGACAGATGGCCATCCAGCCTCTGTTTAAAAGCCTCCAAAAAAGGAGGCTTCACCACACTCTGGGGAAGAAAGTTCCACTGCTGAACAGCTCTCACAGTTAGGAAGTTCTTCCTAATGTTCAGGTGGAATTGCCTTTCCTAAAGTTTAAAGCCAATTTTCTGCATTCTAGTCTCCAGGGCAGCAGAAAACAAGCTAGCTCCCTCCTCCCTATGACTTCCCTTCACATATTAATACATGGCCATCATGTCTCCTCTTTGCCTTCTCTTCTGCAGGCTAAACATGCCCAGCAATTTAAGCCACTCCTCATAGGGCTTGTTCTCCAGACCCTTGATCATTTTAGTCACCCTCCTTTTCAGAAGACAATCAGAATTAAATTAATATCAGTGAACATTTCCATACACTTTTTTAGTATTTGCTAAGAATCATATTAGCAAAATATATAATTGCCTGCCCCCCCCCCCACTTCTGCAAGTTGGGCTCCAGGGATTGGAGCCCAAGATTGGTTTCTTTTAGAAGAAGAGCTTTCTTGACAATTGAGATATTTTGTAATAATTGAGTTATGTACAGCACTATGGGTCTTGAACAGAAAATTCTAAGTACAAATTTATTTTTAAAAATATGTATGGTGAAATTGGAAGCAGATACACAGCCCCATTCCATTCAAGGTCCATAAAGACAGTCCTTCTTAAGTCTCCAGGATAGCAAAAAGCTAGGTCTCTTATTCTTTCTTGTTTCCATTATATAAAAAAAACCCTAATGTCTTTTACTGCACTTATATGAGCAAGAAAACTTGGTACTGGTCTAGAGAGTAGCACTTCGCCAGCTTACACTGCCCACCTTTATCCTACTGCAGTAGCACAAAAGTGTCCAGACCATCTGGTTGCATGGCTACTCTTACTTTATTCATCCTGTCTCTGTTGTAGGTCCAAATCATTGCTAACCTTGCTAACTTCAGAAAGAGGAGGCAGGAAAGGCGAGGGGAGAGCCGGATGGCCGTGTGGATAGCTGGGCCAATTCCAAATTAGAACAGGCCCAACTATTTACACTGGTACACTACTGAAGCATTCCTTAGCTTTACTTAACATAATAAAACTGTGTTAATATGGAACCAAACCTTGCCTTGCACTAGAAGTGAGAAGTCCCTGAGCATTTTGCAGATGCCATGGAACCAGTTCTCACCCACCCTGAGTTCAACTGCCTGTGTATATATGGCCTTTGTTTCCTTCACAAGATGTATATCCACTGGAGTCTTGCTAATTTCTGTAAAGTATTGGTATCTCTTTCACTGACATGGCTCAATCCTTGAGATTTGTACTTAAAAATTGTCCTTAGTACTCCAATTCAGGGAAATGTTTTAGGCCTCTCTTGTGGAAAATTTATAGTAACTCACCAGACTGCAAATTCTGTGGTTCCATAGGATGGAGCCATGATTGTAACTGTGTAACATATATTAATATACAGAGATACTTCATAGCTATTATAGATCATTCATCTGTGATTTTCCTAACTAAAGATGTGCATGACATTATTTGTGTTGGTTGAATACCCTTCTCATTATGAGTAAAAAGAAGTAGAATGAAAAAGGAGGAAGGATAAGATATGGTTGAAGTTAAGTTCATACAGGGCACGAAATTGGCATCTCATGAGTAATCAAACGTCATCTTATCTTGCATTTGATTGATGTGTGTCAGCAGCATAATAAAGATTTTGAATGGCATGACTCACCAATGGCACAGAACAATGAAAGCATGAGACCTTGACTGATGCTTTCCAAGGTGAATGAGCCGTTAGGATTTTTTTTCCTCTTGGCTTTTATCATGAAATGTCTTATATTAATTTTAGTCTATCATCTTTTCTTTGTTGAAAGAAAGAATACAGAATTCTTTATTCAATTTGTAAATTGCGCCCATTAGCCCATTAACTAATTCAATATGCAACAAAGTCTCTACTGTTCCTATTGATCTCAATGAGAAAGTTTCCAATACATTTCACCTCAGCTGGTGCTAGATTGGACATGCTTTTGCATTAATGTTCAGATTTTTTCCCCTGTGTACATATTTATAGGCATGGCATATTTGAAATCAGTGGAGTTATGCCAGACTTGCACTGATTTTAATGAGACTAGCTCTGGGCTTTCATGGATTTGTTCTTATGGGCACTGTTTTTATTCATGCAAGCACTCCAGGCGAATGAGATAAACTTCTTAAGTAAAAAGAACATGCCAAGCCATTAGATGTTGCTATACCTATCCTTTAATTGTTAACCATTAATACTTATTTTATAGAAATATATGTTTCTGTACCCTTCCTACATTTTAAGGACTTCCTTTTTTTCTTTTTATAAGGTTACTTCTAATGGTCTAATGAGTAGAATATAACAAATGACAGTTTCATTACCATGGTAACATAGTTTTTGTAATAGCTATCAAGCTGTCTGGTTTGGAGTATTTTTCTCCCTGTTGCTTCTCTTTAGCAAAATGAATATAATAGATGGGGGAAAGTTGGATCCCATTTGCCTTTTAATATAAAGACTAAACTAATTTAACGGAAGAACCAGCTACTCTAATAATGGAATACTCTTATACTTAATTATTTGATGCAAACAAAGAGACTTCCTGCTCTATGGAGTAATCAATAGTGTTTTTTATTGTGCTATAAGTCATCTCTTTTTGTCAGATAATTTTTTTACATAAATTAGAAACCAAAATGCATATGGACTTATAAAACGGCAAACAACCAAACATTCCCAAGGATTTAATGATACTAAGTTTGTGGAGGGAAATAGTATTCTGATGTGAACAGTTGCCATGACAATGAGTTAAAACCTCAAAAATTTAATACATTTATTACTTAGCACCTCTAAATTCTTACCTATGTATTAAGAGGTAAAAACAGCCAAATAATAGATGATCAATTTAATTTTCTACTAGCAATGTTTTATGCCATGATGCTAAACATCTTATGTAGGGCAGAGAGAGAGTTCCAGTGATGTAAGTTGGGTTTGCTTTAAAAAAAAAACAGAAATGCATTTAAAATGAGAGAACAATGGATCTTTATGTCATCATTGTCAATTCCAACCAACTATATCATAGAAGGAAAAATCAGCTACAGAATATAATGCAACATGTTGTTGAGTGATTTCAGAATCTGGTAAGTCTGTGGGTTCAGATCCTGACAAACTATGCTACACCAATGGTCAAATCAGGACATGAACTGGGTTGAAGGCAAAAAGAACAAAGGTTTATTCTTTCAGATGAAAGGATGTCAGGATGGAGTCTGTGCTCCCAAAGATCTCACATGCCTCACTGGGAAATAACAGAACAATTATTCACTTTTGACAGCCCTTTGGAATACTTGCACTAGCCTCTGATTGGCTGAAGATTGACACAGCTAGAATCGGGGCTACCATTGGCTGGGGATTCCCTCTGGTGTCATCACCATTGGTGTTTCCCTGTGGCAAGAAAAATAAACAACTGTCATTCATTGGTTTGAAGTCTGAGTCCATTCTCCCAAAAGGGACACAGACCCCAGGAATGCAGTGTGGCAACATGTAAATAAGTTCCTGATTGACTTAATTCAGCTTGAGTACACACAAAGGAAGGGGTCTGGTAAACACTATGAGAAATGATGTGGGATAAACAGCAGAATAGGTGAAACCTTTCTTGCAACCTGTGCTCTGATATTCATTCATGGATATCAACAGGAATCCAGAAAATTTCTCAATGGCAGCAGGAAACATGTCAATGAAATTTGAATTTCTGTTTTTAATTAAAAGTTTTTATTTACTTAACTAATGGCATACAGAATATGAGAAAGAATAATGTCTGGAGATAACTGAATACACATAATACAGATATGCCATTCCCGTAAACATCCCACCCCTCCTCCCACTTATGAACCACCACCAAGGACTTCCGGCACCACCCAGTGTGAAACTAATATTGTAAAAAAAAAAAAAAACCTATCCTTATCCTACATTAATATATTACCCTAGTGACTACATTAAAGTCTATTTTCAATTAATCTAAATGGGAGGTTTCAGTTGATGGAGTTAATATGGATCTTGTCTATGGGAGCAGGAAGCGTTTCGTGTGTGTGCCTTGAGTGCTTCCCCTTTCTGTGCCTGTCTTATTCTGATGAAATTAGGTGAATTGAATATACACATTGAGGTGAGGCTAGGCAGACATCCCAGGTTACATTTTTGGAAAGGAAAAGGAACCACAATTTGCTTGACCTACCTGGGATGGTGATCAGCTATGTCTGTGAGATTGTAGAGAAGATATGAAACATAAATTTATGAGTAAAGTGAAAAGGGAGCGAAGCAGGACTTTTGTGAATGGAAAAAACCTATGCATTGGCATAGTCTACCCTGATCATATCAGGGAGATTGGAGTGCTTATCTATTTCCTTCTCAGCTGATTCTCCCCAAGGCAATATATTTAGTAAGAAGATTAGGTAAATTATTTCCATTGTATAGCTGGTCTGCTTCCCAGGGTCAGGCTTTGGTAAGCAAAAGAGGAGACAAAGTGGAAGGAATAGCCTGCTGGCTGTTTGCAGGCTAAGATTCTGTCAGGCCATGAAGGTTAATATAATTTTATATAATCCATATTTTGCAGGGTATGATTTTTGATAACAGTAACAACTAAAGTTTGGTATTGAAAAAGTATGTGATGTTTACGTTTTGAAGCATTCTTTAAAATATGTATTAATTTATTACCCTTAATAGAAATCTAACACTCTTGCATTTTTAGCTAAACCTAAGTAGCCTGAAAATCAGAGGTATAATTTCCTTATTCCTCTAACTTCAACTAAAAGCACACAAACAAAACCCTCAACAGTAAAGAATATTCTGTTCTTATGTTCACTTTTAAAGGAGCTGGGGGTGGGGACGGCTGACAGGGAGCTCTGGCGTGGGTCACGAAGAGTCGGAAGTGACTGAACGAATAAAAAACATGTTCACTTTTAATTTCTTTTCATATTTTTTACTTCAAATCTTACTTTAGAAGTAGTCCCATTGTGTTAACTCCCTATCAGTAATCTGTTTTGGATTTCTGAACTAAGGACATGTGAGAACTTTGTGGAGAGAACAGCCTTCTTCTTGATCTGTTGATTGAGCTTCTTGCAGCAGATGCACCCAAGTCCATGTTTTCTAATTTTTAACCTAATAACTTCTAAAACAAAAATACATACAATATATTAATTTGACACTGACAATCAGATCACAAATCAGTTGGCAAACAGATTTTTATTTTCTATTGATTTTTTCTATCAATTTGTTTGCCATCTTGAATATATATATATATATATATATATATATATATATATTCGTGAATATATTTCTATATATTCGTGAATATATTTCTTGATTTCTTTACTGATTTTACTAGGGCATATCCTAAATACTCATGGGAAAATCTACAAATTTTAGCAAAAAAAAAAAAATCAACCGAAAAACCTGGGCTGACTTATCCACAAATCAGTGTGAGTACTGTACCTTAACTCCTATTTAAAAAGGAACAATCCCCTTCTCTGAGTTAGGTGGTGAAAGGCCAAAACTTAAAACAAGTACATATTCCCTCTGCTTTCTCTACCATGGCACCATTTCTGGTCTTTTTGAATGCACAGGCATAGACATAGTGGTGGTGGTCAGGGGCAGCAGGCTCCAAGGTGGCATTGGTGCTTTCCCTTGTCTGCAAAATGACCCATGACCTATCCACAGATCATATCATAAAGATTATTTTGCCCCTCAAACTTGCCCTTGTCTTATACATGAGGTTAACTTATCCATGAGCATATATGATCATTTACTTGGAATAACTGCTTTAAATGGAGACATCAAAGATTTATTAGAAAACACCAAGTAAGCACAGTACAAAGCTAAATTGTTATATTAAATGTTTCATTTCATAATTATGTAAATCAGTAGGAAATATTTTGGATTTCCATGCTATTAACAGAAAACCATAGTTAAATATTGTACTCTCTGACAGTATCTCTTAAACTTATAAAGCAAGAATCAATTTTATGTAACACCATTGGCCTACACTAAATTTCACTTCATAATCATGGCTCTTGTTCTAGGTCCTTAATCTAGTTTTAATTTTGGTTCAACCCATTCTAGCCACATAATTTATATTACCAGGGATGCAATGGTAAGAACAAATAAAGTTTGGTGTGGCAGTTAGATATGTGTGTGTGGTTATGGAGGATTCCCAATTTTCATTCCTTTCTTCTCTCTCTCTCTCTCTCTCTCTCTCTCTCTCTCTCTCTCTCTCTCTCTCTCTCTCTCTCTCTCTCTCCCCTCCCCAATGAAAACATTTACAAAAGAAGTAATGACAAAGAATTGTCCTGGCTATGAAAAGAGACATGTGCAAGAACCAGACTAATATTTGCTGAATAGAACTTGGTTTCTTAAAAAGTGATTTTGAAAAGCAAAAGGAAGTCAGATTACACCAGTCAGGAACGTACTAGCTACATCTTCATGTCCCACCGGCTATGAAATATATAACCAGTGTTTTTCAGCTGGAATGAGAAAGCTCTGCCTAATGGTCTCAGAAAAATATTCTGTTTCATCTCAGCTGTTTTACAGCCTTAAACAACAGGGCAGTTCTCTAGGGAAAGGAATGCCAATATGGTATATGATTACTGCATGAGTTACCTAGCTAGAAAAAATGTCAAGAATATAATAAGCTTTGGGGATTTTTTATTTTTGTAAGTAAAAAAAAAAAGTACGGCTGGTCTTTTGGCTGATTTTGGCTGATTTAGGGTTTTGCTATTTTAACAACAGGCAAGGTAACTTTGTTATGATTGAGCCTCATGGCTCTGTTACTGACAGACGTGGGCGTAAGACTCCTCGAGAGTCAGATACTCTCGAGGAGCGAGAGAGAAAAAGACTGCGAGACATATTTGCAGCACCATCTGACGAGGAGTCTTTCGAAGGGTTTACGGAGAGAATGGAGGAGGGGCTGGTTAGCTCAGAGGAGGATGAGATGGATTGGACTCGGGTAAGGGAGGAAGTGGGTGCCACTGGCCATGATGGGACAGAAGATGAATGGGGACCTTCAGGATTAGACCCATGGTTTAGCTGGAGGGATGGGACGGGATCCACAGCTGGAGATGCTGTTGGGCGTAGTCAGAGGTGTTCCAGCTCTGACGAGGAAAGTGATGAGGAAACGCCCGGGTTAAGGAGGACAGCTGACAGTGATGAAGATTTGTAACTGGCATAAAATGGGGCTTGAGAGCAATTGCAAATTGCGTTGGGCAAGGTAATCTGGGCAAACGCTTGGGATCCGTGTGTGTGTGGGACGCTTCCCTGAAGACTTGTGTGCTTTCCTGTGCTGTGACGTAAGTTGATTGGAATCCAGGGTCAGACGGCGGGAGGGATTGTGTGGGCATTTGTTTGTGCAAACCTGTGCTTACTCTTATTAGCTTGACCTTCCGTCGTCTTCTTGACGGACGCCATCTCCTGCTTTGAGAACTCGGACTGAACTGACCACGGCTTGTCTTCCCCCCTTCTTGGACTTGGAAAAACTACAAACGTCTGCTTCTGGCTTTGATCTACGGAACGGAACTGGTCTACTCAACTGCTACAATCCTTGGCTGATTTACTCGTGTTTGGAGATCCTGTCTGCTGTGTGTGTGGGGGAGCGACGCAAGTTACTCTAAGCACAGTGTTGGCAGCAGAGAGGAATCTGCTGCCAATTAGTTGCATTCTTTGTATCTTTTGTTCCTTGGCTTTCGTTTCGTTTATACCCAGGCTGAAGCAAGCAGTTTGTTTTTACCCGGATTAAACTCCGGTTTAATCCGGTTTATCTTTTGAACATTTACTTTTGCCCCTTTTTGCTCCTAAAGGCAAAAACTGCCTGGCCCTTGTGTTTTATGGGCATTTTTGAGTTCTGTAATCTAATAAACTCTGTTACTTTGAATCTTGTGGCGTTCTGTCCTTGACAGATTGCCCAACGCCCATAAAAAGTTTATTGCAGCAATAAACCCGTCAGGAAGACGATGGATGAGTTAAGGGCCAAAGTAGACCAATTGCAAACGGCTTTTACCGTTATCCAAACAGCTCAGGCTGTGAAAGGACATGTTTTGACTCCTGAACGCTTTGACGGAACCAGGTGCAAGTTGCCAACCTTTTTGGCACAAGTGGAGCTTTATTTTTCTCAGCTCAGTGCTCATGCTTTTCCTACAGACACTAGCAAGGTGGCCTTTATTTTGAGTTTGTTGACCGGTCCCGCAGGACAATGGGCCACTAATTTAATTTTGGGAAATGACCCAGTCAAGGACAATTTGAATAATTTCAAAAAGTTGTTAACTGATACTTTTGGGGATCCTCTCCGCACGGAGAACGCTGGGTGGGCTCTGTATCGGTTGAAACAGGGAAAGGGGACTGTTTTGGATTACTTAAATAAGTTTAACCTGTATCGCCACCAGCTGGATTGGGGGGAAAATGCATTCATGCTTTTATTTACTGCCGGGTTAAGTGATATGCTCCAGGATGAATTAGCACGCTTGGAGCCGGCTGAAAGCTGGGACGCCTTAGTAGCTAAGGTGCTGCGTTTAGACGCAAGGTTCGAGGCTCGTAAACACTCAAAAGCAATGTGTGCGCCACCCATGCATGTAACCAGGGCACCTGTGGTGATGGGGGAAGAGCCCATGGAGCTTGGGGTCTTTAAAAAGCTGTCTACAGAGGAAAAGAGCTGTAGGAGGCAGCTGGGCTTGTGTTTGTACTGTGGGAATGCTGGGCATTTTGCCAAAAATTGTAATGTGAAACCTTCCCAGCTTTCGGGAAAAGGCCAGCCCTAGTGCGACGTGAGTCCAACGCACTAGGGCTCCTCAAGCAGTCAACTGAGGGGAGGAAGCATGTTTTCGTACCCATTACATTATCTGTTGGGGGAAGGGAACTTGTTTCTACTTTGGCACTGCTGGACTCAGGGGCTACGGTCTCCTATGTAGATATTGAGTTTGCTAAGAAGCATGGCATTCCTAGAGTGCGCAAGGCATGCGACGTGTGGGTGGAAGGAGCAGATGGGAGACTGCTGGAGACTGGGGTGGTTAACCATGAAACCTCAGCAGTAACGTGGGAGGTGCAGGGAGTAACGGGAACGTTTGTGTGGGATATTACGAGCTTGCCTAGATATGATGTGATCCTGGGGATGGATTGGCTAGCTGTAGTAAACCCACAAGTAGATTGGGCAACACGTAAAGTGATCTTAAAGAGGCAGGATTGTTGCACTCTAAATGTTACTCATTCTGATATGGAGGGAGTGCCTGCTGAGTATGGGGAGTTCTCTGATGTATTTTGTAAAAGAGAAGCGGACAAATTACCACCGCACAGGCCATATGATTGCGCCATCAAGTTGGCAGAAGGTGCGAAACTGCCAGCAGGGAGGCTGTATGCCTTGACTGTACCGGAAAGGCAAGCTTTGCGGGAGTTTCTAGATGAAAATTTAGCCAAGGGGTTTATTCGCCCATCTAGTTCTCCAACTGCGGCACCGGTATTCTTTGTAGCCAAAAAGACTGGGGAACTTAGGTTGGTCTGCGATTATCGGATCCTAAACAAATACACCATTCGGGATAGGTACCCGCTGCCTTTAATCTCGGAACTGTTATCAAGGGTGCAAGGGGCTAAGGTCTTTACCAAGCTTGACCTGCGGGGGGCCTATAACTTAATCCGTATACGGGAAGGGGATGAATGGAAGACGGCATTTAACACGTGTTTCGGATGCCACGAGTTCCGAGTCATGCCTTTTGGGCTTTGTAATGCTCCTGCGGTATTCCAGAGGTTCATGAACGATGTGTTCAGGGACCTAATTGACCAATTTTTAGTGATTTATTTGGATGATATCTTGATTTTTTCTAAGGACGAGAAAGAACATCGTCAACATGTCAAGCAGGTTCTGCACCGACTGCGGGCTAATGGGCTTTTCGCCAAGGCTTCCAAATGCGTCTTTCATGTGCCTGAAGTGGAGTTCCTAGGTCATGTAGTGTCAGGTAGGGAACTTAAAATGGACCCACATAAGGTTGACGCCGTCAACTCATGGCAGGAGCTGAAGACTAAGAAGGATGTACAAAGGTTCTTGGGTTTCGCTAATTACTACCGGGAGTTTATTCCGAATTTTGCAAAGCTCACGGTACCTTTGACGCAGCTTCTGCGCAAGAAACAGCCATTTGTGTGGGGGCGGGAAGCTCACGAGGCGTTTCTACAACTAAAGTCTAGTTTTCAATCGGACAACATACTAACCCATCCTGATGTTGACAGACCGTTCGTGGTAGAAGCGGACGCTTCTAGCTACGCGTTGGGGGCTGTATTGTCTCAGAAGGATTCCTCAGGGACCTTGCGTCCCTGTGGATTTTACTCGCGGCAACTAACACCCTTCGAGCAGAACTATACCATATGGGAGAAGGAGTTGTTGGCGATTAAGGTGGCGTTTGAGGTGTGGCGGCACTGGCTTGAAGGGGCACGGCACCAGATCGTGGTCAGATCTGATCACAAGAACTTAGAGCACTTGCAAACAGCAAAGAAGTTAAACCAGCGTCAAATCCGCTGGGCTTTGTTTTTCTCCAGGTTTAACTTCAAGGTGCAGTTCGTGGAGGGGAAGGCAAACTTGCGGGCCGATGCTTTATCCCGCAAGCCGGAATTTAAGACCAATGAGCAGGTAGTATGTCAGACCATCTTGCCTACTGCCTCTCTGTGTGTTGTAGATAATGAGCTTGGGTTACATGACCAGATCCTTGAGGCTCAGAAGGATGATGTGTGGACTCAGGAGCAACTGATGCTGCTCTCTGCAGGTAACCGTACCATACTGCCGCATCTCCAGGATCAAGACGGGGTATTGGTGCGTAGGGGGCAGGTTTACGTACCAGTAGGGACCCTCAGGTTGGAGGTGATTAGAGCCCACCATGACGAACCCATGGCTGGGCACTTTGGCAGGTTCAAGACCGTACAGCTTATCACCAGGAGCTACTGGTGGCCAAAGATGCGGCAAGACATTCTGCGCTTTTGTGACAGCTGCGCCGTTTGTCAGCAGAGTAAGACGCCTGTTGGGCGCCCTAGAGGGTTGTTATCGTCTTTACCTGTTCCGGAGAGGCCATGGCAAATCATTTCCATGGATTTTATTTCAGATTTGCCTAAGTCTGGGGGTTATACTTGTATTTGGGTGGTGGTGGATTTATTTAGTAAACTGGCTCATTTTATTCCTTGTTCAACCATTCCGGCGGCCCCTACGTTGGCCTTACTATTTACAAAGCACATCTATCGTTTGCACGGAGCACCCGAGGTGATTATTTCAGATAGGGCTCCGCAATTTGTGTCACGCTTTTGGAAACACTTCCATGAGTGTTTGGGGACTAAGTTAAACGTGTCTTCAGCTTTCCATCCGCAAACGGATGGACAGTCGGAACGGGTTAATGGGCTCTTAGAGCAGTATCTGCGTTGTTTTTGTTTAGATCAACCCACGGCTTGGGTAAAGTGGTTACCGGTGGCGGAATTTGCTTACAACAATGCGGTGCACACGTCTAGTCAGCATACGCCATTTGAGCTAACTTATGGTTTTCACCCACGGGGAGGTGTGGCGCCGTCGACCAATGTGGTCTCTTCGGACCCTGTGTACCGCTCTTCGGAAATGGCTGCATTGCATGATGTTGCCCGTCGCTTACTGTTGGAAGCTAAGGCAACGCAGAAGACTCAGGCTGACCGCCACAGGCAGGCAGGGGAGGAGTTGGAAGAAGGGGATTTGGTGTGGTTATCTTCCAAACATATTAAACAGGCTGGGGGAAAGTTTGCGCCTCGGTATTTGGGTCCCTTTCCTATCGTTAAAAAGATTTCTTCTGTTGCGTTTCGTTTGCGTTTACCGTCTAGTTTAAAGGTCCATCCAGTCTTTCATCGTTCGCTGTTGAAACTTGATACCTCTAGTCGTCGTGGTGCTATAGCGGAGGGTATCACTGCCACTTCTCCGCCATCGGGGGAGGAGGCCTTTGTGAGAGGGGATAGTGTTATGATTGAGCCTCATGGCTCTGTTACTGACAGACGTGGGCGTAAGACTCCTCGAGAGTCAGATACTCTCGAGGAGCGAGAGAGAAAAAGACTGCGAGACATATTTGCAGCACCATCTGACGAGGAGTCTTTCGAAGGGTTTACGGAGAGAATGGAGGAGGGGCTGGTTAGCTCAGAGGAGGATGAGATGGATTGGACTCGGGTAAGGGAGGAAGTGGGTGCCACTGGCCATGATGGGACAGAAGATGAATGGGGACCTTCAGGATTAGACCCATGGTTTAGCTGGAGGGATGGGACGGGATCCACAGCTGGAGATGCTGTTGGGCGTAGTCAGAGGTGTTCCAGCTCTGACGAGGAAAGTGATGAGGAAACGCCCGGGTTAAGGAGGACAGCTGACAGTGATGAAGATTTGTAACTGGCATAAAATGGGGCTTGAGAGCAATTGCAAATTGCGTTGGGCAAGGTAATCTGGGCAAACGCTTGGGATCCGTGTGTGTGTGGGACGCTTCCCTGAAGACTTGTGTGCTTTCCTGTGCTGTGACGTAAGTTGATTGGAATCCAGGGTCAGACGGCGGGAGGGATTGTGTGGGCATTTGTTTGTGCAAACCTGTGCTTACTCTTATTAGCTTGACCTTCCGTCGTCTTCTTGACGGACGCCATCTCCTGCTTTGAGAACTCGGACTGAACTGACCACGGCTTGTCTTCCCCCCTTCTTGGACTTGGAAAAACTACAAACGTCTGCTTCTGGCTTTGATCTACGGAACGGAACTGGTCTACTCAACTGCTACAATCCTTGGCTGATTTACTCGTGTTTGGAGATCCTGTCTGCTGTGTGTGTGGGGGAGCGACGCAAGTTACTCTAAGCACAGTGTTGGCAGCAGAGAGGAATCTGCTGCCAATTAGTTGCATTCTTTGTATCTTTTGTTCCTTGGCTTTCGTTTCGTTTATACCCAGGCTGAAGCAAGCAGTTTGTTTTTACCCGGATTAAACTCCGGTTTAATCCGGTTTATCTTTTGAACATTTACTTTTGCCCCTTTTTGCTCCTAAAGGCAAAAACTGCCTGGCCCTTGTGTTTTACGGGCATTTTTGAGTTCTGTAATCTAATAAACTCTGTTACTTTGAATCTTGTGGCGTTCTGTCCTTGACAAACTTGATCCAAAAATATCCTCATTGTTATTTTTATACAAAGTAAAAATAATCTGAAAAACATGGTGATTTTCAATAGATGAATAGAACATCACTTGTGTTGAGGAAATCCCATCACCTAATGCATGAAATGACAATAAAGCATCACATCCATTGGGAATATGTTCCAAGAACCTGAAACCATGAATAATAGCAAACCTTATGTTTTAAACATACTTGGGTGGAAGCATGCCATAGAATTGCACTGGAGGACCTAGGAAAGCCCGCAAATGTGACATGGCCATTGTTCTTCACCTGGAGTGATATCAGACAGGATGTCAGAGTAACATGGGAAGGGGAGGGGAAGAGCAAAAATTGCCCCTACTTTCTCCCCCTCTTCTCCAATCACCTTGTTGCTCTGGCAAACATTACTCAAGGAGACGAGCAATGGCCACTAACCATGTTGTGCTTGCTTGCTGCCGTGACAAGGAGAATGGAAGAGTGACAGTGCCACCCTGTGTCCCTGGGGAATACGAGATGACCGAATAAACAGTTGCATCCTGTTTAGTCTCAGTACTGGCCCAACTATTCATATGGGCTCAAAATCATGGTTGGCTCTAGATTCTAGGGTAGAAATAAAAGCAACCCACAACTTTTGTTAATGCAGTTCAATGGTGTATTTAGCATCTTTAGACAATGTTAACCTGAATCAGCTGCATATGTCATTTAGGTGCCATAGAGCAGATTCCTCCTTGCCTTCAGTATAGGTCAGTGTTGATGTGCCCTAAGAAAAGCTGTCCAAATCTTTGTTAGCTCTCTTTATCAAATGCAACATCAAATTTATATGCAGCCTTGAGAGTATAAAGATTGCCTTGGACACTCACTGCCTTTCACAGATAAAGAAGGCTGTGAATTTTGAGCAGTAAAAACTAATTCTAAGTTTATAGTGAGGTTTTGGGTTTTCAAAATCAGGAATCAAATACTGTTCATTTCAGTTTTGGCTTTTATTGGCTTTCTCTCCTCCCCCCCCCCCCCCCGGCCCCACAAGCCAGAAGAAACTCTGTGTGAAACTCTAAAGGGATTACCTAACCCATGAGCTCTATTTGTGAGTCCCCAACCACTTCCTTTCCATTACATCTCAAAAGCAGACAGCATGACATTGAAAATTATCTCTCTCTCTTTCCTCAAGGCCTGTTGATGTTGTTTGATTGCTTCTTGCCTGATGAACAGACATGAAGCTGTCAGAAATTTAAATACATTTTAAGTGCTTTTTAATATGCCTTATTATTATGTTTATGTTTATGTTTACGTTTATGTATACCCAGTTTATTGTCTCCACAAGGAGGCTCAAAGTGGCTAATGCCCTAAAATGGAAGGGTCACAAAATGAATGATGAAATTTGTAGTCAATTTGTAATAAAAGAAAAATGACAAAACATGGACAAAAATGCCTACTGATCACTAATCTGAATCTACCAGTGTTGGTTTATTTTTTAAAGTCTTACATTGGCTCCATAGAATTTATTAGGTATTTTGCTAAATTTTGATCTTTTTCAAAACCCACAATTTTTCATTTATTCATTTTCAGTGTTGCCAATGACTGAACTATGTAGAAAAACCTATTAACAAAAACCTATTAACAAAAACTCCTCATATATGTGGAATCCCTTATCTTTTAATGAATCATTGGATTAGAAATTGTATCCACAACAGACAATGCAGTAGTACAAATAGTTAATTAATTTTCATTACAGAGGTAAAATAATTCCTGCCATGATCATCTCATATTGTTGGAATCACAGACGCCTTAAAGGGCCAGACTTAAAAGGGTCTTCAAAACAGAGTTTATTGAAACAAAAGGAAAAGGACGCAGGGATATTTAAATGCAGTTCCACTGGTCAAAAACGCAAAAAACCAAACCAGACCTGGTTCAAAAGGGTAAACAGAAATGTAATCCAGACCAACTGGATGCAAAAAGCAACAAATCAAACAAAGTGCTCTAAAGCAAAACAAAAGGCACAGTACACAAAGTGCTCAAACAAAGTGCTCTAAAGCAAAACAAAAGGCACAGTACACAAATGATTAACAGAGGGAGTTGCAAGAAGAGAAGCGTCGTCAGCCGAAGTCCATGGTCGAAGGACGAGGAATCCAAAGCTGTGTTGCTCCAGTGTCTGCAGACCCATCTTTTCCAGCCAAACCGGTTCAGGTCCAAACTGCTGATCCAAACATGAAACAGGCAGCAGCAAGACCACAAGAAACTTTCCCAATACCCAGCACACGAACACACATCAACTCCTTGCCTTCTGCAAAAACCCCTCACCCCTGAACCCACTTTTATCTACAAACCATCATCAGAGGATGAACTGACCACCGCCCCATCCCCATCTCCCACAGCTGCTCCCAGCTTTCATGTGAATTCCTTTGACTCTCCCTCCAATTCCTCCATCTCCTGTCAAGACTTAGATCCCCCAAGAATCAGTTGGATCCCCTGATTGCCAGTCTTCACTCCCAGAGAACCCCATAAATGTACCACTAGTTGTTGCTGCCTCACAAATAGCTTGCACTTCTCTTATCTTAGTCCAATCCATGGTGTCTCCTTCTTCTCCTTCACTCATTGACCCATCATCCCCATCATCCCTCAAACGACTCCTCATCTGTAGGTGCTGTAAGTATGTCCCGGATCCTCTTTCTCTGCTGCTCTTCATCAGATTCCTGCTCCCGAGTAACCCTTTCTTCCCTTCTGGCACCCATACTACTGTTTGTAACGTTACTCACAGGATCTACTACAACACAAATGGCCATCATGTATTGGACATTTCTCAAAAAGCATACAAAGTTCTATTCACAATTTATGTCTGAAACAAAATATGGCTGAGATCCTACATTTATAGTTATTTAATGATCTAAGGCAGAGCTTTCCAAACTGTGTGTCACAACACATTAGTATTCTGGTTACAATGTGTAAGTGAGGCATATGAACGTAATGAGAAACCTCTGAATCTGTATGAAATAAGCAGTAATTTTTAAAAATATATTGAACATTTTCATGAGATACTTTGTGCCCCATACATTATGTTATTACAATTATTACAATCTCTGTGTCCATATCTCTTAGGAATTGGTTTAACCTCTGATTTGCTAGCAAAACTGAATTACTGTGTCACAAAATGATGCATGTCTAAAAAGTGTGACATGGTCATGACATTTGGAAAGCTTTGATCTGGGGAATCAACCCCTGAAATTCACCTTAAATGCCACAGAGCCTGTCTGAGCACTGGAGGTTTGTGGTTTGATAAATTAGGGCACTTCAGAATGACATAGCCTGTTCCTATCCCCAAACCATGATGGTGAAATTTTGGGTGGCATTATGGTCATAGTACCACCATTGTGAATATTTACCATAGCTGAATACAAAGCAGTTATAGATCCAGAACTCTAATTTACAAGGAAGGATGCTAGATGTTATTATTTCAAGTAAAAAACATCAAATAGTATTTGGATTACTGAATCTTGTAGCAAAACAAGACATTACTAACTAGCAGGCTTGAGCAAATTTTTCGTTAGTTCGTTAAATTCGTTTAAAATTCGTTTCGTAATTACTTTTGAATTGATATTGAAACATCTACTCACTGCCTTACAAATATTACAAATTTGAATAATAAAAGTACCTTTTTTTCGTTTGTTTCTGATGTCTTCGGATCGCCCCCCCCCCCCCCCCCCCGCGGGGACCACACCGGCTCAGTAGAAGCCTTCCGCGAAGCAGGGAGGGAGCGAAGAGAAGAGAGAAGAGCCATGCCTGCCTGCGCTTGGCCTTCTCCTCGCCCTGCCTCGCCCTGGAGCCGCCGTTTGGTTTTGCTTCTTCAGCCAGGCTTAAAGGGGAATACCAAAACAAGGCTTGCCTTCCTAAACGGAATCCTTAGAGCCAGAGGATATCCCTTTAAGAGATATCTCCACTGAGGAGATCTCCCGGAAAGGATTCTGGCACCAGCTCAATTGCAACAGATTCAGTGCCATGTCATGTGAGCTGTAGTTTTACAAAGTCCCTAGCCTTCCCTGCAGAAGAGAGCCAGTACCATGCCAAACTACAACTCCCAGTTTTCTGTCAAATTGTTTTGGATTTCAACTCCTACAATTCCTAACTCCAGACATGGGCAAAGTTTGCCCTTGCCTGGTATAGAAGCATTCTATTCTTCTCCAGACATGCCAACAGTATTAAGTGATAAAATCTTGGGCATTTTTTCCTTTAATGCTAAAAGTTCATAGGTTGTTCAGCAACAGCCTACTGGCTGGGTTGCTATGAGTTTTCCGGGCTCTATGGCCATGTGCCAGAAGCATTCTCTCCTGACGTTTCACCCACATCTGTGGCAGACATACTCAGAGGTTTTGACGTCTGTGCGAAGCTAGGCAAGTGGGGTTTATATCTGTGGAAGGTCCAGGGTGGGAGAAAGAACTCTTGTCTGTGGGAGGCAAGTGTGAATGTTGCAATTGGTCACCTTGATTAGCATTGAATAGCCTTGCAGCTTCAAAGCCTGGCTGCTTCCTACCTGGGGGAATCCTTTGTTGGGAGGTATTAGCTGGCCCTGATTGTTTCCTGTCTGGAATTCCCATTTTCTGGGTGTTGTTCTTTTACTGTCCTGATTTTAGCTTTTCTGTAGCTAAAAATGCATATAAAATTGATTCTATAGGGAGGATAAATGATTGGATTTCAACTCCTACAGCTTAGCTTTCTCTGCCAATAATGGTACCATACCAAACTAAAGCTACCAAGATTCTGTAGCAGTGAGCCATCTTGGATATTGTAAGGGATTTATTATTATTATTATTATTATTATTATTATTATTATTATTATTATTATTATTATTAGACCTTGCTCCCAGGAAGGTGCCTTCGCTGTGGCTCCCAACTTATCTATCTACCTTTCCACATATTCTCCACATTGTGTGTATGTGTATGTATATTATATATACATGAGCCCCAATTGCGAAGTGTGTTAAAGCACTGAGCTGCTGAACTTGCAGACCGAAAGGTCCCAGGTTCAAATCCCGGGAGCAGAGTGAGTGCCCGCTGTTAGCTCCAGCTTCTGGCAACCTAGCAGCTTGAAAACATGCCAATGTGAGTAGATCAATAGGTACCGCTCTGGTGGGAAGGTAATGGCACTCCATGTAGTCATGCCGGCCACATGACCTTGGAGGTGTCTATGGACAACACTGGCTCTTGGGCTTAGAAATGGAGATGAGCACCAACCCCCAGAGTCAGACATGACTGAACTTAACGTCAAGGGATACCTTTACCTTTACCTATACACACACACACACACACACACACACATATATGCAGGGACTATCTATCTATCTATCTATCTATCTATCTATATATATATATATATATATATATATATATATACAGTATATATCACACACACACCAATTTAACAAAGTTTCAGCCACAAAAACAAAGTTTCTGAAGTAGAACAATGACTTTCACAGTAAAGACAACCCAATTTAACAGGAAATAACACTTTCAAACCAGGAACAGATTTCTGCAATTATTAAAAAATGGTTTATTATAAAAGCTATGAAAATTCGCCAAAAATCAGAGGATAAGGGAAACGTTCCAAATTTTGGTGAGCTATCAGTGTTAAATGTGTTCTACCACTGTACCAAGTTTGAAGAAGATCACTCAAAAAATGAGGGCGGGAGAGTCCTGTAAAATCTCCCCTCGTGCTGTTTTTTTTTGGCCACTGCGCATGCGCGTCCGCCATTAACGAATTAATTTTGAAACTAACGAATTTTTGTTAATTTCGAATTTTTGGGGGGGCAAAATTCGGAAATGACATCAGAAATGAAACGCTGGCGCCCCCTACTTTTGAAACGAGTTTAGAATCAATTTTTTCATGGATCGCTCAAGCCTACTAACTAGCTATCTAGACACTTGTGCTTGGTGAACCACTTTTTCAATCAGCAGCTGAAATAAAAAGTAGAGGTGATTAGTACATTTGCATTCCAATGAAGAAAACAATTTAAATGCTACCATTGGATTTTGCCAATAATTAACAATGCTGTCAATTCTATTCATCCATCTGAAAATATATAATATATTATGAGACTAAATTCTACACTTTAAGCATCCTCTTTCTCTCTCAATTTCTGTGTATGTATGTGAGTATTTGTCCCTCCTATATGTGTGTGTATATACTATAAATATATAGAGAGGGATGGGGGAAATTGAAGACAGTCAGAATTTATTATGGAGGTGGTTTTTTCTTTTCCTTCTTAAGTGTTCGATATTGATCACTTCTGAAAACAGAATACAGACCTTCATACATCAATGGCCAACTTTTGTATTTTTGTATTATTTTATGGATTTGTACATCTGTCGCGTTACAGCTTTGGCTTGCAGAATTAAATGTGATATGATGGTCTGATCTGGCACTTTTGGTAAATAAAACATATTGAGAGTTGAACATATCTTACCATAGTTTCTCAAGTACTGGAGTTCATGTAACATGCTTTGGGTCACATTTGAGATTACAGTGAGATAGTTAATTGCAGATGGAATTTAGAAAAGTACTATCGTTGGAGTTATACAAGAAAAATGATTTGTCTTATTTATTCCCAGTTTGTACATTCTGAGATGTACCTATGGCTTTATGATAGTGGTCTACCAGCAAAAATTATATTTTGCCACATAAACTGATCTTTTTATAAATTGTCTGATTTTAGTCATAGACTAAACAAATAATCCTCAAGGTCAGTCACTCCTCTTTTCCACCATCGTCTATTTTGCCTCTCTTTTTTCTGTCACTTTGTCATCTTTATACTTTCCACCACCTCCAATTGGGTCCTCTATTCTTTCTCTCAGTTACGATTATTTTTCGGTTACTTTTTTTTTGCCATTCCCTTCTTTCCGGGTTCCCATTTTTTTCCCTCACCCCCTTTATTTGTAATCAAGGGGACCCCTACACCACCTCTTGTGTGCCCTTTTTCATACTTACTATACTTTCTTCTTCTTTTGTTTCTCTAACTTTAAATTGTGCAGAGGTTGGTGATTTCCCTAGCCAGTGCCAGGCTTGCTCTCCCATGGCTTGCTGTACCCTCCGGTACCTTTTCCTGGTCCCTTCAGAGATCCCTTCTTGACGAAAGGACCTCTTTTTGGGTCACTGGGTGGCACCCTGGGTTCTGCTGTCCTCCCTGCATCAATCCACAGGATGAAGAGAGCTAGAGCACTGCCCAGCCGCTTTTGTCGGAGCTGATTCATCAGGAGCTTTCAGTGAGTCCGTCTCACTGCCATTCCCACATACTAGAAGTCAACCAAAGTTAAACATTTCTTATCTGGAATTCCAGAATCTGAAGTACACCAAAATCTGAAACTTTTGATATCAAATACCAGTTTCTATTTTACTTTTTCCATTTTTCTCTGCCAATGGGATGGATAGAAGAATGCACTATTATTCTATTATTATTATTATTATTATTATTATTATTATTATTATTATTATTTAATTATTTCTTTCCTGTCTCTTCTTGTGGCTCAAGGCAGGTCACAGCACAGTCAAAATGCACAAATATTGCAAAAATTCTATAAACAAACATATTACAATTTAGTTCTATAAAATATTAAATATTAAATACACAGGACAGAGATTGAAATACAAGAGGAAGGAAGGACGGAAATCCTCATCTCCTTGTTTCTGTGGGCATCACTGTCCCTTCCTCTCTCTCTGTCCCCCTTTTGATGTCATTTGCAGTGGCATCCTCATGAAGTCACCACACTCATGGAATTAAGAAGAGGACTATTCCACTTGTCTCATATACACAATCACAATGTTCCTCTAAGGTAATAAAGGATACAATGATGGCAGTACAAAACTAGCCATTTTATTTGCCCTCCAACCCCCTGAAATAATGAGTCAAGACAAGTAACTTGAGTTTAAAACTGGGCAACTTTATTGAATGTTATCTAATTAACTTTTCATTTGAAACTAGGGCCAAATTCTCAATAGCCATCTTTAGTGAGACATAAAGCCAATATAGGTGGTCCTCCCCAACCATCCCTTTAACTGAATTTAGAGAGAAACACCAGGTCCCCATCATAACTAAACCTGGATGACCTGAAGGGGAATGTGGTGGAGAGTTCTGTCTCATGAATGCATGAAGTCAAAGTCTTCCATTCCTAGGCCATAATTGTTCACCCTAGCTGGGGCTGTATAAACCCTAGGCAAGGAGTCACGCCTCTGGCCTACACCAAAACTGAGGTGCCTTGTGGTGCACACCAAAATATGTGATTTCCCTAAGAATTCCGGCACAGATCAGGAGCAAATGTCTATTTAGCTCCTGGCCCCCAACAAATCCACCAAATTACCCTGCTTCCATTCTGTGGATTTGCCAAAGTGAACCGTTGCCCAGCTCAAAGGATGGATACCATCAATCCTACAGAGTTCCAAACCATGTCATTTGATAAAACATATTGAATAGCCAAATTGACATTTCTCAAGCCACATCCAACTTAATTCCATTACCTTACAGCCAACGAGGCCGAAGAATATTCACAGAACATGACAGATGGCATGAGGTTGCGCCTCCTTCATCTTATGCATGTCATTCCTATTTTGTAACAGTAAGGGCCCTGCCCATCAGTAGACCCAATCATTGCCAGTATGGTATACACTAGAACTTTCCATATGGCCAAACGTGGCCTAGGGATAATCGCAAGCCATGACAAGTGTGCTCGAGGCCATGCCTCCTTCACCTTGTGCATGCCATTCAAAACTTGTAAAACAGGGCCCTGCCCCTCGGCAGACTCAAATCATTGCCAGCACCGAAGACCTCTTCTTCTCCTCCACTCCACGAAGGCTATGGAAGCAAGGCTGAGATGTTGGCTGTAAGGACCTCTATACACCTGTCACTCAGCCCAGTGCACGCAGCTGTGCTCGCAAATGAGGACGTGACATCTACTCTCCAACAGGCTGGGTTCTGCAAAGACAAGTCACTGTAACTAACCTGGCATATGACACACATACGCACTATAAGCTCCAGATCTCCATCCACAAAGGCTTCAATTTTATCCACTGAATAAACCCTCACAGTAGGGTGGAAGCGGCTCCAATTTTAAAGGAATATGTACCCAATTTCTGATTTTTGATCCCCAAAATTTCTACCGCCTTGGAAGCCAAGGACAAAATTCATATATTGTCAGCGGAGCAGCATGTCTGAAAATTGAAGTGCCCCTCGATATTGATCCTCTTTCGAAGCTGCTACTAAGTCACTAATTCGAAGGGCTCCAAAAAAGGCAGTGAGAGCTGTTCGACAGTGGAACTCTCTCCCCGGGGCCGTGGTGGAGGCTCCTTCCTTGGAGGCTTTTAAGCAGAGGCTGGATGGCCATCTGTCGGGGGTGCTTTGAATGCGATTTCCTGCTTCTTAGCAGGGGGTTGGACTAGATGGCCCATGTGGTCTCTTCCAACTCTACTGTTCTATGATTCTATGAGAGCTGCCTCCCGGAATAACAAAGATTTGAATTGGGATTCCCAAATTTGAGGCCAAATTTGTTTTAAACTTTTAAGGATTTCAGGAAGCAATGGCTGCCGATTATCTTGGGGCCTAGCTTGCTTCCTAAATAAGCCCTCCAGCCATTTGCGAAGGCAAAAACTGCAGTGACATCAGGAAAACTGCTGTGTCTTAAGCTATTGCAAGGGCAGATAACATTGCCCAAATGGTCCGAGGGGCCAACCCCTTCCTCTCTAAGAAAAACCAAACTGCGTGATGTGCTCATATGGAACCGGTACAATCAAACTTATTGCATACAAGTAAATAAGTAAGTAAGTAACTTTATTTTTCTATCCCGCCCCCCATCTCCCAACAGGGACTCGGGGTGGCTAACACAGGACAAAAGCCCAAAAACAATAATCAAAATACAACAATTTAAAACAAATTACAATGAATAAAAACACAGTAAAATTGACATTAAGCAAAATAATACATTAAACCATAAAAACTCATTTAGCACATAAAATGAGTAACCATGAAATAAAATAAAAAGATAAAATAAGATGGACCACCAGGTTGGTGGAGGGAGATGGCGTGGAGGGGCCTGTTGAAAGTATTATAATGTTTGCAAAATTATATCGTTCATGTTTAGCCAGTAGGTCTGTACCTTTAACTGGTAGTATGCTTGTACTTTGAGCTTTATCAATCAGGTACAGGTGGAACTATGTTTGTCATTTATATATTCTTTGCACTCTGCCTGTACTCTCTGAGTTTTTTGTTCCTGTATTATGCTTCTGTTACAGCATTAAAGTAAGTTGACTTTATGCTACAATGTAGTTTTTTATTTTGACCACATTACTTCGGGGCTATGTTTCTGTTGCAGCTTTATTCTATTTTTCTATGATACTCTGCAACCTAAGGTTTTTACCTTTGCTAACAGGGCAATTTGACTAAAGCACAATAGTATAGTTATAAAGTGCTTTGGGGAGGGGGATGGATGTCCAAAATTAATTATAGGGAAAAAGAGCAGTGCAAAGTAAGTGTATTGATCCAAATTTTGGTCATTGGGACTAAATTATTCAAATGCACAATGAAAAATCACGTTTTTAACTCTTTTTTAAAAGATGCAAGGGTGGGTGCCTGCCTGATCTCTCTAGGGAGGGAGTTTCAGATCCAGGGGGCTGCTACTGAGAAGGCCCGCTCCCTCATCCCCGCCAACCGGGCTTGCGATGGAGGCGGGAGCAAGAGAAGGGCCTCCCTGGATGAACAAAGAGATTGTGCAGATTCATAGGGGGAAAGAAAGTCATGAAGGTAGGCGGGTCCCAAACCGTTTAGGGCTTTATAGGTAACAACCTGCACCTTTAATTGGGACCAGAAAATAAGTGGCAGCCAGTGGAACTCCTTAAACAGGGGGATAGACCGCTCCCTGTAATTCGCTCCCGTTAGCAACCTGGCTGCTGAACGTTGGACTAATTGTAGTTTCTGGGCCGTCTTCAAGGGCAACCCCACGTAGAGTGCATTGCAATAGTCCAGTCTAGAGGTGACGAAGGCATGGACCACCATGGCCAAGTCAGACTTCATGAGGTACGGTCTCAGCTGGCGCACAAGTTTTAATTGTGCAAAGGCCCTCCCGGCCACCGCCGACACCAGGAGGACCCCCAAGCTGCGGACCTGTGTCTTCAGGTGGAGTGCGACCCTGTCAAGCACAGGTTGCCACTCTATGCCCCGATCAGACATGCGACTGACCTTGAGGACCTCTGTCTTGTCAGGATTAAGCTTCAGCTTGTTCGCCTTCATCCAGGCCATCACAGCAGCCAGGCACTGGTCCAGTATCCGAGGGGCTTCCTTGGAGTTAGGTGGAAATGAGTAGTAGAGTTGAGTGTCATCTGCATAGAGATGGCACTGAACTCCAAAACTCCGCATGATCTCACCCAGCGGTTTCATGTAGATGTTAAAAAGCATGGAGGATAAAATGGAACCTTCCAGGACCCCACAGGTCAATGGCCAGGGGTCTGAGCAGGTATCCCCCAGCTTCACCAACTGGGAACGGCCCTCCAAGAAGTACCGGAGCCACTGGAGTGCAGTGCCCCCAAGGCCCATCCCAGAAAGCCATCCCAGAAGGATACCATGGTTGATGGTATCGAAAGCCGCTGAGACATCCAAGAGAACCAGAAGGGACACACTCCCCCTATCTAGCTCTCTGCGGAGGTCATCCACCAAGGCGACCAAAGTCATCTCAGTACTGTGTCCAGGCCTGAAACCAGACTGTGAATGGTCTAGAAAATCGTTTTTTTCCAAGAAACCCTGGAGTTGAGAGGCAACCACCCGTTCCAACACCTTGCCCAAGAAAGGGAGGTTGGAGATTGGCCTATAGTTGTTAAGAATAGAGGAATCAAAGGATGCCTTTTTAAATATAGGCCTAATTATTGCCTGTTTCAGGCTAGCTGGAAAAATCCCTTGCTCCAACGAGGAGTTTATTATCCTCTCAAACCAAATTACCAGTCCTCCCTTGGTAAGTTTGATTAACCAAGAGGAGCAAGCATCTAGGGCACAGGTGGTCGCTCCCACTGCTCCAAGGACCTTGTCAACGTCTTTGGGTTTCATAAGCTGAAACGAATCCAGCAAGATCGGACAGACAGACACCTCAGGCACCTCATCTGGCATTGTGTTAACACTGGTGTCCAACTCAGAGCGTATCCGAGTGACTTTATCTGCAAAATAGTGCGCAAAATCGCTGCACTGGATTGCTGGGTTGTCAGAGGTCTCCCTCCCCCCCGAGATGGGTGGAGGCGCTCCCCAACAACCTGAAACAACTCTTTTGGTCTGTTAGCTGCAGATGCTATGTGGGCAGTCGAGAAAGCCTTTCTGGCTGCCCACAAAGCCATGGAGTAGGCCTTAATAGAGGCTCTAGCCTGTGCTCTGTTGGCTACCCTGAGAGTTTTCTGCCAGTAGAACTCTAGACCCCTTCTCATCCGCTTCATTACAGCTAGCTCCTCTGTGAACCAGGGAGCCCTACTGAGTCGGTGAGTTGAGAGGGGATGTTCAGGGACGTTCATGTCTATCGCCCTGGCCATCTCACTGTTATAGTGGCCGACCAAGGCGTCAACAGGATCGTCAGCCTCTATGACAGGAAGATCCCCAAGAGACCTCAGGAAACCATCTGGATCCATATGCCTCCTGGGGCGGTCCATCTTAATCGGTCCACCACCCCTGCGGAGGTTAGCGGTCGTGGTTAGTCATAAAGTGACCAGGTGATGGTCGGACTATGACAATGGAAGAATATTTTGCTCTTCCACCCCAACCACAACATCCTCCACAATGAAAACTAGGTCAAGTGTGTGTCCCAACTGAAGAGTGGGTCCAGATATAACTTGGGACAGTCCCATGGTTGTCATGGCAGTCCTGTGCTGTGCCTGTTAAAGGGGCCTCTGCATGGATGTTGAAGTCCCCCAGCACCACCAGGTGCTGGGAGACCAACAACAAGCCAGAGGCCACTTCTTTTTTCCCCCTAGTTTTTTATTTAAATTATTGAAAATTTTTGAATTTTACATATTTAGTACTTAAAACTTATACATTCTTTAACAAATTTGCAATACAGAGTTATGTATATCATAGCTCCTATGGTATTTTCACTCTCTAACTATATTACATACTCATATTATTTACCCTTTGTTACCCTTCACCTAGTGCTATCCCTTCACCCCAGACCAGCCAATTACAATATTTATTTCCAAAATTCCATTGTTTCTTTTACAGGCTTTTTCCCCTTTTCCTTCTACGTATACAAACTCTATAAATTTTCCCCATATCTGCTAGCTCAGGCAGAGAGACTGCTGTGTCACGGGGTGGACAGTACACAAGCAGAATCCCCAAACTGTCCCGGGCTTCCATTTTCAGATGGACACACTCAAAACCTGAACATTGTGGAACGGCACACATGGCCACAGCAATGGACTGCTGAAAGACCACCAGAACCCCTCCTCCCTGCCCCCCCAGGCCTGGCCTGCTGGTGCACCCCGAAACCGGGAGGACACAACTGGGTGAAATTTACCCCACCCAGCTCATCCAACCAGGTCTCAGTGATGCAGGCCAGGTCCGCCCTCTCATCCAGAATTAGGTCCTGGATGATGGAGGTCTTACCATTGACAGACCTGGCATTCAACAGCAGCACCTTGAGACTGGAGGATCTGTCATGAGAACTACCACACCTATCCTTCTCCAGGGTCGCAAGGGTTCTCTTGTGTTTCTCCCTGGGATAGTGGTGACCGTTCCTCCTCCCCCCAACACGACCTCAATATTTTTCCCCTAGAACCCCCCCCCCCCCGGGGAGCCAGATAAGACAGAACTGCCATTTAGAGAGCCTAGTCAGCTCTCCATGGGAGGAGAGCCATATAAAGACCTGTCATGGTTAGTGGCTAAGGATATTTCTTGTGAGAACAATAGGAGGGAGTTGTCTAGGGTGCTGGGTGGACTATTGGGTGGGCTATAACAAGGCAAGGTTTGTGGGCAGGGTTGGGGAAAAGGATGGGCAGATAATTGTGATGCTAGGGGGTCAATGAACAAATAACTGGATTTTGGGGTACCCTATTCTAAAGAATTTGGAATAGTGTTGTTACTAGTAGATGTTAAGTCTAGAGGATGTGATCTTACACCAGTAATAAGGGAACGAATCCAGGGGTCAATAAAGACCCTCCTAATACTGATGCTCTATACTTCAAGCCGAGCTCTAGAGATTAGTAATTCCTTGATGGTAAAAATGTCTTCAAATATAATCAGAAGACGTGTAGAGTGGTCAAATGATTGGAAGTCTCTATGCAGCCAATTTAGGGACTCAATATTAATATCTAAAATGCTCCTAGATGATATTTGAGCAAGAGACTTCTGGGCCACTATCCTTGAGCCCCATTTGCCCCTATTCCACGTCGACTCTGCAATTTCAAATGCCAGTTGGTTTGAAGATAACAGGTGGTGAATTGTGATAGATGATAGACATGTTGCAGACTCAGATGGTATCTTTGGATAAGCCTTCTGTGATCCCAGAGCCCTAGTCCCAAGCTAGTCCCCTTACGTCCCAGAATGACTCTTCTTCTCTTTTGTACTCCCCAGCTTCTAACGTGGCCACTATAGAAGGTGGCTCTAATTTCCCACCCTCCTCGTCATCTATATCTAATGCGCAAACAAACTCACTATAGTTAAAAGACCCAGTATCCTCTTTCTTAGAGAACTCACAATGTATCGGATATTTCAAAATTAGAGATAGTCCTTTGAATAAGTGATCCATTTTCTCATTCAATGTCTTCAAATGTGATAAGATAAGACTGAATGATTTCCCCAACAATTCACACAACTGGGGTAGATCATTTTCATTCTTCCCATGAGTTTCCCGCAAACTCTTCATATTCCAAACTATCCAAGAACCCACTTTTTCGTAACTACTCAGATCCTTCATAAGACCTTACAGAATCTTCTAACCCAAAACACCTCGATATCTTTCTTTCATTTAGCTCTATATAATTGTAACGAAGTGTGATTTTTTATTTACAGATGCCATGTTTAACTGTGTTTTAAAAAGGGTTAATATTTCAGTTACTCTGCACCATGAGTTGGTTGCCATGGAGAAGGGGGCAGAGCCAACTGGGTTAGCTGAAGAGAGAGTAGAATTTGGAGGGAAACTCAGAGTCGGTGGTCAGAGAACCACAGGGAGGGCTGATTCTCAGTTGGAGAATCAGGGTGGCTCAAAGGTTGGATTTTGAGTCAATTTAAAATAAGTTTGGTAACTTATTTTAAGGGATTCTGTGGTCAGCGAACCACAGGGAAGTCCGATTCTCAGTTGGAGGATCAGGGTGGCTCAAATGTTGGATTTTGTGTCAATTCTAAAATAAGTTTGGTGACTTATTTTAATGTAGTCTGTCTCCTGACTAGGAACAGATAGTCTGTGACTGAAATTCACAGGGTGACTGCAGGTTTAGGCAGTGGAGAAAGAAGTGACATTTTAGGAAGTTTGAATCACCTCATTCTGTTATTGCAAATGTTAATCTAAGTGCCTCTGAAGAAGTTATTGTAACCATTAAGCTTGTGCCTCAATAAACGTGTTATTGTTCTTTTTAACATCTCAGCTTCTGTCATCTATTTTACCATCAAAAGCAAACCAGAAAGAAGATTTTTTTTAAAAAAAAAATCTCCTCTCTAAGTAGCTAGTGGCTACGTATTCCTATAGTGGTGGCAAGAATTCATAATCCCCTTAACATCTGGTGGCCGCATTATAAACATTTTTACCTCTGGTGGCAGCGCAAATAAACATCTTTAATAACTGGTGATAGCAGATATAAAATATATAATAATAACATCTTTGCAATTTGGTGGCAGAAGTGGGGATTAAAAAGTTTTCCCCCCTGCCTGAAAGAACCTCAGTCATTCTTAGATCGTTGCAAATCGGTGTCAGAGGTGGAATTTTTATAAAAAGATTTCTCCTCCTGCCTGACATCGTTACAATGATCTTTCCCTATAAAGTCAATTTATAATCACCTCCTCTCCAGTAGTAACCACCAACATACAAACAATCCACATACTCTGCACCAACTACCCGTACTAGGACCAACTAAAGTTATTCAACCTTAACTCATGGAAAAAAAGGAAAATTGACCTTCTCCTCCTGCATTCACTCGGACGCCATTCCACACTAGTAGTAACTTATCCCCTCCAACCCCAACCACAAACTAAGGCCAATGCCCCCACCCCTAACCCTCAAACCCCTCGTAAAAACAAACCATTTCCTGATGGTGCATGCAATAGTAACAAATCAAATAAGAACAATTAACAGGGAAGGAAGAGAACAAAAGGGGATAAAAGATGGTGGCAGCACCAGATGGCACAACACAGAGGCCCTCAGTCAACAGCTACACAGAGGCCCTCAGTCAGCAGCAACACAGAGGCCCTAAGTCAGCAGCAACAGTGCCCAGCACAGCATCAGCAGCACTCCCCGGTGGAGGCTGCCTCCCGGTCCGGTGAGGCAGCACGTCAGGAGCAGCAGTGGTGAAAGTCCCCAGAGGAGGCCACCTCTTGGTTCGGCGAGGCGGCCCCTCGGGAGCAGCAGTGATGGAGGTCCCCAGTAGAGGCTGCCTCCCGGTCTGGCAAGGAGGCCCCTCAGGAGCTGCAGTGATGACGATCCCGATGCAGAGCGCCTCCCAGTCTGGCAAGGCAGCCCCTTCGAACAGCAGCATCCCCGAGCCTCGATGCAGGCTGCCTCCCGGTCTGGTGAGGCGGGCCTCTGGAGCAGCAGCAGCCGCAAGCCCCGATGCCCCAATGCTGGCCGCCTTCCGGTCTGGCGAGGCGGCCTTTATCCAGGGTGCTGGAAAAGCGGCGATGGTATAAGCAGGCCTCCTGATCCAGCGAGGCCTGCTCGAGAGCTCTCCAACACGGCAGGGGTAGCTGGAGTAATCTCCAAATGCAGCGAGGGACCTCCAACGCGGTGGCCAGCCAGGACGACCCCCCCAAGACCAACCAAGACCACAAGGGGACAGTGCTGACCAAATACGGCCTCCCAATCCAACGGGCCACTCATGAGCCTGCAGCAGGACCCTGCTGCAACCACCTCCTGAAATTGTGGAGTGACAGTAAGGTGATAGCTGGTCTCTTGGCCCGGCAGGGCCTAATCGACTAGGGCCCTCTTGGTGGTATCAGCGTCGATCCCTGGGACTGTGGTGCGTCGATCCCTGGGGTGGTGGTGTGGGATTAAACCTGGCTGCCTCCTGGTCTGGTGGAGCAACAACCACTCCTGAGCTCGCAACAACAGCAACCGCAGATCTCCTAATAGATTGATCTCCTCCGGGTTGCAAAGGGAGGGAATTATATCGGCCGCAGCGATGGTAAAGGAGGTAATGGCAGCTGCACTCTGCTGTCCCTCATGGTCACCTCTTCTTCTCTCCTCTAGATCTTAAAATTGGTACTCTGCAAGATTTTCTTGGGCTTTATCCAAGTCCCCGAACGATCAACAGACAGAATCGATAGGGAGGAGGAGGTAGGATGAGGGAGGATGGGTGGATTACCGTGGATTAGATCTTTCCCCCATGGAGCCCGTCATTGTTCCTGTTTCCTTGTTGCCATCTTGAAAAGGAAGTACAACTTCTGGAACTCAGAGAACTCCTGCACGGCTCTGATGAAAAATTTTCTGGAACTCGCAGCCAGGGCTAACCTCATGCCCCTGACTATGGACTGTTCCCAATTTTCCAAAGATGGACCGGCATGCTGTAAGGGTAAAAATCTGCGCTGGGGGCAAGCTGCCTGAAGCGCTCCATCTACATATGGGACAAAGCATCAGTAAGAGAATTATCTGTCCCAGCAATATAAAAAGCTTTAAACAGTATGTTATACTATAGGTAGTGGAGGGTAAAACCCTTAAAGCCTCCATCAGTCTGGTTGACCTAGATGTTAAAGAATTGATAACCTGAACAGTGGCCTGGTTATCGCACCAAAAATGAACAATGGAATTTGAAAATTGATCTGCCCACAGCATCACAGCTACCAATATAGGAAAAAAATTCCAGGAATGCTAAGTCAGAGGTAATCCCTCTAGCGTGTCAACTCTCAGGTCATAACTCAGCACACCAATGACTGTATAAAAAGAAGCCAAATCCAATGGCTCCAGAGGCATCAGATGCTATCTGAAGGGCATCCTTCAGTAATACCCTGTTTCCCCAAAAATAAGACATCCCTTGAAAATAAGACCTAGTAGAGGTTTTGCTGAATTGCTAAATATAAGGCCTCCACTGAAAGTAAGACCTAGCAAAGTTTTAGTTTGAAAGCATGTCCGGCACCCACCAAACAGAACACCAGAGCATGCAAGATTGGTAAATGTACACACCAGTTGTATATGGAAATAATGGTAGTAACAAGAAATTATTGATAGTTTGTCTGGTTATGACAACTAGTGTACAGTATATAATAAAAGTTCATTTTTTTGTTCAACAATAAATGTGAATTCTTTTTCATGGAAAAATAAGACATCCCCTGAAAATAAGACTTAGCACATCTTTGGGAGCAAAAATTAATATAAGACACTGTCTTATTTTTGGGGAAACACGGTAGGTCCTGCCTCCAAAAAGAAATCCCATTAAACTGTCTTAAAAATTGCAACCATATGGCCAAATCAGCCTTAATCCCAGGGGTAATCTGCACATGATGATGTGGCAGTCTGATGCCTGAGATGGCATTGCAGAGCCTGCACCAAAAGGTGCGCCCGGGAGCCACTACTCTGCATGCAAAATTTAAATGCCCAATAATTTCCTGAAACTCATGTAAAGTGGCCTTATTACGGATGACAAGGTACTGGATCCTAATTATTAAATTTGAAATATTCTGGTTTGTTCCGGGGTTAAAGGAACACCCAATTGTTCAGCCAACTCCTGAAAAGACCGAAGCAAAAATTCTCATTCCCCTGACCCTGCTTTCCTATGAATGGGAAGTTGTCCAAATAATGAACAACGCCTGATAGTCCAGATTTTGTGTTGTTGAAGGCTTTCATGGCCGGGATCACAGGGTTGTTGTATGTTTTCCGGGCTGTATGGCCATGTTCTAGAAGTATTCTCTCCTGAAGTTTCACCCACATCTATAGTAGGCATCCTTAGAGGTTGTGGGGTATAGAGAAACTAAGCAAGGAAGGTTTATATTTATCTGTGGGAAGTCCAGGGTGAGGGAAGAACTGTTGTCAGTTGGAGGCCAGAATAAATTTTCCAGCTGATCACCCTAATTTGCATTGAATGGTTACATCTACTAGCTACTTTCTGCCTGGGGGCATTCTTTGTTAACTGCTCCTAGTTCCCGTGTCTCAGACTGTTGCTTCTTATTTACTGTTCTGATTTTTGAGTTTTTTAATACTGGTAGCCAGATTTTGTTCATTTTCATGGTTTCCTCCTTTCTGTTGAAGTTGTCCACATTTTTTTTTGAATTTCAATGGCTTCTCTGTGTAGTCTGACATGATAGTTGTTGGAGTGGTCAAGCATTTCTGTGTTCTCAAATAATATACTGTGTCCAGGTTGGTTCATCAGGTGCTCTGCTATGGCTGATTTCTCTGGTTGAGTTAGTCTGCAGTGCCTTTCATGTTCTTTGACTTGTGTCTGGGCGCTGCATTTGGTGGTCCCTATGCAGACTTGTCCACAGCTGCATGGTATACGGTAGACTCCTGCAGAGGTGAGAGGATCCCTCTTGTCCTTCGCTGACCGTAGCATTTGTTGGATTTTCTTTGTGGGTCTGTAGATGGTTTGTAGGTTGTGCTTCTTCATCAGTTTGCCTATGCAAAACCTCTCTTTGTGAGAGGATCCTCTGCAGAGGGTCCTCTCACCTCAGAGTTCTTCCCTCACCTTGGACTTCCCACAGATATATATAAACCTTCCTTGCTTAGTTTTTCCATACCTCACAACCTCTGAGGATGCCTGCCATAGATGTAGGCGAAACGTCAGGAGAGAATACTTCTAGAACATGGCCATACAGCCCAGAAAACATACAACCCAGTCCAGATTTTGTTTTAAGGGCCAATTCTAAAAAAGTGCTAAAAGATTCAAAGGCAGCACATGAAACCAAGCAGCCCATCAGAAGAGCCCGATCCATATAATACAACCCATTGAACTGAAAACCTAGCAGTTCAAAGTCCAGCAGGTGCACTGGAAGAAGGCGAAAAGCAGACTTGATGTTACACTTTGCCAACTTGGCTGCCAGTCCACAGGCCCTAACTTTCTTCACAGCTGTATCAAAGCAAGTATAATGGACCGTACAAAAATCCTCTGGAATGACATCATTCACTGATCTCCCCCTGGGATAGGAAAGATGGTGAATGAGACGATACTCGCCAGGGGCCTTCGTTGGAAAAATCCCTAATGGTGAAACCCTTAAATGGGGTGTAGGTGGTGAAGTAAATGGGCCGAGAACCCTACCCTCAGCTACTTTTTATTAATTTTTGCAAGGACAACGTCCTCCATGCCAATAATAGATTTCAAATTAGTTCTCTAAAAGCGGCTCTGGGACCTTGTGCAGGAATCCTAAAACCATCAAAAACCCATTGTACAGATAACCAGCTGCATTCAAATTGGGGTAACATGACAACCACAAATCTAATGGAACTAGATTAATTGGGCTGGGTCCCTTTAGAAAAAGCACCAGGGTCCGAATCTCTCTTTGAATTTTGGTTGTCTCTGCCACCCCCCTTGCTGTGCTTTCCTCTAGTACAGTTTTTGACTGCATGCAACCCTGAACAAATGGCACAGGCATGCCAACATTTACATCCCTTCCAGGAGCAAATTCCTTGGGCAGAGTACTCCCAGCACAACAAACGTTGCTACGGTTGTTGGTGCTGCTGATGTTGTGGCTGGTGAAAGGACTGACCAGCCCTATAATTTTGAATCGTATGGCCGCTATCGGCCTTCTCACCTGCAACTGGGCAGGCAGGTGTCAAAACTTCCATCCAAAGCTGATGGTCTATCAAGGTTGGAGATTTTGTCACGTGAAGCCTAAAACATTTGTCATACAAGAGCCATGCGCCCCCTGTAAAGTTAACGTAGGCCGAATTAATAATGTTTAGATATTGAAAAAGAGAGTGGGATCTGGAAGGGTAATCCTTCACTAGAACCTCACCATAGATAAAAAAAACAAATGAACCTATTACTCCTATTTTGGTCCACTTTGCATTTTTAAATAATTTCCTTTCTCTCATTGTCCAATTCATCCTTTTCCCTTTTCTCCAATTCCCTAAAGTATAGTGTAAAAATATCTATGTATTCATTTCTAAGAATTTTATCAATAGTCTTTTGTGCCAAATGGGAGCCCAATGATGTTACACTAAGTCTATCGGGGGCTGGCAATGGTCAATCAGCCATGCCCCAAAAACAAAGCAACAAAGCAAAAACATGCTCACTCTCTCTTTCTCATTTGAGGCCATTCCCTTTTTATTCTCCCTCAAAACATCAGTAACCACCTGCTGGCTGCACTCTACAGATGGTTGTTAGGCCTCACTAGGCCTCAATTCACTAGACCAGATTGCCAGAATATTAAACAAACTCTGACAAGGTCCAGACTATTTGTCTGACCACATCCCCTTGTACAAACCTTCTCAGGCCCTGAGATCTTCAGGAGAGACCCTTCTCTCAGTCCAACCTCCATCTCAAGCTCAGTTGGTGCCCCTCGACTCTGAAACTCCTTGCCCAGGGAAGTCAGAATGGCCCTCTCTTTAATATCCTTCTGGCAGCAGGCTAAAACCTTTTTATTCAGACAGGCTTTTAAAGATGAAGGTGTTTAAGATCTAGTCAGGGGGTGCTGTGGTTTTTAACTTTGAATATGTTTTTGATAGATTTTAACTGTGAATGTTTTAGTACTGTTTGTATTTAATTCTGTTTTAGAGTTTGCATATTTGTATATTTTAAATTGTATAATAATGCTTTTATGTCAAGCCACTTTGAGTCCCCTTTGGGGAGATAAAGTGTGGCATAAATAGATACAATAATAATGTGACATAAATCAAATGGGTTTTTCTATACTTTCCCACAAGACAATCATAGCATACATCTTCCCATCCCAACTAATGTTATTGCCCTATGGGGAGAGGGATATACTTAAGGGACAGAGTACACAAACACTCCCAATTTTTTTCCCTTTCTACTCTTTCCAGTTGCATGGCAATCATATATGCCTTTACACCAAGCTGCAGTGTTTGTAAAATGAATCTAAAAATGGAGACACCTGGGGGTAGGAACAGTATCAGAGGAGGTTTTATGAAATGTTGTCGAGCTGTTAAATCTTTGACCGTTGCCCAAGAGCCTCCTCCTTTCTCTTGCTGAATTATAATCAACTTGGAAGAAGGGAAATACAGTTTAAAACCTTTGTTTACCAGAAGAGTTTACTGAGATGGAAAAAATATATATTAGGGACTGAACAGGGAGGTCTGCTTACTGTTATTCTGTAGAGCCTTGACTATATCTTATTCATATGCTAGAGGACTGCACTTTTGTGGCTTGTTGAAAAGCTGAAAAAGGTGCTGACAGCAAGAATAAGAGTTTCACCAGCACACTGCTTTTCTTTCATTTCCATTCCTTCTCTATTTTGGAAACTGGCTTTATTACATAAGCATATGTGATAGCTAGGCATGTGTGATCCAGGAAAAAAAAATGGTTCTAAACTCTCTTCAAAAGTAAGGGGTGCTGGGCCTTCATTTCAAAAGTCATTTCCAAATTTTGAAGCAAAAAAATTGAAACTTTCCGAAACTTTGGAATATTCATAATTAATTCGTTAATGGCGGATGCACATGTGCAATAGCGAAAAATAGCATGGGGGGGATTTAGGGGACTCTCCCACACTCATTTTTGAGCTATCCTGATAAAACTTGCTACAGTGGTAGAACACATTACCACTGCTAGCTCACCTAATTTCAGAACGTTTATCTTATCCTCTGATTCTTGGTGAATTTTCATAGTTTATAAAAAACATTTTTAATAATTGCAGAATTTTAATAATTGCAGTTCCTGGTTTGAAAGTCTTATTTCCTGTTTCATTGCGTTGTCTTTACTTTGAAAGTCATTGTTCTACTTCAGAAACTTTGTTTTTGTGGCTGAAACTCTGTTAAATTGGTGGACAGTGGACACCCAGCAAACCATAATGTGCTATCATAGCATGATGTCCCTTGCACAAAGACAAAGTTCTGGCAGTGTAATAAAGTTTTGCCATATTTTTGTGACGGAACCAATTAGGAAGTGACAGTTATCAACCAGGAACAGAAATAATAGCACACCATCAAACCACTCCTGACAGATGGCCATTGGCCTCAGAATAAAGAAATCTGTTCCTGGTTTGAAAGTGTTATTTCCTGTTTCACAGGGCTTTTTGTGGCCAAGAGTTTGTGACTTGAACCCATAGGGCTTGAATCCAAAGAAGGATTCAGCTATGTGTAACGTGGCTGGGGTCCCCAGACTTAGAGAATCTACTCCAGCAGAGAGGGTTTCTGAAAATGATGGGACATGCAGCGCTTCGAGGAGGCCAAACAAACAAACAAACCCAAAAGGGGGAGAGGGCTTGAACACAAAGAAGGGTTCAGCTATGTGTAACGTGGCAGGGGTCTCCGGACTTGGGAACTCCAGTTGATTTTGTTTATGTAAATGATGGGACATGCAGTGCCTTGAGGAGGCCAAACAAACAAACACACAAACCCAAAAGGGGGAGAGGGCTTGAACCCAAAAAAGGATTCAGCTATGTGGCTGGGGTCCCCAGACTTGGGGAACCCAGCAGGTAGGGTTTTAGTAAATGATGCGACACACAGTGTCTAGAGGAGGCCAAACAAACAAACAAACAAACATAAAATAAGCCCTTTGTCCTACCCAAAATACCACCAACCCCCACTTTTTTTATTAAAAAATCCCTGCTTCTTCTAGCTCCTAGATTTTTTAAAAAATGTGTCAGATATTTAAAATAAGCACTTTCGCTCTACCACCAACCCCTTTTTTCTCAAAAAATAAATGTTTCTTCTTTTACTTCTTTATTTTAGAATTTTAAAAGGAAAAAAAATAACGACCCCCTTTCCCACCCCACCCCAAGAAATGCCTTTTCTTCTTTGTTAAGAGTCGACTTCTTCTTTCTATGGCTGCCCCAGTGCCTCTTACAACAACAGGCCAGGCAGGCAGTCAGGCAGCAAAAAACACTAGCTGGCAGCCACAGGAAGGAAGCCCAGCCACCCTCTCCCTCCAACTCCCCAGCCCAGAATCAGTCTCATGGCTTGCAGTAGATGCTTTTGAGGGAAGACATCCAAACCTCTCCCCTTGCATGAACGTGCACAATGATTGGTCAGGGAGGCAAGCCCAGGCTAGGCTGCTCCTCCCTGAAAACCAAGTTTGGTTGCATCCAAAATGCTTTATCATATATCCAAGCATAATAACGAGCCCATTCAATGAATGGGCTCCAACGCTTTGAAATCATGGTTTAATTCCGAAGCGCTAATATGCGTCAGAACCCCATTCACAAATCAGAATAAATATAATTTTATTCCGATTTACGATGATTCTGATTAATTCACCCATGCCTAGTGATAACTGTAGACTATTTTAATCTCACTGATGTTTATGGTGTATAAATGGTAAAAGTTTATCCTATGGCAATTCATTTCCTTGATGAGCTTGCAGAAACTCAGGCATCTCCCTTCTCATGAAGTCCATACCAGTTGACTGACATTTGATGTTATCACACGAGGCTCCTAAAATGGCCTCTGGTATTGTTTTCCGGGGGGGGGGGTGGTGAACAAAAATGGATATGGGGGTCTACCAGAATCTGGCCAGCAGAAGCAGATCAAGGTTCAGCCGAAATGCACAAGCCTAGTTTGCAGTAAGTTTAAGGCAACATCATGATACTAAGCGGGGTTTTTTTTCTATTTGTAGCCTGGGAGACTCCAACATGGGTTACAAACCTCATGCAAAAATGTCTATTATATTTTCCAGACTTGATGCTCCAGAGCTCAATTGCTATAACACATTAGCAAAATTAAAATTATGTTGACACCGACATACAAATAGCGTATTGTAAACAACAATGTCAGAAAAGAAGAAAACTTTTGCAAGATAGATGAAAAGTGTCTAAAGGCACATCTTAACGTTTTTTGGAAACTTAGCAGGTCTGCCCCTAGATGCTGGCTGGAGGAGACACCTCTTGAAAACCATATGTAAGTTTCTCTGAGCTCCTTCAGGGAAAAGAATGTGGCATGCAACAAAGAAATATTTTTATGCTTCATTTCTTTCATTTTAATTGGCAATCTGTTTAATGCTTTTTAATTAATGTACTATGGAAGAGCATTGTATATGTAAGGGAAAAGTCAAACACAAAATTTAATACAGCATCCAACTCTGAGGAGTTCAAACCTCACCTTAAAAATGCAATATTTATTTGGAAAGAAAAGCAGAGGTTTAATTATCCTAAAGTACATAAAGGATAAGTAGTTATCAATCACAAACTAATGAGTGATGCAATGCTTCTTTTTATCTGTCCCAAATCTCTCTCTGTATAATCCAATAATGGACATCAGTTCTAGATATGCCAGTGCCACACAGTAGTGCCAGCTGGATGCTCTTTATTTCCATTGTATACCAGCCTTATGTTAAAATCTGTGACTTCTTTTATACTATTATAATCCCATATATTATACCACATTTTGTTGCTAGTAAAAGAAAGAAACTACATTTCATTCGTGTTTGTTAGTTTGTTTGGTAGTTACTTGTAGCTTTTTTTCCTGTTCCTGAATCCAAATTTACTTACAGAAATTAGAAGGGGTGGCAATGGCCTGGAAAGAAATCATGACATCACTTGTCTGTTATGCATCATCCCTTCCTACATAAAAGCATAAGTAGACCCAGACTTGTAGAAGCTGCTCCCACGCTGACCCAGTCATGCCTGAATCAGCCCTCATTTTTATTCCTTAGATGGATGGTTCTCTTTGAAACTGTCCTCAAACCATTTCCAAATACACTTTGTTTTAACTATGTATTTTAACTACCTGTCAGTCAGTTATATGTAACTGAAGCAGCAGTAAAGTTAATGCATGTTTCATTTTCTGTTAACATTACCATTCCTTACAAATCCTAAATCAATTAAAAGCAATTCAAAGAGAGGGTGTTAGAACAGCTGAAAATAGCTCTCTGTTAGCATAGATTTCCATAACCAAACATCCCCCCCCCCCCCGAGTGGAGACTCTGGGTGCATTTTGACAGGGAAGAAACTGTGATGATGATCTGAAGTGGGGTACTTGGATCAACATAGCTACCAGTCTAAGATAAAGGTAAAGGTTTTTCCTTGATATTAAGTCTAGTTGTGTCTGACTCTGGAGGTTGGTGCTCATTTCCATATCTAAGCCGAAGAGCCAGCATTGTCCGTAGATGCCTCCAAGGTCATGTGGCTGGCATGACTGCATGGAGAGCTGTTACCTTCTTGCCAGAGTGGTACCTATAGATCTACTCCCATTTGCATGGTTTTAAACTGCTAATTTGGCAGAAGCTGGGGCTGACAGCGGGAGCTAAACTGTGTGGCCCCAAACCAACCTGGCTGCTGCATGGCTGAGATGGTTTGGTACCACACACCTGCACCCCTGACCATGCCCCTCTTGAATTTCTATTTGTGATGTCATGATATCCAGAATACCAAAGAAATTTGAGAGACCAGAGGGAGGGAGGAGGAATCACAATGAAACTTTATTTGTATTCCACCCTATCTCCCCAAAGGGTGACAGTCCTTTCTTCCCTTCCCCCCTCCCTTATTTAATCACCTTGGTGCTGTGGGTGTTATAACTTCAGGGGCCAAGTGACAAACATGTCATTATTTTATTTTTGGAAAACTCCAGAGTATCCCGTGACTTCTGTTCTCATAGTTGAAGGCTGTGTTAAGCTGACAAATCAGCTCCATATATTGTGCAACTGCCATGGAACTGATTCAACCCCCCTTCAGTATAAGGTGCCAATGAAGATGCTCTCCAAGACACTAATGAAAAGATGAACAAGGATAGATTTTTTTTCTGGCAGTGGTAATCTACATCCTTGGGATTGCAATGTGAGGTTGAGGTAGACTAGTCTTGGATCCACTGATACAGAATAAGGGCATTCTTCTATACAAGCAATCATACCCAAATCTGGCATTCAGCATATATCATCAATATGATACAGGTATTTGAGCATTAAAAAGCAGTTAATGTTATGGCTCTCTTAAGAATGCTGCTAAGAGAAGGCATACAGTTATTTTAAAGGCTGATTTAAAAGGTTCTAAGAATACAAAAGGTTTTACTTTCATAAGTTGTTGTCTTTAACTTGTAATCTTTTAAACATCAAACATTTGAAAGGCTATTTCTAATGTGAATAAGTTAAAGCAAGCCAAACAAATAGTTCCAACTTTAAAAATATCAGCATTCTAATGCTGATGAAAAGATTGGTTTGTTGAGTTAATAATTTGAAACTTGATTTCTTTTACCCACTTGTTGGATTCTACAAACGTGCCAAATGTCAATCCAATCAAATAAACATTTTCATGGGTACAGAAACCTAAAAAATGTGTAATTCCTTCTGCTCCATTTTGCTGAGGAATGTCATGCTGTGCACATTTGGTTTCATTCTATTTCCATTATCTAGTCTGCTAATTACAGACATGGGTTAAGTAACAAGAGAACACCTTGAGTAATACAGCAAGGTTCTGATGCTACAGAAGTTAGTACAATATGAAATACTGCTGTTCAAGACATTCCTTTTACTCATCTAACATTGGACCTGAAATAACAGTTGATTCTGTTGTTCTTGTGGTCGATGATGGTGATGGTGGTGATGATGATGATGATGATGATGATGATGATGATGATGATGCAATGTATTCGAGTTTAGATACCAGGCAACAAAGGCCCAGTTTGAGTGTAGAGAACATAAACTGAAAGATAGGATAATTTGTAACATGGAGCATTCCCTCATTCTCTTTCACAGGGAATGATTGTCCAGACAACAGACTTAGATGCCAACTCTATAGTTTTGTAGAGCTTGAGCCATCCTGCCATAACCACAAGTGTGTCGAAATCTCTAAAAAATTAAATAGCACAGTATTTGTGACTGATCCATTCCCTGAACTGAGGCAGTGTTTCAAAATGCCCTGACAATAATATACTAGTCCATCAAAAGATTTATTATGGATTGGCAAGGTACAGGGTACTTTGGTAGGGAGAATTGGAGAGTATTTGCTTGTTTGAAACATGAAATATTAAAGCCTGCATCTGTTTAGTTTTCTAAGCCTCAAAGCTTCAAGGTCACATTGGCCTACATACAGTATACCTGCTGAGGTTCTACAGAAGGTTCTCTGGATGCTCTTAAATCTTGGCCTTAATATATATTCTGGCTTTTAGTACAACAATATGTTACATTTTTAGTCCTCTTCAACAGTTTTGACATTTGAGAAAGAGAGGTAGCGCAAAACAGAGCAATCCATGTCTAAGATAATCTTGATCATGTCCCTTCAAAGTGATTCAATAAGCAGCTTTATTCAAAATAACGATGAAAATTCTACATTTTACCATAGCTCAAGGTCTTTTCACTGTATTTTCTCTGAAGCACACTTACTAAGGAGTCAGATGACATTCAAAACCTGAACATTTATTATCAGACATCTCTAGTATAACCACAGCAAATATGCCCAAGGCTCAACCCCCCCCCCCATATATCATGTAACCTTGTCTTTGAATTGTTCCCTTTTTTGTCTTACCTTGTGTTGCCATCTCTTCCCAAGTGTTGTAGTAAAATGTATTAAAAGCAGGAAATATTATTTTGTATTTGTATTTATTTAGAACAGTTTGCCTTGCTTTTTTCACAAAGATTAAAAACAGTATGCAATGAATAATGAATGCATTGCATATAATGTGAACTGGCTCTGAATAATTATTCAAACTTCCTAAATTTCTCTTGATGCCCCATAGTGACACTTTTCTGAATGACCTACTCACTGACACTTTTGCAGATTTCAGGTGCTTTTGCTGCAGACAACGATTAAATTAGCAAAATTAAATACTTTTAAAAGACATTTTATTGGTTGTCCATTTTCCTTTTCAAATGTTTCATCAGTAGAAATATCTCCACTACTTAGAGTTCTGACATTCAGACTGTGTTGGCAATTATTCATTTTCTTTTTTCTTTTTTTTAAAAAAGAGAAAGTCAATAAAAAGGCATAAATATGTTTACTCACATCAACATCCTACCAATTTTTATCATGCCCACCTTCAGAAAATATCTGAAGAAGAAAAATCCATTAAAAATATCAGAGCTTAGAAAAAAACTTTAAAAAACACAACTGATATGGAATGGCAAAATATAAATATTTGTTTTTGTTTTTTGTTTTTAAAAACCTTAGTTTGCAGTAAGTACTGAGACAGCGTAGAACTCATGATTCACTGATTAAATTGTATGTGCAAGGAAATCAGGAAACAATTCTTACTTTAAAATGTCTTCTGAATTAAGAGACTAAAAAGGACAATAAAGGGAAAGATAAACAACTAGCGTTGTGACAATAAGTTCCACATATCTTCATCTCTCATGCATTAGAATAAAACAACAAAAAAGTCATCTTCCAGCCTTAAAAAAAAAGATTTCAATATGCTGCATTATCACCATCATCATTGCCATTTTAAAATGATAGAAGTCCAAATGAGTATTTGTGTATGCCCAATCAAGGGTTATTATTACTAGCAATTGTTTGCCAGCGTTTTTTCTCATTGCAAATATTCAATATGTAAGGAGAAAAGGGTAGGTTAGTATTAATCTGAATTGCAACTACTATCATATCAGTTCTCTAACATATTGTAAGACTTGTGATGGCATTCTGACATATTTGAGTTTTTTCTCTTTTATTTCAACAGTGTGGATAAAATAAATTAGCAAAATGGTCAAAGTAGTATGTTGACCAGACAAGACCAGTGGTTCCCAACCTTTTTCAAGTCATGACCCCATTTTATAGAGGCAGGTTGATCCACGAACCTGATATGTTTAAAATAGTCTTTTTAATAAATGAAAACACATGGAAAATAGATTTTCAGTATTATATAATTCAAAATAATGTTAACTTACAACACATTTAATGCAATTAATGAAATTGTTACTCATTAATCAGCTTAAAAATTTGTGGTTGATTCTCAACATTTAATCTGTTCCTTGTTTCAGTTTTCAACTGATACGTAGCACACCAGAATTAATTCCGCAGATTCTCATCAAATAAGTTGCATGCTGAAGAATCATTTTATAGATCCAAGAATTCATCTTGTAGTTCATCAGGGATGCTGGTGACATCAAGGAAAACAGGAACCTGGATCTCACAACAAGCTAACCCAACAAATGAAAGATCTCTGCATGTTTACACAAAAAAATCTCTTTGCAGGATACTATGATGTGATTTTTTTTGTTTTCCCTTTTTAAAATTTTCATAGTTCACCACTGCCAGGTGACCCCACAGAAAACCTTACATGGCCCTATGAGATCGGAACTACTGGACTAGACCTTATGTGTCAGATTAGAACATATATGAGGGTAAAAGTAGTCATAGGATAGTCCTGGGAAAATTCAATCTTTTTTGTGAAACAGCAGTCTGAATTAATTCACACCACTCTTGATTTAGGTAATTCATTCAAGATGGCATGGAACTAACTCTGTGAATTGTCAGAATAACCAATAGTTGGATTGGAGGAAAAAATAATACTGAACTCTCCCTAGAAGCTAAAATAATCAAAATGGTGCTGTCTTACTTTGGCCATATCATAAGACATTTATCTGTAAGGTGGGAGGAAATAGGAAAAGAGGAAGACCACATTACAGATACAAAGACTGATTGGCCTTATATTAATTCAACTAGAAACTAAACTTGGAGTTCCAAGTGATATCCAAGGACTTTTGGTTGATAATGCTAAAACTTGTGGCTAATCTAGCTTTACTTTGTGTTACGCAAAGTTGAGAAATGCCTCAAAAGTTTTGGTGAAAGTCAAGTGTAGTCCTGCACTTCAAAGTCAGTGTAGACAGCTGGACCAGCTGTTATTTGAACAGGTATACTATCCACACTGCCTGGAGCCATCATCCCCCATCCCCTGTATCTATGGGACAGAGAAGGAGAGATGGATGGAGGCTGTATCATCTCCAGGGATCTCTTGGTCATCACCATCAGCAAAAGTGTCCATGTGACCAGGGAAAAATGGCCACCCTTACTATTTAATTTTATTTACAGAGTAGAAGAAATAAACAATCACATATTTTCCCTAATCCATATGGCAGTTACTTTCTTGCTGGCTTGTCTTACTTCTGATGATTTTGTAATTTTTAGTAATAGAGATAAAACCATGAACTTCAAAATAAATCACAGTGGGAAGCTTACTGAATGGAGAGGTTCAATAAATGGAATCTAGTACCAGATTTCCACTGACAGCAACACAGAAGTTAGATTTGCGATTTTCCCTTCTCAATGGAACCTGCTACTGGGAGACTCTCAATAAGACTCCCAATACTGTACCAGTATTACCATGTTACAGTTAGAACCATTTCTTTCCTATAATTTGCTATTAATATTAATATTTAGCTCCCCTTTGGTGTAGGATGGGAATCTGAAACTGCCTCTTAGTATCACATGATCCAGAAGTGGAGAAAGTTCACTGCCCTTGGAGCTTGTCTGAAGATCTTCCCTCTCTCCAAGGGACCATAAAGCTTGAGAGTTGACACCATCTGGCCAGGAGGGCCAGAAAATGATGTGAAATGTGTATTTATAAATTTGTTCCTGTGGTACTTTTATCCATGGCCTGTTTCACTATGGGTTGTTTTTTTTTGGCATTCCTGCTGCCAAGAGAGTGGGCCTGTAGTAAAAGTTAATGGGAATTTGTGAAACAGACTAATGAGCTCACAAGTTTGGAAAGTATGCTATTGAGATATCAGCTGGAATCTTTCCCAGCAAGCTCAAATTTTACTAAAAGACATAGACACCAGTTCACAAAGCATCCCTGCCTTACTGTTTAAATTCATTAAAATGGTCTTCTTTTTCCTCTTTGATTTTTCTCTTTTGGTGCTAATTAAATGAGCTCCTCAGACTGAAGAGAGAGGAAGCTACTGTTGAGTCATTTGTAAGATATCATGTAGGTCTCTTTTCATGTTTGAGTGTGACAGAGAGAGAGCAAATCGAAAAACCAGTTTTAAAAACCCACAAAGAAGTTGACAAATTTTAGAATTCAGCAAACAAAAGTCACTTCTTTGGTACCTTCTACTGTGACAAATAAGTTGCTGACTGAATTAGCTTTGTGCTGTGTTTCTCAAGAAGTAAACCTGATATCGACTTCCTTCTTGCTTCTCAGAAAGAAGCAGAGGATTTTGTTTCTCTTCTTGGTTTTAGTCTCCATGAGCTTGTACTGAAGGGAATGACAGCTCTGAACTCCCTTACAGAGATCTAAAGCTGTAGAAAGAAACACATTGGTGCTGTCTGTGTAATAAATGAGGGAAGTACTAGTCCCTCTCCCTTTTAAATGTTGAAGAATGCAGGCTGTAGAGGGCAGATGGAATCAAAGCCATCCTGGTATTATACAAGTTAGGGAAACATTGTGAATCATAAGAAGTTCACAATAGCATACTGATGACTTGACAGGTAAACAGTGTTAAAGTCGATTTGCAATTTTCATCCAGAGAATTCCTGTGTTTCATCAGACTACAGACTCAATGATTCCATGGGATGGAACCATGAGAAATAATGTGGAATAAAAGTGCTACAGTACTGTGCTTTGAACAGACCCCTAGTGTCCTATGGGGAAAAAAAACTCCTGGCCTATCCTTTTGGGAGAGTTGGGAGAGTCCCAACTGGCCACATAGTTACCCTGATAGCTACAGGACAGGGAGTGCGAAAAATGTATCGATCATGTATTTAGTGTGTGTGTGTGTGTGTGTGTGTGCTCGCGCGCGTGTGTGCACGTGTGTGTGCTGTTTGTCCTTCCATATGGGACCCAAAGTGGTAAATAATCTGAATTAAAACTACGGATACTCTGTAACAGACAGCACTCGAAAAACCTTGGTAATAGAAGTCTTATGTCTTTTTTTCTTGCTGTGCATTTCACAAACTCAAAAGTGGAAGATAGGTTATCTTGTGCAATCCTTTTTCCAAAGACACAGCCATGGAACACTATCTCATTGCACAGAGCAACCCAAACAATACAGGTCACAGTGTAGCACAATCTGAGAATAATAATACATTGGAAAGGGAACACAGGGTAGTTCAACTCCAAGACATTTTTTGGAGGAAGAAAGATAATACAGTTTGCTGATCCCATGTTGCTTTCACAACATTGCCTATATTGTTTCTGACAAATTACCATACAGGAATCGGAGATTTGGAGAAATCATTGTGAAAGGCTGGGAGTTCTCTCTCCTTCCATTTTCTCTTTTGTTTTTGGTGGATGTCGCTTTTTATGTGAAAAGCTAAAAAGGTTAACAAACTGATCCGCATGGTATCTGGCTAGATTGCCGTATCGAGCTGTAAGCCTGTAGAAGAGACAGAAGATCTCTTGAATTTGTCAGGAAAGGAGAAAGCAGCATTTAACAGATGAACCAAGCAAAAGCAAATCTAAGGTCCACATTCCTGAAACATTAGTACTTAACCTAGATCTTTCAGGAAATATAAAAGGTGTCAATGCAAGAGTCACCTTTCTAGATTCCCCCCCCCCTTTATGTTTTTCTTTCTTATCTCTGCCTTAGTATTTTTCCTGCTGTGTATTTGATTTGTTTTTGTAAATTTGTATGTTTGGCTAAGTGGCATGTTATAAAATAAACAGCTGGAATTATCATAATATTGGCAGCGAATAAGCTCCACCAAGGAGTTCACGTGGATGTCTTGATGATAACTCTTTGTTGACCAATGGCATGATCAATCTCTACCATTGCATCTTAGCTAATATGTAGCCATAGGATTCAAGGGCAGAGCTGTATTTAGTCTTCTCCAGCTGTCATCCTTTCACAAGCTAGCAAAAGCTTTGCACAAGCTGATACTCAATGCCTCCTTGTATAAAGTCCATGAAAGTAGGGAAGCTAGCATAATGCCTGGTTAAGCCACCTTAACTTTCCAAGAGCATTCTGAACAATGCTACTTCATATTAAACACTTTTAATTGTCTGTATATGTGTTTATGTGTATGCATGTGGATACATTGGAGTGGCTGGTTGGTGTTAAATAAAAAAAATTAAAAAGACTGAGGGCCTGTCTACATGGGCCAAAGCCCCAAAAACATACTCTTTGTGAATGCATTTCTGGCAGTCTTCATGATACACAGCATCTTCCAGGAATTATTCCAGGTATTTTAGCTCTCAACCAAGTTAGCACCACTTTTGGCAAAGTTGGAGGATACTCTGGAGTTTGCTTGAAACTTTGGAGTATCCCAGGGCTTTGAGAGAATCTGGACAGCCAGATTGATGCCAGTCTAGAAGAACAGTGGCATCCTTACCCTTTCTCTGCACAGGTCAGAACAGGGAAACGGAATGACTTATTTATTTATTTATTTATTTATTTACATCATTTATATTCCGCCCTTCTCACCCCGAAGGGGACTCAGGGCGGATCACATTACACATATTAGGCAAACATTCAATGCCTTTTTAACACAGGACAAAGACAAACAACATAGCTCCGAGCGGGCCTCGAACTTATGACCTCCTGGTCAGTGACTCATTGCTCTCCCGTCTGCGCCACAGCCCCGGGCTTGTGCTTTTTTTGTTTTGTTCTGTTTTGTTTTTGGTTTTGTTTTGTGCTGCCACCATTGCTCCTAGTCAGACACAGAGCTCTGTCCAAGTGCCTGGCCATTCATCATCACATTTGTGAAATTAAAATGAGTGCCTCAGGGACCAGCAAGAAGTAGGGGAAACCAACCCCTTCCTTTTTTTTCTGGTTGCACAGGCACTAGTTGTGACATCAGCAAACACAACTATCGTAGCTCTGTGGATGGTCAGAAGTGGAAGCAGCAGTGATATTAAACAAGTGACAGCCCAGGAGGGCCAATTCAGTTATGACTTATCAGGACACTAGCCTCAAAATCAGCACATACATCCTGAATCCAGGGCATGTCCAAGTCAGATTTATACCAGACTGACCTACCCAGTGTGAATGTACCCTCAATTTCACTTGAATCTTTTGGTATTCCTAAACAGGAAAGTGATCCCTGTAGAAGATATAATCCATCTCTGAAAGTTTTCTATGTCATTTAGAAACAGTTTCAGGTTTTCTGGCAGGTGGTAGTTTATGTTTGTGATTGTCATGCAAATTAGCTTTCGAACTAAATTTCAAAATTATCAGTCTACATGTACATTTTGTATTTTTTTTTACTGGACTAGAATGAATACTTTAAACAGTTTGAACCTTGCTTTGAAAAAGCCATATAAAACTTTACAGTTTTTGAGCACTATTTGAAGTTCTGTGCAACAGAATACACATATTTGATTTTATGCAGAAAACATTTTCAGCACCAAAATCTTACCTGTACATCAAACCTGTTTTCTGTTAAAAAAAAAAAAAAGAAAAGAAAGAAAGAAAAGAAAAGAAATATGTGCAGAAAATACTGTTTTCTGAAAAAAGTAGTTTTGATGCAAAATAAATCCTGAATGAATAACAATTCTATCGATCTAGGACCTTCTGTTAGAATTTCTCAGCATTTCAGAAACCTATCTTTCAACCCTTAAAAAACTACTTCCTAAATAGAACTTTTAATCTCCATCTGTCTTCTGATCTTAACATGAAAATATAACTAACAATTAAGAAAACAACAAACATTAAACCAACACAAAAATGAAAATGGTAAAATAAAGAGTAAGCTAATTCTAGCACTAACCCTACCAAAAGTAAATCCATGGAAATTAAAGTGGTTTAAAGTAGTCCCATTCGCTTCAGTGCATTCACTATGATAGGACAGATATTGCCTTAACTTTAATACAAGCACAAAATCATGATGCAGGTAGGAAAACCAAAATCAAACTTTATGACATCCTTCTAACTCATGGAAATGGGAATACTCTTGCAGAATCTTCAGTTTAACTAGAGCAATTCTAATAGCAAAGGGATACACAAAATGTGTGCCTTTTCTTTGCCTGCAAAAATGTTAAAAAGAAAAAAAGAAAAAATAAGAAAAAAAAGTCCTACAGATGGTATGGAAAATTCATAATATTGCTTTTAGTTTTTATTTTTTTATTTTTTTAATGTATAAATAAAAACAGCCGAAATTGCCCTCAATAACTAGGTTGACTTATACATGGATGAATGCTGGAAATGGTACCCAGAGCAAAGACATTATATTTTGACTATGCTTTTATCAGAAACATACCATAGAAACATACCATAGAATTGCACTGGGGCAACTAAAGAAGCACACAAGCACTTCTAGTGGGATGGGGAGAGATATTTTTTTGGAGTTTGGATAAGTGAAACCATGAATATTGAATCTGTGGATAAGGGGTCAATCTGTACTACAAATCCATGCTATGCTCTTATTTCTGGAAAACTGTCTTATGGACTTGAGTAAGAATGCTAGGTGAAGATAAAGGATACAAACTTCCCATTCTCCTAGCAGATTGGAAAGAGGAGGAAAAACAGAGCTTTACATGGAAACTCTCTGCATGTGGATGCCTTGAATTTTCCCATTGTGCTTGTGGTTGAGTGAACTGTCCCATTCTGCTTGTCTGTTAGAATATTATTTGACATGATTTCATCCATGCCAATTATCTGAGCACTTGAGCAATGAAAAACATGTGTTTTATTCCTCTGATGTGATATCTGAATGGGTCTTTCATTTCCTAATAGCCATGACAGCTATCTAGCAAAATGGTTACTTTTAATGTACTTTTGAGAATTGCTGTTTGTTTTGGTTGTTCACTATTACAGATTTAGAATTTCTCAAAAGGACCCAGAATGTTTTGAGATCAGTTTCTATTTTTCCTTTCTAGCCTGATTAAATTGTCTTCACATGCCAAGTTTTCTAATTTTGTTCTCCTTCTAAGTGCCTTTATTTGAATGCTATCTAATTTGTCCAGTTCCATTTATATAGTGCCAGAACCATTATCTGGAAGAAAATTACTTACACACAGCTTGTTAAAAACTTATTCAGTTACATATATACAATTTCCCCTTCATTTTCCCCCTGTGATTATTTAGTCATAACTGGTCCTTTCTGGTGTAAACAACCTCGTGTACAATGATACCTTGAGTTAAAGAGTTTTAATCATGCTCTTAACTCAAATTGCTCTTATCTCAAAGATAATTTTTGCATTGAAATACCATTCTGCCCCCAACCCCCCCACACCACATTTTTACGTGTTTAATAAGAAAATGTACTTTATAAGTAACAAATAATGTACAAATGACATTCGCATGGAACAATAAACAAAAGAAAGAGCAACTTTAAAATGGCAGAAACACAAAGTTGTGGCAAAGAAGCACACTTGAGGCAACAAAATATGAGTGTGGCTTCTGTGTAACATCAAAGCAAAATCTGCATATTCACATGGAACAATAAAAGAAAGAAAGATCAACTTTAAATAGTAGAAGCACAAAGTTGTGGCAAGGAAGCACATAGCACAAAGTGAAGAGGCAGAGGCATCATTTTCTTTATACTGTACTGTCTTTAGACTCCCTCCCTCTCTTGTTCTTTCTCCCTCTCTCTCTTCATAAAGCCAACCATACCAGGAATAAAAACTACACAAAATTCACTAACCCAAAGTTCCTCAAAGTGGACAGCAATCTCCCAAAGCAGACAAGAGCACAACGCATGAGGCACAGATGCTGCTCCCTTGAAGCCCTAAAGCCTTGTACTCTCGCACTAGCATTCCCTCTGCCACTAGGTCTTAACTCAAAATGCTGTTTGTATGTCAAAGTGAAACACAGGCTGAGAAATGCTTTTAAGTTGAGATTCCACTGTATACAAAATGATTTGATTTTTGTCCTTGGATATTCCAATCTGTTCCTCTTATTTCTTGTAATTCTTTTTAATGTCTTTCCTTAACAGTTTATGTTAAGTACTAACCTGTTGAAAACTAACAGTACTAACCTGTTGAAAACATTTCATGGACACCATTGCATATATATATATTAGGGTTGGGCAAAAAATTCGATTCCTGCGTATGTCGTATCTAATTTGTTTGTTTTGTAGCTTTCAAAGCGACTTTTGAAGCGGGTTATCCAGTTGTTTGTATCCTGTGATATCGAACCGCGATAGCCTATTTTTCTAATGGAGTCGGATGCTGTCGGAAGCAAAGCAAGTGCATTTTCAAATCACCCAAACTTGGTTTGAAGGAGGTGCAGACTAGCCTGGGTGTCAGGACCCAGGCTACAGAACACCAATAACCATGCGCAGAGGCCAGATTCTATCTAATATCTTTATTTTAGGAGTATATAAAGTCAATAAAAACAAGTGAAGAATAAAGTTCAGAAGTAGACCTTTCAGGAAAGGTCAAATATAGTCCAGGAAAATAATGTCCAATATGAGATATTAGAGTCCAAAGTTATAATCCATTAACCGAAACACACACTTTGCCAAGCAATAGTGTGGGGAGATGACAAGGTCTTTTAGTCCATTGAAGCTTGACAACAGGGCTGGAAAACAAACTAGATTCTTGGCGAAACAAGACTTGGTACGAGGCAAACAAGAAACAAGAACAAGGTCCGTGGCAAGGTCCGCGGTCAAACGTGAAGCAAGGCAGGCTTGGAACTTGGTCCAGGAAACAAGGAACTGGGATTACTAAGTCCACACACGATCTCACTCCTCAAGCTGACGAGTTGACTCCGCAAGATTTCCTTCGCGGCAAAACACCTAAATAGGGTCTCGTTTCCCGCCAGAAGCACACTTTCCCTGGAGAACTAGAAGTGAAACCACTCTGTCCAGATGCATGACTCCTTAGAATTTCCCAAGGGAAGCAGACCTAATCAGCTAATTGTTTGGCTGCGATTCTGGCACTCCGGCGATTCGCCTCCCTAGCTCCTCTATTTCTATTATAATTGTCTCTCCGGGAAAACGGGGGAGAATTCTGCCCAAGGCTTGTTTGGCTGACTTCTTGAGGGCAAACATCCTCCAGGTGCAGGGGCTCCGATTCTGGCTGAACCGGTGGAAATCCCATGTTTTCCTCTTCATCTGCCACAATAGTACTAGGAACGGGACTACAAGGCCCATGAGACATCACACTGAGCTTGCCTTGCCTCCCTGTGCCCAATCGCAGAAGGGAGGGAGTCTTGTTTGTATTTCCCCATGGTTGCTTTCTATGGGCCTCTTAAACCGGGTTGCAAGAGAGAAATCCCTTTCCCTGTCCTGGAGTGGTTGCTTAAACCGGGTTGCAAGAGGAGGGAGTCGCATTGCAGGATTTCCACTCTTCCCCTTCGCAGCCTTCACTCCTGCTTTTGCCAGAAGCTTTAAGTGAGGAAAGGGGGAAAAGGAGGGGGGATCCATCCCAATCCATGATCCAGATCACTTCACTCCGGTTTTGTGCTGGCAAATTTGGAAATGGGCAAGGAAAGCGAATATGTGTGTATGTGTGTGTATACGCACACACACACACACACACACACACACACACACACACACACATGAGGGCTATCCAGAAAGCTCATTACGTTTTGGAATTAAAAATAAACAAAGTATAGGAGAAAACATTTACCATATTCAGTTGAAAGCCAGATCCAAATACCAGTTCTCACCATAGTCCCCATTGAAATCTAGGCAGTTATCATGCCATGCAAGGAAGGTGCTCTTCTAAGGTTTTGCAAAAAGCACACCTTTCCTGTCCCAAAAAACCTTCCTTGCAAGCATTTGCAAAACAGAAGAGCAATCCAGGAAGATCGTGGGGAAAGCTGAGCGCAGCACATGCGCAGCTGAGGGAAGGGAAGCCAGCCTGGTTCAGGATGCAAGCCAGGCAGGAATGTTTGGGGGGGAGGGCTTTCCAAACACTTTTATCGCTATGATAACTGCCTAGATTTCAGTGGGGACTATGGTGAGAACTGGTATTTGGGTCTGGCTTTCAACTGAATATGGTAAATGTTTTCTTCTATAGTTTGTTTATTTTTAAGTCCAAAACATAATGAACTTTCTGAATAACCCTCGTATATATATATAATATTAATAGTCTCATTCTGGGAAGAGAAAAGGTTGCATTTTAAATCTATGGGTTTTTTTTCCTTTTAAAATTTGCTCTATATTTGTGTGTATGTGACACAGGCCCCAGTCCTGAGCGAGTTCCCTCCCCTCCTGGTTAGAAGCAGGCTAAGCCTCATTGGAAGAAATCCACTCCTAGATTATCTTATCCCAGATTATTATCTGGCAGTGTGGACATATAATCCATTTCAAAGCAGATAATCTGGGATCAGATCTTGATATAGAGTGTTGAAGATCTACACTGCCTTATATCCCAGGATCTGATTCCAGATTATCTGATTTAAACTGGATTATATGAGCACCCACTGCATATAATCTGGGATAAGGGAGGAAGGGAGGAGGAGGAAAAGGAGAAGACGTTTCCCTTGGCTTCCTTTTCTCTCTCCCTCTTTTGCACAAAAGTTCTCCAAAGCTTTGCAAACCTCCTCCGAAAGGAGGAGGAGGAGGAAGAAGAGAATCTTCTTTTGAAGATTGAGAAATGAAGAAGAATCTTCATTTTTACAGGATTTTGTTTGCGTCCATCTGAAGCACAGAACTTGTTAAAAGGAGACTGGTGTCAGATGTGCGCTACAAGAAATGGAAAGAACTTAATGGAGCCACAAAGAAGATATGACTTATTAGAAAAGACACAAATGCTTGATAAGGTGGAAGGCAGTAGGAAAAAAGATGGCTTTACAGATAGACAAACTCGATAATTGGCAGACCCTGGGCAGGTCCTAGAGCAGTGGTTCCCAACCTTTGGTTCTCCAGGTGTTTTGGATTTTAACTCCCAGAAATACCACCCATCTTACCATCTGTTAGGAATGGTGGGAGCTGAAATCCAAAGCACTTGGAGTACCAAAGGTTGGGAATTATTGTTCTAGAGGTTTCTTATTAATAGGATTGCCAAAGTAATTACTTCACAGTAATTGAGAGCAACAACAATTGAGAGAACTTTAGCCCTTGGAACCCACACAATTCCCACAAGGACTTATCGTGCTCCACAAAAAAAGTTCAACCTAAGAAGGTGGGTTTTTCATTTTATTTGTTTAATTTTTATTGTGCTGGAAACACATTTTAACAGTTAAAATAATCTTTGTAGGGTTGCTGCATGATGTTTCATGATACTCTTCACTCCAAACCAGTCCGAAATGACACCTAAAAGCTGAAAACATAACTAAATGTAATGTATCGTCATTTTCCAGTTGTCAAAATGGCAGCCTTAATGGCATGAATGTAATCTTCTGAGTTTCACAACATTGCCATCTCTGGTCTGATCCAATTCAGAAAGTTGTTGTGAATCCAAAATAGTACTGTAATGGGAAAACCTTTAATGCATCTTTGAATTCTTCAAGAGATAGGAAATAAATTACAAGTGCATGAACAGATGTGGATATACGTGCATTATTTTTAAGTAATTTTATTGAATAAGATAAGTTATTTATATTTACAGTATCTAAAAAAATGGGGTGTGGGAGAAAATTAAGGTTAAAGTAAAGGGCTATTGCTGCTGCTGCTGCTCAGTCGCATAGTCGTTTCCGACTCTTCGTGACCTCATGGACCAGTCCACACCAGAGCTCCTTGTCGGCCGTCACCGCCCCCTTCAAGGTCAAGCCAGTCACTTCAAGGATACCATCCATCCATCTCGCCTTTGGTCGGCCTCTCTTCTTTTTTCCTTCCATTTTCCCCAGCATCATGATCTTTTCCAAGCTTTCCTGTCTTCTCATGATGTGGCCAAAATACTTCAGCTTAGCCTCTAATATCCTTCCCTCCAGTGAGCAGCTGTGCATTATTTCCTGGATGATGGACTGGTTGGATCTTCTTGTGGTCCAAGGCACTCTTAGGATTTTCCTCCAGCACCAGAGTTCAAAAGCGTCTATCTTCCTTCGCTCAGCCTTCCTCGTGGTCCAGCTTTTGCATCCATAGGTCACTATGGGGAATACCATTGCTTTGACTAGGCGGACCTTCATTGCCAGTGTGATGTCTCTGCTCTTCACTATTTTATCAAGGTTGGCCATTGCTCTCCTCCCAAGAAGTAGACGTCTTCTGATTTCTTGGCTGCAGTCTGCATCTGCAGTGATCTTCACACCTAGAAATATAAAGTCTGTCACTGCCTCCATGGGCTATTACCACCAGTGAATGTGTGTGTGTGTGTGTGTGTGTGTGTGTGTGTGTACTAGCTGTGCCTGGCCACGCATTGCTGTGGCTTATGGGAATCATTTGTTGGCCAGGTAGAATAGCAGTGAATAGCCTTGCAGCCGCAAAGCCTGGCCTTTTTCTTCTTATGGGAATCCTTGTTTGGTGAGCTGCAATACAATGGAATAGGCTTGCTGCTTGGAAGGCTGGGAACTTGTGTTCTAGGGGAATGGTTTTTTGGGCTGCTAGAATTGCAATGAATAGACTCGCTGCTTCAAAGCCTGGCTGCTTGCTACCTAGCGGAATCTTTGGTTGGTCAGCTTCAATAATACAGAATAGTATCGCTGCTTCAAAGCCTGGCTGCCTTCTACCAAGGTTAATCCCTTGCTGGTCTGGTTGAATTGCATTGAATAGCTTTGCAGCTTCAATGCCTGGCTGTGTTATACCTAGGGGAATCGTTGTTTGGCAAGCTGGAGTAGCACCCTCAATCAAAGAGCTTTGACGCCTAGCTACTTCCTTTGTAGGGAATCATTGTTTGGTCAGCTTGAATTGCACTGAATAGTCTTGCAGCTTAAAAGTCTGGCCTCTTTCTACAAATGGGGCATCCTTCGTTGGCCAGGTTGAATGGGACGGAGCAGCCTTGTGGCTTCAAAGTCTGGGGGTTTTCTATCTATGGGAAATCTTGGTTGGCAAGAATGAACAGCACTGAATAGCTTTGCTGCTTGAAAGCCTGGCCGCTTTTTACCTCATGGAATCCTTGATTGACCAGGTTGAATGGCAATGAATAGTCTTGGTGTGGAAAGTATGAATACTGCAGTTAGTCACCTTGATCAGCATTTAATGGCCTTGCAGCTTCAAAGTCTGTCTTCTTCCTGCCTGGAGGAATTCTTTGTTGGGAGGTGTTAGCAGCCCTGGTTGTTTTCTGTCTGGAATTCCCATATTCAACGTGTTGTTCTTTATTTATTTATTTATTTATTGTTCTGTTTTATTATAGCACAGTAATTTTATATATTTATAATATTATATTATTTGCTTTGAACTGGATTATATGAGGCCCCTTCTACACAACTGCATAACATCCACACTGAATTAGATTTTATTTATTTATTTATTTATTTATTACATCACTTCTACCCCGCCCTTCTCACCCATCAGGGGACTCAGGGCGGCTTACAATATAAACACACACATCAAAAAACAATTTCCATCAAATTTAAAAATCCATCAAGATTAAAAATTACAATAAAATTAAGAATATACATTAAAAATATACATAATTATATGTCAGTGTGGACTTAAGATAACCCAGTTTAAAGCAGATACTGTGGATTATCTGCTTTGGTGTTCAGGGTTATATAGTTGTGTGGAAGGGCCTTGAGACTACACTGTCGTATCATCCAATTCAAATCAGATAATCTGTATTTTATAGACAGTATGGAAGAGGCCTGTGAGGCCTAACTCTGCCTGTGCCCAGGCCCTTGTGGCTGAGTGGATTTCTAGGAGACAAAGTGGGCGGGGCCTAAAGGGGGTGGGGCCTACCCTTCTGATAGCAGTCGGGGGGGGGGGGGAACAGCTCTTCCTCATCCTCCAATTTGGAGTTTATTTTTCTAGGGTTTTTTTTTTGTTTGATTGAAAGACATAGACTGGATGACTATGTCTTTTGTGGCCAAATTTGGTGTGATTGGGTTCAGTGGTTTTATATACATGGTTTGTATGATCTTTGTTTCATTATTTTTTATTTCTGCTTCCCGCCTTTGTCCCTCTGCCATATGAGGTAGTCTTCCAATTTCCCTTTAATTAAGGTATATTATCAATTTCATTTTTTTGTGTCATGTATATTTTGAAGGGAGACCAATCCATTGATTTTTCTTGTTTATCTTGATGTTAACTAATAATTGAGTTAGTTTGTCTATGTTCATTATTTTCACTATTTTCAACAACCATTGTTTCGTTGAAGGTATTTCTTTTGTTCTTCAGTTTTGTGCATACAGTAGAGTCTCACTTATCCAACATAAACGGGCCGGCAGAAAGTTGGATAAGCAAATATGTTAGATAATAAGGAGAGATTAAGAAAAAGCATATTAAACATAAAAATAGGTTATGATTTTACAAATTAAGCACCAAAACCTCATGTTATACAACAAATTTGACAGAAAAAGTAGTTCATTACACATTAATGCTATGTAGTAATTACTGTATTTATGAATTTAGTACCAAAATATCACGGTGCTTTGAAAACACTGACTACAAAAATGCATTGGATAATCCAGAACATTGGATAAGTGAGACTCTACTGTATATTATTCTGGTGGCCGTCATGAAGTAGTTGAAAATAATATCTTTATTTCTTTCTCAATCCATATCTACAATTCCCAAGAAATAGTATTCCGGCTTCAATTGTATTTTTATATCAAGTATTTTCTGAATTTTTTCTTGTATTTCCTTCCAGTAATTCTTTGCTATTTTACAGGTTTGTCACATGTGGTAAAAGATACCCACATGGGCTTCACATTTCCTGCATTTGTCTTGCATATTTTTATAGCATTTTGCTATTTTTTGTGGACTTATATACCATTGGTAGTAGGTAAAGGTAAAGGTTTCCCCTGACATTTAGTCCAGTCGTGTCCGACTCTGGGGGTTGGTACTCCATTTCTAAGCCAAAGAGCTGGTATTGTCCATAGATACCTCCTTGGTCATGTGGCCAGAATGACTGCATGGAGCACTGTTACCTTCCCACAGAAGCAGTACCTATTGATCTACTCACATTTACATGTTTTTGAACTACTAGTTTAGCAGAACCTGGGGCTAATAGTGGGAACTCACCTCACTCCCCGGATTCCAACCACCAACCTTTCGGTTTGCAAGTTCAGCAGCTCAGCGGTTTAACTGGTTGGTACATCATTTTATACCAATTCTATTTCAAGTCATAAGCGTATGTATATTTTAATTTATGGTTACATAATCTTTTCCAATTCTCTAATTTGATTGTGTGTCAAATATTGGTTGCCCATTTTATCATGCAGTCTTTCACTTGCTCTGTTTCTGTCAACCACTCTAATAATTTCTTGTAAATGTTCATAATTACTTTCTTTTCCATTGTCATTATTTTATCACAGAAGGATTCCTTTTCCGAAAATCCTGTTACCTTATTTTTTATTGTAGTATTCTTTTAGTTGTCTATACTGAAACCAGGAAATATTCTTAGCATTATAGAATCATAGACTCATAGAGTTGGAAGAGACCTCATAGGCCATCCAGTTCAACCCCTGGCAAGAAGCAGGAAAATCACATTCAAAGCCCCACCGACAGATGGCCATCCCACCTCTGCTTGCAAGCCTCCAAAGAAGGAGCCTCCACCACACTCAGGGGCAGAGAGTTCCACTGCTGAACAGCTCTCTTGTTTATTTTATTGATTTCTTCTTGAATTTTTAATATGCTAATTTTAATAATAATAATAATAATAATAATAATAATAATAATAATAATAATAACAACAACTACTTCATTTGGATCCCACCCTATCTCCCCATGGAGACTCAGGCCGGCTTCCAACATAGTAACAGGCAAACATTCAATGCTTATATAAAAAATGCAGAGCTAGATATAGATCTACAATTATGGATACTAATTTCACATATGCATTTCCCCCTGAAACATTTGCAAATCCCCTCTGTGTGTGTGTGTGTGTGTGTGTGTGCATTTCCCTCCTGTAATATAGGTAGGTAAGAATATATTCATATCTATCCAGACATCTCTCTTTATATAGATATTTGCAGAGACTTGCAAACATATGAGGGGAAATTCATATATAAAATTAATGTATATAGATAGATATACATATAAAAATACATAGAGATGGCAAAAGCTTGCAAGGGGTTAATGCCTATATATCTGTAGGAGAGTTTAACAAATATTTCAGGGGGAAATGCTTTCATAAGATTAATGAATATATATTTTTCTTCTTCCTGACTTGCAAGAGTGCTTCTCTTTCCAAAACATTCCCTTGATTAAGAGCGGGAGGCTTTGGTAAAGTAAACACATTGATAAGGGGAGAAGAGAGAAATAGATCACATATTGCAAGCAATAGCCTGCAGGCTCTCTTGCCGGCCTTGACCTTGACCTGATTATAAGCTGAGGGAGGCTTTTTCAGCTCATAAATAAGGGCTGAAAAACTCGGCTTATCTTTGAGTATATATGGTATATCACTCCAACATTTTTAAGAGGAAAATCTTTGTGTTCAGTCAGTTGAACTTAAGAGATGGATAGGTTTAAAAGTAAACCTGTACTTTTAACTGAAATTGCTGAGATAGTCATATGTTTATGTATGTTCTTTCCTCATAAGTATGCAGTAAAATAAAGCAGAAAAACATCAAAAGCTTCATTGTTCTCAGTTCTTTATAAATGCCTTCTATAAATCTTGTCAGCACATTACGTACATGACAAATTCCATTTTGATTGTTTCAGAGTTGAGTTAAATACCAAAGATATTAAAGTAATGTAGTTTCACATTGGTTTATCACTGAAAATGAAGGAACTGGGAATTTTTATGGCAATTCCCATTGCATTACAGGCCACACCAGATGGAATTATGATTGGACCATGCAGTAAATAACACTTTAAACAAAGCTATGCACAATTTTCATCTTGTACAAACTACCTGCTGCTATCTGCTTGAGTATACATTCATTCCACTTCATTGCCAACACTTTGTGATGGTGATAATCATTGTACACATATCATTTCAGTTTCAGAGCCATCTGGTTCACAAAGCAAATTGATCAGTTAATTCAAATTAGTGCTTGAAACAAATATTTAGAGTCTAACTCTCAGAATTCTTCAGAAGTTAGGTTACTAGGAACTCTGGAAGTTATAGTCCAACAAAGAACTAGATCACTTTATTTTAAAAAGTTTGCTATTATTTCAGTCTGTCAGCTACTAAGGTTGTGCCCCAATCTGCTTGAAAAAATGGTCTTCGGCTTATTTGGTTTATTCAGATGCCCATAATGGCAAGGGCTCCACAGCCATGTTTTTTTGGCCACAATAATTGCTGCTTTTGTTTCTTTTGGCTACCCATGGAGTACGGGGAGGGAGGCAGCGGTAGAAGGGAGAGAATCCCAGAAAGGGTGTTTTCTTAAGCCCTTGCTTTAAATCCAGGTCTCCTTGAAAGATGGAAGGGAAAGGATTGCAAGAAGGGGGGTTTCTTAAGCCCTTGCTTTAAATCCAGGTCTCCTTGTAAGACAAAAGGGAAGGATCCCAGGAAGAGGGGTTTCTTAAGTCCTTGTCTTAAATCCAGGTCTTCTTGAAAGACAAAAGAGAAAGGATAGCAGAAAGGGTGGTTTCTTAAGTTCAATTCCAAAAAGGAGAACCTCCTTTTTGCTGCCAATGGATTGGATCTTCCTGGAACTTTCAGTTGCTGAGCTGAAAATGTCTTTTTTCTATTGGCCAATTTTGCGAAGCTCCTGAAAACAGATCCAGGTACCCACAGAATTGCAGATACCAAAAATGGTTCTAGGGACACCTGAATTGTATCTGTTACTATCAAGACATATTGCATGAGTAATGCTGACTTGCCACAGCACACTTAAGTTCACAGCATTTCATTGATATGGTAATTGTTTCCACATTTCCCAATCCCTTTTAAACATTTCTCTGTAAGTTTAGAAAGCCTTGGAAATCTAGTCTATAGTGAGATGAGCAATATCAATTCCAGTCTGAAGACTCTAGCTTCAATCTATTTACAAAGACAACCTCACCTCTGGTCTCTATAGTGCATCCTGGAGTCTCTTTCTCATGGACAATAATATTATGAGACATTGATGTTGCAATGAAATAAGGATTTGGGGACCTTATGAAGGGGCTACTTCAAAATAATAAACACAAATAGTAAACATAACTTTAAGGTAAACAATGAAGACATTGAAATAGCCAAAAATTTCTATATCTCAGCTTAGTCATTAACTAAAAATGGAGACAGCAGTCAAGAAATTGGAAGACAAGGGCTTGTAAGGGCAGCACTGAAAGAGTTACACAAGATATCTGAGTGTAAAAATATATAATTGAATATAGGTTTGTCTAAGCAAGGAATCTGCATAAAGGGTTTTGCCAGTTCCTTTCCTTGAAATGTAGCCTTCATCACCTGACATTCCTTGGCTATCTCCTATCCTAGTACTAATCATGGCCGGTCCTGCTTAACTTCTAGAACCAGACAGTATCTGGTGCCTTTAATGCATTTAGGCCTCAGTTTGTTAATTTGGATTACAGAAGGAGTTAGTGCACCTTCACTATGCTCTACTAGTCATGTATAACTGCACATTCCAAAATGCCAGTATTCAGTAAAATAGAAGTGTAGTGCAATATGAATATAGATTTACATATCTAAATTATGGTATTGAAACTTGGCCAGTGTTTGCTATAAGGAATGCATTTGTATAGGTAAAATACTTAAAATTCACTACTACCAAGCTGTACATTTAGCAGTGTTTACCATACATCCCAGTTATATAAGTTTATGATTGATGCGCCTGTTAAACTGCAATAAAGAAAATTCTTAGGGGGATATAAATTTGTATCACTGTGATAAAGAAATATTATGATGTGATAAAGTATGAAATTAGGATGGCCAATGAAATGCCAGTGAGAAGGCTGTTTTACAGCTTGGGGAGAATAATGATGAAAGGGCCATAATTGGGCTGTAGTCCATGACAGTTTATGTAGATGTAAATTGGTTAGTTTTAAAGGTGTGTTACTTTTTTCTTTCTTTTTTATACTAAAAGAGATTAGTGTGAATACTTCTTTCAAAATGTTGATAATTTAACTCAATCTAAAGTTGTTCTCCTGCTTTGGAAAACTGGCTTTCAATTGTTAACAATATTTACAATTCAGATAAAATTCAGCTCTTATAAAAATTACTTCTCATTTTAAAATCAAAATACTAAACAAACAATAAAATATAAATTCTAGAAAGTAGTTGTGTAATAAAATATACATTGAAACCATATTGATATGGCAAATACAATTAAAATTCCTGCCTTGGAGCCTGAGATGATTTCCACAAACAGGAAAGTGTCTCCACTAGTTTGTTAAAGTTTGTTAACTGCTGTGAAGTAGACTTTGACTTATGGTCGATAAAGAAGAGGACTCTCTGTTTTGAAGAGCTTGCTCAAATCTTGCAAATACTGTAGTCTTTCTCATTTAGGATATGTGACATGAATGGAGGGTTACCATGTTCAGGATTCCTGGAAATAGATTGACTAGCTCAGGGGATCTCAACCTATGGGTCCCCAGGTGTTTTGGCCTACAATCCCCAGAAATCCCAGCCAGTTTACCAGCTGTTAGGATTTCTGGGAGTTGAAGACCAAAACATCTGGGGACCCACAGGTTGAGAACCACTGGACTAGCTTGTCTCTAAGATCAGTGGTGACTTCTCCATAACATCCAGAGAGCAGGTAAAATTACATCATAATTAAATAGTTAATAAAGAGTCCCTTAGTTTCTTCAAATATTTTGAGTGTATGTGTCTTTTTTGTGCTGACTAGCCACTTACGACTGGAAAGTTTCTCAATGTAATGAGGTCGATTGCTGCAGTTCCCTCCTTTCAGGTCACTTCTGCCTCTTTTCAACCACGGAGGTCTATGCATGACAACCAGAAGTAGTTTAATTTATGTGACGAGCTCAGTGCCTCTCCATGCTTGAAAAGAGGCTGAAGTATCCTACAACTGGGAAATTTCTCAATGAAATATGGTGGTGGGTGGGCAAATGGCTAGCATTAAGCACAATACAAGATGTAAGGTCAGTGTTCCAGTTCTCTATTCCCTTCTCAACACATAAGGACCTTATCTCATGAAGATGTTATTTCAGATATGTATATGTTTACCATTGGTAAACATATACATAAAAACAGAGAATTAAAACATCTAAAAAGAGTTATATCAATTATTAAAATCACATTATCCAAAGTCGTAATCTTTTCATTGTAAGCTGCTTTTGGATCTTGTATGAAAAGAAAGGTGGGATATAAAATAAATAAATAAATAAACATATTTAAAACCTAAAAGATAAATTTACAAAAATCTAAATTCTGAATTAATGCATAACTGTTTTCTTCAGCATCTGTATAAACAAGAGACCCTTCTTTCACGTGAGGTTAATTTATTAAATAAACCGGTACATATATATATATATATATATATATATATATATATATATATATATATAATTGAGTAGGGAAGGAAGGGAGAGATATAATTAACACCCATATGTCCTTTTGGCAAATACCTCATCAGTGCTTAATACTGTATTAAATGATCACAGATGCATTATATTATTATTTTTATTGAACCGGTAATGTGTCACAGCTGGGCAATTTGTGCCTATGGCCAGTGATAAAGATCATTTGTAAAGTACTTATGCCAAAAATGATCTGATTATGGTCATCATGTGCCAGCTTTAGCAGTTGCCAATTTACTCGGATTCACAACCTGCTCTATACCCATTACTGTGTTTCTCTCATATGTGTATGTTTGTATGTGTGCGCATGTGAAGATTCAACCCCTGCATGTTCACAGATGCGGCATGTAAGTCTGGATGACTTGATTCTCAAATACTCTGAAAAAATCATGATTATTTATCTACTGCAAAGAAAAGGGTTCATGGATCTAGTATAGTTTTTTCATCTCCAATGAAGGAAATCTCCATGGTCAAAAATAGTTATTCTAATCCAAATAATCCAGACACTGGGATCGAGAAACCAATGGCCTAATACAGTTCAAAATAGATTGATAAAATCACATCCCCACTATTCCTGAGTTCTCCTCAGAAAGTAACTTTTTTTTTGCAAAAGTTTTTGAAAAGGATTAAGTGAACGGATAATGTCAAAGAAGAAGCAGATGGTGCAAATTCAATTTTATATTTGAAACTTGGGGAGAATCACCATGATTCTGTTTTGTGGTTTATGTTGCTTAACTTTATGCATACTTAGCTAAGCGTACATTGGGCTCTATTGATACACATTAACACTCTCTAGCAAGTGTTCCCATGACACATTGATTCAAAAGTGCATTGGTCCTAATGCACACCAGTCCCATTGCATTGGCCCTGTTCTGCATTGCTTGTAATGTGTAATGGTGACTTTTCTGACACTCTGATATAATAACATAATCACAGACCCTTATGAATATGAACATCAAAAACCTTTCCATTATATTTCCCACAGACATTAGCCCACTTACAAAGATATTTGTGCACTTATGAAGATGTAAATTCTTAACTGAATTCCAGTCATTGACTTTTTGATTGCAACTCCTGAATTTTCTAGTTATCATAGCTATATAACATGATGACTAGGGGATCTGTAATTTCTAGTCCAAAAAATACTTCAGATGGAGCAATTAGGAGTTAAACATTGTGCTGCTGGCAGAGCCAACAGAGGAAGCAGATGACACAAATTTCTGTTAATTTTTATTTGTCATGGATGATAAAACCATAACTACCACATTCACCGACTTTGAAAAAAAAAGTAAGAGGGGGATAGCAGTAGCTTTATGGTGTCCTGTATTTCTCATATTGATATTGCCCTGTGTCTCTCTTTCTGGTAAAGTAAGGATTTTCCATTACCAAAGAGTAATAAATGTGTTTTGAAAAGCTTTCATGGCTGGGATCACTGGCTTGCTGTGAATTTTCTGGGCTGTATGGCCATGTTCTAGAAGCATTCAGCCCAGAAAAATCACAGAAACACAGTAATAAGTGTATTTCCTGTATTATTTACTATGAGCTTTACATTTGGGTTTTCTTGACTCAATGAAGAACAGAATTTCCTTGGTGTATGAAGTGGCTGGAAATCTAAGATTAAGCATCTGTGCCATCTAATATAATTGTAATGAAATGAAAATTTGGCTCATCTTACATTTCTTTTCCTTTAAAAAGTATTTCGTATTTAATGTCTTCTTTCCCATTTGGCTTCTCATTGCCCTCATTTTAAAAATCACAAGTAATTTATCTTGTGGTTCTAATTAACTTGTTCCTAGGGATTGTAAGCCTTATTTAATGAAATTCATTAATACATTTATCTATATAATAAAGCCTAACCTCTTCACCGGGCTAGCTTTCTCAGGCTCCTACAACTCTAATGGGAGGAGGGAGCACATTGTTTAAATAGGCATAGTCTAACTTTGAATACATGTCTGCATTATATGAAAACCACTAGGTTCCTTTAAGGAGCTGTAATAAATGTAGATCTGGTATAGGGAACTGACTCTGGCAACCTGAACACACTAATTATCAACCTCAGTGGTGACCAAACCAGATCTTTTCAGATTTTGCTGAACAGCATTCCTCGATTTTGTCTGTACTGACATGGATTGATCCCATCCCGTTGGCCTGGCTACATCTGAAGGGCTATATCTTCCCCATTATTTTTTTAAAAAATATTTTAAATATCTTCTCCACTCTTGATGCATGGTAGCTAAAGAGCTTTCTGATCTGTCATCATAGTCAATAATGGATTTATGTCTTGCTTACCTCTTCAGAAAATGTTCTGAAACTTACCCTAAACTGATATCAGAGGGGAAAATGTTTGTCTATTTTGTTCTAGAACTGGCAACATGAACCAGTAGATGCAAATAACAAGAAGAAAATTAATTCCAGACATTAAGATGAACTTCCTGACAGTTAGAGTTCTTTGACAGTGGAATAGACTGCTTTGGAAAGTGATGAATTCTCTTTCTTTGGGGGTCTCAAAACAGAGATTTGATGGTTATCTCTCAGTCTCTCCCAACTTGACGATTCTTAGACAGCAGCATGGCATAGCTATTTTCTTCTATTTCTTTTTGTGTTGGGGGGCATGGAAGCGAGGGAGATATGGCTTTTTTGAATTCTACACAATGATATGAACCTCACATCTTTCCGGGATATTGAGTAATGGAGAGAAAGCAGCTATCACTGATAAATACTGGAGATCATTGAAAGAAAATTCTGAAACTTGGCCCTTTTTTAGTGGGACAAGAAGAAGAAAAATAGACACTTCTCTAAAAAAAATCTGATAAATTTTGAATAAGCTCTAGTTGGAGTGATTTTGACTTATACATGAAGTAGTGTGACAAAAGTACCCATGAAGCAGTGAAACAAAAATTAAATTACCAGATAACACTATACATCAGCCACACATTACAATTACAGGAAGTAATAAAAAGAAGCAGTTGCACTTCTAGGTTTCATAGAAGGCAGTGACAGCTGTTAGATCCAATGCCAATGAGGTGGTGAATCTGTTCTGGGTTTTAGTTTGAACTTTAAACAATTTCAGGTGCTGAACTTCCAAAAGAGGTTCAGCATATGGATGGTTCCTTTAATGTGATGTAAAATCTGGAGTGGATTTACTTCCCCATGAACATCAGAGTCAACAGCTGGGAAAGTTTGATTGCCCAGAATCATTGCTCTCTGTAAATCTCTGCTTTCATTTTCTCTACAGGTGTGTTACATCTAACCTGTGGAGTCAACTCTCTCCCATCCCCATGATGTCTAGCTCCTGCTTCACTTGAAATGTGCGGCCAGCACTGGGAACTGCATTAATCATTTCCATCAACACAGTAAAGAGCTTATTAAGTATTTGCTACACAAAAAGATTTAATTTCTCCAGCTGGACTCTCTTGCTTCTTCCTCCCAGCACACTGCTCCTGTCACAGTGGTTTAGCACCATTTTAAAATGCATTTATTTCAGCCCCAGGCTAGCATATGCAGACATCCTGCTTGTTTCTTCTTCCTTCATCTTCCCTTCCCCAGTAATTGAAGAGGGGCTTACTGAATGGAAAGGTCTTGATGAGCCATGAGAAATCAAGCTTAGCTTGGGTGTGTATTGATGTGAAGCAATTCATCTTCCCAGCCTTTTCTAATGGTAGAAATATGGTCTGATTCATCATTTTGCCTCTCTATTGCCCCCTTTAAAATGCCTTTGATCAATAGTAGCTCTATTGACTGCAGAAATGAAAATAAACTGTATGTATTTGTATGCTGAGGAATGAGTGCATTCCTTTATTTGTACATAATAGACATATAATTGGTATTGTGATACAGGGTGTGCATTCAGGTGGCCATTATGCCTGATATCTGCGTTCAGAACTGCAGGCACCCGCTGGTCATGCTGAATATTAAATTAAGATCAACAGAGATACTTTGGAAAATAAATCCCCAAATAAAAGAGACTAGTTCAGTTTCTGAACTACTCACAGTCTCAAAGTGAGAAAAATATGTCACAATTTTTCTTGATATGTTCACAGAAAAACAGCAATCTGCATTCATTCGTGTGAATATGGATGTTGCTAAAGCATATCAAGTACCCTCACACATATCCATGCCACAGGAGAGGAATTGCACATCTTGCTAGTGGCTTGCATGTACAGCTAATGCAAGCATAAATGGATGAGATGTAGAAGGATATTCTTTTGTCCTTGTGCTTCATCCCAAAACCTCTGTCAAGCTCTAACAGGGAGTTTTGCTGCTCCTTCTAACTAGAAGGAATGACAATAGGCAATTTAGATCACAAAAATCTCACTGCTCTGAGTTCTGGGGGAAGGAAAAGGTGGATAAGCCTCATTTGAAAGTGGATCCCTCCAACCCAACTGACTGAAAAGCTCCCAAAACCATTCCAAGCTTCTAGGCTAGTAGATAAGCTTGGCGGAGTGTTTGGCTATGTCCCATAACCAGGGATACAATTATTACAGATCTCAGTACTGATGTCATGATTGCACCCCTGGCCATGGGTTCACAGCCAAACGTTTCTCTGAATCTACCTGCTTCTTCAAAGACATGGAACAGGGATTCAGCCTGTGTTAGATCAATCCCCACACCCCCTGAAAACGCAAGTTCACAGTTGGGGGGTACTCCTGTATTTGACTCTGAACCTGGAATCTGAGGTATAAGAGTACTTTTGCACAGTTAAGCTAGTGTTCCTGGAGGAGCCAGATCTGTCCATGGTGGTACATGACTTAGTTAAATCCTGATTAGGCTACTGTAATGTGCTCTACATGGGACTGCCTTTGAAACGTGCTCAGAAACTTCAGTTGGACCAAAGACCTGCAGCCAGACTGCTAACTGGGGCTGGTTACAGGGAGCATACATCTCTTGTGCTACAATAGCTCCGCTGGCTGCCAACCCTTTCCAGGCACAATACAAAGTGCTGGTTTTGACCTCCAAAACCCTATCCAGCTTTGATCCAGGTTATCTAAATTACTGTACAACAACAACAACAAATGTCAAACATCTACAATCAACTAGGGAGGACCTTCTCTCTGTCTCACTATTTGCTCAAATGCATTTGGTGAGAACAAGAGAGAAGGGCTCTTTGATGACTGCTCCCAGATTGTGGATCTCTCTCCCAAGAGAGATCAGGATGACCCCATCCCTACTAGCCTTCCGCAAGCAGGTCAAGACCTTTCTGTGCCAGCAGGCATATGGGAAAGGATGAGCTGCATGCTGCTGGGCAGGTTGTGGGTGGGATTCTGGGGAGATTGTGAGTTTTAAATGCACAGTGTTCCCTCACTTATCATGGGAGTTATGTTTCAGGACCACTCGTAACAAGTGAAAATATGTGAAGTAGGGACACTATATTTATTTTAATATTTATACCTTATTTATACCTTATTTTAGTAGTTAGGTGGCCTTTCTCTCCTTCACAAGCCCGTTTTCCATTGTCGTTGTTTTAGTTTGGTGAGGCGGGCAGCAATTTGTCAGAGAAGGCTGTAAACCTGCAACTCCCAGGATTCCTGGGGAGCCAGTGAAGCCTTCCGTAAGAGGGGACGGGGCAAGAGCGCATGTGCGAAAGGCAGGTGTCGCTGCAACCTAGTCCTCCGTGAGTTGCTTTGTGTTGTTTAATTGGTTAGTTTGATAGATAGATACCATTTTTGATTGGCTAGCAATCAGGTCCAAGGCATTCTGAGAGTGCCATGGACCACAAAAAACTCCCGCAAAACAGCGAGGGAGCAAAAAGTGAACCGCGAAGTAGCAGCGAGGGAACACTGTAATTTTAATTGTATTTGTTATATTTTAACTGTATTTAACTGAAATCAGCACAGTACTATTTAATTATAATTTTTAAAATTATTTTTGTATTTGCTTCGTTTTAAACTGTGACCAGATTGTGTGGTAGTTAGCTGCCTTGAGTCTCCATGAGGAGAAAGGTGGAGTATAAATAAAGTTAATTCTCTGAGAAAGGTGGGATGAAATCAAATAAACAAATGACAGCATTGGGACTATATGCAGATATTTACACTACACTGAGGGGATGTTGGACTGAGACTCGTATCTCATATGGTTGTATCGAAAAGGTAGCATGAGTTAATGTCAAAATGTAAAAGGTGCATCAAACATCATGCAGCTGCCCCATGTATACTCTGCCACACTACTTCATTTACAACTCAAATTGGGTACTTAAATTAATGTTTTCAATTAATTACACAATTTTCACACCTTTTCTGGTTCTACAAATTAAAGAGCAATATTGCTCTCTGGCATGAATACTGAAGTTGGGGGAGGGCTAAGCAGTAGGAAATAGCTTTTAAAATGAAGTAATTTATGTCCAGCTGAATATATAAACCCATAATGCAGAAACTTAAGAGATAATCTTGAAATGAGCTTTATCTTTCTCTAATCTTCCATTTAAATCTCCAGTACAGCTTGAACAAACAGCTGAGGATTTTTTTTAAAGAAGAAAGTTCACGCCTCCTCCCATCTTTTCTTCCTCTCACAATTTCTACTCATTTGACCGTATCCCACTTAATTTCATGAAAAATCAACAGCCAATTGCTGATTTATGTGTAGTCATATCACCTTATACTCGCAGCTAAAGAAATCTGATAAAATTAGCTGAACAGGATGAGGTCAGGGATGTGTGAATGATTATGACCAAGCTAGACACAGTTTTGAGCTGTAGTAACTCATTAAAATGTTTTTGAATTTTTCCAGAAAATCAGAGCACCTGCCACTCAGTGCTCTAATAATTATTTCAATAGAGAGATGTTATTTTTTTAAATATAACCAAAGACTAGAAATGTGCAACAAATCCATCTGAATCCTGAATTTTGATCTGGGTAGTCCATGCAGATCTAGCTGTGTGCAAAATGATCTAGGCAGATTCAATAATCCAAGCAATCTGGAAGGACAGAATAAACCTCCCCCATCTGCCCTATTTCTGGAATCATTACCCATTGCTACTTTTAGTCTGTTTATACCGTATTAACCAGATATAATCATGTCTATAGAGCTTCATCATGCTACTGTGTCTGATGATCTCAACCTGTATTTTATTAAAGCAAGCATGTGTTCATTCATTTCTTCTAAATAGACTTTGTATATAATGTTTGGGTTTTTTTAAAAAAAACAAAAACATGTATTGATATGGTACCTTTTTAATTCTGGATACATTTTATTTTAATTCAGTATTATTTTTTATTTTTCAAAATTTTTCATCTTTATTATATGATTGAAAATACTTTTATTTTGTTTTCCATCGTGGCATAGTTTTCCAATATAATGTTTCTGGGTGATGGTGGAGGGAAGACATGAATTTTCAGGCAAATTGGCAAATGTGTGAACACATCAGATCCCATCTGATCTTAAACGCTAGCAAGCACTTCTCCTCTGCTTTTGTAGAAATGTGGGTGGGGTCTGCTGTGTATCATGTTATAGAGCATGGCAGGCCCTGGCCTTGCCACAATTAAAAGTGGAAAAACAGGGCAATTATTATTATTATTATTGTGCAGTTTTCTGGCATTGTATATTTCTGCCGCTTCTGTGACTGTTCATTTGTATTTTGATTCCGTAGCCCACTTGTCGATGGATGTCCAGAATCAGCAGCATCCACCACAGTCCATTTTATCCTGGGTGACGACCGAGCCAGTATAGACTTTGTTTTGGTTTGATTCTCCATAATGCTAATGGGTTAGGTGCTCTTAGTTCTGCTCCTCAGCTGAGACCTCTCTGGCTTGATTGGACCTGCCGGTAGTTACACTACCGCCAGCACAGCCCTCAGTCATCATTGGAGCAATTAAGCCCCCCCCCCCCACCATGTCAAGGTGGCACCCTAACCCAAATGATTCATTGGAACTTATGCCTCAAGTACCACATCCCTGCAGTAAAAACTGGTGGGATCACAAACCTGCAAAAGTTATGGAGAATGAGCACGCAAAGATACTGTGGGACTTCTGAATTCAGACTGGCAAAGTTCTGGAACACAACACACCAGACATCACAGTTGTGGAAAAGAAAAAGGTTTGGATCATTGATGTTGCCATCCCAGGTGACAGTCGCATTGATGAAAAACAACAGGAAAAACTCAGCCGCTATCAGGATCTCAAGATTGAACTTCAAAGACTCTGGCAGAAACCAGTGCAGGTGGTCCCGGTGGTGATGGGTACACTGGGTGCCATGCCAAAAGATCTCAGCTGGCATTTGGAAACAATAGACACTGACAAAATTACGATCTGCCAACTGCAAAAGGCCACCCTACTGGGATCTGCATGCATCATCCGAAAATACATCACACAGTCCTAGACACTTGGGAAGTATTCGACTTGTGATTTTGTGATACGAAATCCAGCATATCTATCTTGTTTGCTGTGTAATAATAATAATAATAATAATAATAATAATAATAATAATAATAATAATTTACTTATATCCCACCCTATCTCGCCGTAGGTCCCAAGACCTTTGAAAGTCCATATGGGGGACCATCTTGATGCCAAAATCAGATAGCTATTTAAGGAATGGATTCGTTGTATGGCATGCCATGCTATCTTCACAGCCAGAAGAAATGTAGAACATGGTTTGAAAGCAACAACAGAGGTTTAATTTACTTTCAGACCTGAAAGGATTTCTGATACAGAATGTCCACTCACAAGGAATTCAGACATAACCAAGATACTTTATCCTCTTTGACAACTATTCAAAAAATTCCCTTCTTACCCTGATTGGTTCAGGAGCATGCAAGCCAAGATTATCCCATTGGCACAAGAGCATTTCATTTCCACCTTCCCAGGCCTTTAGGCTGGGTAAACAATTGATTAATTCTTCTCTACTCATTGATCTTTTAAAAACTTATTTGGGACACCTTTTCAATGATCTACACATTTGGATGTTGGTGAAAAGTTTCCCCCAGGATAATAGAATCCTACTTTAAAAAGAAATAGACGATATTGAAACTTGATATATTAATCCCTTGTGGTTTAAGTATGGTCTTAGTACATCCATCTACTTGCATTTTCTCATACTCTGTAAGTTTCCGCTCTGTCATACAGTTGTTATGATAAGGATGTCCTTGATGCACACGGAAAAAAATCGAGACAGCTTAATGCCATGCCTCCTACTTGGTAAACTATCTGTAGACAGGTACAATCTTTGGACACATTCCTTTCAGAATTCATACAGAAAGAATTTAAAGTTGTATTTTCAGCATTACTTCGTGCTTTTAAAACTTTATTTCGCTTTATGTGATTTTTTTTAATTGTGAAAAATTACATGGAATTTGATGTTCCAGCAATAGATTTTGTAAATTGTTACTTGCCTCTTGATATAATTTCTGTTGACTATGCATTGTCCCCTTTTCCCTTTTTCTCCTAACAGCCCCTGAAGAAAGCTGAATCTTCTTTAGAAGAAGTCTTATCATAGCCTACTTCAGGAATGTTGGGGCCCTGCCTTGACCCTTCCCATTTCAACTTCACAGCTACCTTAAAAATTAGTTTAGAGCAACTGATCACTACCACGAAGAAGTCGATCCATTCCACCATCTACACTTTAAAGAAGCTGTCCCAAGTGTTGCCTCTATGTGAGAGAGTTGGTCAATGGCATTCATGGAATTCTATCAGTGTTCTGGTGCAAAACCACCCATTTGGTGCTTGTAGAGCTTCAGGGTTTTTGCTGTTCAAGTAGCTCATAGAAGCTGAGTGTCAGTAGCGTAAATATCCATTATTTGACCAATTAAAAATGACACATCTTCTTTAGAAATGTTTTAAACTTTTATAATCTGAACATATTGAAGTGCATAAATATATTATCTGTTATGAATATTTGAGTCAGTTTTTATGAAAATTAACATAATCTTGTTCAATACATACACAAAAAATAGATAAGAAATTGAAAAATATTTTGTCCATTCCCACTGTGGGCTGTATGGAGAGAAATTCCCATTGTTTCACATTCTGACATCAGTCAATATACTTTGCACCTTCTTAAATACATCCAGATGAGTATAAGCACCTTACTTTTTGTACTTTTTAAAATTTTGTGATGCAATTCTCAAAATAGTTAATTCCAAAAGGAATACTTTATGAGAAACTGTTGACCAAAAGCTATAAAAGAAATTACTTGAAGAAAAAAAAATGCAGATATTGGAGTACTTGCATTCATAAAGCAATAATTAAGAAAAAGGTCTATGACAAAGGATATAAACAATAATGTGGATTTTTACAAATAGATTATCATTAATTGGTGGTGATTAATAAAGAAAAAACCTATGCTTCAAAAGATATAAAATTCATAGAACACAAAACAAACTGCTTTCGTTCATTGAAGATAGTCAACAACATCACACTTTATCTTGATCTACTGCAGTACCTAGTATTATATATGAGTGGTCTGAAATCACCCTCTAAATGTTGCAAAACTAAGCCCTTATGGAAATGTGACCCAGAATTCCCTTGACTAATGATAAAGAAGAAAAGGAACATGTAGGTATGTGCAGTAGAGGGCGACTCCATAATCTATGAACAGTCACCAAAAAGGCACTTTCTCCATATCTTCATCAAATATACTGTGATGATAGTGGGAACAAAGGAAAGCCCTTTGTAATTCATCATGGAACCCAGGCAAGTTGTTATTGGAAGACAGGCTTTCTCTTCTAAGTACATATGGTATTGCTGTAGTATCTACTGTGTGAACACAGGTTTTGCCTCTGCATAGTCCACAAAGTCATTCTGAATGACTGAATGTTTATTTCTCTGCATCTAAGAATGGCATATGTAATGCAATTGGAATTTACAGCTTACACTCTAACAATATTACTCACATGGAAAATAGTGCCCCTTTTTAGAAGTATGCAGATACAATAAGCCTTCTAAAGATTACTTTACAATAGTTTATGGATTATACTGAGTTAAGAAATGTGTTTCATAGCTGGAAAGTCAAAAGACAGTAACAGTCACGATTCTCAACCATAAACATTAATAAACGACTAAAATAAAGATAGAGCATAAATTAAGCTGCGGCTGTGCTTGCAGTCCTGTGCACTTACCTAGAAGTGTTAGACTAGCTGGAATGTGATTGCATTGTGTGCCCAACTGAAAATAAAAGTAAGCTATGGCTAATCTATATCCCATTACTTTTAGTGGGATAATCACAACTGAGTTCAGTTGGAGCTAAGCCAATGTCATATTCAAGGCATTGCTCTGTCCTGAAAGTGTCTGGGGGATGAGCCAGGGAGGATTATGGAAATCCACTTGCTAATCGGGATGCAGATGATTTATGTAACTTTAATGCAAATGATGAATACATTGAAATAATTCAAGATTTTCCATACCTGAGAAAAACAGTCTCTGTTCTTCTCAGTCATTCATGAGAACAGAGAATTCAGTCAAAAAATCAGGACAAGATGAGAACTTGGAAGGGCAGTTATAAATGAACTAGACAAGACCCTGAAGTGTAAAGCTATATTATTCAATTCTAAGGTGAGGATTGTCTATAAATCTTTGTACTTCTAATTGCTATGTATGGTTGTGAAAACTGGACAGTGAAAAAAGCTGGTAAGAAGAAAATCAACACATTTGCAATGTGGTGCTAGAGGAGAGGACTACCCATAGACTGAAAAAAAAAAACACCCTCAAACAAAATACCCTGTATTTATTCGAGTATAATTTTCCATCAAATGTAAATCGCATCTCAATTTTGCAATTGTGCATTAGAAAAAAAAAAGGATTTTCTGTTGAATGTAATGTAAGGCCGTGGTGGCAGTGAAAAGGCTGGTGAAAAGCTGCACCCCTCTCTCAGGCCTGGTGGGAAGACGGCAGTGGTCATAAAAAAGTTGATAAGAAGCTTGAGGGAAAGTCAGCTTCCCAACAGGCCTGATGAAGGGGCACAGCTTCCCCCAGCTTTTTTTGCGGCCACCACCAGCTTCCACCAGCCTTTTCACAGCCACCGCCACCTCTTCCTCCTATGTCCCAGTCGAGATCTCTTGCCTAATCACGCAGGAAGGTTTATGTGCATCTCAATTTTGGTAATGTAGTTTAGCCAAAAAAGTTGAGCATTAGATTTGAGTAAATATGGTAAGTGAGTCTTAAAGCAGATGAAACCTGATGTCTCCCTGGAAGTCAAGATGACAAGGCTGTGACTATTGTACTTCATGATAATTAATTACACTTGGTCAAGTAGAAGGAAGAAGAAAAAGAGGAATGCCACATTACAGATGAATAGATTCAGTCAAGAAATCCATAGCCCCGACTCTGCAAGATGAGTTGATTATTATGTGACTTAGAGCCCTCTCATTCAAGGTCACCATAAGTCAAGGTTTCATAGAATCATAGAATCATAGAATCATAGAATAGTAGAGTTGGAAGAGACCTCAAGGGCCATCTAGTCCAACCCCCCGCTAAGAAGCAGGAAATCGCATTCAAAGCACCCCCGACAGATGGCCATCCAGCCTCTGCTTAAAAGCTTCCAAAGAAGGAGCCTCCACCACATTCCGGGGGAGAGAGTTCCACTGCCGAACAGCCCTCACAGTGAGGAAGTTCTTCCTGATGTTCAGGTGGAATCTCCTTTCCTGTAGTTTGAAGCCATTGTTCCGTGTCCTAGTCTGCAGGGCAGCAGAAAATAAGCTTGCTCCCTCCTCCCTGCCTCCCTGATGGCAGTTTGTCACGACCCAGGCTGCAGAGCACCAATAACCATACACAGAGGCCAGAATCTATCTAATATCTTTATTAAGGAAATATATAAAGTTAATAAAAGCAAGTGTAGGAAATAGTTCAGAAGTAGATCTTTCAGGAAAGGTCAAAATTAGTCCAAAGAAACAATGTCCAATATGAAATAGTAAGGTCCAAAGTTGTAATCCAATAACCGAAACACTCACTTTGCCAAGCAAAGTGAGGGGAGCTGACAAGGTCCTTAGTCCATGAAACTTAAGCAAGGCTAGGAAGTAACTTGATTCTTGAAACACAAGGCTTGATACAAGGCAACAAGGAACGAGGAACAGGGACAAAATCCGTGGTAAATACTTGGCAAGGTCCTGGAAAGCAAGGCTGAGTCCTAGGAAGCAAGGCAAGGTCCGTGGAGCAAAACAAGGCTGGAAACGGGAACGAAGGCTTGGAAACAGGAACGAAGGCTTGGAAGCGGGAGTAGCGCTGTCCACACACAACCTACTCCAGTTGCTGACGAATTGACTCCGCAAGATTCCTACGGGGCAAGGAACCTAAATAGGGTCTTGTTTTCCCACCAAAGAACACTTCTCTGGGGAACCAGAACCGAAAGTCAATCTCTGTGTCCAGATGCATGACTCCTTAAAGTTTCTCATGAAAGCAGACTTAATCAGCTGAATGCCTGGCTGCGATTCTCAGGCTTCTGCGATTAGCCTGTTGAACTCCTTTTTGTTGTTGATAATAACTACGGCGAGAAAATGGGGGAGATTCTGACTCAAGGCTTGTTTGGCAGATTTCTGGAAGACAAACCTCCTGCAGGTGCAAGGGCTCCAATTCTGGCTGGGAAAGTTCCAATTCAGGCTGAAACGGTGGAAAACCGTTTTTCCTCTTCATCTGTCTCAGCAGAAAAAACGGTTTTCCTCTTCATCTGTCTCAGCAGCGCTAGGAACGGGACTACATGGCCCATGAGTCATCACACAGTTAATATCAATTCACTAAGTGCTAGTTTTTAAGTTGCTTATTAGAGATTTAGGCATTGCAAGCATTTATGGTGACTTCATATTAGTTTTATTCACCACACCCTCTCTCTTAATGCATTGATCTAAACTATAGCCATTTTGCTGGCCCAAAAGGCCAGTTACTCTGCTGACATACAAAACACCAAGATATGTAACCAAGGGAAAGTAAAGACATTATTTCTATTGGTTACAGCTTTAATGTTTTGGTGCTGATATAGGTCCAAATCTAGGCACTGATCAATGAGCCAAGGTGCAGCCTGCTTGGCAGATAACCCCAGAGATGGCAGGACCAAGGTACGGCATAAGATGAAGCCATTTTGTGGAACCCATGCCACTTGGGGATAACCATCATCACTGCCTCGAGCTGCATTATGATTCCAATCATTAAATCCCCAACTTCTGGATCTGAATCACATCCACACTGCCAAAAAAGCAGCTGTACCCCACTTTCCACCTTCCACTAACCTAATACAGCTGCAACTAACAATTGGATTTACAAGCCTCCCTATGATACAATTATGTCCCCATGTCTCTATTCAATGTGAGGTGAACAATGTCTAACTTCTCCAGTTGGCTTGTCCCTATCCAACAGCACCATTCCAGCATGTCAGACCACAACAGCAATACATCAGAACAATGTCCCACTAATTGATGGATATCTCTTCTGGTTCTCTGTAATATATTCAGCCTTGTAAATGTCTCAGTATTGTTCTCCCCCAGCTGGATGAGAATTGCATTCAGTGCCACTTCCAACTGTGCATGGTCCAGAATCGACAGTAACACAATGTGTCCCAATGCATTTGTCTCCTTCCCAACCAGGTAATATACATGTGATTGTCCAGGCACAGATGCAGGCCTCAACCATTTTTCTCCACATATTCCCAGCCCCAAACATGAAGGGATGTTGACTGGGAGACATAGGAATTCAAAGAGATGCACTAGCCCCATAATCCTTTCTGATGACTGCTTGTTAATAACATTTACTATAGTCTACGTAGTTTATCACACATAGAAGTGTATGCTTCACTGGTAAAGGGGTAGATTCAAATGAGCACAGCTACCAAAATGGGAGGAATTCCAGAAAGGTGTGGTGATGTACAATGTCTGTTTGCACCTAGGCCAGTAGCACATACACCAGAAATAGATGAGGTTCAGAATGTTGCAGTGGCTGCTTGTATTTCCTGCTGCTTGATTGAAGACTGCCCATCACTTTGCTCCAGTTCCACTCACCAGCCTGTGCTTCAGTCTAATTGACTGGCTATTCTTGCTGTTTCTTCAAAGTCCACACAACTGTACAGGCTCCTGGGAAAGGGAAATCCAGCTTGGTAAACATAGTGCTTGCCACTAAATTCAGGTCCCAGTAAACTGGGAAGCAGAATTTTCTTTTACCATGTCTCTTTTACAAGATTATCTATTTGATTATATAATGCTTACTATTAAAAAGAGCTTTTATATAATTTTTGCAAAGAATATACTCATTTCTTTGCTACAGTCTATGTGGATATGAGACTGGTTGTTGTTCTGCTTCTACTTTGACAATTATGTGCATGCTCAGTGTGGATGAAAAGTCACATAGCCAGCCACCACATATTGCAAAGTTTAAAGAGAAAAAGGTCTACCAGCTATTTTTAAGTATCCCTCTTTCTCTTCTTTGTTCCTGTGTACTCCCAAATTCTTGACAGCACTCTTCATGCTTTATGCTACTACACTGATTAATGTAGAACAAACTTATTTTCCAACAAATAGAAGAGAATATCTGGAGTCTGCATGTGGTATTGAGTACACTTTTAGATTAATTAGTGAACACCTGAGAATTATATTATTTGCAATTATATTATTTTTCTGCCAAAATTGTACTTCTGCTGAGTTTGAGTTTTAAAAAATTCATAAAACAAGCTAGTTTATAGTTCCAGGGGATACACTTGTAACACATATACTGTAGCTTCTTTCAATTATAGTGAACAACAGCCATAGTCTAAAAATATGTCTAATATGCACACACACACACACACACACACACAGAGAGAGAGAGTTGGATATCTTGCATATTTACTCTAATTAAATGAGGTAGTAAAGAAAAAGCTTTTTCCCTCACATTAAGTCTAGTTGTGTCCAATTCTGGGGGTTGGTGCTCATTTCCATTTCTAAGCCAAAGAATCGGCATTGTCCATAGACACTTCCAAGGTCTTGTGGCCAGCATGACTGCATGGAGCGCCGTTACCTTCCCGCCGGAACAATACCTATTGATCTACTCACATTTACTTGTTTTCGAAATGCTAGGTTGGCAAGGGCTGGGGTTACAGCGTAAGCTCACCCCGCTTCCCCTATTCAAACTGCTGACCTTTTGGTCAGCAAGTTCAGCAGTTCAGCGGTTTAGCCCGCTGCACCACTGGGTGCTATTTAATTAAACAGTAAGTTAGAAATTAAAATAAGACTGCTGCATGTAACATGCTTGCTTGAAAATTAATTCCTCCCAAAAGCAGGTTTTATCTTTGAAGAAAATTTGGCTATACATAGGCTGTAAAAAAAAATCCCAGATTATGAAATACTCCTACATTATGAAATTCCTTTCCTTTATGTCTTTCTTATTTCCATTCATAGGCCTTTGGTTTGCTGACCATAGGTCATTTAAATCTTTCATTGCTCATTTATTGTTAATGTGACATTTCTCAATTGTTTTCATCTGCATTTTAATAGTATAATTAATTTAAATCATCTTTCGTGTATATAATTTATAGTGCTTTTATTGAAACTTGTTTTAAATTGGGAGTCAACCTGCACTCCACCTGCTCAATGTGAGAGAAAATGAATACATGAATGAATAGATATTTGGCACTGGAGTAGCTATTTGGTCTCTTCTCTTGATGTTCTCCTTTTCCTGACCTCCTGCTGGTTAAACTTCAGTTCTGATCAGCATTTATGTTGCCAGATAGATAACTTGCAGATGGTAGAATCACCTTTCAGAATGATTTTATCTTCTGAGGCTGTTTTTGTACGTTTTTGCTCTTCTATGTCTTTAATTGAATTCTTTTTTTAATTGCTATACACTCATTTGATTGATACAAATGTCTTGAAAGGGCAGGGTATATGTTTACTGAATAAATTAGAGGAGGTATCATTATGTCCTTTTAGAAAACTAGCATGTGGACAACACACTCTGGCATCACTGGTGTATTTTCTATGTGACTTCTCTCCATTTTTAAAAGCTACTAATGACAGAAAGGTATCTTTCCCTTATTACCATTCACACAAGATATTCACTCATCACAAACTCACAGAAATGGAAAGGAGTAGCATACAGCAATTCTTTTATCATTTCGTTAAAGTAATTGAGGTGGAATATGGGAAAGAGAGACAGTATCCATCACCTCCTGAATACTGAACATTTAATGCAGATCTCATATCGATCCTTTCGCCTCAAATACTAATTTTTATTTATACCCCTTCCCTGAAGAGCTTACCAAATAAAATATGATATCCCTTCCTAGAGGATTTATAGTGCTTGAAGGGAGATGAAATAAGTAATCCAAGCTTATTCTATCCATTTTACTCCTTTCAGTTGTTAGCTGCTTTGCCAAAATAGTTTTTGTTGAGTAGTTTTTTTTATGTAAAGAAGAAATGCAGTCATGTAGCATTCAGAAACCATACATGGTACCATGGTAGCTTCTGCATTTACTACTGCCACTTGTTTTCCAGCTGGACAACAAAACTGGTTTAATTTGCATGTAACGTGTTCTCTATGTGGAAATGCTATGGGGAAGAGGGTGAAGGAGAATTTCCTTTCCTTGTAATTTCAGGAGAAATCAGAAAGCTTTGCTAGTGAGTCAAGGATTCAACTTCAATGCAAGAAATTAATATTTGCCCAGATGCCAACAGCCCATAATGTGAACAGAATATAGAAGGTATGAGGTCATGTCCTGGAGCAACTTATGTTCTTTTTATTATTTTAAAAAGTTTTTATTGAGTGTGTTAATGGAATACAGATATGCCATTTCCCCAAATTCCCCACCCGTAAACCTCCACCCATGACTTCTGCCACCACCCAGTGTGAAACTAATATCTCAAAAAACCCTACCCTTATACTACATTAATAAATTCCCCTTGCAACTATCTTAAAATCAATTATTGTCTGCCTTTCTAGATATCCAAATGCAAACATCAATTTCCTTTTTTAAAAAAGTCTTAATTGCTTCCCCTCCAAATGCTATTGGATAGCATGGTCATTTAGATATACTCTAATTTTTCTCTCCAGTCCTTTAGTATTTTTCCCAGTCCTTTAGTATTAGCTCTTTTCCCTCTTTCCAAGATTTTGCTATTATTATTCTCACTGCAACAAAACTGTAATGACAGATTACTACACCTCTTTTACTAGTTTTTTCACCAAATAGCCCTAAGAAGCACATTTCTGGATTTTTCCTAACCTTTTTAGGTTGCTCAACAGCCCGGGCTATGGCGCAGGCTGTTGAGCAGCCAGCTGCAGCCAGCTGCAACAAATCACTCTGACCAAGAGGTCATGAGTTCAAGGCCAGCTCGGAGCCTGCGTTTGTCTTCTGTCTTTGTTCTATGTTAAGGCATTGAATGTTTGCCTTATATGTGTAATGTGATCTGCCCTGAGTCCCCTTCAGGGTGAGAAGGGCGGAATATAAATACTGTAAATAAATAAAATTGATTCTTTTACCACTTTTTCTCAAAAAGTTTGTACCAACTTACAGGTCCACCTGGAAGAAGGAACCTTTCTGTAATTTACATCTCCAACAATCCCTCCAACGAGATTTACTTCAGGTGTTATATAGCTTCTGTAAAACATTTTGCACATGTTCTCCCTAATAGACTCCACTATTGAAAATTTAAATCCTCTTTTCCATAAATATTCTCACATATCCAGCTCAATATTTTTCCCTAAATCTATAGCCCTCAAGATCATTGCTATTTTTATTCGGTTATCTTCTAGATTGTACTATAATCTGGAAATTAATGCCTTATTCCTCTTTTCCAAAATGTTCTCCAATTCTGATTTCCTTTTAGCAAGTCCTACCTTATTATTTTCTTTAAAATCTCTCATATAATTGGTGATAGCAAAACCAATCTTTTAACCCTAATTCTTTTGTTCTTTTTAATTTCCAATGCTTTTTTTCTTTAATTAAGTACTCCCTATAAGTTCTCATTTCCTCATTAAATATTGGGTATAGCGTTGCTTCCAAAGGGCACAGCCATAGAGGGGTTAGATTAGATGTTTACATTATCTTCCCAGGATAGACACCAAACCCTACCTTTCCCAGATGTCGCCCAAACTCGTTGCTATCAGAAAGCTTTTTCTCTTACAGGCCAAGGAGGATGAGACATGTTGGGTATAACTCTAGCCAAGTTGGCTTAATGTTTCTGGAAGAAAAATACCTGAAACCAAGGCACACATTTTCTTTAAAAAAAATTCCTCAGTTAGACCAAACAAAGCCATATTATTCTCTCCTTCCCCTTCCCCTTCTCTTTAAGTGGAAGGCCAAAGATATATAATGTCATACTGTCTAAGAAAGAAGGGATGACCAAGGCTAAGGAGGACTTAGACTTTGATTTATGCCTTTCAGGTCTTTCTCTGGATTCTATTCTGTCATTATATTGTATTAATCAATATACCAATCTGTGGAAATACAAAAAATATTTAAATTCTGCTATTCTTTTATATTTACAATGGTTATTCAAAGGATTTCCTCTTTCTACTGTTTATTTGTCTATCATCCTATTCAATCTGTCATTTTGTTTATCTCCATGTGGCCTTGACGTTTCTTAAGCCTTTGAAATATTGACACAAAAGTTAACTTTAAAAATTCAGCCACCCCCCTCAACTTGAAATGGTACTATGTGTAAAAGAATATGGCCTGTTGATTTATGCCATATGAAACAACAAACACTTGAGAAGGGGAGGTCCTAGATAAACAATGCCAGCAATGTTTTATGTTGAGGCAAGAGGTCGGACAGAGCAAATAAGGTTATAAATCACTGTTTCGTCCCACTTCTACTGCGTTCAATGCCTAAGCCAAGGCTCTAGTATGCTAGTAGCATGACTGCTGTCATGGTCTCCAAACCCAGAACTGCCACTGTGTATGGTTATTTTGAGATATGTGAACAGGCATTCATGTAGTTTGGTCCTTTAATATAGGCATCTCTATGGAGCCCAGAGATGTAAGTTGTTCACGTCAATTATAACCATGCCTGGGAAACAAAATTGATTAATACAAGCAGCTCATCCCATAGGGTGTCATCCTGGGAGCCTGGAACTGTGGTATCTGCTAAACTGCCAGCATACTAGACCCTTGGTGAAGCTTACATTTCTCTCTAATCCCTAATGAAGACTAGTAGACATGCTACTCTTTCTGTTGCAGATGGTCCTTCTTCTTTAGTTATTACCATAGAAGCTTTTTGCTAGTGATGTCTTAGATCACATACCAAATATAGATTTGATGCTCTTCACAGGGGGAGTTCAGTCTAATGCAGTTTGACAGGGTGGACATTTTTGCTGAGGTTGGCATGTGAGTAAATAACTAATATGAGGTAAGGAGCAATAGGTGGAGCAAAGAAAATAAATTCAATCTAATTCTAGGGTAAAGAAAGTGTTCTGAGAAACAAACTGAAAATTGGGAGAACCCAGAATAGTAACCTAAAGAGCAATCAAGGACAGAGACAAACAAATCTATGAATTTTGTTCTCTCTCCCTTTTCCCATTTCATATTAATCTGACCTATTTCTGCAATAATATTTGTACAAATAATTTCTTAAATATAAAGTTTTGAATGGAAGCCAGTTTAATATACATAATTGTACAAGTGGTTATACTTATAGTTTTTCTACCCAACAGGGCTTCCAAGATTATGTACACTAAAATAAAGAGAATCTATTATTTAAAATATATTAAAAGCATTTTAAAGCCAATTTTCAAATCTGTTTTAAAGACCATAACATTTTAGGAATGTCAGTTTTAGCCCCCTGCCTCCTTTGTGATTATGCATGTCTGTAAACCTGGTTCTTAGTGAGAACAGTACTAAAATAGTTGAGTGTTTTTTTCATAGTCATCTCTAATGCCTAAATAAAATGCACCCTTTCCAGATACAGATGGGATATGTGGCTCCATTTTCCATATACAAGAAGTACATGATTTGGCTTATACTATGCATTGCATGCCCCATTGCCTTTGTTCACTGGCTCATGTGGAATAGAAATCGTCCAGTCCTGAAATCACTATAGATGCGCCATCCACATGACAAGTGCATTATAGTTAGAGAAGGAGAAATGTAGAATTCTGCTTCAACCCTATATGGCTATATATATCCAGTGTTAACCACTCTAAGGCAAAAAGAGCAGTCTTAATGGCAACCTTGAATCACTTAGTTTGCTAGTGGCTTTATGAACCTTAACTGATTTTGCTTATGTAAGTGTTTATTTTTTCCTGCTACTTGTTTATTTTTATTTTAAAATATATTTTAGTCAAGCGTCCTGTCTACTCTAGCTTTAGGAAATGCTGAAGTTTTCTATTGCACACATTTGGGATATTTCCACTCTTTCTGCTACATAAATGAGTAAGACCATCTCATTTAATACCAAGAGGGATTTTCATTTTCTCCATTTCACAAAACAGAAGTGCTTGACCTATAGATAGAATGCAAACTTTACTTGCTCCCATCTCACTCCCTCTAAGGTTATGCCTTTTTTATTACAATAGTGAACTATTAAGCCAGTTCAGCTTACCTCTGAGACAAGCTGTTCCCACATACTACTCCACAATTTACTTCTTATTTAAAAAAAGGGAGGAGGGGGAATCCTGTCTTTCCATCACAACATTTTACAAGACATTTTACTTGAGAAAGCTGTACGTATCATTAGCTTTGCATCTGTTGCTAGATACACATTGGCTGTAATCCAGATTCAGTCAGACAAAACTAGTCTCATGCAAGAACAAGTGCCCAACAAGGATACAGAGGCATATTTGAATTGCTTCAGTTAGACCTTGGTAACGCTTGTGATGCAGATGTGAAGGTTCACCAAGGATTATATCTGCATTGCCTGGAAATGTGGAAGCCTGCTCCCATCTCCCATCTCCCATTTCCCATGTCTTCCTGTTTCTATTTGGGTTGTGTGCGGATTTTATTTCTTCCATTTTCTTTGGTACCTTCGGTACTTCGGGAGCACATAATGGGAAGGGCCCTCCTGGTATGAAAACCCACCGGACACATAAAAAAGCAGGGCCCGATCTCAGCTCCTCCTCTCCTATTTGGCATCACAACTGAATCTTTCTGATTTTCCTTTATTTTCCCGATACGTTTTATTTAGTGGGACTGACTGGGAGTTGGGGACCAGAAGGACGGTGGCTGGGGTGTGCACATGCATGTTTGCGGGCATAGAGAGTCACCCTTTTACTGTAGCTTCTTTTTCTCCTTCCCATCCTCTCATTCAGAAAATACTTCTAAAAGATAATAATTGTTATTAAGAATAAACAAACAAAAAGAGAAGCCTACCTCTCCTTTCCTCCTCTGCTTTGAATGCAATTTCCTGCTTCTTGGCAGGGAGTTGGACTGGATGGCCCATGAGGTCTCTTCCAACTCTACTATTCTATGATTCTTTGATTCTATGATTCATCTAGAGTAGAAAGTTTTTATCAAAAATATGCAAGACAAGAAAACAACATTAAATTAAAACTTCAAAATTTTGGAAAACCAAAAATTGAATTTAAAAAAATAAATAAAATTGAAATTTTAAAACAGTGAAAGAATGAACTGTCCATAAATGTTCAGGGAGGCAAATCCAGAAATATGGAAAAGCAAGTATGAAATGATGAATCTGAATCAAGAAAGAAGAAACCTTGTGTGTGTGTGTTGATTCACTCAGTCGTCTCCGACTCTTTGTCACCTCATGGACCAATCGATGCCAGAGCTCCCTGTCGGCCATCACTGCCCCCAGTTCCTTCAAGGTCAAGCCAGTCACTTCAAGGATACTATCCATCCATCTTGCCCTTGGTCGGCCTCTCTTCCTTTTTCCTTCTATTTTCCCCAGCATTATGATCTTTTCCAAGTTTTCCTGTCTTCTCATTATGTGGCCAAAATACTTCATCTTTGCCTTTAATATCCTTCCCTCCAGTGAGCAGCCAGGCATTATTTCCTGGAGGATGGACTGGTTGGATCTTCTTGCAGTCCAAGGCACTCTCAGGATTTTCCTCCAGTTCAAAAGTATCTATCTTCCTTCACTCAGCATTCCTTATGGTCCAGCTTTCACATCCATAGGTTATTACGAGGAATACCATTGATTAAACTATGTGGACCTTCGTTGCCAGTGTGATGTCTCTGCTTTCCACTATTTTAGCGAGGTTGGACATTGCTCTCCTCCCAAGAAGTAAACGTCTTCTGATTTCCTGGCTGTAGTCTGCGTCTGCAGTGATCTTCACACCTAGAAATATAAAGTCTGTCACTGCCTTCACGTTTTCTCCCTCTATTTGCCAGTTATCAATCAGTCTGGTTGCCATAATCTTGTTTTTTTTAATGTTTAACTGCAACCCAGCTTTTGCACTTTCTTCTTTCACCTTGGTGATGAGGCTCCTCAACTCCTCCTCACTTTCAGCCACCAGAGTGGCTGAAACTTTAGGAACTAAGGTTGAAACTAAGAAACCTACATTTCCTAGAACACAGATTCTGAGCATGCTATTAAAAAAGCACAAGGGCTCAAAGATAGAAAGTGAAGTCTTGTCAGAACAAGAAGCTTGTACTGAATCCTAAAAGGAATAGGCAAGCACCCAATGAAGCAAGTAGTGTATCATAATCAAATGATGAGCCAAAAATTATCTCATCAGCAGAATATTGAATGGAAATCAGTGGGCTAAGAAATAATAGAAGACTAGTTAAAAGAAGATAACACAATCAAGGGGAGACATGACCAAAGCATACATTAAAGTATTAGCAGAAGAAGCAGAGAGGAAAGAGATAATTTTGGCAGTATAAGCAGTTTTCAAGTTACAAACTAGATAAGTACTGTAGGTTTGTTCTTAAGTTGAATTTGTATGTAAGTCAGAATAGGTATATTTTTAAAGTGGAACTCCAACCAAAAATGTATACACCCTTGTGGTACTTGTTTTGCTGTCTGTGCCAATGTTTAGAAGGGTGTTCCAAAGCCTGGGGGCCACCACTGAGAAGGCCCTCTCCCCCATCCCCACCAACCGCACTTGTGATGGTGGCAGGACTGAGAGAAGGGCCTGCTTGGAAGATGTGGTGACGACATATCCAACACATATGACAAAAACTTCCTTCTTTTTGTTGACACTTCCAGCAAATATTGCTATTGCTAATACTTGTTTCTGCTGATGCAAATGTTTTTCAAGAAGTTGCTTGCTATTATATTTTTATTAAGAAGAATTGGATTTTTGAGGCTAGAATTGGATTATTGTGGTGTGTGTGGAGCATCTTTGACATTTGGCAGCTTCCTCCTCCTCCTCCTCCTCCTCCTCCTGCTGCTGCTGCTGCTGCTGCTGGAAAAGTTAAAGGATGGGGCCAGCTGGGGGAAAGAGGGAATGTTTTAAAAGGGAATTTTATTTATAAAAAGAAAAAATCCCTCAAAATCAAAGGAAGACCCAAATGTTTCAAATGTTGGTGGGCTAAAAGTGGTCAATATGCCCCCTGTGTGTGGTGATTTTCACCCTCTAGCCCTAAAACTGAGGGGAGAGGGAGCCTGGGGAGCCCTCCCATTGTAACCAATGGTCCAAAAATTGTAGCTCTTGCAGATGCGGAATGAAAGCCCATTCAGATAGGCACCCCGTTTTCAGAAGCAGTGAACAAAAATGGGGCCAAACCAATGAAACAAAACAAAATGGATAGTGATTTCATACAAATGCATGAGACTAGTATCCATGCCATCTATATCTTAAATCTTGTCCTTCTAATATTAGTAATCTTTTATTATCTAGAGTTATCAATTCTTTTATCCAAACTAGATCTGCAGCTTCATAGTATAGCTTAAAATTCGGTAGAGTCATGCCCACTCTGTCCTTGGCATCTTGCAATGATTTCATCTTAATTTGGGGGGGGGGGGGTTGCCTTTCCAAATGAATTTGATAATATCTTTGATCCAGTGCTTGAAGCAGGTAACATTTAATATTATTGGTATGGTTTGGAAAAGAAACATTGTTTTATGGAGAAGATTCATTTTAATTGTAGATAGTTCTAGCTGGGACCATCAATTTAAATCTTTTTGTATTCCATCCCAGAAATCTCCAGCAAGGGCCTAGCCCTCGGAGAAACCCAGAGTGTGTTGCTAGGCAGCAACACGCACCGGGTTTCCCTAAACTGGGCCTCCCTATTATCCAACAGATCAGGTTATCTGACATTCAGCCTGCCCATTTAAGTCGGATAACCGGAACTCTACTGTACTTCATAATACATGACTATATCTGCATGAGGAAGAATATTTGAATTGATTAGTTGTGAGCTGTAGTGAACCTTACCTATTAGGCCGGGACTGAAGCCTGGGTAACAGTGAGTGAGGCAGGCCTCCATTTTATAGAAGAATGCCAGGCAGCCATCTTGAGTGTGGTTAGAAAGAGGGAGGAGCTTAGAGAGAGAATCCTAGGATTGGCCAGAGCAGATGGGAGGAGCCAAGCCTTAGAGTGCAGAGGGAAAAAAGAGCTCCAAGGCAGTTCGGTTTTGGGTTTTGGAGAGGAAAGGGCAGTTTGGAGTTTTGATTGTGTGAGAGAGAACTGAGAGCTGTGAAACTGACAGGATAGGTCAGACAGTTTGAATCTCTTGGGAGAGATAATTCAAGAGATTGACTCTCACTACTGTGATGACTCATGGGCCTTGTAGTCCTGCTCATGACATTGTAATGCCTGATGAAGAAGAAAACTTGGGTTTTTTACCTTCCCAGTCAGAACTGGAATCTTCTCAGCCAGATCTTTCCCAGGCAGATCTGGGAACCTTGCACCTGCAAGAAAGTTGTGTCCCAGAAGTATGTCAAACAAACCCTGAGCCTACATCTCCCGTGTTCTCTCGCCATGAGTTTTGTAAACAACAGAGGGGTTTGGAAGCAGCTTCGCGCAGGAGTGCGAGAATAGCAGCTAAGAATGTACCCAATTAAGTCTGCTTTTCGTGAGAATCTTTAAGGAGTCAAACATCTGGTCTCAGAGTTTAGCTTTCGTTTCTGGTTCCCAGAGAACTGCTTCGGCGGGAAAGTTAGACTCTATATAGGTGTTTTACCCGCGTAGTAACTTCGCGGAGTCAATTCGTCAGCCTCCGGAGCGAGTTGTGTTTGGACAGCGCGCTCCGATTCAAGCCTCGTTCCTGCTCAAGCCTTGCCTTGTTTCCAGCCTTCGCTCCTGTTTCCCAGCCTTTGTTTACCTACGGACCTTGCCTTGTTTCCCAGGACTAAACTTTGCCTTGTTTCACGGATTTTACCAAGTTATTCCACGGACCTTGTTCTTGTTCCTCGTTACCTTGTTCCACGTTTCAAGCCTTGTTTCAAGTATCAAGTTATTTCCTAGCCTTGCTCAAGTTCATGGACTAAAGGACCTTGTCATCTCCCCTCACTTTGCCTGGCAAAGTGAGTGTTTCGGTTATTGGATTACAACTTTGGACCTTAATATTTCATATTGGACATTGTTTCTTTGGACTAATTTTGACCTTTCCTGAAAGGTCTGCTTCTGGACTAACTTTTACATTTGCTTTTACTAACTTTATATATTTCCTTAATAAAGATATTAGATAGAATCTGGCCTCTGCGTATGGTTATTGGTGCTCTGTAGCCTGGGTCGTGACAACTACTGGGCTGGTTAATCGAAGGACTCTAGGTTACAGTTAATTAACAACCCAGGGGGCAATCTAGATTAACTTAGTCGAACTCATGACTATTCTCAGCAAATAGAGTGAGGGTTTCTGTGACCAATAGATAGTTTGGTTTGATTGGAACTGTTTGAAACTAAGTGAAGTAATCTGAAACATACAACTAAGTTAAGCTGAAGAACTTCTGTAACCGTTTACTCTTATGTACCTTTCTGAAGTAATTATTTGCCTGTTTTAAGAAAATAAATTTTTATTCTATTTTCAACTTTCAAAAGCCTCTACAGTATATCTTTCTATTAAGAAGCCTTTATAATAGTTCCAGCAATACAACAATTAAATACCACAGAAAAGCCTCATAGTAAACATGAGTTTGGGAGCTAGGGGGTGGAAACAGTGTTGGCAGGGAATGGGAGAAACTTATCTCAAGTACATTTAACAACAAAAATCCTAAAAACATTTTAGGTTGGTGGCAGCTACCATTTTAAAAGAAAATCTAAAATCAAACTGACATCCCTCGCCTCTCACATAAGGGTGCTTGCGTGTGTGAAGAGTGTAGAGTGAGGGGTGTCCGTTATATGAGCCCTTCCTGTTTTGCAAAATATGTAATGATCATAAATACATTTTTTTTCTGATTCAGCCATTTTTATCAGTGAGCAAAGAACAACAGTTACACTTTAAATATTGTTTATATCTGTTCAAGTGACAATAGATATATGAATTCTGGACCGAATTGTGATTATGGGGGATCAAACCTCCCAATTTACTTAGGTTTAGGTTTAAAATAAAAATTACCTTCTACCATATTTGAATTTGTAAATATAGCTCTGAAGTCCAATAAGAATGGAATTGGTTCCACGAATCAAACAAGTAGTAACTTCATTCCTTTTAATCTCACATTTGCCTATGGCAGGTTAGTTGCTTTTGAAAAGACATAACCCATTTTAAAATAGCATGTGATTTCCATACTACTTAATTGCTTCAATCCTAATAAAGCATTGTAGCCACCCTGTTTAAACCTTGTGACTATTAGGTTCTGAGTCATTTTACAGCATGTAGCACAAGATAAATAGCACATAGCAAAACATCTTAGGAGGTGCTCCATATAATGCACCCACACACATAATACATAAACGAAGATTTGCAGATAGAACCCGAATGCAACTTGAGACAGATTCAGTTGTGAACATTTCTTGAACAGAAACTAAATAATCATAATCATATTCTATATGGATACCACTACTATGATATTTCACAAGCTTACAAGAAGTGTGTTGTCGAAGGCTTTCATGGCCGGGATCACAGGGTTGTTGTATGTCTTTCGGGCTGTGTGGCCATGTTCCAGAAGCATTCTCTCCTGACGTTTCGCCCACATCTATGGCAGGCATCCTCAGAGGTTGTGAGGTATGGATAAACTAAGTAAGGAAAGAAAAGAATATATATATCTGTGTAGAGTCTGGGGTGTGGCAAGGGTCCTTTGTCACTGGGAGCCAGCATTAATGTTTCAGTTAATCACCCTAATCAGCATTGGAGATGTTTTTTGTCTCTTGCCTGGGGGCATCCTTTGTCAGTCAAGCCCTCAGAGTTTTGGTTCCCATCTACTGTTTTGATTTTGGAGTTTTGTAATGCTACGGTCAGCGAAGGACAAGAGGGATCCTCTCTCCTCTGCAGGAGTCTACCGGATACCATGCAGCTGTGGACAAGTATACATAGGGACCACCAAACGCAGCGCCCAAACAAGAATCAAAGAACATGAAAGGCACTGCAGACTAATTCAACCAGAGAAATCAGCCATAGCAGAGCATCTGATGAACCAACCTGGACACAGCATATTATTTGAGAACACAAAAATGCTGGACCATTCCAACAATTATCATGTCAGACTACACAGAGAAGCCATTGAAATCCACAAGCATGTGGACAATTTCAACAGAAAGGAAGAAACCATGAAAATGAACAAAATCTGGCTACCAGTATTACAAAACTCCAAAATCAAAACAGTAGATGGGAACTAGGCTTGTCTGATCGATGGAAAAAATGTTTCAATTCTCGTTTCTAAAGTAGGGGGTGCCGGCTCTTCGATGTAGAAATTATTTCTAAATGTTTCACCCAAAATTTTTGGATATTTCCGAAAATTCGTAATGTTTCTAAAATGTTTCTAAAATGGTGGACGCGCATGCGCAATCACCAAAAAACAGGAAACCGGGGGGGGGGGACTTTTCTGGGGGTCTCCCGCCCTCATTTCTTGAGCTATTCTCATCAAATTTGGTACAGTGGGAGAACACATTCCACACTCTTTGCTCAACAAATTACAAAATGTTTCCTGTCTCCTATGATTTTTGGCGAATTTTCATAACTTTTTATAATACACTATTTTTCAATATTTGAAGAAACCTGTTCCTGGTTTGAAAGTCTTATTTCCTGTTCAATTGGGTTCTTATCACTGTAAAAGTCCCTCTTCTACTTGTGTAGACTTTGGATTAGAAATGCAGCACACGCCAAGCAATGCCTTGACAGGATTGGCAACGTCCTTTGGAAACTATAAATTGCCTTTGAACCTTTTGATCAATGGTGCCACTGGCTGACCTTGTGATTGCAAAAATGAAACTCTGGCTGAGGACTTTGGATTAGAAATGCAGCACACGCCAAGCAATGCCTTGACGTCCTTTGGAAACTATAAATTGCTGTGGACCCTCTATTGAATCAAATCAATGTCTGACTTTGTGATTGCAGAAATAAAACTCAGCCCAAGGCTTGGGAATAGAAATGGAGCGTGAGGGAAGCAATGCCTTGGCAGGAGTGCCCACGTCCTTTGGAAACTATAAATTGCTGTGGACCCTCTATTGAATCAAATCAATGTCTGACTTTGTGATTGCAGAAATAAAACTCAGCCCAAGGCTTGGGAATAGAAATGGAGCATGAGGGAAGCAATGCCTTGGCAGGAGTGCCCACATCCTTTGGAAAGTATAAATTGCTGTGGACCCTCTATTGAATCAAATCAATGTCTGACTTTGTGATTGCAGAAATAAAACTCAGCCCAAGGCTTGGGAATAGAAATGGAGCATGAGGGAAGCAATGCCTTGGCAGGAGTGCCCACGTCCTTTGGAAACTATAAATTGCTGTGGACCCTCTATTGAATCAAATCAATGTCTGACTTTGTGATTGCAGAAATAAACCTCAGCCCAAGGCTTGGGAATAGAAATGGAGCGTGAGGGAAGCAATGCTAATATATAATAATATATAATTTTCAAGCTCCCTCCTTTTAAGGCTTGGAAAGAAAGGCTTATGGGGTGATTGCGTTATTCCAAAAAAGGAAAAATAGAAAGGCAAAAGGTCTACCTCAGGAGAAGGAACCAACCCAAAGCTCAGCACTATCAGGGAGGGACACAGACTCCTTTGGAAAAAAAAAATTCCCAACATCCACAGCAAGGACTCTTCCCCAAGCCCCAAGCCAATTTCCCCCCAACACAATATCTAAGCACTGCAGCAACCCTCTACCCCCAGTCACTTTGCCCTCTCAGCTTCACGGCACGCGCGAACCACCCTCTCTCCTCGGTATCCCAATCCAGAATGGCTTGGCTCCATGCGGAGGCGATTTTTATAGCGATTCTAAACGTGGACGCGGAGGACGCTAGCCCCCACCTTTTTTAGCCATCGTGGAAGACTCTGATTGGCAGGGAGCGGGAGCCATGTTAGGCTGCAGAAACAATAATAATAATAATAATAATAATAATATTTTAAAAATATTAAAAAAAAATTTTGGAGGAAAAAAATTAACGAAAATTTTAAGACACAATTACAGAATGGGCCAACGATGGATCGTATTACATTGCCAGTAGCGCCCAGGGAAAACGTTTCAATACTCGTGTCAAAAAACGGGAACAATACGAAATAATTACGGTAGGGGAATTTTTACGACAATATGGACAACCCTAATGGGAACCAAAACTCTGAGGGCTTGACTGACAAAGGATGCCCCCAGGCAAGAGACAAAAAACATCTCCAATGCTGATTAGGGTGATTAACTGAAACATTAATGCTGGCTCCCAGTGACAAAGGACCCTTGCCACACCCAGACTCTACACAGATATATATATTCTTTCCTTTCCTTACTTAGTTTATCCATACCTCACAACCTCTGAGGATGCCTGCCATAGATGTGGGCGAAACGTCAGGAGAGAATGCTTCTGGAACATGGCCACACAGCCCGAAAGACATACAACAACCCTTACAAGAAGTGGTTAGACTAAACCAGTGGTCCTCAAACCTTTTAAACAGAGGGCCAGTTCATGGATCCTCAGACTGTTGGGCGGCCAGACTACAGTTTGAAAAAAACTATGAACTAACTCCTGTGCACAGTGCACACATCTTATTTGTAGTGCAAAAAATAAATGAAATAACAATACAATATTTAAAATGAAGAACAATTTTAACCAACAGAAACTTACCAGTATTTCAATGGGAAGTGTGGTCTTGCTTTTTGGCTGATAAGATAATAAAGTTAATTAGGATTGTTGTTGTGTGCCTTGAAGTCATTTTAGACTTTGGGTGACCCTAAAGCCAACCTTTAAGATGGGGGCTAGGTAATTGACCTTGGAGGGCTGCATTCAACCTGTGGGCCTTAGTTTGGCGACCCCTGGAATTAACTCTTCTTGTTCTTAACCATGGAACAAACTAGATTGAGACTGGTAGTAAATTAACATCAAGAAACATTAGAAAAATTAAAGGCTCACTAGTTCTGCTTTACAGAGTTCAAGAGAACATATCCCAGACCCATAGATCTTACAACTAATTAACTTTATGCTATATTTCAGTATAGAGGAAATAACAAGAGAAATAGAAGTATGATAAATATTTATGTTCAATCTTTGTTCTAATCTATGTTATAACAGAGTAGGCATGAAGGATTTTTTTTTCAGGAACAGGACTGAGTTTCATATTAGGCAGGGTCTTGGGGACTGCAGTTCAGCAGTGGATGACATTAAGGGCAGGACTACAGCAAAATGGACATTGCAAGATCTTTCTAATTCAGTCCAATGTGATAACTTTCAGGCAGGTAAAGCATAGTTCAGTTCTGAGCCATGGTCCAAACTCCTGTTTCATGCAAAACCATCACAGTGTGCAAATCAAAACTTTTTACTAGGGCCGTACTATACTTTAAACTTGTTTGCATTCATTTATTCATTTTGTTGTATCTGTTTCTATCATATGCAACATGAGAACTGTTTGCCATAAAGATTCAGGAAGAAATCAAAGTAGCCCAGGAACTGACCAATATACAATTATTAAAAAGCCAGAATATCTGAAATTGTAGCCTGACTTTGCTGATCCTTGATGAGCATTTTAGAAGCTCAAATTCCTCCAGTCTTGTCATCTATGAAAATGGTCTTAATAACTTCGACCAAAGCATGTGAGCCATGGAAATAGGAGGTGGGTGAAAGGATGGAAAGGGGTTGGGGTAGCATGGAAGAAGCCAAGACAGAGAAAAAGGGGAGGATGAGGGGAAAAAACATTTCACTTAATTGTCAAAGAGTCTAGCCCTGTGTGAGAAAAGAAACACACTAAAGGAATACAAAGGGGTGCATTGCAGCTCATCCCAGTTAATAATATTCAAAACCAGGCAATACAAGTTTTAAAAATAGAAGAGTATAACTGAGAAAGTCACATTCCACAAACAATGCCTTTATATTTCTACACTAATGACATATAAACAACTATATAGTAAATTTAGTATTGCACTTAGCAAAGTCTACTTGTGACAGAAGAAGGGAGTAGACTGTTTCTTTACTGTTTCTTCTTCCTTTTCACCTCCAGCCTATTTTAAAGCTGCTATGGAGGGGTGACTTTAAGGATGCCACCATCATCACCCTTTTCAAGAAAGGGGACAGAACAGACTGTGGGAACTATCGCAGTATCTCCCTTATAACCTCCGCTGGGAAAATCCTCGCAAGAATCCGTGCAAACTGCCTTCTTCCTGTCTCAGAAGACACCCTCCCAGAATCCCAGAATGGCTTCCGTCCCTCCAGAGGAACAGTGGACATGATCTTCACTGCTCGACAGCTGTAAGAAAAATGCAGGGAACAAAACCAACCTCTGTACATGACATCCATTGGCCTTGCAAAGGCATTCGACACAGTGAATGGCAGCACTCTCTGGACTATCCTCCAAAACATCGGGTGCCCTGACAAATTTGTGAACATCCTGCAGCTCCTCCATGATGACATGATGGCAAGAGTCTTGGACAGCAACGGCTCCCAAAGTGACCCATTTAAGGTGGAAGCAGGAATGTGTTATTGCCTCTACCTTATTTTCCATCTTCATCAATATGATACTTCACCTTGTTGATGGGAAGCTTCCCACCAGTGTGGAAATCATCTGTCGGACAGATGGCAAGCTATTTAACCTCAGCAGACTGAAAGCCAAAACCAAGGTCACCACAACATCTGTTATAGAACTCCAATATGCCGATGACAACGTAGTCTGTGCGCACTCAGAAGAAGACCTACAAGCCACTCTAAACACCTTCACAGAAGGATACGAGAAGCTCGGCCTCTCATTGAACATTGAGAAAACCAAAGTGCTCTTCCAACAGGCACCAGCTAATCCCTCTGCAATGCCAGGAATACAGCTTAATGGTGTAACATTAGAAAACGTTGACCATTTCCGCTACCTTGGCAGCCACCTCTCCACAAAAGTCAACATCGACACTGAAATACAACACCGCCTGAGCTCTGCGAACGTAGCATTTTTCAGAATGAAGCAGAGAGTGTTTGATAATCAGGACATCTGTAGAGATACGAAGGTGCTTATTTACAAAGCCATTGTCCTCCCAACCCTGCTCTACGCCTGCGAAATGTGGACAGTCTACAGACATCACACCAAACTCCTGGAGCATTTCCATCAGCGCTGCCTCAGAAAAATCCTGAAAATCTCTTGGGAAGACAGGCGGACAAATGTCAGCGTGCTGGAAGAAGCAAAGATCACCAGCATTGAAGCGATACTCCTACGCCATCAACTCCGCTGAACTGGCCACGTTGTCCGAATGCCCGATCGTCTCCCAAAGCAGCTACTCTACTCCAAACTCAAGAACGGGAAACAGAATGTTGGTGGGCAGGAAAAGAGATTTAAAGATGGACTTAAAGCCAACCTTAAAAACTGTGGCATAGACACTGAGAACTGGGAAGCCCTGGCCCTTGAGCTCTCTAATTGGAGGTCAGCTGTGACCAGCAGTCCTGCGGAGTTCAGAGAGGTACAAATGGAGGGCTTAATGGAGAAACATGCCAAGAGGAAGGAGCGTCAAGCCAACCCTGACCAGGACCGCCTTCCACCTGGAAACCGATGTCCTCACTGCAGGAGAACATGCAGATCAAGAATAGGTCTCTTCAGCCATCTACGGACACACCCCCAGGATGGAAGACAATCATCCTCAAATTATGAGGGATCGCCTAAGTAAGGAGGGGTGAGAATCCTGTCATTGCAGAAGGATTGGGCACTGCAGAGGGAAGAAAGAACTGAGGGGATATCTGTATTTAGTCCTACTGTCTTGAGGGGAGCATTTGCTACATTTTGCAAATAGAGACTTCTCTTCAGAGAATGTCTACACTCTAACCAGTCTAACTGTAGATATTCCTGCTCAATGGCTGAAAAGTTTGGGAGGAAGCCACTATTGCATCCTACCTCTGGGGACAATGTACTGTGGATGACGGCTTTCTGTGATGTGGTAGCCTGGATGTTGAATACCTCTCACAGTTCAGTTGGTACCCATGCTAGCTTCCTTTCAGATCCAAACTAAAACATGGCCCTTTATTAAACCCTTTGGGGCCCAATTGCTTTAATCAAAATCTGCACATGAATATGACTTTATATTGTTATACTTGGTTTTAAGCTGTCCTGTTTCAATTTGCTTGGTTTCTTAATATGATTTTAGTGTATTACAATTATTTTCATAATTTTGAATTGATTTAAGATATGTCATCCTGCAATCCCATGACAGCAAAAGAGATAAATCCCCACTGCCTACCTTGCACTTTAGTTAGCTCAGACTCCTATACCTATGCTGCTCATGCACCCTCTGCACTTTACAACTGCATTTGCACTTTGCATTGTTGGAGGGGGGTGGGGGAGGCTGGAGGGTTATGGGGACTGCAGGGTGGGGGTAGGGAATGGGTGTGAAAGGATGCAAATCTATAACAGAAAACTAGTAAACCAAATAACATTGTTTGGACCAGGGGAAGAGAAAGGGAGAGGACAGCGTGATAGGGGAGGAGGGTGTTCTGATGGGTGGGGAGCCCCTATAGAGGTGGTGTCTGGGAGGGGGAGATACGGGAAAGGGAGACAAAGTCGCTCTGATCCGCTCCGACTTTGACACCATATTAACGGCATTTGCTCGGTTCTTTGCGGACAAAGTCGCTCTGATCCGCTCCGACTTTGACACCATATTAACGGAAGTCTCTGAGGATGTAATGAGTGCACCTGCTTGTCCAGTTTTGTTGGATTCATTTCAATTGGTTGAGCTCGAGGATGTGGACAAGATCCTTGGAGAGGCGAGACCAATCACATGCATCCTGGACCCCTGCCCATCCTGGCTGGTGAGGGAAGCCAAAAGGGGTTTGGCTGAGTGGGTGAAGTTGGTGGTGAATGCCTCCTTTCGGGAGGGCAAGTTTCCAGCGAGCCTAAAAATGGCTGTGATCAAGCCACTGTTGAAAAAGCCATCACTGAATCCCACTCAATTCGGAAACTTTTGGCCTATTTCCAATCTCCCCTACTTGGGTAAGGTCTTGCATCATGTGGTTGCTTCGCAGCTCCAGGGATTCTTGGTTGACACTGATTTTCTGGATCCGGCACAGTCTGGCTTTAGGCCAGAGCATGGTACCGAGACAGCCTTGGTCGCCTTAGTCGATGATCTTCGCCAGGAACTGGACAGGGGGAGTGTGTCCCTGCTGTTTCTGCTGGACCTCTCAGCAGCCTTCGATACCATTTATCACAGTATCCTTCTGGGACGCCTCACGGGAATGGGACTTGGAGGTACTGTTCTGCAGTGGCTCCACTCATTTCTGGAGGGTCGGTCCCAGATGGTGTCATTGGGCGTACTGCTCAGCCCCACAACCGTTGACTTGTGGGGTCCCACAGGGCTCTGTATTGTCTCCCATGTTGTTTAACATCTACATGAAGCCGCTGGGAGAGATCATCAGGAGTTTTGGGGTGCAGTGACATCTGTAAGCGGATGATGTCCAGCTCTGTCACTCCTTCCCACCTGTCACTAAGGAGGCTGTTCAGGTCCTGAACCGGTGCTTGGCCGCTGTGTCGGACTGGATGAGGGCCAACAAATTGAAATTGAATCCAGACAAGACAGAGGCCCTCCTGGTCAGTCGGAAGGCCTAACAGGGTATAGGGTTACAGCCTGTGCTGGATGGGGTCACACTCCCCCTGAAGGTGCAGGTGCGCAGTCTGGGGGTGATCCCAGACTCATCGTTGAGCCTGGAACCCCATGTCTCAGTGGTGGCTAGGGGAGCCTTCGCACAGTTAAAACTTGTGTGCCAGCTGTGACCATACCTTGGGAAGCCGGACTTGACCACAGTGGTCCATGCTCTTGTTACATCACGTTTAGACTACTGCAACACACTCTACGTGGGGCTGCCTTTGAAGACTGTTCGGTAGCTGCAATTAATCCAACGGGAGGCTGCCAGGTTAATAACTGGAGCGGCGTACAGAGAGCATACCACTCCTCTGTTACGCCAGCTCCACTGGCTGCCGATTAGCTACCGAGCACAATTCAAGGTGTTGGCTTTAGCCTATAAAGCTCTAAACGGTTCCGGCCCAGCTTATCTGTCCGAACATGTCTCCCGCTATGACCCACCTCGAAGCCTAAGATCGTCAGCTGAGGCCCTGCTCACCTATAATAATAATAATTATTATTATTAAACTTTATTTGTACCCCGCTAGCATCTCCTGAAGGACTCGATGCGGCTTACAAAGGCCAAGGCCTCAACACACAATATAACAATACAAACAAAGGCAAATTAAAAGAATTAAAACAGTATAAACCACAAGCAATAACAATACGCTAAAACACAATAGAACTGGGCCGGGCCAGAGTAATGGGTACAAGATTAAAAGTGCTGATGTGACAGGTGATATATAAGGCTTATAGGGCAAGTGCAGAGTGCGATATGCAATCTTAATTCTAATAAAGTGCTTATGGGACTTGGTATTGGAGATTTCCTATTAATCTGGGAAGGCATATTGGAACAGCCAGGTCTTCAAGTTCTTTCTGAAGACTGCCAATGTGGGGGCCTGTCTGAGATCCTTGGGGAGCGTGTTCCAGAGTCGGGGGGGCCACCACAGAGAAGGCCCTGTCTCGTGTCCCCACCAACCGCGCTTGCGACACAGGCGGGATCACGAGCAGGGCCTCCCCAGATGACTGAAGTGAACGCGTGGGTTCGTAGACAGAGATGTGGTCACGGAGGTAGGATGGTCCCAAACCGTTCAGGGCTTTGTAGGTAAGCACCTGCACCTTAAATTGGGCTTGGAAAATAAATGGCAGCCAGTGGAGCTCCTTGAACAAGAGGGTTGACCTCTCTCTGTAAGGGGCCCCAGTTAACATCCTGGCTGCCGCTCGTTGGACCAGTTGGAACTTCCGAGCCGTTTTCAAGGGCAGCCCCACGTAGAGCGCATTACAGTAGTCCAGTCTGGAGGTGACCAAGGCATGGACCACCCCGGCCAGATCAGCCTTCGCGAGGTACGGTCGCAGTTGGCGCACGAGTCTCAATTGTGCGAAGGCCCTCCCAGACACCGCCGATGCCTGGGCCTCGAGCATAAGCGATGAATCCAGGAGGACTCCCAAACTGCGGACCTGTGGCTTCAGGGGGAGTGTAACCCGTCCAGCATAGGTTGCCACCCTATACCCCGTTCAGGTTTACGATCGACCAGGAGGACCTCTGTCTTGTCGGGATTGATCTTCAGCTTGTTCCTCCTCATCCTGATAGACACAGCGCCCAGGCACTCGTCCAGCACCCGAGAGGCCTCCTTGGAATTAGGTGGAAAGGAGTAGTAGAGTTGTGCGTCATCTGCATAGAGGTGACACCCAACTCCAAAACTCCGGATGACCTCTCCCAGCGGTTTCATGTAGATGTTAAAGAGCATGGGAGACAGAGTAGAACCTTGCGGGACCCCACAGCTCAAAGGCCAGGGGTCCGAGCAGGCGTCTCCCAGCTTCACCATCTGGGATCAACCCTCCAGGAAGGATCGGAGCCACGACAAAACCGTGCCCCCAAGACCCATCCCGAAGAGTCGTCCCAGAAGGATACCATGATCGATGGTATCGAAAGCCGCTGAGATGTCCAAGAGAACCAACAGGGTCACACTCCCCCTGTCCAGCTCTCTACGGAGGTCATCCACCAAGGCGACCAAGGCTGTCTCGGTGCCGTGACCAGGCCTGAAACCAGACTGTGACTGATCTAGGTAGTTGATGTCATCTAGAAAGCCCTGGAGCTGGGAGGCAACCACCCGCTCCAGCACCTTACCCAAGAAAGGGAGGTTGGAGATTGGTCTGAAATTGTTCAGCTATAAAGCTCTAAATGGTTCTGGCCCAACTTATCTGTCCGAATGTGTCTCCTGCTACGACCCACCTCGAAGCTTAAGATCGTCAGGTGAGGCCCTGCTCACGGTCCCATCAGACTCACAGGTGTGGCTGGCGGGGACGAAAGACAGGGCCTTTTCAGTAGTGGCTTCCCGCCTATGGAATGCCCTCCCCATTGAAGTCAGGCGGGCTCCCTCCCTCCTGTCATTCCAAAAGAGAACAAAAACGTGGTTATGGGACCAGGCATTTGAGCATGAGTAGCAGCAAAAATGAGATGTGAATATATGACCTACTGACAGACCCCACCTGGACATGGAAAGCGCCTTAAATGTATATTTAAATGTATAATTATGTATATTTTTTAATGTATATTCTTAATTTTATTGTAATTTTTAATCTCGATGGATTTTTAAATTTGATGAAAACTGTTTTTTATGTGTATGTTTATATTGTAAGCCGCCCTGAGTCCCCTGATGGGTGAGAAGGGCGGGGTAGAAGTGATGTTGTAATAATAATAATAATAATAATAATAATAATAATAATAATAATAATAATAATAATAATAATAATAAATACTGAGATAAATAAATAAAGTCCACTGACTATTTTATAGACATATATGTTTCTCTTTTTCCTTTCTCCAGTTCCTAAACTGTAGAAAAGTACAAAGAAATGAAAGAAGGGTGGAATTGTCATTTTAAAAAAGCATAGTCTATTCAAATGTTCAGATAACTTGAAATGTGGAACAATTACAGAGAAGCCAGGGAAAAATATATAGATTTTAAAATAAAAAAACTGAGCACGTTGCTATTCCTCGCAGATCTAGAATTCTCCAGAATATTGAATAAACTGTATGTAAAACATTAAACACTACAGAATCTTTAAGCACCTCATAAGCACAGTGCTTAAACAGTTTTACAGAAAAAACACCAAAAGGCAACTATAATAATTCTCTTGAGAGTGTAACAGCCAGATGCCAGGATATTACTCTTATACATAGTAACAGCAGATTTGGAAAAGGTTACATTCATGGTTCTCATTAAAATTAGTATGGAGCGGACTGATTCTCTCTAGGCCACACAGCACTGAAGTACTGTCTGGACTACCACTGTGAAGTTAATAACAATCAAAAATATTCTTTTACTGGCCCAGTAAAAGATTTTTTTTTGGCTCAGCAATGGCTTCTATTTGTGTACTTCAAATGTTCTCTATGGAAAGTGATAGAAAGTCAAGATGAATACTTTTTTATTTTGCTGCCACTACTGTTTACTCTTTATTTTTTACATATTTGTTGAAATGCTTTTACAAAGTTTACACTGATATTGTTATTGGGTATGGTATGTTTAATGTTGGATATAACCTGTAGAGGCTATGATGATGGCAACAGTTCTGCTAGTACAGTCTTCCATGCCAGGCTGGCTTTTGCTGAGAAATCAGACTAACCTCTTTACATGTGCCATCGTTAGTGCCCGACAGGAGGTGGGGGAACCCGTTGCTTCACACCCCGCAACACCCGACCCACTTGTTGCCCCAGTGCTGGCTGCCTGGCTCTCCCCCCACCCCCCATTGATTGCCATTGAACATGGAACTCCTTCTGTGTTGTATGTGCTGCTTCCTCTACAGTTTTAAGATGGAGTCCCACTGGAAGTAGTTCAACATTGTGGGATGGGAGCTGGAGGGTTCTGTCATAAAACTGTAGGGGAAGCACTGCATGCAGGCAAAGGACACACCATCTCATGAAATTGTGCCAAAATGGGCAGCAGCATTACTAGAGGGTGACTCTAGCAAAGGATATGTCAAAGACAATGACAGAGGCACCTTAGCTAAAGCTTGTTTATGCTGTGTAAAAGGAGGCAGGGTAAACAAGTTTTCAATGTATTTTTCCATAAGAACCCTATGATGAGACACTCTTTGTTCTTTGAGGTCAATATGATTATATGAGCTGAAACAATATTACAAATAACTATATTCATTATGAGACACTCTTTGTTCTTTAAGGTCAATATGACTATATGAGCTGAAACAATATTTTGAATAACTGTATTCAACAACTTTATTTATTTCTTTATTTCCGATTTTTCTACCCCACCCTTCTCCCCAAGGGGACTCAAGGTGGCTTATGATATAATGTTCTGGCCAACATAAAACATTAACTAAATATTCAGAAAAGTGCAAGTGCAACATAGATATGAAAGAGCATTGTCAGTTTTAAAAATGTCCTTGATTAATGAGAATGTTTATCAGAGGCATAGATGGTAGTTTTAAAATATTTATTCTTAAAGAGGGAAGATAATGCACAATATTAATAATTTTTTCCTCATGGCAGACTGTAGGTGTTCACCACATAATTGTATTGTGTTCAAATGCCAGAGGATCTGTCGGATGGTCTTCCTAGTTATGGATAAGAGTAATGAAATTCAACATCTTGGCTAAACTGGTAAATAGTAGGCTTGATCGATCCACGAAAAATTTGATTCTAAATTCGTTTCAAAACTAGAGGGGGGCAGCTTTTCGTTTCTGATGGTATTTCCGAATTTGGCCCCCCAAAAAATTCGAAATTAACGAAAATTCGTTATTTTCTAAATTAATTCGTTAATGGCGGACGCGCATGCGCAATTCCCAAAAACAGCACAGAGGGAGAGGACTTTACAGGACTCTCCCACCCTCATTTTTTGAGTGATCTTCTTCCAACTTGGTACAGTGGTAGAACACATTTAACACTGATAGCTCACCAAAATTTGGAACGTTTCCCTTATCCTCTGATTTTTGGCGAATTTTCATAGCTTTTATAATAAACCATTTTTTAATAATTGCAGAAATCTGTTCCTGGTTTGAAAGTCTTATTTCCTGTTAAATTGGGTTGTCTTTACTGTGAAAGTCATTGTTCTACTTCAGAAACTTTGTTTTTGTGGCTGAAACTTTGTTAAATTGGTGTGTGTGTGATATATACTGTGTATATATATAATATATATATAGTCCCTGCATAATGTGTGTGTGTGTGTGTGTGTGTGTGTGTGTGTGTGTATAGGTAAAGGTAAAGGTATCCCTTGACGTTAAGTTCAGTCATGTCTGACTCTGGGGGTTGGTGCTCATCTCCATTTCTAAGCCCAAGAGCCAGTGTTGTCCATAGACACCTCCAAGGTCATGTGGCCGGCATGACTACATGGAGTGCCATTACCTTCCCGCCACAGCGGTACCTATTGATCTACTCACATTGGCATGTTTTCAAGCTGCTAGGTTGGCAGAAGCTGGAGCTAACAGTGGGCACTCACTCTGCTCCCGGGATTTGAACCTGGGACCTTTCGGTCTGCAAGTTCAGCAGCTCAGTGCTTTAACACACTTCGCCATCGGGGCTCATGTATATATAATATACATACACATACACACAATGTGGAGAATATGTGGAAAGGTAGATAGATAAGTTGGGAGCCACAGCGAAGGCACCTTCCTGGGAGCAAGGTCTAATAATAATAATAATAATAATAATAATAATAATAATAATAATAATAATAATAATAATAATAATAAATCCCTTACAATATCCAAGATGGCTCACTGCTACAGAATCTTGGGAGCTTTAGTTTGATATGGTACCATTATTGGCAGAGAAAGCTAAGCTGTAGGAGTTGAAATCCAATCATTTATCCTCCCTATAGAATCAATTTTATATGCATTTTTAGCTACAGAAAAGCTAAAATCAGGACAGTAAAAGAACAACACCCAGAAAATGGGAATTCCAGACAGGAAACAATCAGGGCCAGCTAATACCTCCCAACAAAGGATTCCCCCAGGTAGGAAGCAGCCAGGCTTTGAAGCTGCAAGGCTATTCAATGCTAATCAAGGTGACCAATTGCAACATTCACACTTGCCTCCCACAGACAAGAGTTCTTTCTCCCACCCTGGACCTTCCACAGATATATAAACCCCACTTGCCTAGCTTCGCACAGACGTCAAAACCTCTGAGTATCAGGCCTGAGCTGAGGCGAGGCGGCGGCGGCGGCGGCCATTTCCCCCCTCCGTCTTCCTCCTCCTCCTCGGCCTCCTTCCCCCTCGCCCCCTCCCATTGGCTGAGCCCGTGACGCCCCTTTTGCTGAGAGGCAAAAGGAAAGGGCCTGAATGGTGGGAGTTTGGGTGATTTGCAAAAGCTTTTTTTTCCTAACGAAAAAAACGACGACATAACGAAAAACGGCCTCTCGCGATTTGAAACCGCGATATCCAGACGTGTGGACAACCAATGCTTCAAAATTGCTTCAAAACAAACGAAAATAACGAATTAATAACGGTTAACGGGGAAAACGAATTATTTGAGCAAGCCTAGTAAATAGTAAGCATGCAGTCATGGATGTTAATCAGACCCTGTGGATTTTTCTGAATGTTTTCTGCTGTCAATAGGAAAGAAGAGGTGTTGAGCAGCATGCAGAATGTGGAGTACTTTCCAAGGCTGAGCCATATCCAACTGTTCTGAATAAAGCTGTGTGATAAATTGCTATGCATTGCCTCCTTCCTTGCTATTTGTCTTGATATCATCTGCAAACCTTATCTGGTCAGATCAGTTTCAAAGCAACTCTGGGGGAAAAACAAGCTCAAGCTTTTTGTGTCATTTTACTTAACCACCACTTCCTGTCATAGGGAAGATATTATGTCATTGTAAACCAGCTTTTAGTAAAATGATCATGTGTAAAGCTTCTGAAAAAAATACCACAGTACCATAAAAAGCCAACAAAATGAATGTTAATGGATTTCATTGATTGTATAAATATGTAGAGGAAATGCTGGCAGTGTATTTCTTAACATTTCCAGATTAATCCGATATCAGGGAAGAAAGCCTAATATTCCAGCAGAATGACATGCAACATAAATTAGAATTAGAGAAAATGTTATTTAATGGATTATCTAGTAGTTATTTATTCTACATCAAAATAAATGTAAGGAAAATCTGATGATAAAACTCACCATCAGTCCTACATCTTCCCCTACACTCCATCCCTCAAATGAATGTGAGATTGATGTTTGCTTTAGTTAGGAGGCTCCTGCCTGAGGGTGCTTAAATCTTCTATGAACAGAGGATTCCAAAGATTTATTCAATAAGGGCCAATTTCCTAAGCAAAGTATGTTGGTGTGTCAAGGCCAATTACAAGCAGTGGTTCCTGAGCAGCAGCAAAGGAGTGGTAACCCTGGTGATTCCTAGCACTTGGAATGCAGGAAGAAAGGAAGGAGCAGCATGGATTTCACTTCACTGGTTATATGCTTGAAGGAAGCAATGAGCACTTTTAGCAATGTTTCCCCTAGTTCAAGCTTGTTTAAAAAATGACAGTTTTTAAGTACTATTCAGAGTTCAAAACTTATTCTGCATAAATTTTGCATATGTGCAAGTCATGCATGTATTTTGTGCAGAATAAATTCAATCTAAGATGGATGGGAACATGTTCCCCATCCATCCAGGATTCTCATCAGAATTTCCTGACACCTGAAAAACATGCATTTCAATAATTGTTCAAATATTCCTTCCTTCCTAGATCCCCAACTCATTTTGGAATTTCCTGTCCCTACCCCAACACCTTCATACACTAATAAAACCTTCCTTTTTGCAGTGCAAAACTAATTTAACTAAACCAACAACCCAAGAAGAAATCTCTGTACTTTCCTGTGTATATCTTGATGAGTGTCCAGAAGGCAATGCAGTTCTGAGGACAAACAACGATCTCCCATTCCATCCTACATACAAAACAACCTTTTGGGTCCAGGATCACTAAATAATGCTATCTTCTTATATTAACCTGCCAAATCTCTAAGATCTTAATAGAAAGATACTTCTTTTGGTTTATCACATCCATGGGCATGTTTTGTGGAAAGAAGGAATAGACCTGCTCAGTTGCTGTTTCCTCTCAAGGCATATTAAAATGGCTCCATTCCTGGTAACCTGTCATTAGGAAGTGAAAGGATTTCTGTTCTGATGGGGTTTTAAAACCTATTATCCCTTTGTACTAAACCTGCACATCTGAATGATATAAGTGTGGGTATGGAGGTCACATCATACTGAAGAAGCCTCAAGCAACAACTGTTTCACTGTCCTGCTACCCAGTCTTGTCACAGAGTATAAATATAGAAAACTAGCTTGGGGTCCCGGCGGTGCCCGGGTTATTAGTAGACGGCATTGAGTTGTTTGGGGATGTGAGGAAATATCACTTAAGTTTGGTCCAGATCCGTCATCAGCTGGGTTCAGTGCTGTCTGTATAAGGGTGAACTACAACTCCCAGAGCCAAAGGAGAATGACCCCGAAACCCTGCCTGTATGCTCAGTTGGACATGATGAGGCAGTGTGCCAAGTTTGGTCCAGATCCGAAGTTGGCTGGGTTCAGCGCTGTCTATATAAGGGTGAACTACAACTCCCAGAGCCAAAGGACCTAGCAACCCAAAAGATAGTTGCATCTATCAAGTAGGAAATAAGGTACCACTTATAAAATGGGGAGGCAAATTTAACTAATTTACGACATTGGAATGAGGAAGTGCCGTCACAGTGGATGATCTCTCGGTTCTATGTGTTTATGTATATAATGTGATCTGCCCTGAGTCCCCTTCGGGGTGAGAAGGGCGGAATATAAATACTGTAAATAAATAAATAAATAAATAATGTTGCCTAAGTACCTGATGTTGCCTGGGTTCATTTGGTAAGGATATATTTTAGAAATAGGCATTTTTGGATTTTGGATGTTAAGAATAAAGCTATTAGAAAATGCATAACCATATAAACAGAACCATGTATATACAGTAGAGTCTCACTTATCCAACATAAACGGGCCGGCAGAATGTTGGATAAGCAAATATGTTGGATAATAAGGAGGCATTAAGGAAAAGCCTATTAAACATCAAATTAGGTTATGATTTTACAAATGAAGCACCAAAACATCATGTTAGACAACAAATTTGGCAGAAAAAGTAGTTCAATACGCAGTAATGCTATGTAGTTATTACTGTATTTATGAATTTAGCACCAAAATATCACGATATATTGAAAACATTGACTACAAAAATGCATTGGATAATCCAGAACGTTGGATAAGCGAGTGTTGGATAAGTGAGACTCTACTGTATATATAAAAAGATCACATTATATACATATAGGGCAAACATTCAATGCCCATATAGACACAGAACTGAGATAGACACAGACGCAGAGGCAATTTAACCTTCTCCTGAGGGGATGTTCGATTCTGGTCACAGGGGAGAACAGCTGCTTCATCATCCACTGTGACGGCACTTCCTCATTCCAATGTCGTAAATTAGTTAAATTTGCCTCCCCACTTTATAAGTTGTACCTTATTTCCTACTTGATGTGGTGCTACTTCCATCAGCCCAAGATCAACCTATTTACGTACTGCCTCCTGACCTTGTTGAAGGAGAGTGCTGTATCCAAAAGACCCAGGCAAAAGCTGCTCTGTTTGGAACAGGGAAGATGGCCGCCTATTTTGCAGCTTAGCACAATGGAGCCAGGCTGCAAGGCCTGAAACGTGTTAGCAAAATGATCAAAGGAGGCTTGGATTGGGGCTTTGGGGGCTAGAAGTGTTCATAAGCATATCATTAACAAGATAATAACAATGTTCTCTGCTGTCTTTTGAGGAAAGTAGGGCCTTACAAAGAAGTTGAAAGCTGAGGCAAGATGGCGTCTTCCTTTTCGGCCTAGCAGCGAGGGGCCAGCCTGGAAGGCCTTAAACATGTCAGCAGAGGGGCCAAAGGGGGCCATCCGTTGTCAGTGGGTTCATGGGGTGGTGTGTGTCAAGTTTGGTCCAGGTCCGGCCTTTCTGGTGGTGGCAGTGGTGTTTTGGATTACAAAAGTGTAGGCCGAAAGCTGTTAACTGTCCCAAAGCTAGCGTCGTTCTGAGGAGAGAAGTAGGCCGAACGAAGCCAGTTGGTAGTAGTTTTTCCCTCAGCGATCCCAGTGGCCTATGAAAGTGGAGGCCAATCAGAAAGCTGGCACATTCCGCCCAGCCAATCAGAAAGCTGACTCATATTCCGCCAGGCCAATCAAAACGCGAGCACATACACTGCCCGACCAATCAAAACGCTGACACAAACATACAAACATTCACTTTTATTATATATATAGATAGTTTATCTAATGCAGGCATGAGCTATGTGTATGATTTTCCTACTCCAACTCTTAAAATGCCTTTAGGTACTCTCATTCTCCTGGCTTTCTGATATAAGTGGTTTTGTCCTCCCCAGACCAATGGCCAAATGGTGCAGCATGGCGCATAGTCATACTGGTGTTATACAGGACTGCACTAGACCATTTAGGACAGTGCTGCCCTGGCTTTGGCATTTCTATCTCTAACCACTCATCCCTATAAAGCTTGGAATTTTCTTTTGGGGACTGAAAGGAAGTATTTCTCATGCCACATTTAGCTGGTGACATGTTTTCCCTCCCACCTACTGCATGTTTGAGCCTGTCAGTGACAATTTTCTGTTTGCCTAATTGATTAAGCATTGCCTTTATGTCACAATTGGTAGGATATGGGCACTTAGTGTAAATCAGCTCCCTTGGAGGATTCCCATATATAAATCTATGCCCACATTTCCCATTTGGTGTTGTAGTGCAGACTATTGAGCTTAATAAGGATGTGGTTCTATTTCATCCAACTTTTGTATCTGGCATTGTTTTTTGGGTATGAGAGCAATCATCAGTGTTGCCTTAGATGTACATTGGTTTGGAAATAAATGAAAAAAATGAGTCAAATTGAGCTTATTTTATTTGCTTGGACATAAATGCCCATACTAATAAATTAATATATTTTCTTATTACTCCTATGGGAACCCTTCTATTAGACATGGCACATTTACATTTTATCAAACACATGACTAGGACAATATGTGGAGCAGGTTTCAATTACATTTATAAAAGTCCAGATTTTTTCTCCTTAGTGCTGGAAAGTGTACTATAACAAATATCTTCTGTGACTCCTTGAACTATCCTATGCAACTCCTGTTGCTGTCTATAGAAGCCCTATAATCTATAGTTATAGTCGTAGACTAGTGACTGTATTTATAGAGAGGCACAGGAAGGCTTTACTTCTCTGTTTGCTCAAATAAGTAAGATACTTTGCAACAATGAAAAGAGGCTTTCTGCTCCATTATCTGAGATTTATTTTCCATTTCATGATACTTACAGTAAGCCACTGACAATTCAGCCTTCCTCCAAGGATTGACATTTCTCTAAATAATAGCAAATTTAAGACTAAATGGATGCACTGGGGTGGGAGGAGGCCACTCTGGTTTAATTCCCATTATACTTTTTCCCCATTTCTTTTCAAAAGGAACAAGACAAATGCTCCAAGTATATAGCAATCAATAGCCCAATAAGAACACGGTTTGTCAAGTGGACGTAATTGCCCCAGTTTATTGTAGTTGCCAATAGGGATATGCACAATTTTGTTTCATAATATGGGATTCAGGGAAATTTGAAGATCTGGCAACCAGACCACTGAAAATGGACCAGGCAAGGGACAGCCAAAAGCTCAGCACATAGCACCAGATCTTTCAGCTACATCAAGTAGATTTGACTGCTCTATGATTGTCAAAAACAGTCACTTGCAGGTTTCCCCCCATTGGCCTTGCCAGAGCCAATCAGAAGATGTAAGCGGATCATGTGTCTTTTTGCAGAAGCTGGTCTATATATAGAATCATAGAATCATAGAATCATAGAATCATAGAATCATAGAATAGTAGAGTTGGAAGAGACCTCATGGGCCATCCAGTCCAACCCCCTGCTAAGAAGCAGGAAATCGCATTCAAAGCACCCCTGACAGATGGCCATCCAGCCTCTGCTTAAAAGCCTCCAAAGAAGGAGCCTCCACCACAGCCCGGGGGAGAGAGTTCCACTGCCGAACAGCTCTCACAGTCAGGAAGTTCTTCCTGATGTTCAGGTGGAATCTCCTTTCCTGTAGTTTGAAGCCATTGTTCCATGTCCTAGTCTGCAGGGCAGCAGAAAACAAGCTTTCTCCCTTCTCCCTATGACTTCCCTTCACATATTTATACATGGCTATCATGTCTCCTCTCAGCCGTCTCTTCTGCAGGAATGCCACTCAGTATTTCCTTCATTTTCTGGAAGTTAGCTCTCTTAAAGTCCAGAATGAGTGTTTGACTTGTCTTAGTTTCAGCCTTCCTTTGTATCTCAAACTGCAGGAGCACATGGTCACTTACCCCTAAGGATCCGACCACTTCGACTGTATTGATCAGTTCTTCCACATTTGTTAAGATTAGATCAAGAGTAGCCGATCCCCTTGTTGCCTCTTCTACCTTCTGGACCATAAAATTGTCTGCAAGGCAAGTGAGTAATTTGTTGGACTTTGTACTCTTGGTCGAGTTTGTTTTCCAGCAGATATCAGGATAGTTGAAATCGCCCATGACTACTATATCTCTTCTTTGTGCCTGTTTGGTCAGCTGTTGACAGAAGGCTTCATCAAGTCCTTCATCCTGACTCAGAGGTCTGTAGTAGACACCCATGACGAGATTTCTTTGAGTCCTGGTTCCCTTGATTCTTATCCAGATGCTTTCAAGCTGGTTTCCTGGATTATAGTCTTGAATGGGAGTCATCCCACCAGGTTTCAGTGATGCCTATGACATCGTATGGTGCTGTGCTAAAAGTTGGAGTTCATTTTGCTTATTTCCCATGCTCTGAGCATTAGTGTAAAGACATGTAAGCCCCTGTGACCTCCTCTCGAGCTGTTTATTTTGGATTATTGTGCTCCCGGTACTTGGTCCTTGCTGTGTTTGTGCAGCCCTCTGTTTAGCCTTTTGGCACTTCCCTGTGGTCGTGGGTAATATAGTGTTCACCAGGCTGTTGTTCCCCTCCCCCAGTGGATCTAGTTTAAAGTGCGCCTGATGAGGTTTGTGAGTCTGTGTGCAAAAAGATGTTTTCCTACTTGTGTGAGATGCACCCCATCACTTGCCAGTAGGCCATCCTCCTGGAAGAGTTGACCATGGTCAAGGAAGCCAAAACGCTCCTCCTGACACCATTTTCTGAGCCTGTTATTTACCTGTTAGGCTTGATCGATCCATGAAAAATTTGATTCTAAACTCGTTTCAAATCTAGAGGGGGCAGTTTTTCGTTTTTGTTGCTAATAACGAATTTGGCCCCCAAAATTTTTCGAAATTAATGAAAATTCGTTATTTTCTAAATTAATTCGTTAATGGCGGACGCGCATGCGCGGTGGCCCAAAAACAGCCCGAAGGGGGGGGGACTTAGGGGGCTCTCCCGCCCTCATTTTTTGAGTGATCTTCTTCAAACTTGGTACAGTGGTAGAACACATTTAACACTGATAGCTCACCAAAATGTGGAACGTTTCCCTTATCCTCTGATTTTTGGCAAATTTTCATAGCTTTTATAATAAACCTTTTTTTAATAATTGCAGTAATCTGTTCCTGGTTTGAAAGTCTTATTTCCTGTTAAATTGGGTTGTCTTTACTGTGAAAGTCATTGTTCTACTTCAGAAACTTTGTTTTTGTGGCTGAAACTTTGTTAAATTGGTGTGTGTGTGATATATATTGTGTATATATATATATATATAGTCCCTGCTTGTGTGTGTGTGTGTGTGTGTGTGTGTGTGTGTGTGTGTAGGTAAAGGTAAAGGTATCCCTTGACGTTAAGTTCAGTCATGTCTGACTCTGGGGGTTGGTGCTCATCTCCATTTCTAAGCCCAAGAGCCAGTGTTGTCCATAGACACCTCCAAGGTCATGTGGCCGGCATGACTACATGGAGTGCCATTACCTTCCCAGAAACACCCAGAAAATGGGAATTCCAGACAGGAAACAATCAGGGCCAGCTAATACCTCCCAACAAAGGATTCCCCCAGGTAGGAAGCAGCCAGGCTTTGAAGCTGCAAGGCTATTCAATGCTAATCAAGGTGACCAATTGCAACATTCACACTTGCCTCCCACAGACAAGAGTTCTTTCTCCCACCCTGGACCTTCCACAGATATATAAACCCCACTTGCCTAGCTTCGCACAGACGTCAAAACCTCTATGTCTGCCACAGATGTGGGTGAAACGTCAGGAGAGAATGCTTCTGGCACATGGCCATAGAGCCTGGAATACATACCACAACAGTGTGATCCCGGCCATGAAAGCTTTCGACAACACAACCACAGTATCCATTCAAGTTCATGTAGCGTGGTATGGACTGGAGACCTGTATTGGGGGGAGGGAGGGTGCGAATCTGGGCCCCTGGGAGCAGCCGAGGACGGGCCTGGCCCACACCCCCTCGCATCCCGGGCCTCTTCCTTCCTCTTCCTTTTGTTATTTAAACTATATATTGTGAAATTATGGTGTGTTTTTTTTCATGCGTGTTCTGTGTTCAAGATAGGGAGACCAAAGAGGAAAAGCAAGGGAGGGACGGAGGCCCCAACACTTCCGGCTCCCATGCGAACTCCCCCCTTGTGTGCCTTGGAGGGTGGAGCATGCGCACTGGCTCTCCCTTTCTCTATGGCTCTTTTCAGGTCGCTTGGGAACCCGAAGTGCCTCCTCCCTTTGCCTTTGTGTCCAAGAAGGAGAGAAGGACGTTGCAAGGTTTGCATTGAGGGTGTTTCTCTGGTGGGTTTGGCTTGGAAGGGGGCTCATTAAGGCCCAATTAATTAATGCACTGAGCTGAGGCGAGGCGGCGGCGGCGGCGGCCATTTCCCCCCTCCGTCTTCCTCCTCCTCCTCGGCCTCCTTCCCCCTCGCCCCCTCCCATTGGCTGAGCCTCCCATTGGCTGAGGGGCAAAAGGAAAGGAGTTTGGGTGCTTTGCAAAAGCTTTTTTTTCTTAACAAAAAAACGAAGAAATTAGAAAAAACGGCCTCTCGCGATTCGAAACCGCGATATCCAGACGTGTGGACAACCAAGGTTCGATATTGCTTCAAAACAATCGAAAATAACGAATCAATAACGGTAAACGGGGAAAACGAATTATTTGAGCAAGCCTATTACCTGTACTATTTTTCTGGCCCTTGTAGAGCCATGTCCTACAACGGGGAGGAGGGATGAAAAGATCACATGTACATTATACAGTTTTAGCTTTGTTCCGAGAGCTCAAAAATTGTTTGTGATCTTTTGAAAAGTATGCCTAGCGGTATCATTGGTTCCTACATGAATCAACATAAGGTGGGGAGGGTGATGGGGCTTTAGGAGCCTGGTGAGCCCCTGAGTGATATGGTGTATCTTTGCACCCGGGAGGCAACATATTTCTCGAGCCATCCTATCCGGTCTGGAAATGATGGCTTCCATTCATCTAAGGAGGGAGTCACCTATTACCAAGACCTGTTTGCTTTGAGGATTGACAGGGTCCCTTTTGTGCAAGACAGTGTGTATGTCCCCTGAAGAGTGTTCCTATTGAAATGAATCATGTAGGTGTAAAGTGTTGTCCTCCTCCTCAACATCCCCAGTGCATTCATCAATGACAATCCATTGAGATACATCCGAGAGCTCATCACTCTCCCAAGGATGTTCCTGTTGCTCCTGGTCTACGATTGGGGATGGAGCATTTGCATGATTACATAAGTGTGAATGTGGTGATACACTGTCCCCATCACGGCTATCTCCTGCGCATTGATCAAGGGTGGCCCACTGAGTGGTATCTAAGTAACTGTGGTCCTCCACAAGATGTGTTTCCTGATTGTATGTTAGTGGTGTAAGAATTTCGAATCTGTTGTGTAAATCCAGCTGAGCAGAGGAGTTCTGCGGAGGCTGCCTGGTCCTGTGTCTCCTTCTATGGGTGACCTTCTTCCAAGCCTGAGGGTTGTCTACCTTTGAGTTGATCTCCCCATACAGTTCCTGAGCATGGTGGTGTTGGTGTGATGCAGGCTGCAGATCTACAGCAGCATGTTGTGCAGTGTCCAAGAAGAGCTCGAATGCCTGAATGTCCTTAAGGGTCTTAATACGGTGCTCGAGCTGTTGGATCCTCTGCTCCATCAGAGTCATCTGTTTGCATTTGGAACAGATGTAGTTGACTAGTTTTTGTGTGAAAAAGCGGAACATGCCACAGCTGGTGCATGTGATGGGAATGTTTTGCTTTTGTTGCATCTCTTGGTGAGTGTGGTGGCCAAGTGGGATCTTTGTACAGTTAAGTAATATGCACGCACTTTACTGCCCAAAATCACCTCTTTGTGTATTTGTTTATGTGGTTTTGTTTTCTGTATGCACTGCAAAGGATAGTTAATAAAGGTGTCTTTTTGGCAAATATAGCTTTCCCAGGCACTCAATTAACAGGGGACAATGCCTGCTGTTAATCAACTTAAGTACCTGGATCTCTTTCAACACAACAGTCACACAACAGTTAGACTTTGACCACAGGAGCCAAGCCCACACTCAGTTTCAAATCTTAGCCAAATCCTACCTGAAGCCTGGGAGCAAAAATGTCCTCCTGCTGCCTCTCCTTCTGCGAGAACCAACTGCCCCCATGAGATCAGCCTCTGGCAAATATAGCTTTCCCAGGCATTCATTTAACAGGGGAAAATGCCTTCTGTCAATCAACTTAAGTACCTGGCTCTCTTTCAACACAACAGTCACACAACAGTTAGACTTTGACCACAGGAGCCAAGCCGACACTCAGTTTCAAATCTTAGCCAAATCTTAGCCAAATCCTACCTGAAGCCAGGGAGCAAAAATGTCCTCCTGCTGCCTCTACTTCTGCGAGAACCAACCAGATTGAGCTCCTCCATTAGTATCGCTTTTTGAGAATCCCAATCTTTTTCTTCTGCATTATATCATTAAATTTTCTTAGTTAATATCTTCCTTATTGTACTTCTTTTATTTTACTAACTTTGCTAGGGAGCTGTGGGTAGGTGTATTTTTCTTCTATGGGACATGCTGCTTCAGTGTTTATGGATGATGGCATCATCATTATGTGTTGTTGACAACTGTGTAGAAAGAAATAATAAATGCAAAAGCTATAGGAACAGTATTATAATAATAATTATCTTTATTTGTAAAACTTAAAATTTCATAAAAATGGGTAGATGGATTTATCTTTCTGGAATTTGGCAGGATGACTTGCCTCTGTTCTGTCACAGTGGAGAAATTCCAGGGGATACCTCTTCTGGTTTTGTTAAAAAGACATTTTATTTTTAGAAATTTTCTTTAAAAAAAAATAAAAAAATGGATGACCCAAACATTCTGTAACTTGGGGGACTTGCAGTTGTAAATGTGTCCTCTCCCCAAATGTGGACATTTTTGTCCCAATAACTATAAAAATGATGGAAAGAGGAGCCTCACAAGTTCCCCCATTGTCGCCAATGGACCGGATCTTCCTGTAATGCAAACAGAACTTCCAGCTGCCAGATCATGAATGGTCTTCCTCCCTAACGATTTTAGGAATTTCCCAGTAAACAGAACAGGGGCAGCAAAAAATAGAAACAAACCCTGTGCAGTTTTTTGGTGTCTCACACACCCCTAGTTGCCAACACTATTTTATATTCAGGATCTGATGCCTACACAGTTATCAAAAGTAGATACTTGTTCTGGTTCAAGCAGGCAAAGCAACATTGAATCTAAATTTACAGTGTGTGCGTGTGCATATGCACACACATTGGCCTGTTTTGCATACCACAAGAATCCTTATAACTGAGTCAGGACAGTTAAAGTGGTATGGAGACATTTCATAGATACTCCTTCATTTCCAAATTCAGTGTGCTGACAATGAAATCTACGACCTCATCAGATGGATTGATTTACCTGTCCTATGTCACTTTTTCTCCCTTTTTACCATGAAGCCCTTACTATGATGCACACCAACTCTTGGCGGGGCTCCGTGGTCAAAAAGGAGAGGAAGCGGCACCACTACCATGGTAACATGGGAAGCCTCCCATGTTGCCTTAGGAACAATGCGGGGGGGGGGGGAGTCGATTGGCAACTCTTTCCTCCATGGGATGGGGGTGAGGGTAATCACACAATGTGGGGCATGGAGAGATGGATTCTCCAGGCCCCCTGCCGGGATCCCCATGGATTTGCCATGATGCATGGCAAATCCTCAGCTTACTGTGATAAGGTGATTAATGACTTTAATTGACTGGAACTTTAAAACATGAAGGACAGTCTTTCAGCATGCCTAAGTACTGAGGTCTGCAGAAGTATTCATTTCTGTCACACCCAATATAAGCAGTAAACTATTTTAGGGTATGGGAAAGAGCCTTTTATCTTAAGGCACTTGTCTTCCCCTTGGACATCTAACTGGTACCAATTCTTCCATGTACCACAAGGTTAAAGTGTGACTTTTATAAAAGCCTGTGCCATCAAATTATTTTGCTTCAGGTACATCACAATAAAAGTGTTTTATTCATTAAATTGTTTAATATGTTTTTAAATTTTTGAATTTCCTCCTTATTTTTTTATTGTTTTAATTTTTTTTAAATCTCCATGTTCTGAGCCCATGTAATATAGAGTGGGATTAACTGTCATGCCTAATGAAATAAATTCTGTTAAAACTAAGGAGGGGTTCAGTTACTCATTACTCATGGCTATCTTTTTGGACTGCATTATACCAAGGGTTTGATAATCTTACTGTTGTGTGCCTTGCCTTCAAATCATTTCCAACTTATGACAACCCTAAAGTGAACTGACCACAGGGGGTTTTTGGTCAGATTTGTTCAAAGGCAGGGAAAGTGTGCCTTGGCCAACATCACACAGTGGGCTTCTATGGCAGAGTGGACAGTCAAACACTGTTCTCCAGAGTCATCAAACACTCAGAATACACCACACAGGTTCTCTCTATCAGGTAGAATTGTAATTAATGTGAGATTGCAAATGTAATAAAGCAGGACTACATGTATACTAATCTTAGCTACTTGGAAGTAGGGTGCAATGCAAATAAAACAAATAAAACAGTATCAAAAATGACCACAGTATGTATGCCCGCCATCATGCCTTATATTTAAACATTAGCTAAGCAGGTTACTATTAATGTTTAATCAGCCTTGACTGTAGCAGACACGCAGATTCCAAAGGAAGCTTCTCCTTTTCAACTTTTGGTTTCTCTTTGTGAATAGCTGCTCTCCTGTCTCCTTTAAGATTTACTCTTGGTATTCTAAAGCTAATCAGTATAAAGCACAGCAAGTACTCTTGAAAATCTTAAAAGAATACTGATATAATGCCAACATTTTATAATGCTATTCCTTTCAATGAAAGGAATTTAAATCTTTTTTAAAGTAAAACTAGGCTTGTATTAGAACAACCATCAAGCATGTAATGTTGATTGCCACTTAGAGACTTCAGCAAATGCCTTTTAACTAAAGTTGTTTGAAGCTGTCCCATAGCAATTGTCTTACTTTTAGCTGTAATTAACAATGTGGCACACAGACAATAGCCTTAGCTGCATTGTTTTTAGAATGTGGAAAGTACATGGTATGTTGGATTGGGAGGGTAATTATGATGTTGGTTACCTTTAAAAATTGGTAGCCATAACTATTGACAATAAATAGTTATTTATAATAATTCTAATAATAGTAGTTTGCTGTCTATAAGGGATGTTCAACTGGCAGAGTAACACCAAACCATTAATCCTATATTATTTGCAGTGCTAGATCTGTTTGTTTTTTTAACATCACTGAACCTTTACCAATAAATTTAGATAGTATTGGTGGAGGATGTAAGAAAAAAATGCCTCAGCAATTAATCTATGTAAAAATACAGTTTTGATGGACAGTCATAATACCTGGGGAATGACTGAAAAAGTCATGATGAAATACCTGAGTGGCATGTAGCAATGGCATGTGAGGTTTATGACAAAAGGGTTGTATCAGTCATTTGTCCCTTACTAATGACAAGTCATCAGGTGGTTATAAAAAGAGAAATGAAATGCTAAATCTCTCTCTTCCTATGTGAATCTCATCATGAATATATCTGTGTGTGACTCTCTGAGTATCATTTGTAAGTACAAATCTGATTGTGTAAATAGCTGTAAATAGTGCAAAGGTGAAGATTAAAGCCTCCTGATATTTTTGTATGAAAAACTGTGTGAATTTACTAAACAGTAGAGCTGTGGAAAATTTTGTTTGTGCCTTGTTTGTCGCATCTCTTTTGTAAGATTCATGCATATGATGCAATATTAAGAAACATGAGGGGCACTTATGCAAAAAAACTTAAGATTCAAAACACTGATCTATGATTTTTGGAAGAATTACATAAGTCTCATAAATGGCTCCAGCTCTCCATCATGAGTACTGCTTCTCCCTCAAAAGGGCTGGATTTGATTCCCCAAAGGGCCCTGAGATGGATGGCAAGGATGAAGTGGAGAGAGAAGCCCTACTCTTTCTCCAAAGAGGGGCCTGGGCAAGCTCCTCCTGCACATGGCCACCCCAGAGAGAGACAGACAGAGACCGCAATTACATTGAGGCTTTCATGCAGGAAGCAAACAGAATTCTGGGAAATGTAGTTTAGGATGGGACCTTTTGAATTCTCTGGCAAATGTGTCCTTGTCTTCCCAAACTACATTTCCAAGAATTCCTCCCTTAAAAATTTGGTGTTCATTCTCTAAAGGGATTTAGAGATAAAAGGGGATTCATGGATATATCTTTTGTAGTTTTTTAAAATGTTGTTCATAAAAACTTTTTAAATTTTCCAAAAATGTGGGAAATGTGGGATGTGGGAAATGTTCTGAAAGTTGGGGGACGGGGGTGGTACTAAATGTTTTCTACAATTGTAGCAAGTTTTATTCTGATAGTTCTAAAAATGAGGGAGAAAGAAGCCCCAGAATCTTCCCCACTTGTGCAATTACACAACAAAAAAGTAACAAACATTTTGTTATATCAGTATAGTTACGATACAAACCTCTTACAATATTTTAGAAACACTTTAGAAATGATTTGTCACCCCCCCCCCCCGTCCAATTTAATAATGAATAAAGAAACATTTTTGTCATTGATCGCACAGGCATTGATCGCACAGGCAGTGTGTGGAGAAGGTCAGATGTTGCAGTTGTACTCTACTGACAAGCTGATTAACTAACTAAAACCTTTTTGCTGTGAATGGACTGCTGTGTTTTGCTTATCTCTGTGGCAGTAGTTTTCCAGGGTGCAACAGTTCCTGGGAAGTCATGATTGGAAAACTATAAATCACTTCACAAACATATCCCGCGACAGGGGAAATGCTACTTTGTAGTGCACCATAACTCTGTACATCTGTATAGTAGAAGGAAGCACATAAGAGTATAGCGATATAATAAACAATGACTATGGTCAATAGTAATTTTAAAAGGATTATTTAGTTGGGTTTGTAATGGTAGAATAATATTTTTCCATTTCAATGCAATTTGGATTGAGAGGTCAGAGTCTTTTTGTGTTTATGTTAGGGAACATCCACACAGGCTTTATATCTATTTTCTGTTTTCTGTTTTTCCCAGATTATCTGGCAGTGGGGATTCATACAATCCAGATTAAATCAGAAAACCTGGGATTGAATTTTGGGATATAGGGCCTATCTGGAAGGGCCCTATGTTACCTGTTAGTGTGTTCAGTGTTTTAGGTTTATTTTAATTTCAGCTATATATAAAAATGATAGATTAATTAATTGATGGATTAAAGAATAATAGAATCATAGAGATGGAAGATACCCCAAGAGCCATCTAGACCAATGCCCCAGCCATGCAGGAACACCCAATCAAAGCACCCCAACAGATGGTCATCCAGCTTTTGCTTAAAAACCTCTAGAGAAGGAGACAGCACCATAGTCTGAGGCAGCATATTCCATTGTGAAACAGTTCTTATCATCAGGAAATTCTTTCTAAAGTTTAGGTGGAATCTTTTCCCCTGAAATTTGAATCCATTGCTTTGTGTCCTAGTCTTCAAAACATCAGAAAATAAGCTTGCCCTCTCCTCAATGTGACATCCTTTCAAATATTTAAACTTGGCTGTTATATCCCCACTTAGCCTTTTTCCTCCAAACTAAATATACCCAGCTTTCTAAGTTCGCATATTCTCCTATGAACCAGCATGGGCTCTAAGATCTGCCAGGGAAGCCCTCCTCTCACTCCCGCCAACATCACAAGCACTGTTGGTGGGGACGAGAGAGAGGGCCTTCTCAGTGGTGATCCCCCGACTCTGGAGCTATTTCCCCAGAGAGATTAGGCTAGCCCTCAATCTGCCTGTCTTTCCACAGGGAATTACAAACCTGAATGTTCCAGTGTGCATTTGATGCCGATTAGTCCCTGTTCATGAATGCCCAGCCCTAGTTTACTGATCAGGTTTGTACTTAGCACTTTATCCTTCACCCTATCCCTATAGTCTGCTTTTTGCACAAGTCCATGCCCAACCCTCTGTAGTCTGATCATGTCCATATTCATTTCCTGGTAGCTGGTTAGTGCATTTGGTTTGATACAGTTTTAATGTTGCTTGTATAGTTTGTTGTTTTTAATTGTGTTTTAATTGGTCTGTTATATGCTATTATGTTTTTAACTGTGTTTTTAGTTGATGAACTTTATTGTATGTCCTGGGTCTGGTCCCACTTGAAGGCTGGCCCAAGTCCCTTTGGGGAGATGGTTGGTGAGGTATAAAAATAAACTAATAATAATAATAATAATAATAATAATAATAATAATAATATCTCTCTTCATCAGATTTAGCTTCCAAACTAATCACTTTGGTCATTCTTTTCTGGACACATCCTAGCTTGTCAATGTCCCTCCTGAACTGTGGGTGCCCAGAACTGGACACAGTATTCCAAGTGAGATTTGTCTAAAGCAGACTTGAGTGGGATTATGACTTCTCTCAATCTAGACACTATACTCCTAGGTCCAGGTTACCTACAGGATTGCCTTCTCCTGTACCATCCACCCCACAGACTTAGGTCCTCTGAGGGATGCCTACTCCAGCCTGCCAAAACCCAACTGGCAACCATCACCCAGAGGACCTTTTCATCAACTGCCCCAAGACTGTGGAATGACTTGCTAGAAGAGCTCTTACAGATATATGAACTGTCAGAATTTAAAACCCATCTAAAGAAGTATCTCTTCTGGCAGGCCTACCCAGCCAGTTTCAAGCATGAATTTTAAATGTGTGTCCTATGTTTTAATCTTTGTCTTATGTATTTTAAAGAAATGTGTTTTAACATGTATCTTTTCTAGAACTACATAGGCAGTCAGCCAGAGGACTTTTTCACTGACTGCCCCAAGAATGTGGAACAACCTGCCAGAAGAACTCCGACAGTTAAATGATAGGGTTGTGCAATCCATTTAAAAATGGTTGAAAAGTCAATACAAAACTGTGTGGCACTGGCATTTCATTTCTAAAGTGTTTCTAAAGTATACTTGGTGCAAATTCCATTACTATAACGAGAGTAATGAATTTTTGTTACTATTTTGTTATAGTAATTGTGCACTGGGGGGAGTACTGGGGTTCTTTTCTACCTCGTTTCTACAGCTATTGGGGTTAAACTTGCTAGAATGGTAGAAAACATTTACTGTTATTTATTTACTTACTTATTTATTTATTTGCTTCACTTGTATGCCACTTTTCTCACCCTGGAAGAGAAACTCAAAGTGGTTTCCAAACATATTATGGCAAAATTCAATGCCTAAACTACAATAATAAAATACAACCATTGATTGAATCATAAAAAGTGCAATACATTAACATTAAGACATAGAATTAAAAACATTTTAATTTAAATATTGCAATCACATAATCCAAAAATCAAAGTCCAAGGCTGTTCCAATATCAATCTCTATTGCACATAATCTCTGATCATTCCTTTTATTGCTTATTGCACGAAGGCCTGTTAGCCACCAAATTTCAGAGTGTTTCACTTATCCATGGATATTTGGGAAATTTTCAAAGTTTTTATAAACAACATTTTTAAAAAATTAAAACTACAAGAGCTATCTCCTTGACTTTTCAATACAATGACACAAGATAACAGGAGATCATTCCTCTAACTTTCAGAACTTTCAAAATTTATCAAAACATTAAGAGATAATATCAACAAAATAGAGTTTGACCACTTAATAATATTTGGGGACTTAATGGGGTAATGGACAAAGATTTGGATAAGACTAATAAGGTTAGGAAAGACAAAGTAGCAAGCCCTTTACCCAAAAATTTTGTGGCACTAATGGACGAGTATGATCTTGTAGACTCATGGAGAGAGCGTAACCCAGACACAAAAGACTACACACATTTTTCTAATAGACACCAGGCGTCTATTAGAATAGACATGATCTGGTGTTCTAAATCAATACAGACTAAAATAAATAATATTCAAATACTTACTAGAGATTTATCGGATCACTGCCCACTAGTTATGGAAGTCAAGAGAAAGCCCATCTTTAGAAAATGGAGACTAGATGAAAATCTTATAAAGCAAGAAAAGTATATAGAAAAGATTAAGGCCATGACGATAGAATATTTTAAATATAATGATATCCAAGATACAAAACCACAAATAATCTGGGATGCCTACAAAGCGGTGGCAAGAGGATTTTTGATAAAATTAAAGGCAGAAAAGAGAAAGCAGAAAGAAGCACAATGGATTAGATTAAATAAAAATATAGAGACAAAAGAAAATGAATTAAACGCCAACTCTAAGAATAAAAAAATTAAAAGAAGCTTAGAATTGTTATTAAAACAGAAAAAAAGTTGGGAGCTGGATAATTTGGCGAAACAGATGAGATGGGTCAAACAAAATAACTTTGAAAACGCAAACAAACCGGGGAAATGGCTAGCAAGATTAATAAGAAAAAAAAAGTCAAGCGATTACTAAAATTAAGACACAAGACAAGGTAATTACGGTTGATGAACATATTAGAGAAGAATTCAAAATCTATTATGAAAAATTATACACCAGAGATTTGATAGATATAGAAAGGATAACAGAATATTTAGGTAACCAAAAACTTGATAAAATCACAGATGAACAAAAATTAAATTTGAATAAAGAAATTACAGAGAAGGAAATTATCGAGGTAATTAAAAAATTAGAAAGTAACAAAGCTCCAGGGCCTGACGGCTTTACAGCTGGTTTCTATAAAATACAACAGGAAGAAGTGATCTACTTTCTAAAAAAGATAACGAATCAAGCCCTGCAAGAGAGGACCATCCCAGAATCATGGAAAGACGCTACCATAATAATGATCCCCAAAGAAGGCGCAGACCAGATGGATGTTAAAAACTTCAGACCCATTTCTTGATTGAATAATGATTATAAAATTTTCTCAAAAATTCTGGTTAATAGATTAAAAGAGTTTTTAGAAGGGTGGATAGGTGAGGAACAAACTGGTTTTCTTTCCCCCAGAAAGATTAAGGACAATGTAAAAACTATCATAGACTCTAGGCTTGAGTGATCCATGAAAAAATTGATTCTAAACTCGTTTCAAAAGTAGGGGGCGCTAGCGTTTCGTTTCTGATGTCATTTCCGAATTTTGCCCTCAAAATTTTTCGAAATTTAACGAAAATTCGTTAGTTTCAAAAGTAATTCGTTAATGGCGGACACGCATGCGCACTAGCAAAAAAAATAGCACGAGGGGAAACTTTACAGGACTCTCCCGCCCTCATTTTTTGAGAGATCTTCTTCAAACTTGGTACAGTGGTAGAACACATTTAATACTGATAGCTCACCAAAATTCGGAACATTCCCCTTATCCTCTGATTTTTGGCGAATTTTCATAGCTTTTATAATAAACCATTTTTTAATAATTGCAGAAATCTGTTCCTGGTTTGAAAGTCTTATTTCCTGTTTCATTGGGTTGTCTTTACTGTGAAAGTCATTGTTCTACTTGAGAAACTTTGTTTTTGTGGCTGAAACTTTGTTAAATTGGTGGACCAAACCATAATATGTTCCATCCATGACGCTTGCATAAAGTTCAGGCAGTGTCATAGATTTTGCCATGTTTCTATGACAGAACCAATTAGGAAATGACATTTATCACCCAGGAACAGAAATCATAGTACACCATCAAATCATTCCTGACAGATGGCTATCAGCCTCTGAATAAGGAAATCAGTTCCTGGTTGGAAAGTGCTATTTCCTGAGAGTCATCTCTGGTTGTTTGAGAGTTTGTATTAATGCTATGACAGTCGACTCTCATTTAACCGGCACCCATGGAGAGCGGTCAATGTCGGATAACCGAGAGTCGTCTCTGGTTGCTTGAGAGTATGTATTAATGCTATGACAGTCGACTCTCATTTAACCGGCACCCGAGGGGAGTGGTTGATGCTATGACAGTTGACTCTCATTTAATCGGCACCCGAGGGGAGTGGTTGATGCTGAATAACGCAGAGTCATCTCTGGTTGCTTGAGAGTTTGTATTAATGCTATGACAGTCGACTCTCATTTAACCGGCACCCGAGGGGAGTGGTCGATGTCGGATAACTGAGAGTCGTCTCTGGTTGCTTGAGAGTATTATTAATGCTATGACAGTCGACTCTCATTTAACCGGCACCTGAGGGGAGTGGTCGATGTCGGATAACTGAGAGTCATCTCTGGTTGTTTAAGAGTTTGTATTAATGCTATGACAGTCGACTCTCATTTAACTGGCACCCATGGAGAGCGGTCAATGTCGGATAACCGAGAGTCGTATCTGGTTGCTTGAGAGTTTGTATTAATGCTATGACAGTTGACTCTCATTTAACCGGCACCCGTGGGGACTGGCCGATGTCGGATAACTGAGAGTCGTCTCTCGTTGCTTGAGAGTTTGTATTAATGCTATGACAGTTAATGCTATGACAATGTTTGACACATCCACTGATTTTTGGGGATTTTTGAAGCAACGTTTTTAAAAAATGTTAGCAGATCGATGGCCACGCCTCCCTGTCCTTCTTCCTTCCACTTTGATTGGCTTGCTAAGGCTTCTAGGAAATGGAGTTTTTTGCTCATAATGGCGACTTGCTTCATTTCCACTTAAAAGAATGGTCAAAATTCAGAGGCTTCGTTCTCCTGCATTTTGAAAGCTATTGTGATGAAATTTGCCAGAATGGAAGCAGAAATTAAGTACTCTTTGCCTATCAAGTTTCATAATATTTGACCCATCCACTGATTTTTGGGGATTTTTGAAGCAACGTTTTTTAAAAATGCTAGCAGATCGATGGCCATGCCTCTCCCTCCCTCTCTCTTCCGCTCTGATTGGCTGAGAGGCATGCCAACATGGCTTCTCCGCTCAGAGGGGCTACAGCTACATCCGAAGACATCAGAAACAAACGAAAAAAGGTACTTTTTTATTCAAATTCGTAATATTTGTAAGGCAGTAAGCAGATGTTTCAAATGTCAATTCAAAAGTACTTGCGAAATGAATTTTTAACGAATTTAACGAACTAACGAAAAATTTGCTCAAGCCTAATAGACTCAATAGAATATTATGAACAAAATAATCAAAAGGAAGTAGGTTTTCTCTCATTGGATGCAGAGAAGGCCTTCAATAATCTAAATTGGGAATTTTTTAAATCATTATTTCAGGAATTAGACATGGGGTATTATTTTCAAAATGGAATTGAAAGTATTTATAATTATCAGTGGGCCAAAATTCAAATTAATGGTCAAGAAACAGGGAAAATCATAATTAGTAAGGGTACTAGACAGGGTTGCCCCCTATTGCCTTTAATATTTATATTTGCATTGGAGATTTTGCTAAAAGCAATCAAAAAGGATGAGAAACTTCAAGGTATTAGAATAGATAGGCAAAATTACGAAAAACCGGGCCTTCGCAGATGACCTGATATGTATTATAGAAAATCCAAAACAGAATATTCAAAATTGGCTCAGGAAAATTGAAGAATTCGTTGTAGTAGCGGGTTTAAAAATAAATAGAAAGAAAACAGTGATCCTCAAGAAAAATATGTAAAGAGAATCAGGAAGCTCTTCGGGCCATTTCAGGTCTAGAAACACCATCAAAGATAAAATATTTAGGTATTTGGCTTTCTGCAAAGAATAATCAACTTTTAAATTTAAATTATTTAGCAAAATGGACAGAAATTTAAAAAGATCTAGGAAAATGGGAGAACCTGAACCTTTTGTTAATGGGTAGAATAGCAATTATAAAAATGAATGTCCTCCCCAAATTATTATATCTTTTTCAAAATATTCCCATCATTAGGAAAGCATCAATTTTTAAAGATTGGCAAAAGGAGATTAGGAAATTTATATGGAAAAATAAGAGGCCTAGGATAAAATACTCCACAATGATTTCACTAAAATCACAGGGAGGTTTTGGTCTTCCAGACCTAAAACTATACCATGAAGCCTGTGCACTCCACTGGATAAAAGACTGGATTAAATTAGAGAAAATAAAAATTTTAACCCTGGAAGGACACGACCATAGAAGGGGTTGGCATGGTTACTTATGGTATGGAAAAACAAAAATTGAAAAAAAAATTCGGGAACCACTTTGTGAGATCAACATTATTTAGAATTTGGGATAAATATAAAAATTATTTCCATACTAAAACACCTCTTTGGCTCTCTCCATTAGAAGCGAACCACAGAAGGTTATTGGGATGGACCAAATGGCCTATCTACTGTCAGACCCCTGGCTGCTGGGCACCAATAACCGTACACGGAGGCCAATCTCTATCTAATATCTTTATTAAGGAAATATATAAAAGCAATAAAAACAAGTGAAGAATATAGTTCAGAAGCAGACCTTTCAAATGAGGTCAAATATAGTCCAAAAATGATAATCCAATAAATGATATTAGAGTTCAAAGTTTTAATCCACTTGACCGAAACACACACTTTTGCCAAGCAATAGTGTGGGGAAATGACAGAGTCTTAGAGTCCAATGAAGCTTGACAACAAGGCTGGAAATAAACTTGGTTCTTGGCTAGGTCCGTGACTAGGAACAAGGCAAAACGTGAAACGTGGAGCAGGGTCCGTGGTTAAACAGCAAGGCAAGGCAAAGGCTTGAAAGCTTGATCTGGGGTTACGAAGTCCACACACGATCTCTCTCCTGAAGCTGATCAATTGACTCCGCAAAGAATCTCCCGCGCCAAACACCTATATTGGGTCTCATTTTCCCACCAACAATCTCTTTCCCTAGAGAACGAGAAGCGAAACCCAACTCTGTCCAGATGCATGACTCCTTAGAATTTCCCAAGGGAAGCAGTCCTAATCAGTAGGCTTGAGCGATCCATGAAAAAATTGATTCTAAACTCGTTTCAAAAGTAGGGGGCGCCAGCGTTTCGTTTCTGATGTCATTTCTGAATTTTGCCCCCCCAAAAATTCGAAATTAACGAAAATTCGTTAGTTTCAAAAGTAATTCGTTAATGGCGGACGCGCATGCGCAGTGGCAAAAAAAACAGCACGAGGGGAGATTTTACAGGACTCTCCCGCCCTCATTTTTGAGTGATCTTCTTCAAACTTGGTACAGTGGTAGAACACATTTAACACTGATAGCTCACCAAAATTTGGAACGTTTCCCTTATCCTCTGATTTTTGGAGAATTTTCATAGCTTTTATAATAAACCATTTTTAATAATTGCAGAAATCTGTTCCTGGTTTGAAAGTCTTATTTCCTGTTTCATTGGGTTGTCTTTACTGTGAAAGTCATTGTTCTACTTCAGAAACTTTGTTTTTGTGGCTGAAACTTTGTTAAATTGGTGTGTGTGTGATATATACTGTGTATATATATATATATATATATATATATATATATATATATATATAGTCCCTGCATATATGTGTGTGTGTGTGTGTATAGGTAAAGGTAAAGGTATCCCTTGACGTTAAGTTCAGTCATGTCTGACTCTGGGGGTTGGTGCTCATCTCCATTTCTAAGCCCAAGAGCCAGTGTTGTCCATAGACACCTCCAAGGTCATGTGGCCGGCATGACTACATGGAGTGCCATTACCTTCCCACCAGAGCGGTACCTATTGATCTACTCACATTGGCATGTTTTCAAGCTGCTAGGTTGGCAGAAGCTGGAGCTAACAGCGGGCACTCACTCTGCTCCCGGGATTTGAACCTGGGACCTTTCGGTCTGCAAGTTCAGCAGCTCAGTGCTTTAACACACTTTGCCATCGGGGCTCATGTATATATAATATACATACACATACACACAATGTGGAGAATATGTGGAAAGGTAGATAGATAAGTTGGGAGCCACAGCGAAGGCACCTTCCTGGGAGCAAGGTCTAATAATAATAATAATAATAATAATAATAATAATAATAATAATAATAATAATAAATCCCTTACAATATCCAAGATGGCTCACTGCTACAGAATCTTGGTAGCTTTAGTTTGGTATGGTACCATTATTGGCAGAGAAAGCTAAGCTGTAGGAGTTGAAATCCAATCATTTATCCTCCCTATAGAATCAATTTTATATGCATTTTTAGCTACAGAAAAGCTAAAATCAGGACAGTAAAAGAACAACACCCAGAAAATGGGAATTCCAGACAGGAAACAATCAGGGCCAGCTAATACCTCCCAACAAAGGATTCCCCCAGGTAGGAAGCAGCCAGGCTTTGAAGCTGCAAGGCTATTCAATGCTAATCAAGGTGACCAATTGCAACATTCACACTTGCCTCCCACAGACAAGAGTTCTTTCTCCCACCCTGGACCTTCCACAGATATATAAACCCCACTTGCCTAGCTTCCCACAGACGTCAAAACCTCTGAGTATGTCTGCCACAGATGTGGGTGAAACATCAGGAGAGAATGCTTCTGGCACATGGCCATAGAGCCCGGAAAACTCATAGCAACCCAGCCAGTAGGCTGTTGCTGAACAACCTATGAACTTTTAGCATTAAAGGAAAAAATGCCCAAGATTTTATCACTTAATACTGTTGGCATGTCAGGAGAAGAAGAATAGAATGCTTCTATACCAGGCAAGGGCAAACTTTGCCCATGTCTGGAGTTAGGAATTGTAGGAGTTGAAATCCAAAACAATTTGACAGAAAACTGGGAGTTGTAGTTTGGCATGGTACTGGCTCTCTTCTGCAGGGAAGGCTAGGGACTTTGTAAAACTACAGCTCACATGATTACATGGCACTGAATCTGTTGCAATTGAGCTGGTGCCATAATCCTTTCTGGGAGATCTCCTCAGTGGAGATATCTCTTAAAGGGATATCCTCTGGCTCTAAGGATTCCGTTTAGGAAGGCTTGCATGCCTGGCTCTGGTATTCCCCTTTAAGCCAGTGGCTGGAAAGTCTGGAAAGAAGCAAAACCAAACACGCGGCTCCAGAAGAGAAGGCCAAGCGCAGGCAGGCATGTCTCTTCTCTCTTCTCTTCCCTCCCTCCCTGCTTCTCTCTCTCTCTCTCTCTCTCTCTCTCTCTCTCTCTCTCTCTCTCTCTTTCTCTCAGAGAGAGAGAGAGAGAGAAGCAGGGAGGGGAGAGAGATGCGGAAGGCTTCTACTGAGCCACTGAGCCGGTGGTGGTGGTGGGGGGGGGGTCGCGTCCCAATGGCATTTTTAAAATGCTAGCAGATCGATGGCCATGCCTCTCCCTCCCTCCCTCTTCCGCTCTGATTGGCTGAGAGTCATGCCAACATGGCTTCTCCTCTCAGAGGGGCTACAGCTACATCCGAAGACATCAGAAACAAACGAAAAAAGGTACTTTTATTATTCAAATTCGTAATATTTGTAAGGCAGTGAGCAGATGGTTCAATATCAATTCAAAAGTAATTATGAAACGAATTTTAAACGAATTTAACGAACTAACGAAAAATTTGCTCAAGCCTACTAATCAGCCTGTTGTTTGGCAGCGATCCGTAAACTTCTCCGATTTGCTTCTCTAACTCCTCTGTCTCTAGAGTAAGATTCCTTCCTGGGAAACGGAGGGGAGTACTGTCCAAGGCCTGTTTTACTGAATTCTTGAGGGCAAACATCAACATCCGGCAGGTGAAGGGACTCCGGCTCTTGTTGAACCGGCGAAAACCCCATGTTTTCATCTTCATCTGCCACGATAGTACTTGGAACAGGACTACAAGGCCCATGAGGCATCACACCTACAAAGAAATTTTAAGTATTATACCTAATTCAAAAGACCTCCCCCCCAACTTAAAGAACTAAACTAGATTCAAAATAATAATTAAAATGTATCATGGTACCAATTTTTGCAAATCAAAGAGGCCTATAAAACAGATAGATGAGAAGGTTTTGACTTAGAACCGAGTTTTTGGGATAAAATCCTCCAAATAAATAAGAAAAATGTATCGATATTATACAACAAACTATTAATGTGGGAGACTGAATCGGAAGAAATAACTAACTCAATGGTCCAGTGGGCTAAGGATATAGGAAGACCGATTTATGTGCATGAATGGGAATCTATCTGGAGGAAGAAAATCAAATTTACATACTCGATAGATATGAAAGAAAATTGGCTAAAAGTCATTCATAGATGGTATTTGACCCCAAAAAAGCTAGGGCTTATGTACAGGAACGTTAATAATAATTGTTGGAGATGTAAAGGTCAAACAGGCTCTTACCATCATATGTGGTGGAGCTGTAGGAAAGTACAAAAATACTGGGCAACTATTCTAGAAGAAAGTAATAAAATTTTACAAACTAAATTTGAGTTAAAACCTGAGCTTCTCCTGCTAGGGCTTTATGACCCTCAAATCAAAATTAGTATTAACACAGATAAACTTTTTACTTTCTTTATCACGGCAGCAAGAATGGTGTTAGAGAAACAATGGAAATCCAGAAAAGTTCCTACGAAAGAATCCTGGATAGATTAAGTGTTGGAAATAAAAGATATGGACAATTTAACTTTTTTGATTAGAAGAAGCAATGGAAGAGCGTCGAAAGCAACAGACTGGTCATGTTTTGAGGACTACTTGAAGAAAGGAAAATAAGAAGCTAATATTACACTAAGAACCATGATGAAACTATCCGAAAGTCAACCTACCCCTCTCCCCCGATTGTTTAACCCAACCTAAAAACCCCTTTCCCTATATGTCTCCTCCAACCCCTTCTAACCCACCCCACCCTTTACGGTACCCCCACCCCAAGTCTCTCCCCCCCTTCCTATCCCATCTTCTCTCCCCTGTCTTATTCTATGTGTTTGTAAAGAAATTCTTCAATTAAAAATATTTTTTTAAAAAAACTTTCAGAAATATTTATATATGTACCGACTTTCGGGAATTTTTTAAAAGTTTTGATAAAAGTGTTTTGTAAAAAGCCACAACAGCTATCTCATTGAATGTCTAATAGAAGAAACCAATATTAACCAATTCTACATTTTCATAGAATGCTAGAATTGGAGGGGACCTCCCAAGGTCCATCTACTCCAACCCCCTTCTTCCAAGTAGAAGGTCACCATCAAAACTATCCTGACAGGTGGACATCCAGCCTCCAAATTAAATAATTATTAATATGCCTCCAGGGCAAAAAGGCATGGTTATGAAGGTGAGGCATGTGCTGTTGGCGAGGAGCAGGGCATCATGGCCATTGTGTTGCAGAGGTAAAAGAAGAAGTGGCTTCTAAAATGTGGAATGAATGAACCACTAAATTAGGATAACAAAGGTGCTCTTCTGACTTGGATTGAAGATACTGTGATGTCTCAGGGACCTTTGGCCCATGACCCCGCAGCCATCATAGATCAAACTGAAGAGGATTCGGGCTTTTTCCCATCTCAGCAAGATTCTGTTCCATTCCAGATGTCCCCTGTTGATATTTTCATGCCAGAGCCAATTAGGGACGCCCTTGAAACAGAGCCTGGTTCCTCGGAAAGTTTGGTGTTTGATAGGAAGGCTTTTCTCAAAACACATCGCTCCCATAAGCAGTTTCTAAGACGAAGCGCGAGATTAGCGGAGAGAGACGATTGTGATTAAACCATTTCCCTTGGGAAGTTTTGGGGAGGCAGGCATCTGGTACGATGTTGAAACAGCTTCGTTCTCTGGGAAGATTTGAGGAGTTAAACACCTGTTGGGGGAAGCTCTTGAACTTCCATAAAAGTTCTGCACTGAGCTTTCCCTATCGCGGTGTCAACGTGACTATTCATAGAAGAACATTGACTCTTGTTCCTGAGCTTTGAAGCGGCCCTCCGGTGCGCTTACTCACAAGTAGACCGGGAGTTGCGTTCCACTCCTTGTCAAATTTGGACTGCGTTTCAGATCCACCACAAAATACCTTGCCTAGCCTTGAATCCTTGTTTTGGACTTTACTTCAAGAATCTCCCTGTGAAACCTTGCTCTTTCCCCACTCAAACTTCCAAAGAGTTTGAGTGTGTTTCAGTTATTTGGATTATAGACTTTGGACTCTAATACTGGACATATAACTTCATTATATTGGACTAATTTTGATCTTCTCTAAAAGGTCAACTGCTGGACTATATACTCTGCTCATTTTTGTTTAGAACTTTTATTGCTTTAATAAAGATATTAGATTGTTTATTGGCCTCCGTGTTGGTTTCCAGTGTTCGCGCTGCTTAGGGGTGTTACAGATACTGGAATCCAGTTAGTGCAGATCAATGGCCAAAGAAAATACGATGGCCCTCCACCAGGTTGATTTGGCGGTCCCACGTCATCTGGTACAGAGGTTTTTATATAGAAAATCACACAAGATATATAAACTAATTCCTCTTTTCCAAAGTATGGGAAAGGTCTATGCATTTTGCCTCATAATGACATTCAGAGGTCTTAACTGAGGCTTTGCTTATGCCATGTATCTAGACTGATACGATGCTCAAGGTTATCAAGCTGCTCGATAAATATGAAATCCAGAAGGGCTACCAGATAATTGTTTGCAGAAGCACCAACAAGTGTGAGCTCTGCATTGATGGCCTGGCCCAATTGGTGAAAGAGGAACAGCTTCTTCTAATGTGACAGGAGCTTACTACAATAGTCCTGAGCATCACTTTTCACCCAAGCCCTTTCAAGAATCAGCAGCAGCTTGCAAAGGTAAAATGCAACCCATCAGGCTGCAGCAAAAACCAAGAAAGCTCTTGTAGAAGGTTCTTTCTGTTTAAGTGCACATTTCCTCCATACAGACCATCCCTGAGATCATGCCAAGCCAACATGTTTGGGCGCTGCTGTTTCCTTGCAGTTTCCATTCTTACCTCCTCTACTTTTGAAAGGGGAGATTTGGGAGTACCCCAATCACATGAAACACCGGGTTTGCCAAGCTGCTATGAGCACCACTCGGAGACCAATAAAGTTGAGGACAAACACCTTTATTTTAGGTAGCTACCGACAGACAGCAGCGACACGGCAGTGAAGCTGGCAAAAACTGTCTGCCCCGAACGAATCTGCTCGGGGCCTTATATACCCAACCTGTTTATCACGTTTCTAGTTCCTCATTCTGGACTGGGTTTACTGGAAAACCCACCAGCCCAGTTTGTGGTGGGCAGGCACATCCTGACCTGTAAACAATTCCAGGATGTAGCTCACCACAAACTGTAGAACATTTCAACAGGTTAGGCAAAGGTACATGTATTGCATACATTTCTCAGAATCGGCTTCACCACAAGCTTAACCACAACTGATTCTTGCTAAACATACAGGACACATGCTATTTTGTAACAAGACAGCAAGTTGCAAATTTTAAGATCATTTCTGAAGGAGAGACTAATTAATGATTTCAAACAGACAGGCATCCAACATGGAGTCACTCTGGTTCAGTGACCCCTTCACTTTTTCCTCAGGGAGCCGGTAAATTGCTGATTCAACATTGGCAATGATGTTTTCTAGCAAAAGGAGGAAATTTTGCGGTCACCACAACCAGGATCCCAGTAGAAAACATCATTGCCAATGTTGAATCAGCAATTTACCGGCTCCCTGAGGAAGAAGCAGAGGAGGTAAGAATCCTGAGAAATGCAAAACTTCCCCCCAGCAACATAACGAGAAAAGAAAGACAGGCCATCAAAGATCTCAACTCAGGTCCAGAAATCATCATTCTCCCAGCTGACAAGGGGAATGCCACAGTAATCATTGAAATAGAACAATACAAAGAAAAAAATCAGACAACTTCTAGATCCCACAATTTACAAGAAACTGAAACAAGACCCTACTAACAAAATCACCAGAAAAACAAACACTCTAATCAAGAACTCCTCCATTAACTTTGACATACGCCAACAGTTGTGCAAATCAGTAGCCCTCCCACCCAGGCTTTACGGACTCCCCAAAATCCACAAGGACTCCATCCCACTCAGACCCATTGTAAGTGCCATTGGATCGCCGACTTACAACCTGGCAAAATTTCTGGCTACACAGCTACAAACCCACATTGGGCTCACTGCACACTATATCAAGGACTCAACACACTTCATAGAAAAGATCAGCAACCTCAATCTAAGCACCAAGGACATCCTGATCAGCTTAGATGTGGTGTCCCTATTTACCAAGGTCCCGGTAGCTGACACCCTCACACTAATCAAACAAAACTTCCCAGAAGACATCACAGCCCTGTTTCACCATTGCCTCACCACTAGCTACTTTCAGTGGGACACTGGATTCTATGAACAGAAGGATGGAGTGGCCATGGGGAGCCCTCTCAGCCCAGTAGTAGCAAATTTCTATATGGAATACTTTGAAAAACACGCCCTAGAAACAGCACCAAAAAAAGCCTACTGTATGGTTCAGATACGTAGATGACACCTTCACAATTTGGAGCCATGGAGAGGAAGAACTCAGCAAGTTCCTGGACCATCTTAACAGCATCCACCCAAACATCCAATTCACCATGGAAAAAGAAAAGGAAGGAAAACTACCATTTCTAGATGTTCTGGTCATCCACAAACCCAATCAACAATTGGGCCACACAGTTTACAGAAAACCTACACACACAGATAGATACCTTCATAAAAAAACTCCAACCATCACCCAAGTCAAAAAAGGAGCACAATCAAAACCCTGACAGACCGTGCACAAAGAATCTGCAAACCTCACCTCCTCCAAGGTGAACTAAACCACCTAAACTGGGCTCTACAGGCCAATGGATACTCCACCACAGACATCAGAAGAGCTGCAAGGCCAAGAACAAGCCATGAGAGTCAAGACAAAGATCCACCCAGAGGAAAGGTGTTCTTACCATACATCAAGGGAACCACTGACCACATAGGCAAACTGATGAAGAAGCACAACCTACAAACTATCTACAGACCCACAAAGAAAATCCAACAAATGCTACGGTCAGCGAAGGACAAGAGGGATCCTCTCTCCTCTGCAGGAGTCTACCGGATACCATGCAGCTGTAGACAAGTATACATAGGGACCAAGAAACGCAGCACCCAAACAAGAGTCAAAGAACATGAAAGGCACTGCAGACTAATTCAACCAGAGAAATCAGCCATAGCAGAGCACTTGATGAACCAACCTGGACACAGTATATTATTTGAGAACACAGAAATGCTGGACCACTCCAACAACTATCATGTCAGACTACACAGAGAAGCCATTGAAATCCACAAGCATGTGGACAACTTCAACAGAAAGGAAGAAACCATGAAAATGAACAAAATCTGGCTATCAGTATTTAAAAAAAAACTCTAAAATCAAAACAGTAGATGGGAACCAACACTCTGAGGGCAGAGGGCAGCTAATGACTGAACAAAGGATGCCCCCAGGCAAGAGACAAAACCTTTCCAATGCTAATTAGGGTGATTAACTGAAACATTAATGCTGGCTTCCCAGTGACAAAGGACTCTTGCCACACCCTGGACTCTCCACAGATATATATTCTTCCCTTTCCTTACTTAGTTTATCCATACCTCACAACCTCTGAGGATGCCTGCCATAGAAGTGGGTGAAACGTCAGGAGAGAATACTTCTGAAACATGGCCACACAGCCCGAAAGACATACAACAACTCCAAGGGTTCTTGGAGTTTGCTAATTTCTACAGACAATTTATCAAGGATTTTGCAGATGCTGCTCTCCCATTAACAGACTTCTTGAAAACCAGGGAGAAATGGGAGATGAAAAAGATCAAGTCCCCTGGGGCGAGGCTAGTATGGACCCCTGATTGCCAGAAGGCATTTGATTAATTGAAGCGCAGGTGCACCAGTCAGCCCATCTTGATCCATGCTTGAATGGACAAACCTTTTTTTGTCCATTGCGATGCTTCAGAAGCGGCTTATGGGGCCATGCTGTTACAAGCCGATGATGACGGACAGTTAAGGCCTTGTGCTTATTTGTCTAAAAAATTCTCAGAGACTGAGAAACTTTGGCATGTCTGGGAGAAGGAATTTTTTGCAGGTCAGACAGCACTTGTGCATTGGCATCACTTCCTGGAAGGGACGTCAATCCCCTTTGAAGTGTGGACAGATCATAAAAATCACAAACCTCCCCAAGACTGAATGCTAAACAATTGCGATGGGCTCAGTTCTTTAGTCACTTCAACTTCACCTTGAAATTCTTCCCTGGAAAGCAAAATCAATTGGCTGATGCTCTCTCCTGCATGCCAGCAGCCGACTATTCGGCCCCGGGGGAGTTGGGGACTGTGTTCTCTAAACAACAGTTGGAGTTGGTGGTGCAAACCCAGACCAAGCTGTGGGACAGGCCTCCCCCCCCCCCCCCCCGATGGTCAATTACTCAAGCTGACAGAGGAGTTAAAGGAGGCAGCATAGGGAGATGAATGGCTCCAAACCCACAAGGGAGAATTGTCCATGGAGAGAGAGTTATGGACTTATGGTTCCAAATACTATGTGCCTGCCAGCCTCTGAGGCAAAGTGCTGGCCCAATCCCATGATTCCAAACTTTCGGGTCATTTTGGGTTTACAAAGATTTTGAAACTATTGGCTCACCAGTTTTGGTGGCCTACCATGCGCAGAGATGTTAGGGATTATTTACAAGAGTGCTCAGTCTGTGCAAAAGCCAAACAAAAAGTGGGCAAGCCCTCTGGTCTGTTACAACCAGTGACCAACCCGACTTATATTGCTATGGACTTTGTAGTTGAGTTGCCTGAGAGTAATGGCTATAATACCATTTGGACTGTGATTGATTTGTTTTCCAAATAGAATCATTTTGTGCCTCTTAAGAGAGTCACTTCTGCCTCTGAACTGTCTAAATTGATCTTACATCATGTGTTCAGGTTACACGGGTGTCCTGAGTGAATCATAACAGACAGAGGGCGCCAATTTACATCACAATTTTGGACGTCTTTTTTGACCATGTTAGGAACTGAGCGGACACTTAGCATTTCATCTTGAGATAGACAGTGCCATGGAGCGGGTCCAAAAGACTTTACAACAGTTCCTGAGATGCTATATTACTTACTAGGCATGAGCAAAAAAATTGGAAAAGTCGTTAATCGTAATAAATTAGTTAATCCGAGGTGGTTTGCTGTTTCTGAATTAACCTTCCAATTCAAAGCGTTGGTGCCCATGCCTCGAAATACTTTCGGTGTGATGTCACAGAGACCTTCGGGTCATGACCCGGTACTCGTTGCGGACCAGAGCGATGAGTATTTGGGAATTTTACCGGCTCAGCAAGAGCCCGTTTTCCAGATGCTCCCTGTTGACAATTCAAGCCCAGAGCTCATTAAAAGAGGCCTTGAAGCCGAGTCTGTTCCCAGCGGTTCCCCTCCCTTCCCAAGGCGGCTGTTTGGGGAATTGAGTCGTTCGGAGAAGGCCAGTCTGAGTCAAAGCGCTTGATTAGCTGCCAGAGAGAATGTTAATTGAACTCCCTTGTGAGTTTTCAGGGAGGCTTGCATCTGCTGAAGATGTTGTCTCCAGTCAGTTTTTCCCCTGGGAAAAGTATTAGACACCTGTTTGAAAGGGAGATTTGAAGTCCCTTAAAAGTTCTGTGTGCTGGCCAGCCAGTGCAGTGTCAACGTGTCAGTTGGAGTGTTAGGAGCCCCCAGATGGCGTAGTGGACTAAGTGACTTGAAGGTTGGGTTGCTGACCTGAAAGCTGCCAGGTTCGAATCCCACCCGGGGACAGTGCGGATGAGCTCTCTCTATCTGCTCCAGCTCCATGCGGGGACATGAGAAATGCCTCCCACAAGGATGGTAAAAACATCAAAACATCCGGGAGTCCCCTGGGCAACGTCCTTACAGACGGCCAATTCTCTCACTCCAGAAGCGACTCAAGTTGCTCCTGACACGAAAAAAAAAGTTGGAGTGTTAACTTCGCCTCTAGTCCTTGTGGCGTTCTACTCGTGTGTAGATTGGGAGCGACGCCTCGCCTTCGAGTCAAGTTCGGATCGCGTTTGGATCCTCTGTCTCCAGCCTTGCCCTGTCTTGTTTCCTTGCCTTCCCTTGCCTTGCCTTGAATTCCTTGCCTTGTGACTGCTCTCCTTGGAACTCTTGCTTAAGATCCAGATTATTCCCCACTCAAACTGCTTGGAAGTTGGAGTGTGTTTCGGTTAACTGGATTTTCACCTTTAAACTCTAATATTGGACATTGAACTATATAATACTGGACTATATTTGACCTTTCCCAGAAGGTCTATTGATGGACTATATATTTTGCTTATTTTTGTTCTATTTCTTCAATTCTATAATAAAGATATTAGATTATTTATTGGCTTGGTGTCTGGTTTCCAGTGCTCTCGCAGCCTAGAGTTTCACATTCGGATAACTGTCGGATATATGAGAAAGTGTTTTAATTTAACCAACCGTTGCTATTCAGGAGAGAAATCCCCTTCCCATCCTGGAGTAGTTGGTTTCTATGGGGCTCTTAAACTGCGTTGCAGAAGTGGAGGGAGCCTGGATTTGCAAAGGGAATTGCTGGCTGGCTGGCTGCTGCTTCGCCTCTGCAGGATCTCCCTTGCAAACCACTTCCTCTTCCTGCACTTAAACCGGGTTGCAGAAGTGGAGCAAGCCTGGATTTGCAATGCCCTCTCCTCTGCAGGATCTCCCTTGCAATGTGCTGGCAAAACCCCAAACTAGAACTCTCCACCCAGGTTGGTGTGTAACTGGCTTTCCACTTCAGGGGGAGAAGAAAATTGGAAATGGCCAGGGAAAGCAAACTATCACCCTGCTAAGGATTTTCCACAATTCCCCTCTATTATTTTAAATTACCCTGATATTATTATTATTATTATTATTATTATTATTATTATTATTATTATTATTATTATTGGCACCCCACTTTTCTCTCTAGATTTGAGACGGAAAGGGAGTCACATTAAAATATATACATTAGTATCATTCTGGGAAGGTAAAAGGTTGCATTTTAAATCTATGTTTTAACAGTATTCCTTTTAAAATTTGCTCTATATTTGTGTGTATGTGACATGTGTAAGCACCATCCACTCCTCAGCATGTTCCCTCCTGGTTAGAAGTGGGCTAAGCCCCATCGGAAGAAATCCACTCCTAGATTATCTTTTTATCCCAGATTATCTGGCAGTGTGGACTCATATAATCCAGTTCAAAGCAGATAATCTGGGATCCGATCCTGTGATAGAGGAGCAGTGTGGAAGAGGAATCAGGCTGGATCTACACTGCCCTATATCCCAGGATATGATTCCAGATTATTTGATTTAAACAGGATTATATGAGTCCCCACTGCCATATAATCTGGGATAAGAAGAAAAGTGACAGATCTGGACCAAGCTTTGCACACAGACCCAACATGGCCAGCTGTGAATCCTGGGGGAGTTTTGGGAGGGTTGACTCAAGACTTTTGGGAATTGTAGTTCACACACATCCTTATACATTTTCTCATGGGAGCATTAAAAAAAAAAGACTGAGGTTTTTTCCCTAAGACATAGTGCAACATCAGAAGCGAGCTAAGCCTCATAGGGAAGAAAGCCACTCATAAGTAGAAGAGGGCTAAGCCTCATAGGAAGAAACAGCGGGCCCCTTTTTGGGACAGCATGGTGTAGTGTAGAGTTTTGAGAGTTGGACTATGATTGTGGCTTCATTCCCAACTCATCCATGGAAACCCACTGGGTGATCTTGGGCAAGTTACTCACTCTCAGCCCCAGAAAACCCAATGAAACAGGAAATAACACTTTCAAACCAGGAACAGATTTCCTTATTCAGAGGCTGATGGCCATCTGTCAGGAGTGATTTGATGGTGTGCTATGATTTCTGTTCCTGGTTGATAAATGTCATTTCCTAATTGGTTCTGTCATAAAAACAGCAAGGGACATCGTCCTATAAAAAACAGCACATTATGGTTTGTTGAGTCTCTCTCCACCAATTTAAGAAAGTTTCAGCCACAAAAAAAAAGTTTCTGAAGTAGACTAATGACTTTCAAAGTAAAGACAACCCAATGAAACAGGAAATAACACTTTCAAACCAGGAACAGTTTTTTGTTATTATTAAAAAATGTTTTCTTATAAAAACTTTGAAAATTCTCCAAAAATCTGAGGATAAGTCAAACATTCTTAGATTTGGTGAACTAACAGTGGTTTTTGTGTTCTGCCACTGTAGAAAATTTCATTAGGATAGCTCAAAAATGAGGGAGGGAGAGTCCCCTCAATTTTCTCCATTGACAATAATGTTTTCCTTCATGCGTATGCGCATCTGCCATTAACGAGGTACATACGAAGATTTGGAAGTTTTGGAAGGTTTTGAATCTTTTGCTTCAAAATTTTGAAATGACTTTAGAAATGAAGCGGCAGCACCCCCTATAGTCAAAGTGATTATTGAACCATTTTTTTTCATGGATCGCACATGCCTAGTACTTACCAGCAAGACCAATGGGTCACCCTTTTGGACATGGTGGAATAATATTATAATAATTCGGACTATGCCTCGACCAGGGTCTCCCCATTTAAAGCTGTAGGGGGCAGGGATTTTCCTCCCTTCCCTGCTTTGGAGCTAAAGGCCTTGTGGGGAGGGAATCCAGAAGAGTGGGGTGCAAAGGTCACTGCCTTCTGGCTTGTGATTAAAGCTGCCTTGGATTTGGCAAAACAGGATTACAAAAATTTTGCTAATAAGAAGAGGACCATTCAGCCAGACTTTAAAGTGGGGGACTTGGTCTGTCTGTCGACAAAATACTTGAAGTCCACTCAGCTTTCTAAAAAGCTTGGCAGAATACATTGGATTTTTCCCATCTCGGCCATCATCAACGCTGTCCGATTACAGCTGCCTCATACTTGGTGTAAAGTCCACCCCATGTTCCATGTCAGCCTGCTGAAATGGGCATGTGCTACTTACAAATGGAGCCAGCCTGACTTGGACCCCATTCCAATCATGGTCAGTGCATACATTCATTTTGAAATTAGGGAAATATTGGACTCCAAGAAGTCTCATGGATGGTTGTATTCTTTGGTCCAGTGGGCTTCCCGGGCCCTCCACCCTGAATGGGTGGCTGCTAAACACATCAGGGCCCCTAAATTGACTAGACTCTTCCACAAAGACTTTCCCCACAAGCCTGGACTTTAATTTGTTTATTCCCTGCTCTGTTTTTTGTTCATTCTTCAAAGGGCCATCTTTGTGGAGGGGGAGTCATGTCAGGATGTGTCTGTACCAGCTATAACAAGCTGCTTCGTCCACCCCATGCCAATTTGGTTGGGAAAGGGAGGAGAGCTCTGGCTTCTGATAAGAGCCATCTGGACTGGGGGGAAACCTGGGAACCTGGGAAATGTAGCATGTTTTGGTGAAATAGAATGTAGTCGTTAGAAATAGATAGTAGGAGGGGTCATGGGTCAGCTAGATAATATACTGCCAATTTGGCGGGAACTAGTCAGAACTTGCTTTGTATACCCCATGGGAAGAAGGAAAATAAAGCTGTTTCCAAGGAGTTTCCTTTGTGAGCATGCTTTTATTCTGAGATCTTCCAGGGTCTGACAGAGTGCCCTGGGGTGCACAGTGGTGTAATGATTCCTGCATGTAGGGACAGTTGTGTGTCTGGCCCTTTCTCTTTTAAGTTGCTCTGTGGGAGCACACCCATTTAAATACAAGGTGGGTGCCTGGCCTCATGCTTCGTCTATTGAATTGGAAGGGACCGCCAAGGGCCAAACATTTAGGGATTTCTTCCTAGCCCAGCACAGAGATTGACAAGCAGATTCAACAATTTATTGGAACTCGGGGATCCAGTAGTTGGCTGGCCATCCTACCCGGCAAAGTACAAATCAGTCCCCTAAAGAAGGAAAGGGGAGGAAGGGGGAAGGAGGAGGCCCCCAGGATGGCTGGGGGTCTGGGGCAGATTGGTTGGCTTGCTACCCCACAAAGAGCAAATTAGTCCTCTAAAGAAGGAAAGGGTTTGGAATAAGGAGGAGACCCCCAGAAAGGCTGGGGGTCTGGGGCAGAGTGGTTGGTTGTTCACCCCATTCCACAAAGAGCAAATCAGTTCTCTAAAGAAGGAAAGGGGAGGGGGAAGTAGGAGACTCCCAGGATAACCAGGGGCCTGGGGTGGAGTGGCTGGCTAGCAGATAATGGCTGCTGTGTGGCAAAGACCAACTATCAAGGAGGTAGATATGAAAAGAGAAAAGCAACCAGCCATTGCCACATGGGTGACACTGCACCAATGTGTTCCCAAGAATGAAGGAATCTAGAAGTATTAGTTAACTGCTGGCCTTTTAAAAGAGATTGACTCACTCTTTGAGACACCTGTCAACTGCAGCTGCTGTATAGCCATCAACGATCTCCAAGAAAGTGAACACCAAGTGCCAAAGGTTAATGTCCCTCTGGTTTGCAAGAGGTCAAGTTGACATTCCCTTTCAATTGGTTCATAGGCTGCAGAGATAATTTGGGAAGGACTGAAATGGGGTGCAGCTGTGATTAGCTACATAAAAGAACTCTGCAAGACACTGAGAGTATAGTATCTGTCATATTGGGATGTGTATCATGACTGTTTTCCCACAGAGCCACATCCTGATGCCCAGACCCAATCCAGAGAACCTGTGTTGTATCCTGAGGAACCCTGAAACCTGGCTGTGAACCTTGGAACCTTATGTAAAAAGATTGGACTAGATCTCATCGCTTGATTCTTGGACTAGAAAACTGGTTTGTACTTCCAACAACCTTGTTTACTTTATGTGATTTTAAAACTTTGATAGTGCCTTTGAAGCCTGGGACTTTGTTTTACCACATCAACCATGAGCTATATTTATGTTTTGTAGTCGGGCATTGAAAAGATGCTGTTGCAGTTCTTCATTTCAGTAAACCTGTTTTTGGCACAACTTGGGTGTTGTTTTGATTAAACTCTGCTCACATTAACAGGTAGAGCCCAGGAACATGACAGAAATCACCAGGGACAGATGATATTCAAAAAGAGATACTTCAAGTGACAGAAAATAATCTACTGTAGTTCTAATTAAAATATGTCAAAGAATATGGGATGCAGCAATTATATAAAACATCCACAAGGATAGATAAAAATACACACGGTGGAATACATCTCACCACTTTAAAACAGTGGATGTGGCTCTTATTGAATCATGCTGCATTATCACAGGATGTCTATGTCCCACACCACTGGAGAAATTATAACATTTAGCCGGCATTGCACCACCTGACATCTGCCAGGAAGTTGGAGCCAGCAATGAAAAGACCAAGGCATTGACATCTCCAGCTTATCCCCTGTTTGGATATCAGCCAGCATGCAAATGCCTTAAATCAAGAATACTCACAGGAACACCTCAGCAAGTGAGATTCCAAAAGTGGCAGGAAGGACCTTCTTGTAGCAACAACAGAGGCACTCCAAGTGAACATCTAGTATAATGCTAAGTTTTTTTAGCTTTGTTTTTTCAAATACATTACAACTTGTACCCTCGGTTTGCTTCTGACATGATAGATAAATTAAATTATCACTAATTGCAGAGCTTTTTTTTTTTTCATGTCAGGAGCAACCGGAGTTGCTTCTGGAGTGAGAGAATTGGCCGTCTGCAAGGATGTTGCCCAGGGGACGCCCGGATGTTTTGATGTTTTTACCATCCTTGTGGGAGGCTTCTCTCATGTCCCAGCATGGAGCTGGAGCTGATAGAGGGAGCTTATCCACACTCTCCCCAGGTGGGATTCGAACCTGGCAGCTTTCAGGTCAGCAACCCAACCTTCAAGTCACTTAGTCCACTACACCATCTGGGGGCTCCAATTGCAGAGCTGAAGAACAGTGTAAGTTTGAAAGATTATATGCTTAAAGTATTGCAAGCAAGGGTAGGTAAGGTCACAAAAGTAATATTATATTTTGTTCTTTGAGTAATATTCCAATAGTATTGATCCTATCTACTTATTTCATTTCATTAGACTTCATTATTTGTCATAATTGGCTTTTGGATCCCAGAACAGAATGGACTATCAGTTGATCTTATGTTATTTCCTTGGTTGGATTCTTCAGTTTGTAATTGGACTGCATGCTGTTTTGACTAAACTACTGTTTGGATGCTGGGTCTTGGCTTCACAACAGCAGTTTACTCCATACCTTTTTTGTTTGCTGGTACTCCAGACAGATAAGTATTGTTCCTGCAATTGTGAAAATGACACTTGCTTATTTTATCGTCATGAATTATTAGGTTATGGTAATTAATTAATTTTATCCATTTTTGTTCTACAAATAACTTCATCAAACTTATAGGAACCTATGTTGGAAGGCGAAGTATTATGTATGATATGCAAGATTATTTTCAGAAAGAAATTCGATAACAAAATTCAAACAACAGTTCTGCTGCAATTTTATGGATTACTGTTATAGTAATAAGATTTTGTCTCATGTCTTACTAGGAACAGGAGCAAAAAATGGATTCTCATTTTCATATGGTGATATCCATTGTATATCTAATATAGCAACCTTTTGCAACTGGCTGTGGAATGGAGTATGTTTTGCGTTGGAAGCCTGAACATCTGCAGTTTCTAGAATACTTCAGAGAGGAAAATATATGTATGAGCATGGCATTTCAAAAATGCACACAAACTTATTTTAGACTATGGAAAACACATACAAAGAAAAGAAGTTGCATGCTGCACACTTTTGGGGAGAAAATTGAACAAATATATGCATTGGTTTTTGTCCCTAGAATAAAGATTTTACAGTCCAACAGAGAACAGGAACAGAATACCAGTGAGAAATGCAATGAGAATGCAATGAATATAAGACTGACAGATTTTCACATTCCTGTGTCTTACTAATGGTGCCATTGTAAACCATACCCATCAAAAATGTCAGTGACAGGAGATCCAGTTCTGAAACTGTCTGACAGAGACAGTCTCATTTATATGCAAAATAATGTCTGCCTGCTTTTTGTTTTTTGCCAAGGATGACTGAGACTTGATGAACTTTTGAAAAACATTCACTCAGAAAGCAGTTAATTCATACCTCATCTCTCTCTCTGGCATGAGTATGCTCACTAAGGTCATCAGTGTATACTTTGCATTCCATGCTATCAGAGAAGTTCTATATGATCATTGCATAGTATAACTTCTATACTAAATATGGTATTGACTGGAATAACTCCAGATAATTTAGAACAAAAAATTACATTTTGAAGAAAAACAGTGCAAAACAAAGTTTGAATCAAACCTCCAACAGTTGCCATCAGCAACTGTACTTCAAACTAAAAAGAAATTTCAAGTGGAGTGTCACTAAGGTTTGGTCTTAGGTTCAATAGTTTTCAACATTTGTATCAATAATTTGGATAATGGAGTGAAGGGGATCTTTATTAGATTTGTAGATGATATAATATTGGAATTGATAACTAACACATTGGAAGATAGCAACAAATTTCAGAAGATCTCAACAAATTTGACAATTGTCTTGAAATTAAAATGAAGTTCAAAAGAGACAAATGCAAAATTCTCCATTTGGGCCACAAAAACCGAAGCCAAAAGTATAGGATGAAAGATACTTGGCTCAGCAGTACTATGCGTGAATATGATCATGAGGTTATTGTTGATCATAAATTGAATATGATCCAGCTGTAGCAAAAGGGAAAATGCTATCTTAGCCTGCATTAATAAACCTAGAGTTTCCAAGTTAAGAGATGTAGCAATACCACTATCTGGTTGCCTGGTTTTAAAAAGGATATAGACAGTTTGAAGCACTTCCAGATAAAAGTAACAAAATATTTGAGATGAGGTTGAAGGAATTGGGCATGTTCAGTTTAGTGAAGAAAAGACTAAGGGGCGACATACCTCAAGACTTCTAAGAAAAGGAGGGTGTGAGCTTGTTCTCTTCTCTGCTGCCTCAGAGCAGTAGAACTTTTTCTAATGGGTTTAAGTTACAGAAGGGTAGATTCTGATTGAGTGTTAAAAAGAAGATCCTGTCCAGTGTAGGCTATCTCTGTTGGTCAGTGTCTGATGTCTGATGCTGGCCTGAATATTCAAGTACTGAATATTAGGACAATACTGGAAAAGACTATTGGCCTGAACTGTCACCTTTATGTGCATCATGTCTGTCTGTGTGTCAAGGTTGAAGAACTCTGGCCTTCCACATGTTCTGAATGTATGTATCCATTGGTCCTAGCTGATATGGACAAAAGTGATCATGGGTATTGAAAGCAGAAAATTCTGGAAGTGGTTAGATTTCTACACCTGCACTATGTGTATATTTGTGGACACCTCAAAACCACACTGGAGTATGATAAAAAAATAGTTCCTCTGTGTGTGTGTGTGTGTGTGTGTGTGTGCATGCATATGCCTGTTTGTGTATATACACACACACACACACACATACAACCACATATATGTGGGCATGCACGCACACACACAAATGAATTTTTATCACATTCCAGTGTGGTGTGTGTGTGCACATGTGGGCAGCTTGTATGCAGCTCAGTTTCATCTTTCATAAGTAAAAAATGCCCAAACATATTGCTTATGTTAAAGATTTTCAGTTCTGTTTGTAGTTGCTTTGAAGATCTTGCATGTTTTTAAGTCATTTCCTAACTTATATCAACCCTAAGGTGAACCTATCACAGGGATTTAGATGGAACCAAGCTACAGTGTCAAAGTTCTGGAAAAGACGGAAATTAGCTTTACAATGAGATCTGACTCCAAATGCAGGGACATTTCAAATTTAAACAGTTGTAGCTCATGTTTTCCTAAAAATTCAAAGGCATTCTGAAAATTTCAACACGCTGAATTATAACAAAGGATTTAGAGAAGTGCAGGCAAATTCCTCATCTGTGCCCTTTTACATTCAGAAATTGGGCTGGCGGAGGGGGAGAGAGGTAGCTTTGACCCTCCTAAATTTGAAAATCGTCTTCTTCAAACTTTAGGGCCAGCCATAATTTTATCATGATACTTCTGCTGGGTGAGGTAAAGTTAACAGGGTATACACATCTTAGTCACTGCTTCCAGAAAAAGGATATAAAGAATGGGCATAAACATTTTAAAATGAAAATCTACTAGAAATTTGAATGCTCTCTTTCAACTTTTGTGATGTATCCCTTCAGTTCTAGAGAGTGGCAATCTTCAACAACAAACACACAGAAGAAAAACAATAAAATATTTCTTGACATCTTCTCCTGGCTGAATGCTGTGTGAAAGAGAATCTGTTTTCCCCATTTCACCTCTGTTTGGCATCCTCCACCTCATTACAAGGTCTATAGGTTTTGTCCTCTGAACATTTCACCTTTTTAATCCTCTCAGTTAAATTATACATTTCTGTATTTCAGGGTTGTTGTATGTTTTCCGGGCTGTATGCCATGTTCCAGAAATATTTTCTCCTAACGTTTTGCCCACATCTATGGCAGGCATCCTCAGAGGTTGTGAGGTATGGAGAAACTAAGCAAGGAAGGTTAATATATATCTGTGGAAAGTCCAGGGTGTGAGAAGAACTCTTTGTCAGTTGGAAAGCCAGTGTGAATGTTGCAGTTAATCACCTTAATTAGCATTGGAAAGGTTCATCTCCTGGCTATTTCTGCCTGGGGGCATCCTTTGTTCAGAGTCATTAGCTGCCCTTGGAACTCTTCTGTTTTCAGAGTGTTGCTTCCTATGCTAATGACTCTGAACAAAGGATGCCTCCAGGCAGAAATAGCCAGGAGATGAACCTTTCCAATGCTAATTAAGGTGATTAACTGCAATATTCACACTGGCTTTCCAATTGACAAAGACTTCTTCTCGCACCCTGGACTTTCCACAGATATATATTAACCTTCCTTGCTTAGTTTCTCCATACCTCACAACCTCTGCAGATGCCTGCCATAGATGTGGGCAAAACGTCAGGAGAGAATACTTCTGGAACATGGCCATACAGCTCGGAAAACATACAACAACCCTGTGATCCCGGCCATGAAAGCCTTCGACAACACATTTCTGTATTTCATTTTTCACTTTCTATCTCAACAATGTCCAAACAAAGCACAGCATAAGATAGAGGATTTCTTTTCTTATCTGTTCTATGTATCTGTGCTGAATCATATGGTTTTTGGTTTAGAATGCAAATTTTAAGTACTAATGTCCCATGATAACATTTGCAGTGGAATTCCCACTGTGAAATAAAGAGACCAGACAAAGGAAAATGGATCTAAAAAGCCAATTCTGACCTATTTATTTATGTATTTGTTTCTAGAATAATATATTTATTTCTGCAATGACTTGTGAATAAAAACAATTAGGGGAAAATAACCTGTAAAGAAATAACTTCTGTTATTAATCACTGAATGAGAATTGTCCCTGGTCTAGGTGTCACTTCCTCTGACCACCTCCAAGGACATATTTGGGTGAGCACCATAGATTGTGAGGGCCAACCAAAATTCTTTACCTGCACATCTCAGTAGACCTTAACTGGAAGGCTATCGTCAGGATACTCCCTCCCAAACCTCAGAGTTTTTCAAGAGTGAGAACCCCATTCCAGTCCTAAAAGGAGTCCCCCTTTACAGCCCCTGGTACACAAACTTATAGAGACTGTTATGGAAACCCATCCTTCACCCTCAAAAGTGGTGGAGTGCCACAGTGCCTACCAAGACTATTAATCTTCCCCATGCCATGACAGCTTATTTAGGTGACACCACTATAAGCCAATTACCACACCCAGATGAAACAGTGTGGGGTAGGTGAAAAGAAACCAAGAAACCTTGGGGGGGGGGTTCCTACCTTACATGACCAGCCTTAAATAGGTTGCTGCTCTGCCCCTTGTCACATGATTTTGGGTGGTGAAGCCCACCAGACCCAACCAACTCTGGTCTCCTCCACAAGGGCCTTCAAATACCTCCCCGAGTCTTAGGCTTCCCCTACCAGCTCTGCATGAGCCTTGTCTCAAGGTTATCATAGAATCATAGAATAGTAGAATTGGAAGAGACCTCATGGGCCATCCAGTCCAACCCCCTGCCAAGAAGCAGGAAATCGCATCCAAAGCACCCCCAACAGATGGCCATCCAGCCTCTGCTTAAAACCCTCCAAAGAAGGAGCCTCTCAAGCTTTAAATCTAATGCTTCCCTAGCATTTTCCTGTATCAAAAAGTTCTTTAAAAGAACTTCAATAGATGTGCTCTTCAGCAATAATACTTCAACAGAGAAGAAATAAGTAACATTCAGTTAGATTCTTACATCAAATACACACACAAAAGAGCAGTTCAAGCTTTTTCAGCAGACTTTTTATTCAAGTTTACAATATGTATATGTGAAGTGAACAACCAGGTCAAGCAAGCTGTACATATGTTAACATAAACATTTTGAAACTTTTAGAGATCACTTGAGATATTCTTCCAAAATGCATCCAGGAAAGAGAGAGGAGGAGGAGGATTTATCAGCCTACGCAGAAAAAATAACAAGTAACTTTAAATGTGACAAAGCAGGCAGGAATGGTGGGTTGTGAGTGAATTCACAGAGATGACATCTTAAAAACCAAAGTGACAGGTGGTCCATCTGGTCTTTTTGAACATGGTCCCTGAGTACACCATACATGGGTAATGGATAGCAAGCTCACCTAAAAAGAGTAAGTAGGAGAGACTCTTCATCCCAAAACTGATGACAGAAGACCCACTCCTGCAAAAAAAATGCAAAGTATGTTTTTATTGCAAATAATAATAATAATAATAATAATAATAATAATAATAATAAGTTTATTCTTATATCCCGCCCCATCTCCCCGAGGGGACTCGGGGTGGCTCACAACAATAATAAAAACAGTGACAAATTACACATTGTAAAATCAAACATGAAAAGCAGTCATACAATCAATACAAATCAATGTAAAGAGAAAATGTTTATACACCCCTCACAAAAAACTCCTAAAATATAACATTTTCACTACTAACAACAATAAAACACAATGTTTTCTTAATGCAATGAGATGGGTTTTCTTGTCAAGAATGAGAAATTTTGATATTATTTTTACATTACTAATATAGGCACTACAATCAAGATAAGGAGTATATAGCAAAAGTTAAAATCTTAACATCCCCACAATCTCATCACAGAATTTCAATCCATAGTAATCCTGGCTTTACTTTTTTTTAACAAAAGAAGATAATCAATAGGGGTGTGCAATTCAGCCAAACCCCTTTTTCGGTGTCTGGATATCAGTGGCTCCCCAATCAGTTTTTCGGGAGTCTCCTGAATTAGGATGGGCAAAATTCCATTTTTTGATTCTGTAGCCAAAAGATCCATTTTTACTCAGGGAAGCTCTGACCCATTGGCAGCAAGGGGGAATTTCCCTGGTTCCCTTTCTGTCATTTTTAGGGCATCAGTTCCACTTTTTCTGGAATCATTTCTCCTTATTTCCTTCAATAACATCTGGGTTAAGGCATCAGACTTAAGAAGCCATCTTTTCTAGCATTGTTTCTCCTTATGTTTTTCAATAAGATCTGGGTTTAAATCATCAGACTTAAGAAACCACCCTTTCTGGGATTGTTTCTCCTTATCTCTTTCAATAAGACCACCGTTTAAGGCATCAGACTTAAGAAGCCACCATTTCTGGCATTGTTTCTCCTTATGTTTTTCAATAAGACCTGGGTTTAAGGCATCAGACTTTTTTTATATATAAAAAACACTTTTTCTGACATCATTTTTCCTCAACACCCTTTCAATGAAGCTGAGTTTAGACACCCTTTTATTAGCTATTCTTTTAAAAAATATATACATTATCTCCTCATTTTATAGCAGCTTTAGAAATTGCAAGATACCTTTTCCTCACATTTGAAGCTTGCTTCGTGTGAAGGGCACCATTGGTGGCAGTTTCTTAAGTGTGTAGAATATAAATGTTTATTTCTTGCTATTTGAGTAAAAAAGCAAGGCAAGTGATGTAGAAGATCTGTGCAAGGCACTGAGAATTTAGATCACCAGCAGACTGAAGAACAATCTGTCTTTCTCAGAAGCCTGCTCGCAAAAGAAAAATGGAGGCCCTGCTTGCCTAAAAGAAAAGGCTTTCTTCTTCTGATTGGCTCAATAGGCAGGGCTCACAGAGAAACCCCTGTGCAGGTATGCACTGCCACTTCGCTCTCCACATGTAGCCGAATAAAACTGAACATAGCTGTGGTTGGCAGCTTCATGGTCTGTTGTGGCCAAAAAAAATGGCGGCAGCACCCATGCCATTATGGCTGGCTGAAATAGCCGAACCAGCCAGAGCCCGTTTTGAAAAACGGATCTGTGCACAGCCATAAAAGTCAATAAAGTTTAAAATGTTGCTTCTGAGAGTTTCAAACTAGTTTATAAAAAAAATGTTAAATGATTTTTTTAAAAAATCCTAAAACTCAGTAGATGACCAAATCTTTCTGAAACTTTGCAGGACTGATGCCCTGCTTATGATGTCTCACTGTGCAAAAATCCAAGGGGAGATGTGTAACTATTCATGTTTTAGACCTTGTGTAATGCAATGGCATAGGGCACATCCACACTGAATTAAAGCAGTTTTGACACCAATTTAACTGCCATGGCTCAATGCTATGTAACATGGGAGTTGTAGCTTGCCAAGGCTTTTGCAGCCAAAGAGTATTGGTGTCTCACTAAAGTACAAATTCCAGGATTCTATAGCACTAAGCCATAGCAGTTAAAGTAGTGTCAAACTGTATTAATTCTACAGTGTAGATGCACCCTCAGTGGAGACACCCTGGTTATGGATTTCGTTTCATTAGAAATCAGGCTGTCCCCTACTTCCTTTGAGCACCATTACAAACATGAAGACTTGAGTGTTGTGACTCAGCTGGAGCCTCAGAGTGACTCTGATGGGGATTATGGGATTCAGGTTCAAGATGATTCTGATGGGAATTATGGGATTCAGGTTCAAGATGACTCTGATGGGAATTTTGGGATTCAGGTTCAGAATGTTTCTGCTGTGGAAGATGAGAAACAGGGAGGCTTTCCCATGGCAGGGAATTGTGTTGATGATACTGAAGCTAGCCAGGTGCAAATCGACTCAGGAAGGGAGGACAGCTCTCAGTCTGATAGCATTCAGACAGACACTAATGCTAATGAGCTGTCAGGCCTTGACAAAACGGAATCTTCAGATCGAGCTGGCCATTTGGAATTCAGGGTTCGCAGAAGTGTTAGGATAGCAAACAAGAGGGAGGTCAGAGGCCAAAGAAATGCTTTCATGGTATGCAAAAGGTATTAAAAGAGTGTACTGTAAAGCAACTTCTCATTCAAGTCAAGAAGCAAGCTCTTGCATTCCCAGATTATGTTGCAGCCTTTGTGTGTTCATGTTCATAGGATTTTGTCATGCGTTAATGGAACCTTGTTTTATGCCTAATGTTTTCTTAGATTATTCTTTATAGTCTTGTTTTGCAACAATCTTTTGGAACTTTACTTTTGCTTTTTAAGAACTATTTATTTCCTATTTCCTAATAAACTACAAAAGACTTCAACCTGTGTGCAGCCTGGTGTATTTAGCAAGGTGAAGCTAACCTGAGGTGTGACATTGAGAGCAATAATGCAGATGATTGATTTGTCTTTGCTGCTCTCTGAATGGTTTTTAAAGGATTTCTTTTGGTAAATAAATATCAGAAATATATGTATATGATAGACATATACATGTCCAATTTCTTTTTCTTTGTGATTTTAAGTATCTTATGTAATCTGAAATTCCAGTTGTGTTTTTATTTTTCAAAAATAAGCAGTTTTGATTAAGGGTGAGTTATCAAATCATTTAGTCATTATTGGTAGAGATAACAGTTCAGAGATTAGAATGTTACAATTCTTTTGAGAACATTCAAAGCAAATTATTTCCTACCAGCTCTGAAATCACTTTAAAGCAGTTAATAATACAATCGTAACATTTATTCAACAGAGAAAATTACACTATTTCATGTGCTGAGAGCATGCCATGGAGAAAAAACAACAACAACAGCGCCATATGGCTTATCATGATGCTTCCTGCAGGTTTAACAAAACACTAGCATTTAAACTGTATGTGCTGTAGAGAGGACAAAAATTAAGAATACCAGGGTGTGTCTTTTTCTAAAGATGTTTTCTCCTCTTAGGAATGATTGAAAAATCTTTCTTGGCAAATTGTGGTATGAATTGACCTGATCTACACCTCCCAGGCTAATATTCAGAGGAGAATTTAGTGGATTTCACATATTTTTAACAATGCAAGTCTTGGGTCAGCTGACAGGCAAAAAATTATAAAAATAGGCTTCTTCTAGAAAAGAAATAGAAATAAAAATCTGGAATTTTGAGATGATGTATTTATGGATGGTGAATGTGTATTAGGCTGATCCTTTCAGGAGCTATCCAGAGTGATGAACCTAACTGGATGATAGAGCCAAGTAGTTTTGGTAGCTCTTACAAACTTTACATTAAAGGCTGAAGTGGATTCACAACCCTACTGACCTGAAATTCATCATCTGCCACTGGAAATGCACATTGTTTTCTTCAGTTGTCAGAGTGGAGTGAGCAATATATGAAAAGACCTATTGCTTCAGGGCTTGGGACCTACATTTTATGAAGCCCTCCAAGGGAATCAAAGTGCTACTTACTTACTTACTTACTTACTTACTGTATTTATATCCTACCCTTTTCACCCCAAAGGGGACTCAGAGAGGCCTTACAATAGGCAGAAACGTGATGCCATATAAGAACGAGTTTGCTTACCTCTAACTGGGTTTCTTTGGGTGGTGATCTGTGAAATTCACACACATGAGTCCACTCTGCACATGCACAACGCAGCTTGGAACCTCCCAGATTTCCTCCACCAAAACACCTCAATGGCATCCCTGCCCACTCTCCCACAGAGCATACATACCCAAAAGCCTCAGTTTCCCCAGTATCTGACTGGCAGCTAAAGGGGAGAGACATGATAATAGCGGGGATGGGAGAATTTCACAGATCACCACCTTAGAATCTCCACCAAACCTTACAGTGCTCTGGTACACTTCCACTAAATATTTAGCTTAAAAATATGTTATTTGGGCTGAAAACATACATTCTGGTGCACTTCCCAACATACCACCTAACACCACAAAAAGAACCAGAGAAGATTATACCTCATCACTTCCAGGCAGCAAAATGGTGGTTACAAAATAAGGCTATGACTTTTTGAAGCTCTGATGAAGACTAAAACCCAGCAGGTCCAGAGTGTGTCCAACCTCTGCATTAAATAAATGGAATTGGCAGAAAGACTGACTTGCTATTCAGGAACTGATACAATGGGTTTGCTCTAGTTAGGACTAGCCACTGGATTTGGGCCAAATTGGACCTATATAGTCCTTGAATAGTAGTACAAATTATTTAATGGTGCATTTCACCGGCCCTTCTCTGGGAACATTACCACTAAATTGTGCCTTTCCAGTGAATGATGGTTTTATTTCTGTGTGCTTTACACTCTGCTTTTAGGTACACTTACAATTACATGTTGATGTTATTTTCTGTGTGGCTCATCACTGCAATAAATTGTCAGTGTTTTAAATGGAGTAGTGAAGCGTAGAGACTGTAGTTAGCAGCTTTCGTCTCCTTTATGCAGCCAAATAGAAGGAAATGAGCTGTTATAGTCCACTGGGTTAGTAAGAGCTCTACTTTTTTCTTGCCAAATCAGTGGAGTGGAAAGGCCCAGAGGTCTAAGCTAAATACACTTTTAACTTCAGTAGGAAGGGAACCCTGGAAAATGCACACAAGAGGCTTCTGTGTTTGCATTATAATATAAAATAGACAAACATATTACCCACATGAAGTTTTTTTTTCCAAGTGTTCTGTATAGCAAAGAAAAGGATTGTGATGCTTCACATGCTTGCCAAGGTAAATTTCAATCATTCATCATTAACAGGAGTGTTGGCAGATGGAAGCACTGTCTTGTATATTCAGCCAATATTACCTAAGGAAGCCTTCCACTGATGACTTTGGTCATTATAAAATTTGCTGCTTTGGGGGAAAAGGTTATGGACATTTAAAAAAAGAAAAGAAGAAAAGCTTTGAAAGACAGGATATAATTATTTGAAACAGAAAATGTGAAAACAATGTTGGTAATAATCAATAGCCAGAACCCAGGGAGATCAGGGTGAAATAGATAAAATGTATTCAAAGTAGTTTGAGAACTATTGATTTGACTCTGCTCTGGCACTGCAGTTCTCTTTTGAGTCATTTGGGTATAATTATTCTGTCCTTCAGGAGATTGCATTGTTTGAAAAAGAGAGCAAACTGAATACAGCATTCTTCCTTCCCCCAATTAATTGTATTGCCATCTAATACTATGTGGGAAGGTGTGCGTGATTTTCTTTTTATCATTTATTCGGTATTCAAGAAAGAAGAATGATTGAAAGTGGGTGTCTCTTGACAATTTCCAAGTAGGCTTAGTCTCTTACAGACTTTGAACATAATGTGTTTATATAAGCTCAGATAAGTGTTTAGTTATCAGGGGCATCCCTGAAAATGTTGACACCGATGGAAAGACTAAAACTGTTTATTTTCTGCTTACCATCTAAAAAGATCGTTCTCAGTAATGCTTACTTACGAAGCATTTATAATGCTTTTTTGGCACAAGAAACTTTGGGGTGTTTGTTAGACTTGTTCTTTCATTGCAGGAACAAGACCTGAATGGGCTACACTGTCTAAAAGTATGTTTTGTTGATACAGGAATGGGATGAAAACCAACAAACTGGTTATGTAAGAATAAGGAAACAAGTCTCTTGGGTATGACAGGTGAGAAAAAGAGCAGAAAGTGGAAATAGAAGCCACAATTAATTTGTGTATATATTATTGACTTGCATGTCAGAAAGGCTTGTTTATGTAGCCGCCTCTCTAGAAACAGGAAATGCTCTGTATTTCCAATGTGAAAACAATAATCAATTTGAAAATATGCATACATGTGAAATATGCAATGTGGCCCTAAGGTCCAAGACACCAATGTGGCTTTGTGTGTCTTTGCCTTGCTACAGTCAAACTGAGTCTTTGTTCAAGAACCACGTGGACCTAATTCATTAAAGGGGATTCTTACTTTGCTTTGAGCACATCAGAAAGAATTCCAAGGGTCCTAGATTACTTTAGACTTTGGGCTTTATCCAAATCCAGAGTACATCCTCCCTTAAACATCAAGCTATTCCCATGACATTCTACTTTATTCATTTTAAAAATATCAGTTTGACATTGTGGCTCATTCAGCTCCAATCATGAGCAAAGGATAGAACCTGACCAGTACTATCACAGAAGTAAGTGAAGAGAGCTTTAACAAAAACCAGGCATCTGTTTTACAGCATCCTTTATTGCTGGCATCAAACTCTAAGGTGATTCATTTGCTCACACCTTGATGTGTATCTGAGAAACTCTCACTGCAGTTGGCAGCAGCTAGCATTCGTGATAATTGAAGGCAGCATCTAAGAATAAAGAAAAATAAATGCAGCAGTAGATTAAACAGGAGCTATAATTAATGATTCACTCAACTATTTCCAGTAGCATTCAGGCAACAACACTTTAACAAATAGTTTCAAGAAATGGGCCAAGGAGAGATTAAGGTTTGATGTTTGTTTATTTTTTTTAAAAGCATGCAAACAAAATTATCATCAATATTTAAAATATCCAACTTCAAAGAGCAGCCCACTGTAATATGAAAAGGACTGAAACTTCAGTCCTGCCAAGAGTGATATAGAATGTGTTGTATCAAATTCAGTGCTTGATCTTCTGTAGGAACAGGCTGTACAACATATGTCTTCTGTATCTCTAAAGCTTTTTTATATGATGTTTATTCTGGATGGCTGAAATGCTGTATGAAAGTTTTGTCTTTGTAAGAGGATATGTATATGTGAGAGTTAGAAGTGATCATTTCTGCAACATTCAGTAGAGTTATTGTTAGGATATTGTCTACCATAGCTGGTAAAGAAACCTTGTGCGATGGGATCATTGGCATCCAATACTTATCCTGGTGTCCTATTACACACATTGCTAGTCACTAACAGGGTTTCTTAGCACTTCTGATATTTAGCTAAGTAGTTGCCTTGAGTCCCTTTATCAGGAGAAAGGTATACAAGTACATACAGTTACATTAAGTAAAATGCAATACAGGATTCTGGGGTATAATATTTTACTCACACTCAGAAGTCTGATGGAGAGGAAAAAGGAGAGATGACAAAATAATCACATACAGTCCAGTACATAGGTCAAAACGGCTCACAATGCCTTATTGGCATTAAGGTTAGTAAAGGTTTTTCCCTGACATTAAGTCTGGTTGTGTCCAACTCTGGGGGTTGGTGCTCATCTCAATTTCTAAGCTGAAGAGCTGGCGTTGTTCATAGACACTTCCTAGGTCATGTGGCTGGCATGACTGCATGGAGAGCTGTTACCTTCCTGCCTATTGCTCTACTCACATTTGCATGTTTTCAAACTGCTAAGTTGGCAGAAGCTGGGGCTAAAAGTAGGAGCTCACACCACTCCCCGGATTCAAACTGCCAACCTTTCGGTCAGCAAGTTCAGCAGCTCAGCGGTTTAACCTACTGCACTACCGGGTTTATTGTAACTAAATAAATTTAAAAATCAGTGGAAGCCTTCAGTAGAAAATACTCTAATGCAGAAAAAATTATGTTAGTTTGAATATTCCAGGCCTAACTAAATATTATGCAAGTTGTTTGTACTTCCATCCACTCCCTTTACCTTGAAGCATTTTGTTCTACTTGAAAATCCACCCTGGGAGTAAGCATCACGCACCTCCATTAGATATTGATTAAGTGTGGTGGAGTCTCCTTCACTGGAGGTGTTTAAACAGAGACTGGATAGCTATCTGTCAGGAGTGCTTTCATTGTATTATCTTGCATAGTTGGGATTGGACTGGCTGGGCCTTGTGGTCTCTTCCAACCTTATTACTCTATTATTAGTTTTAATATCTGTATTTAAGGATAATTGAACACAGGACCTATTGCTGATTTTCATTGATGGAAGTATTTAAGAAATACTTAAACCATACTTTAAAAGACAGTGACCTGTCATTTTAATTGACTCAGTGAGGGAATAGTGGGGTGAATGCCAACTGTAAGTGGCAGAGCTAGAGAATCACCACCTTCCTCGGCCATTATAAGCTGTATGTAGTCAAAAATGTAATTGTCAGAAAGAAATTAATCTATTGTTCTTTGGTTGCTGGCTCTTAGCTGGCTAAATCCATTCACAGTAATCTTATCATTGAACTGTCTTTTAGAACTTATTGTCAATCAAAGCTGTGCCACAGAATAACATTCAAATTCTGCAATACTTTAATAATATGTACCCATTGTACCCATTTATGTGTGTAGGAGTTGTAAGTGCACATTGTGATGAACTACAAGGGTACATTTTGCCAAGGTCTAAATAAAACTACTGTACACATTCATTGTTGCTGGAAAAAAATCCGAGATCTCCTTATTACTTAACAGCTAGAGGGAGAATCATGAGAGTTCTTTATAGAAGCTGCTTCTATCCTGTTTAGATTCTATATAATTCATTTTTTGTGCTGCTACATAAAACTCAAGCTCTGGCAGAACTTAAACATGCCTTATTTGGGATTCTGGACTTGAGCATCTTGGGAGTCTGGATAAAGAACTGAAATCTTTATTCCCATATGGCACCATTGTTGGATCCTCAGGCTTACTTTGTATTCTGTTTCCTGCTCTTCAGCCTGATTCAGTGGAAACTGAAAATGTTTGAGAAAGTTGTAAACCAGAATGAAATTGTAAATATACTAAAGCAGATGTTACATATCTTCCCCAACGAACAATATTAGCTGTATTACAGTCAAATTAACTGGTATAGAAAGAAATCTCTCTAAATTACAAACTGTTGTCTGTATAGATATTAAAAGCAGCAAAGAAAAGTTGCGAATAACTTTCTTTTAGTGAATCAATATATTTATGGACCAAGATTCAAGAAGTTAATTTGGACATAGTGAAGAGCTTGGACATGATCAGTACAGTTCATTGACATATTCATAAAGTAACACAAATTAATTTGAAGCCTCTCCTCAGTTTCATAGGCAGGTTTCTTCCAACACAAAGAACTCCTGTTCAGTAAACCCAAGAACTAGGTATTGGTCCTGTAGAATTAGTTATACAATTCTTTTTATCTGAGCTTTTATAATTGTTTCAGTAACTCTATTATCAAGCTGAATGACCAACCAAACCCATTTTATCACCCTTTTGTTCAGCTGTTTGAAAAAGAAATGCTTATTAAAGGCCAATTTAATGTGGAATATAGTTAGATGTGAGTACAGGTCTTTTTGGTTTTTGGGGTTGTTTTGGGTTTTTTTAATGCCTGTATTTGCATACATAGTAAAGAGAAAGGAAGCTAGTTACACATCCACCTCCTGCTGAGTTCTTTTTAAAGAGCTTGAAATAGTTTGAAATTTACCAAGAAAAGCAGGGGGAAGACTCTGGATTCTGTTGCTAGAAACATACAAATCCCCTCTAAAAAAACAGACATGGGGGCAGGGGAGATTCAAATGCATCCTATTCATGTGGGCTCAGTGAATGTTGCAAAGCTCAGGCTGACAAGCTAATCTATGCTGTGCATGCACCCTGTTTCTAGGTCCCCACTCCACCTGGGTTTTGAAGAGGTTATATGTGTATGTAAGACTAGCACCAGAACCTAAAGTGTCCCCCCACATCCCTTTCCCCAAACAAATTTCAGACTGTGATGATGTGACAGTTCCTTAAGAAAAACGCAGAGGAGGTTGAATGTGTGATTAGCTTCCTTTATGCAAAGGTGGAAGTGGGGAGGTAAGCATTTTGGATTTCTGAGGAAAAGGAAACTCCACTTGTCATTCTTTTAACTGTTCCATTCTCTAGCTCTTTCTTAAGCCTTTTTCTAGTTTCTACTTCTTGGCTTTCTTTCCTTATATCTGGGGTGGGAATTATTGTAACCCCAGCACCCCTCATCATTGGCTATATGGACGGGCTTTAAATAAAGCATTATTATTATTATTATTATTATTATTATTATTATTATTATTATTATTATTACTACTACTACTACTACTAGCTGGAGTCTTGAGAATTGTAGTCCAACCATATATGGAGTTGCCTTCCTATTTCCTCACTGATAGAACCTGAAATCCTGCATGGAGATGCATAAAGAAACTAAATAATAACAGCTACAAGGAGACATAGCAAATAACTGCACTTAGTGAAGATATAGATTTAACCCATTTAAAAGAGTCTAAAATCATATTACATAATCATATTAAGACTAGACTATTTTTTTTAAAAAATGTTTAACCACTTAAAACAATATAAAATTTGCATATGTCCAGATCAGAATGAGACGTATTAGGCTTTAAGGCCCTGGTTCCCAATGTGGGACACATAACCCACAGTGGGGCAATTTGATTTTTAAGGGGGACAATTTGAGAATGCATTTTATTTTTCTCTTTCATGGATGCCATGTTCTTTGAAACCTAGTTTACACCAAGTTAATGGATTTTAGACTTCCTCCTTGTGACTAGGAGTTCACTTTTTGAATAATAATAATAATTATATGTCACCGGGGGAAGGGGGCTTCAGGATTTTAGAAGATGCTTAGGTGGGACATAGCAAAAAAAAAAAAAGGTTGGGAACCACAGCTTTGAGGTCTTAATGATGAGACCACAAGCTATTCCCCTACTTCTGGAACACAGAGAAGGGCCATTCCATCAGGCCACATTCTTTGGCTAGTACATATACACAGAGGCACAATTTCAAGTTTTTAATTTATACTGGAAGAAAACAGTAAGCTAATATAAAGTGTAATGTTCATAATCTCTCTCTGTGTGTGGTATGGTGTGTGTGTGTGTAAAAAGTGATGATTTATATACAATATGAGCTACTTAGTTAAGTAACCTATTGTGGTCTAACCTGCCCCACCAAACCTGATGGTATTTATGATAACTATGTAGTCATGATTTTGCCCCCCCCCCCCATCAATCTACTTTACCAGGTCAATTTTGCTGACGGTGGGTGAATGATATTGCCATCAGGGAAGAGGGGTAGCTAATATGAGATACTGGCCATAATGTTTATTGTTTCAGGAAATCTGTTCAAAGACAAAGAAAGGCAATGGTTGCATAGATTTGTTTACAGAAAATTCTAATTCCTATTATTCTGCCCCAAAGTGGACTGATATCTACTCTGAAAGAAGACAGTATGTGCTGACTTTTGCTAAAAAAAAAAAAGGATGAACAAAGGCTACCTATGTCAGAAGAAGGAAGAAGTAAATACCGATGTAGCAATGTGCAGTAACTTTATTTCAAGGGGGGGGCGCATTGAGATGCTCAAGCTTGCTGATTAATCCCTCCCCCCAGTTCAAGTTAAACATGCTGATGTGATAACTGCCAGCTGAATGGAGAGTGTTTTGCATGGCATGTTGTTCACCTGAAAGCATTGTAACTCCTTATTGTGCAAGCGCAGCTGGCGGGAATGAGGGACAGGGCCTTTTTGGTTGCGGCTCCTCGGCTGTGGAACACCCTCCCCAGGGATATATGACAAGCCCCAACCCTTTTGAGTTTTAGAAGAGCTTTAAAAACATGGTTATTAGGCTTGCTCAAATAATTCGTTTTCCCCGTTACCCGTTATTAATTCGTTATTTTCGTTTGTTTTGAAGCAATATACGGCATTGGTTGTCCACACGTCTGGATATCGCGGTTTCGAACCGCAATTGGCCGTTTTCCGTTATGGCGTCGTTTTTTTTCGTTTTTAAAAAATGCTTTTGCAAATCACCCAAACTTGTTTAAGTGCACTGGGGCAACCTAGCGTGTTGTTTGCACCTTGTGGCCAATCAGAGAGCACGTTAAACCAGGGGGAGGGGCTGGTAGGACGTCCTGAATGAAAAGAGCGAGCACTCAGCCTCGTGGCTCATTCGCACCGGGAATCTCAAGAGGGTGGAAGGGAGATTCTGGGGGCAGGCAGGCAGGCAGGCAGGCAGGAAAGATTGCTGCGTCACAGCCTCCTTGGCTGTTTTTGAGCTAGAGCTGAGCTAGGCTACAGAAGACCGGGAGAAAAGTTTGGGTGGGTGAGTTTGGGAGGTGTGGGGAAACTGTTGGGTGTTGCTTTGTTAATTTTTTGCAAAGGGCCTGTGGGTGTTTTTTTCCTCACGAGATTGGCGTTTTCAATTTTCCCACACGGCCAGCAATTTTTCTGCTGCGCCATTTTTTCTGTTGCGGGCGGGGTGGGCATTCTTCTTTCTTTTTTAAACGCTAAAGGGTTTTTGGAAACAAGGGAGCCTGGTGATTTGGCCCTTGCCTCATGCAGGGCTGTTTTTCCGTGCCAGGGTCGCTTTCTGTGAATAAAAAGCCAAGTTTGGCCAAAGGATTGCACCTCCCATTGTCCTTGGGAGAACTAAACCTCCTTTTTGGGAAACAAGGGACCCACTTTTGCCCTTTCACTGCTCAAACAGGGCAGTTTGTCCGTGCCAGGGTCGCTTTCTGTGAATCAAAAGCCAACTTTGGCAAAAAGAATTGCACCTCCCATTGTCCTTGGGAGAACTAAAACTCCTTTTTGGGAAACAAGGGACCCACTTTTGCCCTTTCACTGCTCAAACAGGGCAGTTTGTCCGTGCCAGGGTCGCTTTCTGTGAATCAAAAGCCAACTTTGGCAAAAAGAATTGCACCTCCCATTGTCCTTGGGAGAACTAAAACTCCTTTTTGGGAAACAAGGGACCCACTTTTGCCCTTTCCCTGCTCAAACAGGGCAGTTTGTCCGTGCCAGGGTTGCTTTCTGTGAATCAAAAGCCAACTTTGGCAAAAAGAATTGCACCTCCCATTGTCCTTGGGAGAACTAAAACTCCTTTTTGGGAAACAAGGGACCCACTTTTGCCCTTTCACTGCTCAAACAGGGCTGTTTGTCCGTTCCAGGGTCACTTTCTGTGAATCAAAAGCCAACTTTGGCAAAAAGAATTGCACCTCCCATTGTCCTTGGGAGAACTAAAACTCCTTTTTGGGAAACAAGGGACCCACTTTTGCCCTTTCACTGCTCAAGCAGGGCTGTTTGTCCGTGCCAGGGTCGCTTTCTGTGAATCAAAAGCCAACTTTGGCAAAAAGAATTGCACCTCCCATTGTCCTTGGGAGAACTAAAACTCCTTTTTGGGAAACAAGGGACCCACTTTTGCCCTTTCACTGCTCAAACAGGGCAGTTTGTCTGTGCCAGGGTCGCTTTCTGTGAATCAAAATCCAACTTTGGCCAAAGGATTGCACCTCCCATTGTCCTTGGGAGAACTAAAACTCCTTTTTGGGAAACAAGGGACCCACTTTTGCCCTTTCACTGCTCAAACAGGGCAGTTTGTCCGTGCCAGGGTCGCTTTCTGTGAATCAAAAGCCAACTTTGGCAAAAAGAATGGCACCTCCCATTGTCCTTGGGAGAACTAAAACTCCTTTTTGGGAAACAAGGGACCCACTTTTGTCCTTTCACTGCTCAAACAGGGCAGTTTGTCCGTGCCAGGGTCGCTTTCTGTGAATCAAAAGCCAACTTTGGCAAAAAGAATTGCACCTCCCATTGTCCTTGGGAGAACTAAAACTCCTTTTTGGGAAACAAGGGACCCACTTTTGCCCTTTCCCTGCTCAAACAGGGCAGTTTGTCCATGCCAGGGTTGCTTTCTGTGAATCAAAAGCCAACTTTGGCAAAAAGAATTGCACCTCCCATTGTCCTTGGGAGAACTAAAACTCCTTTTTGGGAAACAAGGGACCCACTTTTGCCCTTTCACTGCTCAAACAGGGCTGTTTGTCCGTTCCAGGGTCACTTTCTGTGAATCAAAAGCCAACTTTGGCAAAAAGAATTGCACCTCCCATTGTCCTTGGGAGAACTAAAACTCCTTTTTGGGAAACAAGGGACCCACTTTTGCCCTTTCACTGCTCAAACAGGGCTGTTTGTCCGTGCCAGGGTCGCTTTCTGTGAATCAAAAGCCAACTTTGGCAAAAAGAATTGCACCTCCCATTGTCCTTGGGAGAACTAAAACTCCTTTTTGGGAAACAAGGGACCCACTTTTGCCCTTTCACTGCTCAAACAGGGCAGTTTGTCCGTGCCAGGGTCGCTTTCTGTGAATCAAAATCCAACTTTGGCCAAAGGATTGCACCTCCCATTGTCCTTGGGAGAACTAAAACTCCTTTTTGGGAAACAAGGGACCCACTTTTGCCCTTTCACTGCTCAAACAGGGCAGTTTGTCCGTGCCAGGGTCGCTTTCTGTGAATCAAAAGCCAACTTTGGCAAAAAGAATTGCACCTCCCATTGTCCTTGGGAGAACTAAAACTCCTTTTTGGGAAACAAGGGACCCACTTTTGCCCTTTCACTGCTCAAACAGGGCAGTTTGTCCGTGCCAGGGTCGCTTTCTGTGAATCAAAAGCCAACTTTGGCAAAAAGAATTGCACCTCCCATACTCCTTTGCAGAACTGGAAAGTACAGGTAGCCCCTTGTAAACGAATAAAAATAAATGAAACAGAAATAGACGGTTTGGCGGCAGTTAATAGACCCTAAACAGAACACGTTGCCAATCAAGAAACAAGAAATATTTTCCACCAATTACACAACATCTTTACATCACCCCATCTGTCTCCTGAAAACACTCCCGTTATCATGAAGCATACAGCAGTACGTGGGTCTGGGGGAGCAAGTCCTGCAAGTGGTAAAGCCACAGCCAGGACACTGTGGGGGGCCAAAAAAGTAAGGTTGGGTCCCATCCGTCTGGAACGCAGAACTATGGGAGTGGGTGGACTTGATGAAGAAGCCGGCTGTTCGAATGCAGAAAGTTCTCAGCCCTCCACACAGAGCCAGTTGTCTTATGGAGCTGAGAGCACAGGACGATCAATGGAACATACAGGTTTAGCCGTCCTGGAACTACAGGTGGTGGATAGTGAGGATATTGATAACCCCACCCCTCCACCCGCTACTGACAGTGAGGAGGAGGTAGAGGAGGTTGTACCATCAAACCAAAAACTTTCTGTAGCTGCCGAAAGGGTGCCCACGACTCCTATCTCTGGGGCCGTCGCCACAGTGGCTGTGGGGAGGCCAAGGTCATATATTTGGGACCATTTCCATGTCCACTCTCAGTGTGCTACTTTGGCAGTTTGTAGACACTGTGGGGCAAATATCAGCAGAGGCAGAGACCTGAGACATCTTGCGACCTCGGGGTTGAGCTCTCACATGAAGCGACACCATCCCTCCATTTCGGTTGGAGGGGGAACTGCAAGCCCTTCCAGTGGCAGCCTTAGCACACAAAGTTCTCCTGGTGAAGATGGTGGAAGGCAGACACAGTCCACCTTGGAAGATTGGGCCATTCCATTACCCAGAAAGAAAACGGGGGAAACATTACTCACACCCCAGCAGATAACCCAAAGTGTGGGAGAGATGATTGCCCTTGATCACCATCCCTTCCGCCTGGTTGAACAAGAAGGCTTCGTCCGCCTTATGAAACGCCTGTGCCCCCACTACAAAATCCCCTCCCGTCACACCTTTTCCAGAAAAGTTATTCCCGGATTGTACGAGGGCTGTAAGGAACGCATTATCCAGATGTTGCGTAGCGCCATGGGAGGACACATCCATTTTACCTCTGACATTTGGTCAAGCTTGGGAGGAGGCCATTCCTACCTCTCTCTCACGGCACATTGGTGGGAGAAGGAAGGCAGTATGGATACATCCCATCGTTGGGCACTCCTCGCGTTGGAGGTAGTTGATCGTGATCACAAGGCAGAGACCATCTGCAGCTATCTGGAAAACATTATGGGGGAGTGGATGCAGTATAGGCCGGAAGAAATGAGGAGGGGCTTTATGGTGACTGACGCTGGGAAAAATATGATCAAAGCGGTTGAAAGTGCCGGGTTTCAGAATGTGTCCTGCATGGCCCACATGCTTCACAATACCATCAAGGAAGGTTTAAAGAGCCCGGAAGAGCAGCCAGCCAGCAACGCAAACATCTCCCTGCTGATCGAGCGCTGTAGAAAGATCGCGGGCTACTTCCACAGGAGCATCAAGGCAGCCCGGCAGCTGAGAGAGAGGCAGAGCCTTGAATGCCTCCCGCAGCACAAGCTGCTCCAGGACGTCTCAACTCGGTGGAATTCAACCTTTAAAATGCTTGAACGCATGGTCGAGCAGCAGAAGGCGGTACACCGCATCTCCCTCACATTGGTTGCGCCAGTTAGCAAACTTGTTCCAAATAAGCAAGAGTGGGACACCATCTCCCAGCTAGTAGACATACTAAAGCCATTCAAACATGCCACAGAGACCCTTTTGGACTCAAAAGCCCTTCTTAGCCAGGCAGTGCCCATGGTCTTGAGGCTAAGGAGGCACATAGAAAGGCTTGGGGCCGGTCGAACACTGGACTCCCTGGCTGGACCGCTGACACCGCCGGCCCAGGAGGTGGTGAGGAGGTTGTCCTTTGCTGTACGGAAACGCCTTGAGCCACTTCTTTCCAGCAAGGTCCATATGCTGGCGGCCTTGTGTGATCCCCGGCTAAAGTACAACGTCTGCCCAAAAGACTTTACCGTGTGGAAGGCCCAACTAGTTAACCTTGTAAGGGAGGTCTTTGCTGCCAGGGTGGAGGAAACGGGCACAGCGGCCCCTCTTCCGGAAATGCCTGTCACCCCCAGCACTAGCGCTAGTGGCGAGACTGAAAGTCCCGGGGAGCCGGTAGGGGTTTGCCGTAGGGATACGGATCTCCAGCAGCGACCAGGAAACTTTTTTTTGCAGAGACGGTGGCCATACTAGCCTGCTCTGAAGAATCCTCTTTGCTGGCTTCTGCTCAAAAGGTAGACTCGGCCGAATGCTCGGTCAACAGGTACTTTGAGGAGCCTCCTGAGATAATATCTTCTGATCCATTGGCCTATTGGGCTTCACGCGAACACATGTGGCCGGATCTGTCACACGTAGCCCGCCAGTTCCTCAGCTGTCCTCCCACGAGCGTGCAGAGCGAAAGGGTCTTCAGCCTAGCGGGAGATGTAGTCACGCCCCACCGCAGCTTGCTGGACCCGCAAACAGTTGAGAAACTGGTTTTCCTGAAGGCCAACCTTCCCGTGTTGAATTTCCCAGATTTGGATTTTGACACCGACGGCTCATAGAGCAATAGTTCTCCTTTAATCAGCTATGCTTCAGAGTAACTTTGGCTAATTTTGTGGGTGGCCAGGGGGGGGGGTTGCCCCTTTGGACTCTGTCCAAAAACTCTCTCCTCTAACCTACAATGCTTTCCTCTCTCTTTTCCCTTCCTTTCTCGTCTTTATCATCACTCACCGTTGCCCACTGTTGTTTTTGGGTTCATCAATCACAAGGGGCCGTTTTCCGAATCATTGAATCATGGAATCATAGAAAAGTAGAGTTGGAATAGAACTCATGGGCCATCGAGTTCTCCCCCAACAAAAACGCAGGAAGTTTCATTCAAAGCATCCCCGACAGATGGCCATCGAGCCTATGCTTAAAAGCTTCAAAAGAAGGAGCCCCCAACACAGTCCGGGGGAGACAGTTCCACTCCCGAACAGCCATCACAGTCAGGAAGTTCTTCCTGATGTTCAGGTGGAATCTCCATTCCTGTTGTTGGAACCCACTGCTCCGTCCCGTTGTCTTCAGGGCAGCAGAAAATAAGCTTGCTCCCTCCTCCCTATGACTTCCCCTCACATATTTGTACATTGCTAACATGTCTCCTCTCAGCCTTCTCTTCTGCATGCTAAACAATTATGGCCAGCTAATAAAGCCTCTCCTCATACTGCTTGTTCTCCAGACCCTTATTCATTTTAGTCGCACTCCTCTAGACACTTTCAAGCTTGCCCGCAACTCCATTTATCTGCGGTGCCCAAAGTAGGACACATTATTCCAGGTGTGGTCTGACCACAGCAGAGTAGAGGGGGAACAGGACTGCCTTGGATCTAGACGCTATTCCCCTGTTGATGCATGCCTAAAGCCCATTGGATATTTGCTCTGCCGCAAACCCTAGTAGGCTCATTGTTATGTTGTTGTCCACGAGGACTCACAGACGGTTTTCTCACACACTGCTGTCAAGCTAGGCGTCCCAAAAAATGTCGCTTGGATTTCCATTATCTTTACCGAAGTGAAGTTGCTTTCATTTGTCCCTGTTGAACTTAATAAAGTTACTTTTGGCCCATCTCTGTAGTCTGAAGTTACAAAACTTTTTCTCTCCTGTAATACTGACGCTCTAGAGGTAGAAGGATTTTCTGTGGGAATTAGTCCATAAAATCCAAGGTAGGATATGCTTCCTCTTAGGGTTCAGTACGGATTTCATTCAATTCACTATGTTTCTTTTTTTTGGTCAAAAATTATTTACCTCATGAGCCAGGACTGTTTGGTCTTCTCCAGATCCTAGGAGTTCCTGTACAGAAAGAGCACAGTTATATTTGATGAGGATACTTCGGATAATCATTTTAGGTGAAGGAATACGCCAGACTCACACTTTTCAGAGATATCTGTCCATCTGAACCTTTGAGGATGTGTTTTGCCACAGGGAGTAATACAACACCTCGACTTTGGCCAGCACTTCTCTAAAGTTTCATCTTTCACTTTCCCATCGGCTTGAGCGGGTGTGGTCGACGCAGTGGCCGCGGGACGCCCGCCTTTGGTTGCCCTTTCCCTCTGGCCGCGCACGCGGACGGTGGCGTTTGCCCGTCAGGGTGTGTGCCTTTGCGGCTGCTAGTGACCTCTGGGCGCAGGTTCCGTCGAGTGCGAACCGCAATTTGCTGGCTTGTTGGTATAACTCAGAGGGTCAAATCATCAAAGACAGTGGAACACCTTCAAATTTGGACAAATTACTCCAAATGTAAACCTTGTGTCCCATCACCCTGAAAGGCTGTGATTGACGCTGTTGCTGCGGAACGGCCGCCTTTGGTTGTTCTTGCCCTCTGGCTGCGCACGCGGACGGTGGCGTTTGCCCGTCAGGGCGTGTGCCTTTGCGGCTGCTAGTGACCTCTGGGCGCAGGTTCTGTGGCGTGGGAACTTCAATTTGCTGGCTTGTTGGCAGGGACGATAGAAGAGGGTGGAATCACCGCACCGCAGAAAGCAGGACACCTCGGCCTTGTCCACCTCTTTTCGAAATTTTCTTCTTCCACTTTCCCATCGCCTTTAAAGGCAGTGTACTCGACGCTGTGGCCGCGGGACGGCCGCCTTTCGGTCCCCCCGCACTCTTGCCGCGCACGCGGACGGTGGCGTTTGCCCGTCAGGGCGTGTGCCTTTGCGGCTGCTAGTGACCTCTGGGCGCAGGTTCTCCAGCTACGGAAGTGCTTTTTGCTGCCTTGTTGGCAGCGACGATAGAAGAGGGTGGAATCACCGCAATGCAGAAAGCGGGACACCTCGGCCTTGTCCACCACTTTTCAAAATTTTCTTCTTCCACTGTCCCATCACCTTGAGAGGCGGTTGTCGACGCTGTTGCCGAGGGACGGACGCCTTAGGGTCCCCTCGCCCTCTGTCCGCGCCCGAGGACGGTGCCCTTTGCCTGTCAGGGCGTGTGCCTTTGCGGCTGCTAGTGACCTCTGGGCGCAGGTTCTGTTTGTTGGTAGGACGATAGAAGAGGGTGGAATCACACCACAGAAAGTCTTACACTCAGAAATAAGACTTGTAGTCTTCTACGATCTATGGAGAACTCTCGGACAGATTCAGAAAAGAATTTCCTGTTGGACATCAACGGCGTCATTTCCTTCAAGTCCATGCCATCCTGATGCTATGCCTGTAATTTCACTACCTCCTTGAATCGGACGGGCAATAAAACATGGAGGATGGACCAGTTGGATCTTCTTACACTCCCAGGCACTGTCTTGTTTTTCAAAAAGCAATTCTTTTCAAAAGTGCCATTTTTCCCACGCTCTGCCTTCCTTACGGTCAAGCTCTCACATCCGCAGGTTTCTGGACTACGGCATTGCGATGACAATGCCAGTATGCGGTCCTCCAATGTTTGCATGAAGTCTCTTTTCTTTTTTTGTCTAGTGTGGACATAGCTCCGCAAAACCTCTACTAACTTGCAGGCCACAGTCCACACCTACAGTGAGATGTCGCAAGAATAAATTAAACGTCTGTCAAACCCTCCACATCCAATCCATGTTGTTGACAGTTATACATCTCTGTGGTTCCCTTTGGCTTCCTTCTCTTTCAACCCAGCTTTGGTCATTTCTTCTTTCACCTTTGAGAGAAGGCTCCTCTGCCCCTACTGTCTTTCAGCCAGCAGACTGTTATCTCATACCATAGGTTGTAAACGTGCCTTCCATATATTTCAAATCCTGCCTACAGGTCCTCTAGCCAAGCATGTCGCATTTAATGTTCCAGACAAACGGCTAGATGATTCCAGAGGCTGAACTTCTGCGGCCCTGCCGCAACCCGTTCCCAAGCATGAAAACGGCGGTTGATCCGTTTTCTGTTCCCAGCATGTCAACTAACACTTTCCGTGGGACAGACTATGTGACTTGGAATTCCCAAAAAACCCAGCACATTCCATTTATTATCCTCCTAGCAGTTTAAGGCTTTGAAGAGAGTATTCAACATGGCTGACGATGGTGTGACCCCTTTCAGCAGCTTGCCGAGTGACCTATCTGAGAATACTCTTCCTCGAGGCCAAACTCCCGGTCCTGGAATATCAATAAATACCTTTGAAATGAGGAGGACTCTCAGAGAGTATATAAAACGATCAATGTTAAATGAAGACAAAATTTAATATTTCCCGCCAACATCTCCCTGCGTGGACTCGGTGCGGATTATTTGGGGCAGCGGCCCAAGCAACATGAGTACAAAATGAAAAAACATCATTTAGAATCAATTTCTTTTCAATGAAAGTAATAAAATAATTTTATGTCTTGACATCATAAAATATTACGGTAATTGCAAAAATGTCTGCTGTGCTAAAGTATCAGGTGCACTTTTCCAACTCTTTTGCTGAAGCAGTCCAGGACAATTTTTTTGCATTTGGTATTCGAAAATGAGGACTGTTTTTTGACGGATGATACAAAAGGCGGTTTACAAGCCAAATTTTTTAACACAGCCATCGTTAAAGGTGGGACACCCTGGCCGAAGCCTCTTGTGGTTTAGGATAACGAAAACATTTTATTTATCTCCCACCCCTTTACAATGCTTTTAAAATATGGGATAAGTGAAATCCCACAATGGCAGGGATAAACCTTTTTTTAATGGATCCCAGCCATTGCCTGACACAAGTTTTATCTCTATGCGTGTGTCAGAGAGGATAAGACACAGAAGGTATGTGATGCTAATCTTCCGCAGACCCATAAGTAGAGAAAAAAACCTCTCAGAAACTCTGTATGGCTGTTGAAAGCAATGAGTTATGTCTTCATGGTTTCTTTTGTCTCCACAGTTGTGCTATGTTTTAGTTCTTTGGATTCATTTCTACTCCATAAAGACAATATCTTTCATTATTATACATCCACAACTTTACTGAAAATGTATACCAACAGAAGTCATTTCCCTATTTCCAGATCAGCTGCTAGAGAACTTTAATAACACCAGACACACACAAGTCTTCCCTCTAGTTCAACGCCATAGAAACATTAACCTTACATCATAGCCGTAAAACCTTCCAGTTCCAAAAAGCCATCGAGGACTATGGGGTGGATCGCTGCCAGATGAAGAATTGGTTTCCAGGCCAAGAGTATTTCGCACTTTATTGATTTTTAACTCTCAAACTACCTCATCTATGTGGAAGTATTCAGCCCTCGGCCACAGAGCCATGTTTTTACACCTCTGTTTTTTAAGCAGGTAATGCTGTATGCTGACTGTGACAGCTATTTTATTTTATGTGTTATTGATGCAACATTTCCTTTAATAAATATAAAATTTTGGGGTTGAATTGTTCACATTGTATTGTTGACGGGCACGCCCCATGGAAGCCGCTCAGAGTCCCTCCGGGAAGATGGGGCGGGTAATAACAATTAAGATCTTACTGTGGTTATTATTACAATCATTATTGATGTGATGTTGGCCACGACTACCCTGTGGACTGCCAGCTAGCTTGTGTCCACCCGGTAAGGGTGCGGCCAGGGCCGCTGACGGTTTGCTGTCAGGGAGTGTGCCTTTGTGGCGGCTACAGACTTTGTTGCTATGGTCTGGTTGACACATTAGTCAGTGGGGCTTGGGCCCACATTTCACTAGCAGACGTGAAGAATACACGCCCTTCCCCTTGGGTGGTGAGGAGGTGGCGTGGGGCCGGCCAACGGTGGCCGGCCCCCCTGGGCAGTGGGGCTTGGGCCCACAGTTCACTAGCAGACGTGAAGAATACACGCCCTTCCCCTTGGATGGTGGGGAGGTGGCGTGGGGCCGGCCAACGGTGGCCGGCCCCCCTGGGCAGTGGGGCTTGGGCCCACAGTTCACTAGCAGACATGAAGAATACACGCCCTTCCCCATGTGGGTTCTGTGGTGTGGGCGTGGGGCCGGCCAACGGTGGCCGGCCCCACGGGTCTGAGGGGCTTGGGCCCACATTTCGAAAGCAGACGGGAAGAATGCATGCCCTTCCCCGTGGGTTGTGGGCGTGGGGCCGGCCAACGTTGGCCGGCCTAGTATTTTAACGTGGGGGCCACTCTTTTTCCCTCTCTGGGAAGCGTGCCGGCCAACGGTGGCCGGCCTAGTTTTTTAACGTGGGAGCCACTCTTTTTCCCTCTCTGGGAAGCGTGCCGGCCAACGGTGGCCGGCCTAGTATTTTAACGTGGGGGCCACTCTTTTTCCCTCTCTGGGAAGCGTGCCGGCCAACGGTGGCCGGCCTAGTATTTTAACGTGGGGGCCACTCTTTTTCCCTCTCTGGGAAGCGTGCCGGCCAACGGTGGCCGGCCTAGTATTTTAACGTGGGGGCCACTCTTATTCCCTCTCTGGGAAGCGTGCCGGCCAACGTTGGCCGGCCTAGTATTTTAACGTGGGGGCCACTCTTTTTCCCTCTCTGGGAAGCGTGCCGGCCAACGGTGGCCGGCCTAGTATTTTAACGTGGGAGCCACTCTTTTTCCCTCTCTGGGAAGCGTGCCGGCCAACGTTGGCCGGCCTAGTATTTTAACGTGGGGGCCACTCTTTTTCCCTCTCTGGGAAGCGTGCCGGCCAACGGTGGCCGGCCTAGTATTTTAACGTGGGGGCCACTCTTATTCCCTCTCTGGGAAGCGTGCCGGCCAACATTGGCCAGCCTAGTATTTTAACGTGGGGGCCACTCTTTTTCCCTCTCTGGGAAGCGTGCCGGCCAACGGTGGCCGGCCTAGTATTTTAACGTGGGAGCCACTCTTTTTCCCTCTCTGGGAAGCGTGCCGGCCAACGGTGGCCGGCCCCCCTGGGCAGTATTTTAATGTGTGGGCAACAATTTATTCCCTCTCTGGGAAGCGTGCCGGCCAACGGTGGCCGGCCTAGTATTTTAATGTGGGAGCCACTCTTTTTCCCTCTCTGGGAAGCGTGCCGGCCAACGGTGGCCGGCCTAGTATTTTAACGTGGGGGCCACTCTTTTTCCCTCTCTGGGAAGCGTGCCGGCCAACGGTGGCCGGCCTAGTATTTTAACGTGGGGGCCACTCTTTTTCCCTCTCTGGGAAGCGTGCCGGCCAACGGTGGCCGGCCTAGTATTTTAACGTGGGAGCCACTCTTTTTCCCACTCTGGGAAGCGTGCCGGCCAACGGTGGCCGGCCTAGTATTTTAACGTGGGGGCCACTCTTTTTGCCTCTCTGGGAAGCGTACCGGCCAACAGTGGCCGGCCCCCCTGGGCAGTATTTTAATGTGTGGGCAACAATTTATTCCCTCTCTGGGAAGCGTGCCGGCCAACGGTGGCCGGCCTAGTATTTTAACGTGGGAGCCACTCTTTTTCCCTCTCTGGGAAGCGTGCCGGCCAACGGTGGCCGGCCTAGTATTTTAACGTGGGGGCCACTCTTTTTCCCTCTCTGGGAAGCATGCCGGCCAACGGTGGCCGGCCTAGTATTTTAACGTGGGGGCCACTCTTTTTCCCTCTCTGGGAAGCGTGCCAGCCAACGGTGGCCGGCCTAGTATTTTAACGTGTGGGCCACTCTTTTTCCCTCTCTGGGAAGCGTGCCGGCCAACGGTGGCCGGCCTAGTATTTTAACGTGGGGGCCACAATTTATTCCCTCTCTGGGAAGCGTGCCGGACAACGGTGGCCGGCCCCCCTGGGCAGTATTTCAACGTATGGGCCTTGCCGCCTGTGGCTTTTCCTTTCTTTTCTTTTCTTTTGTTTTAGCTGCCTGTCGGCCTACGTGGTCGTGTTTCCCATGATGCGCCGCATCTCTCTTCTCTCGCAGCTGTCCCTCTGTACATATTGAGGCTATCCTTCCTTTGTTGCGGGCCACAATTTTTTCCCTCTCTGGGATGCATGCCGGCCAACTGTGGCCGGCCCATTTTAACATATGGGCCTTGCCACCTGTGGCTTTTTCTTTCTTTTCTTTTCTTTGGTTTTAGCTGCCTGTCGACCTACGTGGTCAACATGTTTCCCACGATGCGCCGCATCTCTCTTGTCTCGCGGCTGTCGTTCTTTACCCATTTTGCCATCAGGCAATAAATCAAACCAACGTCGCAGAAATCTTACATTTCTTGGGAGGGGGAGGGGCTTGACCACTGGGGTATAATGGCCTCCAATATTGATGCCTGGGGAAAGTCATTGCGCATAGTGGCAGGCAGCAAAATGTGTCTCTTGGCCAATGTCCCCCAATGCCCTAAAATTTTGACAGATTTACGGGCACTGAAACAATGATACACAAGCAAGAACTTTCACAGTGATGGAACCCCTATTGAATGAACAGGAAATAACAATTCAAAAGCAGGAACAGATTTTTTGCAATTGGTAAAGTTTTTCTATATGAACTATAAAATTGTGCAATAAATCGTAGGAAAGGGCAAACGCTCTGCAATTTAGCGAACAAGCAGGGTGGATTGTGTTCTCCCACTGTACCAAATTTGATCAGTATAGCTGAAAAAATGAGAGCAGGAGAGCCCCCGAACTCCCCCCCCTCTGGGGCTGTTTTTGGGCGACCGCGCATGCGCGTCTGCCATTAACGAATTAATTTCGAAAATAACGAATTTTCGTTAATTTCGAAATTTTTTGGGGGCACAATTCGTAAATACCACCAAAAACGAAACGCTGCCCCCCTCTAGTTTTGAAACGAGTTTAGAATCAAATTTTTCATGGCTCGATCAAGCCTAATGGCTATGGGCCCAGGCTTTCGATGAATAAATGATAAAGATGACCTGGACTGATTTATGGCTAAAGCACAAGGATATTGGATGAAAGGATTTTAACCATATGTTTTATATTTTTATACTGTATTAATTGTTTGTAATTGATTTTATTTACTGTTATGTTTAATTATGTGTCGGCATCAAATTGTTGCCAGTTGTGTACGCCGCCCTGAGTCACTTCGAGTGAGAAGGGCAGGATATAAATTTTGGAAATAAAAATAAATAAATAAATAAAGTATTGCATCAAACCATGTTGTTGTTTCTCATTCATGATTTCAGGGAGAGTTTTTTTTGGGGGGGGGGTATGGGACTTCATAGGTACAGTAGAGTCTCACTTATCCAACATAAACGGGCCGGCAGAATGTTGGATAAATGAAAATGTTGGATAATAAGGAGAGATTAAGGAAAAGCCTATTAAACATCAAATTAGGTTATGATTTTACAAATTAAGCACCAAAACATCATGTTATACAACAAATTTGATAGAAAAAGTAGTTCAATACACAGTAATGCTATGTAGTAATTACTGTATTTACGAATTTAGCACCAAAATATCATGATGTATTGAAAACATTGACTACAAAAATGCGTTGGATAATCCAGAACGTTGGATAAGCGAGTGTTGGATAAGTGAGACTCTACTGTATTTGTAAAAAAAAAGGGTGCTTCCCTTAACTCCCCCATTTCTTGATGAAACCTTCTATGTTTAGTGCTAGCCATGGAGAAGTGATGGCAGTGGGGGAGGTCTTGGAAGGGAATCATCTTTTGCAAGACTCAATCATGTTTTGTACCAGTAAAACTGAAAGAAACGTTAAAAATAAAGATACTTTACAGATACCAAAGGAAGTATCCAAAGAAACCATCAGAGATCCTTTACTTGTGGTCGACCATAACAGATTGCCTTCTTTTGATTGTCTGTTCCTAGTTCTTCTAGGGTTGAACTAGATAGCCTTATGATAGCCTAGATAGCCTATATCTATACCTTTTTCTTCTTAAAGCACATGTGCATTGATGTTGTAAGCAATGGGACAACATGACTGGTTGCCCTTCTGTTGTCAAAGTGGGAGAAATAGAATAAGTGGGGTTTACAGACATATATGTTTCCTCTTGCAAGAGTATACCCCTTAGCATTTTTGTAAAAGAAAAAAAGGGAGAGAAAAAGCCCCAAACTTAAACCATTTCATTCTGTGCTGGCCTGGGTTCTTCTGAAGTACTGCATTCACCACTGGGCACTTGCTTTTGGAAAGTTTACATGTGGCAAGTTATTGCTTGGCCTTCAGATCATTTCCAAAATATGATAACCCTAATTGGAACCTATCATGGAGATTTGTTTAGAGGGGGTTTGCCATTACCTCCCTCCAAGATTGAGAAAGTGTCACAAATGATGCCATCCTCCCCATCGCACCCAGACATAGAAACTTAAGAGCTAGCAATACATTCATCTTACGTTCATCACATGGTCAGTACAGTAGAGTCTCACTTATCCAACACTCACTTATCCAACGTTCTGGATTATCCAACGCATTTTTGTAGTCAATGTTTTCAATATATTGTGATATTTTGGTGCTAAATTCATAAATACAGTAATAACTACATAGCATTACTGCGTATTGAACTACTTTTCTGCCAAATTTGTTGTCTAACATGATGTTTTGGTGCTTCATTTGTAAAATCATAACCTAATTTGATGTTTAATAGGCTTTTCCTTAATGCCTCCTTATTATCCAACATATTCGCTTATCCAACGTTCTGCCGGCCCTTTTTTGTTGGATAAGTGAGACTCTACTGTATTACTTTTTTAAAATCAGGAGAAAAAATAATATCAGAAAACCAAAAGCCCCTTATATTAAAGAAGACTGGCACCAGTTTTAAACAACTGCTTTCCATTGGATAAAATGTATTTTATTTATTTATTTATTTACATCATTTCTATCCTACCATTCTCACCCAAGCAGACTCAAGGTGACTTACAAATCTGGCAAAATTCAATACCAATAAACAACAATACAATAAAATAAAACATAAGGCAATTAAAAACAGTTAACAAATAACAATATGCAATATACAAATTTAAAACAATACAAGGTGCTTAAATATTCATCTGCAAAACCTTGTGCATAAACTATTTTCTTCTTTTTCTTTTTTTAGGTGAAATTTGTTGCTTTTTTATTTTGTACACCACAAAGTAACCTTTTCTGCATATTCTTTTTTTCCTCCCCAAAGAGGATTTTTATTAATCATTATTATTTTATAATATATAATCATAGTTAAATTTTCCAAGAAGAAATATATGAATCAAGAGAGACATACAATAATCAAGCAATTGGAAGATAAGTACAGGGACCTTCAGAATAGGTATGAAAAAAGAACAAAAAAAAAGAAATAGGCAAGTTGAAAGGGGAGTTGGAGGAGATAGATAAATTTAATATATGGAAAAAAGAAATAATAGTGAAAATGATTTCCAAAGGGCAAATATTAATTCAGTAAGGCATTTGGCAAACTATTTTTTTAAAAAGAAAGAAAAGCAAAGGGTTAAAGAAATGTTTGATGAAAAAATAATTTGGTAAAGGACAATAAAAATATAAGGGATATATTTGCTGATTTCTACCAGAAATTATATAAAGGTGAAAATAATATGCAAGGCGATGACTGGGTCCGAGAATTTTTTTTTTTACAAAGGGTTATTTCATATCAGGAAATTGATGAGGTAATAGGAAACTTTAAAAAAGCAAAATCATCCGGAGCTGATGGTTTCACAGCAGAGTTTTACAAACAAATGAGGGAAGAACTAATACCGGAATTGGCAATCGTTTTTAATAATATAATAAGAGGAGGTGAAGTACCTGAGTCTTGGAGGGAGGCAGAAATAATAACAATGATCAAACCAGGGAAGAACCCTAGAGAAGTAAATTCTTATAGACCAATTAGTTTAATGAACGAGGATTACAAAATATTTGCGAACATATTAGCAAATAGACTAAAGGATTTATTACCAAAAGTGGTAGGGGAAGACCAATATGGATTTATAAAGGGGAGAAATATCAGACATCCAATTAGGAATTTGCTTAACATTATTGCACAGAAAAGTAAGAAAAAAATAGCATTTATTAAATTGGATGTATATGAAGCATTCGACATAGTGAATCATAACTTTTTATTTAAAAGGATGGAGAATTTGGGATAGAGGGATAAGATAAATGTATAAAAAAGGAGTAGCAAAATTGAAAGTTAATGAAGGATATTCCAGAAAAATAGACATTGAAAGAGGTGTTAAACAGGGGTGTCCTATATCTACAGTGTTATTCACAACGGCTATAGAATATTTAGCAGATAGAATTAAAAACAATGGTAGAATAACAAGATTTAGGACAGGAAAGGAGGAAGTAAAAGTGAATCTGTTTGCGGATGATTTTTTAAAATAATCACAGAAAATCCACTGGATGCCATGAAAGAACTGGAAGTAATATTGGAAGATTATTATAAAATCTCAGGTTTATGGATAAATATGACAAAATCAGAGCTGTTGGGGTTTAACCTGGGGAAAGGAATTTTAGAAGAGATCTGGAAAAGAAAGATATACAGATTGTAAAAACCAAAATTAAATATTTGGGAATTTATTTAACTAATAAGCCAACAAGGATCTGGGATTATAACTATAAGAAGACATGGAATAGGATACAGCTACAAATGATTAATTGGAAGGATAAGAACTTAAGTATTTCAATAAGAATTAGATCAATTAAAATGTGTATACTCCCCAAATTATTGTATTTGTTTCAAACTTTACCATTGGAGATTTCACAACAAAAATTCAAAAAATGGGATGGAGAAATAAGGAAGTGGATATTTGGAAGGAAAAAAATCAAGAATAAGTAATAAGGAGCTGTATAGATCCAATAAAGAAATAGGATGGGGAATACCGAAGTTACAAGAATACTATGAAGCATTCCAGCTGAAAGTGTTGTTGGAATTGGTAGAGGAGAAGCAAGAGAAATGGATAAGAATAGAGAATGTAGTAAATAAAAATCAAGGAGACTATGGAAAATTTACAAAAAATTAAAAGAAGGAATAGAAAAACAACAGGCCCAAGGAAAATAGCATTAAAAATATGGGGGAAATGGAAAGAGAAATGAATGTCATACTTATCAAAAGAAACCCCGATAGGTAGTTTAAGAAATAATGAGGATGTGATGTCTCAGGGACCTTTGACCCATGACCCCGCAGCCATCATAGATCAAACTGTAGAGGATATGGGTTTTTTCCCATCTCAGCAAGATTCTGTTCCATTCCAGATGTCCTCTGTTGACATTTTCGTGCCAAAGCCAATTACGAACGCCCTTGAAACAGAGCCTGGTTCCCCAGAAAGTGTTGTGTTTGATAGGAAGTCCTTTCTCAAAACACATCGCTCCCATAAGGAGTTTCAGAGACGAAGCGCGAGATTAGCGGAGAGACGATTATAATTAAACCATTTCCCTTGGGAAGTTTCGGGGAGGCAGGAATGTTGAAACAGCTACTTTCTCTGGGAACAATTGGGGAGTTAAACACCTGTTGGGGGGGAAGCTCTTGAACTTCCATAAAAGTTCTGCACTGAGCTCTCCCTATCGCGGCGTCAACGTGACTAATCAAAGAAGAACATCATCCCTTGTTTCCGAGCTCCTAAGCGGCCTTTCGGTGTGCTTACTCACGAGTAGACCGGGAGTTGTATTTTCACTCCTGTTCAAGTTTGGACTGCGTTTCAGATCCACCACGAATTACCTTGCCTAGCCTCGAATCCTTGTCTGGACTTTACTTCAAGAATCTCCCGGTAAATCCTTGCTCTTTCTCCACTCAAACTTCCAAAGAGTTTGAGTGTGTTTTGGTTATTGGATTATAGACTTTGGACTCTAATACTGGACATATAACTTCATTTATTTGGACTATTTTTGATCTTTCCTATAAGAACAATTGCTTGACTATATACTCTGCATACTTTTGTTTTATTCTTTTATTGCATTAATAAAAATATTAGATTGTTTATTGGCCTCCGTGTTGGTTTCCAGTGCTCACGCAGTCTAGGGGTGTTACAGAGGACAGGAGTATTATAAAAAAATTGAAACAGATAGGATATCGTAAAATTAAAGATTTATATAATGAAAATAAGGAATTAATGGAATGGAAACAATTGGAAAGATTAGGGGGCAGGATAAATTGGTTAACACTAAGAGGAATTTGAGAACAAATCAAGAAGGAAGAAAGTAATGAGGGAGAAAATATAATAGACAACATATTAAAAGAGAGACTTGATGGTAAAAAAAGGATTAAATAAAATATATGGAAGAATGAAAGAAGATAAGGAGTCTATGTGTTGTAGTTGAGCCAGCTGGCAATATTACAAATGGTAGTAGAAGTACTAGTAAGAGGAAAAGGGGTAATCTTGAGCAGGTGCCAGATGAGGAACAACAAAGAAAACGGATCCGGGAGATACTTATGGCACCTTCTGAGGAAGACACGTTTGAAGGGTTTTCAAGTGATGAGGAGTCAATGATTGAAGAGGGAGATGGGATGGATGTGAATAGAGGAACTAAAGGGGTTACTCGGGAGCAGGAATCAGACGAGGAAAGGGAGAGGAAGAAGCTCCGGGATATACTTACTGCTCCCACAGAGGAGGAGTCGTTTTTAGGTTTCTCTGGAGATGATGGGTCTGAGAGTGATGAAAATGTGGAGGGCACATCGGACTGGACTAGGGTACAAGAAATGAGGGATGTGTTTACAGAGCCAACTTCTGGTGATACGTTTGTGGGGTTTTCGGGGCAGGAGGATTGGCAAGCAGCTGATGCACCCGGGGCATGGGGAGACCTACGTCTTGACAGGAGATGGAGGAACTGGAGGGATGATGGGCGGGGTTCATGTGTAACGACGGGAACAGCTGTGGGGGATGATGATGGGGTGGAGGCCAGCTCATCTTCGGATAATGATGTGTAAGTTAAAAGTAGGGTCTGAAATGGGGATGCTTTGCAGAAGGCAAAGTGTTGTTTTGGCGTAGGTTTGTCACTGCCTGTTTTTCCTGTTGGGCTTTGGGTCCTGGTTCTACAGCTTGGCGTTCCTGGTTCCTGTGATTCTTGGATTGGGACTGGACTATTGTGAGTGTGCTTTTCTCCCTTCCTGGACCTTTGGACTGGCAACTTCGGCTCTGTTTGATGACCTTCGGTAACAACATTTGGACTGGCTTTTCATGGACGCAGCTTTCTCCCTTCCTGGCTTTGGATTGACTTGACTTCGGCTTCAGTTACCCACTTTGGAATACTACCTTTGGATTGGCTATCGTGAGTGTGGCTTTCCCTGGCTCCTGGCTCCTGGTTTGACTCGACTGCCGCTTGTGTAATCAACCTAAAGACGACGTTAGTTTGGACCTTCTTTCCTGCTATTTGGTGAACTTTTACTGGTTTCATTTACTTTGGTGTGCAGCGCTATCTTCCAAGAAGCCTGTTTCAGCGCTGTTTGCTGCCAATTCCAGTGACTATGTTTTAATCCGGATTATTTTCCATTCTGCTTTTTAAGCCCAGTTTGGGCTAAGACTTTGAGTTTTGGACAGAGACACTGCAGTTAAGTGTCTCTGAGTTTTTGAGTTGCAAATAAACTTTTGTTAAAACCGAGTATTGTGTGTGTGGCTCTTTAAGGTGCCTGTGTTCTGACACCATGTATAGAATAATGGAAAACAAGTGGGAAAAGGAAGGGGGCCTAGGAAAAGAAAAGATAGAAAAGATAGTCAATGGTTTAAATAAAAATAAACAAATATAAGGAATTAGAACTGAAAATAATTACAAAATGGGACAGAACACTAATTCAGCCGGCACACATGATTCAGGGATTAAATCCAAAATGTTGGCACTGTGGGAGTAGGGAGTCATGGTACTCTCATCTACGATGGGAATGTGAAGAGATAAAAAAATGTTGGAACCAAATTCTAACCCAGGTTGAATTACCTACTAAAACCAAATTTGATATAAATATGCAAATTCTGTTAATAGGGCTATATGGGGACAGAAGAATTAAGGACCAAGACCAAGAATTAATGATGATAATGTTTATAGCCACACACGCAGTAATAGTGTGGGGGTGGAAGGATAAAAAGAAATGGACACTTGAAAAATGGTATGAATATATGTGGGATCAAATACAACTGGATATTATGGACATTATAAGAAACAAAAAAACATGGTCAGACAAACAGAAGAAAATTAAAGAAATATGGACTCCATTTAGCAGGTGGCTACAGATTGTTAAACCATATGACAAAAACTGGAAGAAAAAATTGGAAAGAATGGAAAGAAGGCTCATGTAACAAGAAAATAAGGTTTAAGTTGTCAACAGGGAAGGGGGTGGGGTGGGTATGGGGAGAGAGAAGGGAATTGAACCTTGTGCATAAACCATGATCCTGACTGAGTCAAAGCCAACAGAGCTTATTCTTTAAATGCTTGCGTGCATAGCCAGGTCTTCAATTTCTTTCTAAAACCCAGAAAGGATGGAGCCTGCCACATGTTGCTAGGGAGGGAATTCCACAGTTGAGGAGCCACCACTGAGAAGGTCCTGTCTCTCGTCCCCACCAGCCGAGCTTGCGAGGCAGGTGGGATCGAGAGCAGGGCTTCCCCTGATGATCTTAAAGTTCTCATAGGAGATACATTCGGACAGGTAAGTTGGACCATAACCGTTTAGGGCTTTGTAGGCCCCAAATCCTATATAAAACAAGAGACAATGCTTCAGTTTAAAACCATTTCTTTCCATGGGATCCTATTGTTCTGCATCAATCACCATAGGATCCAAGATACAGTGATCCAGGTTAAAACCATTTCTTTTCATGGGATTATATTGTTCTTCATCAAACCCTATATGATACAAGAGATTGCTGATGGTTGGGCAATAAAACAGGATGGAAAACTTTGATAGTTCCCATCTCACCAGTTTTTCAGTTGGAACGATGGGAGTAAAGCATGATAAAAGGTAGGAGCTCTGAACATGATTGCTGCCCCATGTTCAGAGTTCTCTCCTTTCAGGACATATCTGCCTCTTTTCAACTCTGGAACATGAGATAAGTTGTGTGTTTCTTCATGCTAGACAAGAGGCTGAAGTATCCTACGAGCAGGAAATTTCTCATTGTGCTGAGATTGATTGCCAGAGTTCCATCCTTTCAGGATACTTCTGCCTCTTTTCAACCTAAAAGGGCTGTGCATGATAGCTGGATGTCGTTTAACTTATGTAATGAGCTCAGTGCCTCTCCATGCTTGAAAAGAGGCTGAAGTGTCCTACGACTGGGAAATTTCTCAATGTGATAAGGTGTAAATTGGGATTCTATAGCCAAGTGGAGATTTAAACCTTGGTTTCCTGGAGTTCAACACTAAAACAACTGCACCATGTTTGCCGTCTCAAAAACAGTAACTATTTTAAACTGTTCCCAAACAGAAGATTTGGTTCATCTTGACCAATTTTTCATCACCCACCTGATCTTTGTAAGACCTCTTTACTCACTCCCTGAATGCAGATGTGCTGAAAAGTTTCCTCAGTCAGGTAAAATGCAAATAACAAACAATAAACGTTAAAGCAAAACTTTATGAGCAATAAGCGCACACTTCTTCCAGAGGTCCAATACAGAGGAGCCAGTGATGAAAATGATCTCTATGTCTTACTAACCCATTTGATTGTCAACCAGAGATCTGGTCCTTTACAGATGACGTCAAGAACCAAACCAGCTTCTATGACCTAACTAGTAACTGGGGCTTTAAAGATAATATCAAGCTATTTTCATATTGATTACAGAAACAAAAGGACCATCAATGGAGCTCTTCCAAAACTGATGTCACATGGTCTGATCCTAAGCAGCTGTATTCTGGATCAGATTATGTTTTCATAAGTTATTTAAAAGCAGCCTTACATGAAACAAGTCATCTAGAAAAGTAAGACACTCTTATGACTTCTATGCTAATTTTCTCTATATCATATAGCTCTACTCATAAATGGATCATGCTTGATGCTTATATTAATTTCTGCAGTATATTAAAATCAGTACTTCTAAAAGAAGTTCCAGAATAGAAGTAGTGTGCAATTTTTGGGGGGTAGACTAAGACTAGGATCAGTTACTACCAAGTACTGGCACGCGCATATGATTCTGCTGTCTATTTGAGTTTGCAAAAAACTCAAGGAGGCTTTCTTCTCTGAGTGTTTTACATTTTTGTAATATCAAGTTGAAAGCAGATAATGGAGATTATTGAGCAAGAGACTATAATTAACATGTTCTGTCAGACTTCAGCACTTCAAGCAATTAAAGTAATTGAATAGCAGGTTTGGTTTTTTAAAAAAATCTATGCTGGCAAAGTCAAGCCATGTGTATAGAAAACCAAATAATGTACACAGCAACAGCAAGGAAATTGGACGTTAAAGTGGGATGAACAATGAGCAGTTCCAAGTTTTCATACATGCTGAAGAAAATCTGTATCTATTGAAAAGGGGGGGGCATATGTTCCAGGTGAGTACAAACTAAGTGAGATCCAAAATTAAATTTATGAAGAATTGCTTATTTTTTTAAAAATAGGTTACAATCCCATGTGTTCTGAGCATGGTATGCAACCTAAAGAAGGCAAAGAGTATTAATCCCATCTGAAATCCTGTAGCTGCCTCCTGCAGAATTCTGAGATGTCCTGTGTTTCACTAAACTACAAGCCCCAGAATTCTGCAAAACGTAGCCACAGGATTTTTTGCCTACTCTTTCAGCTCTAGTGTGATAACGCAGTCTATTTCACTTGTTGTGTTACAATTTTTGCCACCAATAGCACCTTTAATTATTCCTTTCTCTTTTCTCAAAGAGGCCCCACTGGCCATTGAGCCAGCACCATATGAATTTCAGGAACTGCAGCTAGAGCATCCCCAGCAGGAAGCTGCCTAGCCTCTTTTTAGAGATCCAGAAAAAAAGACTCCATCACCTCTTCTGCTGTCAAGAAGTTACATAAAAAGCTCAAACAAAACTTACCTTCCTGTAGCTTAAACTAATTCAACAGATTCAATCATGCCTCTTCACAGTCTTCTCTTCATCAAGTTAAAATGTCTATTTCTCAAAATCTTTCCTCATACTTAGCTCTCCATACCTGTTTCTCTTCCCTGAACCTCAGTGCAGTGCTCCCAATGAGACCTGACCAGTGCAAAATATAGTGGGGAGCTGATCACATTAAGGGACACTCCCTTTCTGACCTCGTTTGCATTCGCATTTCAATGAGTCCTATCAAATGACATTTATCCCCTGTTGTTGTCATCCCATCGAAAACAGTGTGCAAGAAGTGGCAGAAATGAAGCATTTGGAGACAGGATTCAGTTTGTGTTTAATTTTAAAAACTTCACACTCACAGCCTGTTTCCAGTCCAATCAATCTGGCACATGTAACCACTGGCAGGCACCTGGTATGTGACTAGTCCCCTTTTCCCAAATGTGGAAATGTGCAACAAAAAGTTTTGGATTTCAGTTTTTCAGATAAAGAAGACTGAAACTGTGTGGCACAGCTATTCAGAAGTGAGTCCAAGTCAGCTCATTGAATTTACATCTAAACCAATACCCACTGCCACCTTCTCCATTTAATTCTGCTGTTCAGGAAGGGCATTGGAGACTTGTGAGACTTGACAACAGCAGCCAGAAAAATTTCTACACAGGCCTTATAAGCAGACTGTTAAAGAGATTGAGACCTTTTGATTTCAGTGGTGCCCTTAAATGTTCAAAATAATTTTAAATTGTCCCATTAATGTGAGATTGGGAACTTGGTCCAGTGGCAGAAATCTCCACTTCCATTTGGAATTGATATTTACAAGGGTCTAGAACATAGTTTGAATATATCTTGCAGCAGCTGCCTAAGTTGATTGAACTCAATTGAAAAAAGTATAGGCCAAAGGAAAGAAAATCCTCCTTCTAGCTGGAGCCTAGTTTGCTATTTTTTGTTACAATAGTGTGTTTTGCTGTAGGTTTTTGCCCCTCTCAAAAAGAATAGACTTGTGTCTAATAGGGGATATTTAGCTGTGTTTATTTTAATTTATCTTATTGAGTGTTCTGTCAGTTTGTCTATCTATCCATTCATCCATCCATCCATCCATCCATCCATCTAATCTATCTGCCATCATCATCATCATATATCTATTTATTTGATGTACATCCCACCTTTCTCCCAAAATGGGACTCAATACAGAGGATTTGAATGTCTGCTTTTACAAATCTGTTTGAGAAGGGAGATCTGTTGGGGGGACTGTCTTCTATTTCCCATCAGTGGATGCAAGACATAAAAATAAACTTTTTAATTGTATTTTTATTTGGTTATATAAGTCAAACATAACATTGACACAGTCACCTTTACCAAAAGAAAATCATGTTTTCCTATCCCAATTCCATACTTACCTACAACTTATACCTATCCAATTTTTTCCCTTCCCTCTTCTTCCCCCCCCCCCCCCCCCCCGGGAACAGTTGTACCTCTGTTCTGTGTATTATTTAATTTGTTCAATCATGAAGACTGCCTGGCCGCTGTGGCGGACTGGATGAGGAGGAACAAGCTGAGAATCAATCCCGACAAGACAGAGGCCCTCCTGGTCAGTCGTGCATCGGATCGGGGCATTGGTTGGCAACCTGTGCTGGACGGGGTTGCACTCCCCCTGAAATCACAGGTCCACAGTTTGGGGGTCCTCCTGGACTCAGCGCTGACGCTTGAGGCTCAGGTGTCGGCGGTGGCCGGGAGGGCCTTTGCACAACTCAAACTTGTGCGCCAACTGCGACCATACCTTGTGAAGTCTGACTTGATCACGGTGGTGCATGCCTTAGTTACCTCTAGACTGGACTACTGTAATGCACTCTACGTGGGGCTTCCCTTGAAGACGGCCCGGAAATTACAATTGGTCCAATGCTCGGCTGCCAGATTAATAACGGGGGCAAGTTACAGGGAGACATCCACTCCCTTGTTTAAGGAGCTCCACTGGCTGCTGTTCATCTTCCGGTCCCAATTCAAGGTGCAGACCATCATCTATAAAGCCCTAAACGGTTTGGGACCCACCTACCTCCGTGACCGTCTCTCCCTCCATAAACCTGCCCGATCTTTACAATCATCCGGGGAGGCCCTTTTATCACCACTGTCGTTATCCCAGGCCCGCCTTGTGAGTACAAGGGAGAGGGCCTTTTCTGCTGTGGCCCCCCGACTATGGAACTCACTGCCTACTGAAATCAGGCAAGCTCCCACTTTGTTAGCTTTTAGGAAAGACCTGAAAACATGGCTCTTCCGCTGTGCTTTTGGTGAGTAACTTCTGTTATATATTTCTGTGTTACTCCCCGCAAACATCTATCCACTAAACTGCCCCACTCTCATATGTCCCTGTACACATTGGAGTACCCCTCTGTCCTTCACACTCCGGGTTTTATCTTTGTGTTCATGCGGCCTGCTCTTGTTTGACTGTTTCTTGATTTCTTGATGTGATGTTTATTATTATGTATTGTATTATTTTTAATTTTGTTATGATATGCTGTTTTATATTTTATTATATTGTATTGCTTTGGGCATGGCCCCATGTTAGCCGCCCCGAGTCCCCACTGGGGAGATGGTGGCGGGGTATAAATAAAGTTTTATTATTATTATTATTATTATTATTATTATTATTATTATTATTATTAATTCAATTCCTTGTATTTTCCTAAGAGCCCATTAAATGTGCTGTGCATATCAAGATCCACATTTTCTGAATATATTAGAAACAATAAGAAGCTTCAGAAACAAGAATAGAGAGGGAGAGCATGCATGAAAGAACAATAAATGACCTATGTAGTAACAGAAAGTGCCTAACATAGCAATATGTCATTTTTAAAAAAATCAACTGTATCTTCCAGAAATGTTCAGTAAATCATGCATACATTTTATTAGATATTTTTGGGAAACTTTTTTTTTTAGATTACTGGCTCATGCCTTGTTGTGATTTGAGAACACTAAAAGAACATCTCTAGATCTGTTAAGCTGGAGTTATGTGCAGTGAGACAGAAAGGGTAAAAATTTTCAACAGGATGATTCTGATGGGCAAACCCAGTTTTCATTAGACAATGGGAATCAGCTGAGTGCTTTATGAAAGTGAGTGCATCACTCATTCATTCATACACACAACCAGTGATGTGTTTCTTTGCACAAACATATATAAACCAGTGTCCTTTTCATATAATAAATGTAATTGTTGACGAGAGTGCACATCCAATAAATAAAGAGGCAAAAGAGCAAAATAGATTGCAATTCATTCATAATGTTTCTGAACTGCAACAACAAAAAAGAGTTCCACTTACCCAGTCAAGCAGCAGAAATAATACCATGTGATTTAAGAGGCCAATCCAGCATAGCAAACAAACATATAAAGAACAGCTTTCACAAACAGTTCGTAGACAGCCCGGAGGCTGAAATGTGCTTGCTCAAACTGTTCATTAAATAACCATAAATAGGAAATAATACCCAGAGTGACTGGTTGTACTCTTTGTTGTGTAACATGCAAAAAGGAATGCAGAATTGTCACAGTGAAATAAGGCATGCTCCTTTGCATAGTCTAACAAAAAATGAAGGAATGCAGAGACTCAACTCTTTCTCATGAAAATTCAATTATCAATTTTAGTTGAGCAATTCACAAGTGAATATTTTCTATATTGTTTTATTATTCTCGATTGTTTTATTAACATATTTATTTATTCAGCTTTCATTCCATCTTTGTTCTTATTCAGGACACAACACACTCTATAGTTATAGGGTTTGTTTGTTCTTAAAGTTAAAGTTGAAATATTCAAAAGAATTACATAATGGAACAATTACTGTGAGAGCTGTTCGGCAGTGGAACTCTCTGCCCCAGACTGTGGTGGAGGCAGAGGCGGTTCAATCACCAGGCCAACTAGGCAGTTGCCTGTGGCGCCATCTTGTTGGGGGCGCCATCGAGGCAACTCCTGTCTCCTGCGGCCTGCCTCCGCAAGGTATTGAACCGCTTTTTCTGTTGATTTGTTGTAAAACATGATGTTTTAGTGCTTAATTTGTAAAATCTTAATGTAATTAGATGTTCTCCTTAATCCCTCCTTATTATCAAACATTTTCGCTTATCCAACGCTTTTATTTTTCAGTGATTGGTTTGGGGGGTGGCGCCAAAATTCTGTTCGCCTACACTTGAAAAATACCTAGGGCCGGCTCTGGGTGGAGGCTCCTTCTTTGGAGGCTTTTAAGCAAAGGCTAGATGGCCATCTGTCAGGGGTGCTTTGAATGCAATTTCCTGCTTCTTGGCAGGGGGTTGGACTGGATGGCCCATGAGATCTCTTCCAACTCTACTATTCTATGATTCTATGATTCAATTAAAACTAATTAAAACAATACAAAATGCATGCAAAATGGATGCTAACTGAATCTTCCACAGGCTGTGCCAGACTAATCCGAAACCACCTGATCAAATGTGTTTTATCAGCAAAAGGATATGCTAGTTTTATAAGCAAAAGTTCAAAGCATGTGTCCACTTTGGCATGTGAATATTTATTAGTACTATATATGAAAAAGGTGCTTGCATTTGTTACTCCTTCCTATTAATCACATTACATTTATTTTTCATTATATATATATATATATATATATATATATATATATATATATATGAGGTTTTTCAAGCGATACAATAAAAGTGGGGGAACATTTTAAATTATAGTAAAGTAGGAAATAGAAAATATATATAGATTTAGAAAAATAGGAAAAAAGAAAAAAGAAGAAGAAGAAAAAAAGGGGAAAGGTTGGGTTCATAGACTTCCATCTTTATCTATATTGACTCTAGTCTGTGTGGGGGTCTGCCCCAATGGTTCTATTTTTTCTTGTGGTTGAAGCTTCACTGTCATCCGTATTATTGTTATATATATATATATAATTTTCCCTCATAATTATTCTATGATTATATTATTTTAAAGTTCTTTTCTTTCATGAGAAAGTTTATTAATGGTTGCCAGTCAGTATTTTTCTTTGGTAGTCCTTGTTGTTTAACTAGTAGGTATGATAATCTGTCCATATTCTTTATTTCCATTAACATTAATATCCATTGATCTACGTCCGGTATCTTTTCTTGCCGCCAATTCCTTGCATAAACAATTCTCGCTGCTGTCATCATATAATTCAGTAGAAGTTCATCATTTTCTTTTAAATTTTCTTCTGAAATCCCTAATAGTAAATGCTCAGGTCTCATTTGGTATTTTATATTTAAGATTTTTTGGGTTGTCTCATGGATTTCTTTCCAATATTTTTTTGCTTTCTCACAAGTCCACCACATATGGAAAAAGGATCCTTGTTCTTACTTGCATTTCCAACAATTGGTCTGTTGAGATTTGTTTATAAGTCCTAATTGTTTTGGGGTTATGTACCATCTGTGGAACATTTTTATCCAGTTTTCTTTTAGGTCATACGAATACATTTGTTTTAATTTCTTGTTCCAGATACTCTCCCACTGATCCATATAAATTGTTTTCTTGATATTCATTGCCCATTTTGTCATACACTCTTTTACTGCTACTTTCTCCGTTTGCCATTCTAAATTTTTGTATATCTTTGTTGTTAGTTTTTTTTCTGAGTTCATGATTCTGTCCCAAAATGTTTCTTTTAACATGAATCCTTCTTTCCTGTCATTGTTGTAATATTCTTTGAGTTGCCTGTATTGAAACCAAGAGAGGTTTGTGAAGTTTTTCTTGATATCTTCTTGGGATTTCATCTCAATGTTTCCAGCAGTCTGTTTTAATATATCCTTGTAAGTAGGCCATTTTCTCCAGCCTAGCAGTCTCCTTTGTCCAGCTTCCAATGGGGATACCCAGAAGGGCGGTTTTGGGTAAATTCTAGCTTTATATTTGTTCCAAGTTTTCACAATTGTAGATCTTATAAAATGGTTTCCGAAATTCTTTTCCAATTTTATTTTGCCATACCATAGGTATGCGTGCCACCCTATTCGGAGGTTGTGGCCTTCTAGTGTTAGAATTTTTTCTTTCTTTAGTGTCATCCAATCTTTAATCCATATTAGGGCATTTGCTTCGTAGTATGATTTTAGGTCTGGCACTCCCAAGCCACCTCTTTTCGTTTCGTCAATTAGGTTAACATATTTAATTCTGGCTTTTTTACCTTGCCAAATAAATTTGATTAAGTCCTTTTCCCATTTTTTAAATATAGTCATGTTTCTGAGGATTGGTAAATTTTGGAATAAGAAGAGCATTTTTGGCAGGATATTCATCTTAATTGCCGAGATTCTTCCTAAAAGTGAAAGGTTTAGATTTTTCCAGTTTTCCAATTGTCTTTTTATTTCTAGCCATTTTGTTTCATAATTGTTTTTCAATAAGTGTAAATTTTTTGCCGTGATTGATATTCCTAAATATTTTATTTTACTCGTCACTTGAAGCCCGGAGATTTCTTTTAGTTTTTCTTGGTCCGCCTTGCTTATATTCTTGGTCAACATCATTGATTTACATTTATTTATTTTGAATCCTGCTATACTACCGAATTCTTCAATGACATTCAACCATTTCTCTATATCTTCAATTGGGTCTTCTATAATGCAAATTAGATCATCGGCGAATGCTCTAATTTTATATTGGTTGTTTCTAATTCGGGTCCCTTTAAGATTCGGTTCATCTCTTATTGTGTTTAGCAATATTTCCATGGCAAAGATAAAAATAAGGGGGGAAAGAGGGCATCGCTGATGGGTGCCTTTTTTAATCTTTATTTCTTCGGTTTTTAGTCCATTAATCCATATTGTTGCCGATTGTTCCTCATATATTGCTTGTATTGCGTTTATAAATTGATATCCTAGGTCTAATTCTTTCATTAACAGCTTGAAGAAATCCCAGTTGATGTTGTCAAATGCCTTCTCAGCATCGATTGCTAGTAAAGCTAATTTCTTTTGATTGTTTATTTCATAATATTCAATAATATCAATAATTGTTCTAACGTTATCTTTTAATTGTCTATTTGGAAGGAAGCCAGTTTGTTCTTCTTTGATCCAGTCTCTCAGAAATTCTTTCATTCTCTCTGCTAGTACATTGGTGAATATTTTATAATCAATATTTAAGAGGGAAATCGGTCTATAATTTTTTACATTCGTCGGATCGGTCTTTTCTTTATATATTATTGTTATATTGGCCTCTTTCCATGAGTTTGGTAGTTTTTCTTCATTGAGAATGCTATTCATCAATTCCTTGAGGTAGGGAAGTAATTCTTCTTCAAATGTTTTGTAATATACAATCGAAAATCCATCTGGGCCTGGTGCTTTATTTGAGTCCATCCTTCTGATTGCCATCTTTATCTCTCCTTCATTAATTGGTTTGTTCAGATATTCTCTTTGTTTATCAGTAATCTTCCGTAATTTTTTCCCCCCTAGATATTGCATTATGTTATCTTTTTTTATTTGGTCGCTGTTATATAGGGTTTTATAAAAATTCTCGAATTGTTTTAATATTTCTATATCTGATTGATAGCTTTTTCCATTGGTATTGATTTTGACTATATGTTGTCTTTGTTTTTTGTTTCCTATTTTCCTTGCAAGCCATTTTCCTGGCTTATTGGCATTCTGGAAATAATCTTGTTTGATGAACTTCAATTTTTAAAACATGTTTAAATGTTTTTTCAACATTCTGTAAGTGAATCCCAACAGCTGTATCCATAAAAGATATGTTCCAAGACACACACACCATGTATACCTGAAGCTGTGGATAATAAGGAACCTTATATTTTGAGTATACTTGGGACAGAACCAAACCATAGAATTGCATAGGAGGATCTAGGATCACAGAATCATAGAATCATAGAATAGTAGAGTTGGAAGAGACCTCATGGGCCATCCAGTCCAACCCCCCGGCCAGAAGCAGGAAATCGCATTCAAAGCACCCCTGACAGATGGCCATCCAACCTCTGCTTAAAAGCCCCCAAAGAAGGAGCCTCCACCACAGTCCGGGGGAGAGAGTTCCACTGCCGAACAGCTCTCACAGTGAGGAAGTTCTTCCTGATGTTCAGGTGGAATCTCCTTTCCTGTAGTTTGAAGCCATTGTTCCATGTCCTAGTCTGCAGGGCAGCAGAAAACAAGCTTTCTCCCTTCTCCCTATGACTTCCCTTCACATATTTATACATGGCTATCATGTCTCCTCTCAGCCTTCCCTTCTGCAGGCTAAACATGCCTAGTTCTTTAAGCCTCTCCTCATAAGGCTTGTTCTCCAGACCCTTGATCATTTTAGTTGCCCTCCTCTGGACGCTTTCCAGCTTGTCAACATCTCCCTTCAATTGCGATGCCCAGAATTGGACACAGTATTCCAGGTGTGGTCTGACCAAGGCAGAATAGAGGGATAGCATGACTTCCCTGGATCTAGACGCTATACCCCCTATTGATGGAGGCCAGAATCCCGTTGGCTTTTTTAGAAGCCGCATCACATTGTAGACTCATATTTAACTTGTTGCCCACGAGGATTCCAAGATCTTTTTCACATGTACTGCTGTCAAGCCAGGCGTCCCCCATTCTGTATCTTTGCATTCCATTTTTTCTGCCAAAGTGAAGTATCTTGCATTTGTCCCTGTTGAACTTCATTTTGTTAGTTTCAGCCCATCTCTCTAGTCTGTTAAGATCGTTTTAGATTCTGCTCCTGTCTTCTGGAGTGTTAGCTATCCCTCCCAGTTTGGTGTCATCTGCAAACTTGACGATCATGCCTTCTAACCCTTCATCTAAGTCGTTAATAAAGATGTTGAACAGAACTGGGCCCAGGATGGAGCCCTGCAGCACTCCACTCATGACTTCTTTCCAAGATGAAGAAGATGCATTGGTGAGCACCCTTTGGGTTCGTTCACTTAGCCAATTACAGATCCACCTAACTGTAGTTTTATCTAGCCCACATTTTATTACTTTGTTTGCCGGAAGGTCATGGGGGACTTTGTTGAAGGCCTTACTGAAATCCAGGTACGCTACATCCACAGTGTTTCCTGTATCGACCCAACTCGTTACTCTATCGAAAAAAGAGATCAAATTAGTCTGGCATGACTTGTTTTTGGTAAATCCGTGTTGGCTATTAGCAATGACTGCATTTGTTTCTAGATGTTCTCAGACCACTTCCTTAATGATCTTTTCCAGAATCTTGCCTGGTATCGATGTGAGGCTGACTGGACGGTAATTGTTTGGGTCATTCTTTTTTTTCCCTTCTTGAAGATAGGGACCACATTCGCCCTCCTCCAATCTGCTGGGACTTCTCCCGTTCTCCAAGAACTCTCGAAGATGATTACCAGTGGTTCTGAAATAACTTCCGCTAGTTCCTTCAATACTCTTGGATGTAGCTGATCTGGCCCTGGGGACTTGAATTCATTTAGAGTGGCCAGGTGTTCCTGGACAACTTGTTTCCCTATTTGGGGTTGGATTTCCCCCAATCCTTCGTCCATTCCATGTTGCTGAGGTTGAAGATGGCTTTCTTTTTGTGAGAAGACCGAGGCAAAGAAGGCATTAAGCAGTTCTGCCTTTTCCCTATCCCCTGTCGCCATCACCCCATCTTCTCCTTGCAGTGGCCCTATCACCTCCTTTTTCTTCCTTTTTCTACCAACGTAAGCAAAAAAGCCTTTTTTGTTTTTTTTTATGTACCTGGCAAGCCTGAGCTCATTTTGCGCTTTAGCCTTGCGAACCTTTTCCCTACAGGTGTTGGCTATACGCTTGAATTCTTTTTTGGTGATTTCTCCCCTTTTCCACTTCTTGTGCATGTCACTTTTGAGCTTTAGCTCAGTTAGAAGTTCTTTGGACATCCATTCTGGCTTCTTTGCACTTGTCTTATTTTTCTTCTTTGTTGGCACTGTTTGCATTTGCGCCTTGAGTATTTCACTTTTGAAAAACTCCTATCCATCCTTAACTCCCTTGTTTTTTAATATTGGCATCCATGGAATGCCGCTCAGTAATTCCTTCATTTTTTGAAAGTTAGCTCTCTTAAAGTCCAGAATGCGTGTTTGACTTGTCTTAGTTTCAGCATTCCTTTGTATTGCAAACTGCAGGAGCACATGGTCACTTGCCCCTAAGGATCCAACCACTTCAACTGTATTGATCAGGACTTCCACATTTGTTAAGGTTAGATCAAGAGTTGCTGATCCCCTTGTTGCCTCTTCTACCTTCTGGACCATAAAATTGTTTGCAAGGCAAGTGAGGAATTTGTTGGACTTTGTACTCTTGGTCGAGTTTGTTTTCCAGCAGATATCGGGATAATTGAAATCGCCCATGACTACTATATCTCTTCTTTGTGCCTGTTTGGTCAGCTGTTGACAGAAGGCTTCATCAAGTCCTTCATCCTGACTTGGAGGTCTGTAGTAGACACCCACGACAAGATCCTTTTGAGTCCCGGTTCCCTTGATTCTTATCCAGATGCTTTCAAGCCGGATTACAGTCTTGCATTTCTTCTGCAACATAACTGTTTTTGACATATAAAGCTACTCCCCCTCCTCTCCCTGTTGTTCTATTTCTGTGAAAGAGGTTATAGCCCTCAATGGTTAAATTCCAGTGATGGGAGTCATCCCACCAGGTTTCAGTGATGCCTATGACATCGTATGTGTGGTGCTGTGCTAAGAGTTGGAGTTCGTCTTGCTTATTTCCCATGCTCTGAGCATTAGTGTAAAGACATGTAAGCCCCTGTGACCTCCCCTCGAGCTGTTTATTTTGGATTATTGTGCTCTCTGTACTTGGTCCTTGCTGTGTTTGTGCAGCCCTCCGTTTAGCCTTTTGGCAGTTCCCTGTGGTCGTGGGTAATATAGTGTTTGCCAGGCTGTTGTTCCCCTCCCCCAGTGGATCTAGTTTAAAGTGCGCCTGATGAGGTTTGTGAGTCTGTGTGCAAAAAGATGTTTTCCTACTTGTGTGAGATGCACCCCATCACTTGCCAGTAGTCCATCCTCTTGGAAGAGTAGACCATGGTCAAGGAAGCCAAAATGCTCCTCTTGACACCATTTTCTGAGCCAGTTATTTACCTGTACTATTTTTCTGGCCCTTGTAGAGCCGTGTCCTACAACAGGGAGGGGGGATGAAAAGATCACATGTACATTATACAGTTTTAGCTTTGTTCCCAGAGCTCGAAAATCATTTGTGATCTTTTGAAAAGTATGCCTAGCGGTGTCATTGGTACCTACATGAATCAACATAAGGTGGGGATGGTGATGGGGCTTTAGGAGCTAACAGTATACTATTAGGACTAACAATATACTATTATTGACATATAGGTAACACTTTTATGAATAAAATGCATCAGTACAATGAATAAATATCTATAGCAATACGTTTATACAAATATACACTATGCCACAAAAGAAATATTTAAAAGCCATGTGGATTCTTTCGTTTTACAGAGCTAAAGTGCTATGATTCTACTTTAACTTCCATGGCAACATTGTATGAAATTCTGGAACCTGGAGTTTAGGAACAGGGCATTTAGAGTGCTCAGCCAGAAAGCTCTAATTCCTCACCAAAGTGTAGGATACAATTGAATTCAGCCAGGGTAGCTAAAATTGCACCATAGCACTTTTATTCTAGAGTCTGAAAAATCCTTAGAGTCTAATGAATGGGTGATAAGTATTTATTTTTGAGTGTTCCATTCCATGATAAATAAACACTTATAAACAAAGTTATGACCCATTTTTCATAATGAATTAAGTTAATTTTATAACAGTATATTGTCATCAGCATTCCTAACACTTGTGGCAGAATCCTATAATAATTGTGTCTGCAGGTGGAAAAGAAAGAAGAGAGCCCTTTCGTCACTGCCATCATGTTGTCAGTAAGTCAACAGAGCTTCAGATCTTTTGAGGTTCTGACAATGAAATTGGTTAGGTTTGCCCTGTTGGTTTCTAGTTAACTGTCATAAAGCTGGTTTCAACTTCTTTTGGCCCCATAAATGAGAGACCTCGGAGGCACCCTATCATCAACAGCCTTGCTCGGGCCTTGAAGACACAGCGATGTGGCTTCTTTGATTGAGTCTATCTATCTGGAATGCAATATTCCTCTTTTCTTGTTGCCTTCTACCTCTTTTCTCGTAAGTCATGCCTTCTCATGATATGGTTAAAGAACAACAGTTCCAGTTTAGTCATCTTGGCATCCAAGCTTGATTTGCTCTAGAGCCCATTTATTTGTCCTTTTAGAAATCCATGACATCCATAGAACTTTTTTTTCCAGCATCACATTTCAAGAGAGTTGATTTTTTTTTTCTTATCAACATTCTTCACTATTTAGCTTTCAACAACCATACGTAGAAATGGAAAATATGATGGCAAGACTAACTTTAGTATTCCATAATATATCTTGGTATTTCAAGACCTTGCCTAGTTTTTTCATAGCTCTCCTTCCAGGTCCAAGTCTAGCTCCAAGGGCAAACTAGATGTCAAGAGAAACGCATTCTACACACAAGAATTATTTCATTTTTTTCCTGTTGTAACAAGTTTTCTTCAGAGTGAAATGCCTTAGCAATCAGACTTGTTAGCTGCAATCCAAGGACCAATCATAAAACAAAGTGTGCTAAATGCAAGATACATAGGTGAGGAAAGTAATATGCCATTACAAACCATATTTCACCTCTTCAAAAAATGTGCTAACTGTACTTCATGTCCAGCTTTGTGTAGCGGACAGAGTTTATATCACACATTAGTACACTTTCACATTATTGATAGAATTTTCTCCTCATTCTTGTGACAAAGTTTCTGGGTGAGGAAAAACTACTACAGCCAGTCTGAATTTTGTATTTCTTACATTGCTGACTTATGAAAATTGTACAGAAAGGAATCTGAGTGGCATTTATCCACTACATATCATGGCAATGCTAATGGTTTTGAGTAACTGAAGTTTAAACAAAGTTTGCGTTGAAAATCTTAGAGGTGCACATTGCAGGCACTATTAGAAACCCAGACGGAAAGAAACAGAGATATAGAAATGCTATAAAACATTAACATTTCCTTGAAGCTGACAAAGTGTGAAAATGTCAACTTGAAAATTGCACTTTGGTCTTCTTTATTTTTTAAAGTTGAAATTTAGTTTCAGCTTCTGTACTATGAAGACAGAACCTGATAGGTAATGAGGAATAACCCAGGACATATCAGTGAACTGACCTTCATTTTGTGTAACATGAAGTAGGTGGAAAAGGCTCAACAGTAGATAATTTTGATTAGCTGCTATTCCTGTCAAGTCCTATCTGCATGAAGATTTTTCATATTACACAGTTATAATGCTATATTCAACATGAACTGCTAAGACATCATTTTATAGATACCTCAAGTTTGTAGTCTGGTAAGGTCCCAGAGTTCTCAGGATGTGCACTGACAAGCATTACCTGGCAGGGCTTTATAGGAGTATATTCAACATCAATTTTTCATAATTCAGGATGTGTGACGTAAATGAAGGAATTTGGGCAGAAATGAGAGGTGCCATTTTAGGATGTTTGGGGCAGCAAATTAACTTTTTCCAGCACTCATACTTCAGAAATCAGTAAATATTGCAAACTGCAATACATGCAATTGACTTCTGATGTCAATGTGTAGTGATTTCAGCGTTGGACTAGGACCCTGGGAAACCTGGATTCAAATTCTGATCAGTTATGAAAATTCACTGAGTGACCTTTTGCAAATAATATTCTCTCATCTTTAGAGGAACCCACGTTGAATACATTTTTGCCAAGAAACATCCATGTTAAATTCACTTTATGTTGGAAAGGACTTGAAGTTATGTAGCAAAAACAAGTGAAATGGGGTGACAAACTGAAGTTAGGGGTAGGGAACAGATTGTTTGACTCATAAGAGTGAGAGAAGTGAAGAGGGAATGAGTGGATAGTTGGAGTTTAGATGTTAAGGAAGGAGAGGAATTAAGAAAAATGAGACTTAACAGAGGCAGGAAGGAACGAGAGAGGGGGGAGGGAGAATAGAAGGACAAAGTTTGGCTCAGAATAGCAGGAGGTACAGCAAGGTAAGCACCTATCTAAATTCACAAAAAGAACATGCTTATGTCATTCATACTGGGGAGGCCAAGTAAAAAACAGAATACAGTGTTTCCTCACTACTTTGCGGTTTGCTTTTCGCAGACACACTGTTTCATGGTTTCACAGTTTTTCAATAAACACTAAAATAATATTATAAATCATAAAAAATTACAATTTACAGTGGCAGTGGTCTTGGTTGGGTGCGGGTCACGGGGTGGGGCAGAGAAGGAGCCCAAGAGGCAGCAGGAGGGGCGAGGTGGAGAAGGAGGCGGCACTATGTTCCACTCCCTCTTTCTTCCCTTCCTTCCTTCCTTCCTTACTTACTTAGGAGAAGCCTAAGGAAGGAAGAAAGGAGAAGCCAAAGGGAAAGAAAAGGGAGAGAAAAGGAGACTGAAGCAGCTTCGTTTTCACCTCACAAGGCAGCAGCACCAGCGGGAGTGCGCATGCATGTGCTTGAGAAGAGAGAAGAGGACAGAGACACAACTTGCTGAGTCAGATTGTAAACAACACAAATATAACATCTCTACATTGCAGATTTTCAGTTTTCGTGGGTGGTCCTGGAACATAACACCCGCAATAAATGAGGGAACTCTGTGCAAATATATGGGAAGAGAAGTGCTGTGTGCTATGGTTTTGGTTTTGATGGAGGATCTTCTCAGTGTTCTAACCTATCTGAGATACTTCTGTCATCTAACACAGGACCTTATAATTCATCAGTTTCATCCAGAATATTGGGGTTATTTGGTGATGTGGTGCATGTCATAGATTTGGAGCGTTTATGTTGGTCCCACATTATATCCTATCAGAGTTTTTGGAGTAATTTGGAGCAATTTCCCTGTTTGTTTGTTTTTCCAAACAATACTTCTCTAGTTTTTCACCTTTTGGTGTAACCTTTGTCCTGCATAGGGTAAAGGATGTTGTTTGATATGCTAGCTAGTGGAGTTGTGCATGGAAAAAGTTTCCCTCCATTTCATCCATTCTTTCATTACTTTTGTTCCTTCCAAAGCATGTAATGGGAAGGTCCCTCTCCCTACAAAAATCAGCTTGACATGAAAGCAAGCGGTAATCGATCCCAGCTCCTTGTCTGCTTTTTCACATCACCGTTTAATGTTTTTTATTAATCCTCCAGCAAACAAAAATAATCATTCCCTGAAAACTACAGTAAAACCCCACTTGTCCGAGCCTCGCTCGTCCGAGCCTCTGTGCAATCCGAGCGAGTGAACGGGGAGGGCCGCAAAGGCCCTCCCCATTCACCTACTCACTGGTTGGCTAGGTGTGCGTGTTGCTAGGTAGATAGCAAGCTACCTAGCAACACGCACGGGGCAGCTCCCAAGGGGCGAGCGCCCCGTGCGTGTTGCTAGGTAGCTTGCTATCTACCTAGCAACACACACGGCTGGCTCCTTTGCCACACTGGGCACCGGTGCTGCCGGCGTGACGAAGGAGCAGAGGCACAGGTGGGCGGGTGAACAGGGAGGGCTTTTGCGGCCCTCTCCCTTCACCCGCTCAATGGCTGGCCCAAATGCCTGCCGAACTGAGAGGTTTCCTCTCCCTTTGGTGGCCGCTTGGACCCAGGGAAGCGGCACGCTTCGCGCTTCCCTGGGTCCAAGTGGGAGAGGAAACCTCTCTATTTGGTGGGCGCTTGAACCCAGGGAAGCGCAAAGTGTGCCGCTTCCCTGGGTCCAAGCAGCTGCCAAAGGGAGAGGAAACCTGGTAATCCGAGTGATCTGGGTTGACCGAGCTGAGGTCCGCCCATTTAACTCAGACTACCGAGGTTCTACTGTACTACCAATTACCTCTCCTCTTTCAGGAGATCATTGCTATCCCCTACCTGGAAGTGGGAAGTCTCCTTAAAATGCCTTGGAAGAGTGCATGGCTGCTGACATGTGCATCTGCCTGCTTGCAGCCGAGTACCTCCTCTAGAGTAAGAAACAACTTTAAGAACTTGCTTGCCTTCTTTAAATGCCTTGCAAAGTACGTGTGGCATGCAGACCTGGGAAAAAAGCCTGCCTGCAGCCGAGCACCTCTTCTCTAGAGCAGAACAGCTTAAATGCCTAAAAAAACAGGAAGGGTAGCCTGGTGTAACAGTGGGAGAGAAAAGCTTCTAAGACAGGGAGGAAATCTTTATTTTTATATCCCACCTCTAGCACCAATTAGTGTGTGTGTGTGTGTAAGACACAACCGATAAGGGGAGAGGAAGATTCTCACAAACTTTGTGACTTACAGTTCATGTCTGAAAATACATTATCTCTGTCTCTGTGTCACCTTTAATTTTATATGTTTGTTACAGGATTCAATTTTTAAATGTTTAAATATATCTCTTTGTTGTGTAAATTAATCCTGGAGTCAATATGTGGCTTCCAACTGCTCCTCATAGGGTACATCAATATAATCTCCGGCCAACTTTCCGATATGTAATTTCCGTCCTGTAACTTGACACAAGACTTTTATAAGTTGAAATAAAGAAATGTTTATTTATGTAATATTTTTGCACATAAAAGAGTATTTGTTACAAAGTACTTCACTTCAGTTTCACTTGGTATTATTGCTATTGTCTTTCACTCTTTTGAATACACAAAACTGTTATTATATAACTTCCAGAACAATTTAACTTATTTCAACTTAGTTATGCAACTTTCTTCTCTCCCTAATGTATATTTCTCCTCAGCATTCCGGCTGAATAACTTATATCTTATAGTCACTCTTTTCCATCGATAGTCTGCCTGATAACTTAGTCACATAGGACACTCTGTCTCTCAGTTTCACCTGACTGAATACTTAGACTCAAATTAGTCGCTTTTTCCTTCAGTACTACAACTGAAGCCACGATCTTAAACAAAGATCCTCTCCACCCTAGCTTCATGACTAGAGACTCACCAATTTTCAAAATTATTCCCTCTTTTTTCTCCCAGCTAGCTCTGCCCCTAAAATGGATACATTTCTACTGCAAAGGCTCCATAACCATGGTGATGCATCGACCAATCAGATATAGCCAACTCCTGCCTGCCCGTGCCATAATATCAACATTACTAAACTTATACAAAATCCCCATTATAATTAGCTTTTCCGTTACACCTGGGAATTCCCTGCCCCTCCCCCCCATAATGGGCCATTAGAAAACAGATATTTCAGCACCTCAGAGCAAAGACAGATGTCTGTTCACCCAATTTTGGGAGGCTCCCCAAACTGGATCGGGGCCCCCACCCAAAGCCAGGACACGAAACGGGTCAAGATTTGCCACAAATGCATAACCCTACTAGCTAGACTCATATACGCCAAAGTAACACCCATTGCAGATAATACAAAAGTCTTTATTCCAGACTGCTAAACATTACATTGATTACATAAGCATGGTGTTTGCATCCAATAAACCCAAATAACATTGATACAGAAGCATATTATAGTGTCTGCTTCTGAATGAACTACATTTTATGGAAGCTTACAAAATAGGCAATTCACTTTTCTTCTTGGTCAAAGAAAGATATTCTAGGATATTTGTGCACACTCCCCGCTCCCTTTCCTTGATCTGAAAAGGACAAGAAAGGTTTGAAATGTGCTTCTCTACCAGTCTTCTGAGTTGGGTGATAACAGCAGCTTAAACAAAAAGAACTCACTACTGGTGCCAAGCAGTCCATTAGAAATACAAGTATTATAGCTATCCACACTAATTACACTCTTACATTTGCAATCATGAAATTTGCACGCATCCACATGGGTCAGTTACTGTGGGGCCAGTCTAAAGTCACAGTATTCTCAATCTGCCTCTGGAGAAGCTACATTGCTCACCTTCATCCCACTCTGGTTTGGCCCTGCTAGATAGCCATTCTTATCTAAGTTGTTTTGTTTTCACCATAGCGATGATTGGGGAACTCCAAAGAGATTGATCTTTGGGGCAAGGTGGCTCCATGTGTCATGCAAATGCCACAAAGCCAATTCCCACCCTTTTCCAGGCCACTTCAGTATGTGGTGCATGTATACATATTCCCCCATTTGTTCTTGGGTGCAAATTTATTAAAGCCTCCTACATGTAGGAGAATATCATTCGAGAAAATGTATTCCTGCTATCTATGGTTATGTACTCAAAAAAGAGTATATAGGCATGGCCTCCTATCCACTGTTGAAAGTTTCAAATTGCATCAGTTTCTGTGTCTTTTTAGAGCAAGATATTCTTTTGGCACACATCATAGTATATTTTGCAAGTGTATTGTTCTATCCATTTTCAGTAGCTACTTGTTTCATAACAGAATTGAAACACTTATTTCATGAAATGGCTTTGAAGAACAATTTTAAAAGAATAGTTTCCTTATAGTCACTTTTAAATTCCAAGGAAAATCTTAGGCAAATGCCTGGAGTACATTTTTAGACAGGTAGGGCTGCAGACATGTCTTTATGTGAAAAAAATAGGAATCATTGGCTGCATGTTTCTAAATTTAGAATAATATAATAATATCTAGTATATTTAGAATAATATAGTTTATTTAGAATAATAATATAAGATTAAAAATGCTGGAGAAAATATATTTGTAGATATGATTTTATTTGAGACTTGTGATTAAAAGTATTTTAATTGGTTTTAATTATGTAATAGACTACTAGCCACCCTGAGCTCTTCATAGAGGTATTATTATAGTGATATTATTAAAACAACTACTGCTATTTTGTATTAAAAAAAAATCCTAATCTCTTGGGGAAAGCTGCTGAGGGCCCCTGCTGAGAACATATAGCTTTCTCTCTCTTCCTCTCTCTCTCTCTCTCTCTCTCTCTCTCTCTCTCTCTCTCAGTAGAGAGGAAGCTCCACAGGCAGAAACCTCTCTGATGAAACGGGGCAATGCTCAGGGACCATACCCTTCCAGAATATTCCATAGATGATGAAGTACATGTCTAGGGAATGATGATGGCATCCTTGAGTCTAAACAGAATCCTAGCCATGCAAACAATCCATGCAACAATGCTGGCCTTGGAATAAGTGTCGTTTATTCTCTCCCATTTGTTCAAATGATAAGAATTAAAACTCAGGCTCAGCAGCTGAAACAGCAAACAACAGTAACATAATCACTTCCCATCTTACACTCTAGCTATTTGAGCCAGTGCTGGATGTCAGTCTTCAAAAATTTTGTTCTTGCAGGCATGAACAGATAATGCAACATTTTTTCTTCCTTGCTGTGCATTTTGAAGACTATTCACCCTTTATTCCAGAGAAAACATTTTCTGCACAGAAATGTGCATATTACCAGCAGAGCAAGTCTATCTAGGATACCCCTCCCTGAGGCTTACCAGTACTCAAGAAAACAGCGTTAGTTCTTCCAAATATTCTTTCCATAACATTTGATAGAAGGATACTCAGACACACCAAAGCATTATTATACCAATGTTGCATATGCTTTGGATGTTTTGTTTGTTTGTTTGCTTGTTTGTGTCATACCCCAGCCACCTTTGGTTTCCGAACCTGATTCAGAAATGAACTTTGACCAGGATGAATCATAGAATCATAGAATAGTAGAGTTGGAAGAGACCACATGGGCCATCTAGTCCAACCCCCTGCTAAGAAGCAGGAAATTGCATTCAAAGCACCCCCGACAGATGGCCATCCAGCCTCTGCTTAAAAGCCTCCAAGGAAGGAGCCTCCACCACGGCCCCGGGGAGAGAGTTCCACTGTCGAACAGCTCTCACAGTGAGGAAGTTCTTCCTGATGTTCAGGTGGAATCTCCTTTCCTGTAGTTTGAAGCCATTGTTCCGTGTCCTAGTCTGCAGGGCAGCAGAAAACAAGCTTGCTCCCTCCTCCCTATGACTTCCCCTCACGTATTTGTACATGGCTATCATGTCTCCTCTCAGCCTTCTCTTCTGCAGGCTAAACATGCCCAGCTCTTTAAGCTGCTCCTCATAGGGCTTGTTCTCCAGACCCTTAATCATTTTAGTTGCCCTCCTCTGGACGCTTTCCAGCTTGTCAACATCTCCCTTCAACTGTGGTGCCCAAAGTTGGACACAGTATTCCAGGTGTGGTCTGATGAAGCTTATTCTGACCTTTTGCCCAGTCCTCAGAGCTCCTTTCAGTTACAGCTGCCGGCTGTTGATAGTTCAGATGCTTCCTTAATTGGGAAAGATACCGGAGATGTTACTCCCATGGCTGAACCAGATGTCCAGAGTTCCCCAGAGAACGTGCCCTTCAACTGAAGGGAGTTTCTGCATCGCCAGAGATCAGAAAAACAAGGGCTTCAAAGAAGTAACCTCTTGGCATCTCAAGGGGATTGTGGATAAGAAGATTTCCTTGGAGACCTTTGGGGAGTTTGGTTTCCCTTCGTTGGGATCTGATCTTTGTTCCATAAAAGTGTCTTGCACTCCAAACACTTTGCGGTGTCAACGTAGCAAATACCTAAGAACAGTTCACCGACTCTAGCTCCTGGTCTGTCCTGGGACTCACCGACTCTAGCTCTAGCTCCCAGCCAAGTTTCCTGTTCTTGGCGGCCAAGCCAAGCCATGACTCCCAAGTAGAACCGGAGTAAATCCTCTTTCTTGCCTTTTTCCTGAATCAAGTTTGATCTTCGCTTCGTCTCGTTCCTGCCTTGATATCCACAACCTCCTAGTGACTTTGGACCTTTTTATCCAGCCTTGTTTCCTTGTTGTTCTCTGCTCAAACTTTCCAACAGTTTGAGCATGTTTCGGTTTTTGGACTGTGGACAATTATATTGGGCATTTCTCTTCATTTTTTTGGACTTATTCATACTTTTTCACAAAGGACTATTTTCCACTCATCCTTTCCACTTATGCATTCCTGGATTTATATTTGCTTTAATAAAGATATTATATGATTATTGGTCTCTGTCTAGTTTCCAGTGCTCACGCGGCCTTGGGGTGCAACAGTTTGTTGCTTGTAGACCCATTTTAGAAAGCAGTCCAACCTGCTGCAGCCAGTAGCCTGTGTGATAAATGAAAAAAAAAGGTTCAATTCTCATTATGAAATTAGGGGGTGGGGGTGGAAATCATTTCTAAAATATTTCCAAAATTAGACAGGACATGTATAATGACGTAACTATGTTTTTGTTACTTTTCATTAAGTAATTAATTGTGCCAACAGGGAAACTTCAGGGGTACCTTTCTCTCTCATTGTTATAGCTATTGGCATGCAGCATGCTATGATTATAGAACACATTTACCTGCCCTTCCCAAACTAAGAATTCTGGGGGGGGGGGAGTCAGAAAATGAAACTGACTTCAAATGAATTCAAATGAGAAAGTATTGGGTGAGTTTTGATTCTTAAGTTTTTGAGTGGGCACACCCCCCTACGTGTTTCTTCATATCTCTTTGTATATACAAAACTTACAAATTAGATACAACTTACTAATTCAAAACAAAATTATGCACAGCCCTTGCAGCCAAAAATGGAGGATTTGCAATCCTAAATATTAAATGTATTTTATGGCCATTCAGGTCATTTCCTTGTAAGACAAAATACTGCATTAAATATGCAGTGCAGATGCACCCCACAAATGCTATGGACGTGATGACATCCATCACAAAGCAAACACTAAAACTCTGCCTTGATCTGTTATTCCTCTCTTTAGTCAAAAGGAAACAACTTTAAGACAGAGATTTAATTGCTTTCTTCATCATGACTGAAGTTAGTTAAAATTTGGAATAATGGAAATTTATCATGGATAGTTGTAGAGAAGAATCTGAAATGTGGCTTATTGAGAAGATGTCAAATAACATTTGAGTTTCTAAAGAACAAGCAAGTCATGGCACTATAGATAAGTGGTCACTAGTACTACATATTGATTAGATAAACAAAGGAACACAGTAGTTATAAATACCATTATACCAGGTTGGAATTTTGAAGGACACTTTACAGATAAAATGTTTGATGAGAAAAAGTTGACATTTTGAGTTAAAAGATCTTAAATGAGTCAAAAAAGCATCACTAAGTAAAATGTATTAATATTCATTGCTTTTTAAGAATATCTCATTTATTTTTGTTTTCTTTCTTTGTGTATTGTTTCTTTTTTGTTGATTTTTTTAAAAAAAGTTCTTAGAACCCATGTATATTTCCATGTTTCTTGTATTAGGAATAAAGAGTATATTTAAAAATGGTTGAAAACAGGGTTGTTGAATGTTGAGAAACTCTGATAAGTAGAATTTTTAATTGATAAGTTTTCACAGTAAAGGAATAACTGTGAAATTTGTTCTGAACAAAGTTTTGCATTTTCTGCATGGAAAATTATAATTGAATATAGAAATATTTATTTATGCATAGAAAGGAAGATTTTTCTGCAGTGAAAAAGAGGGATTGCCTCTGTGTAAAGCTAGTACATGGTTTTGCATTCAAAAGAGAATTTTTACATTGAGATATTTATTATTTTTCCACATCGAAAACACTGTTTCTCTTGTTTCCCCTCTTTCATCATTCACCATATTTTCCACAAATATATTAATGAATATCATGAAATATTTTGAGAGCACTTAACCATATCATCTGGCCCAGAGGTCCCCAAACTAAGGCCCAGGGGCCACATGCGACACATCAAAGCCATTTATCCAGCAGCAGCGGCTCCCTCCTCCTCCGTTGAGGAAACCGCGTGCGGCGCAAGGGAGGAGGGAAAGGCATGTGCCTTTCCCACCTCCTCCCTCACCTGGTGCGCGCCTTCCAAAGCTTTGCTTGTTTATAATGGTATTTTAATTATTATGTAATTAATTATTAAGGGGTGCTTTGCTAGTGCTTTTGGTGCACAAAGGCAAAAGGGGGATGGACTAAATGGCCCAAGGGGTCTCTTCCAACCCTATTTATTGTTATTATTATTATTATTATCATTGACACAAAGACACGGTATAACACAGCAAACGAGATATATATGCTGAATTTCATATCACAAAATCACAAGTTGAACACTTCCCCGGCATTTAGGACTGTGTGATTTATTATTATTATTATTATTATTATTATTATTATTATTATTATTATTATTTCACTATAGTTTTTATTATTTTCTGTGTGACCTTTACAGCGAAAGCGAGGAAAACAAAACTGTGGGGAGGTAAAGTGGGTGAAAAGACAGCAAAGATGGGGGGGGGGGATAGAAAAAAAAAAGGATCCACCTTGTCCCAGTGGGTTAAAAATTTATCGACTTCCCATTGTCCTCCTGAAGAGTGCTTCGTTTTGCAGTTTTCCGCATCTGTTTTATTGTCCAGTCCACACTTCTATGAGTGTTGTTTGTCATACGTCAGATAGGTCTACTGTAAATGTATATCCACTGTTTTGTAAAAAGTTTCTGAAGCCTGTCCAATCCGTGTTCTTTTTCCCATCTCTCAGCTTTTGTGTCAAAGTGTCCATTTGTATTAAATCTAATAATTTTAAGATCCATTCCTCAACGGGGGGAAATCGTTTTTTGTTTCCATACTTTTGCTAGAACTAATCTTGCTGCTGTGGTCATCAGAAAAATCATTTGATCCTGATTTTTGTTCAATTTCGGGCTTGTTATTCCTAATAGGTACATTTCCGGTTTTGGTGGGAATTTAATTTGTAGTATTTTTTGTGTTATTCGATGTATATTGTTCCAATACTTTTGGACATTTTTGCATTTCCACCATTGGTGGTAAAAAGTTCCTATCGCTTTGCCACATTTCCAACATTTGTTAGATGACCATTTACTAAATTTGGCTATTTTAACTGGGGTATAATACCACCTGAATTGCATCTTATACCAATTCTCTCGTATCTCAATAGCTGTTGTAAATTTCAATTTTTTGTTCCAAATTTCTTCCCATTGATTTTGATTTATACTATATCCAAAGTCTTTAGCCCATTTCACTTGGTAGTCTTTAACTTGTTCTTCTTCTGTAATCCAATTTAGTAACGTTTGATATATTATCTTTATGATTTTTTTCCTCTTTTGCATAATTATCTCCCAGGGTCCTCCTTTTTGGTTGTATCCTATTTTAGCGTCTTCTTTATAACATTGGAGTATTTGGAAGTATTGGAACCAAGTTATCTTTTGATGTTCCTGCTTAATTTCTTCATGTGTTTTTATTACCCATTCATTTCCATCTGTTTTCTTTAAGATTTGTTGGTAGGTAAGCCAGTTTTCGGTGCCCAATTCTCTTTTGTGTTTCGCTTCAATTGGAGAGATCCATAGTGAGGTTTTCTCACATAGTCTAAATTTATATTTTTCCCAAGTCCTAATTAATGCTGCTCTAATGAAATGATTCCTGAAATTTTTCTCCTTCTTCCTTTTATTGTACCATAAGTAGTCATGCCACCCCGAGCGCAGATCATGTCCTTCTAATGTTAACAATTTAGTATTTTCCAATGTAACCCAGTCCTTTGCCCAAACCAGATTACAAGCTTCATAATATAATTTGAAGTCCGGGAGATCCAATCCTCCTTTCTTCTTGTTGTCCATTAATATTTTTAGCTTTATTCTTGGTCTTTTGTTCTTCCATATAAATTTCGTTAAGTCGGCGTTCCATTTTTTGAAAAGACGGTCATTCCTAATTATCGGTAGTGTTTGAAAAAGAAAAAGTAATTTAGGTAGAATTGACATTTTTATTATTGCTATGCGACCTAATAATGATATATTTTGGTATTTCCATTTTTCCATATCTTGCTTTATCTTGCTCCAAGATCGTTCATAGTTGTTTTTCAGCAATTTTGCATTGCTAGATGTCATTATCACTCCTAGATATTTTAGTTTTTTCTCTATTTTTATCCCCGTTTTTGACTGTATGTCTTCTTTTAATTTTCCATCTATATTTTTAACTAGTAACTTGGTTTTTTGTTTATTTAACGTGAAACCTGCTAGTTTTCCGAATTTTTCGATCTTATCCAGCCACATGTTGATTTTCTTGACCGGTTTTTCGATAATACAGACTACGTCATCTGCATATACTCTCAGCTTGTAGTTGTGGTTCCTGATTTTTAACCCTTCTAAATTTTTGTCTTCATTTATTCCTCTCACCAACATTTCCATGATCATTATAAACAGTAGTGGTGATAATGGACACCCTTGTCGAGTCCCCCTATTAATTTGGATATTTTTCTTATTTTCTTGACCGTTTATTATTAGTGTCGCTCTTTGTTTCGAATATATGGCTTCTACAGCATTTTTAAATTTAAATCCTATGTCCAATTCATTTAGCAGTAATTTTAGATAATCCCAATTAACTTTATCGAAAGCTTTTTCTGCATCTATAAATAGTAGTGCCATCTGTTTTTCATTATGTTTCTCATAGTATTCAATTGTGTTGATTAGGGTTCTGATATTATCTTTTATTTGTCTATTTGGTAGGAAACCGGTTTGCTCTTCCGAAATCCAATCTCTCATGAAGTCTTTCAGTCTTTCTGCCATTATAATTGTGAAAATCTTATAATCATGGTTTAGTAATGAAATGGGTCGGTAGTTCTTAATCTCGGTTGGGTCAGAATTCTCTTTGTGTATCAGGGATATATTAGCTCCTTCCCAGGATGCAGGAATTTCTTTATTGTCCAAGATATTTTTAAGTATGTCTTTCAATAATGGGCTTAGTTCTTCTTTGTATGTCTTATAGAAGATGGCAGTGAAGCCGTCTGGTCCAGGCGCTTTATTATTCTTTAGTTTGTTAATTGCCATGTCAATTTCAGCAATCGTAATTGGATCGTTCAGGGATTTTCTTTGTTCATCAGTTAATTTTGGTAGGTTCAAGTTACACAGGTATGTTGTTATTTGTTCTTTAGACACTTCTTTTCGGTATAGTTTCCTATAAAAATGTATAAATTGTTCAGCTATTTTATTTTCTTCAAAATATGTGATCCCATCTTTCTGTATTTTTATAATATATTGCTTTTGTCTTTTTTCCTTTATTTTTTTTACTAACCATTTGCCAAGAAGGTGAGAGAAAAGAGGGACAGGCGGAGTGAAGCAGGGAGAAGGGAGGAGACGAACCCCGGCTGAAAGTCATTAAAGGCTTTTAAGGGCTTCTAAAGACTGCTTGTTATATATCAAAGCTGACAATCGACGTACAAAAAAAAGAAGAAGAAGGAAGAAGGAAGGAAGGGAAAGGAGGAGAGGATCGCCATTGCAGTGACCTTGGTCACTTCTTTGTTATGTCTACAAGCCTCTTTCTTCATAAACAACAATACCAGCGAGCGGAGAGGCTAGTAAGGACAGGAAGTTGCGAAGGCGGAAGGCTTGGAGGACTAAAAGAAGGGGGGATGGATTTAAAGGAAAAGAGGCAGTAAGAAAAACCGGGTGAGCTACAGATAATAGATGAACTACAGAGTTATGGAAAGGAACCAGAGGCACACAGGAGGGGAAAAGAAAGAAAGACCAGTCAGAGTCAAAACAAGCCATACACAGGAAAGAGGCAAGGCACAGGAAAAGTAAAGAGGCCTCAGATTGAACTACTGATCCATTAAAAGTTTTATCAGGCAAATTAGTTAAATAAATATCAGCCAAACTAATTAATCACATCACTGAAGATTCATAAATTTAGTATTAAAGGCAAATGTATAAACTGCTTCAGGAGCATCATCATAGTCAATGAGAGCAGCTATATCAATTGAATGATCAACTGACCAATTTATGAATTGATTAATTGACTGTAAATTAAATAAATTTAGTCCAGTAAAATCCAGTATAAAATTTCATAAGAAACAACTAAATTAAAAGGGACACAAGAACTATTAAAGAAAGAGCTCAAAATGTCAGGCACAAGAGGAAAAGCTATACAAGGCTCAAGATTACAAACCAAAAGAGACTCCCTTCCGGAGGAAATAGGTTTTAAAGAAATTTTGCTGGAGATGCAGAAAATAGCTTTTAAGCAGGACAATCAATTTCAAGCTCTACATGAAGAAATCAAAAGTTTCAAACAAGAACTGAAAGAAGAGATGAAAATGATGAAGGAAGATTTAGAAAAGATGAAGAAAGAAAATCAAAAGATGATCACATCACAAAGCAAGCTGGAATATAGAGTGGAGAAACTTGAAAATCTAAATCTAAAGTCTAAATTACAAGTGGAATTGATGGAAAATAGGGAACTAGAGTATCAACTAAGAATCAGAAATCTTGAAGAATCTGCAAAGGAAGATCTTAGACGAATAATCACTGATTTGCTAGCGGAACTGATGAACTCCAGTACAGAGGAAATAGACCAGGACGTGGACAGAGTGTACCGGGTGACCACGGGATATTCTAAGAAAAATGAAACTACAAGAGACGCAATAATAACCTTTAGTAGAAAGCGTATTAGAGATGCAATCTTAAAAGAAAATGCTAAAAGATCAATATTCTACAAGGATAAAAGGGTGATTATCATGAAAGAGGTATCACAGCAAAGTTTGGCCAGATGGAGAAAATATGCTTTTTTAACAGAAGATTTGAACAAAAAAAATCAAATTCAGATGGGAAAAGACAGAGGGAATTACGGTGACCTTCAAAGACACAAGATTATCGCTTAACACAGAAAAAAAAGCTAGAGCTTTCTACGAGACACATATGAAAGAGAAAACACAACCGTACACACCTAAAGACTATAGCAAACATGGAAAAGGAAAACAAAAGAACGGGCAGGAAGGAAAACTGCAAGAGAGGGAGACAGATGGAGAAGATGATGAACCTGAAGAGGAATGCAAACTTACTGCTAAAAAGGAAAGAGAACTTAAGAGACTGAGGGAATTCTCACCAGAAAACTATTAACTAGTGATGCCACAAGAGATGCTGCAGTGGGAGATGCCAGACAACTCACATGAATAAAGACTTAAAAATATACTCTAACAACATCAACGGGATTAACTCGCCAAGTAAGAGGAGAAGAGTTTTTAATTATTTAAAACAAAAAAACTACGATTTATTGGCTTTACAGGAAACACATATCACCAGTAGGAATACCAAGCATCTGATACAAGAGCGACTAGGGAAAGCATATTATGCAGCAGCGAACGAAAAAAAACGAGGAGTAGTCTTGTACATAAAGGAGTGGATTCCGGCAACGCAAATTTTCAAGGATATGGAGGGGAGATATATAGGAGTTATTATCGAAATAAAAAATCAAAAAATATTGGTGTGCAACATTTATTGTCCGAATGGCCCCAAACTTAATTTCATAAAGGACTTGAATAAAAATATAGAGCAACAAGATTTTGATGAGCTGCTAATTCTAGGAGATTTCAATGGTGTGGTAGATGTAACAAAAGACAAATCGAAGAGCAATGGTAAACAAAAAAAATGGGACTTCTAAATCGAGTCAATTGCCCAAAAAATTCGTACAATATATTGGAAGACTTAAATTTGACTGACATTTGGAGACATTATAATGAAACACAGCGAGACTATACTTTCTTCTCCAGCAGGCACGAATCGTGGTCCCGCATAGATATGGCATGGGCAACAAACAGTTTAATGATGAAGGTAAACAAGTTCAAAATACTGCCAAGAATCTTATCTGACCACTGCACTTTAGAGTTCACAATAAGAGGAACGAATAGTCATCCAAAAAAGAGAAAGATATAGAATTAAATAAAAAATTACTAAAGGAATATTTGGAAATAAATAAAGGTAATGAGACTTCCAAAAATACACAGTGGGAAGCAATGAAAGCTGTAATGAGGGGATACCTCATACAACAGAACTCTCAAAAAAATAGAAATAGAAATAAAGAAATAAAGGAAATTCTTGGAAAAATCAGCCAAAAAGAGGAACTATTCAAAAAAGAACCTACTAACCAAAAAATAGGCTCAGAATTAGGAATACTTAAAAAACAGTTACATTTACTGCAAATAGATAAAATAGAGAAACAGCTGAAATTAATTAAACAAAACCACTTTATTATTATTATTATTATTATTATTATTATTATTATTATTATTATTATTATTATTATTATTATTATCAACATCGAGGCTGGGTGGCCATCTGTCAGGGGTGCTTTGCTTGTGCTTTTGGTGCACAAAGGTAGAAAGGAATTGGACTAAATGGCCCAAGGGGTCTCTTCCAACCCTGATGATGATGATGATTAACATTGAGGCTGTATTTGTTCCCTTTTTGTTTTTGGTTTTTTTTTTGTTTTTTTTACTTCAAAATAAGATCTGTGCAGTGTGCATAGGAATTTCTTTATAGGTTTTTTTTTCATCTATAGTCCGGCCCTCCAATGGTCTGAGGGGCCATCAACTGGCCCCCTGTTTTAAAAGGTTGGGGACCCCTGATCTAGCCTATTTAACTGGTGTAATAAAATAAAGACAGAGATTGTGGTGCTCAGTTCCCCTTTACACCTCAGAAATGGGTACACTTAACCATTTTAGCATGCCACCTTTGATGTCATGTCACTTTCACCTACCATTGTGGCTGATTTTTTGAAACATTTTTATGGGGAGGAGGGAATGAAACTGTCCCTTTTGTAACTGGTTTTAAGCAATTTTTGCAGTTTAGAGGCATGACATTTTTTATAAATGAAAGTCTGGAGGATGTAGAAAGGTCTTAGGGTTTACTTGTGCTTACTAAACTAGCCAGTTGATCAACAGATAAAACCCATTGCCAGAGGAAGATGGCATTCTTCCTCTTCCTGTGAATCTGGCAAATATTGCAATGATGAAAATTAGGCATCATATAGTATTGTCTGTGTGTTGTGAAAAGGAGATGGTATCCACTCTTCTCTTCTGTCAAGTAAAATTTGTCACTGCCCCATGGTATCTGAAGCTGGGTTCATTTTCAAGTGAACAGGATTTTCCCCCAGATAGTTAGGGTTTCAGAAATTCTTCTCTATTTTGTTTATTTATTTATTACATCACTTCTACCCCGTCCTTCTCATCCATCAGGGGACTCAGGGCCTGATAATCAATGTTAATTGATTTAACATTGTGGGGTTTCACATTGAGTTTGCAGTATGACTTCTTTCCAAAACTATCAGTTTTCTCTGAGCTCCTTTGAGTTCCTTTTCTCATTTAGTTTATCTCTCCGCAGGACTTAGATTTTTAACTCTCTGAGTTGTTTGTTGATATGGTGCAGCAATCTATACAAGAGCTAACCTTGCATATTCTATTGATTTTTGATCAATGGCTCTGACAAAATATGTGAGTGATTATTCATAGCCTGGCTTGATAAAATGATTGATGCATTGTTATATTTAGATCATTGGATTCTGTTCTTGGGCTCACAGCATCAATATAGCCAAAATCCAACCTGATGCAAGCAGAAATATTCTGGATGCACAAGAAAGTTATGACTGCAAATGGAACCAAGGTGTTAGGAAATCGTGCAACACATTCCTGTGGTAAATTAGTGGCTTTTTTGGTTAGTGGAAAGATGCCTTAGAATAATGTTGCACAAGAAGGCACTGGATATCCTCTAGTCACATGCATGTAAGTCACTCAGGGCCCTTCCACACAGCCCTATATCCCAGAATATCAAGGCAGAAAATCCCACATTATCTGAGTATGCACCCAGATAACCCAATTCAAAACAGATATTATGGGATTTTCTGCCTTGATATTCTGGGATATAGGGCTGTGTGGAAGGGCCCTAAGAGGATTTTTAAAGGTTTTTAAAAAATGTTTAGTACATATATAGCAAAAGCAATAACAATAATCATGTTACATGCACACTTTCCTTTTTAACTAAATAAGTAACATATTTTAGTTTATATTTTTCCCTCTATAGATCAAATCCTGGGAGCGGAATGAGCGCCCGCTGTTAGCCTCAGCTCCTGCCAACCTAGCAGTTCGAAAACATGCAAATGTGAGTAGATCAATAGGTACCACTCCAGCGGGAAGGTAACGGCGCTCCATGCAGTCATGCCATCCACATGACCTTGGAGGTGTCTACGGACAACGCCGGCTCTTCGGCTTAGAAATGGAGATGAGCACCAACCTCCAGAGTCAGTCACGACTGGACTCAACGTGAGGGGAAAATCTAACTCTTTACCTAGATCACTTCACCCTTTCATCCCCAAATCATGTAATCATAAACCTTACCCCCGTCAATCAACATGTTCTCTTCCAAATAGTTGCAAGTTGTCCATATATTAATTTTAATTTTCAATAATCATTCTTTTCTAAAATTGTTCTTGTTCTAGAGGTTTACTCCAGTATTAACTTCAGTAATATAGACAGGCTGGCCTAAATAGCCTGAAGAAGCCAGTCCTGCTTAGATGGGAGGCTGACAATGAATTTCAGGTGCTGTAGCATATAATTTAGAGAAGGAAACTGGCCAAACCACTTCCTTAAGAAAATCCTATGAACTGAACGGGGTTGCCTTAAGTTGAGAGGTGACTTGAAGGGAGGTGTGTGTGTGTGTGTGTGTGTGTGTGTGCATGTGCACACACACAATATGGAGAGGAAAAGGCTTCAAAATTCTTTAAAATGTGTCTTATTTTATGTTCCCTCTCACTAACCTCACTTTGTATGTTAATTTTCCTGAAAGAGCTAAACACCTGTTTAACTACTTTTGTACTGAGAGATTTATTAATATTTTCCATGTTGGAAAACATCAGAAAACATTTGAATGTCGCCAAGGTGATTCAAACCTACAGATTTACACTGGAAGTGTGGCTACTAAGATCTATATTAAATCAATGGCTATGATGATCAGAGACCAGTGACTATTATTATCAATATGTAGTGGAGAGAAGGAAAACAAGGCCTAGCTGTTTTCCCCAACCTTCAGCTAAATATGGACATTATACCATGGCAAAAATACATGTGTAAGGAAGCTTATGCATATGTACATCATGAATAGGATACCAGACTTCCATGCATTTAGCAGCCCTGGAGATATCCTCAAAGGTCTGAACATGATTATGGAGTTCCCTTGATTTGGATCTCTATTAAGACAGTGTTCAAATCATGAGAACTTTACAACTATATTCATCCAAATGAGCCTTCATAATCCCCTAGAAACCTTCATGTCCAATCCTTCTGGGTGTGTAAGGATTAGGCATGAATGAATTAATCAGAATCATCGTTAATTGTTATAACATCGTATCTATTTTGGGTTCTGAATGGGGTTCCGAGATGGTTTGGGGCTTCCGAATTAACCTTTCAGTTCGAAGAGTTGGAGCTCATCCTCGGAATACCTTTGATAACCTTTGGATATATGAGAAAGCATTTTCAACCAATCACCTGGCTAGCATCGGGCTTAACAGCCCCATAGAAACCTGGATATAGCTGTGATGTCCCAGAGACCCTCGGGCCATGACCCTGTCTTCGTTGCGGACCAGACCGATGAGGATATGGGGTTTATGCCGAATCAGCAAGATTCTGTCCCCTTCCAGATGCTCCCTGTTGACAGTTCGAGCCTGAAGCTCATTAAAAAAGCCCTTGAAACTGAGCCTGTTCCCAGCGGTTCCCCTCCCTTTGATAGGAGGCTGTTTTGGGAAACAAGTCGCTTGGAGAAGGCTAATTTACGGAGAAGCGCGAGATTAGCAGCCAGAGAAACCTCTGACTAACCCATTTCCCTTGAGAGTTTCCAGGGAGGCTCGCATCTGGCGGAGATGTTGTCTCAAGCCAGTTTTTCCCTTGGGAAAAGTGTTGGACACCTGTTTTGAAGGGAGATTTGAAGTCCCTTAAAAGTTCTGCGTGCTGGCTAGCCACCGCGGTGTCAACGTGTCAGTTGGAGGATTAACGTCACCTCTAGTTTCTTGTGGTGCTCTACTCTCAAGTAGACCGGGTGTTGCGCCTCGCCTTCTAGTCAAGTCTGGACCACGTTTGGATCCACTATTTTCAGCCTTGCCTTGCCTTGTTTCCTTGCCTTGCCTTGAACTCCTTTGCCTTGGACTAGCTTCTTGAGACTCTTGCAAAAGACCTGGATTATTCCCCACTCAAACTGCTTGGAAGTTTGAGTGTGTTTCGGTTAATTGGATTATCATCTTTAAACTCTAATACTGGACATTGGACTTCATAATACTGGACTATATTTGACCTTTCCCAGAAGGTCTATTGTTGGACTATATATTCTGCCTATTTTTGTTTTATTTCTTCAATTCTTTAATAAAGAAATTAGATTGTTTATTGGCTTTGGTGTCTGGTTTCCAGTGCTCACGCAGCCTAGAGTATCACAATAGCATTGGGGCATTAGAGCCCATTTCACTCCTGGATATAAAATCAGGCATTAGAGCTCATTTCACTCCTGGATGCATTGGGGCATCCATTTCACTCCTGGATATAAAATCGGGCATTAGAGCCCATTTCACTCCTGGATATAACATCGGGCATTAGAGCCCATTTCACTCCTGGATATAGCATGGGGCATTAGAGACCATTTAACTCCTAGATACATTAAGATATTAGAGCCCACTTCACTCTTGGATATAGCATCGGGCATTAGAGCCCATTTCACTCCTGGATACATCGGGACATTGGATCCCATTTCACTCCTGGATAGCATCAGGCATTAGAGCCCATTTCACTCTTGGATATAGCATCAGGCGTTAGAGCCCATTTCACTCCTGGATATAGCATCGGGGTATAAGAGCCCCATAGAAACCAAGCCTGAAGCATTTTCTCTCCTGGCTAGCACTAGGCCATTTTGGGACAGCATAGTGTAGTGTACTGGTTTGAAAGTTGGACTATGGTTGTGACTTGATTCCCCACTCAGCCATGGAAACCCACTGGGTGATCTTGGGCAAGTCACACACTCTCAGCCCCAGAAAATCCAATGAAACAGGAAATAACACTTTCAAACCAGGAACAGATTTCCTTATTCAGAGGCTGATGGCCATCTTTCAGGAATGATTTGATAGTGTGCTATGATTTCTCTTCCTGGTTGATGAATGTCATTTCCTAATTGGTTTTGCCATAAAAACATGGCAAAACTTGATTACACTGCCGAAACTTTGACTTTGCGCAAGGGACATTCGTCCTATAAAAAAGCACATTATGGTTTGTTGAGTCTCTCTCCACCAATTTAACAAAGTTTCAGCCACAAAAACAAAGTTTCTGAAGTAGAACAATGACTTTCAAAGTAAAGACAACCCAATGAAACAGGAAATAGCACTTTCAAACAAGGATCAGGTTTTTGTTATTATTAAAAAAAAATATATAAAAGTTTTGAAAATTCGCCAAAAATCTGAGGATCCGTCAAACATTCTTAGATTTGGTGAGCTAACAGTGGTACATGTGTTCTACCACTGTAGAAAATTTCTTTAGGAAAGCTAAGAAAAATGAGGGAAAAAGAAGCCCCACAATTTTCCCCATTGACGATAATGTTTTCCTTCATGTGCATGTGCACCTGCCATTAATGAGGTACATACAAATATTCCAAATTTTTTGAAAGTTTCAATTTTTTTGCTTCAAAATTTGGAAATGACTTTAGAAATGAAGCACCAGCACTCCCTACTTTCAAAGTGAGTATTGAACCATTTTTTTTCATGGATTGCACATGCCTAGTTGTCACGACCCAGGCTACAGAGCACCAATAACCATACGCAGAGGCCAGATTCTATCTAATATCTTTATTAAGGAAATATATAAAGTTAGTAAAAGCAAATGTAAAAGTTAGTCCAGAAGCAGACCTTTCAGGAAAGGTCAAAATTAGTCCAAAGAAACAATGTCCAATATGAAATATTAAGGTCCAAAGTTGTAATCCAATAACCGAAACACTCACTTTGCCAAGCAAAGTGAGGGGAGATGACAAGGTCCTTTAGTCCATGAACTTGTGCAAGGCTAGGAAATAACTTGATACTTGAAACAAGGCTTGAAACGTGGAACAAGGTAACGAGGAACAAGAACAAGGTCCGTGGAATAACTTGGTAAAATCCGTGAAACAAGGCAAGGGTTAGTCCTGGGAAACAAGGCAAGATCCGTAGGTAAACAAAGGCTGGGAAACAGGAGCGGAGGCTGGAAACAAGGCAAGGCTTGAGCAGGAACGAGGCTTGAATCGGAGCGCGCTGTCCAGACACAACTCGCTCCGGAGGCTGACGAATTGACTCCGCGAAGTTACTACGCGGGTAAAACACCTATATAGAGTCTAACTTTCCCGCCGAAGCAGTTCTCTGGGAACCAGAAACGAAAGCTAAACTCTGAGACCAGATGTCTGACTCCTTAAAGATTCTCACGAAAAGCAGACTTAATTGGGTACATTCTTAGCTGCTATCCTCGCACTCCTGCGCGAAGCTGCTTCCAAACCCCTCTGTTGTTTACAAAACTCATGGCGAGAGAACACGGGAGATGTAGGCTCAGGGTTTGTTTGACATACTTCTGGGACACAACTTTCTTGCAGGTGCAAGGTTCCCAGATCTGCCTGGGAAAGATCTGGCTGAGAAGATTCCAGTTCTGACTGGGAAGGCAAAAAACCCAAGTTTTCTTCTTCATCAGGCATTACAATGTCATGAGCAGGACTACAAGGCCCATGAGTCATCACACTATCCCCCTCCTCAAGGCCCCTCCCAAACTGGGACTCTCTCCCCGAGGCGCGAGGTCGTGGCTTGGCGGGATAGGTTTGATGAAAGCGACGGGTTAGATCAGGAGCATGGACTGTGGAGGCGTCTTCCCAAGAGCGTTCCTCAGGGCCAAAACCCACCCAGTCAATGAGATATTGCAGGCGGCGGCGGTGAAAGCGAGAATCCAAAATGTCCTGAACCTCGAACTCGTCCTCCCCATCCACCAAAATAGGGACGGGGGCCGGCCGGTCTACATCTGGCCGCACACCATCCGCCGGAAGGAGCAGGGAGCGGTGAAACACTGGGTGAATGCGCATTGAGCGCGGAAGTTGGAGTTTGAAAGTCACGGGGTTAAGTTGCGCCACCACTGGATAGGGGCCAATGAAACGGGCATCTAACTTCCGGCAAGGGCGATGGGAGGGCAAAAAGCGAGTGGACAGAAAAACCCGATCTCCTACCTTGATTTCGGGGCCCGGCTGGCGATGTTTGTCCGCGTGACGTTTATAGTCCTCCTTGGCTTGTTCCAGTTGCTGGAGCAAAAGTTGTTGCACCGCTGTGAGTTCCTGCAGCCAATCTTCTGCTGCGGGAACTTCTGAAGTTTCAATGACAGGGGGAAAGAAACGTGGATGGAAGCCGTAGTTTGCAAAGAACGGCGTTTCTTTTGTAGAAGCCTGGACTCCATTGTTGTAGGCAAATTCCGACAGTGGTAACAGAGAAGCCCAATTGTCCTGTTGGTAGTTTACATAACAGCGAAGGTACTGTTCCAAAGTGGCATTGGTGCGCTCCGTTTGCCCATCCGTTTGGGGGTGATGAGCTGAAGATAAACGAGAGTCTATGCCCAATAGTTTTTGTAGTGCCTTCCAGAAACGAGAGGTGAATTGGGATCCACGGTCTGTGACCAAACTCTTGGGCAATCCATGTAGTCTGAAAACATGTTGGAGGAATAAATCTGCAGTCTCTTGGGCCGTGGGAAGGCCTTTACAGGGAATGAAATGGGCTAACTTGGAGAAAAGGTCCACCACCACTAGGATCGTGGTGAATCCACAGGAAGGTGGTAAGTCAGTGATAAAATCCGCAGAAATTATTTCCCATGGGCGAGATGGGTTAGGAAGGGGGTGTAGAAGCCCTGAGGGCTTCTCCCTTCTTATCTTGGAGCGCTGGCATACTGGGCAGGTGTTAACATATTTTTCCACATCCTTGCGGATCTTGGGCCACCAGAAATCTCTTAGGATCAAATGCATGGTTTTAAATAGTCCGAAATGCCCTGCTGGTTTGCAGTCATGACACAGACGAAGTACTTTTTCCCTGCCCGGTCCGGGTGGGATATAAACATGATTTCTATAGCAAAGCAGTCCATCTTTAAGCGAAAAGGGAAAGTGCAGACCTTGACGAAGTTGGTCCTGCGCCCAGGCATCTGCTTGCTGACTAGCCCTGATTTCTTGAGCACAGATGGGCCCTGGATTAGGGGGAGTTGAATCAATGGGAGTGGATTTGGTGTTCCCCACTGTGAGCGTGGCAAAGTTCTCGGGTTGTAGTAGTTGGGATTCAAAGGTCTCCTTGCGTCCTGCAGCGTATTCCGGTTTACGTGACAGGGCGTCTGCTTGCTTGGTTTGGGCTGGGGTCACATAATGAATCTGGAAGTTGAAACGTTCAAAGAATAAAGCCCAACGTTGCTGCCTTTGATTTAGCTTGCGGGCAGTTCTTAGATGTTCTAGATTCCGATGATCAGTGTGGACTTCAATGGGAAATTTGGCCCCTTCTAGCCAATGTCTCCAAGTTTCAAAAGCTGCCTTTATGGCTAATAGTTCTTTTTCCCAAATGGTATAGTTCCTCTCTGGTGCGGTTAGTTGACGAGAATAATAAGCACAAGGATGAAGGTGATCTCCCACCGGTTGTAGGAGCACAGCCCCAATTGCCACATCAGAGGCGTCCGCTTGCACCACAAAAAGGGTTTCAGGATCTGGATGCTGAAGGATTGGCTGGGATGTGAATAATTTCTTTAGTTGCTGGAACCCTTTCTCTGCTTGATCAGTCCAGCGGAAGGGCCGTTTTCCACGGATGCAGCTAGTGATTGGGTCAGACCAGCGGGCAAAATCTGGAATGAACTTGCGGTAGTAGTTCGCGAACCCTGTCACGACCCAGGCTACAGAGCACCAATAACCATACGCAGAGGCCAGATTCTAACTAATATCTTTATTAAGGAAATATATAAGGTTAATAAAAACAAATGTAAAAGTTAGTTCAGAAGCGGACCTTTCAGGAAAGGTCAAAATTAGTCCAAAAAAGCAATGTCCAATAAGAAATATTATGGTCCAAAGTTGTAATCCAATAACCGAAACACTCACTTTGCCAGGCAAAGTGAGGGGAGATGACAAGGTCCTTTAGTCCATAAACTTGAGTAAGGCTAGGAAATAACTTGATACTTGAAACAAGGCTTAAAACGTGGAACAAGGTAACTAGGAACAAGAACAAGGTCCGTGGAATAACTTGGTAAAATCCGTGGAACAAGGCAAGGATTGGTCCTGGGAAACAAGGCAAAGTCCGTAGATAAACAAAGGCTGGGAAGCAAGGCGAAGGCTGGAAAGCAGGGCTAGGCTTGAGCAGGAGCGAGGCTTGAATCGGAGCGCGCTGTCCAGACACAACTCGCTCCGTAGGCTGACGAATTGACTCCGCGAAGTTACTACGCGGGTAAAACACCTATATAGAGTCTAACTTTCCCACCGAAGCAGTTCTCTGGGAATCAGAAACGAAAGCTAAACTCTGAGACCAGATGTTAAACTCCTTAAAGATTCTCACGAGAAACAGTCTTAATTGGCTACATTCTTAGCCGCAATTCTTGCACTCCTGCGCGAAGCTGATTCCAAACTTCTCTGTTGTTTACAAAACTCCCGGCGCAAGAACACGGGAGAAGTAGGCTCTGGGCTTGTTTGACATACTTCTGGGAGACAACTTTCTTGCAGGTGCAGGGTTCCCAGATCTGCCTGGGAAAGATCTGGCTGAGAGGAATCCAGTTCAGACTGGGAAGGTAAAAAACCCAAGTTTTCATCTTCATCAGGAATTACAATGTCCTGAGCAGGACTACAAGGCCCATGGGTCATCACACTATCCCCCTCCTCAAGGCCCCTCCCAAACTGGGGCCCTCTCCCCGAGGCGCGAGGACGCGGCTTGGCGGGATAGGTCTGATGAAAGCGACGGGTTAGCTCAGGAGCATGGACAGTGGAGGCGTCTTCCCAAGAGCGCTCCTCAGGGCCAAAACCCACCCAGTCAATGAGATATTGTAGGCGGCGGCGGTGAAAGCGAGAATCCAAAATGTCCTCAACCTCGAACTCCTCCTCCCCATTCATCAAAACAGGAGGGGGGGCCGGTTGGTCTGTATCAGGACGCACACCATCCGCCGGAAGGAGCAGGGAACGGTGAAACACTGGGTGGATGCGCATTGAACGCGGAAGTTGGAGTTTGAAAGTCACGGGGTTTAATTGCGCCACCACTGGATAGGGGCCAATGAAACGGGCATCTAACTTCCGGCAAGGGCGGTGGGAGGGCAGGAAGCGAGTGGACAGAAAAACCCGATCTCCTACCTTGATTTCGGGGCCCGGCTGGCGGTGTTTGTCAGCGTGGCGTTTATAGTCCTCCTTGGCTTGGTCCAGTTGCTGGAGCAAAAGTTGTTGCACCGCTGTGAGTTCCTGCAGCCAATCCTCTGCTGCGGGAACTTCTGAAGTTTCAATGACAGGGGGAAAGAAACGTGGATGGAAGCCGTAGTTTGCAAAGAACGGCGTTTCTTTTGTAGAAGCTTGAACTCCATTGTTGTAGGCAAACTCAGACAGTGGTAACAGAGAAGCCCAATTGTCCTGTTGGTAGTTTACATAACAGCGAAGATACTGCTCCAAAGTGGCATTGGTGCGCTCCGTTTGCCCATCTGTTTGGGGATGATGAGCTGAAGATAAGCGAGAGTCTATGCCCAATAGTTTTTGTAGCGCCTTCCAAAAACGAGAGGTGAATTGAGATCCACGGTCTGTGACTAAACTCTTGGGCAATCCATGTAGTCTGAAAACATGTTGAAGGAATAGATCCGCAGTCTCTTTGGCCGTGGGGAGGCCTTCGCAGGGAATGAAATGGGCTAACTTGGTGAAAAGGTCCACCACCACTAAGATCGTGGTGAATCCACAGGAAGGTGGTAGGTCAGTGATGAAATCCGCAGAAATTATTTCCCATGGGCGAGATGGGGTAGGAAGGGGGTGTAAAAGCCCTGAGGGCTTCTCCCTTCTTATCTTGGAGCGCTGGCATACTGGGCAGGTGTTGACATATTTTTCCACATCCTTGCGGATCTTGGGCCACCAAAAATCCCTTAGGATCAGATGCATGGTTTTAAATAGTCCGAAGTGTCCTGCTGGTTTGCTGTCATGACACAGACGAAGCGCTTTTTCCCTGCCCGGTCCGGGTGGGATATAAACATGATTTCTATAGCAAAGCAGCCCATCCTTAAGCGAAAAAGGAAAATGCAGACCTTGACGAAGTTGATCCTGCGCCCAGGCATCTGCTTGCTGACTAGCCCTGATTTCTTGAGCACAGATGGGCCCTGGAGTAGAGGAAGTTGAACCAATGGGAATGGATTTGGTGTTCCCCACTGTGAGCGTGGCAAAGTTCTCGGGTTGTAATAGTTGGGATTCAAAGGTCTCCTTGCGTCCTGCAGCGTATTCCGGTTTACGTGACAGGGCGTCTGCTTGCTTGGTCTGGGCTGGGGTCACATAATGAATCTGGAAGTCGAAACGTTCGAAGAATAAAGCCCAACGTTGCTGCCTCTGATTTAGTTTGCGGGCAGTTCTTAGATGTTCTAGATTACGATGATCAGTGTGGACTTCAATGGGAAATTTGGCCCCTTCTAGCCAATGTCTCCAAGTTTCAAAGGCTGCCTTTATGGCCAGTAGTTCTTTTTCCCAAATGGTGTAATTCCTCTCTGGTGTGGTTAGTTGACGAGAGTAAAAGGCACAGGGATGGAGGTGATCTCCCACCGGTTGTAAGAGTACAGCCCCAATTGCCACATCAGAGGCGTCCGCTTGCACAACAAAAGGGGTTCCAGGATTTGGGTGCTGTAGAATTGGCTGGGAGGTGAATAGTTTCTTTAGTTGCTGGAACCCTTTCTCTGCTTGATCAGTCCAGCGGAAAGGCTGCTTTCCACGGATGCAGCTAGTGATGGGGTCGGACCAGCGGGCAAAATCTGGAATGAACTTGCGGTAATAGTTCGCGAACCCCAAGAAACGCTGCACCTCTTTCTTGTTAGTTGGCGCCCGCCATTCCAATACTGCTGAAACCTTGGCTGGATCCATGGAAAGCCCTAGAGGCGAGATGCGGTAACCCAGGAAATCTACCTCTTGTAGATCAAAGGCGCATTTTTCCAGCTTGGCATAAAGTCCATGATCCCGCAATCGTTGTAACACCATTTTGACGTGGTTCTCATGTTCTGATTGTGATCTAGAAAACACCAAAAAATCGTCCAGGTAGATTATCAAGAACCTGTCTAGATAGTCCCGAAAAATGTCATTGACAAAATGCTGGAACGTTGCGGGAGCTCCGCATAAACCGAAATTCATAACTCGGGACTCGAATAATCCGAATTTGGTCTGGAAGGCGGTCTTCCACTCGTCCCCTTCCCTGATGCGAACTAAGTTGTAAGCCCCCCGAAGATCCAGCTTGGTGTAAACCTTGGCTCCTCGAAGCCGATCCAGTAGATCCGAGATTAAGGGCAGGGGATAGCTGTTCCGCTTGGTGATATTGTTCAATGCTCTGTAGTCCACCACCAAGCGTAGTTCCCCTGACTTCTTCTTCACAAACATCACTGGGGAGGCGGCTGGGGATTGAGAGGGTCTGATGAATCCCTTGCGAAGGTTTGTCTCTATGAATTCCCTGAGAGCTTCTTGCTCTGGTTCAGTCAGGGAGTAAAGATGCCCTCGCGGGATCGGGGCCCCCTCCACCAAGTCAATGGCACAGTCATAAGGTCTATGTGGGGGTAATTTTTCGGCTTCTTTCTCATTGAATACATCCCAATACTCGGAGTACTTCTTTGGCAAGGTGATGATGGGCTCGGTGTCTGTGGCATGGCAGACCTTGGCTACGAGGCAATGGTTTTGGCAGTACTGTGAAGCAAACTGCAGTTCTCTGTTGGACCAGGAGATGTTAGGGTCGTGGAGAGTCAGCCATGGAATTCCCAAAATCACAGGGAAATGGGGAACCTCGGTAACAAAGAAGGAAATCTCTTCCATATGTTCCCTTATCCACATCCTGGTGGGTTCCGACCACTGACTTACGGGGCCCGTCTTGAGGGGGCGGCCGTCTATGGCTTGCACCACACGGGCATTCTTGAAATCATGATATTGTAATCCCAGAGAGTCGGCATACTCTCTATCAATGAAATTGTTGGTAGCTCCAGAGTCTATCATGGCGTGGATCATGACGGGTCCCCTTTTTGCTGACCATAATGTGACCACGAGAAGGAACAGGACCCCGGTTGGCGGCTCTTGAATGGATTTTTTGACCGGGTTGGCGAGCCTCTCTACACCCGGTCGTTGGCTTCCCCCGCCGGCTGTGTGCCAGTCGGCTCAGACGTCTTCGTCTCCGTGGAGGACGCCGCCGCAAGACGGGCGGCAGGCTTCCCTTTGGCTGGGCACTCCCTGGCGAAGTGGCCCCCGTTCCCGCAGTACCAACAGAGGTTTAAGCGTTGACGACGGGCCTTCTCGGCGGCATCTAGTCTGGGACGCACATTGCCCAACTGCATCGGCACCTCCTCGCCTCCTCTGGGGTATGGGGTTGGCGGTGGGGGTCTCCACACTGGACGTGGCTGAACGCTGGCGGGAGCGGGGGGTTTTGCCCCGGCTCTACTGCCCTGGCCTCGAACCCACTGTTTCCTGTTGGCAATCATGACTTCAGCCCGTAAACATTGATCAATGAGTGCCTCGAGGGTCTGGGGAGGATCCACCTTGGAGATTTCTTCCAGCATTTCAATGTTGAGACCCTCCCGGAATTGTCCTCTGAGGGCTACATCATTCCAGCCGGTGTTGTGGGCCAGCACTCGGAACTCGGCTATATACTGAGACATAGGTCTGTCTCCTTGGAATAGGCGACGGAGTTTGTGACCGGCTGCCTCCAAATTGTCCTCGATTCCCCAAGTCTCCTTGAGGTGGTCCAAGAAGTGTTGCGCTGATCTTAGGTGTGGAGAGGCTTGGTCGAACAGTGCCGTCGCCCAATTGGCCGCTGGCCCGTCTAGAAGACTGTAGACCCACGCCACTTTGATGTCTTCTTGGGGAAACTCGGCATCACGGGCCTCTAGATAAGCTTGACATTGGCGACGGAAAACATGAACCTTAGAAGCTTCTCCAGTGAACTTGGTAGGCAACGCCATGGCCGGGAGGCGGATTCCGCGCTCCCGCAAGCCCTTTATTTCTCCATCCTGGGCGTTGAGTCTGTCGCGGATGCGATCCACTTCGTCCTTGCTGATGGTGTAGCTCAGTGGCTGCCCACCGGGCACGGTTCCGGTAGACATTCTGGCCGAGGTTAATTGGTGCTTAGGGTGGCGGAGTCAAACTGTCACGACCCAGGCTACAGAGCACCAATAACCATACGCAGAGGCCAGATTCTAACTAATATCTTTATTAAGGAAATATATAAGGTTAATAAAAACAAATGTAAAAGTTAGTTCAGAAGCGGACCTTTCAGGAAAGGTCAAAATTAGTCCAAAAAAGCAATGTCCAATAAGAAATATTATGGTCCAAAGTTGTAATCCAATAACCGAAACACTCACTTTGCCAGGCAAAGTGAGGGGAGATGACAAGGTCCTTTAGTCCATAAACTTGAGTAAGGCTAGGAAATAACTTGATACTTGAAACAAGGCTTAAAACGTGGAACAAGGTAACTAGGAACAAGAACAAGGTCCGTGGAATAACTTGGTAAAATCCGTGGAACAAGGCAAGGATTGGTCCTGGGAAACAAGGCAAAGTCCGTAGATAAACAAAGGCTGGGAAGCAAGGCGAAGGCTGGAAAGCAGGGCTAGGCTTGAGCAGGAGCGAGGCTTGAATCGGAGCGCGCTGTCCAGACACAACTCGCTCCGTAGGCTGACGAATTGACTCCGCGAAGTTACTACGCGGGTAAAACACCTATATAGAGTCTAACTTTCCCACCGAAGCAGTTCTCTGGGAATCAGAAACGAAAGCTAAACTCTGAGACCAGATGTTAAACTCCTTAAAGATTCTCACGAGAAACAGTCTTAATTGGCTACATTCTTAGCCGCAATTCTTGCACTCCTGCGCGAAGCTGATTCCAAACTTCTCTGTTGTTTACAAAACTCCCGGCGCAAGAACACGGGAGAAGTAGGCTCTGGGCTTGTTTGACATACTTCTGGGAGACAACTTTCTTGCAGGTGCAGGGTTCCCAGATCTGCCTGGGAAAGATCTGGCTGAGAGGAATCCAGTTCAGACTGGGAAGGTAAAAAACCCAAGTTTTCATCTTCATCAGGAATTACAATGTCCTGAGCAGGACTACAAGGCCCATGGGTCATCACAAACCCCAAGAATCGCTGCACCTCCTTCTTGTTAGTTGGCGCCCGCCATTCCAATACTGCGGAAACCTTGGCTGGATCCATGGAGAGCCCTAGAGGCGAGATACGGTATCCAAGGAAATCTACCTCTTGTAGATCAAAAGCGCATTTTTCCAGCTTGGCATAAAGTCCATGATCCCGCAATCGTTGTAACACCATTTTGACGTGGTTCTCATGTTCTGATTGTGATCTAGAAAACACCAAAAAATCGTCCAGGTAGATTATCAAGAACCTATCTAGATAGTCCTGGAAAATGTCATTGACAAAATGCTGGAACGTTGCGGGAGCTCCGCATAATCCATAATTCATAACTCGGGACTCGAATAATCCGAATTTAGTCTGGAAGGCGGTCTTCCACTCGTCCCCTTCTCTGATGCGAACTAAGTTGTAAGCTCCCCGAAGATCCAGCTTGGTGTAAACCTTGGCTCCTCGAAGTCGGTCTAGTAGATCCGAGATTAAGGGCAGGGGGTAGCTGTTCCGCTTGGTGATATTATTCAATGCTCTGTAGTCCACCACCAAGCGTAATTCCCCTGACTTCTTCTTCACAAACATCACTGGGGAGGCGACTGGGGATTGAGAGGGTCTGATGAATCCCTTGCGAAGGTTTGTCTCTATGAATTCCCTGAGAGCTTCTTGCTCTGGTTCAGTCAGGGAGTAGAGATGCCCTCGCGGGATCGGGGCCCCCTCCACCAAGTCAATGGCACAGTCATAAGGTCTATGTGGGGGTAACCTTTCGGCTTCTTTTTCATTGAATACATCCCAATACTCGGAGTACTTCTTTGGCAAGGTGATAATGGGCTCGGTGTCTGTGGCATGGCAGACCTTGGCTACGAGGCAATGATTTTGGCAGTACTTTGAAGCAAACTGCAGTTCTCTGTTGGACCAGAAGATGCTTGGGTCGTGAAGTGTCAGCCATGGAATCCCCAAAATCACAGGGAAATGGGGAACCTCAGTAACAAAGAAGGAAATCTCTTCCATATGTTCCCTTATCCACATCCTGGTGGGTTCCGACCACTGGCTTACGGGGCCCGTCTTGAGAGGGCGACCATCAATGGCTTGCACCACACGGGCATTCTTGAAGTCATGATATTGTAATCCCAGAGAGTCGGCATACTCTCTATCAATGAAATTGTTGGTAGCTCCTGAGTCTATCATGGCGTGGATCATGACGGGTCCCCTTTTTGCTGACCATAAGGTGACCACTAGAAGGAACAGGACCCCGGTTGGCGGCTCTTGAATGGGTTTCTTGACCGGGTTGGCGAGCCTCTCTACGCCCGGTCGTTGGCTTCCCCCGCCGGCTGTGTGCCAGCCGCCTCAGACGCCTTCGTCTCCGTGGAGGACGCCGCCGCAAGACGGGCGGCGGGCTTCCCTTTGGCTGGGCACTCTCTGGCGAAGTGGCCCCCATTCCCGCAATACCAACAGAGATTTAGGCGTTGGCGGCGGGCCTTCTCGGCGGCATCTAATCTGGGACGCACATTGCCCAACTGCATCGGCACCTCCTCGCTCCCTCTGGGGTATGGGGATGGTGGTGGGGGTCTCCACACTGGACGCGGCTGAACGCTGGCGGGAGCGGAGGGTTTTGCCCCAGCTCTACCGCTCTGGCCTCGGACCCACTGTTTTCTGTTGGCAATCATGACTTCAGCCCGTAAACATTGATCGATGAGTGCTTCCAGCGTTTGGGGAGGATCCACCTTGGAGATTTCCTCCAGCATTTCAATGTTGAGACCCTCCCGAAATTGTCCTCTGAGGGCAACATCGTTCCAGCCGGTGTTGTGGGCCAGCACTCGGAACTCGGCTATGTACTGAGACATGGGTCTGTCTCCTTGGAAGAGGCGGCGGAGTTTGTGCCCGGCGGCCTCCAAATTGTCCTCGATTCCCCAGGTCGCCTTAAGGTGGTCCAAGAAATGTTGCGCTGACCTTAGATGTGGGGAGGCTTGGTCGAACAGAGCCGTCGCCCAGTTAGCCGCTGGCCCGTCTAGGAGACTGTAAATCCACGCCACCTTGATGTCTTCCTGGGGAAACTCGGCATCACGGGCCTCTAGATAAGCTTGGCATTGGCGACGGAAAACATGAACCTTAGAAGCTTCTCCAGTAAACTTGGTTGGCAACGCCATGGCCGGAAGACGGATTCCGCGTTCCTTCAAACCCTTTATTTCCCCATCCTGTGCATTGAGCTTATCACGGATTCGGTCCACCTCATCCTTGTCGATGGTGTAGGTAATCGGCTGGCCGCTCGGCCCAGGTACGGTTCCGGTAGACATTCTGGCCGAGGTTAATTGGTGCTTAGGGTGGCGGAGTCAAACTGTCACGACCCAGGCTACAGAGCACCAATAACCATACGCAGAGGCCAGATTCTATCTAATATCTTTATTAAGGAAATATATAAAGTTAGTAAAAGCAAATGTAAAAGTTAGTCCAGAAGCAGACCTTTCAGGAAAGGTCAAAATTAGTCCAAAGAAACAATGTCCAATATGAAATATTAAGGTCCAAAGTTGTAATCCAATAACCGAAACACTCACTTTGCCAAGCAAAGTGAGGGGAGATGACAAGGTCCTTTAGTCCATGAACTTGTGCAAGGCTAGGAAATAACTTGATACTTGAAACAAGGCTTGAAACGTGGAACAAGGTAACGAGGAACAAGAACAAGGTCCGTGGAATAACTTGGTAAAATCCGTGAAACAAGGCAAGGGTTAGTCCTGGGAAACAAGGCAAGATCCGTAGGTAAACAAAGGCTGGGAAACAGGAGCGGAGGCTGGAAACAAGGCAAGGCTTGAGCAGGAACGAGGCTTGAATCGGAGCGCGCTGTCCAGACACAACTCGCTCCGGAGGCTGACGAATTGACTCCGCGAAGTTACTACGCGGGTAAAACACCTATATAGAGTCTAACTTTCCCGCCGAAGCAGTTCTCTGGGAACCAGAAACGAAAGCTAAACTCTGAGACCAGATGTCTGACTCCTTAAAGATTCTCACGAAAAGCAGACTTAATTGGGTACATTCTTAGCTGCTATCCTCGCACTCCTGCGCGAAGCTGCTTCCAAACCCCTCTGTTGTTTACAAAACTCATGGCGAGAGAACACGGGAGATGTAGGCTCAGGGTTTGTTTGACATACTTCTGGGACACAACTTTCTTGCAGGTGCAAGGTTCCCAGATCTGCCTGGGAAAGATCTGGCTGAGAAGATTCCAGTTCTGACTGGGAAGGCAAAAAACCCAAGTTTTCTTCTTCATCAGGCATTACAATGTCATGAGCAGGACTACAAGGCCCATGAGTCATCACACTAGTAAGGATGAACTCTGGGGTTGGGCTTTTACCCATATGCCCTCACCCAAATGGGACTAAGATTTAGGCCCTTCTTTACTTGTTTTTGCCTAACAATCATTGGAACGTCCTATTCTAATTTCTACTGCTAGCTCATACCCATAGCATTCTTCCTCCTTCATCTGCTTAATTATTTGTTGATTTTATATCCTGCCTTTAATCCTGGGATGCCAAGATGACATAGGAGGGTTCATCAGGTGATCTCCCATCCCAGCATTGACATGACTAGCTTGACTTGCTCAGGTTTTCCTTCATCTTGTATTTTCTGAATCTGAATTCTTTGAACACAGAGTTCCTCCATATGTGCAAACCTGATCCCGCTCTCAAAAAAATTGCAGGGTGGCAGCTTCAAGCTTTTGTGTTTGCTGATAGAGATAAGTGCAACAGTCTGTTTGAAAATAGACTGAAATCACTGACTTGATATTCAGTTCATTCTACTCTACAGGATAATGCACAGCAAAATCTTTAAGCACTTAAAGAGCCCCAGTGGAAGTAGCTGAATAACATGCATAGTTAAAAGCCATGTTTTTAAATTGTGTGATGAATCTTGATCAGAATCTTCAGCTGAGACCAGCACTCTACTAATATCTGTTTGAGAACTGCTGGAATAATCCAGTTTGATGGATCACTTAAACTCCCCTGCTTTTTTCTGGTGCTTCTGGTGCTTGGGGCTCCAATAATGTCCTGCAAACCTTTCCAGAAAGCTCACTTGCAATTATTTTTATTCATTTTCCTATCAATTATCCTCTTCTGGAGGACAATTTCCTAAGGCAGCCTCTTGCCTTCAAGTATAATAGAGAATACTGTCCCATTATTGACTGTCCATCAAAACCTAACTACTTCTGTAAATGAAACTGGAAGAGGAGATAGGACAACCTTGATAACATTCAGGAACAGAGAAGAAAGGCTTTTTGAAGTCCCCCCCCCCCCTTTTGATAATGAATATATTGTGCCAGTCCTTGGTGCCTATATTTAGGCACAGTGTGTATTATAAGCCTGAAACCATAAAATCATATTAAAAGAAGGAGGTGGGTGGGATGAGGCAGGATCACCCATCTCTTAAAAGGTTATTCCCCACAACACTTTAAAATGAAAAGGAAATTAATCTGTCATCCTGTTATTATTATTAATAAAGGTTTAGCTTCCAACTGTGCCTTCTGTTTTATTAATACTTTCAATTTTTTCTTTGATTTGAGGAACAACCAAGCACCTCCTCATTATTCACTGTGTCTGCCATTCTTTAGATGTTACACAGCTTATTCCTGTCATGTGCCTTTGAAAAGAGACTCCCCACAACCCATTAGCACCAGATATGAGGAAGCATTTCCACAACAGCAGCATACTTTGACGAACAAAGGGAAACTTCTCTCTTACCACCTGTCTAATAATTGCTTTTTGCACCTTCAGCATGTTTAAGTTATTTTCCTTCACTTGCTGTTTGAACAGAATTTCTTTTCTTTAAAAATAGTACCCTTGCCTTCCATTCCACAGGCTTTAAAATGTATGATTAGTGATACTGTTGGAACTGGAAAAACAAGGCATTCAAACCTCAGGACTTCAGATACAGCTTACGTCTTAAACCTTTGCTATGTCATTTTTGTCAGGGTGACAGTGCAAAGGTCTGAGTGACCTCTACAATGGCATCTTCTGTGCCCTCATCTTCCAACACCAGTTTACCAAAAAACCTACGCGCTGTGACTATGGTCAACACAGATCTTGTCCTTTTCAAAGAGTTTGAATTAGTGTTTTTTGTTTTTTTGTTTTTTTACTATGATCTGGGCTAAAAGAAGGGCAATTTGTAAATCTGTCTTGAGTGAACCTTGTGCACTGGGATTGTGAGGTGATGTGTTAACAGCATCCCAGACTCCGAGACTTCAGAGTCTAAAATCTGTTTGCTGTTTTAGAGAGGGAGACTGGAGGAGTGGGAAAAGATGGATCCTCTGACTATAGAATTCATAGAATCAGAGTTGTAACAGACTGCAAGGGCCATCCAATCCTACCCCTTACTATGCATGAATATGCAGTCACAGCACTCCTGACAAATGGCCAAAATCTCCATGGAAGGAAACTCCAACACACATTCTGAAGCAGTCTACAACACAGCTATCAATGCACAGTAATACAAAAATCTGTGTTCACATGCACACATAGGCAGACACACTTTTTAAGACATTGTTTTTGCCCTGAGATTCTTCCTCCTTGCCCTGAGGATTGGAGAACAGGATATGGACCCTCAGGCAACCTTATGAGGTGATATAGCTGGCTGCCTCATAAGAGGCACGTAATAGGTTCTAAGAGTTGTATGTTGAACAGTGCTTCTTAGCAACTCAGCCAACCGGTTTGGTTAAGAAATTGACTTGTGGGGGAATTGTTAATTTGCTATTGATCTTCACTGAATGCGTGTGACCTTTTTGATATGTCACAATGGTAACACTAAAAATTCTTGTTGTACCATGCACTCTTTTTTTTTTTACAATTTTCTGAGAGAACCAATGTGTTTCTCTTAAGCACACTGTTTAAAAATGATGCATGATGCACTAGGTGTCCGATTTTTAAAGTATAATTTTGTTATCTAAAGCATCTCACTGCCTTCAACCAAACATCTCACTGCCTGAAGAGGAGGAGAGGAAACACATTGTGTTTACATTTCCTAATTTTCACACTCTTCTGATATATCTGCAGCAAAATTTTCACATCTTTTCTCTGCATGACAGAAATAGGATAAGCTGTGTATCTCCAGTCTGTTATGCATATTTTTATCCTTTTCTATGGTTTGAAAAAGAAATCCTTACAGAATACATATTTAACTACATATTTTGATAAATTTACATTGCTAATGATTATATCACAACTCAACAAAATGCAAAAATAATAATAATAATAATCACAGATACACTTCGATCTATCCATTATGCATATAAATTTGATCTACCCATTATGCACAATTTCCTCAGGTATGCCTAACAAAAAGTTACATAAACTTTTCATGTGTTAGATACACTTCTTGTTATGTGCCAAATGATTTTCAGTTTCTTTGTAATAGATGTTTGTGGAGTTACTTCCACTGCTGCAAGCTCCATGGAGAATGCACATTTAATTTACATATAGCCTACAATTTGAATTATCAGAATTAACATATCAGCTATTTAACATCATATGTATTCAGATAGCTCTCTGGCCTCATCTATATCACCATATAATGCAGTTACAGAATACAGTTTAACTGCATTATATAGCAGTGTAGACTCATACATTGCAGTTCAATGCAGTTGAACTGCATTCTGCAACTGCATTATATGGCAGTGTAGATGGGATCCCAGTTAGATTCTTGCAAACCTAGATGTTAAGTAGGTCCAAGGACCACCCACCACTACAACCCTACCAATATCAACATTTGACCATGCAGCATCTGCTGGAAAATATCTACCCCCTTTTCCCCAAAACACTGTAATTTTTCACTAAAACCCATTTCAATATTGCATGAATATAGTCCTTCCTTCACATAGTGTTACAGATCCACTGAAACAAAATGAGTGTCCTTTGCATAGCTTGCTTCAACATAAACATGTGTTTTATTTTGTTTTTAAAAAATCCACATAGTTTTGAGCTCCTGGGAGGCTGCAAGCTGCCCAAGAGTAATGTGCTGCATACCTTCCAACTGTTTCAAATTGTTGGGGGCATTTTTATTAATCCTCTGCAGGTCCACTTTTTCTGCTGTTTTAAAATGTTCTAGTTTCTCTCATCTCTTTCCACCCTGTCACTTCATTCTTCATTTACTTCAATAGCTGCAAAATGTGTTGAAAGTCCTATTTTTTTTTACTCAAATTAATTCAGAAGGAGCTGAGTGGACAATAAACAGTGAAGTCTTGCTCTTACCAGAAGGCTCAGGCAAAATCAAACCACGGCATGTTTTTCTATCATATTCATTTTTCCTCAATTATAACTTTTGACAATTTGACCACATTGTGATGTTGCTTAACTACATTTCTCTTGGAGTCCATCTGTGAAATGTTGGAATGCATAATCCAAATATATTCTTTTTATACATATATGCCATTACACACTTTAAAACCTCCTTTTTCTATAATCTCTTAAAGTCTCCTAGGTCATACATCAGGGGTCCCCAAACTTTTAAAACAGGAGGCCAGTTCACAATCCCTCGGACCATTGGAGGGCCGCACTATAGTTGGTCACCGAGCAATAATAATTATTATTAATAATAATAATAATAATAATAATAATAATAATAATAACAATTATAATAAAGAGGGTTGGAAGAGACCCCTTGGGCCATTTAGTCCAACCCCCTTCTGCCTCTGCGCACCAAAAGCACAAGCAAAGCACCCCTGACAGATGGCCATCCAGCCTCAATGTTACTATTAATAATAATAATAATAATAATAATAATAATAATAATAATAATATTAAGGAGGGTTGGAAGAGACCCCTTGGGCCATTTAGTCCAACCCCCTTCTGCCTCTGCGCACCAAAAGCACATGCAACGCACCCCTGACAGAGGGCCATCCAGCCTCAATGTTACTACTAATAATAATAATAATAATAATGAGGGTTGGAAGAGACCCCTTGGGCCATTTAGTCCAACCCCCTTCTGCCTCTGTGCACCAAAACCACAACCAAAGCATCCCTGACAGATGTCCACCCAGCCTTAATAATAATAATAATAATAATAATAATAATAATAATAATAATAATAATAATGGTTGTAAGAGAAGAAGAGATCCCTTGGGTCATTTAGTCCAACCCCCTTCTGCCCTTGTGCCATGGGGGCTGGATAAATGGCTTCGATGGGCCGCATCCGGCCCCCAGGCCTTAGTTTGGGGACCCCTGTCATACATAGTTCATATGTTCTGCTTACTTTCATGAACATCCCAGTTGAATCGTTAAGATAACAAAAGAAGAAGTAATATCAATTGTTCTGCAGTCAATGACCATGGATTACTAAGATACAAGGTCAGTAAAACCATTTCAAAGAAGAAAGGAAAATATGCTATACGTTAGCATTGATTTCTAACAGATATTTTTCAAATAATAATTAGCCTGTTGGCACTGTCTTGTGCTATTTTTGAACATCATTAAAATACATTTTCAAATGTTTCAACCCCTCAGGATAATATGGAGGTCATAGCAATAAATGGTTGCAGGTAGTATAGCTTTAGAAAAGTGTAATTGTAGCTCAGAGATACCTGTGTTTTGCAACAGTGATTCTAGAGATAATATGTACCTAAATTGTTGCTGAGTCCCAATTAGAGCAGAACCATCAAATTATTTGCTGCATGATAACTCAACACATAAGTAAATCAAATTTACTCAACAGCTTATTCTAGAAAGAGGATTTAAGTCAATATCAGGTGCACCTACACTGCAGAATTAACCCTACTTCATCATATAACTCAGTGCTATGGTATCATGTGATTTTGGTTTGCTGAAAGCAGTCTTTAGCAGAGAAGGCTAGAGACCTTATAAAACTACAAGTCCCTTGATTCCATAGCATTGAAACATAGTAGTTTAAGTCAGGGTCAAACTGCATTAATTCTACAGTGTAGATCTACCCATAGCTGCAAGCCAAGATGGGAGCTGGTTTATTCCAAATCAAGCACAGAAGGGAAGAAATAATGGAACAATTCACCAAGTCATAATAAAGCACTTGCCTCTCTAAGGACCTCATCACATTGAGGTTCTAAAGCTTGGAGACAGTGAGGACATCTGTGGCAGTGGGGCTAATCTGACAGGCAGCAGGGGAAACCATTACTCCAGACCCTGTATCACTCTCATAACCCCTTTCCCCATCCCACAGGGGAAACCACTGCTGCCTGGCTTTTCCCCATGCTTGCCTTGGCTCACTTATTGAGAACATGGGTAACCACTCGTGTTTTTAGGGCTCCATCCAAGGACACTTCCGGATGAAGCCCCACTAGAAGTAGCCCTGTGTCATGTGATGGGATCCATCCTGGCTCAGTCATGGAAGTGTCCTAGGATGGAGCCCAAGCCTCATGTGATGAGAGCCCAAGGCAAGCGGAGCAGAGAAAATATTCCACAGTCCACATGAAAATTACACCCCCCCCCCCCACCCAGATCTTAGAAATCCAAAGAAAACAGGATATTTAATCAAGTCAATAATTTCAAAATACTTAGGATTTTATCATTCATCATTTTTAATATACTATCTTTCAATAAGATACCAGACATACTTGTTTTTGCCACTGAAAAACATCAGTAACTAATAACATACTCTCATTCTTTCTTTTGCTTTCTATGCATAGCAGTCTTTGATCCTATATTTAGTATGGGCTGTATTTTTGCTAGATGTGTGAAGAGGTTTACATGCAATGGGGTGGGATAACTAACAGAATGACTGCTGATACAGCAAGAAGACTGATAACATCTGTGATAAAATGGAACCAGTCCTGTTTCCCCTAGATATTTCATAGATGAAGATGAATTAGGTAGTGAGATGTCTCTCCCAGGTGGATAAGTGTTGGTTCTTCAAAATATACATGGTCTTTTTACTAAAGAAATAAAGAAATAAAAAAACAGCATCAGTGCAGCATCACTAAGAATGGTCTAGCTCAGGGGTCCCCAAACTATGGCCCGCGGGCCACATCCGGCCCCGCGGAGCCATTTATCTGGCCCCCGCAGCTTTCCCCCCTTTTCTGCGTTGTCCCGCTCCCTGCACAAGCCTTGGAGACTTGCCTTCCTGCCACTTTTCTGCTGTACAAGCCTTTAAACCTCTCCTGGCTCCCCACTCTCCCTGCATAAGCCGTGGAGGAGCCTTGCCTTTCCGCTTTTACTGCCACTCAAAAGGTATTTTAATTATTAATTAATTAATTATTAATTATTAAGGGGTGTTTGCTCCAGGTTTAGCAATACGTTGATTAGCAATACACACCAGATTTCTCCCAGGGCCGGAGGCCTGAGTGAGGGAAAGAGTTTCTTTCCCCACTCAGGCTTCCAGTCCTGGGAGAAATCTGGAGTATATTGCTATTTCTGATTAGCAGTATACTCCGGATTTCTCCCAGGGCTGGAGGCCTGAGTGAGGGAAAGAGTTCCTTTCCCTGCTCAGGCTTCCAGTCTTGGGAGAAATCTGGAGTATATTGCTATTTCTGAATAGCAGTATACTCCGGATTTCTCCCTGGGCTGGAGGCCTTAGTGGGGCCTCTCCATTATTTTATTATTATTATTATTAACATTGAGGCTGGGTGGCCATCTGTCAGGGGTGCTTTGCTGTGCTTTGGGTGCACAAAGGCAGAAGACGGTTGGACTAAATGGCCCAAGGGTCTCTTCCAACCCTCTCCATTATTTTATTATTATTATTATTATTATTATTATTATTATTATTATTATTATTATTATTATTATTAACATTGAGGCTGGGTGACCATCTGTCAGGGGTGCTTTGCTGTGCTTTTGGTGCACAAAGGCAGAAGACGGTTGGACTAAATGGCCCAAGGGTCTCTTCCAACCCTCTCCATTATATTATTATTATTATTATTATTATTATTATTATTATTATTATTATTATTATTATTAGTACAATCACTACAAAGGGCTACATTGATATGTGTGTGAACATGATCAGAAAAATTACCAAACTTGTATGTATGCATGTCAACTTCTGGTGACACTATAAATTTCATACAGTTTTCTTAGCCAAGAAATACTGAGAGGCAGCTTTGCTAGTTCCTTCATCTGAAATATATCTTACAGCATCTAGTATTCATTCGTAGCCTCTTATCCAAGTAGTAACCAGAGATGATCCTGCTTCACCTTTAAGATCAAACAGGATCTGATGTATTTAGGACATTTTGGCAGTCCAATTCACATGGTACACAAAAATGCAATATCATATTTCATGTAATAGCTAGTGAACAATCATGCCACAGTGGACATGAGGTCTATTTTATGATTTACATTTTCTCCATGAAAAACCTGTATTAAGCTTCAAAATCCTTAACATTCAGTGCCTTGGCTTGCATCCTGTTCCTCTGCTTGATATGGGTCAACAAAGCTCTATATCAGGCAAGCTCATGAGGTGAGGAGGCAGTTGAAGCCACCTATGAGGGAGGGCAGCTTTGTTTGGGACTGGTTGGATTCACTCGCCCCAATCACATGGTCAGGGGAAAAGCGCAGCCTATTTAAGTCTAGTCTATCCTCCCTGTATCTGTTGCACCCCAGGATAACTTCACCTTGCTAAAGACCCCAAGGAGCACACAGAACGTAGTCTTTTGTAGTTTATTAGGAAAATAGGGAAAAGATAGTTCATAAAAGGCAAAAGTTCAGTTCCAAAAGGTAATTACAAAAAAAGGCTGTAAGAAACAAATCCATGGAAACATAAGGCATGAAACAAGGTCCTTTCAAGAAAAAAATCCATAGAAACTTTAGGCATGAAACAAGGTCCTTTCAAAAGAATCCGAAGTCCCAGAAACGAGAATAAATCCAGGCTACAAGATAATACAAGACAGCAGACTTGATACAGGAAAGCTGACTTGGTTCTTGATTCAAACGAGGAAATTGATTTGACAAAGATTTCCCTCTTAGCAGACTGTTTTAATAGCATGACATGAAGGCATTTCTTTGCCCTTTGACCTCCCTCTTATTTGCTATTCGGAGACTTCTGTGCAACCCCGGAAATTCCAAACGACTAGCCTGATCGAGAGAAGCGGCCTCATCGTCAAGGCCACAGGGCTCGTTAGCATTATCAGGCAGAGGCTGGGAGCTGCTCTCCCTTTCTGCTTCTTGCACCTGAAAACCATCATCAGAAACAATATCATTTCTTCCCGTGGGAAAGCCTCCCTGCTCCTCATCTCCCACAGCAGGAACACTCTGCACCTGAATCCCATAATTCCCATCAGAGTAATCTTGAAACTCATCTTGAAACTCATCCTGAACCTGAATCCCATCATCATGCACTTGCATCCCATAATCCTCATCAGAGTCACACAAAGGCTGAGTCGCAACAGTATCTTCCTTGGCACAAAATAAATAAAGAAATGAGAAATATCATGTTCCAGGAAGGGGGGGGGTAATCCCGCATGAGGGCATTGTGTTCAGATATCCGGAGCTGTACAGGGCCAATGGGATTCAACTGGCAGTGGAAGGGAATGTGTTCTTGGATGATTTCAAGGATGGAATCAAGGACATAGTAACCAGTATGGTGGGAAAAGGGGACTAGGCTGATACCTGAACCTCTTGGTGGCATGTAAAAGGTTACATAGTCCAGGTAGACACCATGGCACCCACTTTTGTGGGTGAAGGATGGATTTCCATAACAGTTCTCTAGGTTTTATGGCTAAGGGGGCTGTAAATGGGGTTCCCTTTGGAGCTGGGATGAGGGCTTCTCACTCTTCAAAAAATTGAGGTCTGGGAATGAGCGTCCTCAAGATGCCCTTCCACTTTAGATTGCCTGAGATGCACAGCCAAAGAAACGAAGTGACACCTGGTTGAAGGACTTTTCCCCAAGATGACTTTCTATAGAGATCTTTCTAAAAAGGGTGAAGGTAGGATGCTACCTCTGGAATGTGATCTCCAAGTAACCCTGCCCTGTTATATTGCTTTTTGGATTTTGTGTTGTACTGTATATGATCCTTTATTGTATTGTTGTAATTGTATTATGATATGTTGTTTTTATATTTTGTTATATTGTATTTTTCCCGGGCATGGCCCCATGTAAGCCGCCCCGAGTCCCCATTGGGGAGATGGTGGCGGGGTATAAATAAAGTTTTATTATTATTATTATTATTATTATTATTATTATTATTATTATTGTGAAGAATTTCAAGGAAGAAACTCTTTTCCTTGCAAGAAAATGGAGCCAGCAAACCACTACCCACACCATCAAGAAAATAATACGGCACTTATCTAAAACATTGCTCTAATCATCGGGACTGTGGTAACCCAAGCTTTGAGGACAAGCATACACAGAATTAAAAGAAAAGAATGAAATATTGCAGATGAGCAGATAGCATCTGTGGGGGAGGGAGTCTATGGAAACAAATTATCTCTAGATAATCCAATTGCCTGTTGCTTGCAGATCTCCAATCTGTTAATTATTTCCATTCATCCTGAATCAGATATCTTCTACTGAGATTCATTAAAAGCCCATCCAAGTTTGCAGAGCTATTCAGCAGCTTTTATTTGCATCAAAGCTTGACATTATCTTCATTGCTTTGAAAATCCTGAAGACCCAATTGTCTTTCCCCTCTATATTGGTATAATTCTTTTATTGAAGTCAGTGGAGATTACCAGTGTCCATAACTTAATCCTTATAGGCTGCGGCGAAGCCTATAAGGATTAAGTTATATGTATTCTGAAACATATGTACTTCATGAAAGAGACTGCAGATTTGTTTTGCTTCCATATTTTCCCTATGTTTTGTAAGTTGTGATATTTGCTCCAGGATTTATGAAGACCTAAAGCCAGTGTTGCCTCTGAGCACATGGTCTAAGTGTACAGCTTCTATTAAGGCTCACTGACTTGCTTGGGGGTTGAGCTAACAACCACTCATTAAATATAACTGCAGTATTCACTAACTTACAAAACAGAACAAATTATGGAGGCCAAAAACGGCCATATGTGTCGCACCTCAGAATAGTTCACCTTGCTATTGACACCAAGTCACACACAGAAGGTAGTCTTTTGTAATTTTATTGAGCAAAAGCAAATATATAAATCAAAGCAGGCAAATATAAAGTTCTCAAAGTTGTTGTAAAAGAGTCAGTAAAATCCAATACTTTATAGGCAAAATCAAGAGTCAGTAAATCCAATAATCCATAGGCAAAGCAATAGTCAGTAAATCCACAAGAACAAAGGCCCAAAGGTTACAAAGATCCAAGAACAGGAGAAACTCCAAGGCAAGGAAGCATGAACATCCACTCAGATGAAGCAAGAATTCGCTTTGACAAAGATCTGTCTCAAAACACACAGTTTTAAAAGCAACCCAAAAATGCATTTCTTTTTCCTTCAGAGGCCTCACGCTTTCCAGCCAATCTTAAACTATGACGAGGCTGAGACATTCCTTTTCATTGCAAGCAATCTGCTCTAGATAGTGATGGCGCTCCTTCAAGGCCGGCCACCTCATTATCTTGCACCTGAACTGGAGCCTGAGACATTTCCGGCTCATTAATTCCCATGGAAATGTCATCCTGGCTGTTATCTATGACCGGCTGGTTCAAGAGTTCATCCTCAAGCTGCATTTCTCGAGCCTCTGAATCAGCCTATATAATTCCCATGCTCATGCCATCATCCTGAAATTCATCCTGCATCCCATCATCTGGCTCTTGTATCTGAAACCCAGAATCCCCTTCTTCATCCTGCAGGCTATGCTGTTGCTGAGTCACAACAATATGGAGAAAAAAATGCCCCTGTATATCTGTGTATGTCACCAACCAAATTCCAATCATTATTTAAATGCTAAATGCAACTTCTCCACAATTTGTATAATACACAACTGCTGTTAAATAATAAATCACATTTGCCAAGGTCAAAAAAGGTAAACGTTGCTACATGAAAATTACATCCCCAAGCCACAGCCTTCCTAATCTGAAATAGGAAGATTTACATGATTTAACTGCATTGACATTAATCTGTTTAAATTTACGTAAATCAAATTATTCTGATTTAATAAATTGGGTATGGAGTGTGCAAGTAACAGTCACAGAGGGACATAGAACCAAGGTTAATTTATGGCATTTTCTAATGTAACTTCAAAGTCAGGTCAGCCAGGGAGGCAATGAGATAGAGACTGTTTTGAGAAGTGGTATTAAAGGGAGTGTGTTACTGGAGGTATTTATATAAAAGAGGGACAGTCATCTATCAGGGTTGCTTTAGTTGTATTCTTTAATGAGGCCTGTACATCAATCAAGGAGTGGTGTTAGGTAAGCTCCACAATTCTTCCCAACTCTTGGATTACATGAATTAGACAGGAACAGTAGAACATGATAGGTAACAATGGCTCTTCAATTCCTATTAGAGGATTTAAAGAACATTATGTCTCTCTTTTTTTTTTACTATATTGAGTAGGGGATGTGGAGAGGTTCAAGTGTTATGACTTAATGGCAGAAATCCAATTGCCTATGTCAAGAGTCAGACGCCAGTTAACATACAAAACAGAGTTTAATCCGAAGATAAGCCAGAAAATAACATAAACACAGGAAATATCCTTGAAACACTTCACTTTTCAGTGTTTTGAGAGTAGATTGGACAATAGTAACTCAAAAACGAGCCACGCTAATTTCCCATGCTGGCATTCAATAAAAAACTAAATAACGCTTCAATTCAGCTTTGGAAAACAAATAGAGTTAATTGCTGGAAAATAAACAAACTAGAACAGCAATAAAGCTGCTTCCACGGTGCAGATAAGCCGAAAGCCTCAAAGGGATGATGAATAGCCGTCGTCAGAAGAATCCAAGGTCAGGTCAGGAGGCAGCAGAAATTCCGAAAGACAAACCGATAGTCAGAAGCCAGGAGTAGCCGTCAGTCAGAGGGTGTAGACAGACGCCAGGTCAAATTCAATCCAAAGTCCGAAGAGGGTGCAGTCATCCAAAACAGGTCCACAATAAGACACAGCGAGAGCCAAGCTAGGTGATATCAGCAGATTCAAATCATAGTCCAAGTCCAGTCTTCACAGAGATCCCAATGGCGCCTCAGCAACACCTTGCCACACGCAAAGTGCAGTGGCCAAACATTCCCATTTTATTCCCCTTCCTCCTGGGTGACCAAACACTCACATCCAAACACCAGGTGTCCCAAATCTACTCAGAGTCTGAACTCCACACAGCTAGAGCTCGTGGATCTGGAGTACCTAGCAATTCGTCGGAGTCCCAATCATCCTGCCCACACTTAGCCCCATGAACACTTAAAGAACCATCCTCCCTTCTCCAAGCATCCCAATTGGGATCAGCTCCTGCAGAAACCCCAGGTTCAGAAGTATCCATAGGCCCCAAATCCCCAGACATCTCCGGTGGCTGTGCCCATTCAGTGCCCGCTTCCCCAGCCACCACCTGTTCCTCAGCATCCATCTCCCCATCTGAATCTTCCTCAGAAGATCCCCCATATAACTCTCTAAGACGCTTCCTGCGCAACTCCTCCAGTGAACCCTCATCACGAGGGTTTTTTCTTCCTCTTCGAATTCCATCACCATCAACCATAATCCCCGAAGGCGCAGTCACAACAGCCTACATGCTCATCTTTTTGTTCACAGTTCAGTTCTGATGTGAAGGGAAATTTGTGGCCATGCTCTAACAAGTTCATATGTCCCCTAAACCCTGCTTTCTTGTTATTTTGGAAATATTTTATACATGTAACATTACAATGCAAGATCCATGTGGGGTGGTAGAAATGTAAGTGTTCAAAGGACATATTTAAGATGATAAGACAGAGATCTTTGTTATCTCCGCCAATGAGTCTGGGCCTGGTATCATTAAGTCAGACTTTATATCAGTTTCCTTGGATTTTATTATTTATTTTAAATTGATGAAAAAAAAGTCTTGAGTTAGAAAATCTGGAGACTTTGACAACTTTGTTATTTTCAGGAAAAGTCTATCTTAATGAGTAGAAATAAGAGATTCTCTCCTCATTTATCCCATACTTGCTTTCTTAAATACCTTGTCTTCGAGCCAACAATGTGATGCGGCTGCTAAAAAAGCCAATGGGATTCTGGCCTGCATCAATAGGGGAATAGCGTCTAGATCCAGGGAAGTTATGCTCCCCCTCTATTCTGCCTTGGTCAGACCACACCTGGAATACTGTGTCCAATTCTGGGCACCACAGTTGAAGGGAGATGTTGACAAGCTGGAAAGCGTCCAGAGGAGGGCGACTAAAATGATTAAGGGTCTGGAGAACAAGCCCTATGAGGAGCGGCTTAAAGAGCTGGGCATGTTTAGCCTGCAGAAGAGAAGGCTGAGAGGAGACATGATAGCCATGTACAAATATGTGAAGGGAAGTCATAGGGAAGAGGGAGCAAGCTTGTTTTCTGCTGCCCTGCAGACTAGGACACGGAACAATGGCTTCAAACTACAGGAAAGGAGATTCCACCTGAACATCAGGAAGAACTTCCTCACTGTGAGAGCTGTTCGACAGTGGAACTCTCTCCCCGGGGCCGTGGTGGAGGCTCCTTCCTTGGAGGCTTTTAAGCAGAGGCTGGATGGCCATCTGTCGGGGGTGCTTTGAATGCGATTTCCTGCTTCTTAGCAGGGGGTTGGACTAGATGGCCCATGTGGTCTCTTCCAACTCTACTATTCTATGATTCTATGATTCTATGATTCTAGCCATCATTATACTTGATTAATACATCAGATTTCCCACAATTACATTGCATTCAAAGCTGATTACCAAAAGAAAAAGATTAAATGTGAAAATGTGTACTATCTGATTTTGCATGAGTGGAATGGTGGCAATTTCCTCTTTTTTATTTATATAATTAACTATTTCTTAACTATGCTGATGAACTATCAGGTTTTTACCTGATGCTTAAATGTAATAGATATTGGAACAAATTTTTTCGCAATTGCAGCAACACATCTAAGAAGAGTTTCTTTCATGTTCCATATAGAGTATTTACTCCATTGATCGGATATAGAGGACTCCACCTCACTCCAACACATCTCAGTCATTGGCTAGTCACATATGGGGATCATTTTCCCCCTGAGGATTGAGATCCCAAGTTGTTTGGGGCTTTAAATGCTATCATGAGCACCTTGAAATTAGATTGGAAGCACATTTTCAGCAAGTGCAATTTTTAAAATATTATATTGGCACATTATATCATCCCAAAGGGATATTCCAGTCGGCAGTAGAGCTCTATATTTTACCCTACCTGAAGCTTTGTAATTTTATGCGAGGGGAGCCCCACGTAGATTGTATGATAGCAGTCTAATCTGGAAGTTGCCAGGGCATGACCTACTGTGGCTAGATTGTCTCTGATCAGGAAAAAATATAGCTGACATACAAGCAAAATCTGGTACTTACGTTCTTTCTGACCAAGAAAAGCTATTGCTGCTATGCCAGCCAAAGTTGGTGCCAAGCACTCTGACCCATAAAGTCCACAGGGATGGATCTTGTGATAATTTAAATTTGGTAGAATAATTCTCATAGCAACCCTAGTTACACTTAGCCAAATGAAATTATAAAAAGCATAATTCCTTTCATAGTACTTTCTGAAATAGATGCAAAATATCTTCAGCAGAATCAAAGTAGGGTGTTTGAAACATGTGGATAGATGGAAACAGGGTTTCTGCAAGTGGCAGAAGGAGTAAAACCATTAAATATATATTTTATCTGTGAGAACACCTCTCTAGATATCTCTAGGTCCTGCAACCAGGGCTGTAGCCATGGGAGGGAGGTGTCAGGGGTTCAACCCCCCTCCCCATAATTTTTCAGGTTTTTTAAAACTGGTCTACTCGTGATTTTTAACTGGTTAACCAAATCCCCATCAGTGTCCACTGAAGTTTATCAATGGAGCCTGATTTCTAAATTATTTTGCATTATGGAACTACTATTCATAATTCACCAAAAAAGTTTCACCCCCCCCCTCCGAATTTTTTTCTGGCTATGGCCCTGCCTGCAACATACATGTATGGTCAACTTCTGTCATAGAGTCACACTGGAGGACCTAAAGATTCCTTTAGAGAACACATTAGAATCATAGAATCATAGTCGGAAGAGACCTCATGGCCCACCTCCTTACAAGTGAACCCTTTGGGCACGTTGCCAATTTCTTAGAGGCATTGTGGTTCAGCCACATGAAGATGAGGGGATTGGGGTTTCAGGGCCTGGGAGAGTGCTAGATGGTTATGTAGATGAGGAAAAGGAGTGGGATTTGGAGCAAGATGCTGTCTCTGAGATAGAGTATGAAAGTGGAACTGTTTTGGAATCCAACAGGCAGGGAGAGGACCTTTTACCCACAAGGAATTTTGCAACCTATGATAACATTACCTCATCCGAGAGAGCAGCTGGCTTAGAGATACCAGGTTGCTTCTGAGGGGGCAGAGGTTCAAGTGCAGGAAATCGGAAAGAATATTTGAGAAAGAGTAAGTAGTAAGTAAGTAAAAGTTTATTTGTATACCGCCCTATCTCCCAAAAGGGACTCAGGGTGGTTTCCAATATAAAATCAGCATAAAACATTGTACAATAAAATACTGAAACACTATAAAACGTGATAAGAATACAAAAAAGAAAAAAAACATAACAATTTACTAAAACAATCAGAAGCAGGCCCCTCAAAGTCAAATAAATGCATTCATGTTTTGCAGTCCTTAAATCAGAGAGAGATCCATTGGGATGTTAGATCAGGCAACGTTGCTACCCATGTGAAGAACTCCTGTCTCGTTCCCAGTTCAGGCCTTAGTTCAAGACTCAAGATTCATGTAATAATAATAATAATAATAATAATAATAATAATAATAATAATAATAATAATAATCTTTATTTTTATATCCCGCCCCATCTCCCCGAAGGGACTCGGGGCGGCTCACAAAGGGACAAGCCCGAACAACAACAACATATTTAACATAAACTTAAAACATTCCAACAATATACAAAATAAAATAATGGACAAATACATTAAAATCCAAGCAGATAAAATCAGAGTAATTAAAAGCAACCCAGTGGGGACAGGTTTCATAAAGTGCTGTATCATGGAAATAAGTAGCAGTGATAAAGTGCCATATGCTTTCAAAACAGGAAGAAGTATTCTAATAACAGCTCTTTTGGGCCTGTTCATTTAAACACGCTCTGGAACAACCTTGTTTTCAATTCCCGACGGAAAATGGGCAGAGAAGGAGCTAACCTGATCTCCTTAGAGAGAGAGTTCCAGAGACGGGGGTCCACTGCCGAGAAGGCCCTCTCCCTCATCCCCACCAGCCGCATTTGAGACAAAGGCGGGAGCGAGAGGAGCGCCTCCCCGGATGATCTTAGGGTTCGCGTTGGTTAGTAGGAGAGGAGGCGATCACGGAGATAGGCAGGTCCTGAACCGTTTAAGGCTTTATAGGTAATAACCTGCACCTTGAATAGGGCCCGGAAACTTATTGGTAGCCAGTGGAGCTGTTTAAACAAAGGAGTTGACAGTTCTCTGTAACTAGCTCCTGTCATGTTTTGATGCTGGTTTTATAGATATATCTTTGGATTCATGCTCATGTTTTAAGCCTTGTTTTCTGGATTTACTCTCATGTTGAATTCTGGCGATTCTTGTTCTTTGTCACTGAAACAACTTTGAGCTGTTTGGATTATTGCCTTTGGATTGTTTTCCTCTTACTAGTTTGATCTGGCTTATTGCCTGTGTGACTTGCTTCCTTTATTAATTCCTTGATTTTACCCTTCCAATTTCTTATGGTGTTTTTCTATTTTTATATGTGTTTTTATCAACAAACCGTTTTACTATCACATTTGGATTCTTGGTGGGTTATGTGAGCAAGGTGAACTCCTGTTGAGGTGCAACAATAGGACACAGAGGACAAAATGTATTGGTTGTTGTTGTGGGTGTCCTGTTTGTATGGTTGAAGCACTTTAATGTAAACAATGTATTCTAATATCAGTGTTAGAAAGCACTTACTATCTTTGGTAATTCACACATACAGTGAGTGTCTCCTGCTTCTCTCTTCCTCATTGTCCACAGTCCTAACATCTAGCTTCTCTTCTAGATCTCAGTTGGCTAGAAGACGTTAGGATCAGGAATGATCCCCATTTGGCATTTTGACCAGCAAGCAGTATGCTAAGGTTTATCAGCATCACAAATTATCTTGCGTGAGACAGGTCTGGCATGACCTCATCAGATGGGCTAAAATTTGGCAGCTTATGCTGGCTCCTCTTCAGTTTTGCCACAGAGCTCACTGGCTCAGAGCTCATCCCACAATGTACATCTACTTCCAGTGGAGCTCTGTGGCAAAACTGAAACAGAACCAGCATATGCCACTGCCATGGCAACACAGAAGGCTTCTCGTGTTGCATAGAGATCAATGGGGGGAAGCCGGATGCAGACACTTTCCCCAATGGGATGAGGTAAGAGGGAAGCTGGGTAATATGGCGTGTGGGGCAACAGGTTCCTCATGCCCCCCACTGGGCACTGAAGGATTTGCCACAATCCATGGCAATTCCATCAGTAAATGTGATGAGGTCCCTAGTCTCATTGATGGTGGATATTACCTTCTTTGGGGCACCTTGTTACATAGTTTATGATCAATGTAGATTCTCAGTTTTCTTAATATCTTCCTTACTGTCAATAGGCTATGCACTTTATATGTTTTGTATATTGTTTCATGTGTTTTCATGCTTAATGTAAATTGGTTTTGACTGTTTTATGTTTTATCGTATTGTTGTTTTTATCAGCATTGAATTTTTGCCAGATCTGTAAGCCGCCTTGAGTCCTTCCGGATGAGAAAGTCGGGATAGAAATGACGTAAATAAATAAATAAATAGGCTACTTATCCAATCGGTGCTTACTTCAGCTTCTGCAACAATGCTCTTTCCCTGTAAGTTTGCCAATTATTTCTCCAATATCTGCTGCTGGGAGAGTGGAGTTCTGTTTTTAAGATTGAACCATGCATCATTCTCGAACCTCAATTTGCTTGCAAAACACCCAGGATCCTGGGATGCATATTCATATTTTAAAAAATGTTAGGTAGAAGACTTAATTATTGTTCTTCATCTCCTGTAAAATTTAAAATATTTTTGTATTGTGCTATAATGAAATCCATTTCATGTGCTGCAAAGTTGTCCAAAAATGGATGAATGTCCTCTCTGTCAATAACTTCAAATTCCAGGCTGTACCTCTCCTGTTGTTGTTGTTGTTGTTATTGTTGTTGTTGTTGTTGTTGTTGTTGTATAGAGTTGTTACAGAGAGCTGACTCTTTCCCATAATTGTTTCATTATACAATAGAAGTATTTTGTGTCTCTTTTTTCATTCTGATCCAGCTACGCAATAGATTAACTGGTATGGCACTGGAAGCAACTCTACAATCCAACTGGCACTTTACAGATTTTGCTTTGGTAGCATTGATGTGAATACAGCTGAATTTTTGCTCATTGTTTCCTGTATTATATATATCCTGTAAAGCAATGGATTTACCAAGAGCACACTGAATATCCTTTTTGCCTCTGTGGTATCCTCAACCCTCATCACTATGCTGATGCTTTCCCCTTTTCTGGTCAACTGTGACACTGGTATTCAAAGCCATTCTTCTCACAGTTTTGGTATCTTTTCCCATAGGATGGGCATTTGTTTTTTGTTTTTTTGCTTCTTGTGTAGCCTCCCACAATACATGCACTAAATTATGCTTCCCATGGCTCCGGGTGATTTAACTGATCCCTGCTTCCCAGAATCCCTTAGGTTAAGCTTTTACACCTGTTGTGATCTTGTGGCTGCTGTGATAGTTCTGAACCTTTGTTTAGACAATTTACATGCTCTTGCAGTTTGATGACAATTTTGTATAGGTTGAATTTTGTACTGTTTGTCATAGCAATCTCTCCCTTGAGGCAGAGTCTCACCTTCCACACATATTCCTGTCCCTGACTGAGGTGTCTCTTATTTCTCCAAAATTATATGTGCATTCTGGAGCATTTAAACCCATGATATAGGCATCTATTCCTTCTTCTTTTCCCTTAACCTTAGCAACAGAAAAAACCTGGTGTCTCTCTATGTTCTCATTTTTCTACTACACGTCTATTAATTATTTTTATGTTTCAGGGACCTTTTGAAATCAATGCTGCACCTGTTTCTCGTCCCTAATCCATTTACAAAAACAGCTTTCCTTAATTTTCTGTGGCATATCAGCTGTGGGCTAGCTTGGTATAGACTGAATTCTTGTTTCCACTGTTTCTATATCTATGTCAGGCTCTTTGTGGGAACAACCAGCACTCCAGGGGGTGGGGTGGGATCCTCTATTGTGCATTTTTATTTTAAAAAAACTTTTAAAAAACATTTAAAACAGCACTGATATGGCCTTCAAATTTTCTCATGTTGAAGCTTCCTCAGAAAGTTTCTGATGCCATCATGTCACACATCACACTGTATGTAGAATTGAAACAGCTATAACTTTAATATGTACTTTGCTTGCTATAGCTTCTTCACAACAGTTATCAGGCCTGTTGCCCTCTCTTTGCCCAATCCACAGAAACTGTAAATGGCTCTTTCTCCATTCCCCTTCAAATTCTATCTGCTTCTCAAAATTATATTGTTACAGTGGCATTGTGTCACCAATTTTCCAAGCTCTATGTGGCTTTTCCTAGTGTGGTATGGTGGTTTGAGCACAGGACTAAAGACTATTTGCATGTTCCAGGCTCTTTTTCCATTTTGCCAGCAGTCACTGATGTAATAGTAGGTGTGTGGGATGCCCCGTGGCATCAGATGGGGACAATGGAACAAGGCGCATTGGCACCCTGCCCCCGTCAGATGGAAGAAAGGGTGGCAACGCACATTGCTGCTTTGTCCTTTCCCCCATCACAAAACCCACCTAGCTCTCAATTGTTGCAGAGAAAGCATTTTACAATGCTTCCTCAACACTTGGAGTGTAAATGGGGTGGGGCCTGACAAGTGTCATGTGATGGTGCTTGGCAGGCCTTATCCCCAAAGTACTTCAAAGGGGCAATTTGCCCCATTGTGATGAGGTGGTAGGACTCTGGTCACCAGACTTCAAATCCTTGCTCAGTCATGGGAACTCATTGTCTAATAGATGAATCACATACTCTTAATTGCAGAGGATGACAATGACAAATCTCCTATGAACAAATCTAACCAAAAAACCCTAAAAAAAAACAGCTTGAATTAATGATTGGGGGAAGAGAGAGATCTGGCAGAAGTTTTTTTTTAAAAAAACTCAGTCTGTTATGCACTGAACCTCATATGTGCATATACAAATTTGTGTATATTTATATTAAGATATTCATATGTGCACATATACAGTCCAGCACATAACTGATTTTTTTTTTAAAAAACAACCCTTTTGCTGGATGTCCCCCCTCCACCCTCCATCTTCTTCCAATACAGAGGAAGCCTGTGCTGATGATGGGGGACCCAATTCAGGGACAAACAGGTTTGTGTGGGAACTTGCAGTCAGATCCCAGGATTTTTACTTCCCATTTAAAATGTGGATTTTGGCAGTGTCTCGAAGTGCCTTTAATCCTCCTTGGAGATTTCTGGCATTTCCTCCCATCCAGATACTAACCAAGCCTGAGCCTGTTTAGCTTATGACATTAGATAGACATTAGATAGACATCAAGTCTATCAAGTTGAAATGAGAAATATTTCCATAATAGTTAAAACATCTCTCTATATAAGTAACAACTGGACTGACATGTAACTGACATAGTAGTGGGATTGTACTTGACCTGTCTTTTTTAACACAAAAAACTCCTTTCTGAAAAATAATGAAATACACTCTTTAATAATACTTTGTATTAGATGTCAAGGTTCTGTGAACAGTAATTCCTTGGTGCTATTACAGTTCAGATGTGCTCTCTGTGAAAGAAATAAGGTTTAAAATACAAGAAAAGATATACATACAATACAACATGCATATAATTGTATGTACATGGAAATAGTCGATATGAAAACTGAAATAATACAATGAACATAGAATCTGCTGCCATGTTGCTGTTCCCCTTCTATATACATCCGTTGCACATAAAGACTTCCTGAAAACAGTTCATGGTTGCAGTTGATCATGAGCCATTTTATCATGTCTTTTTTCATTTTTAATAAATATATTTTAAAACTCTAGCATCAGAGAGCTTATCATAGACCAAATGACCCAGAACATGAGACATTAATGGTACAATCATAAGAAAAAACTATTTTTTCTAACCTCATTTTGCAATTATTCCTTCTGCTAGGCAGCATTCAGTTCTGTACAGACTCTGTCAATAGCTGCAGTGCAAAAGTCTGGCATCAGTGTTGCTAAGGTTAGCAGCATGGTAATTAGTTGGCAGCTGCACATAAAGAAGGGGGCATGGCATGTGTGAAAGAAAAGCTATTGTAGATGGAGAAGAAGTATGAATTTGTTTTACTCAAAAGAAAAGGAAAAGCAGGTTGAACTTTACTTATTCGCATCACAGGGCTTGCTGGAAACTGGGAGAAAGGTTGACAACCCCCTACCAAGTTGTTGCGATGTGGCTGGTCTCTTAAAAATGAAATTAACTGAAGCATGGGAAGAGTCAAAGAAGGGGAATGGGGGGCGGGGGCGGGGAGGAAGCTTCATCATACAAACATTCTTGAGTACTCCTTATCAAAACTCTGCAGTCAATAATTAACATCTAATTTATTTACAGTTTTTCTGATGCACAAAAGTATTTACAAGCAACACAGATCATTGAGCCATAAATAGAATCATATAAATACTGGATGTATCTAAACAAATTAAAATGATGTTGTCTTTTTGATATATATAATTTATACAATATCACAGTTCAGACAACAAATCACAATTTAAAATCTTCCCTCATCCACCCTCCCTCTTCTCCCCAAGTCACTTTTAAGTTTAAAAAACTAAAGAAAGGTATTGTCACATAACTGGGTCTACACTCAATGTGTATATTTACTAGGGATGCAATTCTTCATTAATTTCATTATTGAAGGAAGCAACAGGTAATTTTAGATTTCTTCTCTGGAAATGTCTTTAAAAACAAATGAACGATGTAAAAATTCTGAAAACCACACAGAGCTTGGAACTTATTCAGCGTACAATTCACATGTCATTTTGTGGGTTATTTTTGTTTGTTTTTTGGCCTACAGCATTTTCCACAAAACTACCCAGAAGCACCACAAAATTCTTATGTCTGTGCACTGCATGTGTTTATACACACACACACACACACACACTTACATTTATTTGTGTGAAGTTTGTGTAAATAGGCCCTAAACTGTGAAGATTCTTTTCAGTTCAAGATTCTCTTCACCAAGGTTTTCTGACATTAGAGAAACATTTTCCTTTAAAAAACAAAACAAAATTCCATCTCCTGTTCTGCAATTGTGGATAACAGCTTCTATTTTTCCCCTGGTGTTTGTATCATTTATTAAAATTTCAAGATTCCATGCAAGAATGGAAATCAGTTATCCATGATCAAAAGTGTGGATGTCATGGCCTATGAGCAGTGGCATAGGGAGCTGGTGGTGTGAAGCCTCCTCTCAACCTTCTCTCAAGAGAAGGTTGAGAGGAGACATGACCATCATTGTATAAAGATTTGAAAGGAAGTCATGAGGAAAATGGAGCAGGCTTATTTTCTGATGCTGCCTTGGAGACTAGGACTTGGAGCAAATTACAAGAAAGAGGATTTCAGTTGAACATTAAAAAGAGCTGTTCAACAGTGGAAATTACTGCCTTGAATTGTAGTGGAAGCTCTCCCTTTGGAGCATTTTAAACAGAGGCTGGATGGCCATCTGTCAGGGGTGTTTTGATTGTGCTTTTCCTGCATGGTAGGGGGTTGGACTAGGTGGCCCATGTGGTCTCCACCAACTTTATGACGATGATTCTAAGTGGGACATTGCTAATGTTCCCCCGACATAGCACTTTTCTTACTGTATTTCGCACAATTCTAGAAAAAAATCACAGCCATTTGCAAAAGAAGCTGGAAAAAGGAAGAGAGTTCAAAAACTCAAATTCACTTGTAAAACTGTTTCCACTCACCCAAGAGATCCACACCATTATCTCAGAAAAATGCCTTTACAAAAGCAGTGCACACTATTTTAAATAATGTTTTCCCTAATGGATATGGGTTGAAAATGACCCAAAAGTATTTAAAGTATTAATACAAATTATTTTGTTTCTGACAAATTCCTGTGAGGTGGGTTAAACTATAAAGATATTTTTAAAAGATAATAAATGATATTTTCTTGACATCCAATAAAACAATAATACCTTCGGTTTCAATGACATAATATATATTTTATGGTTCCTGAGAAGTTATAAAGAGGGCTGCAGAACACATTCTCTCCCTCTCCCTCTCCCCCCCTCTCTTTTTTTTACTATGTGACCTTTGATAGCTGTTTAGTTATATGAGAGATACCCTGGCTGGCTGGCACAGAGAATTATCTCATACATATCTGAAATTGGATTGATAAGCTGTATATGCTGTATATGCCGAACACATGAAGTTTGAGAGTAAACCAAATCTGTTATTTTTTTTTTATCAAAGTCTACTTCATTTTTGTCTCTTGAGTGCATGATTTAAAACAAGTTGTTTTATGGGAGCATATATATTTTTGGGCACTGAAAAAACACTTCTAATGCTCTGCTGTTTTATGCACTGGCAAATTTCTGTTCTCCTAACAGATCAGAGACAACAGAATATTGAGTCTAACAACCAAAACCATTCCCTTGCATAATTATATCTGGTTGTATACCACAAGAGAATATTCTACTCTAAAAGGCATTTTCCAAAAGGTTATGAATGCCATTTTCCAAAAGTTACCAGCTGCAGCCAGTTAGGGCCATGGGTAGTATATCTGGCAACATTGTTAAAAGTCATTCTGCTGCTAAGAAGGAATGTGTGAATATCTCTCATATCATTAACCACCCCTTTCTAGGGGAGGAAAATCCTACTAGGACTAGGATAAATCTTGCTGCTGCTGCTGCTTTTGTTAATTTGCATCTCACCTTTCTACCAAAATTTGGACTCAAAGCAGTCTACAATTTAAAAACAAGATAATTAACTTATACAAATTGAGCCTATGTGTTTTAATTATTTTATGTTTTTATCTTTGTTTTTTAACTATGTTGTATCCTCGAGCTTTGAGGAGAGGCAGGTAAGAAATAATAGTAGTAGTAGTAGTAGTAATAATAATAATAATGCAGACTGTGCAAGGAAACCGACGAAACCATTGATCATATCCTCAGCTGCTGTAAGAAAATTGCACAGACAGACTACAAGCAGAGGCACAACTATGTGGCCCAAATGATTCATTGGAACTTATGCCTCAAGTACCACCTTCCAGCAGCCAAGAACTGGTGGATCACAAACCTGCAAAAGTATTGGAAAATGAACATGCAAAGATACTGTGGGACTTCCGAATCCAGACTGACAAAGTTCTGGAACCCAACACACCAGACATCACAGTTGTGGAAAAGAAAAAGGTCTGGATCATTGATGTCGCCATCCCAGGTGACAGTCGCATTGACGAAAAACAACAGGAAAATCTCAGCCGCTATCAGGACCTCAAGACTGAACTTCAAAGACTCTGGCAGAAACCAGTGCAGGTGGTCCCAGTGATGATTGGCACACTGGGTGCCGTGCCAAAAGATCTCAGCCGGAATTTGGAAACAATAGACATTGACAAAATTACGATCTGCCAGCTGCAAAAGGCCACCCTGCTAGGATCTGCGCGCATCATCCGAAAATACATCACACAGTCCTAGACACTTGGGAAGTGTTCGACTTGTGATTTTGTGATATGAAACCCAGCATATCTATCTTGTTTGCTGTGTCATAATAAAATAATAATAATAATTTTATTTATATCCCACCTCCATCTCTCCCAAATGGGACTCGGGGCAGCTTACAGCAAAATCAGATACAAAACAACGATAAAATAAAATAAAACATCAAAGAACAATAACAAAAACCAATAATAATATATACACAGTAACCGAAAAAACACAACATGATATTAAAACATCGAATTAAAAACAATGAGGTTGCAATAGTGGATAAGCAAGGTGCACATTATAAGTTACAAATTTTTAAATAGATAAAGTGCAATAGATTCATTTAAGGTCACATTGGGTAGGGAGGAGCCCTGACTTAATATCAAGTAATCAGGAAAAGAGCAACCAGTACAAAAGGTCGAGGAGTATAATTGTAATTATGATGGGGATGGGCGATCTTAATCATGGTTTCACCTGCATTAGGTGAAAAAGAGAGATAGAACTGAATGTCCTCTGTGTGCTGATGACTGATCACTTGTTACTTCTGGGCAATCTATCCCAATAATATAAAAGGGTACCAAGATAGAGTCCTCAATATCTCTGTCCCCCAGAATCACTTTCTGGTAGATACAAAAACTGAATCTCCATAAGATACCATGCTATAGATCTGCATCAGAAGAATGTTTTGCATGAACTTAAATATACAGTACAATTGTTAAATAGTGACTGTGTTTTCCAGTTCAGACACATTGCCATAAAAGGCACTATGCCTGACTGATGGTAATGAATGCCACTAAGAGGTCCACAAGAGCCAGTGGCAACGCTCCTCTTTTTTCCCAGCAAAGGTCTTCCTACAGGGTAAGGAAGTTTCTGCTCTGACAGCAATTCTAATACCCCACAGAAATGACTTTCAATAGTCAATATTACCCTGAAGTGCTTGAAGTAACCAGAAAACATCTGCTCAATTGTATTGCTCCAACACTGACATTTGTGGCAATCTGGGTCCAGCCCTGGCTTCTTCAGGAGAGGCCAAATAAATGTCTCTTTTAAAGAGAGTGGTAGCTGCTCATTCCTCAGGGAAGGGATGATCAATTCCTCTAGTCATTTCACCAAGCCAGATCTGTATCTGTATTAATTTTTGCTCCCCAAGATGTGCTAGGTCTTAATTTCAGAGGAATTCACATTTATTGTTGAACAAAAAAAAAATAAGCATTTACTATATACTGTACACATCACAAACCAGCATAACCAGACAAACTGTGAATCCTATCAAGGATTTCTTGTTATTATCATTACTTCCATGTACAACAATCTATGATATGTACATTTACCGATCCTGCACACACTAGTGTTCTGTTTGGTGGGCATGCTTCCAAACAAAAACTTTACTAGGTCTTACTTTCGGGGGATGTCTTATTTTTGGGGGAAACAGAGTAGATGGCTGGACCAGTAAATCCAAGCACTCTGTTCACATCTTCAGGGCTCAACAACTGCATATCCTTAGAACTACAATCTGAACACCAACTAAAGCACATAAAAGAGAACTTAACTATCATATGAACTGGACAACTCCACCACTGGATTTGAAAGACATGTTTTGACAGTTCTAAATGCTTTAAGTTCATAAAAGTGGGTAAGGGTTCACTTTGATCAGCTTGTAAAAGTCCATAGACCACAGAAAAAAATATTTTGGGTGAAACTATCTGGTTTAAATATTGATGGAAATGGTACTCTTTTTGACAACCTTCAATGATAATTATCTCTACCCTCATGTTCAGTCAGATTCAATGCACATTTTCTTCCATCTGTGTTCAAGTTATCTTTGCATTCACTTTCTTGCTGCCTACTCATCTCCATAATATCATACGAAATGTGTTTAGTTAAGGGGGAAAAGTTCTGAGAAGGGACTCTCTCATCGTTCCCTTGATCGTTTCAATGGCCCACCAATAGATCAAAGCTTTGACAGGCATTTTAGTAATATCAGCAGGGAAATCATCCAGTGCTCTCAAGAATCCATTGAGACCGATCATTCTCCAGAGAGAACCCATCCAAAGTGTAAAGCTTCTAAATGTCATATAATGTGCACCTAATAGAAAGATAACATAAAATGTTTACTATTCTTTTATATCCTGGATATCTTCCACAGATAGATCTATAAAGTAAGGGACAAGTCTGAAGAGGTTGTTGGAGTGCAAGTTCAATTTGACTGGAGAGAGATGTATGAGAATAATTATCATCCAATTACTAAATCAATCTAAAGAGGAATTGATATCTGTGACAAAATCCACTGATCTTATGTAGCTATGATAAAAATGGATCTGTCACCTAGAGTCCTCTTTCTCTTCCAGTCTTTGCTAATCTACATCTCTCCCTCGGAAGTGAAATAATGGTAAGTTTTACTGTACAGGTGTGTATAGAATCATAAAAAAAAACAAGTTCTACATTGTACTGGCCAATTTACAAAGGAGATTTAACATTTATCATTTTATTATGCACACAGTTAAAAAATAGAGTAATTAGGGAACCAAAGTAAAACAGAAATACTTGCTTAACAGGAAAAGAGTATTACTATATAGGGGGGCTTCCTTCATATTACCAGAATAACATTTTACTTAAACAACTTAGAAGGTCTCAATGTTATTGTAAAATATTCAGGTTTTTTAATGTGTCACTGGTTCCTTTATGACACATCTTTGACATTATTCTTGTCAAAGGTCTTGCACAATATGTCTCACCCACGGACGTCTTTAGAAAAATACCATTAGAATCTTTAGAAATTCCCAGAAAAGACCAATTGTTCAAGCTGGTCTTGACATACAGATGTCTAATAAAATTATTCTGCCATTTCAGACAATCCTTGAAATTTGAGTCAATCCCTGAAACACTGCCTAGTGTAATGAAATGCCATTCAGGGTATTTTAAGTCTGTATCATTGATGACATTGGTAGAAAGGGGTTGTGGACATTAATATAAGCTTCTTCAACATGCCTGCTGAGTTTAAATATCAGCCAGCATACTTACAGGAGGTGGTGGAAACAGAAGAATTTCTTACACTGACCTGTTACTTCCCCTGGCATGGGACTTCCTTCTTAACTGCTCAAAAGCAGCCAGAAATAGTCTAGGAATATCCCTACAGTCAATCAGTTGATATGTGGTAAAAAAAAAAACCCTAGGGAAACAAAACCTCTATTAGCCCTTCAGCTGTTGGTGCACACCTAAGTAGGGGACATGATGTAGGAGATACCAGCTACCATATTCTGTGAAATCTATATATTTATACCAGCTACCATATTCTGTGAAATCTGTGATATATATATATATATATATATATATATATATATATATATATATACACACACACACACACACACACACACATACTAGGCTTGTCCGATCGATGGAAAAAATGTTTCAATTCTCGTTTCTAAAGTAGGGGGTGCCGGCTCTTCAATATAGAAATTATTTCTTAATGTTTCACCCAAAATTTTCGGATATTTCCGAAAATTCGTAATGTTTCTAAAATGTTTCTAAAATGGCGGACGCGCATGCGCAATCGCCAAAAAACAGGAAACCGGGAGGGACTTTTCTGGGGGTCTCCCGCCCTCATTTCTTGAGCTATTCTCATCAAATTTGGTACAGTGGGAGAACACATTCCACACTCTTTGCTCAACAAATTGCAGAATGTTTCCTGTCTCCTATGATTTTTGGTGAATTTTCATAACTTTTTATAATACACTATTTTTCAATATTTGAAGAAACCTGTTCCTGGTTTGAAAGTCTTATTTCCTGTTCAATTGGGTTCTTATCACTGTAAAAGTCCCTCTTCTACTTGTGTAGACTTTGGATTAGAAATGCAGCACACGCCAAGCAATGCCTTGGCAGGAGTGCCACTGTCCTTTGGAAACTATAAATTGCCTTTGAACCTTTTGATCAATGGTGCCACTGGCTGACCTTGTGATTGCAAAAATGAAACTCTGGCTGAGGACTTTGGATTAGAAATGCAGCACACGCCAAACAATGCCTTGGCAGGAGTGCCACTGTCCTTTGGAAACTATAAATTGCTGTGGACCCTCTATTGAATCAAATCAGTGTTTGACTTTGTGATTGCAGAAATAAAACTCAGCCCAAGGCTTGGGAATAGAAATGGAGCGTGAGGAAAGCAATGCCTTGGCAGGAGTGCCCACGTCCTTTGGAAACTATAAATTGCTGTGGACCCTCTATTGAATCAAATCAATGTCTGACTTTGTGATTGCAGAAATAAAACTCAGCCCAAGGCTTAGGAATAGAAATGGAGCGTGAGGGAAGCAATGCCTTGGCGGGTGCCCCACGTCCTTTGGAAACTATTTCTTCCAATGTACCCTTTAGGTTTGAAAACAATGTGTGTCTTTGTGATTGCTGCAATAACACTCAGCCCGGGGGCTTGGGATTACAAATGGAGCGGGAGGGAAGCAATGCATTTGCAGGAACGCAGACGTCCTTTGGAAACTATTATTTTCAAGTGTCCCCCCCCTTTCAGGAAGGGCTGATGTGGTGATTGCTAAATTCCAAAAAAGAAAACAGAAAGGCAAAAGGTCTCCCTCAGGAGTAGATGGAAAGCACCCCAAGCTCAGCACTAGCAGGAACGCAGATGTCCTTTGGGAAAAAAAAGTTTCCTAAAGCCAGCCACAGCAAGGACTCTGCCCCAAGCCCCCAGCCACTTTCCCCCCAAAAAAACACAATATCGAACCAGCAACAACAGAAACACTCTACCCCCAGTCACTTAGCCCTCTCTCCCCCAAGCAAGCAAGCAGCTTCCCAGCGCGCGTGAAACACCCTCTTTCCTCGGTATCCCAACCCAGAATGGCTTGGCTCAGTTGGGGAGGGGATTTTTATAGAGATCCTCCACGTGGACGCGGAGGACGCTAGCCCCCACCTTTTTCAGCCATCGTGGAAGTCTCTGATTGGCCAGGGAGCGGTAGCCATGTTAGGCTGCGCTAGGCTCCCATTCCTGTTAGGTTGTAGAAACAAAACAAAAAAATTTAATTTTTTTTTAAAAAGATATTAAAAAAAATTTTGGAAGGAAAAAAATTAACAAAAATTTTAAGAAACAATTAGAGAATGGGCCAACGATGGTTTGAATTACATTGCCAGTTGCGCCCAGGGAAAACGTTTCAATACTCGTTAAAAAAAACGAGAACAATCTGAAATAATTACGAAACGAGAAACATAACGAATATTTGGACAACCCTAATATATACACTTAAGGTGTGTGAAATGGCAGGAATCAATTTCAGACTCATTTCTAATTTCTGATGCCCTCCCCCACACAATTTCATTTCAGTAAAATTTGAGGGGGGGGGGGTGTTTTGAGTCATAATCCAAAATCTGGAATTTTGTTATTATTTTGGTCCATTAGCACCAATGGGGAAATGTGAGACTCATTTCACTGTCATTTTACGGCTATCAAGATGAATTGTGCCTCACTTTTAGAACACATTTATAATTATAAGTCTGCCAAGTTTCAGAATGTTTCAGTCATCCACTGATTTTAAGGAAATGTTTAATGTTTTTAGAAATAAAATTTATCTTTAGAAAACCAGAAGAGATATCCACTTGAATTTCTCCAGAGGGATGAAACATCATTACTGCAAAGTTTCAGAAAGATCCAGTCATCTATGGATTTTTAGGATTTTTTTTCAATTTAAGCACCTTGGGCAAGTCACACTCTTGGGAAAAAAATCAGTTATTGGGATGAAACTTGCCACACTTATAAGCCACAATTACGAATGTAAGCCTGCCGAGTTTCAGAACATTTCAGTCATCCACTGATTTTTAGGATTTTTTCTGATAAATGTTCTTTAAAAGTCAAAGGCCCCCTCCCCTAATACATGCCCACCCACACCTCCCTACCTAGTGGAATTTGGAAAACAAAAGCTGGATAAGAAAGGTAGATGTCAAAAGAAAAAGAATTATCAAAATGTTAGTAGCTAGAATAGCACTCCTAAGTTTTAAGAAACAATCTAGAAACTGGCAGAAAGAAACCCAAGGGAGCTAAAAAGACAACGCCATGCCACCCACAGAAAATAGAGGAGCTCCACATAGCTATATATAGACTAGCTTTGTAGAAAGCCACGTGATCAGATTTCGTCTTCTAATTGGCTGACAAAAAAAACTGTGTGCAGCTGCCCTTGTCAATCAGAACAGCTAGTCCCCGCCCCCAGGGCAATGAAAAACATAGTAAATTAGGGGGAAAAAAGTCTGAATCAACAAATTTTCTGAATTTATCTGAAAGATTGGAAGACTTATGTTTTCATTTGTAAATGTTTCGAAGGGGCCCTTCCCGCATTGTTTTTTTGCGGTTCGTACCTCTAAATGACACAAAATTTCTGAAATCCAAAATGACATCCAGAATTTCTAATATATGTCTAATATACACAGGTGTATACCCCTCTTACAAGGGCAAGCCCCTGTTACTAGTAGGATACCAGTACTCTCAGTTCTTCCCAGAAGGAGAGGAGGCAGCTCTAATTTTGCAGGAACATTGGAAAAGTGGTATTGTTAAAGACTAGGATTATTATGTTAGACACAAATGGTAGTATTGCTCACAGCATACTATCTTTATACCCTATATACATTCTGATGTATTTTATGCTGAAAATGTGATGCCCAAGTTAATGTCAACATTTTATTTGTGAAATCTACTGTTGACAACAAGAAAGATAGTATGCATCCTATTTTCCAGTTCTTCAATAGTTTCATTATCATGGGATTTTCTCATTGCTAAGAAGATTGTGCATTCTGCCATTTTAAACCTGAGGCACATAATGTGGCTCTGAAGCCGTATGAAAAATGCTGGTCCCAAGTTTCACTGAGGACACACAAGGGTGTCCTGAGCTACTTTGATAGCAGATAGCTTTTTTGTCAGGGAAATGAGGTGCTAGGGGACAGAGAAAGGACTGCCATCCCATCTCCCAGGTCTGCCTAAACTTGGGGAGTGAAGGATGGCTGTGGAGATATGATTGTCCCACATCAGGATCTTAGATGGCTGTTCTCACTGCCCCAAAATGAAGGAAAATCTAAATCTTGAATCAGGATCTGGACTTTCCCTGATTTTTTTTTTTTTTTTTACCCAGGGTCAACCACATTATGTATTACCCTGGGTTAAATTGCAATAGCCTGTGTAAGTTGTATGGATGCAATGCCCACATTGCATCATATGGCAGAGTAGATGCAGCCTTAGAGAAAATCCAGATATCTCTCTCCTTAACATATATCCTTTCATTGATTATGCAAAATACACATTGTAGTAAATGTGTACAAAATATGATAATTATATAACATTTGCATTTTTCCAAGCATAATTTCATTCCATTTTGTTCCAAATTGTTTTTGTAAATGTTTTATCTTCTAAAGCACACACAGAAATTGATTATGAGATTAATTTAAAAATTGAAAAAAAAACTGTTGGAAATGCAACCAAACGACTGGAACTTTTCACAACTTTTGGTGGACTTTGTCAAAGGCAAATAAATTTTGGATAAAAAGTCATAGAGAGTTGGAAAGTATATTAAAGAACAAAATCCCACTGAAAGCAGAATTTTTTCTATTGGGAATATTGCTGCTGCTCAGTTGTTTAGTTGTCTCTGACTCTTCGTGACCTCATGGACCAGTCCACACCAGAGCTCCTTGTCGGCCATCACCGCCCCCTTCAAGGTCAAGCCAGTCACTTCAAGGATACCGTCCATCCATCTTGCCCTCTTTCTTTTTCCTTCCATTTTCCCCAGCATCATGATCTTTTCCAAGCTTTCCTGTCTTCTCATGATGTGGCCAAAATACTTCAGCTTTGCCTCTAATAACCTTCCCTCCAGTGAGCAGCCGGACATTATTTCCTGGAGGATGGACTGGTTGGATCTTCTTGCGGTCCAAGGCACTCTCAGGATTTTCCTCCAGCACCAGAGTTCAAAACCGTCTATCTTTCTTCACTCAGCCTTCCTTATGGTCCAGCTCTCGCATCCATAGGTTACTATGGGAAATACTACTGCTTTGACTATGCGGACCTTTGTTGCCAGTGTGATGTCTCTGCTCTTCACTATTTTGTCAAGGTTGGCCATTGCTCTCTTCCCAAGAAGTAAACGTCTTCTGATTTCCTGGCTGCAGTCTGCATCTGCAGTGATCTTCGCGCCTAGAAATATAAAGTCTGTCACTGCCTCCGCGTTTTCGCCTTCTATTTGCCAGTTATCAATAGGTGTAGTTGCCATGATCTTGGTTTTCTTGACGTTTAACTGCAACCCAGCTTTTGCACTTTCTTCTTGCACCTTGGTGATAAGGCTCCTCAGCTCCTCCTCGCTTTTGGCCATCAGAGTGATATCATCTGCATACCTAAGGTTGTTAATGTTTTTCCCAGCAATTTTAACTCCGGTCTTGGATTCCTCAAGCCCTGCATGGCACATGATGTGTTCTGCATACAAGTTGAATAGGGAGGATAAAAGTATGCAGCCCTGCCGCACTCCTTTCCCAATCTTGAACCAATCTGTTGTTCTGTGATCTGTTCTTACTGTGGCTACTTGGTCTTTATACAGATTTCTCAGGAGATAGACAAGGTGATTTGGTATCCCCATACCACCAAGAACATGCCATAGTTTATTATGATCCACACAGCTGAAGGCTTTAGAATAGTCAATAAAGCAGAAATAGATGTTTTTCTGGAACTCCCTGGCTTCCTCCATTATTCAGCGGATATTGGCAATTTGGTTTCTCATTCCTCTGCCTTTTCTAAACCCAGCTTGTACATCTGGCAACTCTCGCTCCATGTATTGCTGGAGTCTGCCTTGCAGGATCTTGAGCATTACCTTACTGGCATGGGAAATAAGTACCACTGTACGGACTGTACCCTTTTTTGGTATGGGGATATAAATTGATTTTTTCCAATCTGATGGCCAATCTTGTGTTTTCCATATTTGCTGGCATATGGCAGGCATCACTTTGACAGCATCACCTTCCAAGATTTTAAACAGCTCAGCTGGGATCCCGTCTTCTCCTGCTGCCTTGTTGTTAGCAATGCTTCTTAAGGCCCATTCAACCTCACTCCTCAGGATGTCTGGTTCTAATTCACTCACCACACCATCAAAGCTATCCTCTATATTAGTATCCTTCCTGTACAGATCTTCTGTATATTCTTGCCACCTTTTCTTGATCTCTTCAGCTTCTGTTAGGTCCCTGCCATCTTTGTTTTTGATCATGCCCATTTTGCCTGAAATTTGTTTGTCTAATATTTGGGAATATTAGACAAACAAATATTGAAAACAACAAGAAAGAATGTTCATTTATATGACAACAACAGCAAGAAGTGGGAAGAAATTTCCAACTTGTCTTCTGTGCCATCAGCTGGAGGCCCTTCCCCCAGTAGCATGCTATGCTAATAATATAGCATTATATATATATATATATATATATATATATATATATATATATACACACACACATACATACACACACACACACACACACACACACACACACACACACACACACACATACTAGCTGTGCCCGGCCACACGTTGCTGTGGCGTTGCCTGGTGCTGTTGGTGAGAACTTGTTGAGGTAGTGGTGGTATTGAATGTCTGTTGGTTGTCTTTATGTTTAGTATGCATTTGGTTGTTTGTGTACTGTGAAAGTGGTGACGGTAGAGGGGATCTATGTCCCTGTGTAGTATTGTATAGTATTTATACATTGTCCATGTGTTGCGAATGCTTGGATTGTGTCCTGCTGCATAGTAGAAAGAGTTGGGCTGGATGGCCCTTAGGGGTCTCTCCAAACTCTTGGATTCTGTACTTCTATCATCATCATCATCATCATCATCATCATCTTCATCATCATCATTATGTAGAGGCTGGATGGCCATCTGTCAGGAGTGCTTGGATTGTGTCCTCCTACATGGTAGAAGGAAGTTGATCTGGATAATCCTTAGGGGTCACTCCAAACCTTAGGATTGTATGATGATGTTGTTGTTGTTGTTATTATTATTATTATTATTATTATTATTATTATTATTATTAGTAGTAGTAGTAGTAGTAGTATTGAGAGGTTGGGTGGCCATCTGTTGGATTGTGTCCTGCATGGCAGAATTGGGTTGGACTGGATGGCCTTTAGGGGTGTCTCCTAACTGTCTGATGCTATGATTCGATGTGTATTATTATTGTGCACATGGCCATATGTCAGGAGTGGTTGGATTGTGTCCTCCTGCATGATATAAGGAAGTTGAACTAGATGATCCTTAGGGGTATCTGCTAACCATAGGATTGTATGATATTATTATTATTATTATTATTATTATTATTATTATTATTATTATTATTGAGAGGCTGGCTGGCCATCTGTTGGGACTACTTGGATTGTATCGTCCAATGGCAGAGTTGGGTTGGACTGGATGGTCTTTAGGGGTCTCTTCTAACTGTCTGATTTTATGATTCGATTTGTATTATTACTGTGCAGATCTTGGATGGCCATCTGTGAGGAGTGCTTGGTTTGTGTCATCCTGCATGGTAGAAGGAAGTTGAATTGGATGATCCTTAGGGGTGTCTCCTAACCTATGATCTTCTTCTTCTTCTTCTTCTTATTATTATTATTATTATTATTATTATTATTATTATTATTATTATTATTGAGAGGCTGGGTGGCCATCTGTTGGGCGTGCTTGGATTGTGTCCTCCATGGCAGAATTGGGTTGGACTGGATTACCACAGTAATTATTTCATATTACAGTAGAATCTCACTTATCCAACATTCGCTTATCCAGTGTTCTGGATTATCCAATGCAGTCTGCCTTTTAGTAGTCAATGTTTTTGTAGTCAATGTTTTAAATTCATTGTGATATTTTGGTGCTAAATTTGTAAATATAGTAATTACATCATAGCATTACTGAGCATTGAACCACTTTTTCTGTCAAATTTGTTGTATAACATGATGTTTGGTGCTTAATTTGTATAATTATTACCTAATTTGATGTTTAATCAGCTTTTCCTGAATCCCTTCTTATTATCCAACATATTCACTTATCCAACGTTCTGCCGGCCTGTTTATGTTGGATAAGTGAGACTCTACTGTATATTTATAATCTTATATTATCTGCTTAGAACTGGATTATATGAGGCCCCTTCTACACAGCTATATAAAATATACACTGAAGTGAATTATCTGGCAGTGTGGACTCAAGATCATCCAGTTCAAAGCAGATAATATAAGATTATAAATGGGTAATATAGCTGTGTGGAAGGGCCTTGAGTCTACACTGCCATATAATCCAGTTAAAATCAGATAATCTGTATTTTATAGGCAATGTGGAAGAGGCCTGAGGCCTAACTGTGCCTATCCCCTGGGCTGAGTGGGTTGCTAGGAGACCAAGTGAGCAGAGCTTAGCCTTGTAACTGGCAGCAATTGGATAAAAACAATTATTCCTCTCCCTCTAATTAGGACTTTATTTTTCTTTTCTTTTTGTTGTATGAACATAGAGGCATGAATGAGGGGTTGTGTTGCCAAGTTTAGTGTTTCTGGGATGTGTAGTTTTGTTGTTTTGTCCTAGGCCGAATTTTTTTTATCCTTTTATATATATAGGTGTGTGTGTGTGTGTGTGTAATATTATATATAATATACAATATAATTTACAATATTAAATAATAATTAATATATTGTATATGCATGTAATATTGATAATAATATTATAATGTATTGCAATATAATACTAATAATAATACAATATAATAATATTAATTATATATTATTTATTACATGTAATATTGCTAGTAAAATTACAGTATAGTGGTGTGGTGCAATACGCTGGTATATAGTGCTACTGTTGCGCTGTGCTAGTGATATAATACACTGTATGTAAATATTATTTGTAGGGTCACTTGAGTCCCCTTCAGGGTGAAAAGTGTGGGATATAAATGTAGTAAGTAAATAAATAAATAAATAAATAAGCAAAATTATTATGCACAAAAAACATAGCAACATCAGAAGATTGGATTACAAATATTTTTGAAATGACTGAAATTGATAAATTAACTTTGGCTTTACAACAAAGAAACACACAACATTTTCAAGAAGACTTGAAAAATTTAATGGAATTTTTAAAGAATCAGAAGATGATTACAACAGGATTTGCTGACTAAAACATTACTATTACATTAGTATCACATTTAAGTATCACACTTTGGATAATTGATGTATTATTGATGTGTCAGCACTTTATCCCACTCTGGTTATATTATTTATGTTTGCACAAGCCTGCCCCTATCATGCAACCTAAATAGTCCCACTCTTCTGTTGTAATTTATATGTTGTGCATTTATTTTAGAGATTCTAAATAATTGTTTTGTTATGCATTTTAATCTTGTAATTTATAGTGTGTTTTAATGTGTATTTCAATTGTTGTTTTTTAGGGCTCTGTCCCCATGTAAGCCGACCCAAGTCCCTTTGAGGAGATGGAGGTAGGTTATAAGAAATATATTATTATTATTATTATTATTATTATTATTATTATTATTATTATTATTATTATTATTATTATTATCCCCTAGTTAGGTATGGATTGTTTACATAGATATACATAAACTTTGTGTAATATTAACGAAACATAGTAAATGCTTGCCTACACATTACTAATTTAATAACAGATTAAATTAAAATGTTAGATTTATTAGGTAATAACTGAAATGAGATAAAAGATTTAAAACAAACAATATGATAAAAATAATGAAGATGAACTTTTAATGGTGAAGAACTGGGGGAGAAGATAAAAAGAACATAGGGTAATACAAGCAGATATGACTACCAGACATAAAAGATGAATGACAATATTTTTCCTCTCTTTATTGTAGAGGATATATAGAATTCTTAATACTTTTTGTAATGTATGTAATGGTAATTGATATGAAGAAATAGATGTTTCAGTTATAATTTTGTACTATGTTTCTCCCCCAACCCCCTCCCTCTTCCTCAACCCCCAACCCCCTCCCTCTTCCTCAGTGACATATTAGATATTAGTAAATATTTAATTTATTCACTATTCTCACCCTCATTCTCCTTCTTTATTTCCCTGACTTTCCCATCTCCCCTAGAAAAAATTGGAAATGTTCAATTTAATCATCATCATCATTATCATCATCATCATCATCCTCAAAAAAGAATGCAATAGTGCTTATAACAAATAACTAATTGAAAATGGGAAAAATGAAATGAAAAAAATGTTGAAATCATTTCAAACAATGTTGAAATCATTTCAAGAAATCAGTATACTTTGGACCAGCAAGAAGGTGGCAGCTCTCTAGATAGAGATGTGATTTTATTTATTTCGTGTCAAAAGCATTTCATAATAAATAAGTTTAAAAGTGATAAAATAAAGGAATCACAAACAGCTAAATAGTTTTAGACCAAAAGTGGGCAACCGCAATCGCATTGTCCATAGCTTAAAACAACTCCTCCTGTGAATGAGGCAGGGCATTGTGGGCAAATATACATATGAGGAGTTTTTTGTTCTGCTCCAGTCACACAAGGTGGAGGATTCCTCCAGGTATTGCCATCTTGCCCGGTTGTCTTTTGATCTGCCCACTCCGCTTCTCAGTCTATTTAGGGACTTCCAAGTTGCCCATTCTTGGTTTGCCCCTGGAGGCAGACCCTCATGGGGGGCCATCCAGTTGGGATTGCCTGGTTTAGCTGCCCAGAGGGACACCCTTGCTGTTGCTGGAGGAGCATCAAGAGGAGCGGTCGTTCTCATGAAGCCCTTCCTTGATTTGAGTTTGATGGGAGGAGGCTGATAGTCATGCAGTGGGTGGCCTTCACAATGTTCTAACTTATTACTCTCACAGTTAGCAGCAACTTCCCGTCACACATTGGGGAGGGAGCAATGCCAGCTAGCTTATAGAGTTTATCAACAGGTGTATGTTTAAGGCATCCTGTGATAATTCTACATGTTTTGTTCGGTGCTATATCCACCTGCTTCACATGGACAGACTTGTGCCAGACAGTACAGGTGTATTCAGGAGTTGAGAAAGACAAGGCCAGGGCTGATGTTCTTATTAATTGTGGGTCTGCACCCCATGCACTGCCAGTAAGTTTCCACAGGATGTTATTGCGTGCAGCTACTTTGTGCTTTGTGTTCATGCAGTGTTTCCTATTTGTTAGTATTTGATCTAAGGTGACACCAAGATATTTAGGATGGAAACAGTGTTCGAGCTCTTGCCCTTTCCAAGTAACTTTCAGTTTCCTGTTGGCTTCACGGTTACATAGGTGGAAAGCACACACTTGTGTCTTGACAGGGTTAGGCTTCAAGTGGTTATCTTTGATTTTAAAATCTTTTGCTTGTGTTGTTAGGCCAAGGTCATCAGCATATATAAAGCTCTTTGTGAGTGGTGGTTGTGACTGATCATTGGTAAAGATGTCAAACAAGGTCAGTGCAAGAACGCTGCCTTGGGTTAAGAGAGATGTGATAAAGCTAGAGATACACACACACTTAAATATTTAAACTCCCACTGCAAAATAAAGAGATGAGACACAGAAAAATTGATCTAAAAGGCCATTTCCTGACCTATTTATTTGTTTTGAACTTTTGTGACAACATTTGAATGAAAACACCATTAATGGGTATTACCCTATAAAGACATAACTCCTGTGTTAAAAGCCACCTAGTGAGAACTGTCCCTTGGCCAGGTGTCACTCTTTCATAACTAGAAGGCCATCCTGAGGGTGCTGTCTCCCAAACCTCAGATTTTTTCAAGGATAAGAATTCTTATTCCAGGCCCAAGGCTAGCCCCCTTTGTCAGGTCTTTGACCCCTAAAACTTATAGGAACTGTTTTGGAAGCCAACCCTTTGATTCCTAAAAGGGTGTTGGGGGGGGGGCAAGGTGCCTACCAGGACTCTTCCACCTTTAGCTTGCATTCACCTAGTCCTTCTTCCCCCTAGACTGGCTGACATGCACTTTATCTCCTCTTTTAAATAATCAAAACTAAAATGTTCCCCTCCTCCGAGACATGTACTCCATTGGCCCTATACAACTCTGTCCATTTGAACATCATCTGTCTATGGGAATCACCCAGCCCTCAGTTTGCCCCATGGCAATTTTCAGCTCTCAGTTAATATTTTGTTGGGCCAAATCGAGCTTTTTGAGATTAAAATTCCCCAGCCACCTCAAACATGGTAACAGTGCTGACCATGCAATCTTTACGTCAGGCCAATGAAGCCTAATGTAACTCAGATTCCTCAGGGCTTGCAAAATTACAGCCTTAGAAGTACTACCTTGTGCTGGCCAATATGCAAAGGAGGTTTAACATATATCACTGTGTTATTATGCACACAGTTAAGGAACCAATGTAAAACCAACATACTTTCTTAACAAGAAAGGAGCATTATTTTATATGGGAGCTTGTTTCATTTATTACCAGAAGAACATTTTCCTAAAACCACTTTGAAGGTCTGAATTGTCATGATTAAAAATGATCTATGGTTTGAATGGAATTATATGAAAGATGAATGAATGAAAGCTTATAATTTTGGAGACACCATTTTAAAAGATTGAGGCCTGGCAACTAACTGTAATTAGAAGTTGCTGAACTGCTGACATTGATAAGATCTGTGACAGATTATTAACTGTTGACATTGCTGACTTGATGAACTTTTGGGGGAAAACAACGTGTTTACATGAATCAGAGACAAAGGCTCTTTCAAGTTAAGAAAATGTTTATAAGGTTTCCTTATGTTAAGAAGGAAGTCAACACAAAGCTGCTTGTGTTTGCCAACACCAGTTACGAAGGGTCAACATCTGCCAGAAAACTGAGATAGAATCAACATGCTTCAGGATGGAAAACATCTAGCATTCATTTTCAACTTTAGGACAACACCAGCGAAATATTGCTATATAAGAGCCCTTATTACAATCCAAAAATTGTGATAGACAGCGGAGCTTTTCACCCGTTATGCTCTATGGAGATGGTGTATAGGGAGTGTCAGATCTGCAATGGAAAGCAGAATTCTGGATACATGGGCCCAAGGGAAGAGAAAGGAATGTGATTTTGGAGTCATAATATGTTTGCAAGGAGTGTCAGATCTGCCATGGGAAAGCAGGATTCTGATCCTTGGCATTGCTCTTAGAGAAAGAGGATGCATTTTGGCGTTCTGGAATGTTTAGATGTTTTGTGCGTTGGCAGATTTTTAAGGAAGCAATCTGGCCTAACAGGTGCTTTTCACGGTGGAAGAATGGAGAAATTGTGATGTATGCATTAAGAGGAATGTTTGAATGGGAAATGTGAATGCTGAGTGAAAATGTTATTCCCCTTTGTTTGTTTGTCAGCCAATGAACTGTAGGTTGTTTGTGAATCCAATGTAGTTACATAGAATCTGTATGTCTGTAGGTCAAATGTCATTCTTTGTGTAAAAGTTCTGATATACCCTCTCACACTGTAACTTTCAATAAAAAGAACCTTTGTTTAAAAAGTATTCTTGACACAATGTCCCAAATCATTGCTCCCAAGATAGACAATTAACATGTCTGGAGGAAACTCCCACCTCTCCTCAACGGTGGTAGCACCTCTCCTCAACTGTGTGTCCCTGTTGGTTCTCCTGGACAACTCAGCGGCTTTCGATACCATCGGCCATGGTATCCTTCTGGGACGGCTCTCTGGGATGGGCCTTGGGGGTACTGCTCTGTAGTGGCTCCAGTCCTTCCTGGAGGGCCGATCCCAGATGGTAAAGCTGGGGGACACCTGCTCGGACCCCTGGCCTTTGACCTGTGGGGTCCCGCAAGGTTCCATTCTGTCCCCCATGCTTTTTAATATCTACATGAAACCGCTGGGCGAGGTCATCCGGGGTTTTGGAGTTCGGCGCCATCTCTACGCAGATGACACTCAACTCCACTACTCCTTTCCACCTACTTCCAAGGAAGCCCCTCGGATCCTAGACCAGTGCCTGGCCGCTGTGATGGGTTGGATGAGGGCTAACAAGCTGAAGCTTAATCCTGATAAGACAGAGGTCCTCCAGGTCAGCCATTCGACTGATCGGGGCATAGGGTGGCTACCTGTGCTTGACGGGGTCACACTCCCCCTGAAGGCGCAGGTCCGCAGTTTGGGGGTCCTCCTGAATTCATCGCTGTCACTTGATGCCCAGGTGTCAGCGGTGGCCGGGAGGGCCTTTGCACAATTAAAACTTGTGCACCAACTGCGACCGTACCTCGAGAAGTCTGGCTTGACCACGGTGGTCCACGCTCTAGTTACCTCAAGGATGGAATACTGTAACGCACTCTATGTAGGGCTGCCCTTGAAGACGGTCCGGAAATTACAGTTGGTACAACGGTCGGCAGCCAGGTTACTAACTGGAGCTGCTTACAGGGAGCGGTCAACCCCCCTGTTCAAGCAGCTTCACTGGCTGCCGATAATATTCCGGGCCCAATTCAAGGTGCAGGTTATTACCTATAAAGCTCTAAACAGTTCAGGGCCTGCCTATCTTCGTGACCGCATCATCCCCTATGAACCTACGCGCTCTCTGAGATCTTCTGGGGAGGCTCTCCTCTCACTTCCGCCTTCCTCACAGATACGTCTGGTGGGGACGAGAGAGAGGGCCTTCTCGGCTGTGGCCCCTAGGCTCTGGAACTCCCTCCCCAGGGAGATTAGGTTGGCGCCCTCCCTACCATCCTTTAAGAAACAATTGAAAACCTGGATGTTTGGCCTGGCCCTTGGAGAAACAGCCGTCGGATGACCAGCCTCATTATAATTCTATCCTGAATGTTATTAGGCTCCTTTCATCGGGGTATTTTAATCTAATGATTTTATCTTATATTGCTGCTATAGTCCCCCCCCCCCCACACACACACACACACCTTTGAAGTTGACGGATTTGCATTGGTGGTTGTTTGATATTATTACTGTTATATAAACCTTTGTTTTAACTACTGTTTTATCATCTTCTTGTGTTTTAAACTGTGTATATTGTTTAATGTATTTGTGCTGTTACTTTTGTAACGTTGTGAGCCGCCCCGAGTCCCCACGGGGAGATGGTGGCAGGGTATAAATAAAGTATTATTATTATTATTATTATTATTATTATTATTATAGCAACCCCTCCCCCCATTCGACCCTCTGTCTACCCCATTCAATTATTATCAGGTCACTCAAACCCAATTGTGTCCCAAGGTGACTTCCACAAGCATGCCTCTCCACCCAAAAGAATAAACTGTGTCCACAGATGAGGGCTTGCCTTCGAACTGATCCACATTTGTAAACTGAATAACCAAAGAGATCAATAATCACTAGACTTTTGCCAAGAATGCCCACAAGTAACTCAGATATACATTAGAGTACCCTCTCTCCATGCACTGAATAACCTCATCATTAAATCCATGGCTGCCACTGTGGAGGATGCTTCTCTACAAAAGGAATGAGAAACAAAATATACAATATACAACTTTATACAAATGTAAAGGATTCCCAGTACAATATCTTACATTTAACCAAATTATGTGAACTTGTAACTTATCCTGAGGGAGGGGGTTCTATCTAGTTTTTCAAAGGTGTAAGACATTTATGATGTTTTCATTTATTTATATAGTTCTCACAGTTTCAAATGTACCTCAGTTTGAAATTTATTGGGAACCTTAATGGTGAATATGTTTGCATGTGTGAATATGTGACTTCAAGTTGCCTGTCATGGTGACAAGCCTGTCATGAATTTCATAGGATTTTCTTAGACATGAAACACTCAGGCCCCTTCAACACTGCCAGATAATCCAGTTTATCAAAGCAGAAAATCCACATTATCTAATTTGAACTGGATTATCCTAGTCTACACTTCCATAAAATCCAATTCAAAGCAGAAATGTGAATTTTATACAACTATGCAGAAGGGGCCTCAGAGGAATACTCTAGGTTCTTTCTCTGAAATATAGCCTATGTATCATTTAATTGTGGTTGATCTTCCATCCAAGTACTAATCAGTGTTGACTCTGTTTATCCTTCAAGATCAGGCTGATCTGATGAGTTTAGGGATTTATACATAAATTTGCATTTATGTGCATTAAATTCATGAATGCATTCAGGTCCTAGTGATGACACTGTAATAGAAATATATAGCTAACTCTATTAGGATATGCAGAACTTAAATGGAGTATTGGATGTTGTATCTTCAAATCAATTATTCCAGAGTGATTTTAAAGGAGATTTTTGGCTGTTAACTTTTTTATCTTGAGCTAAAATGGTAATATGCCACACATCAAGTCTTTATCTCTGCAATTCGTAATATAAAAGTTCATTTCCAACACAGAATAATAGCCATATTATATTTCTAATTAAGATTACTCATATGTTCTCACCCACCCAGATTTTCACTGTGCTTTTAATTTATCATGCCTTAGTTAAATATACCCAGTTTAATCAAGTAATGGCAAGAAGATCATTATAAACAATACTGTAGTGAATCAGTTAATCTTTAAGGAGAGAGAGTGACTAAATTTCAAGGATTGTATTTGAAGAATTACTCACAACCTCCGATTATATCCAAATCACAAAATCACAAAATCATATAATGGGAATAGATGACAAGGGTCTTCCAATCCAACCCACTAACATTCAGGTATTCACAATCAAAGCACTCTAAACAGACGGCCACCCAGCCTCTGTTTAAAAACCTCCAATGAAAGGTATTCCACCACACTCCAAGACAGTACATTCCATTGTTAAATTGTGTTGTTTAAGTGGAATCCCTTTTCCTGTATTTTTGAATCCAATGCTCCATGTCGCAGTCTCTGGAGAGTGTGATGTCTCATGGGCCTTGGAGTTCTGATCCCAGCGCCATTGTAGCTGAGGAGGATGAAAACAGGGGATTTTTGCCGGCTCAGCAGGAGCCGGAATCTTTCCAGATGCCTGTTGTTGATGATTCTACCCGAGAGCCCATTAAGGAAGACCTTGAACAGGCCTTTTCCCCTGCCTCCCCTCCTTTTCCCAGGAAACAGTCCTATGCGGCGGGCCGGGGTGAGAAAGAGCAGTTTTGGAGAAGCTTGAGATTAGCAGCTAAACAAGACATTAATTAGCCATGTTCCCCTGGGAAACTCTAGGCAGGAACGCATCTGGAAGGAGATGTGTTTCGCTCTCCTTTCCCTTGGGAAAGGAAGCTCAGGACACCTGCTTTGCAGAGAAATGAAACTGAGTTAAAAATGCCCGATGCGAAGGATTCCGTGCGGAGACAACAGATCAACTTCGAGAGTGATTTCGTGTTCCAGCCAAGTGTGGACTTCGCAAAGTCCGCAACTCCAGTTCCTTTGCCTTACCTTGTCTAGCCAAGTATTCAAGAACTATTTTGCCTTGTTTCCAGCCTTGGACCTTGTCCCTAGTATCAAGCCTTATTTCCAGTTCTTGCTGTGGACTTACTTTGAACTTTGGAGAGAATTTGGACGCTTCCCCACTCTATTGCTTGCAAATAGAGTGTGTTTCGGTTTGGATTCACAACTTTGGACTCTAATATAAAATATTGGACAATATAATTTTGGACTATTTCTGACCTTTCCTGAAAGGTTTTTTATTGGACTATATTTCCTACTTGTTTTTATTATTCTTACATATTTCCTTAATAAAGATATTAGATAGTTTTTGGCCTCCGTGTGTTGGTTCTTAGTGCTCTGTTGCCCTGGGCGTGACAGAGAGGCAGAAAAAAAGCTTCTGCCATCTTTAGTATATCTTTTTGGTCCCGCTTTCCAATCTGTGTAAGGTCATTTTGAATTTTGATTCTGTCCTCTTAGATATTAGCAAGCCCTCCTAATTTGATATCATCTGCTAATCTGATGAACAGGACATTTATCATCCAAGTCATTGATAAAGATGTTGAATAGTACTGGTCCCAGTTCAGAACTGTATCCACTTCACTTCTCTGCAGGATGAAGAGGACCCATTGGCTGGTAGCCATTGGATTTGCCTGGTCAATCAGTTACAAATCCACCTAAGAATAGCAATGCCTATCCCACATTTTACTATCTTATTTGCAAGAAAATCATGGTGAAAGTTCTTACTGAAATCAAAATACTGTATGTTGCATCAACAGCATTCCCTTTACTTAGTAAGCCTCTAAGTTTATCAAAAAAAGAGAGAGAAAATTAGTCCGTCATGACTTTTTCTGGGATACACATGCTGATTTTAATGATCACAGCATTCTTTTCTAAATGACCATCCATGGATATCAAAATCCATGGATGCTCAAGTCCTATTGTAAATGATTTGGATGGTGCCTTTCATGCCTTATATGAAATTGCGTAATGAAGGTTTGCTTTTTGATGTGTGTGGGTGTGTGGGTGCAAAAAAATTTGTTGAATCGGAAATCGTAAAGAGATTGGAAGTTTTGTAAATCAGAATCCCTTCTGAAGCATCTGCATGACCCACACAGAAAAACTTAAGAATCAAAACTGACCCCCATCCTTTTTGGTTACTGTTTTGTAAAGTTCAAAAGAGTCCCAAAGTGCTTTTTGATTCAGTGCAAGGCAAGAAAGTAAGCTGAGCTACTGAAAGGAAGTATAGAAACATTTGTAAGCTATTGTACCTGCCTCTTTTGTCATTCATCTCCCTGTAAATTAATGACTTCTCCACATGAAGGATTGATGGCTTGCTTCTCAGTGTGAAGACAGGGAGCGTTGCATTTTGGGAACAGCACAGAACTTGGGAGCGTTGCATTTTGGGAACAGCACAGAACTTGGGAAATGTAGTTTGGGAAGGGGAGGCACTCTATTCCAAAGAATTCCAAAGGATCTGCCCTAAACTACATTTCCCATTGTACATCAGAATGAGAAAAAACCAATCAGGAGAGGAGAGAGAGAGAGAGATTTGTCCCTCCCCTAAACAGCCAGTTTTTATCAAAACTTTAAAAAATCCCTAAAATCAGTAGATGTATGAGTATTTCTGAAAGTTGGTGTGTGGGGAGGGGAATGATCCCCTGTTATTTTTTTGTCATTGGAGACAAAATTCAAGGAACTAGCTCCTGGTTTTTTAATGCTGTTCATTAAAACATTGAAAATTCTCCAAAAAATCTGTGGACAAGTGGAACTTTATGAAATTTTGTGGGCTAACATTGCAGCAAGTTTCACCTCAATAGCTTTAAAAATGAGGAATGTGGAAGGCCCTGAAGTTTCCCCATGTATCATAATTTAATTATGCACATGCACAAAGATGGTTTAGGAAGCAAAAAGCCAAATGCCTGCCCTAAACTACATTTCCCAGACTGCTTCAGCATTGAAAGGCACCAATCAGGATAGAGGGCAGTTCCCCTCCAGCTTGTTTAATAAACCAAGAAGGGAAAGGGATCAGAGCACATGTGGTTGCCCTCACAGCTCCAAGAATCGTGTCTACATTCGCAGGCTGAACAGATTGAAATGAATCCATTAAAATGGGATAAGCAGGTGTCTCAGTTACATCTGTAGGTACTGCATGAATTCCGGTGTCCAAGTTGGCATGGATCTGAGTGACTTTATCTGCAAAGTGGTGTGCGAAACTGCTACACCGAGCTGCTGAGTGGTTGAGGTCCCACCCTGAGAATCAGGGTGAAGGAGCCCTCTTTTCACCTGGAACAGCTCTGCTGGTCTATTTGTTACAGATGAAATGGAGGCAGTCAAATAAGACTTTTTGGCTGCCACAATTGCCGTGGAATATGCCCTAAGAGAAGCTCTAGGTCATACTTGGTCATATTCGTCCTGAGTCTTCCACCAGCAGCACTCTAGTCTCCATCTCATTTCATCACTATTAGGTCCCTGGTGAACCAGGGAGCCGATTTGGGTCAGCTAAGCTAGAGGGGACATTCAGGGGCAATTGTGTCAACTGCCCTGGTCATCTCCCTATTCCACAGATCCACAAGGACATTGACAGGATCGTCTGCCACCATGACAGAAAAATCAGGAATCCATCCACATCCCCAAGTGCCATCAGGATTCCACCCGCATCCATAAGTTTATTGGGGCAGACCATCTTAATTGGTCCCCCACCCCTGCAGAGGTTTGAAGTCACAACTAATCTAAACCTGATCAGTTAAAGTTGGAAAAGCTCTTTGGACCAGCAATCATCAGTACTTATAGGTTTCAAATTCAGCCAGCAAGCCATTCTCAGCCTCAGTCACTGTATACAGAAGTAGCTGAGTACAAACACTAATTTCATAAATTTTCAATGGTTTGAGATATTGAAACTTTGTACAAATTATGCCTATCACCAGAAAAATACTCATGTATTTTGTCTATATATGACTATCTTTCTTCCTTTCTTTTCTGTAAAATCTTGTAATATTTTTCCAAGTCTTTGCAGACCTCCTTTAAGGACATCATGGCACCCGGTGGTCTGTGTACCATAGGTTAAGAACTAGTAGACTAGGTTCTGCATTAGAACACATTCATAGCACTTTCCTAGCATAATAAATTTGTTTATATTTTATGTTTAGCTGTGGGTTGGTGGCATCTCCTCCTCCTTTGGAAGAGACCGGAAATCTCCTGTAGAATTGCCACACTGAGTGCACTAAGGGCAGAGTTGGAAATTAGCCTACCTCCATTTCAGACTACAAAACATTAGTAAAGTTCTCTGTTATTTAGTTCCAATCACAATGGGACCTGATTATGCCTTCTTTATTGGAAAAATGAATTAATTACATTATTTGTGCATAGTTGCCTCCAAGCTCTGCATGAATGTTCTGCATGGAATGTAGCTATTTGGCTTGATTAAGCTTAATCTTCCTTGAACTGTCATAGATGTCAAAAAGCCACCTATGCTAATGCTTTCTGAGGAACAGGGAATCATTTAAAAATTGTATTTTCTCTTGTTTGTTCCGAGTGTACAACAATCGTTCACTATTGGGTGATCCTAGTTTTATGAAAAAGAGTAAAATATTTCTCTGTATGTCTATCATTCCATGGGAGAGATTGATTGAAATGTCAACACTGGATTTAAATTCAAAAAAATCATTCCCAGCTTTCAGAAATAGGTTTCAAATGAAACTATCAGCCCATGACAGTCTTAAACCTAGCAGTCATCCATAGGATCAGAAAGTAATATTAGGTCTCACAAGTAGTGCTGCCTCTGCAAAGTATAGTTTACAATTATTTTAATATTTTTAAGTGAAATGTGTCAGGCTTCGTTTTACTGGGAATCACATTTAATTTTCATTATTGGGGCTACAATATACTGGTGTAGTGGAGCCATGTCATAGTGAGTCAAAGCACTAAGTGTTTTCTTAGCAAGATTGATGATATAATATCTCCTTTTGCTCAGATTTCCTCATTTTCTGACTTTAGCTGAAAACTGCTTTGGATCCCATATTGGGAGAAAAGCAAGATTTAAATTAATCAAATAAACAGAGATCTTTGACTTACAAAGCCTCATCCCATTGTTTACATCCATAATGAGGGGGCTCTGTTTATAGTACTTCATTTGAGCACTATACTATAGTACTTCATCTGAGTACTGTGATTGGTGTGGTGATGGGCCTTTTTTGTTGTGGTTTCTACCATGTGGAATGGAGCTGCAGAAGAAATCAGGATTAGTCTCAGTATTGAATATTTCCATATATTTTGTTCCCAGTTATTGATTTTATTTATTTTCAACAAATAGCATGATGATGATGATAATTCTTATGATGTTGATGCAATTTTCTTTTCACCCTGCCTTTTATTATGTCCCATTATTTTTCAAAATCCAATCACAGGGACAGAAAGTGAGGTGAAATCTTCTGACACCAGACAGCAAAACAAACACCATTGTTCACCCTTACCCATTCTATCCAAAGTGTGTGTGTGTGTGTGTGTGTGTGTGTGTGTGTGTGTGTGTGTGCATGTGTACACACACACACACACACACACACACATATATATGGACTACCTATCCTTGGTGTACTGCAAAATATTTTATATGGTTTTGTCCTGAATGGGATAATTAGAATTATAAGCTCTACAAAAGATTAATGAAAACTGCCAGAATAGTTTTTGTTAATAGTCATCAACAGCATGCATTTTGCCTGGGCATAAACCTTTTAGTGAGACATGTGCACTAACAAAAGATGTAACAACACTTTCCAAATTTAAAGGGATTAAACAGTGATTATACAAGCTCATAGATTCATGATTGAACAAAATCATGGAGAATAAGACTACACAAATACTTCAAAGTACTTATTTATTTTGTGTCAAAAGCATTGCATAATAAATAAGTTTAAAAGTGATGAAATAAAGGAATCACAAGCAGCTAAATAGTTTAAGACCAAAAGCGGGCAACAGCAACCGCATTGTCCCTAGCTTTAAACAACTCCTCCTCGGTACATGAGGCAGGACATTGTGGGCAAGCATACATATGAGGAGTTGTTTGTTCTGCTCCACAGTCACACAAGGTGGAGGATTCCTCCAGGTAGTGCCATCTTGCCAAGTTGTCTTTTGATCTGCCCACTCTGCTTCTGAGTCTATTTAGGGACTTCCAGGTTGCCCATTCTTGGTTTGCCCCTGGAGGCAGACCCTCATGGGGGGGGCATCCAATTGGAATTGCCTGGTTATCTGCCCAGAGGAATACTCTTGCTGTTGCTGGAAGAACATTAAGAGGAGTGGTGGTTCTCATAAAGTTTTTCCTTGATTTAAGTCTAGTGGGAGGAGGCTCATAGTCATGCAGTGAATGGCTTTCTCAATGTTTGACCTTATTTCTCTGACAGTTAGCAGAAATTTCCTGTCGCACATCGGGGGGGGGGGGCAATGCCAGCTAACTTGTAGAGTTTATCAACAGGTGCAGGTTTAAGGCATCTTGTGATTATTCTGCATGTTTCGTTCAGTGCTTCACATGGGCAGATTTGTGCCAGACAGGACATGCATACTCAGCAGTTGAATAAGTACTGAAGTGATATGTGTGTGAACATAATCAGAAAATTACCCGTCCATGGGTGTATGTGCCTTCAAGATACCTATCGTTTTCTGGTGATCCCACGAATTTCACATGGAATTCACAGGAATATCAGATGTGGCTTTGCTAGTTTCTTCCTCTGAAATATAGCCTACATCTGCCAGTGTTCATTGCCAGTCTTCCAGCCAAGTACTAACCACCTTTCTTAACTTCTAAGGACCTCATCACAAAGGTCCATGGATTCGCCACACATCATGGCGAATCCATGGGATTCTGGTGGCAGTGTGTGTGTAGAGAACACCCTCACATCATGAGACTTACCTGGGACTCCACTGCATTGGGGGGGGGATCGACACCACCCAGCTTACCACCATTTTCCTGAAGACAACACGGGAAGTCTCCCATGTTGCCATGATGGCAGCATACACCACTTGCTCAGCCCTATTCAGATGGAGCCCGGCCAGAAATACACATGTCATGGTCATGTAATGGGCTCCATAGGGAAAGGGGAGAACAAGAGGCATGCATGGGGAAAGGAACCCATCTGATGAGGTAGTTAGATCAGAGGCATTCTGGTGCCTTCAGAGGATTTCAGCCTTTCTATGTTCTTATTGTTATTGCTGATTGTTTTTGCCTTCTTCTGAGACTAAAAGGGTGTGACTTGGTTTCCATGGCTGTGTAGGGATTCAAACCCTAGTCGGCAGAGTCATAATCCAACTATCCAAATACTCAAACTATTACACAATTCTTTTCCTCATCTATATTCTGTTGTGGGAATATTAAATGCATCTGTCTGGCCATTATTTGAAAAGGAATGCTGATCTGGGTAAGGCTTTGAACTGATCCATCAGAATTCTCCTTAACAATTTTAAGTGAGCTAGAAGTTATAGTATTGAGCCATACTAATATTTTGAGTGTCACCACTTGTCTTACAAGCTTTAAGTATTCCAGTTTGTTTAGATAAAAGACTACCCTTGAACTTCTAAGGAGAAAAAAATAATTAGACATGACTTCCAAGTTCACTTCACAGAGAAATCCAATTGATATTCAATTAATAATAAATCCCACTGAGTTCAATGGTACTTATTTCCTACTGAGTTCAAAATATACAACAAAATAGAGGGAGCATTCTGGCCTAAACCATTTTGTTCTAAGATATTGGGTTATCTACTGCACCATGAACAACAGTACAAATGCATCATCACACCGATCATAATACAAAGGAGAATAATCCCTAATAGTTAAAGAATAGGGACATGGCCAGTTTACATATTCCTCCCTAAAAACAAAAGACCCTCTATGTGCTAGAAAGCTAACATTCTGAGGGGGAAAACTTTTAACATCACTAGTGTGTTTTTATGCAATATTTTAAAAGGAATTTCTCTTGTAATATTTGTGACACAATTATTCCTATTGCTCCTGGATCCTTCCATCACCCTTATCCATACTCCAATCAAGTCCTTACCAGAAATTATGCAATGTATCCCAAAGTTCTGTTCCAAGAGGACCAAAAAACATAGCTGTTGTTATGCAAGAATTCTCAGACATCTATTAAAGAAAGAAGTCAAGACTTCTGGTTGTATTTTTAAAGGTGGTATTTCACTGTGGCTGAAGAACATCTGCAACAGGGAATTTAGAAACAAGAGTCACAGTTCATTGGGCCCAGATGCTGTCAAATGTATTTTGGCTGAAAAATTCATATGAACTTTCATTGGCCACAAGCTGAGAAATAAATTACCACTGTTTTACAGCCAATAAGATTTCTATACAAAAGGAATAAGCATGGAAGAACCCAGAGGAGAAAGCCTGGAGGGAACACAACTGTTCATTACCATAAGTAATTAACCCTGGCTGAGCTTGATAGCGTGAGAGCCAATGACACCGGGGCAGCCTGCCACTAGGGGTAGTGACCATGCAATGCCTGCAGCTAACAGGCAATGAGTTTCTCCTCATGATGATTAGTTGCTTAAGTCTATGTATTTCAACAGGCACAAGCTTTGTAGAGAATTAGGGGTGCTTCAGCTTGAATACCTGGGAGCCTTTAATTAATACTGTAAGAATCTGTGATGAGGTAAATATCAGGCAAGTTTAATGAGTACACCCAGCTGTGTTGGAAGGCTTTCTAAAACAACTTAAATATCTTGTTCCGGTCACAGGACACTTCACATCCTCCTCAGGTGATTTCTACTTTGCATGAAAGAAAGGGCTGCACAAACACAGCAAGGACCAAGTACCGAGAGCACAATAATCCCAAATAAACAGCTCAGGGGAAGGTCACAGGGGCTTACATGTCTTTACACTAATGCACAGAGCATGGGAAATAAGCAAGACGAACTCCAACTTTTAGCACAACACCACACGTAGGATGTCATAGGCATCACTGAAACCTGGTGGGATGACTCCCATCACTGGAATGTAGCCATTGAGGGCTATAACCTCTTTCACAGAAATAGAACAAAAGGGAGAGGGGGGGAGTAGCTTTATCTGTCAATAGCAGTTACATTGCAGAAGAAATGCAAGACTGTAATCTGGGAAACCAGCTTGAAAGCATCTGGATAAGAATCAAGGGAATCTGGACCCAAAAAGATCTCATCGTGGGTGTAAAGCACAGACCCCCGAGTCAGGATGAAGGACTTGATGAAGCCTTTTGTCAACAGTTCACCAAACAGGCACAAAGAAGAGATGTAGTAGTCATGGGAGATTTCAACTATCCTGATATCTGCTGGAAAACAAACTCGGCCAAAAGCACAAAGTCCAACAAATTCCTCACTTGCCTTGCAGACAATTTTATGGTCCAGAAGGTAGAAGAGGCAACAAGGGGATCGGCTACTCTTGATCTAATAATTTTTTTTAATTTATTGAGTATTACATACATAAAATAGCTAAAAAGAAAAACCACCTTAGTGGATTGGGGGGGGGGGAGGGAAAGATTTGCACAAAGCAGAAATGAAAAGAAAAGGAGAAAGAAAAAAGAAAAAAGAAAAAAAAAGAAAAAAGGGAAAAAGGGGGAAGGGAGGGGGAAAAGGGGGGGAGTCTTTTCTTTCTTCCCTTCTTCTCTATAATGATGTTTTTTTCCATATCTTTATTAGAGATTTTATATATAAGAAATAGAAGAAAAAGGACTATATATTAGTAAAAGATAATATTTTCACATCGAAAGTGGGAGAACACTTGTTGTTATTAGAAAAGTAGGAAAAAGAAGAGAAGAAAAAATGTAAAAAAGAGAGAGGAAAAAACCAAACAAACAAACAATAAAAAAACAACCCAGAAAAAAACTGTAGACTTCCATCACCCTTTAACTGGTTCTTAGAAAAAGGAAAATTCTTAAGATCGGTCGAATCCATATCCCCTTCGTCCTCATCAGTTAATAAGATTGTATTAGTTCAGCAGATAGGATCAAGCTTCATTTGTTTTAAATAATCCTTTACCAGGTCCCAATTAGTTTTTTTCTTTGGCAGACCTTGGTTTGGAGATAGCCAGAAAGTGAGCCTATCCATATTCATCACATCCATGACTTTATTCAGCCATTCCTCCTTATTTGGGATCTCTTTCGTCTCCACAGCTTGGCATATGTTATTCTCGCAGCAATAACCAAATAGTTGAACAGAATCTCTTTGTCTTTATCATATTCTATGTCTAGCATTCCAAGTAAAAAGTACTCAGGTTCTCTTCTGATTTTTATTTTTAATATTGATTGTATAGCTTCATTTATGTCTTTCCAGTATTGTTGGGCTTTTGGACAGGACCACCATAGGTGAAAAAACGTGCCCATTTGGTGTTCGCACTTCCAACGTTTATCTGAAGTGTTTTTATAACATTTCGATATTTTATAGGGGGATATATACCACCTATATTGCATTTTTAGCCAATGTCACGACCCAGGCTGCAGAGCACCAATAACCATACACAGAGGCCAGAATCTATCTAATATCTTTATTAAGGAAATATATAAAGTTAATAAAAACAAGTATAGGAAATAGTCCAGAAGTAGACCTTTCAGGAAAGGTCAAAATTAGTCCAAAAAAGCAATGTCCAATATGAAATATTAAGGTCCAAAGTTATAATCCAATAACCGAAACACTCACTTGCCAAGCAAGTGAGGGGAGATGACAAGGTCCTTTAGTCCATGAACTTGAGCAAGGCTAGGAAATAACTTGATTCTTGGCACACAAAGCTTGATTCAAGGCAACAAGGAAACGAGGAGCAAGAACAAGATCCGTGGTAATTACTTGGCGAGGTCCGGAAAACAAGGCAAGATCCGGGGAGAAAACAAGGCTGAGAACGAAGGCTTGGAACAGGAACAAAGGCTTGAAAACAGGAGTAGCTGTCCACACACGCTGCTCCGGTAGCTGACGAATTGACTCCGCAAGATTCCTTCGGGAGCAAGGAACCTAAATAGGCCTCGTTTTCCCACCAGAGAACACTTCTCTGGGGAATCAGAAACGAAAGTCAATCTCTGTGTCCAGATGTATGACTCCCTAAATTTTCTCATGGCAGCAGGCTTAATCATCTGAATGCTTTGCTGCAATTCTCAAACTCCTGCGATTAGCTTGTTGCACTCCTTTTTGCTGGAGATAATAATTACGGCGCGAAAAAGGGGGAGAACTCGACTCAGGGCTTGTTTGGCAGATTTCTGGAAGACAAGCCTCCTGCAGGTGCAAAGGCTCAATTTCTGGCTGGGATAGTTCCTTTTCTGGCTGAAATGGTGGAAAACCCAAGTTTTCCTCTTCATCATTCACAACAGCACTAGGAACGGGACTACATGGCCCATGAGTCATCACAGCCAATTCTCTCGCATGTCATACGCATAAGTATATCTAAGGCCCTGATTCCATATCTTCTCCCAACTTTTTAATTGAATGATGTTTTCATCTATTGTTTTCCGTCTTTACTGCTTTTGTCTTCAATAGTTGACTTGTCTCAGTCTGTTAATGGGCATTATATCAATACTTTAATTTTTTTCGTTCTTCATCCAATCCTTTCCCGGCCTCCAGTCTGTCATCGTCTTTGGTTTGTTCTGTGTTCTTGATAGTAGAAAGGTTAATTGGTGCATATTCATTATATCCCATATTTTCTGTATCCAATCCTCTTTATTTGGTATTACTTTTTGTTTCCATAGTCTGGCAAGCACTATTCTGGCTGCGGTTGTTAAATATGGAAATATTTCATCTTCGTTCTTTCCCCATTGCATGTTAGACATCCCCAATAGGAAGTATTCTGGGACTAAACAAATTTGTATTTTTAGAATCTTCTGACACTTGTTATGTATCTCTCTCCAATAGGGTTTTATTTTTTCACAGGACCACCACGTATGTAGATAGGTGCCATCGCTTTTCCCACACTTCCAGCATTTGATATTCTTGTCTTTTGCAAATTTTGTTATTTTCTTTGGTGTCATAGGCCATTGGTAAAACATCTTTAACCAATTTTCTTTTAGGTCATAGGCGTATGTATAATTTAACTTTTTTTCCCAAATCATTTCCCATTCATCTAGTATAATTCTTCTTCCTATATCCTTTGCCCATTTTATCATACATTGCAGACAATTTTATGGTCCAGAAGGTAGAAGAGGCAACAAGGGGATCGGCTACTCTTGATCTAATCTTAACAAATGTGGAAGACCTGATAAATACAGTCAAAGTGGTCGGATCCTTAGGGGCAAGTGAACATGTGCTCCTGCAGTTTGCCATACAAAAGAAGGCTGAAACTAAGACAAGTCAAACACGCATTCTGGACTTTAAGAGAGCTGACTTCCAAAAAATGAAGAAAATACTGAGCGACATTCCATGGATGCCAATACTAAAAGACAAGGGAGTTAAGGATGGATGGGAGTTTTTTAAAAGTGAAATACTCAAGGCGTAAATGCAAACAGTGCCAACAAAGAAAAAAAATAAGACAAGTGCGAAGAAGCCAGAATGGATGTCCAAAGAACTTCTAAATGGGCTAAGACTAAAAAGAGACATGCACAAGAAGTGGAAAAGGGGAGAAATCACCAAAGAAGAATTCAAACATATAGCCAACTCCTGTAGAGAAAAGGTTCGCAAGGCTAAACTGCAAAATGATCTCAGGCTTGCTAGGGACATTAAAAACAACAAAAAAGGCTTTTTTGCTTACGTTGGTAGAAAAAGGAAGAACAAGGAGGCGATAGGTCCTCTGCAAGGAGAAGATGGGGTGATAGTGACAAGGGACAGGGAATAGGCAGAACTACTTAATGCCTTCTTTACCTCGGTATTCTCACAAAAAAAGCCATCTTCAACCTCAACAACATGGAATGGACGAAGGATTAGGGGAAATCCAACCCCAAATACGGAAAAAGTAGTCCAGGTACACCTGGCCGCTCTAAACGAATTCAAGTCCCCAGGGCCAGATCAACTACATCCAAGAGTATTGAAGGAACTAGCTGAAGTTATTTCAGAACCACTGGCAATCATATTTGACAGGTCTTGGAGAACGGGAGAAGGGACAACGCCGGCTCTTCGGCTTAGAAATGGAGATGAGCACCAACCTCCAGAGTCAGACATGACTGGACTTAACGTCAGGGGAAACCTTTATCATAATATCCATGTTTTCCCCAATAGCAGGACTCATAGTGGCTTGCTTTTTTTAAAAAAAAAACACTAGAAAAAAGTCAGTATAAAAATTATTTAAAGATAATGAAACAATGTGTAGAGCTGAGCCCATTTGAAATTCATTAGAAGACAATATAAGAAATTAATATAATGTGAGGAGCACAATTACAATAGATAGATGCCTCCTATGCCTTTGTTTTATAGAGTTGGCTTTATTTCTGTTCTCGATGGCAATCAATGTGACCTTTTTATACCACATTGGCATTAAACAAAAATTCCAAAGCAGTCTGCTTGTTTGATAGAAGATGAAACAAAGGCTTTTTAGCTGACCTCTGCAAGAGGCTCATCGGGGGAAAATAAACCTGAAAACAAGCAATCAGTCAATCAGACTATACTTCAATAGGAACCTTAATGCCAGGCATTGCAGGGTGCTTTAATGAAAGGCAGAGGTAGAAACTAAATTAATAATGAATTATTCAAACATGAATGAAGGCTTTGCAAACTGTAACTTAAAGCAGGGAAAGGCAACTTGCCAATGTTGAGGGAGCATTGGGAGACATGCCATAAACCTACCACTGCCAGTTTCCACAATTGCAAAGCAATTCAACAATTCCACTCGGGAGAAATGGCATGCAGGAAGCATATACCTTGTTTTCTAGAAGATTGGTTTTCTGTTTCCAAATGTACACTGGGAGTATGATTCTGCTGGGGAAAAGGATACACTCCCCCAGGATGTACTGTACATCTTCATTTCATTTTTGCATGCAAGGATAAACGTGTCTGCTGAATGGAATTGAAATCATTCTTGTTTAGGAAATGGTATGTGAAAATACACTATTTCTTCTAGAAAAATATTATGTGTGCATAAATCCCAAGTTTTTGCACAAAAGCCAGGATTTGGGTGCAAATGGGTTTTTGTTTTTTTTTTCTTACAGTGATTAGTTATTTTCTCAATCTGTCAAGAAATATGCTGGTACATCATTTCTGGTGAAGAGAAATTGGGAATGTTCTTTGCATCTCCACAGTCCTGCAAACTATATTTTCTAAAAGAAAATATCAACTGATAGTGACAATTTAGACATAGGCAACAAGAATGGGGCAGGGGCACATGTGGCCCAATACCATACATTGTCCGCCTATATATATAATCCATAAATGTGACAGTACATCCCACTGCAAAGAACAAAACTGGACAGCAGCTGGAAGCTCCCTTGATATGGAGGTTATTTACCTGTAATCCTGTCAAGACCCCCAAATTGATGGCATAGCCCTGTATCTGTAAAAATATCAGAGATATGTTTTGAGCTGTTCTATTATTATAATATTCGAAATGAGTCAACCCATACATCATTAATCTGTAAATAGATTTGGAATTTGCATTCTTTTTTTTTCATGTCAGGAGCAACTTGAGTCGCTTCTGGAGTGAGAGAATTGGCCATCTGCAAGAACGTTGCCCAGGGGACACCCGGATGTTTTGATGTTTTTACCATCCTTGTGGGAGGAATCTCTCATGTCCCCACATGGAACTGGAGCTGATAGAGGGAGCTCATCCGCACTCTCCCCGGGTGGGATTCGAACCTGGCAGCCTTCAGGTCAGCAACCCAACCTTCAAGTCACGAGGCTTTAATCCACTATGCCACCGAGGGCATTCTAATCCATTGGAATCAATCTAAGAGCATCTTCTTCTTTTTTAAAAAGGTATTGCTTAGTCCCATAAACAACAAATGTTTGAATAAGCAAAAAGTCTGAATTCATCTCTGGGAGTCTGGAAATATTTTAAGACAAACGTGCATGCACATTACTTGTTTGCTTGACATGATTATTATACACTTGATTACTATCAGATGATTGTAATAAACTAATGCAACTGAAACACAGTACTTCATCACATGGATGTTCTTATGCCAAGGGAAAGCAGGGGAATCTGTGAGGCAGCGAGATGAATCTGTGGGGCAGCATTGGCAACCATCAGGCAGCACCTCACATCACTCCCTTACCATCTCTCTTCGTTTTCTGTTTGTCTCCGGCTTTGTCCTATGCTGTCCCCAGCTTATTCTATGAGAACACGGGTAGTCACTGTCCCCTGTGTCATGTGATGGGCTCTATCAAGCTCTATCTTGGAAGGTATTATTATTATTATTATTATTATTATTATTATTATTATTATTATTATTATTATTATTATTATTATTATTATTATTTGAAACACAACAAGATGAGTCCACACCAGACACTCTGCTGGCTGTTGTATTGGATCACATGTCGGACACTTCCCAAGTATCTAGGACTATGTGATGTATCGGCGAATAATGCATGCAGATCGCCGTAAGGTGGCCTTCTGCAGCTGGCAGGTGGTAATTTTATCAGCGCCGATTGTGTTTAAGTGCAGGCCAAGGTCTTTAGGCACTGCACCCAGTGTGCCAATCACCACTGGGACCACCTTGACTGGCTTGTGCCAGTCTTTGCAATTCGATCTTTAAGTGCTCATATTGTGTCAGCTTTTCCAGTTGTTTTTCTTCAATCCTGCTTATTATTATTATTATTATTATTATTATTATTATTATTATTATTATTATTATTATACATGTGTCTTCTTATCAGCTAAATTTATTTACTGTTTAATGCATTCATTTCTTCTGGTGCTATCTATGAGAAAATCTGCCATCTTTGCTTTCTGAAGCATTCTTTTTAAAAAATAATCTTAAACTCTTTTCAATCCCAAACATGAATACATTGGGCACTTTCGATAAATTAGCTTAAAAATGAAATACAGATTTTGCATCCTACATTCACCTAATTCAGAAAGAACAGGGATTCATAACATTATTATTATTATTATTATTATTATTATTATTATTATTATTATTATTGCTATCTGATATGATGACACTATGAATGAGAGACCTCTAAGATACTCCGTTACCAACAGTTTTGCCCAATTCTTGCAAACTCAGGCCTGTGGCTTCCTTGATTTAACAAATTATTTGTAATGTTTTTTTTTTCTTACTGACTTCTGTTTTACTGAATACTGTCATTTTTTCTAGCTAGTCAGGTCATAATATATCCAAAGTACAATAGCTTCAGTTTACTCATGAAGGCTTCCAGTGAGGGTTTGAGTTTAAGTTACTCTAAGATGTAGACAACCCCCAGTCTTGGAAGGAGGTCAACCATAGAAAGAGACATATGACCAGATAGCCTCTACAGAATACTTCTTCTCAGCTTGAGTTAAACAACACATTACAAATTCTTACATCACTAACATCTGCTCAGGAAACACAACATCTTGCAGAGGATCACAATTACTTAGATACTACTCAGTGGAAAGCCCTTGATAAATGCATGGGGGATAGCCCTGACTGGGACAATGCTTCACCACTATCACACTTACACAATCATACAGATTGCCGACAAAGAAAAAAAAATAAGACAAGTACAAAGAAGCCATAATGGATGTTCAAAGAACTTCTAACTGGGCAAAGACTCAAAAGAGACATGCATAAGAAGTGGAAAAGGGGAGAAATCACCAAAGAAGAATTCAAATGAATAACCAATTCCTGTAGGGAAAAGATTTGCAAGGCTAAAGTGCAAAATAAGTTCAGGCTTGACAGAGACATTAAAAATAATAAAAAGGGCTGCTTTGCTTATGTCAGTAGGAAAAGGAAGAACAAGGAGGCGATAAGGTCTCTGCACGGAGAAGATGGTGTAATGCTGACAGGGGATAAAGAAAAGGCAGAACTACTTAATGCCTTCTTTGCCTAAATCTCCTCACAAAAAGAAAGCCTCAGCAACATGGAGTGGACAAAGGATTAGTGGAAATCCAACCCCAAATAGGGAAACAAGTTGTCCAGGAATACCTGGCCAATCTAAAGTAATTCAAGTCCCCACTATCAGATCAACTATATCCAACTGTATTGAAGGAACTAGCTGAAGTTATTTTGGAACCACTGGCAATCATCTTTGAGAGTTTTTGGAGAACGGGAGAAGTCCCAGCAGATTGGAGGAGGGCAAATGTGGTCCCTATCTTCAAGAAGGGAAAAAAGGACGACCAAAACAATTACCGTCTGGTCAGCCTCACGTCAATACCAGGCAAGATTCTGGAAAAGATTGTTAAGGAAGTGTTCTGTAAACACTTAGAAACAAATGCGGTCATCGCTAATAGTCAACACGGATTCATAAAAAACAATCATGCCAGACTAATCTGATCTCTTTTTTCAATAGAGTTACGAGCTGGGTAAATGCAGGGAACACTGTGGATGCAGCGTATCTGGATTTCAGTGAGGCCTTTGACAAAGTCCCCCATGACCTTCTGGCAAACAAGCTAGTCCAATGTGGGCTAGGGAAAACTACGGTTAGGTGGACCTGTAATTGGTTAAGTGAATGAATCCAAAGGGTGCTCACCAATGCTTCCTCATCCTGGAAAGAAGTGACGAGTGGAGTGCTACAGGGTTCTGTCCTGGACCCGGTTCTGTTCAACATCTTTATTAATGACTTAGATGAAGGGTTAGAAGGCACGATCATCAAGTTTGCAGATGACACCAAACTGGGAGGGATAGCTAACACTCCAGAAGACAGAAGCAGAATTCAAAACGATCTTAGCAGATTAGAGAGATGGCCCGAAACTAACAAAATGAAGTTCAACAGGGACAAATGCAAGATACTCAACTTAGGCAGAAAAAATGAAATGGAAAGATACAGAATGGGGCACGCCTGGCTTGACAGCAGTACGTGGGAAAAAGATCTTGGAGTCCTCGTGGACAACTAGTTAAACATGAGTGTACAGTGTGATGCGGTGGCAAAAAAAGCCAAAATAGGTGGAATAGAGGGATAGCATAACTTTCCTGGATCTAGAGTATAGTGTCTAGATCCGGGAAAGTTATGCTACCCCTCTATTCCACCTTTGTCAGACCACACCTGGAATTCTGTGTCCAATTCTGGCAACCACAATTGAAGGGAGATGTTGACAAGCTGAAATGTGTCCAGAGGAGGTTGATTCAAATGATTAAGGGTCTGGAGAACAAGCCCTATGAGGGGTGGCTTAAAGAGCTGGGCATGTTTAGCCTGCAGAAGACAAGGCTGAGAGGAGACATGATAGCCATGTATAAATATGTGAGGGGAAGTCATAGGGAGGAGGGAGCAAGCTTGTTTTCTGCTGCCCTGGAGACTAGGATGCGGAACAATGGCTTTAAACTACAGGAAATGAGATTTCACCTGAACATTAGGAAGAACTTCCTCAGTGTGAGAGCTGTCCGGCACTGGAACTCTCTGCCCTGAAGTGTGGTGGACACTTCTTTGGAGGTTTTAAAGCAGAGGCTGGATGTTCATCTGTCAAGGGTGCTTTGAATGTGATTTTCCTGCTTCTTGGCAGGGGATTGGACTGGATGGCCAATGAGGTCTCTTCATACTCTATGATTCTAAGATTTTTTTGTTTGTTTGTTTGTTTTTTTGTTTTTTGTTTTTTGCAGTTTATGGTATTCATAGAAGTCTCCTCTAGCACCACATTTCAAAAATATTGGTAGTAAGTCTAATTCAGCAGCAACATGAATGTATGCTGAAATTTTCAGATCCAGACTTCTAAATATTAATTATTTTATTTATTTATTGAATGTGTATGTCACCTTTCTCTGAGAGTGGGACCCAAGCTTCCAAAACAATTTTGTTTAAATTCATAATAAAAATTTAAATAATTATAACTGCATACAAAAACTGTTTACAAGTACTTTTAAAAACAACACAAAGGTTAAAATATTCTAATATTCTTTTAAAAATCTTTCCGGTTTACATGCTAAAAGTTTCCTTGAATAGGAATGTCTTCATCTTCATCTATTGGTGAAAGGGAAGCAGGGAAGGGGCTAGCCTAGTTTCCTGTGAAGGACATTCCAAAGATTGGGAGTAGCCACTGAGAAAGTTCTCTCTCATGTCCTCACCAAGTGAGCATATGATGGTGGCATAATCAAGAGAGCTTTCCCCTGAGGATCTTGGAGCTCTAGCAGGTTTATATTGGAAGAAGCAGTCTTTCAGATACTCTGGATCCAAGCTCTAATAAAGCTGTGTAGGTCATGACTGACACTTTGAATTGTGCCTGGAAATTTACCAGTAGTCAGTAAAGTTATTTTAACAGGGATGTTAAATGTTTCCTACAGTGGGTCCAGGTCAGCAGTCTGACTGCAGTGTTCTGTGATGATGATGATGATGATGATGATGACGACGACGACGATGACGATAACAATAACTTTATTTGTATTCAAATCTACCCAAGGGGACTGAGGGCTGAAGTTTCTGATCACTTTCCAAATAGAGTGTATTACAGTATACAGCAGTCCAAATGGGATGTAATCAAAGCATGTGTCACTGAAGCCAGATGTGAAGTATCAAGGAATAGCTACAACTGTCACAAGTTTTAGCTGTGCATATGTACTTCTGACTCCCACAGAAATCTGAGTATCTGGGTTAAATCAAGAAGAACATCAAAGCAGCAGGCCTAAGACTTCAGGGGTAGTGTAATCTCATTCAGTACAAGTAGAGTCCTTATTTCTTTATGTGCCTTCTGACTGATCAGGATTAAGTTTCAATTTGCCTGGATTAAACTGTTTTTTTGGTACCTTTATTCAGTTCATGACTGGCAAAAGACACTGATAAGTACTGAGTATCATTGGCGTACTGGTGATGTTGCACCTCCAAATTGAAGTTGACTTCTCCCAGCATAGTGCTAAACAGCATAGAGGACAAGACAGAACCCCAAGTGATCCCATAGCCCAACAGCCAGGGAATCCACATAAAATCCTCCAGAACGAACTTCTGAGTTCACCCCTTCAAGAAAGACCAGAAATATGTATAACAGTGCCCCCAAATACCATCCAAGAGATGATGTTCAAAAAGATACCATGATTGATGAATTGGGATATTTATTTATTTATTTATTTATTTACAGTATTTATATTCCGCCCTTCTCACCCTGAAGGGGACTCAGGGCGGATCACATTACACATATAAGGCAAACATTCAATGCCTTAATATAGAACAAAGACAAACACAGGCTCCAAGCTGACCTCGAACTCATGAGCTCTTGGTCAGAGTGATTTGTTGCAGCTGGCAGCTGGCTGCTCACCAGCTTGCGCCACAGCCCGGATATGTTGCAGGGTCTATCAGAGCCAATAGAGAGACATTCCTCCTATCCAGTTGCTTATATAAGTCATTCACCAAGACAACCAAAGCTGTGTCCATCCTATAGTCAGGCCTGAAGCCAGACTGATTTAGATAATTCATTTCATCCAGAAACTCTTGACGCTGGGAAACCACTACATGCTCTAGAACCTTGCCCAAAAAAGAAATGTTAGGAACTCACTGATAATCATTCAGAATAGTTTGATCCATTGGGGATTTCTTTGGTAATGACCTCACTCCAGCCTGTTTTAGGCAGGATGAAAAGTTCTCTTGTAGTGAGAAATTTACCACTTCCCTTACTCATTCAGCCAGTCCCCCTTTAGCTTCTTTCAGGGGCTAGGAAGGGCAAAGATCTAGTACAGTATACATGTATTGGCTCTTCATTTTCCAGGTGTTCTGTCCACATCCCCAGGTTTCACAAATAGAAAATTATCCAATAATACAGGACAAATAGGTGCTAAGCTTACATACAGGTTTAGATTCAGCACACTGTGGAGAGGGTATTTGGTGAGATGCATGGAATCCTGATAGACTGCTGCTACTCCCAGGTCTTTTTCTGCTGTTGTACAGAGATTCAAGGTGGATCAAATTGAAAGAGACTGCTCACATCCCCAGCTTTCACCAACCAGGTCTCTACAATGCTAACTAACCACCTTATGACATTCAGAAATTTCCCAGTCGTAGGACACTTCAGCCTCTTTTCAAGCATGGAAAAGCACTGAGCTCTTCAGATGAATTAAACTACTTCCAGCTGTCATGCATAGCCCTCCTGGGTTGAAAAGGGACAGAAGTGTCCGAAAGGAGGGAACTATGGCAATCAACCTCATCACATTGAGAAATTTCCCCCTTGTAGGTCACTTCAATCTGTTTTCAAGCTTGGAGAGAGTCTGTATTCTTAAAGGGATGGTCACCCATGCTTTCTGTTCTCAATGTGATGAGGTCACAAATCAGCATATTGATTCGGGATCAAGGCCTGAATCAAGGATGTTTTTCCATTCACCAATTTTAAACTGAACAGTAGCATTTTTAGCCCAGGAGGGACTTTTGCCAAGACCGTTGAGACTATGTGAAGTGGAGGAACAGCATTGGAGTAACCAATATCTTGTGTCTCTTCCTCCTGCCAAGATAATGAGACTGTTTCCCCACACCATATCTCCCTCTGCCTATTGTTGTCGTAATGTCCATTCTCTGAGCTGCTTCCCCTCCTGTGTTGTCTTTGTGACATAACCGCCTTTGCCAGTAAGCACATTATTTTAAATGTTGCAAAAGTTAATGCAGTCCTCACCCTCTCAACTGAACGGACTGGCCCTCATCCTCCTTCCAAACCCCAAAGTGGCTCTCCCAAAAGATATGGGTCTGCTACAGCATGCCCCAGCCTCTGTTTCCTTGTAGTGGGGACAGGTGGCTTTGTGGGTTATTTGCCAGTACATGGGGCCTGATTCTGGGAGGAGAGTCTGGAGTCCACTAGGAAAGCAGCAAACAAGGAAACAGGCAGGCTGGTGGCAAGCAGATATACAGCAAATGGTTTTTTTTTCCAGGAAGCAATGGTGTTCTCTCTCAACATGTTAACTGCCTGTGTTGAAGTAAAAAATTTTTTTTGTAAATTCATGTCAAAAATGAACTCAATTTGAATTCTCACCCTTCCATATCTGGTGCAGAATAGTAGTTATTTTATGACACTGGGAAGTACCCTGGAAAAATCTTGACTTAGTAAAAATCATAATTCCAGGTTCCATCATATTCCAAGTACCTATAGAGATTGTGAGTTCATAATGTACTTGAAAAATCACAATGACACAGATCCAGAAGCACATCTCAGCACTGCGTTGGTTGTAGAGTTGTGAATGGTACCCATGGAATTAATAATAGAGTATATGCATTAAGGCAGACAAGATTGTATTATTTTTAATGGTAGATTTTAAAATTCCCTCCAGGTTTCCTATTGCTTAAGTGCTTTTTGATACCAAGAGGTTGGCTTAATTGCTTATGTGTGGAGAGAGGTTGTAAATTGCATGTTGTATTAATTCCCTCAGCTGCTAAGGGATCTACATCATCAAGGGAAAATAAAATGCCATATACTACAATCTCAGTACTGATAACAGGCAGAGAGAAAAAGAGTAAGAGCCAAAAAGAGACTTTTTAGTATGTCTGATGCTTTATTTTTCTATTTAGTCTACATGTGTTATCACTGACTTTCTGCCCTTTGGTGTTGCCTTTCTAGACAACATAATCGTTTATTGCTTGCTAACGCTAGATGACTCTTTGCCTCTTCCACAATAACCTGTGATTCCTATATCTTACCACTGTTCTACATTTTCTGATAAGCAGGCAGAAATCTCCACAGGCAACTGGGCATGCTGGTGTATAACAAAGAAGAACAGGTACAGCAACAAGACATCCCAAGGGCTTCTGTTTCCTTTCAGGAGCCTCAATGAGAGACTAATGAAAGAAAATTGGAAAGAGGAGGCAGCAGATATGAAATATGAAGCAAGGCGTCCGGAGATGAAATAATACCCCTGCTAAGGGAATGTGCATGTCACCGCAGCAAATTAAGAGGGGATGGAATCACAGAAAATCAACATGAGGCTGGAAGATCAGATGTAAAAATCCCCAATGAGATTGCTGTACTAGTGTTTACTACTACAGAATTACCCACAGCTGTATTCCAGTTGAGTCAAGAAGTTAATTAGAAAACCTAAGCTGGTCAAAATACCAAACTAAAAATGATGGGTTTTGAATGACTAAAATGACAAATAAAATAAACAGGCTATATCATATCCTGTTGTTAGACTGGAAAGAGTAACAAGATCTGCAACAAAAATAGCATGTAATGTTCCATACAGACTGATAAATTGGAAATGCAGCTGGCAATTCATTAGATAAATCTGGCCTAAAATGTATTTGCAGTAGCAGATGTTTAAAAAGGTATCAGTGACAACATCTAGCCTCCAAGCAGATGTGAATATTAAGCTACCTGTCCAGGCCTCTTGCAATTGTTTGTCCCTTTGTCATCCAATGCTTTCATTGTTTAGCACACAAAATTGCTAGACATAACATTTGCATGGCAACTGATGATTTATAAAAACAGAACAATGGAAACTATAGCATTAAATTAAAAAGGAGAGTTCTCCATTTTTTTTAATCCAGCATTCCTCATTCTAGCTAGTGGTGTCTGATACATCTGGGCAGCTACACAGTTCCCATTCCTGCATTTACCTATGTCCAGAATCAGTTGAATTCTTTACGTTGATACAACTACTTTTGTCAAAGAACTTCAAAGACTTCTCCTACAGATATACTAATAAAAGCCTTATCCGAAGGCTTGGGAACATTCTGGAGCAGATTCTGGAAGGCACAAAAAAGTGGAAGGGAGAAGAGGAAAGAAAGCCTTATCATGTTAGCACTAGCATCCATCTCCTAATTCAGCAATTCCTAAACTCTAGCCCTCCAGATTTTTGGACTTCAACTCCCAGAAAACCAAGGTACCTTGGCCAATATTCAGGGGTTCTGGAAGTTGAAATCCAAAACACCTGCAAGACTAGAGCTTGGGAAACATTGAACTAGTAAATCACAGTATTCCAGTCAGTGTCATTAAAATATGAAAGACTAGGAGTGCTTCCACACATGGGGAAACCTACACCCACCCAAAAAAACTAGGCTTTCCCTGTATTTGTTCCCATGTCATCCCAGTAACTTCTGGGATGTCATGGGGCCAGCCAACCCCCCCCCCCAGAAATGCTGCACTCCTCCTCCCCCTTGCCTCCTGGTGCATCATTTCCATGCACTAGGAGGCCTGCTGGAGAAGCATAATGGCAGCCCAGTAAGTTTTTTTTAACTTTTAAGGCTTTTTTTTAGAAGGGTTGGGGAGGGGTTGAGTGTCCTCTTGCTTTTGTGGGCTCATGGAGCCTGAAGAAGTGAGATGGGAAGTGGGGACTAACCCCCGGGTAGTCACGGGATTACCTGGTGGTCAGTCCTCACGGACCCCATACCCCATTAGACCCAGGCCTTTCAGGAAGGCTTGGGTCTAATGGGAAATCAAATTAATTCAGGATAAAGCAGGGTTTACCTGCTTTTTTAAAAAAATATATTTTTATTTATTTTATCAAAATTCAATACATTTGTTATACATCGCTTGTTTTACAGCAGACACATAATATTCGATATAATCTACCATACATTTATTTTTGGCATCTACTGTTATTTTTACGCTTATACATATTTTCTATCTCTCACCACCGTGTTCCCCTTCCCCGAGTCACTGCTTTTATATATCATCTGTCCAAAATTTCATTTCCTCTTTCACTTTAGTCTTTCTTTTTGAATTCTTTTTCAATAAATTTTCTCCATACATCATCAAAATTACTTTGTTTTCATATCCCTCTTTTAACCTTTAATTTACATGTCAGCTTATCATTTATTTTCATACTTCCTTATACCACTCTTCTATTAGTATATTTATTTCTCTTTTCCAATTCCTTGCTATAAGCAGTATTGCTTTGTTAATAAGTTTGTTATCGCATCTTTATCCTCTTTTTTCAGCTGCTTATTATTACATAATGATAATAAAGCTATACTAGGACTTCTTTCTATGTTAATGTTGATTATATCCTCTATTTCTCTAAATACCTTTCCCCAAAAATTACTTACATATTTACATTGCCACCACATGTGTATATATGTTCCCAATTCTTGACATCCTCTCCAGCAATTTTTGAATAGTTTTTATTTATGTTTGCTATTTTTATTGTGTTAGATACCATTTCTATATTAACTTATAGTAAGTTTATTTAACCCTTATTGATACATTTTTAACTGTCTTTATCTCCATAATTGTAACCACTCAGTTTCATTTATTTTTATCGCTAAATCTTCTTCCCAGATCACCTCGCGGTTTTTATTCTTTATTTGCCCTTCATTTATTTCAATTAATATTTTATATATTTTACTGGTCATTCTTTTCAAATGTTTATGTTCCTCTATATTCCTTCCATTTTGTATTATTTGTTCAAATTAAGCCTACTTCCATTATTATTATTTTTTACCCAATTTTTGAACCATTGTTCTAATTGTATGCAAATGGAACTATGTCAATTTTATTTCTCTAAATTCTTCCATATTCATTTCCTTCTTCATTCCAACCTTTATCCAATCCTATATTTTGACTAAGTTTTTTCCCTTAACCTTTTATCCATTATATATTTTATTTTTTTATTTTATTTTTTTGTGGAAATTTCCTTTCCATTATAATTGAGGTTATTGTTGAACCATCTGCTATTAACTTTCTCCTGTATTTGCTCCATATTTCTAATACATGACTCAACATTTAGGTACAAATTTGCCTAATTTCTTTTCTCGTAAACTCTTTAAAAATATCCCAGATTTCTTCCTCCACTTTTTCTGAATACATTTTAGCCATTCTAGATCCTCATTTTTTATCATTCCTTTTATAACCAGTTTCAGTCTCTGCTTCATAATATTTTTTAATATTTGGAAGTGCAAATCCTCTTTCTTTTTGAGATCCATACTTTAACTGTTTGTTTAATCAATTTATTTTACTAACATTGCAGTATTTATTTATCATTTGTTGCCATCTATTCAGCTCTTCTTCTGTAATCTGAAGTGCAGCATTTTAAATATGAAGTTTATCCTTGGAAGTATTCTCATTTTTACTAATGCTATATTTTCAAACCAAGATAAATGTATATTTCATACTCTATTAATTTTTTCTGGACTACTTTCCTCAATGCTACTACATTTACCTCCTCTATTTCTTTTAAGTCCTTTGTTTTAATTACTCCAAAGTATTTTAATTTCTTCTTCATTCTAATTCCCATATTCTCATGTTCTATAAAGTCTTTTTCTTCTTTCTTTGTATAATTAAATAACATCATTTCTGATTTATTCCAATTTACTTGTAAACCTGTTGTTTTCCCAAATATCTCTAAATTATCCTTTATCTTATCAATTTTACCTACTATATTTTCAATAAATAACAGTGTGTCATCGCCACATAAGCAAACCTTCTGCTTTTCCTTTATTCCTGCCCCTTCTAAATTCTTATCTTTCCTAATGGCATTTTCAAATAATTCTATCACCATAGCAAAGAGAATTGGTGATAGCAGGCATCCTTGTGTTGTTTCCCTTGTCACTTTTATTGCTTTTGTCACCCTACCATTAATTGTTACTACTGCTGAATTTCTTGAATAGTATTGTTCTAATAATCTTTTTATTCTACTTCCCATTCATAACTTCCCTTAATGGCTGCCATTCCACACAATCAAAAGCTTTGAATATATCTAACACTAGAATCCCTGCTTTTATCTTTCTCGGGCCATACAGATTTTATTTAATATTATTTCTATCAAATTTGACATTTGGCTTCCTTTTGCAAACCCACATTTTTTTATATACTTGTACATGCATTTATTCATTCTATTGGCTAATATAGCTGATAAAATCTTTGTGTCCTGATTAACTAATGGTATGGGCCTATATGATCCTTGGTCTGTTAAATCTTTGTCAGGTTTTGGTATTAGTATTATTGATTACTTCCTCCATGATTCTAGTATCTTCTCTCCTTTCATTATTCTGTTATACAATTCTAATAGTTTTGGAATCGATATTTCTCTAAACTTTTATAATATTCTGTTCCCAGTCCATCCAGACCTGGAGCTTTCCCGGCTTTTAAATTCTTGATATCTTCCTCTATTTTTGTCCTCTTAATAGGCTGTTCCAATACTTTTTTATCTTTCTCCGCCAGCCTACTCTGCCAATTTTCCTCCAAATATTTCATGATAACTTCTATGGAGCTGGCTTTTGTTTGGTATGGTTCATTATAAAACTCTTCAAAGACCTTCAATTTTTCTTTCATTGGTCTGCATATTTTACCTGTTTTATCTTTTATCATATTTATTATACTTTCCATTTTCATTTTTGTGTGGATTTGGCTAATATTTTTGAATCCCTATTGCTAATTTTTTTTTTAAAATCCCTCCTTAGGGATATTAATTTTTTTCTACTTCCTCTATTCCCATTTTATCCAATTCCTCTCTTTTTTGGCTTTCAACCTTATATAAATTTGTACATCTCTCTTTATTGCATATTCTTTTTCCAACTCCTTTATCTCTTTTTCTACATTCTTTTTCCTTTCTTCTTGCCTTTTTTGAGATTAAATTTCTCTTTTATACAGGATTTACATGCTTTGTCCTGAATTAATTTGCTTTTATCTGAGACATTGTTTGGATGCATTTTGGGGCCTGTCTGGATGGGACCAAAGAAAGCAGTGCATGCAACCAGATGTAACAGCTACTAGTCCCAGGTGTCTTTTCTGTACTATGTATCATAGTGTAGTCATTGATGACATTAAATGTATTCAAAAAAGCAAAAAGAAAACATTATTCCATATTAATATTTTATAAAACTGCAGGTCTCAGAATTAGTTTTGCAAGGATTGTGTAAATAACAAGTGACAATGTTTCATTAAGGAGGACATATAATTAGGACACTGATATGTTGTAGGATTTGATGGGCTGGTGAAAAATCAGATGTTACTTATGTTCCAGAGCTTGATATATATTGCAGCCTGCAGACAGACCTTTGCAAACTAGCTTTCCCACCATTCCACAAACACTTTCTCTTGCAGACAAAAGAGAAGACAAGGTTGTCTTCTTCTTTGATGTGAATGTATTTATGATGTATTTTAAAGGCATTCATTTATTACCTTTAAAGCTCATCAGAGTTCTTAAAGCAATGCACAAGATGTACACTTATTCCTCAAAAACACACAAACACACAACATAGTCCCCAGTGCCAATCCTTCTTTCATGGCTCAAAGTCTGTATGGAATATAACAGTCTTGACCGTTTTATTCATTAGGGATTGGCACCAGCCTTGGGAGGAAGTTTCACAATCAAGATGTTGTGACAGTCTCTCGGGATGGTAGAACACACTATAAAACTTCCATAGAGTCTAAAATCCCAGGTAGAGTGAAACGTTAGATGATCCCAATTAGCCAAACAAGGGCATGGAGCTCAGAAGCTTTTACAGGAGTTTCATTAGAAAAGATGGTGACAGTTAGTAAAATTGAATAAGACCTTGACTAAGCCAAAACAGGACCAGAAGATAATTAGTACTGATTCTTCATGCTGTATGAGAACTTGAAATTGTCAGTAATTAATAGAAAACAATGTTTTCATGACAACCAGTCAATTTGCCAGCCCTATTCCAGCAGCTCTTTATCAGCTAGGGTGGTCATGGATTTAATGAAACTGTGGATGTCCTTATGTCACCAGCTAATGTGTCTATATAATCAGATTGAAGAGTCTTGTACAAGGAGAAAGGCACAAAATAAATTTAAAAGATAAATAAAACAAATAGGTCTAACTCACCCAACAAAGCTGGAAGACTGCTTGTCTCAATTAACTCCCCAGACCCTATCTTTCAAGTGGAGTTCAAGTTGAAATGAATCTGAGCATTGTCTTCCATAACATGCTTTACCATTCATTATTTGCACAGTGCCCTTGTGGAACCCCACCAGGTATAGGCTAAGAGGGTGAATAATAGCTCTCAACACCACTTTCTGGGGACATTCACCCAAAAAGGACTGGAATCACCATATTGTTGCACCCCAGCCAAGGTCCACCTTGCTCTCAACTCACAGGAGGAGACAGGTTGGTAGAAACAGTTTATTGGTAAAAAGATAGTAAAAGTAAGGAAAAATGCAATAAGAAAAGCAATAATCCAAATAGGTTTCAATATCCCAGGAAACAGCAAATAAATCCTTAAATGACAAAGCTTAAAACAGGAACATGATCTTCAAGGCAAAATCCAAAGTACGTGAAACAACTGGAACATGAAAGCAAGAACACTTTTCCCAAGATACATAGGCAAAATGTGAGGCTTGAAACAGGAACAAACAGGAGATCTTGCTCTGAAAGCAAAGTTGCTTGATCTGAAATGTGTTACCCACATTCCTCCTTATTTACCCATTCTTACAAAGGAGCCCCGGTGGCGAAGTGTGTTAAAGCACTGAGCTGCTGAACTTGTAGACCGAAAGGTCCCAGGTTCAAACCCCGGGAGTGGTGTGAGCAGCCGCTGTTAGCTCCAGCTTCTGCCAACCTAGCTGTTCGAAAACATGCCAATGTGAGTAGATCAATAGGTACATTAAGTCAGGGGAAAACCTTTACCTTACAAGGCATGAAGGTATTCCTTTGACCTTGGGTTCCCAGCTGCTTGGCAGCAATTCTCAGAGAATGTTTAGGGAGTTTGGTTCTCAGACTTAATCTTGCTTCTCTGTCTAATTGGACTTCCTCATTATCACTTTCTGAACCACCTGGCTGTTGTTGACTTTCTCTGCCCTCCTCCCGTTCTGAAACCTGTGAAGGGTCACGCTGATCTGAAGCCTCTGCTTCCTGGCTTCCTGCCTGTGCCATTCTCAGAGCCTGCTGCTCGGACTGTTTAATATTTTCAGTGTCAGAGTGTGAAAACTCAAATCCCCCTTCATCGTGAGACTGAACCACAACACATATAACAGTGTCAATGCTATTTTATTCCTCCTGAGTTTCCTGTGTATCCTTCAAAAAGACATGGGAATGAATTAATTTCTCCCTGTGGTGACTCACGGGTGTAAGGCTTTCCCCTCCCTTCTGTAAACCACTCCAATATTTAAACAAAGGCCCCCCAAATGCCCTTTCACAGCCCCCCAAATGCACACCCATTCTCTAACAAAATAGTAAAAAAGAAGTGATAAAAGATATGAAACTAAGAAAAATAAATGAAATTGCCAAAGGAAAAGATTGGAATTGAATCCAAAAGCAAGCAAAGTGATACTAAGAGCAGCAAAGGCAATGAGATAGAACACGGACCACAAGAGTGGCTTTCTTCTTCTGGTTGGCTCAGGCAGGCAGCAGGGCTCACATCCTCACACTCATGCAGACATATAACTGCCTCTCCACACACCCCATGTAGCTGAAAGAAACGGAAAGCAGCCATTTTTCAGCAGCTGCGCACTCTGTTGCTGCCCAAAAAATGGTGATGGTGCCCGTGCTGTTATGGGTAGCCAAAAGACCTAAAACAGCCAGAGCCCATTTTGAAAAACTGATCTGTGTACAGCCCTAGAAACTGCACATTTTTTTGGGGGGGGGCTATTTCTTTACATATGAAAACAGAATTTTCTACACAGGAGATGCTATTTCCACACAAAATATTATTTCTTGTGCAGAAACAGCAGTTTTCTGCACAGAAAATACTGTTTCTATGCAAATCACCCACATGTGGATTTTCTGTTCAATATGTCCTCATTTATAAAATTTCTTTTCAGAAAACAGAATTTTCCACAGAGAAAACATGTTCTACATAAGAAAGATCGCCATGCTGAAATATTATTTCCTCTATAGAAAATGTGGTTTTCTGCAGAGAACAGTCATGGGCTAAATTTGCACAGAATTGATTTTGAGCTGCAAAGATTCTCACCAATCCAGGATTCCTCAGATCACAATTTCTCAAAAACTTTCAAGACATATTTTTCAGCAATTTTCTGAATATCTTGAAAATCTTTCAAAGGACAGAATAGTGACCATGTGCAGTTGATAAGCTAGGGTTCCATTCCTATTTTAAATGAAATATTATGGTCCAGCTGCTTGTGTGATTTTTCCCTATTATTAAAGGCCTTTTTCTCCATTACCTTTAGAAATAGTAAACCCACTAATATAGCTGTTCATTATTCAATGTCAACATTGAAAGGCAAGTTGTTATTTTTTAGGCTGGAATCTGCTTGGGCAGTTACCAGTGTGCAACCTAGTGTTATGCACTCATGACTGTTTCGTATTCATGATCCCTCCTTGACAGCATGCATGGGGTAATGAATGTTCCCCCATTCCCAGTGAAACTGACGTGAGTCTGTTCTTCTGTCACTCAGGATACAGCTGATAGACATTCCTACCCCTCACATCAGTGATCTTTGGCATGAAGGGCATTGCAACAAGGATCCTGCTTTTGCCTGTCACATCACAGATGATTCATGAGAGGAGATAGAAATGTCCTTTAGCTACTTCCCCATAAGCATGGAACAGACCCCATTAATTTTGGTGACATGTCATCTGTGATGACTTTCTTAGAGAAGGAAGGAAAACACTAGTAAAGAAGACAAGAAGTATTTGAATTTGCCTCTTTTTGGTACATTGATTTTAACAATAAACATTTACATTTGTTCATGACAAACAAATATTCTCAGAATGTTCCTAAACATCATGAGATTTATGCATAAAATAGTAGAACAAATACTCATGATCTAATGATAAGTAGTTGAGATAAATAATATGTGCATTTATTCACCTTTGTACCCCTTATTTCTACTTGTTCAGAATCTTGGAATTATTGAAATTGATAAAAGAAGCTGAAGAGAACATTTTGAAATTAGAGTGATCCCAATAGAACAGTGAAACACAGGGCTACATTTCTTCCACTAAAATCATTTCAAAGAATTAGATCCAAATTTAGTCATGCTTAGAGAGAGCATGAGATGAAGCAGTTACTGTTGGAATGACAAGGGAAACCAGGGAAATCCCCACACAACTACAAAGTTCATAGTATAGCCTTGGGACAATCACTATCTTTCAACTTAACATACCTCAATTGGATTGCTATGATGATAAAAATGGAACAGTGAGAAATTTAGAGGGCTGAAAAGTAACAGAAACACTTATAAAAGTGGTGAATAATTAGTAACTTGTCCCGTTAATTCTAAGCTTGAATAAATCTAGATCAAACCCCAACACATTAATCCTTTCAGGGTAGTATCCTAACATGTGGCATTTGCAGTAACAATGCTAAACTTCAGTAACCATGGACAATGGCCTTGGTATATGAGTGCTTTTTTTGCTTCATAATCCACAGTGTGACTATTTTTTCAAGGGAAAGCCTGTGTTGCTCCAGAAGTGCCAAACGTTGTTAGAAGTTGTATTTTTATTTTCCATTTTTCAAGAAAAGCCATGTGAACTGGATGAGAGATACTCAGGACACAAGATCAGCAGGGGGTCTGCTTAGTCAGAGGCCAGAAATAACCTGCTGTTCAACTGCTTACAATCCCTACTATTCTTTCCTCAATTTGCCTTTTTCCTCAGCCCACAGCAGTAGGAATTGTTTTTCTTTTGCAACAATGGCCAGGGCAGACTATTGAAATTATGAACCCGGAAGATAAATACAACCAGTACTTTTAGTAATATGAAGCACCTGTAGACTAGTCATCTCATGAGGAAAGAAAATGGAAAACATCAAGAAAGTACAAGAAGTATAAAGGTGTCTTTTTCCTTCAGACATAGAATGGCATCTCAATCAATGTGTCTAAAGTCAACCAACACAGGAGGAAATCAGATGGGTGATTATTTTTCCTGCTGTTATCTGCACTTTCCCAGCAAGATATTTAATGCTTGTTTTTGTGATTCATTTCTAGACTGGAAGGAGGGTGGGGAGAATGCTCTTTGGAATAATTTCTCTTCTTTTCATGATATCCAACTATCTATAATGCACATTGCCACTGTTTTCTTTTTCTTCTGGTGTTACCCTCCTCTACCTATACTTTTTTCTGCTTCCAATTGCCAAGAATGCCTAACCTCTGCATTCTTTCTGTCTCATACTATTCCATTAGTTCTGTTTTTCCCCCCTTGGAAGGAAAAAAGGGAAAGACAAAAATACACCATGGTATCATAGTAGCATGAAATGAGAGTGGTGGGGGAAGTGGACTGAGAGGGATTAACAGAAATATATTTTCCTGCCCCCATTATGTTCCAATGCTGCAACTTTTGTCTGCATTTTAAGTTCATTTTCAAGTAGAAAATCTGCTGTCTTCCCATTAAATATGCTATGTTATCATGCTCACAGACATAATGTTGCTTGACTCTTAGCTAGAAAACATGATATACCCTTCCTCTTTATTTAGGAATGTACATTTTCACTAATTTCATTCTTGAAGAAAACACCAAGTAATTTCAGCAATTTTCTACCTGCTTTAAGAAAGTCTTTAAGACTACATTTTTCAAAGACTGCTTCCACTTTTGGACATACCCTGTGCCCAAATTCACACGTGGTATTTTTGCAAACCATTTCTTTCAGCAGGGAACAGTTTTTTCTGCACACAAAATTATATTTCTGCACAGAAATTGAAAACTCTAAGAAACTGCAAGAATATATGTGTGTGTGTGTGTGTGTGTGTGTGTGTGTGTGTGTGTGTGTGTGGTGTTTTCCTTCAAACATAGACTATATACCAATCAATGTGCCTAAAGGAGGATGATATCCATAATCACCATGCCAATGTGTGTGACATTAGATATTCCTTCTTCCCTGCTTTACACCTAGAGAAAAGACATGGAAAAATGGCATAACAATAATCTGTTTTGTTTTAAATTGTTGGGTTTTTCACTGTAGTGAAATAAAGTTGTAGGGAAATGAGACTAAATAAACTGAGGCAAGAAATTCATTGTTTGGATGCCAGTTTCATTATGTTGTTGTTTTGATGTCCCATTGTATATAACCAATGCTGTGGTATGTAAATAATCACATCTATGGAAGGGACCATAGAATATTTTACAACAACCAAATTAATTTTGATCACTAACAATTACAGATGTTGGAAATTTATTTAATTAGACCTTCCCTAGCTCACTTTTATGAAATCCTGGCTCTACATTCAGATGGTTATGCAACTGGCTGGAGAACAGTTGGATTTCCTCTGAGTGCACAGTACAGAACTAATGTCTATAAATGTAATATTATTTGCTCATGCAGAAGGACACTCTGGGATAATAAGCTATAGCCTCTAACTTGGGCTACACTGGTGGAGGGAGTTGGAGTGAGGTTTTCAATTAACTATATAAAAAAGAAAAAGTATGACTTTCAGTACTTGTGATGCTATGTGCACTTTGAATTAGAATCCATTCACAGAAGTGAGGCAATTCAAAGGAAAATTATTCTGATTTAACATATAGGCTATGAGACATCCATGTAATTTAGAGGTTAGTGTGAAGAGGCAGCATTTTTTATTCATACAAAGTAGTGTTTTGGTGGATGATTGGAGAGGTTTGCTTTCTCTCAAGGGGGACCTTGTCTGCTGCACATTGAGAGGAGCATTTGAGCACCAAAGGAAAAGTGCACTCATCCCCAGAGCGCTTGAAATTGAACAGTCATTAATAAAGGCTGATGATTCTCCTGAGCTATACATTTATTCAGAGTCAACCTTTATCCTTTGTTGGTTTTATATACATTCACAAGCAAGCCTGAACACATATTGGTAAGATGCAACACTTATTATTTTGTGTCAAAAGCATTGCATAATAAATAAATTTAAAAGTGATAAAGTAAAGGAAATCACAAGCAGCTAAATAGACCAAAAGCAGGCAACAGTGACCGCATTGTCCGTAGCTTTAAACAATTCCTCCTCCTCTATGGGGGACATAGAAAGAGCCTCCTTCGAAGACAGTGAATCCAGTTGGGCGTCCCCCGGGCAACATTTCCTGTAAACAGCTAATCTTTCCAACCCAAAAGCATTGCTTTTAAACTTTTAAGATGCAACATGATTTCCATACTGTATCAAATCTGAAGTACAAGGTTTATTGGCATCCTTGCCCCTTTCAAATTCTGCTACTCAGCCCAATATGAAGAAGTTGGTGATTTACGGGAGAAGAGTCTCTTTACTTCTGGGCAGCCAAAATGAAATCTGTGTTTCATTTCAGCCTAAAGCTGTAGGCTATTACTGTTCTCTTTTGATTAAATATTTGAGAGAAACTGAAGGACTCACTCAAGCCAAGCCTGGCTTCACATCCAAAAATGTAAATTCTATGATGCTACTGGTGCACTCGGATTTTTAAAAACTATATCCATCCATTAGTTTTTTTTCATTTGTTAGACAGGTGGTGAAGCACACAATTAAAAAAAACTGTTACACTGGTGAAAAGCAGTATGGAATGGAAAGAATATAACCTAATTCAAAATATCTAATTCATTCAATAATCAATCTAACATGTTCCCAAGCTGAAAATATGCCAGGCAGTCAACTGCTAAGAGTAGATTATTAATATAGTAGGTATGTGGACATTCTGCTGGTGTAAAAGGTAAAAGAATGGAGGGGACATGAGTGTGCATCACAGCCTAAAAGAGTTGTGCAACCATAGTGTGACATCAGTGTGTATATAATGTATGGCTTTCCTGGTTTTGTTGGGCAGTAACTCTCAAAAGTGAGGAATGTGAAGTCAAATAACATCTGGAAGGGCATGTCAACAGTGTGGTATAGTACTTTGAGTATTGGACCATGATTCTCAGGAGTCCAGGTTATGAATCCCTGCATAGTCACGGGAACCCACTAGCTGACCTTGGGCAAATCAAACCCTTTCAGCCTAAGAGGAAAGCAAGGGCAAACCCATTTGAACAATTCTTGACAAGAAAACCACATAATGAATTCACTTTGGTGTCAACATAAATCAGAAGCAACTTGATGGCCCACAATAGCAACCATTTGAACAGTTGCGTATATTGCAATAACTGTATAATTGCAGCTTTGAAACATATGCTATTGTGTCAACATTTCAGCAACTTTACAAGGTCCTTAGAGTTATGCTCACTAGAACATTGTTCAGAATGCCAAGCTATTCCTAATATCACACACTTTTTATAATGGAGTTCAACATTATCTACTGGACAATATAGGTTTATACTTCCATCTAAAAATAGCCATTAATCCTGTGCCCTCTCATATACAGGTTCCATGCTATTCACTTATAGTGCAGATAGAATAAGATACAGCCGACGGTAAAGAAATAAAGGAATGGGATATGCATCATGGGTTAATGCTAATGAAAACAACAATCAATTACATTCCAGGGCAGTTAAGACTATATTGCCTTTTAAAAATTGAATGCACATAAAGCAAGAGGCTAGGAAATATGGAAGTTTGTTTTTATATGGGATACTCTATTTATTGATGAAAATAAAGAGGGAAGAAAAATACTGATTTCACTATTTTGGGCTCATGCAATGAACTTTGGTTGAAGAAGAATAGGACAATTTTTGTTGTTTCAACAAACAAGCCAATATTCTCTTTTCCTAGATTCAGAAGCCTATTTAAGTAAATGGCCTCTAGAAAATGAACTATTCATTGATCGTCTGCAGGCTGGTTTATACTCATTTAAGTGGAACTCGAAATGGTGGGACAAATTCACTTAATGACTGCAGCTATATAAATCTGTTGGAAAACCACTTAAGGGCTCTCTTCTCTTGATCAATTCTCAGTTTAATTCAGAGCACAATGATGTGTAAGAGGTGTTATTTAGATCTAGTTTTGAGATGGCAAATTTTGAGTAGGAACTGATCCTCTCCAGAAACCCCAGGTTATGACTTGAATGATTAAATGTTTTCCTATAAAATTAAAAATAATCCTTTACATAGAAAAATAATGTTTTGTAAAAGTTATTTTCGGACTGTAATTCACAGACTCTTCTAAACACCGTGATCAGTAGTCATGTTCTCTGGACATAGGGAGCTGTAATACAGAACAGTATTTTTCCCCTTGGCTCTGCAAAAATAGATATTATGGGAAAGCTTAGAATCTTCCTTAATGTTTAGTTTTCCATTTTAATTTGAAAAATCCAAATTTCCAATAAAAGATTTTAGCTATGAGTATAAAAGCAGGGTAACATACAACTAGTAAAAACAAACAATTGGATAATGAAGCTCTTTCTATGTATCCTGTCCAAAGCCTGGCTTTTTCCTGCCTGGGGGAATCCTTTGTTGGGAGGTGTTAGCTAACTGCCATCCTTGACTCTCTCATCTTTCAAATCTTGACACCCGCTCATTTGCATACGACCAATCAGGTTGCTCTTATGAAAAATAGCTACTCTCCTGGTGCTGCTGCTCCCCGAGAACCACAAAATGGCTGCTCACACGCCAGCCCTATAAGGTAGGTCAAGTTCCAACATCAACAAACATGTTTAAAACTCTACATTATAACTAGGCATTTCATTCCAACACGTATCTCAAGCAGACCAGAGTTCTTTCCCCCACTCTGAACATTCCACAGATGTACAAACCTCACTTACTGATTGATTCTTGTCTGGATTTTCCCTGCTTTTTTTTGTCTTGCTCTTTATTTACTGTTCTGATTTTAGAGTTTTTAAATACTGGTGGCCAGATTTAGTACATTTTCATGGTTTACTTCTTTCTGTTGAAATTGTCCACAGGCTTGTGGATTTTAAGACAAGCCATGTTCCGCGGAGGTAATAATAGAATAGGAAGAGACCCCCCAAAGGCAATGTAGTCCAACCCCCTCCTGCTCCCATGCAGGAAAAGCACAATAAAAGCCCCAAAAAGGGGCAATCCATCCTATGATGATGATGATGATGATGATGATGATGATGATGATGTAGGAAGGGTCCCCCAAAGGCCATGCAGTCCAACCCCCTCCTGTTCCCATGCAGGAAAAGCACAATAAAAGCCCCCAAAAGGGGCAACCCAGCCTGTGATGATGATGATGATGATGTAGGAAGAGACCCCAAAGGCCACAAGTAAAACAAGCAGTCAAAGAAGAAGAACATGCCCTGTCAGAATATGTAAAGCAAAGTGAAGAACCTGCTTTGATTGAAGTCAAAAATCAAAAACTCCTCAAAACACAGCAGACAAAGAATCAGTACAAGAAAACCGCACTACAAACTAGAGCTGACAGCTGGCACAACAAAACATTGCATGGAAAGTTCCTTGACAAAATTGAAGGAAAAGCTGATAAGGAGAAGACCTGGCTATTGCTCATGAATGGGACCCTGAAGAAGGAGACAGAAGGCCTGATCCTTGCAGCCCAGGAGCAAGCCATCAGAACAAATGCAATTAAGGCCAAGATCGAAAAATCAGCTGATGACCCAAAATGCAGACTGTGCAAGGAAACCGACGAAACCATTGATCATGTCCTCAGCTGCTGTAAGAAAATTGCACAGACAGACTACTAACAGAGGCACAACTATGTGGCCCAAATGATTCATTGGAACTTATGCCTCAAGTACCACCTGCCAGCAGCAAAGAACTGGTGGGATCACAAACCTGCAAAAGTATTGGAAAATGAGCACGCAAAGATACTGTGGGACTTCCAAATCCAGACTGACAAAATTCTGGAACACAACACACCAGACATCACAGTTGTGGAAAAGAAAAAGGTTTGGATCATTGATGTCGCCATCCCAGGTGACAGTCGTATTGACGAAAAACAACAGGAAAAACTCAGCCGCTATCAGGACCTCAAGATTGAACTTCAAAGACTCTGGCAGAAACCAGTGCAGGTGGTCCCGGTGGTGATGGGCACATTGGGTGCCGTGCCAAAAGATCTCAGCCGGCATTTGGAAAGAATAGACATTGACAAAATTACGATCTGCCAACTGCAAAAGGCCACCCTGCTGGGATCTGCGTGCATCATCCGAAAATACATCACACAGTCCTAGACACTTGGGAAGTGTTCGACTTGTGATTTTGTGATATGAAATCCAGCATATCTATCTTGTTTGCTGTGTCATAATAAAATGATGATGATGATGATGATGATGATGATGATGATGTAGGAAGGGACCCCCAAAGGCCATGCAGTCCAACCCCCTCCTGCTCCCATGCAGGAAAACCACAATAAAAGCCCCCAAAAGTGGCAACCCAGTCGATGATGATGATGATGATGATGATGATGATGATGGTGATGATGATGATGATGATGATGTAGGAAGAGACCCCCAAGGGGGGTTATGTATGCCTTCCTCTGAGTTGTGATTTCCTAAGGTGCATTTCCATGCATGTCAGGGATTTCCATGGCTGAGTAGGGATTCAAACTCTGGCTTCTACATTCGTGTTGCAATGCTCAAACTATAACATAACACTGGCTCTCAGCAGACATGTATCAAGCTATTTCCTTACAGTTGCAGAACAATGAAATCATTTGAAGGATCCACCATAGGAAACCTGGATGTTCCCACTGGATGCTTATCTATTGCTTCTCTTGTTCTCCACCAATGAGAAAATGGTCGAGGTCAGTTAGGAAAAGGATGGAGTTTTTGGGTGGGTGGACAGAAGGATATTGTAAATGCATCTCTTACCTATGTCTTCTGAAACAGAATTACAACAGTTATTTTTAACATCTCTTTAAAAATGAACAAAATATCTTTCGATAAGAGCATCTTCCATTTTTTGAAAGACAGACCTTAATATCTACAAGTTTGGAGCAACAACAGGGGAGCCATTTGGAATAGAACAGTTTCATCTTGCTTTGTATTAGCTGAGCTTATTTTACTGGAAAACATTTGGGATGCAAATGCAAGGAAGGCAAAAGCAAACAGATAACCCCATGGCTAAAGTATTAAAATCACTGCCACATTTTAAATTCATATTTTATTCCTTTAATGCTTCAGTTGTTGCTTCTTGGCAATAGATTTCCACTTTCTTGCATTCACGTTTTTTAAACCGATTAAAAATGGTGTTTAGTGTGTTATGACAATGCAGTCTTGGGGAAAAAAATATCCATACATAAAATTGAGGAAATAACTTTTGGTGAAATAATGAAACTTGCCAAAAGACATAACTTTCCATTTTGTGTTTTTTTGAAATATACTCTTTGTGTGTGTGTGTGTGCGTATTAAAATTGTCTTTTTATTGTTTGTCTAATAATGCTTTTTTCTGCGTGTGTAATTAAAAAAATACTTATGGAAAGTTGAAGAATATATATATATATATATATATATATATATATATATATATGTTGGTTTGGGCTCTTTAACTTTCATAAGTTTTGTTTTAAAAGTTACACATGAATAAAAAGAATTATTAGACAAGCAATAAAAAGACAATTCCAATATGTACAGTGATTTTTTTAAAAAAAAATCCATACAAAGTTCTTGCATTTGCTCTATGTCTTTATAGAGAGAGAGAGTGAGAGAGAGATGTTGGCATGGTTATGTAAAATAAAAATAAACATGTAAATGGAAGCTTTATCACCGTCTTTAAATCAAAATAACTCTGCTGCGTAATAAGGCTGTCACGTAGGCTTGAATAAAACAATAACAGCATATTTATTCAGGTTCAAGAGTTCAAACACTTATATAGGGCAACAATATGTAACAGTCCTTTAAAATATGGCTCATCTCTTCTTTAAATAGTCAAACTTTGGAGAGCACGACAGCCATTACATTCCTGACCAAAAAGTCCTGTGAGCTTCTTTCCTCCACTCTCCAGAAAAAGAAAAAAAAATATGAATTATAATGTCAGTTAGAAAAACCGTTGGTCTGCCTCTACCAAGCCAGAGGCAGCAACCAGTCAGAATGCTGGCTGGCTCAGCAGCTGTCGCCATAGCAACCCTTTCCAGTGAACTCATTGCAATAGAGAGAATTAATATACCAATTCATCTGTTCTGATCTCAGCATAAAAGATAAATAGATGCTCAGTTTCTTAAAGAATAGACATAGGAAGGGAGTCTTTCTAAATCCAGTGGACCATATTTTGTCTCTCCATTGTAAATCTTCAATTACAATTTAAAATTTCCATGCATATTTATTGAAACATCATCACCACAAGAAACAGACAGAAGTAATGACTGGTTTGAATTGTGCACACCTAATAATACATCCAGAATATCAACCAATGCAAATCTACACAAAATATAAATTCTATTTGGCTAACAATAAAATGGTTAGTCCCAATCAGCTGTTCCTTTACGAATTTCTTCTTTCTCAAGCAGAAGACAGGAAAAATCATCTCTCCAAACCCAATCATGTCATAACCATGAGCTAGTATGAACACTGTATTTCTTATTGTCCTTTACCTGCTAGCTTGAATCGCCAGAGAAATTCCATGTAAGAAAATGGCTCTTTCTATAAAACTTAAATTGTAGGAGATGAACACTCATGGGACTTGTATCCTTGTATAGTTAATCATGTTTTCTAATTCATTTTTCTTTTATGGAGTCGTGGATTTCCTTCTACTCCTTCACCTGGAACTCTTTAATAAAGATTTGGTTTATAGCTCTGGCATTGATTAAATGTTTTGCTAACTCATCGGACAGCAATGAGCAATATGTGTTGATGTTCATAATTGGCACAAATCCTCCGGAATTAACCAGGGGCTCACATGTACTCCTGGGAGGGGTGTGCGTGCATGAGATTAAAGGCGACTGCAAGGGAAGGAGTAAGGAGGAAGATTCAGGGTTTAAATTCTTAAGTATACTTATCAAAAAGTAAGTCTTGCTGGATCCAATATGATTTTTTTCCCTGTGTAAATCAAAATGAAATGGTGTTGTGTCAGGACCATAATTTCTGGGCCTGTACTCTGGCACCAGAAATCAAGGACGCTTACACAAAGAACTGATAAGACACCTGCGGCTCCCGGCTCTGAAGGGAAATGGCTGATGTGCGAGCGGGAAGAATTGTGCGGGGGTTTTCTCTAGGCGGGAATGACTTCTTTGAATGTGGGGGGAGTGTATATAAGGGAGTCTTGCTGGGCCGACCATCAATCTCGGCTTTATGTGTGTCAAAGTGTTCTTCAGTAAAGTTTTCAGTGACAACAGAGCAAGCCTCTTGTGTTCATTTGGAAGCGGCTGGAGTGAGCTGACATCAAAGCCGAGATTGCAGGCACTGTTCCGTGGCAGCGGTGAGGTGTGATGGAGACGGAGGGAGACGAGCTCCTGGGCGCAGGAGGGGGTCCGTCGGGATGAGACAATCCCGACGAGCCGGATGCCGAATTCCACCGACTGGCAGCCCTGGCGTCCTCCACGGCTTATGCCCAGCCGAACGGAGTGACCCAAAGGTGAGGAGGAGCGCAGAGAGACAGCACCGAAGGAGAGGGCGAGCTACACTTCCCATCCCCACAAAAGATGGTGTTCCTGGAGGAGAGGATGATGGCAATGGAGACCACCCTGGCAATAATGTCAAGGGCAATGGAACGCCTAGCACCTTTGGCGGAGCTGGGAAAAGGAAGGGAACCTCGAGCTGGCTCAATGTGGGACTTGAGCATGGGAAGTAGCCAGAGCTTCGCAGATCTCCCAGCACCGAAGGGAAGGGGAATGCGAAGAGAGCTCGGCGCCCGACCCAAGACCTTAGTAAGCCTGGCATGGGTGGAGGAAAGCGACAACGAGGAGGAAAGGCCTCCAAGGTCCCCAGCTACCTTCCAGCCAGAACTCCTGGTGCCCCTAGCGAACGCCGGGCATGGCACAGGGCAACGGGAGGCAACATCGGGGCCCCCGGGAACTCGAGGGGGCTTGCGACGGGCGGAACATTGGGAGCAGCCGCCACAAGATATCCAGCAAAGACGAGAGGATCTGAGAATGGAGTACGGAGGAGAATCCTCCGAGCTAGACTTTTTCCTCACTACTGTAAAAGGTTACATGGAAGATAATGGCCACACGTTCCGGACGGAGTCCAGCAGGGTTCGGGCAATCGGGGCAGTCCTGAGAAGGGGAGCGGCCGGCTGGTATGTACAACTGCATGCCAGACACGACCCATGCCTGGGGTCGGTAAGGCGCTTCCTAGCAGCACTGGAGGACCGCTTCCGAGACCCGCTTGAGCGAATCCAGGCGAGGGAGAAACTGAAAGCCATCTACCAGGGGCAGAGGTCAGTTTCCCAATACGCTGAGGAGTTCCAATGCCTAGCCAAGAGAATTCCGGAGTGGTCAGAGGTAACCAAACTGGAAATATTCAAAGAGGGACTACGGCGAGAGATCCTTGCATGGGCAGTGCATCGGGATGATCTGGAGACGCTGAGAGGCTGGATCCAGTTAGCAGGCCGTGTCGAAACCACATTGGCCCAAGTGAAAAGGCACCGGGGGGGACAACAGCAGCTTCCGAGGCCGAAGGAGGTAGCAAGGAAGCCGGAGCAACCCCCAACCAGGAGACACACCGAGGCGAAGGGAACCAGCGGAGGAGCGAGAAGCGAGTGCTTTGTGTGCGGGTGAGTGGGACACAGAGCCGCGGAGTGCTGGCAGAGGAAAGGAGGAGGGGGCAATCAGCCCAAACAGCAGGCAGCAACAGGAAAGCGTGCTGAAGAAGAATCGTCAACAAAGGGCCCTTCGGAGGGATTGGTGAGTGACGACCAAAGGATGCTGGTGGTGAAAATCAGGCTAGAAGGCAGTGGGAAATGGGCCACTTGCAAAGCGTTTATAGACTGTGGGTGCTCCAGGAACATTATTTCACCAGAGCTAGCCAATGGATTAGGGTGGGAAAGATCCCAACTAGATGTTCCCGTAGCCTTCTCTCAGCTGGACGGTTCGATAGCCTCAGGCTCTATAGCCAAATATAGCCTCGAGAATGTAAGATGCAGAATAGGGCCTTGGGAAGGAGAGATATCATTTGTAGTGTCCCAGGTGGCAACATACAACGTGATTTTGGGAATACCTTGGCTCGAGCAGGCTAACCCACAAATTGATTGGAAGACAAGGATCCTACACTTCCAGGGAGCAGAGGCAGAGGACCAGGGGAGTAGGATAGAAATAGCGAGTCGAGGGGAGGACGAAGATGATAGAATAGCAAAGTTGGCAAGCGAATTGCCTCTGGAATACCGGGACTATGTTGATGTATTTGATGAGAAGGAGGCAGATAAGTTTCCACCAAAAAGAAGGGTGGAAGTTGAAATTCAATTAATACCTGGGGCAGAGCTCCCAAAAGCAAAGATTTATCCCATGTCGGCTCAGGAGAAGGAGGAGCTAAAAAGATATATTGACAAGAACTTAGAAAGCGGTTTTATAGAAAGATCAAATTCCCCTGTTCTATTCCGGTGGAAAAAGGATAATTCCCTAAGACTACGCATTGACTACAGAGGTCTGAACGCTATCAGCACCCTGAATAAATACCCTCTGCCCCTTATGAAAGACCTTATTGCACAGTTGTCTGAAGGGAAAATATGTACAAAATTAGATCTTGCAGAAGCATATCATAAAATCAGGATAAAGCCAGAGGACAGATGGAAGACTGCCTTTTCATGCGCCTATGGACTATATAATTATTGTGTTCTCCCATTTGGTTTAAGCAGGGGGGGAGGGGCTTTCATGCAATTGATTAATGAAGTGCTTCATCCACTGCTGTACAGGGGTGTTTATGTATTTCTTGATGATATACTTATTTTGGGTCAGACTAAGAGCCAACATGTGAAATTGGTCAGGAGGTGCTCCAGAGGTTAAGAGAAGCAAAATTGTATGCAAAACTGTCTAAATGTGATTTCAACAAGGAACAGATAGATTTCTTGGGATACAGGATTTCCTCTCAAGGAATAGCGATGGACCCAGCTAAAGTGGAGGACGTGAAGGGGTGGGAAGCACCCAAGACTAGGAAACAGCTACAGTCATTCCTGGGGTTCGCAAACTTTTACCGAGCTTTTATTGAAGACTTCGCACAAATCACACTGCCCCTCACGGATCTGTTAAAGACAAAAGGGAGGGGGGAGATGGCTAAGGTTAAATCCCCAGGGGCCAAACTAAATTGGACGGGGGAGTGCCAGCAAGCCTTTGAAGCATTAAAAAGGAGGTTCACTGAGGAACCCATTTTGCAGCACCCAAACACATCCAAGCCTTTTGTGGTGCATTGTGATGCATCGGATTGTGCTTATGGGGCGGTGTTGTTGCAGAAGGACGAGAAAGGGAACCTTAGACCCTGTAGCTATTTATCCAAAAAGTTCAGCGAAGCAGAGAAACGCTGGCCAATTTTGGAAAGGGAAGCACTTGCAATATTGAAAGCATTAGAGAATTGGAGGCATTTTCTGGAGGGAAGTGGGATCCCCTTTGAAGTATGGACAGATCATAAGAATTTACAGTATATAAGGTCCCCTCGAAAGCTTTCGGCCAAGCAGATAAGGTGGGCACAGTATTTCAGCCGTTTCAACTTCAGACTGAAGTTCTTCCAGGAAAAACATAATGTGTTGGCTGATGCCTTATCCCGGATGCCTCAGCACGGTGTAAACACCCGAGAGTCTGAGGGAAGCATCTTCTCAGACGAGCAATGGGGCCTCACTGCGTTGACTCGTGCGCAAACAAAGAAGGGAGAAAATCTTGTAGCAGTCACCACAGTAGGGAAGGTATGGGAGGAGGAGCTGAAACAAGCGTACGAGGGAGATGGCTGGCTACAATCCCATAAAGAGCAAGGGGAAACAAGTGAAGGATTGTTATTTGTGAATAAAAAGCTGTATATTCCAGAGAAATTGCGGCCAGAGATGCTGAAAAGGTGCCACGATAGCAAGGGGGCAGGACATCTGGGACCAACCAAAACAATAAAGCTTTTGGCAAGGCAGTGTTGGTGGCCGGGGATGAGGAAGGATGTTAAATCGTATATTACTCAATGTGAATTATGTGCCGAATGTAAAACGCCACCAGGGAAACCACAGGGTCTTTTGCAAAGTGTAGTAGAACCCACAAGGCCTATGGATTTTGTGGGCGAATTGCCTCCCAGCAAAGGCTACAGGTATATATGGACTGTCCTGGACCTGTTCTCTAAACAGGTTCATTTTGTGGCTCTACAAAAGCTCCCATCTGCTGAGAAATTGGCAGAATTGTATGTCCGACATGTTTATAGATTGCATGGGTGCCCTGAGAGGGTGATTAGTGATTGGGGGGTCCAGTTCACGGCAAGGTTTTGGGAGAAGTTCCTAAGCTTGTTAGGGGCGGAAAGGAACCTGTCCTCGGCATTTCACCCGATGACTAATGGAGGAGTTGAATGTACACAGCAGACTTTGAGTCAGTTCCTACGAATATATTCCAATCATAGACAAAACGATTGGTCGGAACTGCTTCCATTTGCAGAGGTAGCTTTTAACGGAGCGGTGCACTCTGCAACAGGCCGCTCACCGTTCCAGGTAGTGTATGGACAGGAGGTAGCACCCTTCCCCAAGCTGCCAGAATGGAAGGGAGAAGGGGGACCAGATGGAGAGGAATGGTCAGAAAACATCAGGGCAGGGTGGAGAGATGTGGTAGCAGCACTAAAAGAAACACAAAAGAGATATAAATTGTTCGCAGACAGGAAACGTAGAGAAGGGGAAAAGCTAGCAGAAGGAGACTTAGTTTGGCTAAGTACTAAGAATCTCAGATTAGGATTTCCATCAAAAAAATTAGCGCCGCGATACATAGGGCCATTCAGAATTTCTAAGGCGATCAATGAGGTCACCTATCAGTTAAAATTACCGAAGGATTTAGGGAAAGTGCACCCAGTGTTTCACTGTAGCCTATTGAAAAAATACAAAGGTACTTTGGATGAAGGGGAACTGTAGTTGATTTGATGTTTTCTCCACAGGAAGAAGAGGAGGAGGAAATCATGTCAGGACCATAATTTCTGGGCCTGTACTCTGGCACCAGAAATCAAGGACGCTTACACAAAGAACTGATAAGGCACCTGTGGCTCCCGGCTCTGAAGGGAAACGGCTGATGTGCGAGCGGGAAGAAGTGCGCGGGGGTTTTCTCTAGGCGGGAATGACTTCTTTGAATGTGGGGGGAGTGTATATAAGGGAGTCTTGCTGGGCCGACCATCAATCTCGGCTTTATGTGTGTCAAAGTGTTCTTCAGTAAAGTTTTCAGTGACAACAGAGCAAGCCTCTTGTGTTCATTTGGAAGCGGCTGGAGTGAGCTGACAGTGTTGTAAGTCTACAATTTTATACAAAGCTCTCTAGGAAAAAGGATTGTTGAATTTGAAGTTACTTACTTTTGAGCAGGTATATATTGGTCTGCAGTATTGTATGGAGGCTTTTCCTCTCTTTAATGGCTAAATGGTGGGGGGGGGGGGCAGTGGAGGAGGCTGGTCCTGCTATTCCTCCTCCTGAAGGTGCCTGAGCCTGGGGATGAGGGATGGATTTGGGGCTATATGATGTCCTCCTGTGATCATGAATGGTGATCTTAGGAGAAAGTCCTCACTGCCTCCATATAAGCAAATGTCTGGATCTTCCAGTAAGATCTGTACCTTTGCATGTATTTTAAAAACCTGGAATAAACTTGGATAATCAGGTTTACTTCAGATTTAAATGTATTACTCTGAAGTGTCATTTGGATGCCCCAAGTTAATCCATTTTCTATGCTATATTATGTGCCTGTTGCTGGAACCTGGGTTATATGACTATATTTCACAGTCCCCAAAGAACCACTGCCACTCAAAAAACTTCCCATTTTCCCTGAAATTTCTCCCTCTGCTTCCCAGTTTCACTCTGTATTGCAAAATCACCTTGCACTCCGATAAATACAAATATCTCAATATTTAAATCCAATAAATACCACATCTGAATTAAGAGGGTGCTTCTCAAATTTTGAATTTTCAGCATAGGGGTTGAAGGTAACATTGGGGATATAGGGTTTTTCTCTCTCTCAATCTCTAATATGAAATTTTCCATGTGAAGTACAGATTGTCACTGCCATTATATGTGAGAGTGACTTATATGTCTTCCCAGGCCCGTAGCCAGGATTTTGTTTCAGGAGGGGCTGGGATTTTGGTTTGGAGGGGCTGAGTCTGAGCGGGAGAGGGTCTACCCTAGCAAACTTTTTGTATCGTTATTCCAATACCCCCATGCATATGGGATATATTGAGCATGGTGATCAGATCATGACATGAATAAACATAACAGTTTAAATAATAAATGTAAGGACTTCTCGCTGACCACCCTGAGAATTTCAGGGGGAGGGGGGCTGAAGCCCCTCAAGGCCTCCCCCCCCGGCTACATGCCTGTGCCAATCTCCTTCTGAACAAATCTTGCTGATAAAAATCCATGATAACACCACCTTAGGTTCATCGTGATTCAGAAAGGACTTTAAGGCACACTACAACAAATACATAAAAATAACTCCCCCTGTGTGTATGCACTTTGCACATATGTGTGAACACAATGCTCTAATGTGATATACATTAGGCTTGCTCAAATAATTCGTTTTCCCCGTTAACCGTTATTAATTCGTTATTTTCGTTTGTTTTGAAGCAATTTTGAAGCATTGGTTGTCCACACGTCTGGATATCGCGGTTTCGAATCGCGAGAGGCCGTTTTTCGTTATGTCGTCGTTTTTTTCGTTAGGAAAAAAAAGCTTTTGCAAATCACCCAAACTCCCACCATTCAGGCCCTTTCCTTTTGCCCCTCAGCAAAAGGGGCGTCACAGGCTCAGCCAATGGGAGGGGGCGAGGGGGAAGGAGGCCGAGGAGGAGGAGGAAGACGGAGGGGGGAAATGGCCGCCGCTGCCTCGCCTCAGCTCAGGCCTGATACTCAGAGGTTTTGATGTCTGTGCGAAGCTAGGCAAGTGGGGTTTATATATCTGTGGAAGGTCCAGGGTGGGAGAAAGAACTCTTGTCTGTGGGAGGCAAGTGTGAATGTTGCAATTGGTCACCTTGATTAGCATTGAATAGCCTTGCAGCTTCAAAGCCTGGCTGCTTCCTACCTGGGGGAATCCTTTGTTGGGAGGTATTAGCTGGCCCTGATTGTTTCCTGTCTGGAATTCCCATTTTCTGGGTGTTGTTCTTTTACTGTCCTGATTTTAGCTTTTCTGTAGCTAAAAATGCATATAAAATTGATTCTATAGGGAGGATAAATGATTGGATTTCAACTCCTACAGCTTAGCTTTCTCTGCCAATAATGGTACCATATCAAACTAAACCTCCCAAGATTCTGTAGCAGTGAGCCATCTTGGATATTGTAAGGGATTTATTATTATTATTATTATTATTATTATTATTATTATTATTATTATTATTATTAGACCTTGCTCCCAGGAAGGTGCCTTCGCTGTGGCTCCCAACTTATCTATCTACCTTTCCACATATTCTCCACATTGTGTGTATGTGTATGTATATTATATATACATGAGCCCCGATGGCGAAGTGTGTTAAAGCACTGAGTTGCTGAACTTGCAGACCGAAAGGTCCCAGGTTCAAATCCCGGGAGCAGAGTGAGTGCCCGCTGTTAGCTCCAGCTTCTGGCAACCTAGCAGCTTGAAAACATGCCAATGTGAGTAGATCAATAGGTACCACTGTGGCGGGAAGGTAATGGCACTCCATGTAGTCATGCCGGCCACATGACCTTGGAGGTGTCTATGGACAACACTGGCTCTTGGGCTTAGAAATGGAGATGAGCACCAACCCCCAGAGTCAGACATGACTGAACTTAATGTCAAGGGATACCTTTACCTTTACCTATACACACACACACACACACACACACACACATTATGCAGGGACTATATATATATTATATATACACAGTATATATCACACACACACCAATTTAACAAAGTTTCAGCCACAAAAACAAAGTTTCTGAAGTAGAACAATGACTTTCACAGTAAAGACAACCCAATTTAACAGGAAATAAGACTTTCAAACCAGGAACAGATTTCTGCAATTATTAAAAAATGGTTTATTATAAAAGCTATGAAAATTCGCCAAAAATCAGAGGATAAGGGAAACGTTCCAAATTTTGGTGAGCTATCAGTGTTAAATGTGTTCTACCACTGTACCAAGTTGGAAGAAGATCACTCAAAAAATGAGGGTGGGAGAGTCCTGTAAAGTCCTCTCCCTCTGTGCTGTTTTTGGGAATTGCGCATGCGCGTCCGCCATTAACGAATTAATTTAGAAAATAACGAATTTTCGTTAATTTCGAATTTTTTGGGGGGCCAAATTCGGAAATACCATCAGAAACGAAAAGCTGCCCCCCTCTAGTTTTGAAACGAGTTTAGAATCAAATTTTTCGTGGATCGATCAAGCCTAATATACATTTTAATTCCAGTGTTGTTGGTAAGTTACAGGAAGAACTGTTCCCAGCCTAAAACCATTACATACACTCTTCTTTTACATTGTATCTTAGCTATGTAAATCTGGTTTTCAATTGAAAAATTGAAGTGATCTGTGTATTGTGTATTTTGGTCCATTCCGACCACAGTTCCATCATGTAAACACCTTAAGGTGACATTTTCTGTGACAAGTTAAAATAGCCAACCTATGTATCCTGATAGATATACAAGTTGACTAGAACTATCATGTGCACACAGTCAAGAAAAATGAGAACTAGTCTATGGGGATACATTGAAAATGTATGTGATCTATAATTCTGTTCTTGCATTCAAAGGTTCAGTTAATAAGACCTGTTAACATGTTGTCTTAGAGGATCAAAAGAGAAAATTCACTTTGTGAATATGTGTTGTTGCTTAAAGCATTAATGATCATCATTTTGTTTTAAAAAATTCAAAATGAGCTGCTTAAAATGACTGTCATCAGTCTTAGTTCTTATCACTATCATAATCACTATACATTCCAGTATGTGCTTATTAATGAAACTATAATTTACTTCTGATATTATGTACCTTCATTTTGACTCTGGCATATGTTGACTCAATTATTTTTGATAAAATGAATTCAGAATGATTGCCTTCCTCTGAAGCTGAAAGAGTGGGTTTCCAAAGCTGAGTGGAAATTTTATTCCTGGTTTCCCAGAGTCTAACACCCAAATCCCTACACCGCGTTGACTCTCCAAATACATAGATGCTGCAATATTATCTTAAACAAAATTAGGGAGAAGGTAAACAAAAGCTACTTGGAATTACAGGTTTGAAAAGCCTCAGGTCAATGTTACTAATTAAACGAATACTGTAGACACATTCATTTAAGTAGTAGAGGGACACACAGTAACACAGTGAGAAATATTATCCTGTAATATCTCTTGCTGCCCATGTTTTGCTTGAGAAAATTAATGCATACATTGATAATCTGAACTCTAAAAAGCTCATAACAAATTCAGGTCAGAATGAGCTTTGCAATCATATTTGGGGAGCAGCAATCATTTCAAAGACCTATACCTTTCTGAAACATTGTGGGAATGATACTAAAGGTGATCAGATAAGTGTCAACAGGGCATTACCCACCGATCTTCCAATTAAGCTTTATTGTGATACTGATTTCCAAGATGTAAAAACAGTGATTTGGTTTAGCCTCTAAATAACAAGTAGTTTTTGTTTCTGCATTTCCAGTTGGACATTCAACAATTTCAGACAATTTCTCTTCCTGCAGAGATTCATGAGCAAATGGATTAATCCTTTTTTGTTTGCAGACCCATCAAAGGGTTGCACATCTTCCTAGGTAGGTGTGTGTGTGTGTGTGTGTGTGAATGTGCAGAATCACAAATGGCTTTGGCATCAATGTTGAGAAAGGGTGGGCAGAGCTGTTAAAGGGATTTAGAGCTCTTTGCTGCCCTAAGAATCTTGTCATGGGCAGAGGTGAGCAGCAATCAAAAGCCTCTGTTGACTTATATCTACCTGCTGGGAAATTCTTACTGCACTGTCAGGCCTCTTTTAGTCTAGAAAAGCAATCGGAATGACATTAAAAAGCCATTGGCAGAAGTAGGTTCAATAAAATACTTCTGGGTCAATGAAGAAAAAGAGCCAGCATGGTATATTGGTTTGAGAATTAGACTGTGGCTCTGGAGATCTGGAATCCCCACTGAGCCACAGAAACCTATTAGGTGACCACTAGGTAACACTGTCTCAGCCTCAGAGGAAGGTAAAGGCAACCCCCCCCCCTTCTAAACAAATCTTGTCAAGAAAACCCCATGGTACCCTTATGGTAGCCATAAGAAAGAACTGACTTGAATGCACACAAGACCAATGAAAAATAAATGTTCATAGATCTTTCCTGGAAAACATCTTAAACTAAAATGCAAACAGAAGGAAACTGTAGTTTACTGAAGCCAGAGCACTTATGGTAATTCTTAAAAATCAATAGATTGGTGGATTGTTTTGAAACTTGGCAGACCTACCGTTGTAAATGGGGTCTAAAACTGAGGTAGGTTTCATGCAAATAGGCCTTAAAATGACTGATGATTGAGCCTTTAAAGTTTCCCATTGTAGCCAACGGCAACACCCCTCCCATTTCGAGTAACTTCCCGGTAAACAGAATGAGGGGTAAACTGACAATGGACTCTAAAACAGCATGCCTTTTGGCCAAATTGCACACCTCTAGTGAGTATCTCAGCAAGTTCCTATAATAATAATAATAATAATAATAATAATAATAATAATAATAATAATAATAATAATAATAATAATCCTCATCATCATACTATGGCGAGTATTTCTAACATGTTAATTTTCAATCCCTGTATCACTAAGGACAACTAGGAATTTTTAAAGAGAAATTTTCCAGATTTTATGTGCAGGCAACTTAAATACATGAAAGCAACAGTGGAGTCATTTACGCTGCCTTTGTTTCCAATTTAAGCCACTTACAACTTTTGCTAATACTGAGTTCTCTATTCCATCCAATGATCAGGTTACAAGTGCTAATAATAATAATTCTTTTCCTGATTTTACAAATGTAATCCAAACTTCTAAAAATACAAGGCCTTCCATTCACAAAATCAAACTGCTTAAAAGTGCACTTATGCTGCACTAGTATATGACTGATGGAGCAAACCTTTGTAATTATGATCATTGGTTTTTACTGAACACTGTTTAATGAAGACTCAATGCTACTGTTTTTCTCTTTTGTTTAATTGTGTTTATATGGATTGTTGTAGTCTACGATGTTTTTATTTTATTTTAGTGGTGGTTTTGTTTTAATGAGTTGTTTGCTTTTATATCTGTTGAATTTTGTATCCTATCTGAAGAGATGGTGGTGGGGTATAAAAATAAAGTTGTTATTATGATTATGATTATTATTATTATTATTATTATGATGATGATGATTATTATTATTATGTGAAAATTGTTGTCTGAAAATATTTAAACAGAAGAACAGGAATCTTCCTTCATCTCATTAATTGTAGCCTTTCTGAGCACATGCATTATCCAATCTATTTTTTGGGCTTACAGAAGTGGGTGCACAATGTTAGGAGGGAGTTTATTTAAAAGATAAGCTACAAGATCCTGAGGAAAATCTCAGGGAAATTAATCCTTCCTGTTAAGTCTTAAAATATTGGCATTTGATGATCGGACAGCAATGTAATTGCACAGCAGTTTTAGAAATACAGACCCCAATTAGGATATGTGCCATGTAAATCCAATTCCACTGGAAATTAGAAAAAAAGATTTTTAAACAATCTTGCCACACTGTTGCCAACTCCTGCAGATCTGACATGTAGTTTCCCTTCTTTCTCTTCAAATCCAGATCATTACAGAGGAATTTCTGTTTTCATGTATTTCTAGGTAACTGTTTCTGGACATAAACGGTAAGCCACAGTCCACAACACAAAAATGTTCACCATACATTTCTAAACAACTTTCTAGCTTACAGCCTAAGAGCAGTTAAAGTTTGTGTGAAAATTGCTTCGATATTCTCCAGATTACCGGTATGTGAATATTTGTTGTTTTTATTTGTTATCAAGTCAAATATGTTTATTTCTTGCCAATTTTGACTTTGGATGACACTCAACTAGATATAGTGCTGCAGAAGACTACAACTATGAGTAGCATTGTGGCTGAAGACACATCTGGACTCAAGTCAAAAGACCGGTGAGCTATTGACATGCTTAGAAGTGAAAGGAAGGCCAAGAGCTGCACAACACTTATTCTACATATATGAAATGTGAGAAGCATTAATTGGAGAAGGTAGACATAGTAAAACAAGACATTGAATGCAAAATTGCCAACCATGGGATGGAGTTGGTCAGCCACAATTAAATTTTGTGAGGCCAACAGTTTGTTCTGAGCAAAAAACTATTTAAGCAACTAAAAAGCTGATGTATACATAGACATCACTTGATGGTCAATATAAAATTCAAACAGACTAATGGTAGCAGAAGATTAAGAAACTCAATTTTCTCTGCAAGAAGACCAGAAGCAGATTGTGGCGTATACCATGAACTGTTAATATCAAAAATTAGACTAAAGCTAAGTAAAAAGTCTAAATCAAACATTGTGCCAAAATGGACTTCCCTGTAAAATTCATTGGTTGACATGGAGCTCCTTTTCCCTAGAGGCCTCCCAGAAATCCAAACATATGTCCCTTATAAGACAACAGCATCATTTTTCCACCATCAAAAAGACAATATATATTCTGAACAGTTCAAAATATTAATCTTCCCAAAGATGGCTGAAAAAACAAAGTTATTAGTGCCTTGTCCTTGTTTAGCTTCCACCCACTCATTCCCTGAGGTATACATACGAATACACAGACACATTGGCATCAATGAATAATACCTGCAAAATCCTGCCACAAAGCCAAAGTGGTACACTGCAGTGTCTGGATATGCAAAATTCAAGGTTCATTTCACTCAGTGACATGCATTGTGTAGTTTTACACACATTTTCATCTTGACCTAGCCTCCAAAACAAATTGAATGGTACTAAAGTTAAATGCTGTCCTGACATTTTTGAAGAAGAATGAGGTTTCAATGTAATAAGTACAGATGGATAAATCAGTTATGGATAAATTAGCTATTAGTAGCAGACTCATTACATAATGGAGAACAAGAATGGGAAATGCTGCTACTTTCTCAATATGCAAATCACTCTGTCTTTCTCACTCCTTTTTGTGCCTAATTATGTCTTTCCTTGAATGTCAGCCTAAAGCAAGATAATCTCTGCTTTACAAAGATTAACCCCATTTATAGCAATTAACACATGGGAGAGAAGGCTTTTAGTGTTTTACACCAGCCAAGGAAAGGCAATGCTGTGGATCAGGATTAGAGTGGATCACCCATTTCTTTCATTTGAAACTACTCATTAAATAATATATAATATCTGCCAAATCTTTTGTACTTTAGTCATTGTAAGGGCTTAAGCTCCAGAATCTATTGCAGGGGAAGCACAAAAAGAAAACCTATATTCACTTCTGTGGCTCAGATATAGAAAAGAAATGTAGGAGAGACTTCATTAAAAGGTCAGGGTGCATCACTCTTATGGCTACTACACCACAGTGAAAGACTGTAAAGTTAAATATTTCCTGCTAATTCTTCCTAATGAGTAATACCAGTACTAAGAAAGTTTGATTTACTAGTGTTCAGTGATTGCCCCAAAGCTGTGGAATATCTTCACCTGAAGATGCTCTAAAACCCGAGTGTCATTTGATAACATTGTGGGTTTTTTTTTTTGGGGGGGGGGGGTGTTTGTTTTTTAAAAAAGATTTTGGTTTTGTATATCATGACTTAACCAGTTGCTCTTTGGCGCTTCTGAGTTAGCATGGCAGAGGTGCTATGTTGGCATATATTGCTTCATCCCATATTTGTGATAGATAAATTGCTGTGTAAGCATGGTGCTCATCAATGCTTGCATTTTTCACAAAGGATATCAGTAGAGGATGAATGCTATATGCATTATTATTGTTCATTTATGAACATAGAACTTAATAACAGGTGGAGAGACAGTTTAAACACATCAATAGGACAAAAGCATTGCTCTCTCATCAGAGAGCTTGGAATATAGTCAGTATCTAATTGATTATAGATGCCAAATTCAACTTTTTGTTTTGTCAAAGGCTTTCACGGCCAGAATCACAGGGTTGTTGTGTGTTTTCGGGGCTGAATGGCTATGTTCCAGAAGTATTCTTTCCTGACGTTTCACCCACATCTATGGCAGACATCCTCAGAGGTTGTGAGGTAAAATATACCTCACAACCTCTGAGGATGCCTGCCATAGATGTGAGCGAAACGTCAGGAAAGAATACTTCTGGAACATAGCCATTTAGCCCGGAAAACACACAATGACCCTCAACTTTTTGTTTCTGCCTCTTCTATCTGACTCAAACTGCTACCTTTCCTTTACAAAGACACCTGTATTCTCACATTCTGAGGGATGGAGTGGGTGTGAGAGCCTGTTCCTTTTTCTGATTATTCTTTCGATCCCCCTAAAATGATCCTATATCAATAAATATTTGACTGCTGTTTGCTGTACACAACAACATGCATCTGTATTTACCTAACATAGGTAAAGGTATGTGCATGAACTAGGCCTATCCCACAAATTTGCCAAAATATCAATGATTCTTAACCTTTATTGACATAGTGTTATAAAGGAAATTCAGGAAAGTATCAATATACTTTTGAGTTATCTGTTAATGAAGTGTCTTATAGAATTGCCACATTCAATAGTAACTTGGTGTCAACATGTGGCAACAACAACAACAACAACAACAAAAACACTTTATTTATATACCACTTTATCTCCCAAAAAGACTCAGGGCGGTTTATACATGGTAACATTCAATACCAACATACAACATAAACAGTCCAATAATAAAATGATAACCTAAACATAATAACAATTAAAAACAATTTACTCATTAGATATAAAAAAGCAATTACAAATTGCTCCATTGGGTGATTCGACTACCAATGGGCATAATTTTCCGAATGGGTCAAGACAGCTATAGGAGCTGGGATAGGCCACACACAGTAAAAATAACATAGACCCAGTCAGAGGTTCTCTTCAGAACCAAAGATCCTAAGGATGGTGCAATTAATTAAACCCTTGTGCCAACTGAACTGCTGATCTGAAGACATGAAGGTCAGCGGTTTGAATCCGCAAGATGGAGTGAGCTCCTGTCTGTCAGCTCCAGCTTCCCATGCAGGGACATGACAGAAGCCACCCACAGGATGTTAACACATCCAGGCGTCCCCTGGGCAACGTCCTTGCAGATGACCAATTCTGTCACACCAGAAGCGACTCCAATTCATTTCTGCCATAGTAGAAAAATTGACTGCAGCCTCACAGGTGACATGCATACTGTATATGAATAATTCAAATTCAGTCATTAACAGAATTTTCTTTCAAATGTTTTCACAGCATTTGTTTTTGAATGAGCTCCCAGTTCATTCAAATTTAAGAATTTTAAATTAGTTCCCATAAGGTTAAAATGCAGCATTTTTCTGTTCTCTTTAAATATAAACTATTTGCATATAAACAGAGAACATAGGAGATCTAACTACTCCTAAAATATTTCTTGCCTTGTTTTCCAGTCATCTTCATAAAAATACAAGCCAGACATATGCTCAAATCTAAAAAGTGGAATTAATTAAACTATATAATTTTGAACATTCATCAATATATGAAAAGTTCTGTATGCATAAGTAATATTTGAAGATATTATTACATTAAATCTTGCTTTACATCCAAGAGGTTTAAGACCATAACATCTCTTACTAGGTATTTTATTAAACAGGAATCAGATTGAAATTGAATCTAGACCACAATAATTTGAGGATTCTGCCTGGCAAGAAATGCTAGCAATTACCGTACATACTCGAGTATAAGCCGACCCTAATATAAGCCCAAGTACCTAATTTTACCACAAAAAAACTGGGAAAACATTGACTCCAGTATAAGCCGAGGGTGGTAAATTTCAGAAATAAAAATAGATACCAATAAAATTACATTAATTGAGGCATCAGTAGGTTACATGTTTTTGAATATTTACATAAAGCTCAAATTTAAGAGAAGACTGTCCAACTGGGATCACATCATTATTCTCATCTTCAATGTAAATGTGCTTAATCCTTTTAATAATAATAGAGTAAAATAATATATGTACTAATAATAATAATAATAATAATAATAATAATAATAAATAGAGTAAATACATGCAATAATAATAATAAGATCAGAGTGAAATAATAAATGTACTAATAATAATAAAAATAGAGTAAAATAAATGGAATAGTAGCAACAATAATAGAGAAAAATAATAAACGTAATAATACCAATAATAATAGAGAAAAATAATAAATGTACCATATATTCTCAAGTATAAGCCGACCAGGACCCTCACCCGAGTATAAGCCGAGGGGGGGCTTTTTCAGTCTTAAAAAAGGGCTGAAAAACTAGGCTTATACTCGAGTATATACAGTAATTAAGTTCCCAGATTAGAATTAACTCAACATAGGCAGTTGAAGACATAAGACAGAGACAGATTTATTCATCCATGGCCATAGGAAGAAGACCTGCCCAAGAGACAAGTTTGCCCACATGTGCTCCCGCAAGGAGCTAAATAGAGTATTTTTCATTGTTACACTTTGAATCCACCCTCCTTGACTTGAGACTGGCTGAACCTTTGATGGGGCAACTAGAAATCGCCTCCCAACCAGGCTGGGGCTAGGCTCAGGGGAAGAGTTCAGAGGAGAAGTTGGCATGTACCCAGAGCCGGCCCTAGGTATTTTTCAAGTGTAGGCGAACAGAATTTTGGCGCCCCCCTCCCCCCAACCAATCACTGAAAAATAAAAGCGTTGGATAAGCAAAAATGTTGGATAATAAGGAGGGATTAAGGAAAAGTCTATTAAACATCAAATTATATTAAGATTTTACAAATTAAGCAATAAAACATGATGTTTTACAACAAATCAACAGAAAAAGCAGTTTAATACCTTGCGGAGGCAGGCCGCAGGAGACAGGAGTTGCCTCGATGGTGCCCCCAACAAGATGGCGCCACAGGCAAATGCCTAGTTGGCCTGGTGGTTGAACCGCCTCTGCATGTACCCAGCAGGGGATGATGTGATTATGAAATCCAGGCCCAGGAGAACAATGGCCTGCCTGGGCTGGCCTTTTGTCTGGGGCTGGAAATCATTCTGTGACCTAGCTAGTCCATTTAAACAGACACAAATCTAACATGGTAAGGGGTCCTTGTAACTTTTAGTTCCTTTGCAAGGTGGCCAAGACTTAACCCCTTTTTATACCATTCTAGTCTGATGTCCTTTGCAAAACTATAAGTTCCCTAACTATAAATTATCTTTTGGGGGAGGAATATTGGTGTTTGATAACAAGATGAACAAAACAGAACTGAAAGGCTGAATTGATTATATTAAAAAATAGTCAGTGTTCAAGACTTAAATTCATGCTGTAGCCTCGTGTATATTTTTGTCACTTGCTATAATCACAATGAATGTTTCATATTTTTTTCTATTCCTTTTCTTTTCTTTAAAAGAATGGTTATATCTAATGTAACAATACAGCTAACCAGGAGTTGAAGACTATGTGAGGAGGCAGTAGTGCAAGTAGCAAATAATATGTGTGGACATATTTGGAATCTATATCAAGCAAAGTGTGGCATAGCCATGATATTAGGAGCTTTTAATAGAAAACAGGAAAAGCAGGATGCTCTTGTAAGGTTTCTTTAAAAGGATTTTTTTTGTTTTTTGTTTTTGTTTCACGGAATCTATTTAGGATAGAAATGGAGACAGGCAAAAAAGTCCCTAAACTTTGAATAGAAGGCTTCCTGAGCCGGAAGCCTCATGAATGTTCCCTCCCTAGACAAAAAAAAAAAAAAAAAAAGCACGGGCAGACTAACTAATTTTTGAAAAAAGTAGTAACCTATGCAGTCAGAAAGAATTCAAAAAGACTTGAATGAATACATAGATCAAAGAAGGAATGAAAGAGCTGAAACAATGGATAATGCATGCTCTCTAGAACACCAGTAAACTAATCTGTTTATGCAAGTGTTGATACCTCTTCACTTCCTACAGTATTGGCTTCACTTAATTGTTCTTCCATCCCTATCTGCAAAGCCATGTTCTAGCTGGTAGGAGGAGAGCAAAGGTGTCAGCCAAGCAAGAAACTTTGCTACTCAGCCTGACAAGGAGGATCCTCCATACTCAGATTTTCTACCCACGTGGCCACATAGCTGGTAAGAGGAAGATGTGGGCAAATAATAGTAATAATAATAATAATAATAATAATAATAATAATAATAATAATACCACCATCTGCCTGCGACAAAGAACTGGTGGGATCACAAGCCGGAAAAAGTTACAGAGAATGAACATGTCAAGCTACTCTGGGACTTCCGAATTCAGACAGACAAGAGTTTTAGAGCACAATTTCTTAGTCCAAAACCCAGCAACCATGGCTCTTACAGCAGTGGCATTCCAGAAGTTTTTCACTGATAAAATCACCGTGCTTCGGCAGGAACTGCCCCCTATAGTTGATACCTTGAGTGAGCTCGAGACTTTGTGGCCGCTTAGTGGGCCTATCTTTGACCGATTTACTCTGCTTGACAGGGAAGATGTCGCTAGAATCCTGGCTGTTGCAAAACCAACCACCTGTTCCCTTGATCCGTGCCCCTCTTGGCTGGTGAAGAGCTGCCTGGAAGGTCTACTCGATCTGTTGAGTAATATAATCAATGGCTCTCTTGAACAGGGGGTCTTTCCGGACAACCTAAAAGAGGCAAGGGTTTGTCCCTTGCTAAAGAAGCCTAGCTTGGATCCCATGACCATTGCCAATTATCGTCCTGTCTCTAACCTTCCATTCTTAGGTAAGATGATAGAGTGGGCTGTACTGGGACAACTGCAACAATTTTTGGATGATACAGCCGGCCTGGACCCTTTTCAGTCAGGTTTCTGCCCTGGCTATGGGACGGAGACAGTCCTGGTTGCCATTACAGATGAACTTCGTCGCCAGTCTGATAGCGGCAGGTCAGCGCTACTGGTACTTCTCAACCTTACCACAGTGTTTGACACCGTTGACTACGATCTAATGATTCACCGTCTTGCCATGTCCGGAGTTCACGGTTAGGCCCTCAATTGGTTCAACTCATTTCTCCAAAACCGGAGCCAATGTGTGGAGTATATGGATCAAGTCTCTGAAAGATCTCCCCGCCTATGTGGGGTACCCCAAAGTGCAATTCTCTCCCCTCTTCTCTTCAACATCTACGTTAGACCCCTTGCTAGTTTGGCTCAGAGTTTCGGCCTAGACTGCTACCAATATGCGGATGACACCCAACTCCTTCTGTGCTTGGAGCCTGGAGCAAGGTCAATACCAGACAATTTCACCTTATGTCTGGAGGCTCTGTCGAACTGGCTACGTGCTAGTAGACTGAAGGTGAACCCAGTGAAGACCGACCCATTTGCTACCCACCTTCGATGGTGCTGCCCTATCTCCTTCGCTTACCATTAAGAGCTTGGGTGTCATTTTGGATTCACAGCTGACAATGGAAGCTCAGGTCGCTGCTGCCAGCAAACAGGCCTTTTTCCACCTACGACAAGTGAGGCAATTGGCACCCTATCTATCTGATGAGGCTCTGGCAACAGTCATCCATGCCACAGTCACGTCTAGGCTGGACTACTGCAACGCCCTGTATGTTGGCCTTCCAATGTCTACGACCCGAAAGCTCAGTATTGTTCAGAATGCAGCAGCCAGGCTACTCACAAGAACACCCATGAAATGCCATATAACACCAGTGCTGCAGCATTTGCATTGGCTTCCAACTGATTACCCGGGGCTGTGGCGCAGACGTGAGAGCAAACCAGCTGCAATTAACTGCAATCAATCACTCTGACCAGGAGGTCATGAGTTCAAGGCCCACTCGGAGCTATGTTGTTTGTCTTTGTCCTATGTTAAAAAGGCATTGAATCGGGGTGAGAAGGGCGGAATATAAATGCTGTAAATAAATAAATAAATAAATTACCATGGTCTATATAAGATGCTAATTCTGACCTTTAAAATTCTTTATGGCCAGGGACCATTGTACCTTAGGGACCGTCTCTCCTTCTCCCATCATTGGACATTGCAACGACCATCCCAACATGACTTACTTTATATACCGGGTCCTAGAGAAGTGCACTCGGAAAGGACCAGATGCAGAGCTTTTTCTATTTCTGCCCCTGCCTTATGGAATGCCTTGCAGCCCTATATGAGAGCCATGCGAGAGTTAGGGCCTTTTACCCTAGCACTTAAGACCTGGCTTTTTACTAGAGCTTTTGATCTATGTTAATTTTAGCAATATTTGTATGTATGTATTTTTATCCTTTACAATTTAGCTTGTAAATTGCCTAGAGCATCTTGGATGGATGGCGATTAATAAGTAATTAAATGATGATGATGATGATGATGATGATGATGATGATGAATACTCCTGACCTCACGATCGTGTTAAAAGACAAAGTATGGATTGCCAATGTAACAATCCCAGGTGAGAGCAGGATTGAAGAGAAACAACTGGAAAAGCCTACACGATATGAGGATTTAAAGATCAAATTACAAAGACTCTGGCACAACTAAGTCAAGTTGGTCCCAGTGGTGATCGGCACACTGGGTGCAGTGCCTAAAGATCTTGGCCTGCACTTAAACACAATCGGTGCTGACAAAATTACTATCTGCCAGCAGCAGAAGGCCACCTTACTGGGATCTGCATGCATTATTCGCCAATACATCACACAGTCCTAGACACTTGGGAAGTGTTCAACTTTTGATCCAATACTACAACCAGCAGAGTGTCTGCTGTTGACTCATTTTGTTGTGTTTCAAACAATAATCACACAGTCCTAAACACTTGGAAAGTTTTCGACTTGTGATTTTGTGATACGAAATCCAGCATATATAACTCGTTTGCTGTGTCATACTGTGTCTTTGTGTCAACAACAACAACAACAACAACAACAACAACAACAACAACAACAATAATAATAATAATAATAATAATAATAATAATAATAATAATAATAATAAAAACTTTATTATATACCGCCCTATTTCCCCAAGAGGACTCAGGGTGGTTTCCAACATATACAAAGTATTCAATTACCAATAGAAGGCATATAAGATAGACATAAAACAAAACATACAATCCTGCTAAAAACCATTAAAATTAAATCCAGTTTTAGTCTATTCCATCAGATGAGTTCAAAGTACCAATGGACAAAGTACCAATGGCCAATTGAATAAGGATGGACATCTCCTCAGTAGCTGATGATGGGTGAATCTCGTGTGGATACTCTTCACTGCCCCTCTTTCACTAAATGACTATGTAATGGCTATTTAAGTAGGAGGGGACAAGCTGAGTGAGGCCCCTTCCAGACAGGCCCCAAAATGCGGGGCCTGTCGGGCTTTTACCCGAGAAGTCCAAATGACACCTTCAGTAAAATCAAATAGTTCTGGAGAAACCCTGCTTTGTCCCAAATTAATTTGATACCCCATCAGATGTGGGCCTTCCTGAAAGGACTGGGTCTAATGGGGTATTGGGCCTATGGGGACTCACCCACGAATAGTTCTAGGTCTACCCCGAACTACCTGGGAGTGAGCCCTCATTTGCCATCTTGCTTCTTTGGGTTTCCAAAAGCCCAGAGGAGCAAGATAGCACCGACCTCTCCCCATCCCACCATCCCACAAAAGCCCTTAAAACAAGCAATAACTTATGAGGTTAAGGTACTGCTGGAGTCCTCCTGGCATGTAGAAATGATGCACAAGGAGATAGGGGGAAGCAATTTTGCTCCTGCTACCCTCTCCGGGAGCGTTATTTCTATGCACCAGGAGGACTCCAGCAATACCTTAATGGTGGCCCGGTAAGTTATTGCTTCTTTTAAGGCCTTTTTTTTGGGGGGGGGGGCATTCCACCCTGGTAGTTACCAGGATGGCATGGGGACCCCACTGGGAAAGCCCAGCTTTTTGGGCGGGGGGGGGGGGGTGAGGATTTAAGCCCACTCCGAAATTGATTTCTTAAACCCTCTTTGGCTCGGGTTTAAGTCCTGTCTGGAAGCACCCTGAGGAGGATTGCCTATCACTGCCAAGACACCCAAATGCACACATTCTTCATGACCTATGAAGAATATTCCAGAGTTTCTGCAAGATGATGCCATATAATCACAAATGCATAGAGATGGAGAAAACTAAAAGGGCATCCACTCCAGCCCCCACTGAGCCTCTGTTATTTTGGCAGGAATCGTTTTCACTCATTTGCCACCACCCATTTGCCAGCTACTATGTGTCTATGCAGGGAGAAGGAAAATGACAGGTTCTTGGCTGAGTTGGGTGGGAATGTGATTCTCAAGTCTAATGTAAGACTGAGACAAAATGAGAAAAGGGGTAAAGAAGGATTCTCCTTTATGTGATTTCTATAGAAGTTCCTTTTTGTTTTGTTTTTTCCTCAAGCCTTTGAATATCCATTCCATCCCCAAATGAAGGCTCATAATGCCTGAGCAGAGCAATGGTATCTCTAAGAATGTTCAGTGACAGGAATGGCTGCCATTTCCACAGATAACTGTATCAGCCATAATGTACAAGCAAAAAAACTCATTGGTTTTCACTATGCTAATAAAACATACATCTGATGTAATGGACAACAGTCCACAAAAGTTTGTGCTAGAATTTCCCCAGTTCATCTCAGAAATACTCCTGATATATGTATGTGTGAGTGGGTGTATTCTAAAAACAAAACCATTTCCCTCTCTGTTTCATAATAGGAAAGGACTTGGTGCTTGTGAGTTTCCTACAATCATATTCTGCTTGTACTAGATATTATTTATGCAAATAGAAGAAATGATACCCTGTCTGAGCCATAGCAGCAGCATCAACTTGCTGCTGCTTTTGCTACTGTTTTCAAAATCCTCGAACCCCCAAAGGACCCCAATATCCACAGCCCCAGGAATGACAAATAAGGGTTCTAGTCAGATTTGGGAGTGCAGACTCTCCTGACATCCACTTTGGCTGAAGGAAATAAAGCCTCTGTTCTTTGCCTTCAACCTGTTAATGACCTCATTCGATTTCCAGAACCTAGACACAAGAGATGTGTGAAATGGCAGAAAGCCATTTTGGTTTCATTTTGAATTTTGGACCCCCCCCCCCCAGCTGTTTCATTTCAGGAAGATTCGGGAAGATTCTGAGGGGGGGGGGGCATATAGGATATGATTTTGTTGGAGGAGAAGGGTGATTCAAGGTGGCAGTGCTGTGCCTAATAGGGTAAGATAGTGGGAAAGGACCAATTACAGATGGCAGTGCAGCCAGTTTCTTCTTGGTTGCATCACATATAGAGTATGATAGCAGTAGAAGGACAATTCATGGTGGCAGTGCAGCCAGTTACTTGCTGGCTGCACTGTGTGATAATGTATGATAATGGGAGAAGGACGATTCAAGGTGACACTGTAGCAAGATATTTCCCAGCTGCACTGTGTAAATGGTATTATTTAGGGCCCTTCCAAACAGGCCCTATATCCCAGGATCTGATCCTAGGATTTCTGTTTATATGAGTCCCCACTGCCAGATAATCTGAGATAATCTAGTTTAAAGCAGAAAACCTGGAATCAGATCCTGGGATATCGGTCCTGTCTGGAAGGGTCCTGAGTTGGGGGAGAGGGACAATTCAAGCAACAGTGAAAAATGTTCTGCCAATGAAAAAGACTATAGCAGTGTCAAAATCAAGGCTGCCTTGACACAGAATGCAATGTTGAGGATATGTAGCAAATTATGGTCCAAAACCACTGACACTGGTGGAGTGGAGTGTTCTGCCAATGAAATGAAATTAAGCTAGCTGGCAGCTGGAGAGACTGGCTGGAGGCTGGCAGTTGCTAGAAGCTATCTAGAGGCTATCTGTGTTGATGGAGTGGTGGAAGTATATACATCAGGAAAAATCACCCTCAAGACATATGGCTAGGTCATCAAAGGGTTAAGATGCCTGAATTAGTGCCTAGAGAGGACACCTCCAGTCAAGCAATGTCATCTCCATGGGTGTTTTTGTGTTTGTGTGTCAGGAGCGACTTGAAAAACTGCAAGTCGCTTCTGGTGTGAGAGAATTGGCTGTCTGCAAGGACGTTACCCAGGGGATGCCCAGATGTTTTTGATATTTTACCATTCTTGTGAGAGGCTTCTCTCATGTCCCTGTAGGGAGCTGGAGCTGACAAAAGGAGCTCTCCCCAGGTTGGATTCAAACCGGCAACCTTCAGGTCAGCAACCCAACCTTCAAGTTAGACAGGAAGTTCAGGAATACGAGAGGTTTACACGAACACACCAAAGAGCAAAAAGCAGTTAATAAAGGAAGAAAGATCTTCAACACTTGAGAAAGACAGAACCCAAGTCAAACAGAAACAGACAGCTCAGACACACAAGGGAAAAACTGACACACACACAAAGCCAAAGGCTAAGAACACCATGACACCTGTGAAAACCCAATGTGGGGACACAAGATGGCTAAATAACAACAATCCTTTAGTCAAGTTTAAAAAGAAAAAGTTAAAAAATAAAATCCTAGAAGTGTTTTTAGCAGATTAAAATAAAATAAAATAAAATAAAATCACTTAAAATGCCCTTTAAAACTCACAGCTCCACCCCACCCCAAAAATGCACATCTACCTACATTTCTCTAGTGGAATTTGGAAAATAGAAGTTGAATAATTTCAACAGAGGAAGATAGATGACAATGAAGGGACACAAAGAAAAAGAATTCTCAAAAAGCGAAGCTAGCACCTATAAACTAGAATAGCACCCCTATAAGTTTTAAGAAACCGACAGGTAGAGAAACTCATTCATTCTCTCTCTAAACACTCCACTACCACAGAAAATTGAAGAGTTGCGAGTGGTTATATATAGACCAGCTTTGCAGAAAGCCACGTGATTAGCTTTCTTCTGATTATTAAGTGACAAGGGAAAAAATAGTGTGCAGCTGCCCTTGTTAATCACATCAACCAGCCCCACCCCTCCCATCCCGGGGAGATAGTGTAATATGGAACAATAGAAAAAAAGCTCCTGGCCCAGATGGATTTACAACAATTTTCTATAAAATTCTGGCCGAAGAGATCACGCCTTTTCTAAAACAAATAATGAACTCAGCATTAAAAGAAAAAATAATCCCAGAATCTTGGAAACAAGCGGACATAATAGTAATACCAAAGAACAACACAAACAACTCGGACGTAAGGAATTTTAGGCCGATCTCACTATTGAACACGGATTACAAAATTTTTACCACAATTCTAGCAAATAGATTTAAAACATTCCTGAATAATTGGATAGGAAATGATCAAAAAGGTTTTTTACCAAACAGGCACATGAAGGATAATGTCAGATGTGTACTTGATATCATTGAATATTACGAAACATATCACCAAAAGGAAATCGCTCTAATAGCTATTGACGCTGAAAAAGCATTTGACAATTTAAATTGGGTTTTTTTTAAATTACTCGTAAAAGAATTGGACATGGGTTATTATTTTGCAAATGCTATTGAGGCGATCTATACCAAACAGGAAGCAAAACTATTAATTAATGGCCATCACTCAAAACTAATTCCAATTGAAAAAGGAACAAGACAGGGATGTCCCCTTTCTCCTCTGATTTTTATTTTTGCTTTAGAAATCTTGATCAGGAACATTCGGAAAGACGACCATTTAAAAGGCACCAAAATAAGAAACCAAGAATACAAAATCCGTGCTTTCGCCGACGACATTATATGTTTCATTGAGGAACCACGTGCGCAGCTATCAAAATGGATCAATAAAATTGAAAGTTTTGGCCAGCTAGCAGGTTTTTTCATAAATAAGGAAAAAACTAAAATATTGACCAAAAACATGACAAAAGCTAGACAGAACAAATTAGAAGAATCAACGGGGTTTAAGATAGTAACAAAAATGAAATATCTTGGAATCTGGATTACTGCAAAAAATGCGCAGCTACTAAAAAACAATTATTAAGACAAATGGAAGGAAATTAAAAAAGACTTACTGAATTGGCAAAATTTAAACATCTCCTTGCTAGGTCGAGTGGCGGTTATCAAAATGAATGTGCTCCCAAAAATATTATATTTATTCCAGAATCTACCCATTATAAGGACCCAAAAACCATTCGCGGAATGGAACAAAGACATTTCTAAATTTCTGTGGAAAGGCAAAAGACCAAGAATCAGTTATACTGTTATGACTGATCTAACAAAAAGAGGCGGTTTTGGTCTACCAAATTTAAAACTCTATTATGAGGCATGCGCTTTACAATGGGTGAAAGAATGGACAACTCTAGAAGATAACAACATACTGACATTAGAAGGTTTCGATTTGCGCCGTGGATGGCACGCATATGTGGGATATGATAAAAGAAAGGTCGAAAAGACTTTCGGTAATCACTTCGTGAGAGCAGCATTAATAAAAGTATGGGAGAAATATAAGAAACATTTTCACAATAAAACCCCTTTATGGATTTCTCCATTAGAATCCACTCAAAGACACATTACGCAATGGACAACCTGGCCGTGTTATAAACACTTACTGATGAAAAAAAATGGAACCTACGAGCTAAAACCACAGGACACGCTGAAGGAGAAATTCAAAAGTATGTCATGGTTTCAATATGCTATTATTAAAGAGCAATATATTAAGGACTCTCAAATTGGTTTCAATGACTCCAACACGATTTGGGATAAAATTATGCAATTAAAAAAGAAGACAATCTTCAGGATATACGATACATTACTAGAATGGTCAACAGAGACAGTAACAATTAAAAACTGCATGGTGAATTGGGCCAGAAACATAGGACACCCAATCATGCTAGAGGACTGGGAACTAATATGGAACAAAAAGCTGAAGTATACATATGCAGCCGAACTGAAAGAGAACTGGCTAAAGGACTTTCACCGCTGGTATATGACCCCTAAAAAACTCGGACAGATGTATAAATCCTACAACAATGCTTGCTGGAAATGTAAGATCCATGAAGGCTCTTTTTATCATATCTGGTGGTCCTGTGAAAAGGCGAAGAAATATTGGAAGATAATACACGAAGAGACACAAACCATATTAAATAGGAAATTCCCCATCAAACCAGAATACTACCTACTTGGAATAACAGACTCAGACACACAATTTGATAAAAATGATGATATTTTGTTCATGTACAGTTCAACAGCAGCAAGAATAGCATTTGCTAAAAAATGGAAATTGGCAGAAACCCCAACGAAAGAACTTTGGCTGCAGAAACTGGCAGACATACAAGAGATGGACAAATTGACATTTTTGCTGAAAGAATCTAGAGGAAAATGTATCGGGGAAACAAATTGGGAAAAATTTAGAAACTACTTATCAAAGTAAAAACAAAAAGAATGACTATTACAATCTTATTATACTTATTGATATGGAAGTAACTGGAAGACTATCTCTATACCCTCCCTCCATTACCCAACCCTTTACCCCCCTCCCCTTCCTTTACTTTCCCAACTTCCTCACACCCTTCCCCTCCCTTACCTCACCTATTCCCCCTTCCTTTCCCGACCCTCGCCCAGAATTTCCCCCCCTTTCTTTTTAACCTATGTAATTGAGAAATCTTTAATAAAAATTATTTTAAAAAAAAGAAAAAAAGGTCCAATTCAACAAATATTTTCTAAATGTACCTGAAAAATTTGGAGGCTTTTGTTTTAATTCGTAAATGCTTTGGAGGAGCCCTTTCCACTTTGTATTTTGGTGTTTTGAATCTCCAAATTGCCAAAGTTTCTGAACTCTGAAATGATACCTGGAATTTTACAAAACTCTACTAGACACACTGGGACCCCAAACCTGCAAAACTGCAGTACCTGAAAATCACTAACATTGCTACGGCTTAATGTTGTTTTATTCCAATCAAAGTTGAAGGCAAATTAGAGAGTCTTAGGTTCTTATTCATAAGAGCAGGAGTTATAATTACAGGAAAGTTTGTTTCTCGGGTTTTGGGTTAAAAATTCTACTCGTGTTTCTGATAATGGTCACCCTGAGTACAGTATGGCCCCTGGTATCCACAGGGATATATTTCAAGAGTGCTGTGCATATCTGAAATAGGAAACACTACATTTTGAGCTACAATTGGGCTGAAAGCATACCACAGAATCACACTTGGGGGGGGGGGGCTAGAAAGGCCCAAAAAACACTTCTGTGGGAAATATCTTTTGGAGCATGGATGCATGAATCAGTGGATATGATTCATGGGGCCGGGCTGTGGCGCAGCTGTTGAACAGCTGCCTTAAATCACTCTGACCATGAGGTCATGAGTTCGAGGCCAGCCCGTGGCGGGGTGAGCACCCGTCAATTAAAAATAAAAAATAGCCCCTGCTCGTTGCTGACCTAGCAACCCGAAAGATAGTTGCATCTATCAAGTAGGAGATAAGGTACCACTAAAGTGGGGAGGCAAGATTAACTAATTTACGACCTGGAATGAGGAAGTGAGGAAGTGCCGTCAGTGTGGATGATGAAGCAGCTGCTCCCCCCTGTGGCTAGAATCGAACATCCCCTCAGAAGAAGGTTAACTTGCCTCTGCGTGTGTCTCTCAGTCTCTGTTTGATGTGTTTATGGGCATTGAATGTTTGCCCTTTGTGTGTTATAATGTGATCCGCCCTGAGTCCCCTTCGGGGTGAGAAGGGCGGAATATAAATACTGTAAATAAATAAATAATAATAATAAATAAATAAATATGAGGGTCATACTGTAAATGGCTATGTTTAGGAGGAGACAAATACCAGAGGAGCTGCAAACTGCAAATGAATGAGGAGGTTGTCTGAAACAGGCAGCAGAAAGAGAAAATGAATGGAGACTGCAGAATATAAATTTGTGTAGGATAAGGACTCAGAAAAGTAAAAGTCAAGAATTAAGAGCTTCAAAAGAGGGGAAAGTCAGTGTCAAAAATAACAACCAAGACATAAAGGCATATCTTCATTGCAACAAATGAAACAAGTCTATTCACCTCAGAGTGTTATATGGCTTGGCACAAAAATACAGCCACAGCCAAGCCTCCCTCTCCCCAACTCTTGAAGTTACCAGCCCATAGAGCTCAAGTCAACAGTGGCTGAGAGCTGTCCACAGAATGCCTGCCATTGTTCCATTTCAATAACAGTATGAGTACTCATACCACAGTGAAGCAAAGAGCTCATCTCTCAATAAAAGCTTTGAAGGCCCCAGGGCAGTCTTGCTTTCATAAAAGGAATAGATTTGATTTACTCTGCTATTTTTAACAGAATTGAAAAGGAGCAGGGGAAAAACATCTCACCACTATATCAGCCCTGACGTACTGACACCCCCAAGCTTCATTCAGAGCTACATTCTTCAGTCAGTTGTCATATACCAAGAAAGCAGTCAAAAGTGTGGACACTTTCCCTTTCACTCCCATCTGTTTTGCCTAAACTAATATCATTTCTGCTGACACATTCTTATTGATTCTGACCCTCCTTAGTCTGGCGTGTTTTCTGTTGATTGCCTGGTAACTAAAATGATTTTTCCCAAAGTAGTTGGGACTGCAGAGCTGTCATTCAAATTTCAAGATGCAACTTTCTTGTTTTGTTAACCAAAACAAACAAAAAGGAAAAAAATGCCCCCAAAATTAAATGTTTGGCAAATGAACTGCGAGAAGGTATGTGTGTGAAATAAAATATGCAGTATATATGTATGTATATATGTGCTATGATTTGTTGTTCTATTATATTTTGTTTATATTGTATTGTTCTGGGCATGGCCCCATGTAAGTCGCCCTGAGTCCCCGTTGGGGAGATGGTGGTGGGGTATAAATAAAGTTTATTATTATTATTATGTACCTCTACCCTTGTTGTTCACATTAACATCTGCCCGTTCCTGGAAGGTGTAGGACACAATGATAGGCTCACACAGCTTATTGCTATGGAAAACTTTATTGAATCTGCCTTGCCAAGATGACCGCAAAGCTTCTACTGCCCCTCTTCCGCTCTTTCCCCCCGGTATATTGGGTTGTTGCCTCCCTCCTCCCTTCACGTCTCTTCTTCTCCATTCACACCTCCCTTTCCTTTTGTCCTTTCCCACGTTTGAAGACCAGACCCTGTCATAAATCAGCCTTCCCAGCCAAATGGTCTTCTTTATCCGGCTTGTTGTAGTCAGGTGTGAAAAGAACAGCTTGGAGAATGCTAATCTTTTTGCATCCTGACACATCTTCTATTCAATGTATATTTGGTGGTATACAGGTAACCTTTCATGTATGAAGAAACAGTTCAGTGCAAATAGTTGTTACACCCCAAGGCTACGGGAGCACCCTGAAAACCAGACAGGAGCCAGTATCACAGGTAAGTATTTTATTAAGATATATATATCTATGTGGAGTTAGCATAAAAGTCAGTATAAGAAATAGTCTTTAAGATAGAGTCCTTATCAGTTCAAACAAGATCAGCAATGTCCCAATTGTAATCCACCAGTGAAACTCGCTAGTTCCACCAAAAACCCAAAGTTAGTCCAATAACCAGGAACAGGAACAAAACACTGCAAAACTGCAAACTGTAATCCACTCAAAGAGTCCCGTTCCAAAAGCAGGAATAACACGATAAAAGAGGCAAGGTCCACACAAGAGTCAGTGGCGCAGCACGGCTCGGCTGGAAAAGACTTTACTCAGGAACAAGGGTAGCAAGGTAAACAAGGCAAGGTCTACTTGGAAGTCACGAGTGAGGCGCAATTTGCCTGGAACTGGAAACCCGTCACAGATACAAGGCTGGAAACACAAGGCTAGGAGATGGATATTGGAACCTCTTTTGAAGAAAGTAAAGTTGACACTGCAAAGAGGAACACAAAGAGGAACACCTTTATGAAGATCCCAAGATTGCAAGATTAAGGGAGTACAGGACCCACAAAACTTCTCATGGGAAAGTTAGCCATTATCATGTCTGAGAGCTAACCTTTTACTTCTTCTTACACCCTCTCTCCTGCTCCTATCTCTTGTAAAAGCCTCCCTCCGATTAAAAGACCCATCTTCACCCAAATCAACACCATCTGGTGTAGGCAAGATTGACGAGGCCTCGGATTGCTCTCCAATTAGCGGATCTCTGGCGCAACAACATCTGGTGGCTGCAAGGCCAAGGGGCCTCTGTTCCGGGTCTGGAATGTCTCCTAGATCCGTAGTATAATCTGTTTCCAAATCCATCTCCTGATGAACTATAGGCCATGATGGCTGAGCTATAACAATAGTCATGGTAAACACTGCTGCAAGCTAAGCATCCTTTATTTGTAATTCCCAAATCCAAAATACTCCAGAAAGGGATCCGCTTCACCCCTTTCTATTTCTAATCTATGTTGTCTTTTTGATTTCTATAATGATCACCTACAGGATTGTGTACATTCAGATTTCATATCCATTGATACCAATGGGATAGTAATAGTGCTTAAGAGGGCTATATTTCACCTCTTTTGAAATATGGCCAGAGTTAGGTTACATTGTTATTTTAAAAACTTATTTTCAAAAACAGTTTGGTTTCTTAAAATATAGTCGGATGGTAATATAAATATTAAGATAAGAATGGTGTAAATAAGACCTGACTATGTTGGTCTGGAATATCAGTATGCAAGAGGAATATTAGTATGTAAGAGAAAAACAGAGAATGAAGTTGTTAGCCAGATATTAGTGGTGTGCATTTGTATGTCTCCTGCCAACCTAGCAGTTCGAAAACATGCAAATGTGAGTAGATCAATAGGTACCGCTCCGGCAGGAAAGTAACGGCGCTCCATGCAGTCATGCCGCCCACATGACTTTGGAGGTGTCTATGGACAACACCAGCTCTTTGGCTTAGAAATGGAGATAAGCACCAAGCCCCAGAGTCGGTCACGACTGGACTTAATGTCAGGGGAAACCTTTACCTTTACCTTTTATTTATATGGAATTGCTGTTCGTTTTGTTAGTTTCATTTGTTTTGTATCAGTTTTGTATTTGTTCCCATTTCTGAAAACAGGGCACCTATATGAATAGAATTTTCAACTCACGAAAAAAATGAAAATGTTTGGACCATTAGTGGCAATGGGAGGGCTTCCGAGGCTTAACCCCCCTATTCCCATTTATTTTTTGGGCTAGAGCACATTGACTGTGCATCTTTCTCTTTTGTGTTGCTTTTTGTTTAATCCGAAAATGGCATCTTTCATTTTGTGCATCCGGATGGACGATACTAAACGAATAGACAAATGAAGCGAATACCGCACACATCACTACCAGATATGCATATCTGAGAAACAAATTTTTAGTCCTAAGCCCCACAGAAAAATGAGCTGGCACCATAATATTATAAAGAATTTAGTACAGAAGACATTAAACTTTATGGACTATACATTTCAGTTGAAATTACCTTACAATTTCTTTCAAAGAAAGGAGTGCATTGTTTCTGCTCTTCAAATGTAGCTGAATAGATTTCTTGGGGCTGGGAATGATGTAAGGAAAGTATTGTATGGACGACTGCAGTTGCCAAGGGGACTGTGATGTGGGCCTGGAGGTGTATAATTGCAGGTACTCAGAATAGATATAAATCTTCAGCCTACCTTTAGCAATGCTCAGCAATCCACCTCATTCCTTGAAAATAAAAGTAGAAAGAATACATGATTTAAAACTCAGTGTGAGACCACCAGAAGAATCATGCAGATACCCTCATCTTAACTGCAAATGTATTAGAGGATATTCAAAAGGCCTTCTCATACCACCTCTTACTACTATCATTCAGAAAGACATACTACTAGTGCATGGGGAGATTGTAGGGCAAATTAGACTCCTTCTGGATTCTTTGAGGTAAATAATTTCTACCATCTCAACAAAACCTTCCCATACTTCTACAAGGGTTCACATTAATATTTCCCCCATCAGATCATGACTATCCATAGTGCTAAGGTCCATCCTAGGGGAAAGAGGAAAAGCAAAAGAAAACACTGTGCTAAAGGTGCTAAATAAAATTTCATTTTATTGATTTATATAATGTTTTTATACACTGCCCTTCAATGTAAAACAACCCCAGTGGATGATTACATCAAATGATATATCCGTATAAGATTAATAATTCATGTTAAAATAAAAAAACAAGCCAAGACAGAAATTACATACCCCCCCCCCTTTGCTGGATTGTAGTGGTGAGGGGGGTTGTGTGTTCCAGTGAACCTATAAGTGAAGTCGTTGGAATACTGTCCTCCCAGAGGGGTCTCCCATGGTGGCAGGGTCATAGGGGAGGAGCCATACAAAGAGCAATCTGTAGACCTCAATGGCAGAGCAGGAGAATGATAACATGATACATGATACAATGGCTGAAAAAACGGAAGAAGGCTGCAACAGATAAGAGGCCACTGATCATTAATGTTAACCATGCCATTGGATCAAATCTTTTCTCTATGAAGATTGTGTGTTAATTGCTGTGTATTGATTCCCCATACATAAAACAAATTCATGCACAGGCATCTTCCAAAAAAAAAGAAAACAAACAAAAGTCCCATAGTGGTTGGTGAGTGGTAATGGGGGCAGGGCTATGAAATCTGGAAGCCCTGGCACATTCTAACACAAGGCTTAAGGTAGTTGAGCAGTTCAGCAGCTGTATCTACATCTGAGCAGACGTATTTTGGATCCACTCTGCTCACCGCATATGGGAAGGGGGCTGGAAAAGGTGCCTTAAATATAGTCTGCTTCTCTGACTTAACTCTGACTGGATTTCCACATCCAGAGGGGTCACCACTTTGCAGTCAAAAAAGACAAATGAACTTTGGAACTTGGAACATTGGGACACTGTTGAATAATATAGACAATGAAGGTCCTGAACGTAGGATTGCTATTATTGCAAGGGAGCTGAGGTATTTTAACAACAATATAACAGGACTCAAAGAGCCTCGGAGTGCAGGAGAGGGACAGCTGAAGGAAGAGAAAGGAGGCAACACCTTCTTCTGCATGGAGCTGCCTGAACAAGAACAGCAAATCCACATAGTTGACTTTGCTATCAGAAATGAACTGGTAAAGCATCTGTCTGAAGCATCTATCATCATTAATGAACAATTCCCATCCTTCCGAATTAATCTCACCAAAAACCAGCAGGCAACAATCATAAGTTCCTACTCACCAACACTAAAGAGAAGTATAAATTACATCTCAGATGGATTACTGAAATACACTCTATGCGAGGCTGCCTTTGAAAAGTGTTTCAACTGGTGTAAAAAGCTGCAACCATAATGCAAACTAGGGTGGGTACAAAGGACACTCAACTCCCTTATTGGAACAGCTTCACTGGCTGTAGATAAATCAACCAAAAGAACCTCCCACACAGGAAAACACTTGACTGCCAGAGTAGTGGCAACAACAATAAAACAACACTGTTTAGAAGCCCCTAGAACTATCCACCACCATAAATAATTCTTTCAGCCATATCTTTTTTCACTTCTGGTAATTTTAGACTAGGAGGCTGTTAAGGCTCAGTGCTACCCAAACCCCTAGTACTACTGGCTATTGGTTTTATTGAACATTGTTTTGATTAAGTTCCAGTGCTGCTGTTTTATATTTTTATGCCTTATTTTAATTGTGCTTTTATCAGGATTGTTATATTTTACTATGCTCTTATTTTAATTATTATTTTTTCTTTAATGGATTGTTTTGTATTTATGTCTTGTGGTCATTTTGTCCCATATGTAAGCTGCACCGAGTCCCTTTGGTAAGATGGTGGCAGAATATAAGAATAAAGTTGTATTATTATATATACATAGCATGACACAGCAAACGAGATCTATCTGCTGGATTTAGTATCACAAAAACACTTCCCAAGTGTTTAGGACTGTGTGATGTATTTTCGGATGATGCATACAGATCCCAGTAAGGTGGCCTTTTGCAATTAACAGATCGTAATTTTGTCAATGTTTATTGTTTCCAAATGCCAGCTGAGATAGAATCATAGAATCATAGAATAGTAGAGTTGGAAGAGACCTCATGGGCCATCTAGTCCAATCCCCCGCTAAGAAGCAGGAAATCACATTCAAAGCACCCCCGACAGATGGCCATCCAGCCTCTGCTTAAAAGCTTCCAGAGGAGGAGCCTCCACCACAGTCTGGGGGAGAGAGTTCCACTGTTGAACAGCCCTCACAGTGAGGAAGTTCTTCCTAATATTCAGGTGGAATCTCCTTTCCTGTAGTTTGAATCCATTGTTCCGTGTCCTAGTTTGCAGTGCAGCAGAAAACAAGCTTGCTCCCTCCTCCCTATGACTTCCCCTCACGTATTTGTACATGGCTATCATGTCTCCTCTCAGCCTTCTCTTCTGCAGGCTAAACATGCCCAGCTCTTTAAGCCTCTCCTCATAGGGCTTGTTCTCCAGACCCTTAACCATTTTAGTCGCCCTCCTCTGGACGCTTTCCAGCTTGTCAACATCTCCCTTCATCTGCGGTGCCCAAAATTGGACACAGTATTCCAGTTGTGGTCTGACCAAGGCAGAATAGAGGGGGAGCATGACTTCCCTGGATCTAGACGCTATTCCCCTATTGATGCAGGCCAAAATCCCGTTGGCTTTTTTAGCTGCCGCATCACATTGTTGGCTCATGTTTAACTTGTTGTCCACGATGACTCCAAGGTCTTTTTCGCACACACTGCTGTCAAGCCAGGCGTCCCCCATTCTGTATCTTTGATTTCCATTTTTTCTGCCGAAGTGAAGTATCTTGCATTTGTCCCTGTTGAACTTCATTTTGTTAGTTTCGGCCCATCTCTCTAGTCTGTCAAGATCGTTTTGAATTCTGCTCCTGTCTTCTGGAGTGTTGGCTATCCCTCCCAGTTTGGTGTCGTCTGCAAACTTGATGATCGTGCCTTCTAACCCTTCGTCTAAGTCGTTAATAAAGATGTTGAACTGAACCAGGCCCAGGACGGAGCCCTGCGGCACTCCACTCGTCACTTCTTTCCATGATGAAGACGACGCATTGGTGAGCACCCTTTGGGTTCGTTCGCTTAGCCAATTACAGATCCACCTAACCGTAGTTTTGTCTAGCCCACATTTAACTAGTTTGTTTGCCAGAAGGTCGTGGGGGACTTTGTCGAAGGCCTTACTGAAATCCAGGTACGCTACATCCACGGCATTCCCTGTATCGACCCAACTCATAACTCTATCGAAAAAAGAGATCAGATTAGTCTGGCATGACTTGTTTTTGGTAAATCCGTGTTGACTATTAGCAATGACCGTATTTGTTTCTAAAGTGTTTGCAGACCACTTCCTTAATGATCTTTTCCAGAATCTTGCCTGGTATCGATGTGAGGCTGACCGGACGGTAATTGTTTGGGTCGTTCTTTTTTCCCTTCTTGAAGATAGAGACCACATTCACCCTCCTCCAATCTTCCGGGACTTCTCCTGTTCTCCAAGAACTCTCGAAGATAATTGCCATAGGTTTTAAAATTGGTACAGTTACTTGAATACAGAAAGGTAGAACAGTGAGGATGTTCATCCCAGTATGTTACTGCTATATGTGATTGCATGGCTGCTGCAGAATAGCAGCTGTGGTAATAGAACTGAGTCTTTACGTTAGACTAAGATTTTTGTCTCTTTTTTTAAGTCAGCAGTTCTATTTCTTCATGTTTAATGAAGATTTCTCCCTTTGAAATGTCATAGTACAGTAGAGTTTCACTAATCCAACATAAACGGGCCGGCAGAATGTTGGATAAGTGAAAATGTTGGATAATAAGGAGGGATTAAGGAAAAGCTATTAAACAGCAAATTACATTATGATTTTACAAATTAAGCACTAAAGCATCATGTTTTACAACAAACTGACAGAAAAAGCAGTTCAATACATGGTAACATTATGTAGTAAATACTGTATTTACGAATTTAGCACTTGTTTCTAAGTGTTCACAGACCACTTCCTTAATGATCTTTTCCAGAATCTTTCCTGGTATCGATGTGAGGCTGACCGGACGGTAATTGTTTGGGTCGTTCTTTTTTCCCTTCTTGAAGATCAGGACCACATTTGCCCTCCTCCAATCTTCTGGGACTTCTCCCGTTCTCCAAGAACTCTCAAATATGATTGCCAGTGGTTCTGAAATAACTTCTGCTAGTTCCTTCAACACTCTTGGATGTAGCTGATCTGGCCCTGGGGACTTGAATTCGTTTAGAGTGGCCAGGTGTTCCTGGACAACTTGTTTCCCTATTTGGGGTTGGATTTCCCCCAATCCTTCGTCCATTCCATGTTGCTGAGGTTGAAGATTGCTTTCTTTTTGTGAGAAGACCGAGGCAAAGAAGGCATTAAGCAGTTCTGCCTTTTCCCTATCCCCTGTCACCATCACCCCATCTTCTCCTTGCAGTGGCCCTATCGCCTCCTTTTTCTTCCTTTTTCTACCAACGTAAGCAAAAAAACCTTTTTTGTTGTTTTTTATGTCCCTGGCAAGCCTGAGCTCATTTTGCGCTTTAGCCTTGCGAACCTTTTCCCTACAGGTGTTGGCTATACGTTTGAATTCTTCTTTGGTGATTTCTCCCCTTTTCCACTTCTTGTGCATATCACTTTTGAGCTTTAGCTCAGATAGAAGTTCTTTGGACATCCATTCTGGCTTCTTTGCATTTGTCTTATTTTTCTTCTTTGTTGGCACTGTTTGCATTTGCGCCTTGAGTATTTCACTTTTGAAAAACTCCCATCCATCCTTAACTCCCTTGTTTTTTAATATTGGCGTCCATGGAATGCCGCTCAGTAATTCCTTCATTTTTTGGAAGTCAGCTCTCTTAAAGTCCAGAATGCGTGTTTGACTTGTCTTAGTTTCAGCATTCCTTTGTATTGCAAACTGCAGGAGCACATGGTCACTTGCCCCTAAGGATCCAACCACTTCAACTGTATTGATGTCACGACCCAGGCTGCAGAGCACCAATAACCAAACACAGAGGCCAGAATCTATCTAATATCTTTATTAAGGAAATATATAAAGTTAATAAAAGCAAGTGTAGGAAATAGTTCAGAAGTAGACCTTTCAGGAAAGGTCAAAGTTAGTCCAAAGAAACAATGTCCAATATGAAATATTAAGGTCCAAAGTTGTAATCCAATAACCGAAACACCCACTTTGCCAAGCAAAGTGAGGGGAGATGACAAGGTTCTTAATCCAAGGAACTTGATGTGATGCTAGGAAGTAATCTTGATTCTTGGAACACAAGGCTTGATACAAGGCAACAAGGAACGAGGAACAAGGACAAGATCCGTGGTAAATACTTGGCAAGGTCCGGGAAGCAAGGCAAGGTTGGAAACGTGAACGAAGGCTTGGAAACAGGAACGAGGCTTGGAAACAGGAACGAAGGCTTGGAAACGGGAGTAGCGCTGTCCACACACAATCTACTCCAGTTGCTGACGAATTGACTCCGCAAGATTCCTTCGGGGCAAGGAACCTAAATAGGGTCTCGTTTTCCCACCAAAGAACACTTCTCTGGGGAATCAGAACCGAAAGTCAATCTCTGTGTCCAGATGCATGACTCCCTAGAATTTCTCATGGAAGCAGTCTTAATCAGCTGAATGCCTGGCTGCGATTCTCAGGCTTCTGCGATTAGCCTGCTGAACTCATTTTTGTTGTTGATAATAACTACGGCAAGAAAATGGGGGAGATTCTGACTCAGGGCTTGTTTGGCAGATTTCTGGAAGGCAAACCTCTTGCAGGTGCAAGGGCTCCAATTCAGGCTGGGAAAGTTCCAATTCTGACTGAAATGGTGGAAAACCCAAGTTTTCCTCTTCATCTGTCACAACAGCGCTAGGAACGGGACTACATGGCCCATGAGTCATCACAATTGATCAGGTCTTCCACATTTGTTAAGATTAGATCAAGAGTTGCTGATCCCCTTGTTGCCTCTTCTACCTTCTGGACCATAAAATTGTCTGCAAGGCAAGTGAGGAATTTGTTGGACTTTGTACTCTTGGCCGAGTTTGTTTTCCAGCAGATATCGGGATAATTGAAATCGCCCATGACTACTATATCTCTTCTTTGTGCCTGTTTGGTCAGCTGTTGACAGAAAGCTTCATCAAGTTCTTCATTCTGGTTCGGAGGTCTGTAGTAGACACCCACGACAAGGTCTTTTTGGCACGGCACCCAGTGTGCCGATTACCACTGGGACCACTTGTACTGGTTTATGCCAGAGCCTTTGCAATTCAATCTTGAGATCCTGATAACGGCTGAGATTTTCTTGTTGTTTTTTGTCAATCCGACTGTCACCTGGTATGGCGACATCAATAATCCAAACTTTTTTCTTTTCCACAACAGTGAAGTTTGGTGTGTTGTGTTCCAAAACTTTGTCAGTCTGGATTCAAAAGTCCCACAGTATTTTTGCATGCTCATTTTCCATTATTATTATTATTTGAAACGCAACAAGATGAGTCCACAGCAGACACTCTGCTGGCTGTTGAATTGGATCACACGTTGAACACTTCCCAAGTGTCTAGGACTGTGTGATGTATCGGTGAATACTGCGCCCAGATCCCAGTTAGGTGGCCTTCTGCAGCTAGCAGATGGTAATTTGTCAGCGCTGTTTGTGTTTAAGTGCAAGCCAAGGTCTTTAGGCACTGCACCCAGTGTGGCGATCACCACTGGGACCACCTTGACTGGTTTGTGCCAGAGTCTTTGCAGTTCGATCTTTAAATCCTCATATCGTGTCAGCTTTTCCAGTTGTTTCTCCTCAATCCTGCTGTCACCTGGGGTTGCTACATCGACAATCCATACTTTGTCTTTTAACACAATCATGAGGTCAGGAGTATAGTGCTCCAAAACCATGTCTGTCTGAATTCGGAAGGCCCAGAGTAGCTTGTTGCAGTTCTTTGTCGCAGGCAGATTGTATTTGTGGCACAAGTTCCAATGAATCATCTGAGCAATGGTGTTATGCCTCTGCTTGTAGTCTGTCTGTGCAATCTTCTTGCAGCAGCTGAGGATGTGATCTATTGTTTCTTCTGCTTCCTTGCAGAGTATACATTTGGGATCTGTCATCGACTTTTCAATTTTGGCTTTGATGGCATTGGTTCTAATGGCTTGTTCTTGGGCTGCCAGAATCAGGACCTTTGTCTCCTTTTTCAGAGTTCCATTTGTGAGCCACAGTCATGTTTTTTCTTTGTCAATTTGGCTCTCAGTTTTTTCCAGGAACTGTCTGTGGAGAGCCTTCTTTAGCCAGTTTTCTCTTCTGCTCTGGATTGTGTTTTTATGATATTCACCCTTTGTCTTTTGCACTTGAAGCAGTTTACTACTATTGACTTCCCTCAATGTTGGTTCTTGACTGCCCTTCACATAATCTGCCAGGGCATGTTTCTCTTCCTCTACCATTTGTTTCACTTGCAGAAGCTCTCTGCCTCCTGATTTTCTGGGCAGGTGTTATTATTATTATTATTTTATTGTATGACACAGCAAACAAGATAGATATGCTGGATTTCGTTTCACAAAATCACAAGTCGAACACTTCCCAAGTGTATAGGACTGTGTGATGTATTTTCGGATGATGCGTGCAGATCCCAGTAGGGTGGCCTTTTGCATTTGGCAGATTGTAATTTTGTCAATGTCTATTGTTTCCAAATGCCGGCTGAGATCTTTTGGCACAGCACCCAATGTGCCCATCACCACTGGGACCACCTGCACTGGTTGCTGCCAGAGTCTTTGAAGTTGACTCCTGATAGCGGCTGAGTTTTTCCTGTTGTTTTTCGTCAATGCGACTGTCACCTGGGATGGCAACATCAATGATCCAAACCTTTTTCTTTTCCACAACTGTGATGTCTGGTGTGTTGTGTTCCTGAACTTTGTCAGTCTGGATTCGAAAGTCCCACAGTACCTTTGTGTGCTCATTTTCCAATACTTTTGCAGGTTTGTGATCCCACCAGTTCTTTGCTGCTGGGAGGTGGTACTTGAGGCATATTTTTTATTATTATTATTATTATTATTATTATTATTATTATTATTATTATTATTATTCCAGTCAGACACTAGAGGCTAGGATATTAAATCAATGGCTTTAATTTGCAGAGCAACAGGTGAGCAACAAAACAAGAAATATGCCACAAGGTTGAGGTACAGCTTTGCTCCTTTTATAGTATAGGTTCTTAACGTTTCTAAAACATGAGTGCGCAAGCTCCTTTCTTCTGTCCACACTTCTCTGATTCCTTTGTCATTCTCTCCATCTTATCTATCTTCCTCTCATTTCTTCACAATGATTTCCCTCTTTCTTGTGCTCTCTCCCCCTTCTCTCTAGGTCAGTGGTTCTTAGCCTGTGGGTCTCCAGATGTTTTGGCCTTCGACTCCCAGAAATCCTAAAAGCTGGTAAACTGGCTGGGATTTCTGGGAGTTGTAGGTCAAAATACCTGGGGACCCACAGGTTGAGAACTACTGCTCTAAGTCATAAAGTCCTGTCTCTTGAACTTTTCTCCTACTTTTATCTCCTCAATTTCCTATCTAAAACCCTTGTGCTGTTGTTTTGACTGGTATAGAATTTCAGCTTTTCTGTCAAGTCCTCCAATTCCCCCCTCCCTTTTGGCTTTCTTAGTAAAATTCCTTCCTTTTCATATTACTGATAGAGACAGTCTGCTTAGCATCAGAGGAGGTCAAGCTCATAGAAGAAATGAATTCCTGACTCCTAATTCAGTTTTCCACCCAGTAGTATATTTGCACCATTTTTTGCAGACTTAATCCAAATTTAACATCAATTTAGTACTCATTTTTGTCATGGAGGTGCTCTAGTATCTTTGAAAGACCAGACCGAAATCCATACCATGAGTTCCACAGGGTGGAAGAAAGCAAAACATCTGGAGGCTGGATACCCAGAATGAGAAAGAAACTGATTTGAATCTAACCTGGAAAGAAACTAATCATGGCAACCAGCTCAAGCTGGACCCAAGAGGCTGCCCAAAAGGATTTTGGTGGACTGAGGGGGGTGCGATTTCAAGGGGGCATTGAACTGAACATTTGTCCGTGTTTTCTTCAATCGTAACTTTGCTGTAGTGTAGTGTATTTCCAAGGGCCCTTCCAGATAGGCCCTATATCCCTGAATCTGATCCTAGGATTTCTGTTTTAAACTAGATTATATGTCTCTGTACTGCCAGATAATCTGGGATAAAAAGAAAACCTGGGCTCAGTTCCTGGGATATAGGGCCTGTCTGGAAGGGCCCCAAAATCCTCTTGTGAGTGCATTTGACTGCTATCAAAATTCTGCCATCATAACAATTTTACCCAAATTTTAGTTTGCCAGGCTACAAGGCATAGTTTATAGCAGCATTCTTTAAAACTGAAGACTCTACAGCCCTTCAAATTTTGCAGATAGCAATACATTTTTTATTTGTAAAAAGGATTTCTTCCAGTAATTGACATGTTGATGATTACCTGTTTCATAATTTTAATTCCACATAATTTCTCTTCTCTCTTCCCATCTTGCTATTACTCACTGAACGTCAATTTTTAGAAACTCAAAAATGAAATACTATCTAATACTGATGCTATATCAATTTCTCTGCCCTGAAATTTTCTTCAAAATAAAACTGTATAATAGGCAAGGATTATTTATTTGAGCAAAAATGTTTATTTAAGTCAGTCAAGTCTCTCTGAGTGGCTTAGAAAATATGATAAGACAATAAAATAACATTCAGTAAAATCAAATTGCTGTATAGCAGATTAAAATGCCAGCACCAAACCAGGAACATATTAAAATGTCTAAAATGTCTAGGTCAATTAGGAGGAGAATGTTTTCTACAGAAATGCTGCTGAAAGTCATATTAGTCAGTTTTTATGTTAAACTGAAAAAGTTCCTAATGCTCAAACATATAGCTTTGATTGAACAAGCTTTAATATTTTCATAATTCAAACAGAGACTGATCATGGAATTTGTGTTTTTGCCCTCTGAGCAATCTGCATGACTAAGCTCCAAAGCTTTATTATTTTTGTGCATATTCAAGGGTTGACTGCTGTAACTTTTTACTTTTTGAAGGAAATGAAAGCATTTCCTTTGCAATGCACATGCAAGTCAAATTACATTTTTCTTCATTACTAGAGGTGTGCAAAATTACAGAAGTTGTTTCAGATTTCAGAAAATTTTAGTGATTCAGAGATATGAACAACCGAAATACAAAGCAGGAAGGACCCCTCTGAAGCATTAACAAATCAAAACAGAAGAAGGCCCTGAAACTTTGTGAGAAATTTGTTGATTTGGGCCATATTTTACATTGTAACCAACTCAGTCATCTGGGGTGAGAGGGAGCAGGGGTGGGAGGGAGCGGGGGGGGGGGGGGCTGTGATTGACAAGGTCAGTTGCACATTGTTTTTCCCCCTTGTCAGCCAATCAGAAGAAGAAATTCGACCACGCGGCTTTCTGCAAAGCTGGTCTTATATATAGAGCCATGTTCAGCATTTCAATTTTCCTCTGTTTGGTTTCTGCATGTTTCTTAAAACTTATAAAGACAGAATGGATGTCCAAAGAACTTCTAACTGGGCTCAGACTCAAAAGAGACATGCACAAGAAGTGCAAAAAAGGAGAAATCACCAAAGAAGAATTCAAACGAATAGCCAACTCCTGTAGGGTAAAGGTTCACAAGGCTAAAGCGCAAAATGAGCTCAGGCTTGCCAGAGACATTAAAAACAATAAAAAGGGCTTCTGTGCTTATGTCGGTAGGAAAAGGAAGGAGTTGATAGGGCCTCTGCGAGGAGAAGATTGGGAAATTCTGACGGGATAGGGAAAAGGCAGAACTATTTAATGCCTTCCTTGCCTCAATCTTCTCACAAAAAGAAAGCCAGCCACAACCTCAGCAACATGGAGTGGATGAAGGATTGGAGGAAATCCAACCCCAAATAGGGAAAGAAGTCATCCAGGAATACCTGGCTGCTCTAAATGAATTCAAGTCGCCAGGGCCAGATCAATTACACCCAAGAGTATTGAAGGAACTAGCGGAAATTATTTCGGAACCACTAGCAATCATTTTTGAGAGTTCTTGGAGAACGGGAGAAGTCTCAGCAGGTTGGAGGAGGGCGAATGTGGTCCCTATCTTCAAGAAGGGGAAAAAGAACGACCCAAACAATTACCGTCCGGTTAGCCTCACGTCGATACCAGGCAAGATTCTGGAAAAGATCATTAAGGAAGTGGTCTGCAAACACTTAGAAACAAATGCGGTCATTGTAATAGTCAACACAGATTTACCAAAAACAAATCATGCCAGACTAATCTGATCTCTTTTTTGATAAAGTTACAAGCTGGGTAGATGCAGGGAATGCTGTGGATGTAGCATATCTGGATTTCAGTAAGGCCTTCGACAAGGTCCCCCATGACCTTCTGGCAAACAAGTTAGTCAAATATGGGCTAGGCAAAACTACGGTTAGGTGGATCTGTAATTGGCTAAGCGAACGAACCCAAAGGGTGCTCACGAATGCATCTTCTTCATCTTGGAAAGAAGTCACGAGTGGAGTGCCGCAGGGTTCCGTCCTGGGCCCGATTCTGTTTAACATCTTAATTAACGACTTAGATGAAGGGTTAGAAGGCACGATCATCAAGTTTGCAGACGACACCAAACTGGGAGGGATAGCTAACACTCCAGAAGACAGGAGCAGAATTCAAAACGATCTTAACAGATTAGAGAGATGGGCCGAAACTAACAAAATGAAGTTCAACAGGGACAAATGCAAGAAAAAATGAAATGCAAAGATACAGAATGGGGGACGATGCCTGGCTCGACAGCAGTATGTGTGAAAAAGATATTGGAGTTCTCATGGACAACAAGTTAAACATGAGCCTACAATGTGATGCAGTGGCGAACAAAGCCAGTGGGATTCTGGCTTGCATAAATAGGGGTATAGCATCTAGATCCAGGGAAGTCATGCTGCCCCTCTAGTCTGCCTTGGTCAGACCACACCTGGAATACTGTGTCCAATTCTAGGCACCACAGTTGAAGGGAGATGTTGACAAGCTGGAAAGTGTCCAGAGGAGGGCAACTAAAATGATCAAGGGTCTGGAGAACAAACCCTATGAGGAGCGGCTTAAAGAGCTGGGTATGTTTAGCCTGCAGAACAGAAGGCTGAGAGGAGACATGATAGCCATATACAAATATGTGAGGGGAAGTCACAGAGAGGAGGGAGCAAGCTTGTTTTCTACTGCCCTGGAGACTAGGATGTGGAACGATGGTTTCAAACTACAGGAAAGGAGATTCCACCTGAACATCAGGAAGAACTTCCTCACTGTGAGAGCTGTTCGGCAGTGGAACTCTCTGCCCCAGACTGTGGTGGAGGCTCCTCCTCTGGCCCGTGAAGTCTCTTCCAACTCTACGATTCTATGATTCTATTATTCTATGACTAGCTAGCTTTTTTCAGAAACCTGAACATTCCACAGATATATAAACCCCACTTGCCTAATTTCCACAGACCTCACAACCTCTAAGGATGCCTGCCATAGATGTGGGGAAAATGAAAGGAGATAATGCTTCTGGCACATGACCATACAGCCCAGAAAACTCACAGCAACCCAGTGCTTTTGGCCATGAAAGTGCTAATAGACCAAATGTTACCAAAACAAAAACAAAACTCTGGGATTCAAATTACAAATGAACCCCCCCCTCCACCATTGAATCTTCCCAAAACAAAATGAGGGAACATCCAAATTTTGAAATGAAATCAAAACAATTATGTCATTTCGCACACCTCTCTTTATTACTCTTTGCCACAGGACTCAGTTTATAGTTAGTATCTGAACATATACAGTTTCTGTTGATGACCTATAAAGCTCAAGGCACCTTGGATTCTGACTATTTGAAAGAGTCCCTTTGTGAGCCCATTTAATTTCTAAGACCTTCTGAGAGGCTCTTCTGTCTGTCCCTCCACCTTCTCACACTTGTTTAGTGGGAGAGGGCTTTCTTAGTGGCTGCTCCTAAACTTTTAATCTCCTTCCCTAAGGAGGTCAGTATGGATCCATCATTGCTCTCCTTCTTTTAATAAATTAAAATATTTTTATGGCACCAGGTTTTTAGAAACTGACTGGGATGTGCTTTTAATTATGCATGTTGCTGCTTTATTATTTTAATATATTCTTTTTAATGGATTTTAATGTTTTCAATTTGACAAACATTTTGTTTTAATACATAGCTTTACATATATACTTTTATTGAAGTTTTTGTATAGTTTTTTAAATTTATATAGCTTTCAAAGATGTTGTAAGCCCCTTGAGCTTCATTATGAAAAGAATGGGGAAATGTAAATGAAAATAAAATGAACCAATCACATTTGAAGAAACAGCCATGGAGATTTCTGTCTCTGGAGTGCTGAACATTTCTTTATCACTTGTAGTTGGATCCCTTGACTTTCATTAATGCAAGATTAATCCCATTTATGCTGTTATACTTACAGTTCAGGAACATTGTGTGGACCATCAGGATCCAACAAATATTGAATACAGGTTATTAGGCCCATCATTTCAAACCATGTGAAAAGTCTTCAGGAAGTTCATAACACCAAACCAAAACCAGTGTCGTATAAACATCCAGACAAGCTAGAAGGACAGGCTGAATTAATCCTAAGAATGTTTGCTCTCACCTTTCTCATGGTTTTCTCTAGACACCTACTTCAGAGTTTTCTCAGCTTCCCTAAGACTACAGTAGAGTCTCACTTATCCAACACAAACGGGCCGGCAGAACATTGGATAAGCGAATATGTTGGATAATAAGGAGGGATTAAGGAAAAGCCTATTAAACATCAAATTAGGTTATGATTTTACAAATTAAGCACCAAAACATCATGCTATACAACAAATGTGACAGAAAAAGTAGTTCAATACGCAGTAATGCTATGTAGTAATTACTGTATTTACGAATTTAGCACCAAAATATCATGATGTATTGAAAACATTGACTACAAAAATGTGTTGGATAAGTGAGACTCTACTGTACTTGCAGGAAAAAGGAGGCAGCACTATAGCACAAATCTTCCGTTTTCTTCTAGTGGCTTCATGTTGTTGGTAAGAAAACATAGGGACACTGGCACAGCATTAAAGACCATGGCTATGAGGAAAACAGGATGTTTCCAAGATCACCTGCTGGACTGTTGTATCCAATAAATTTTCGTGCTATAACACCATGTCTCCCAGTTCTACCTCATTCTAAGGGGAAGCTTGGTTACTCTAAGGACCTCCTCATACTAGCTTCCAGAATTGGCACACATTGTGCTAAATTCAGAGATGCCTGGCATGGGGCATGAGGAATCCATTGCCTCACACTCCACATTGTCCAGCTTCTCCCTACCTCATCCCATGAGTGGAAACATCTGCACCCAGCTCCCCCTGGCTGATTTCTATGTAAATTGGGAAACCTCCCACAGTGCCACCATGGCGGTTCAACTTCCCTTTTGTGATGGAGCCTCACTAGAAGCAGCTCTATGTCATGGGATGGGAGCTGGCAGGCTCTGTCGCAAAAGGGAAGATGAACCACTGTATGCCGCCATAAGTACCCCTTCTGATGTGGTCATTACTGATGAGCACTAACAGGTGCCAGAAAACTGACAGAGTTGCATTTCCCCTTTCCTAGAAAATCCAAGATCATGTGAGTGAGGTGTCACCACATTTTTGCAGTTGTTTTTTTACCAATGAATGTATTATTGGTGGGAGTTTATCTAATTAAATTCAGCAAAGTTTCATCCTAAGTGATGTGACATAATAAACAATTTTAATTTTAGTTGGCCTTCTCTACCTGTTTTATTTGTCATCACCTCCCTCACAATCATTCAAGAGCTAAACTCGCCATTTACTCACATACCACATACACTACTGGACGCTTTTTGGTGTAGATGTGAGTTTTGATCCCTTCTTCCTCTTCATAGAATCATAGAATCATAGAGTTGGAAGAGATTTCGTGGGCCATCCAGTCCAACCCCCTGCCAAAAAGGGTTATAATGTCTCCTCTCAGCCTTCTCTTCTGCAAGCTAAACATGCCAGCTCTTTAAGACACTCCTCATAGGGCTTGTTCTCCAGGCCCTTGATTATTTTAGTTGCCCTTCTCTGGACACATTCCAGCTTGTCAACATCTCCCTTCAACTGCGAGGCTCAAAATTGGACTAAATGGGCGAGGCAAAATGTGCCAAATCCTTTTTTAAGGAGACAAAAAATGAACAGTTAATAGTTAAATAATTCCTTTTTTAAATTAAATGTTCAAGGAATCAGACCAAGTACATGCAACATGCCAGATCACAATTTTCTTGTGACCGCATGAGCAATTATCACCCATAATGTGTTTTAAGCAAACAAAATGCATTCCCTTATCTTTTCCTTTTTCTTATCTATCAATGGATGTGTAATGTACCATAACTGTGTTATTTCAAACAATAAAACAAATCATCAGACACAGAGAAGCGGTCATGCAATTTCAAATTGAGCAGTTGTCTAGCATTCATTTGAAGTTTTAACAGTGTGTTTGCTTTTAAAGAAACTATTCTATTTCCCTCAGATTGCAGTCAAAATAGAGACAAATGAGTGAAGACTGAATATATATAATTCTAATGCTTCCAGGGTGTTTCCTGACAGCGCCAAAATCAGGGTTTAAATTGGGAGGTAAAAATTCCCAAAACCTGACTGCAGGTCTCCACACAGGCTTGTTAGCCTTGGGATTGGGTCTCCCACCATCCTCACAGGCTTCCTCTGTATCAGAACAAGACTTAGGGTACACACGGGGCTTTTGGCGGAATGTTTTTTTAATATATATATATATATATATATATATATATATATATCTCACTCCATTATGTGCTGGACCTCATATGTGCACATGTAAATATCTGAATGTACACACAAACACATTTTTTTGTCTCTTCCCAATTCTTAATACAAGTTCTGTTTAATATTATAAGCTGTGAAATAAAGAGTTTCAAAGAGTTCTAATTGCTCTCAGTTTGTGTTTCCTTTGTCCATTTGACAGCCCAATCAACGGATCAGCTCCTTTCAGGCTTTCAAAAAGTGGGAATGCACTGGAGCTGTTTCCATGGGGGGGGGGGGGGAGAGAGAGAAGGAAATTATGTGTTTTTTGTGAGTGCAGGGTTATATAGTGATTTGAATATGCACATTTTCAGCCAAAATCAGGTTATAAGCAGACCTTTTTTCCACATTTTTCATCAGTTAATGTGAATGAGCACGGATTCAGAGCTAGCATCATTTAGCCACTCCCTTTTAGCCCATTAACTTCCACACTTTAGATGCAGTGTAGAAAGGCCCCCAGACTGTAGAACACCATTCCAAGAGTGGCCAGGATGGCCCCATCCCTGCTATCCTTCCGCAGGCAGGTCAAAACCTTCCGACAGCAGGCATTTTGGGGAAGGATAAGGGGCATGGTTTTGGAAAAGTGTGGGTGGGATTTAAAGTGTATTTGTTATATTTTAATCTGTTTTTACCACACTGTACCTTGTAATTGCTTTTTGAATTTTTGTATTGCACTTTTTAAACTTTGACTAAAGTGTGGGATTGTTAGCCGCCTTGAGTCCCCACAGGAAGAAAGGTGGGGTACAAATAAAGTTAATAATAATAATAATAATAATAATAATAATAATCCCCCCCCGCAGGTGCCACCATGACGTGGTGGGGGGGGGCTTAACTGCTCCAATGACGACTGAGGGCTGTGCTGGCAGTAGTGTAACTACCAGCAGGTCCAACCAAGCCAAAGAGGCCTCAGCTGAGGAGCAGAACTAAGAGCACCTAACCCATTAGCATTATGGAGAATCAAACCAAAATGAAGTCTATACTGGCTCGGTCGTCGCCCAGGATAAAAAGGACCGCGGTGGGTGCTGCTGATTCTGGACATCCATCGACAAGTGGGCTACAGAATCATCAAAACCCAAATGAACAGTCACAGAAGCGGCAGAAATATACAATGCCAGAAAACCACACAGTTATGAAATGCTATTGCAACTCTGAACCTCAAAAGCGTGGCTACCAAAAAAGGATGCATCAGCTATGGAAACAAGAGTACCCTGACTCACAGATAACAGAACCCCGACTGGCTGACCAACAAAGATTCATAATCAGAAACAAAGTGTTCAGTGAAGTTGAACTCAAAGAAATCCAGAAAACCTGCAAAGCAAATTATGATCAGACCACAGCAGAGACAGCAGCAGAGATTCCAGCAACACTTGGAATGGTGGAACAGATTGAACCAGAAGAAAGTGTGGCGCTTTTGCAAGAATGTGAAGAACCAGCACTTGAAACACCTGTCGAACCACCAGGAACCTTGACAGCAAGACAACAAGAGCTCAAGGATAAGATCATGGCTCATGCTGCAGCAAATGCAATAAGAAAGCTGCTCCCAGCTCTAAAAACAGTGCCCAAGAGACACCTGGCACCTCTCATGAAATATGTGAATACAGTACTCTCCACTGTCCAGATAACATCAATTGAACAAACAAACCAGTTTGCCTACAGTGCAGCAGTGATAGTAACAGAAGAGTTTGGGCTCCTACAACCAAGGCAGCCCCAAAGAAAATCGACTGGAAAACCAAAGTGGAAGGTCAGGCTAGAGTTGAAATTCAAGAAACTAAGATCAGATGGAAGTAAACTGAAAAATATGAAAGAGAAGAAACTGAAGAATGACAAAATCAAGCAATACCTGATCAGAAAGTACTGGCTAAACACCAGAAAAATTGAAGAAGCATTGGAAATTGTGAAAGAATAAATTACAGCAACAGCTATAAAAATTGAAAGATAGGAAGTCAGAATCATCCAGTACAGACAAAATCAATTATTTCAATCAGACCAAAGACGATTCTACCATAGCCTAAACCAAACAACAGACACAGTAACCATAAAGCCAGAGAAAGCTGCAGCAACGAAGTTCTGGAAAGAACTTTGGGAAAATAATAAGAACTACAACAAAAATGCTGGGTGGATAAAGGAGTCTGAAGAAAAATTCTCACAGAACAAAATGTAACAGATGGAAATAACAACTGAAATGATCAGCAAACAAGCGCAAAAAGTCAAAAACTGGACATCGCCTGGTAGTGATCAACTTCATGGATTTTGGCTCAAACATCTGATTAGTTTACATGGAAAAATGGCCCAACAATTCAATGAGATGCTGCAGAAAGGAAGTATCAGTGAATGGCTAACAACTGGAAGAACATAGAATCATAGAATCATAGAATAGTAGAGTTGGAAGAGACCTCATGGGCCATCCAATCCAACCCCCTGCCAAGAAGCAGGAAATCGCATTCATAGCACCCCCGACAGATGGCCATCCAGCCTCTGTTTAAAAGCCTCCAAAGAAGGAGCCTCCACCACAGTCTGGGGGAGAGAGTTCCACTGCCGAACAGCTCTCACAGTGAGGAAGTTCTTCCTGATGTTCAGGTGGAATCTCCTGATAATCTCCATACCTGATACAAAAGGATCCAGTAAAAGGAGCAGCACCAGGAAACTACAGACCAATAACATGTCTGCCCACTATGTTTAAACTATTGACTGGCATCATAGCTGTCAGAATTCAAGACTATCTTGAAGAAAAAAAAAACATCTTGCCAGATGAACAGAAAGGCAACAAACGGAAAAGCAGGGGCACAAAAGCCCAGTTATTGATTGACAAAATGATTCTGGAGAACTGTAAAAGCCGAAAAGCTAATCTTCACATGATGTGGATTGACTACAAAAAGGCCTTTGACTCACTCCCACATAGCTGGATCATCAAGTGCCTGGATGCCATCGGGATTTGTAAAAACGTTGGCACCTTTATTGAAAACATGATGGAGCACTGGAAAACTGAACTGTTTGTTGGAAATGAAAGCTATGGACTTGTCAACATCAGAAGAGGAATTTTCCAGGGAGATTCATTGTCCCATCTGCTTTTCATTATTGCCATGATCCCTCTGTCAACAATCTTACAAAAAACAAATCTCGGCTATCAAACATCTAAGAAATCTCACAAAATTTCACATCTGATGTACATGGATGACCTGAAGCTGTATGGGAAAATGGAAACTGAAATCCAGTCTCTGACCAACACTGTCCGAATTTTTAGTACTGATATCAGCATGGAGTTTGGTTTGGACAAATGTTCGACAGTGGCATTGAAGAAGGGAAAAATCATTGAAAGTGAGGGCATAAATATGCCTAATGGTCCAACAATAAAGTGTCACCAGCCAGAAGCCTATAAATATCTGGGCATATTACAGCTGGACAACATCAAGCATGAACATGTGAAGACTGTGGTCAGCAAAGAATACACACAAAGGGTCAGAAAAATTCTCAAAAGCAAGCTCAATGGTGGCAACACCATCAAGGCCATAAACACCTGGGTCATACCTGTCATAAGATATATTGCTGGCATTATAAATTGGACATAGGTGGAACTGGACAACTTGGACAGAAAAACAAGAAAACTCATGACCATTTATCATTCACTGCACCCTCGCAGTGATGTTGACCGGCTATATCTGCCTAGAAGATCAGGGGGCAGAGGACTCTTACAAGTAAAACAAGTAGTCAAAGAAGAAGAACATGCCCTGTCAGAATATATAAAGCAAAGTGAAAAACCTGCTTTGATTGAAGTAAAAAATCAGAAACTCCTCAAAGCACAGCAGACAAAAAACCAGTACAAGAAAACCACACTACAAACTAGAGCTGACAGCTGGCACAACAAAACATTGCATGGAAAGTTCCTTGACAAAATTGAAGGAAAAGCTGATAAGGAGAAGACCTGGCTATGGCTCACGAATGGGACCCTGAAGAAGGAGACAGAAGGCCTGATCCTTGTAGCCCAGGAACAAGCCATCAGTACAAATGCAATTAAGGCCAAAATCGAAAAATCAGCTGATGACCCAAAATGCAGACTCTGCAAGGAAACTGACAAAACCATTGATCATATCCTCAGCTGCTGTAAGAAAATTGCACAGACAGACTACAAACAGAGGCACAACTACCGTGTTTCCCCGAAAATAAGACAGTGTCTTATATTATTTTTTACTCCCAAAGATGCGCTAGGTCTTATTTTCAGGGGATGTCTTATTTTTCCATGAAGACGAATTCATATTTATTGTTGAACAAAAAAAAAATGAACATTTATTCTATACTGTACAGTAGTTGTCATCACAAACCAACATAACTAAACCAGACAAACTGTGACTCCTGTCAAGAATTTCTTGTTATTATCATTATTTCCATATACAACTGGTATGTAAGCCGCCCCGAGTCCCTCTGGGGAGATGGAAGCGGGGTATAAAAATAAAATTATTATTATGATTATTATTATGATTATTATTATTTTATTGTATGACACAGCAAACAAGATAGATATGCTGGATTTCGTATCACAAAATCACAAGTCGAACACTTCCCAAGTGTCTAGGACTGTGTGATGTATTATTATTATTATTATTATTATTATTATTATTATTATTATTATTATTATTATGTACATTTACCAATCCTGCATGCTATGGTGTTTTGTTTGGCGGGAGCCTGGCATGCTTCCAAACAAAAACTTTGCTAGGTCTTACTTTCGGGGGAGGCCTTATATTTAGCACTTCAGCAAAACTTCTACTAGGTCTTATTTTTTGGGGATGTCTTATTTTCAGGGAAACAGGGTATGTGGCCCAAATGATTCATTGGAACTTATGCCTCAAGTACCACCTCCCAGCAGGAAAGAACTGGTGGGATCACAAACCTGCAAAAGTATTGGAAAATGAGCACGCAAAGATACTGTGGGACTTCCGAATCCAGACTGACAAAATTCTGGAACACAACACACCAGACATCACAGTTGTTGAAAAGAAAAAGGTTTGGATCATTGATGTTGCCATCCCAGGTGATAGTCGCATTGACGAAAAACAACAGGAAAAACTCAGCCGCTATCAGGACCTCAAGATTGAACTTCAAAGACTCTGGCAGAAACCAGTGCAGGTGGTCCCAGTGGTGATGGGCACACTGGGTGCCGTGCCAAAAGATCTCAGCCGGCATTTGGAAACAATAGACATTGACAAAATTACGATCTGTCAACTGCAAAAGGCCACCCTACTGGGATCTGCACGTATCATCCGAAAATACATCACACAGTCCTAGACACTTGGGAAGTGTTCGACTTGTGATTTTGTGAAACGAAATCCAGCATATCTATCTTGTTTACTGTGTCATACAATAAAATAATAATAATAATGAAGAGGGGCAGGATTTTCCTCATCTTGATATATTTATTGGTAATTATAAGTTGACAGTGCAATACAAGGTTTGCATACTCAGAAATAAATTTAATTAAAACCAAAGAGATTTACCTTTGAGTAAATATGTACAGGACTGTAGTCTGTATCAGTGAGTTAAATTGCACATACATGTAATATGAAAGAACTGGAAGATGCATAATCTTGCATAACTTTTAGGAAGAACAGATTGTGTCCCCTTGCCTCTCTCCTCCTTGTTTTCCCTTTTCCATGCCCTAAAATTTCACACTGTGGCCTTTCTTGCTAATTTACTGTGATACTTTAAGAAGCAGAGAAAGCTCTTATAAATCCCACAGACAAAAGAGAAGCTGTTGGAGTCTGGAAGACAGATGACAGTTATATCACAGAGTAGTGTGCGTTGTGGCAACCTATTTATATTATTTAGACAGCAGAGAAAAGCCCAAGGCAATGAGGTCAGATCAATTTGATTTAGTCTACATATAAGGTCAGCGGTGAAGTTATGATCTGCATCTCAATTCATCCAAAACATTTAGATCCTATGGTTTTGACCCTAATCAATATCCATTTGTACCTTGGGCACATAGGAGAAACGAATCATGTATTGGAGCATGGTAAAAGTGTGGTCAAAATAATGAAGAAAAGTGTGGTGGTTTGCAAACTTGGGCAAGCAAATGCCTTTTTTAAGAACTTTATGCTATGTGCACAAAACTTAGATTAGGGTAGTTTTAGTGTGTGTGGTGTTTGTGTGTGTGTGTGGGGGGGGGGGGGCTGATACAGATTGCTGATTGGCAAACATTGCCATTTTTTAAAAAAACATACCCAGTGCTACTTGCTGGGATTTTTGCGGGTTTTGCGGCATTAAAGATCCCTTTATTTTTTGCACTGAAAAGTGGCAAAGAGAATTGAGGGAAGAGAGATGTAATGCAAATCAATTCCTCTGAAGCTCTGTGCTCCATACATTTTAGACCTCCTTTCTTCCTGCATCAAGACCAGAATTTAGAAAGTTACTTCTAAACTGAGTGAAGATAATGAACTGTTAAAGCAGTCTATAACTAAGCAGTGGGAGGATGAGAATCAGGGCATTATTCCATTAATACCTAGTTATGGATGGCTTCACCATGGCATAATATTAATCTTAAAATTAGCTTTTCGGGAATGGTGGAGGACACTATCTTAGTACCAATGCTGAAGCTTTATTTAATTACCAGAGCAGGGATTGTGGAGCTATTTTATAGAGAGTGAGCTAATTACTCCATCTAGGCCAATGCTTTCTACTGTGACTAGCAGCTTCCAGAGGTCTTAAAAGTGATTCCCACAAGTGGAACATATATGGAAATATTTTCTCCTCATTCTTGAGATCTATAGACCTGGGCTAAGGAGAGATATTTGGTCTGATAAAGTGAGAAAACAATAAAGATAGCTGTTGCCCTTCTTCCTGTATATCAAAAGATGTTAGACTCAGAGAAGCTATCTGACAAATGTAATCTATACATCTGTCTTCATCTTAGTGAAGTTGCCCAGAGACTGAAAACCTTACTTTTAAAGCTAACATGATAGCTTTGGCATAGTAATAGAAGGAATGGTGTATTCTGTATGCTACAGATATATTTTTAAAAACCAATGATATGAAAATTTCCAAAACAGCCCAAATGATCTCTCCAGAAGTAACACGTTAAAGTAATATTGGTACAGACAATTTTATCATTATAGTGAGAAACGAATGGCTGGCATCCTCTTCAGTTACATGCCTTCAGTTTTGACAACCCTAAGGTGAAGACATGCTGTTTAGTTATGTTTAGTTAAGTTGAATCTTTTATGAGGGATTTATGGAAATATTTGTTTACAGGGTGTCTATCTTTGCCATCTTCTGAAACTGAGAAAATGTGACTTGACAGTGGGTTTCTATGGCCAATCAGGGATTTGAACCCTGGTCTCCAGAGTCATAATCTAACACTCAAACCATCACACAATATTGGTCTTCTCTCAAGTTGGCCTAATGGTTAAAGGGCCAGGAATCTATTTGTTGAAAGTTCAAATCCATTCAGTTTAGTAGTTACAAGATCATAAATTGAATTTATGATGTCATAACTCTGGTGATTAATTTTTACAGCCAACTGTGTCCCCAGAAACCTACCTTTTCAGGCAGGAAGCACTCCAACTGAAGGGTTTCCAAGATATAGCAGATCAGAGCAAGGGAAATGAATGGCACCTTGAGAAAAATAGTTGTGATACGACCACAAGGGAGCACCCAAGTCCTCAACGTGTCCCATGACCAGGATAGTGTTATAGTCATCATTTCCCATCACTTCATTCCACAGTGCATTGGAAACCCTTTGTCACAGCCTGGGTGGAAATATAGGTTTTTAGGGGTAGGAGTGGTGGTGATATTATCAGATCTAGCTTCTGTGAAAGAGCCTCACCTTCACAATCACATGTGGTAAAGCAAGATCTCAGCCATTGAATTCGGTATTTAGTGCTTTCAAAAAACAATGCAAGGGGTACTAGTTTATTTGTAATGAGTTAGTTTTAAGCACTGAAGTAGCCACTATGCAAAATTAAATGCTGACAGTTGATATTACCTTCTTTTTATTGAATTTAGCCACCTCATTTCATGCCTAACAGCCCATGCAAGAGTCATAAGCACATTGCCACTAATCGCTTCAGTTGTTCAAGATAAAAAAGAAGAAATGGCTGTATGCATTTCTCTCTCAACTATCATCAATTTAATCAGAAAGTTCCACGCCCACACCCACATACAGAATACATGACTATGACACTAGAGAGTAGCAACACTGCTTCAGTGCAAATTGTAACCAGCCTACCAAGCTCTTCAGTCACTTTTGGATAGCATTTAGTTACATTAGTATACTTTATAGGAATTTTATCATTAGTCACTACAGTTTTGACTCATACCCTTTCCCTTGGAATATAGAATTTTCTGCCATTTTATCTATGCAACAAAAGTAGTAGATTGCAAAGACAGAGTGATTGGCCCAAAGACATCCATGTCTGATGACAAACTTGGATCCTTCTCTTCCTAATCCATACCAAACAATCTGATCATTTTACTATACTGTCTCAGAAGTATTTCCAAAAAAAAAGGGAAAAAAAGAATGGCACCCATGATCAAATAATTAATGTCATTGGAAAGAATAAAATAAGAAAGATAATGAGCACTTAGGTTGCACAATAACAAGAGAAAGGGAGAAATACTACTATGATATGTTCATTTTATTATTTCCAAGCATTTGTCTTTCACTAAGGCATTAAATACAAGTTTGCAGAGGGGGGAATCATCATCTAGCCAAAGGGAAATCATTTTTGCAACAGCATGCCTGGTGAAATGAAGATTATTAACATTACAATAAAATAGACAGACTGATAGTTTATGTGGTTTTTAGGCCAAAATTGGAGCATATAATTAATAAAAAGATAACATTTATTATTTGTAAAATGTATATTTCCTTGTACAAATTATGCATAATTATACACTGTGAGATATTTTACCTGGTAAGTAGATTGTATTTCAGTTAGCTTGGAATCTTACATTTACTATTTTTACACGAGAGTGAGCCCCACTTTAATCAATAGTAGTAGAGTAACTTGGTTATAGTTTTGCCTTTAGCCACTGATTGTCCATTCTGTAAGACTGGATGTGTGTATTGCCTGTGCTATTTTTTAGGCCTAGAGCTTTGATTAGTCAACTCCCCACAGCTTCCCTCTTTCTCTTCTCTTTATATATAGTAAGGAAAAGCCTAGTGCAGGTCAGTTATCAAAAATGTATAGAAATAGGGCCAATCCTGTAAGGCATATGCTTCAGGCAGATTTGGAATGTCATGAAAGGGCAATTAATTAACTACAAAAAATACTATCATGGTTACAATGCCTTATATGGAGCTATGTGTCTTAGACTACTCCACATTCACAACCACCATATATTCATTAATTTATGGAAAATGTAAGGACCATAAAAGTCACCCAATCAATGGGCAGCACCTAATGTGAGCATCAGGGGTCTATTCAGCATTGATCAGGAAGCAGACAACTGACATTCCTAGCCACTCGCTGCAAATGATGGCTATCAAAAGTAGGAACCCTGACACCATTCTCCCTTGCATCACTAATTGCATCACTTGGTCACTAATGGGAAACGTCAGTGAACTATCTTCTAATCACTAGGAGAACTGATCCCTGTAACATAGAAGCTGCTGCCAGGTAAATGTGGATTGTGGTGGGTTAAACCAGGATACCTTACTTAGCTATGTAACTAGAGTAGCAGATTATATAGAATTATGACAAACACCACTTTGAATAGTACTGTTGTATTTTACTTTGAAAGATAGAGGGGTCCACTAATGGGATTTTTTAAAATTTTGTTTGCAAAAATAACTTGCCAGGTTATCCATCTTGACCTGGACAATTATGCAGAGTAACATTCACTACTTTACTTCAGGTGACATAATTTTTTATACCAGTTATTTGTAGAATGCTGCTAATAAATAAGTTTTTGCCAACATCTGCGTGGAACCGGAATAAATAATCAAAGTTCATTACACTTATAAAAACTACTGAGTGCAATGCTGGTGCAATTATTCTTATCCTGGCTAAATTACACAAATAAACATGTATAAGATGACTTCATGTATAGATGTTATACTGATGTTTGTTACCAGAAGCTATAAATTACCTTGTATTGCCTGCAAGCTATTATGCACTAGCTGAACTCTTTCACCTGCACATTATTTAATACTAATGTTTTACAAACATCAAAAAACAGTGATCTGCTTGTTTTCCAGTTTATAACCTATAATAAGTGAACAAAACCGGGATGGAAATGAAACATTAGGTACTCACAAATGACAGGTAAGAGAAAGCCTGGTAGAAGTGGAGTAGTGGGAAATTGGGGTCATAACAATGAAGATGAAGAAAAAGCTTCTGAATGTGAGGAGCAGATCTGAATGTGAGAAAGGACTTAAAGTGTGAGAAATAGCTTGATGAAAGGGAAAAAAGCAATGAGAGCAAAAAGGCAGGTGAAGGTAACTGGTGGTGAATTTCCCTCTATGCAAATAGAGAAGTGAAAACTGGCCCATGGGGAGACAACTCAGAATGCATCTACACTGTAGAATTAATGCAGTTTTACAACAGTTTAATTGTAATTTCTTAAAGTTATGGGATATTGGGAGTCAAAATTTTGCAAGGTTTTTAGCTATCTCTTTCAAGGAGTGCCAGTGCCTCACCAAACTACACATTCCAGGTTTCCATAGCATTGAGACATGGTAGTAAAAGCAGTCCTAAACTACTTTAGTGCACCTTCAGTTGAAAAATTCTACATGCTTAGAGACTTTCCCTCTCTAAACTAAAAAAGAACAGGTGTGTGGGAAAGGGAGTATTTCTGATGAACTGTGACAAGTAGTTGTTTCCTCCCTGTTAGAAATGTAACAGCCTTCTTATTCCTTCCCAAAAAGGATACTGAAGAATAAAATGTACTAGATTTAGAAGTCTTAACAGTGTAAGTACAGAATAAAATGTAATAGATACTAGGGATGTGTGATCCATAAAAAAAATGGTTCAAAAGTCTTTACAAAGTTTGGGGGGGGGTGCTGTGTTTCATTTCTAAAGTGTTTCTAAAGTATAGTTAGTGAAAAATGTACAAAATGTGTTACTATAATGAGAGTAATGAAATTTTGTTACTATTTTGTTATAGTAATTGTTATACTATAATTGGGGAAACTTCATGGGCTCCCTTCTTCCTCGCTACAGTGGTAGAACAATGTGTTGTTGAAGGCTTTAATAGCAGGAATCACTGAGTTGTTGTGCATTTTCCAGGCTGTATGGCCATGTTCCAGAGGCATTCTCTCCTGACATTTCGTCCACATCAATCTTCAGAGATTGTGAGATCTGTTGGAAAACTAAGCAAGGGAGGTTTATATATAGTAGAACACATTTACCACTCTTAGCCCTCCAAAATTCAGAATGTTTCACTTATCCACTGATTTTTGGGGAAATTTGAAAGTTTTTATAAACAACATTTTTAATAATAAAGAAAATATGTTCCTAGTTTGACAGTATTATTTCCCATTTAATTGTGTAGTCCTTACTTTGAAAATAGTAGTTCTACACTGGAAACTTTGGGGGTTTTTTTGGGTTTTTTTGCCAAAAACTTTGTTAAATGGTTGGATGACAATGTTAAATTGGTGGACTGGATAGCAAAATGTGCTATAATATAATTTCCCTCATGCAAAAACAAAGTTATTGCAGTTTAATAAACTTTTGCCATGTTTTAAGATAGAACCAATTAAATGACATTTATAACCCAAGAACAAAAACATAGCTTAGAAACTATCAAAGCACTACTGACAGATGGCCATCTGGCCTCTGAATAATAATAATAACAATAACAATAATAATAATAATAATAATAATAATAATAATAATAATAATAATAAACATGTTCTTAGTTTGAAAGTGTTATTCCTTGTCTAATTGTTTAGTCCTGACTTTGAAAATGGTAGTTCTACTCCAGGGACTTTGTTTTTGTGTCAAAAACGTTGTTAAATGGGTGAATGACGACGTTAAGTTGGTGGACTGGATACTAGAGTAAAATGTGCTATAACACAATGTCCCTAACACAAATACAAAGTTTTTGAAGTTTAATAAACTTCTGCCATATTTTTATGATAGAACCAATTAGGAAATGATATTTATAACCCAGGAACAAAAATAATAATTTCTTGGAACGCTGGCTAGCTACCGGGGGGGGGGGGGGGGGAGGATCTCTCTGATGGGAAATGTAGTTTAAGGCAGGGCCTTTTGAATTCTCTGGCATAAAGCTCCTCCCTTCCCAAACTACATTTACCAGAGTTCTGTGCTGTTTCCATAAAGCACTGCTCCCTCTTTTCCCTGCTGCTAATGGCAAGAGGCCATTAAATTACAGAGGAAAAAAAGGCACTAAAGCAGCCTTTTTGACTTTGTTTTTTCAGCTTTGCTTCCTTGCACTGAATATGAAACTGACTTTGGGGGCCTTCTGAGATTTACAAAATTTAAACAAAAACATATGGGGTAAGTTTTGATTTTTAAATTTTTGGCATGGGCCACATCCACATATCGGATATTGTGCCATAAGCGCAAACTTAATGAATTTGATCTAAATTACAAGAACAAAAAATGCACACCACTAACAGATACACCAGTGGAAATAAATGGTTATCAAGGGCTTTGACTGATCAAATGCTGTTCAAAGTGGATAGCCTATATTCTTATATCTTATTCTGTGCCAAGCAGTAGGTCAGCTTCTAAGTAAGATCAGAGACCAGAATTTCTTTTCAAAAGAGTCAAAGAAGAAATGCAACAATTCTCTAATTTCAGAGCACTGGCCACCATTCCCCAGCCTATATGACAGAGGTCCTTGGACATTTTAAACAGAGGGCTGGTTCACAGTCCCTCAGACTGTTGGGGAACCAGACTATAGTTTGGGGGGGGGGGGAAAATCAATGAATTCCTATGTACACTGCACATATCTTATTTGTAGTGCAATTTTTTTAAAAAGAACATGCAATATTTTAAACGAAGAATGATTTTGACCAACCTTGAAGTCATTTCAGACTTAGGGCAAGCCTAAGTCTAATGTTTAGGGTAGGCCTTAGTTTGGGGACCCATGCTACATGATTTTGTAAATGTTGAATGTTAACATGGACTTGATAGGTGCTCATTGGAGGAGTAGGTGAAAACCCTAGAATGCCTTGGCAGTATTGGTGGTATCTTTAGATTTTTTTCTAAATATGGAGTCTTCTAAAGGCTATATCATGATGTACTGTTGGAGGCATGAAAACAAAAAGAGAAAAGCTAAGCTGTGGTGAGAAAAAAGATTAGTTAAACTGGAGAGAGGGATGGAAAATAAAATTTGATGAGTAAAATCAGAATATTCCTGAAAGATAATGTACCATTTTGCAATAAAGCACATGGAAGACCAGCTTGATTGCTTTTTTGACCAATTTGCAAAATCACTGAATCATAAAAACATGAGATAGGAAATGTCTATTAGATAATCTACGTCATTCCCCCTCCAATGTAGGGTGAAATTAAGTAAAGGACAATATATACTGTATGTTTGGAGAGTCCTTCTGCAACTTAGAGCTAAGAGCCTGGAACAGTATTTCATGAGAAATGGTGGAAATGGCATTTCTAAAAATATCTAATATTATGCAGAAAAAAGAGGGAAAGGGGGAAATTACATTTAAAGTATGTTTCATTCAATGCAACTCATTTCTAAGTACATATGCTTAAGAATTCCTGTCTCAAGGTATTATAGTTGTCTGCTGCAAAGTTAGGATTGTGTTTTAAAAAAAATGTATGGGTGCAAAGAAGTCACTGGACGTAAGAAGGTAATCCTACAAAACAGCTTCTTTTGAATAATTTTTTTACCTTGCAGCAGCTTTTTTCACTAAAGTAAACTAATTTTTCAAAACAAAGAAAGGCTTCTTGCTTTCAGACCCGCAGTTGATTTTGAGAAAGTTTCAAAGTTCTTAGAATTTGTGGGTAATAAATGGCTTGTGGGTAATAAACAGTAATAAACAGGCCATCAATGTAATAAACGTTATAATAATGTGGTTATGTACCCCACATTTCATATCTGGCTTCTTGCTCGTAATACTAGTGTTAATTAAAGCAACACCTAAGCAGAGAGGGTTTCTATGGACATGAAATATTTGCTGATCAACACATGAAGTAACAAGACCATGCACCTAAATCATATTTAAATATGGTTAACTTTATTAAAACGTATTTAATAATTCCTAGAGATTAGCTAATGGGGGGGGGGGGGACCAGCCTCTCCTTGGTAAATCCCAAGGGATAAAAAAAAATTCAACCCTGGATTTTTTGCTGGCCAGTCATCTCCTGGAAAGGTAGTCTACTTTTTTGTTTGTGTCAGAAGCGACTTGAGAAACTGCAAGTCGCTTCTGATGTGAGAGAATTGGCTGTCTGCAAGGATGTTGCCCAGGGGATGCCTGGATGTTTTGATGTCTTTAACATCCTTATGGGAGGCTTCTCTCATGTCCTCGCATGGAGCTGGAGCTGATAGAGGGAGCTCATCCATACTTCTTCCTGGGTTGGATTCAAACTGGCAACCTTCAAGTCAGCAACCCAGCCTTCAAGTCATCAGTCCTGCTGGCACAAGGGTTTAACTCACTGCGCCATGGGGGGCTCCAGCCAGTATACTGGAAAATTGAAACCCTCAGACCAGCTAGTGAGGAAAGACTACTATCTCTTTTTTTTTTCTAAAACAAGGCGGTCTAGTCATGTTTGTTTTAAAAGTTAAATGAAGAGAAATGACATTTTCATATATGAGTGTGAAAATAAAAAGACAATACGAGGCCATAATATACCACTGGTTCTCAACCTGGTTGAACCTGGTTCTCATATGGATGCTTGAAATGCAGACGTAATATTACACATGTGGGGGGAGAGGGTAGGATGTGTTGTCAAGGGAGATGTCTGTGTTGTTATGGAAACCATCTAGCTGCTGCGTAGGCATATAGCAGGATAAAGAGCTGCTTTATATTGAGTCAGATTGAGGACCAATATATATTAGATAACCTTGGAGTGTCACTTTATCCTAAACCTTTCCAAGAATGTATAATTTGTAGAAATGAGAACCAGCTCACATGGGAAGATTCCCCTTTTTGGGAACAGAGAGAGGATGGCCTGTGAGCATTTCATGAGATCAATCCCTAGCCTCTTATGTTTTTCTTATTTCATATGTTGTCACCAGAACATTAAGAAATAAAGTCACAGAAAACTAGTACCTGTAAGGCTTATGAAACCTTTGTTTTTTTCTGTGCCAAGCAGACTTTCAAACTGACACAAAATCAAAGCAGTATTTTATTAATTGTGGAACTCCTTTCCAAGAAAAACTAAGTCCTCCCCCTTTTCTTGGTCACTCTTTAGCCAGGAAAATACTGCTTTATTGATCCTGTTTTTCAGATATTGACTGACAATTATGGAAAGGGCATTTATGGGATTGATACTTTCCCTCATTCCACTTTTTAATTTGTGTGTCTTTAAATTGCTTTTTAATTTGACACTGTTTAAGATTTTAATCTTTCTAATGATGTTGTGCCATTATATCTTTTGGTCTTTTTCCATTTCCACCAGTTTTTACCTGGACCTGTTTTAATCCCTTTGTGAATGCCTTTAATCCCTTTGTGAATAATAACTCTCCATTTTTAGAAATAGGTAAGATAGGCCAAAGAAAGGCAGGAAGGGAAAATAAATTAATACCATATCAAAATAATAAAAGCAAAACAGAGCATGCACACACACATCATACAACCATGGAAAGATGAACAAGTCCTTGCCTGATGACAGTAAAGATACCAGAGTAGATCCCAGGTAAGCTTCTTACGACCTCATCACTTTGAGAGGGGAAAAGTATGGGTGACCATACTTCAAGGTAGAGAATTGCCCCTCTTACATCACCAGCAGTCATGTTTCGAGTTCTGCCTCCCCATCACACTCACATGTGGAAATTCAAGAGCTGGAAATACATTAATCTTTCATCACAACGTCAGCATTTTAATGCTTGTGGAAATTTAAATTTCTACCATCTTGGACATTTTTAAAAAAACAAAAAGCCTAATGTTTAATGGCATATTTTATGAGTAATCTTAAAAGAAACTATTATCTGCCAAAGGGGTAATGTTATTCCTCAAAAATGTATAGTAGATAGTACTCCAGGTAATGAAGAAACTTTTAGCTCTTTGCTTTTAGGTACAAGGGAGGGCTGCAGGGGAAAGGAGGGGGAAAAAACTGTTGGAGAGGGAAGTACACCATTCATCTTTTCAATAATACAACAGAGTTGATGTTGAGTTGCTAGAAAAAGGAATTAAATAACTCCATGTGTAACTAAATATATCCAACAAAGGTCCTTTTTTCTATTTCAGTGTTTGTTCTTTCCTGGAGAGCGGAACAAGACCATGCAAGCTAATCCAAATGCCTCTTCAGAGCAGTTCATCTTGTTCTAGTATGAACAGACCTACAAGAGCTTTCAAATCTGTTCACCAAAACCTGAAGAAGGCATGCATTGCACTTGGCAATAAAATAAATAAATAAATCCAAGATGACATAATTTTCTGCCTACAGCAAGTCTGTAGTACAGGAGTTCCTGTAAGAATTACACATGACTCTCTGAAATACATGGTGCTTTTTCCACTCTCTTGCTTTGTTAGTGTTTAGCACACTGGTTCTCAACCTGGGGTTGCCAGATGTTTTTGGCCTACAACTCCCAGAAATCCCAACCAGTTTACCAGCTGTTAGGATTTCTGGGAGTTGAAGGACAAAACCATCTGTGGATCCCAGGTTGAGAACCAATGGTTTAGAATGATTTCATTTTATAACACCAGTTTTAACTTTGAGACTGATTATCCTTGCAAAGAACTACTAGTATGGTGAAATTATTGATCAACTAGTATTTTTTCACTTTCTTTTAAAAATATATGGAAATTTATTTCTATTCTGTTCCCATCTAACAATATTTTTATTACAAAAATATGTATTCCTTAATTTCTCAGCAAAGTGTGGAAACTAAGGCAAAAATGGAAACTATTCCAACCTGTTTTTAAAAATGGAATTAGATGAATTCCAAATACATGCTTTTTCACCAAATTGAACATGATGCTTATTTAGCTGAACGGAAGAGTTCTCACAATGTGCCCAATGCCCTTCCACACAGCCATATGACCCAGAATATCAAGACAGAAAATCCTACAATATCTCCTTTGAACTGAGTTACCTGAGTCCACAGTATCATATATTCCAGTTCAAAGCAGAAAATGTGGGAATTTATTCAGCTGTGTGGAAGGGGCCTCAGAGACAATTAACAGGAACTATTATCAGAATAAGACCTATATTATTCTCTTCCTGAGAAAAAAAAAGCTGTTAGCTTCACTTGGACAGAGATAGCTGAAACTCAAGAAGAGTTACTTTTCTGTTACTAATAGAGGTGGTTTTTATTCCCTGTCTTTTAATGCTCTTTGTCTCTAATCCTCACAAATGTGCCTGCACTGAAATCCCCGAGTACCATTTTAACTGACAACAATCTCAGGGCCCTTTCAGACAGCCTCATAATCCAGAACAAATACATGGATTTAAAAATTGTGGTACCTTAAGGAGAGTCCAGACACGGAATTGTCAGTCCCAGTAAATGGTCTCCTGGCATCCTGACAGGTTCAGTTGTAGCGGATTTTTAAAATCTGCAAGATGGACACAGGAAATCCTCCGGAAGTTTACTTTTAATTATTTTTAATTGACTCTCCAAGATGTGCTGGACCCCATAAGCACTGATGCGGATATATGAATGTGCACACAAGGAGATTTATTGTCATTATCTCTCCTCATCCTCTTGCTGCCTTTACTTTTTCCCTCTTGAATCCCATTTCCCTTTGGGGTTACTTGCCTGCCATGCTAGTGCCCATTATGTAAATTTAAGCTTTGTTTATTTTCATAATCATGAGAACAAAAGAATGGTTGCAGAGAGTTCTTGTGGGAATTGCTTTCCACTGTGCTTCCATTTAGCCACCTGTGTGTCCATGTTTATAGCCCTCATCAGCTGTTTCAGGATTTTAAAATATGCACATGTGCTGGAGCATTCCACACCAGCATATAGCAATGAAGTCACATTTTTCTTGACTGCAAGGATATACAGTCATGTGAACATGTGCATTTTCAGATGAAATAGGATTTTAAGTCCACCCTTTTAACACGTTTTTCAGCCATAAATGCGATTCAGCACATATTTTTGGGAAATGTAATCTTAGCAACCACCCCTCTTTTATTCCAGTTTCTTCCGCATTTTAGGGCCTGTGTAGAAGGGCAAAATGTAGGCCTGTGACTAACATTTGTCCTATTTTTTTCCCGTATGATTTTCAACACTTTGGCCTGATGAAGAAGCCAGTGAATCTTCAGAAGCTTGCACAATGTATTTTATGCTTGGAAGCTAGCCCAAAAATGTATCACTGCTTAAGGATTTTGGATTGGGTTTCATTGAGTTAAAGTGCTAATACATCTACCTAGGCGTTGTATACTCTCCAGTTTTACTCTAGTACTCCATTTTTATCTGCTTGTAAAATGTCCTGGCTTTAATACTCCTCCCACATTTCTGCTTTGTTCTCATATAACTCCATTTACTTCAAAATGAGAAAGTGGTATGCATTCAACTTGATGGGTGGGAGAGGAGGAACCAGAATTTACCCTTCTCAACAGTCACACAAAAATCAAACGGTTGCAGGCTCTCCTGGTTTTGTGTTTTGTCTCATTACTGCCTTTTGCCATCTTAATGGCACACTTGTGTTGGATTATTTTCTAGGCCTCTTTAGAAATTCCAGAAATTGGGCCAAATACCTTTTTTCAAAGTATGTATTCTCTTCCCTGAGTCATATTAACAGTGTAATTCTATATATGTGTGCTTAAAGTTAAACAATGCTGTGATCCATGGGGCTTACTTTCAGGTTATTGAGCGTAGTATTACAGCCAGCATAACACAATGAGAATTACATCCCAATATAACTGCTGGTAAGTTTACAAGAAACCAAATCACACTGCAATCACAGTGAAGTCAAGGAGCTTGCTTCTGCAGGTAAGTAATGTATTGCAGACCTCAATTGCCATAAACTCTCTCAGATTTTCCTTCCTTTGTTTATGATATTGCTATACCTACTATCACGGGAGTAATAGAGCTTTATAATATAGTGTGTGAAGTGAAAAGTGCAGGCAAATAGAGAAGGGGCATTTTCAAGCAGACCAGATTAAAAGCACATATCCACCTGTCTTGCATCATATGTTTAGTGTATGACCATGATTAATGCTAATGTACACACTAGCCATTGCAATTTTGATAATTCCATTAAAGAAAGTGGGGTCACTTCAACATTCTTTCCTGGATTGTGATGTTCCAAGCTGCTGCAGCAGTTTTTCATTCTCCACTTCATCCTACTAACAGTCCAAGTGTTTGGGAGAATAGGTTTACCATTCAGCTTAGGCATACTCCGTTTTGAAATTCAATTTATTATTTTCCTACCTTCATCACACACGTTTCAATCTATGCATTTTACGCAGGAGTCCTCCATTGATTTGCCATCACACAGTTGAGGTTTTTCCCCACCCACTGTCCCTCCCCTGTTTTCTTTGTGGGGGAAAAAAACCTGAAGAAAATTGTTGACAGTAAAAGATAGCTGCTATTATGGAAATTTATGTACCATTATAGCCCATAGCATTGATCCATGGCAGCTGAAATGGCATCAAACTGCTGTAATTCAATAGTGTAGATGCACTCATAGTACCTGCCCTCATTCCCCAAACTAAATTAACAGCCAAGAGCTATGACTAGTAGCAGAAATTAGTTCTACTAGTGATCCTGTTTGTTAGTCAGAAAATCATTTTTAAGAAAGGACTAGAACCCATATGAATCAGAACCAGAATCACTAGCAGATCTCTTTCACCCAGTGCAGCCCCTGGCAGTTAAAGTATATGTTAAGAGAGAAGAGATGGGTCTAAAGTTTTGAAACATGTTCAAGAGTTTAATTAAAGTTCAATGTACTCCACAGACTGCCCTTCTTGGGAAAGATGGATCTGCCTAGGAGAGGACCCCCCCAATCATTTCCAGTTCTAGTGGAAGCTGTTCCGAGGAACTCTGTCCTCCTTCAATGAGGTGGGACCCCTTCGTGGCCCCCAGGAAGTCTCTGTTTGACTCCCCTCTTTCCTTTCCTCCTTAGACCTACATTGGCTCTATCCCTGTTCTGAATTCAGCTCCTGAAACTCCTTTCAAACCTCAGCTTTCTCTGTATAGCAACCAAAGCTCACAGATACAACACAGTGACAATGGAACAGCTCAAGTGAAGCAATGTGTATATATTTTTTTAAAAAAGACAATGCAAGAGAATGCCTGGAATGGCACTGTTGTGGGATCCAACCAGGTAGAAAGATGTGAGAAGGGATACAAGTATGAAAGAAGGGCTGGAGGAGGGATAGAAGGAAGAAGGGGTATCAAAGAAAGAAGGGAGGGAGGGAGGGAGGGAAGGAAGGAAGGAAGGAAGGAAGGAAGGAAGGAAGGGGGAATGACAGAAGGGAGACAAGAATGACAGAAGGTTTGGAAGAGGGAAAGAAGAAAAGGAAAGGAAAGGAGAAAGATGGGAGGGAAAGGGAAGAGATGGGGGAAAGAATGATATGAAAGGGGAAAATAAGGGACATAAAAGGGAAAGAAGAGGGAAAGAAAGAAAGAAGGGAAGGGCAAAAGGAAGGAATAGAGAAAGAAGGTAAAAGAAGGGAAGGGGAAAGGAGAAGAAAGGTGGGAAGATAGGAGGGAAAGGAGAAATAAAATGCAAAGTATGGCGTGGAAGGGGAGAAGGAGGGAAGAAAAGGAGAAAGAAGAGATGGAAGAGGAAGAAAAGAAGGGAAGGAGAAAAAGAGAAGAAGGGTGGTAATAAAGGAAGAAAATGAGAAAGAAAGGGAAAGGAGGGAAGGAAAAGAGAAGGAAGAAAAGTAGAGAGAAAGAAGAGAAGGGGAAAAGAAAGGAAAGGCAAAAGAAGAGAGGGAAGGGGAAAAAGGGAGAAGAAAAGGGAAAAGAGGGGAGGAAAAGAGAAAGAAAAGAAAGGTTGGGAATGAGAAAGAAGAAAAGGAAGGAGGAAGGAGGGGAAGGAAAAGGAAAAGAGTGTAAAGAAGAAAGAGGGGAGAGAAGAGATAAAGAAAGGAAACAATAAAGACGAGAAGATAACTGAAAATAATAATAGTAAACTTTATATCCTCCCCTATCTCCACCTGGGGACTCAAAGAAGGGAAGGGAAGGAGAAAGAAGAGAGTGAAGGGGAGAAGAAAAAGGAAAAGAGGGGAGGAAAAGAGGAAGAAGAAAAGAAAGGGGAAAGAAGGGAAAGAAATGATGTGATTTCTCTCTCCAGGAGATGAAGTGAATGGCCCCCTTCCTTCCACCACTAGGCCCGTCACCCCCCCCCCCCCCCCGCTTGAGCAAAAGGCGAACAAAAGGTAAGGGCATTTCCGCTCCTCTCACAAATTGCATAACAGTTTCATTTAAAGTGGAGAATAGAGGGTATACCATCACATGACAAAATTGACAATTTTGTCCATCTCTATGTGGATAATTTACAAAAAAAAGTCACTTGCCAACCAGCTTAGAAAGTGTCTGAAAAGATAACCCTTTAAAACACTTTAAAAATGCCAGGATATTTCTACATTTAAATCCTATCTCATGTGATGAACACAGTAGATTGCCGTTTCTTAAGTGGGTGGCTCAGTAAAATTTAATGAATACAATGAAGTGGTGAGTACTGCTTAGCTGCTCCCTTCCTGGGTTACTTTAGGTGGACTATGAGTACCAAGGTTTATGACAGGGACCTGTGTTTCATTTCTTCCCTACATCAGCCCACAGGAAAAATGTGTTAATATGGGTAGAAGCCTAAATAAGAACTAAGAGGGTCCTTAGCTTTGCATAAAAGATTCCAATTCAAAGATTTAAATCTGATTGCTGTGGATTTAGGATTTTTTGGATGTCATATGGAAGAGGGTTTTTTTTGCTCATCAGTTGTTTTGGCTGGTAGGTCAAAATTGTGAACATGCTTTTTTGTGAATGAATTTTTTTTAAAAAGTATCCGACCTCCCACTTTTTATTTGTGAAATAAAATGGAAAATTAGAGCACCTGAAATCAGGATCTAAGCTATATATATCTCATGAAGATGTAATAGTTTGTTTTAATGATTAGCCCATCAGCTGTATCAAAACACTATAAAGATGTGAAAAGGCACAAATGGAGGGCAAAAGGGAGAAACGTGCCAAAAGGAAGGCGCATCAAGCCAACCCTGATTGGGCCCGCCTTCCACCTGGAAACTGATGTCCTCACTGTGGAAGAACATGTGGGTCAAAAATAGGGCTCCACAGTCACCTACAGTCATCCACCGCCAGGACACTGCACTTGAAAGGCTATCATACTCAGACAATGAGGGATCACCTAAGTAAAGTAAGTTAGTAGAGTACTAGATTCTGATCAACTCAGTATTTATTTTTGGATGTGGAGATGAGAGAAGAGATATATTAATTCTGTCTTCCTCTTGTGCATACCTATTGTCCTGAACATATGGAGCTATTGGTCAGAAAAAGAAGTTACGACTCTTGTTATTGCAAGTACTGAAAAGTCAGGTTTCTGAATTGTGTAGAGAGCCCCCACACATAAAGCAAGTTTTTTCTTTAGATCATTACCATATGCAAAGAATGGTAGGAGTGATAGAGAAAAGGGCAGGGCTAGTACGTGCACACACAAATACCCCAGTTATGAATTAAGACAAGCTGGTTATATAACACTCAGCATTTTGCCCATAGATTCCTTTTACATGCAAAATGATGACGTCCCTGAATTTCCGATTGTTGGAGCAGTACTAAACAGATGGCCAATGTTAATACTGACAGTTCTATTCACCTATTGGTGTAGGGCACACAGAAATGACCCCCTGTTCTCTCACACACAAACAGGTGCTTGACATTGCCAAAGCTGGCAGCACTGACCATCTGTTTAGTGTTTACATTTGCAAAAATCCTCCTGGCAAGAACATATGTGCAGTCTACTAATATACATAGGGATGGGTAAACATGTCCATTTCAGTTTCACTCGGTCACACATTTTTCCAGCCATCAGTTCATTCAGTCCCATTTCTGCTTCAGTTTTCAATTTTATGGTGAAAAATATTCATATGATATTCTTATGCATTTTCCCACTAAAATACGTATACATTTTCTGTCTACCTTTGCCCAAACTGTGCATTTTTCAAAGAGTTTTACTTTATACAATTTATTTTACTGACATGTACATCCCCCCTCCCCCTTCTGTATTCCTGTATCAAAAATCTGGACAAGTGTAAATATGAGCAGACATCTTAATTATAATTAAGCATTGAATCCTTGAATTAGTTCACCATTGGCAGAATAAGTGCGGACATGAGAAAGTCCAATTAAGCCTATGCATTTGTATGGTCATTATGCAAGGAGTATTCAGTACTTCCTTGGACAATGACTTCTTCTATGCAAGCAACTTGATTGATCTTGTGTCCAAGCCCTAGAGTTGGCTGAAAAATGACCTACCTATGAATGGAAATCTTTTCCAGAACTGACCAACCCATTCACTGCCACCATTATATTCATGAATACAGTGTTCCCTCACTTATCGTTGGAGTTACTACGTTCCAGGACCACCTGCAATAAGTGAAAATCCACGAAGTAGGGACACTATATTTATTTTCATATTTATACATTATTTAGTAGTTATACACTATTTTAAGTCTTTATCAACCAATCGTGTGTTGATAAATCGCCTCCTTCTCCTCCTGTTGCCGCTTGGGCTCCTTTTCTCTCCTTTCGGCTTCTCCTTCCTCCCTTCCTTAGACTGTAAATTGTAATTTTTTATTATTTATAATATTATTTTAGAGTTTATTGAAAAACCGTGAAACAGCGAATTCATGAAAAGTGAACCGCAAAGTAGTGAGGGAACACTGTAGTCATTTTCCACTTCTCAGGACAATGGAAGAGCACTCACTTCCCTTTGGAAATACATACATCTGCTAAGTTGTTTCAGCCAAAATAATAAGCTTATATTCAGATTCACATTTTAAATATGAAAAGAGTTAGGAATGAAAAATATGCACAGACATGCATTAGTCAGAATATGTACATTAGAAAAATATGGATAAAATTCAGATATTATGGGAAACAATACATTAGAAATGCACACAATTTTCATGAGAGACAAATGAAATATCTTGGAATCTAACACAGAATCAAGATGGAATGAGAATGCTAGTGGGAAACTGAGGAACTCAATAAAAATGAAGCTGATAAATGATCATATCCCAAATCCAAGTACACATATTGTCATTCATTTGTACACATTTGTACAAGTAAATAGAATACATGGCCCAGAAGGGGAAGCAGCTATCCTAATTGTGTTTTCATCCAAGTGACATTTTGGAGCATAGGATGTTACTTTGAAAAAGTAATGTATTACACTTCAAACCCCAAAGTGCCCCAAAAAGGCAGTTAGTTAGTATTACAGTGGTAATTTTAGGATTTTGCTTTCCCATCTGGCTGCTGCCTCTTGCAGAATCCTGGGATTTGTAGTTTAGGGAGGGGCCTTTAAGCTGCTCAGCAGAGAAGTCCTAGGCCTCCCTAAACTACAAACCCCAGAATTCTGCAGGAGGCAGCAACTGGATTTAAAGTGAATAGATGCTGTAGTGCAGCAGTTCTCAAAGCGTGCTCCATGAAGCCCTTGGGGCTTCTCAAAGCATACTGAGGGGCTCTGCGGTTTCCTCTTCTCCTCCAAGATTTTCCTCCTCTTTCCTGCTCTTCCCCTTCTGCCACGTCCCTCACCCCCAAAAGATTTTTTCCTCACCTCTCACCTCCAAAAGTCTTTTTTCCCCACTGCCCTTGCCACCAAAAGCCCTTTCCCCCCTACTTCCTTGCTTCCAAAACCCTATTTCTCTCACACTACTCAGGGAATGCTTTGATTATACTTTTCCTGCATGGAAGAAGGGAGTTGAACTGAATGGCCTCTGGGATTTCTGCTATTAATTATTATTATGATTATTATTTTTATTATTACAAAGGCTGGGTGGCCATCTGTTGGAAGTGCTTTGCTTCTGCTTTTCCTGCATGGGAAAAGAGTGTTGGACTGGATGGCCCCAAGGGGGTCTTACACTGAAATACTGTTGAGTTCATGTTGGTTAAAATTGTTCTTCATTTTAAATATTGTATTATTCTTTCTTTCCCTCCTTTTTTGCAGTACAAATGAGATGTGTGCAGTATGCATAGGACTATGTTCATGATTTTTCAATTAGTTCACACAAACATTCTCTATTCATCTACCACTTGCCTGGTCCATCTGTCAAATTTTAAAGCACAATGCATGGAAAAGTTTTTCCATGCCTGATTTTATATATACACACGCATACACACACACACACACACACACACACACACACACACACAGAGAGAGAGAGAGAGAGATTATATATAATAATATAATATGTAAAAATTTCTTGGGGCTCCATGAGAAACTTTTGTTTCAAAAAGGGCTCAACAACTGAAAAAGTTTGAGAACCCCTGCTCTAGTGTGATGAGTCCAAGGAGTGAAGATATTATTAATTAAGTTGCAAATGCAATGTAACTTGCTTGTTAATTGTTCCCAAAAAAGAATTCATTACAAGTAACAAATTATTTATAAGTAGTTGCTTTCATGTTCTGAACAATCTAATGCATGAATAATAGTGTTCATAAATATTTCATAAAAACACTGGTGAAAAGCAATGGAAGAGCTTGAAATAAGTATTTGGTGAGGCTGAGATTAAAAGTAGCACAGCTGAGCAGATGACAATAGGTCAGGAGCTCTTAGCCAGTGCTTTTTTAAGCAGAACCCATTACAAAATCTGTTTGTTTTGGAGCTCATAGTTTTCATGTTTTTAAAAAATGTGTGTGTGGATGGACTGACTACTTTGTTTCTTATTTTCGTGGGAATTGGCGACAAAGTCAAAGTAGAAATTTGTCAGGGACATTCCCTCATCCTCCATTTGCTAGCACCTGCAATTCCAAATCAGCATGTCAGATCTTATTTTTGAAGTAAGCTGCAATATGATTTTATTCATAAACCAGACACTGAGTATTTTCCAGCTCAGCCAATAAAGGTAAGTAGATTCAGCCTTGGGACTGTAGTGGGACTTGAGACAGTGAATTCAGTTGTTTGTATCAAAATACATCAATGAGAAAGGCAAAACAGAAATGTAAAGAGGCATTTGTCCTTGCTGTAGTATATTCTTTAGCATAAAAATATTTTTTGAATGAAGCACTTGCACAAATATTTCCTTTTGTATTGTGTAGCTTTTTTCTGCATCTTTATCAAGTGGATGTTCATCAAGGCTAGTAATACAAAATGCTGTCCTTGATAAACGTCTCTATGACAACTACACTTGTTCCAGTAGAGAGATCATGTCTCTGCACTCTCTTAAAAGCACCCCCCCCCCCCAAGGCTCCAAAGTGTGAGATTTGTGATATGCTGAATAGTTGGCTATAGCAGATGTGTCTCATAGATCTTAGTACCCATCAATCTTGAAGTGTTATAACCAGTGAAATATAATGTTAATAAGAAGTCAGCATGGGTTTGCTCTTTTTAGAGAGTGTGATTGACATACAGTAGCATCTGTTTTTTGCTGTAATGTATATCTGCCAAGCACCTGCATCCATTCATCTGCACTCAAATGAACCACAATCATTGTCAGTTACAGGGCCAGCACATCTTGATGTTAGACTAAATTGCTCATGCATTGCACTGAAACTAGCTCACCCAACTTTCAGTTTTGGGTCATAACAGATCTAAACATGCTTTTAACAAGCCCAATTGTTTCTGGAAGCAGAAGCCACAATAACAAATCGCAACTTGATCTGTGCAGTTCAGGAAGTGGAGACATATTGAGAGGCAGAGAGCAAAGGAGACAATATAGATGCACAATTCCAATTGAATTATCATTTCATTTCTTCTGTAGAAAAACCCTACTAAGTCTGGAAACTAGTTTACTTCACATTGTGAATACAGCAGATTTACTTCACATGGTGAACACAGGTGGGCCTCACAGTTCTTACAGTTGCTCTTGAAATATCATGACAAGCAAGTGTAATGTTAGTATTTGTTTTCTTAAACTGTGATTGATATTCAACAACCTAATCTTGCATGATTACTTGGAAAATATACAATGTGAGAGGGAGGAAATCCTGAAGACAACAGGAAAAAGGTGCAGGGCCGGGCTGGTGAGCAGCCTGCTGCAATAAATCACTCTGACCATGAGGTCATGAGTTTGAGGCTAGCCTGTGGCAGGGTGAGCACCCGTCAAATAAAAAATAAAAAATAGCCCCTGCTCATTGCTAACTTAGCAACCCGAAAGATAGTTGCATATATCAAGTAGGAAATAAGGTACCACTTATAAAGTGGGGAGGCAAATTTAACCAATTTACGATGTTGGAATGAGGAAGTGCCGTCACAGTGGATGATGAAGCAGCTGCTCCCCCCTGTGGCCAGAATCGAACATCCCCTCAAGAGAAGGCGTGTGTCTCTGTTTTTGTTCTATGTGTATATGGCATTGAATGTTTGCTTTATATGTATACAATGTGATCCGCCCTGAGTCCCCTTCGGGGTGAGAAGGGCGGAATATAAATATTGTAAATAAATAAATAAATAAATAAGGGCCAGTTGAGTAATGAGATTATTATAAACCCTAAAATAACCAATATTAAACAGACTGTATAAATAGCAAATTAACAAAGCTCCCATTATTTCCTCCATTTGAAAGAAGGGGGGGAGAGAGAAAGAGAGGGGGGTTGTATATTTTATAAAATAAACATATATTTATATTACATAAAACCCTCTATTTTTAAGGGGTTTTAGGAGCATAGCATCCTCACAAAGAAGCAGTAATCTCTATGTCCTTCAGGGCAACTTTATGGTCAACTTCTGCAAAGGCCACCCTGGAGGAGCTACTCATTCCAAGGAAGAATGTGCTTATCGAATCTGCAAATAATCAAGTTTGCAAAAGTTAAACCTACAAAGAGGATTGAGTGGCTATAGATCCAGAAAGACTACATGATGGCAAAAGAACCAACACATTGAGAAACTCCTAGGCAACAATGATAAAGTAATATTGAAAAAAAAGCAAACATGTAATACACTAATGAAAATAATATATAATTTTATGTTACTTCATGTATTTGTAGCCTGGTATTTTTGTGTATACAATATTTTCATATGTGCTTGTCATTTAATATTGTTCTATTTTTGTGTCTCATTTATTTTTTGATGTGTTCTTCTTAGCTCATTTAGAATCTATATAGACTGTTTAATATTGGTTGGCTTACTGTCTGTGATTAAATAGCTTTTCTATTACTAGATTGGTCTTTTATCTCTTTTTCTACTCTGGAAGTAATCCAGACAAACAGAGTGATGTTCCCAGATGTGATATGTTCATCTTCAATGCACATATAGCTACCAAAATATTCACTTACACAGTCAAATAAACATTTCTTTTATGTTTTGGAAATAAATTACCTCTTAGGGAAGGGCAGTATGTCAACTGTAAAGCTGTGTATACATGAAGAATGTCTTAGATGCATTCACCATCATGTTTAGTTAAAGGTAGCTTCACTAGTAAATATGGAGAATACGAGAAACAGTAATGTATCTGACAAACAGAATTATAAGTATTTTTAAAGAAGAAGGTGAACAACAATCAGCCCCACAAACACCAACCCACCATTCCCATGCAGTGTTTAGCAGATAAATGAAGCAGATTTAATTTTCTTTGTAAATCCATGTGAAGTATTAATGTGCAACTACAGTAGAGTCTTGCTTTTCCAACCTTTGCTCATCCAACATTCTGTATTATCCAACGCAGTCTGATCTACAGCTGTTTCTATAGGCAGGCAAAGGAACACAGTTTTTTAAAAATCTTCACAGGACTGAACTTTTTACGAATTTAACTTCTGACAATGTTGTTACTGTAAGTTCATTTTATGCAATTCTATTTTATTTGTAGTCAATTTTTAGTAGTCAATGTTTTTGTAGTCAATGTTTTCAATATGTTGCAATGTTTTGGTGCTAAATTCGTAAATACAGTATTTACTACATAATGTTACCATGTATTGAACTGCTTTTTCTGTCAGTTTGTTGTAAAACATGATGCTTTAGTGCTTAATTTGTAAAATCATAATGTAATTTGCTGTTTAATAGCTTTTCCTTAATCCCTCCTTATTATCCAACATTTTCACTTATCCAACATTCTGCCGGCCCGTTTATGTTGGATAAGTGAAACTCTACTGTACTATGACATTTCAAAGGGAGAAATCTTCATTAAACATGAAAAAATAGAACTGCTGACTTAAAAAAAGAGACAAAAATCTTAGTCTAACGTAAAGACTCAGTTCTATTACCACAGCTGCTATTCTGCAGCAGCCATGCAATCACATATAGCAGTAACATACTGGGATGAACATCCTCACTGTTCTACCTTTCTGTATTCAAGTAACTGTACCAATTTTAAAACCTATGGCAATTATCTTCGAGAGTTCTTGGAGAACAGGAGAAGTCCCGGAAGATTGGAGGAGGGCGAATGTGGTCCCTATCTTCAAGAAGGGAAAAAAGAACGACCCAAACAATTACCGTCCGGTCAGCCTCACATCGATAACAGGAAAGATTCTGGAAAAGATCATTAAGGAAGTGGTCTGTGAACACTTAGAAACAAGTGCGGTCATTGCTAATAGTCAACACGGATTTACCAAAAACAAGTCATGCCAGACTAATCTGATCTCTTTTTTCGATAGAGTTACGAGTTGGGTCGATACAGGGAATGCTGTGGATGTAGCGTACCTGGATTTCAGTAAGGCCTTCGACAAAGTCCCCCACGACCTTCTGGCAAACAAACTAGTAAAATGTGGGCTAGACAAAACTACGGTTAGGTGGATCTGTAATTGGCTAAGCGAACGAACCCAAAGGGTGCTCACCAATGCGTCGTCTTCATCATGGAAAGAAGTGACAAGTGGAGTGCCGCAGGGCTCCGTCCTGGGCCCGGTTCTGTTCAACATCTTTATTAACGACTTAGACGAAGGGTTAGAAGGCACGATCATCAAGTTTGCAGATGACACCAAACTGGGAGGGATAGCTAACATTCCAGAAGACAGGAGCAGAATTCAAAACGATCTTGACAGACTAGAGAGATGGGCCGAAACTAACAAAATGAAGTTCAACAGGGACAAATGCAAGATACTTCACTTCGGCAGAAAAAATGGAATGCAATGATACAGAATGGGGGACGCCTGGCTAGACAGCAGTACATGTGAAAAAGATCTTGTAGTCCTTGTGGACAACAAGTTAAACATGAGCCAACAATGTGATGCGGCAGCTAAAAAAGCCAACAGGATTCTGGCCTGCATCAATAGGGGAATAGCGTCTAGATCCAGGGAAGTCATGCTCCCCCTCTATTCTGCCTTGGTCAGACCACACCTGGAATACTGTGTCCAATTTTGGGCACCGCAGTTGAAGGGAGATGTTGACAAGCTGGAAAATGTCCAGAGGAGGGCGACTAAAATGATTAAGGGTCTGGAGAACAAGCCCTATGAGGAGCGGCTTAAAGAGCTGGGCATGTTTAGCCTGCAGAAGAGAAGGCTGAGAGGAGACATGATAGCCATGTACAAATATGTGAGGGGAAGTCATAGGGAGGAGGGACCAAGCTTGTTTTCTGCTGCCCTGCAGACTAGGACACGGAACAATAGCTTCAAACTACAGGAAAGGAGATTCCACCTGAACATCAGGAAGAACTTCCTCACTGTGAGAGTTGTTTGACAGTGGAACTCTCTCCCCCGGGCCGTGGTAGAGGCTCCATCTTTGGAGGCTTTTAAACAGAGGCTGGATGGCCATCTGTCGGGGGTGCTTTGAATGCGATTTCCTGCTTCTTAGCAGGGGGTTGGACTGGATGGCCCATGAGGTCTCTTCCAACTCTACTATTCTATGATTCTATCTATAATTCTATGATTCTATGGTTGCACAGTAATACTTCCACATAACTTCATAATTCCACCCTCCCAAACTTTAAAAAACATTTTAAAGGAATTTTGCAATTCCAGATAAGGCTATTTTAAAAATTACAAATAAAATGTAAAATCAAAGAATTACTTCCTCAGAAATAACAAGGGGGAGAATGGGAGAAGAGGAGAATCCCATCTTCTGACATCATTTCAGTGTTAGCATGGCAGCGTAGAAGCAGAACCAACTCTGCATCAGATAAGTGATGGGAATGTGGCATGATCTGTGGCTTTTGATGTGTTTTTCTATCAGTGAGGGGACGGGTTAATCATGAGGAGGAGGCAGACAGGCAACAGGATGCAAATGATGTCATGCGAGTTTTGCTTGTTGGGCAATGAAGTCCTAACCTGAAAAAGGGTTAGGACTGAGATCACAAAACAGAAAATGATATGAATGTGCATTATATCTAAACATGCAAACTAACATATGTGAACTATCAACTACTTAACATAGTCATGGTTAGGTTGCTACTTCTAATAACGAATGCTTGTGCCTCTATCCTCAGAAAGTTGCTGACACTAGGAGTAGAACATCTTTGGTTAAATGGACTAGTAATATGATCTAATATAAGAAGTTTCATGTGTCTATATGCCATTTCACTTTTACCAAAGAGAAAAGTGCTTCCTTGAGAAATTTCTTATAGGAAATTTAAGATAAAACAACAAATTTAAGATAAATCAGATAGCACAGGAAGACTTGGAGATATATGAAGAAATCTGCACTGCCACATGTATTTGTATTTCTGTATGCCCACGTGTGTGATCATATATGTCTTGTCTATATCGCCCAGAAACAGATAAGATTTTTTGTGTGGTTAGAAATTTACATTTTCCGGATCTTTAATAAATCTATATGATAAAATGTGGAAAGCACACATAGAAAACTGCAAACTTTTTTTAAAAAAAGTATGTAGTCTTCAGTAAGTTAGTGAATACACACAAAACAATGGACACAATTTGGAATATGGACACAATTTGGAATATATATATATATATATGTGTGTGTGTGTGTGTGTGGGGGGGGTGAACATTTTCTAAAAATATAGAAAATAAACCCAGATAAATCCACACAACAGTAGAGTTTTGAAAAGGAAAAAATACATGGAAATTGTTTTACTTATCCTAGCATTACCTTACTTTCATATGTTTCTTTTTTTAAAAAAATGCTACATCTATACACATAATAAAAGTGAAAACATGTAAGTGTGTATGTAGAGGAGGTGTCCACTTACATAGGCAGCCTCTCACCTCCACAAACAGCTATAGTTCCCACTGAGTAGAAGACACCAATGGCCTCTTTCCACTGACATACAGGCTATAGTAGGCACCATGAACCTTGCCAATGTCCTCCACAAACCTTGCCAGTGTCCTCCACAAACACCATTCAGTCCCCCGTCCAAGTCAAAGCTTTCATCCGGGGACAATTTCATCCTAGATGTTCTGTTTTTCCTTCAGAATGGACATCCCAGGGTTCCTTAATTTACATGACCCCCCCCCCCCCCCACACACACACACACTTTTTTCAGTGTCAGGAGCTACTTGAGAAATTGCAAGTTACTCCTGATCCTGCCCACTGCCTCTACCTTAACCCTTAACCCTTTCCCATGGCACACAGTTAACAGAGGAATTGATCAGCAACTGAGCAAGAGGTTTGGGGAGAATTCACAATGATTTACAAGAGTTGTACTTGACCTACATTCAGAGAGCACTGTGACCCCCACCAACAATGGACTGGGACCAAACTTGGCACAGAGAAGCCCCATTACCAACTGAACATACTGCAAGGGTTAGTGGGAATGGATCTTAATTTTGGGAGTTATGGTTCCAGAAAGCACTGAACCCAGCTGATGTCCGATCTGGACTAAACTTGTCACACAAACCCAACATGGCCAACTGTGCATATGAGCCTGGTTTGGGGATGATTGACTTCAGATCTGGGAGTTGTAGTTCACCCTTCTCCAGAGAGCCCTGAACCCAGCCAACAACAGATCTGGAACAAACTTCAGTGATATTACCTAACATCCCAAAACAAATAATACCTTCTTCTAATAACTCAGGCACCACTGAGTCCCCAAGCTATTTCTAATAAAATACGAATTTAATCCTATGTATGGGCAAATTTGGCTGTGCTCAAAAGGAAAAAATATGGTTCCCAGAATATTACTTTAAGATGGATAGTGACTAGTAGTCTGCTTAAACATTTATCTGTGCAAGACTTTTCTTCAAAGTTGATTTTTCTGGTTGGTCATTATCGAACGTATGCTGGTATGCTGTAAGCCGCCTTGGGTCCGGGTTGCAGAGAAAGGAGGGGTAGAAATATCCTAAATAAGTAAAAAAATAAAATAAAATAACATAGTACCTTTGTTTTTGGCACCTTCCACACAGCTGTATAAAATACACATTGAACTGGATTATATGGCAGTGTGGACTCAGATAATCTAGTTCAAAGCAGATATTGTGGATTATCTGCCATTATATTCTGGGTTATGTGGTTGTGTGGAAGGGTCCTTTATCTTATCTTTGGTTTACATATTTATCTAGGTCTCTAAAGAAACAAGAATGGCTTTCTCATGGAGCTGCTGCTAATTGTGAATTGTCACCCAACTAAAATGAAGAAATGAGGTGAGAATTTGTGCTGAAGGGTAACAGCTTTTATTAACAAAGCTCTGCAGTGAATTAGTCAAGGGCAAAGTGTGTCCTACCTGAATCTGATGAACGACATATCACCTTGGCTTGAGAACCTCTTGGTTTTAGATCAGGACTCTACATGAAAGACCTTTGTTACTTGCTTCACATAAACCATTCTAAGGAATATCTGATGGTTGCATCCCACCTTTGCTGAGCACAATGCAAAATGGGGAAAAATATTTCAGGGCCCTTTGAAATTATCTATCTTAAGCCAGTGAAATCTTAGCTGGCTGTCTGTACCACCTGTCAACTTTATGAATTTGAATAAACTATGACCACAAAAGAATGAGTTCAGACTTCACAAAAAGTTCCCCAAGACCAGTCAGAGGTATGCAAAAGCCTCTGCTGGAAAGGATATGCAAAGATTTCAGGGGAAAATGGAAAAGAATTTTCCTGAGTGTCCAAAAAATCACAACCTGCTTTCTTGTTTTTCCCATGCTCAAAGAGATGGAAACTCTACTCCCATTCCCATAATCCAGACAACCTCCTGTTGCTCAGAGAGGAGGGAGGGTGAGCATCTTAGCAAGAAAGGTGGTTGTGGGCTGTTTTTCTCATAGCTGGTGCATGACAATAATATCTGCATTGTTGTAAGCCAACTATTAGAATGCAGACAAGATGAAGACATGCTTCCTAACTCAGCTGTTCCCTTGCTCCCTCACATCATTGGTGTTCAAGATCTGAATGAATAGTGGAAGACTATAGCCTCCACAGTCCTTGCTCATCCCCCACTCACTTTCCTGATGCCACACAGGGGTTGAGAGTAGGCTTGGGGAACAGAGATTGTGGAAGGATATAGCCTCCATGATCCTTTATTAGCTTTATCCTATTAGCATTATAAATGACAGGTGGGAACATGGTTGGTGGAAGACTATAGCCCCAAGAATCCTCACTAGGTTTTCCCCTCCAATATTCCTGATACCATGCAAAAGGGAAAAAATAATTAAATTATTTCAGATCAAATAATGCCAGATCAAATAATGTTAAACAATATATCCCCAGATTACAGTCCTGAAAGTAGTCAATGATGCTCTCATTACTTCCTGCTTCTTGGACTGGATGGCCTAAGAGGTCTCTTCCAACTCTATGATTCTATGATTACCTCAAGAGTCTAGCTTGGAGCCTTGAAATAATCATTTTAGGTTGCCTTTACTAAAATAAACTCTTGTTCTTCCTTGATCAATATAAAAATGAATGATAGCTTAGTAATCAAGAGAGAAAACTGATGAAAGAGTGGACTGGGTGGGTTAAGAAATAACAATGCTACCAGTGTAAGGAAAAAGATCATACAGTTGGGTCATACATTCACTACTTAGGTGGGAAAGTGTCTGGGGTTTGGGGGTCACGTCCACCACCGACCTGGATATATTTTTAATACCTAACATGCCCCTCCCACAACCCTTCAGAGACTTGGGGAAATAATTTCACTTTGTACTCCCTGGGAATATTTCTGGGCAAGAGGTGCCTTTTCTAATGGAGAATTAAACAATTTCATTGAATGAAAATTAAGAATTAATGAGAGATACAGAAATAGAGGCTTTTTAAAAAGTATCAGAATTTTGGGAGCTTAAAGACTTCATAAACACCCTTGGGCCCATTCCAATTTAATGGCTAGGATTACCTGAGTGAACATTGTATTGGGCTGTTGTACCTTTAAAGGTTCTCTAGAGGAGACAATTTCAGCAGGTGCTGTTTGTCATGCAACCAAGTAAGCAGCAAACAACTGTGTCCACCAAAGGTACAAGAGTTAACTCCAGTTTTGACTCTGGCAAGCCTAACTAACGAGGAAAAAGGTGTCAGAAGTATGTACAAGCTTTCAAACTCTCTAAGCTAAGTGGTATAAAAAGGTCAAGGCTGGAGGAAATTCACCAATTTTTCTGACATTTTGGCTCACAATGGTGCCTTCCACGTTCATTTCACCTAGATATTATGATGAAACTGTCTCAGCTTTGGTATGTAATTCAAAGAAAAACCCTTCACCCTTCAGGATGAATCCAGTGATTTTGATGAACAGTACCTCTGAGAGAAACTTGTTATGCTAAACAATATATGAGTTCTGAGTATAATTCAAAATGATTGAAAGAGCGGGTTGCTGCAGTTCCTGTATAGAGTATATTACCATGTCCTATTAATTTTGACTGGGACTGGAGGGAAAAATGTAGCAGTGGTTTCTTTTTTTCTCCTTTTTATATTTATATTTTTAAACAATGAAGCAAAAAATTAGATAAGTCATTTGAATGATTTGTATTTAAGATTTAAATAAATGCATTCAAAATCTTGAAATATATGTCCTCTTAAATTCCCTTGAAAGTAGCATCCAGGAAACAAAGCAGTGACATTTGTAACATATTGCTGGCAGACTATTAAATATTTATTGTAGGTTTTGACAGAGCATAATAGTGATCTAGATCAGCATTCCCTTCAGAGTTGACCTTTTGTTTGTAATAGTGACCTTCCGTGCCTAAGAAGGAACCTATTTTACCACAAAATATCATGTACATATGTAGCTTGTCTGCTAAAGAAGAAACAGGCAATATCTTTCAATTGAATTCTGGTTTTATTCAAGCTATTACTATGAAATACTATGTATTAATCATACATAGTAGACATGTGTAATCCATAAACAATGGTTCTAAACTGCGTTCAAAAGTAGGGGGTGCTGGCGCTTCATTTCGAAAGTTCCTTCCAAATTTTGAGGATAAAAACTTTGAAACTCCAACAAAACTTACAAATCTTTGTAAGTACCTTGCTTACGGTGATTGTGCATGCACATTGGGGAAAAATAACTGTCAATGGGGAAACTTCAGGGGTTTCTCTCTCCCTCATTTTTGAGCTATCCTGATCAAACTTGCTACAGTGATGGAACACATTTACCACTGTTAGCACACCAAATTTCAGAACATTTGACTTATCCATGGATTTTATAAAAACATTTTTAATAATAAAGAAAATCTGTTCCTGGTTTGAAAGTGTTATTTCCTGTTTCATTGTGTGGTCTTTACTTTTAAAGTAGTTGTTCTACTCCAGAAAATTCATTTATGTGGCACAAACTGTGTTAAATTGGTGGAGAACAGAAATCATAGTACATATATCATCAAGGGACATCTAGTCTGACCCCCTTCTTTGTGGTGGAAAGCACTAGCCAAACTCTCCTGACATCCATTTGCTTCCCCTATTGAGCTGGAGAGAACCCTCAAAACACATCCATATGGGTCATTGCTTGTTTTACAGCTCAGCAGAGAGATTAGCTTAGAGCAAATCAATTATCCCCCCAAAAAAGTGACAAAAGCAATCTCCTTGAATGTCTATATGACACACAATTAACCACATAACTTCAACTTAGCACAGATTTATACTATTCGTTTTAGTTCTCTTTGCAGATTCAATCATGTTTCATCATTTCATCATTACTGACTCTAAACGATTGGCTGGTTGTCCCCCACAGTGCTTTGCTCATGGCAATCGGTATTGGGGTTTTTAAGCAGTTTATGTTCACTTGGCTTTACAAAAGTTGCTTATTGCTTGCTTGCTTTAGACATTGTTGCAGATTCAATCAGTTTATTTATTTTATATTTAGACTAATTATAACAGAGATTGCGACAGACAGCTAGTTGGGTCCTTCAACCATCATTTGGCTACTGAACAGCTTTGCATTCTGGAAAATGTAGTTTACAGCAAGGCCTTTTGCAATCTCTATCATTAGGGGCCTGGCCTTCCCAAACTACAGTTAAGATTGCTGTGATTGGCCATGCCTACAGCCTCCCTTCTGGCAGTGCTAGAGAAAATGTGGCCAAAAGAATTTGATTTTAAAAGATCCCTTGACTTTACCAAAGTTGCTTAATGGTTGTGAAAATTAAACTGACCTTGGAGACATCAGAATGTTACAGAACATTTTTGAAAAAACTGGGTAAGTTATTCAAATTCTAAATCCCCCCTCACCTTTCCTGCATGCCTCGGAACTCACCTTCATATGTCCAAATTTGTCTGTCTAGATCCAAATTCTCATCTAATCTGAAATTTGCACATCTAATACATAGTATGGTTCAAACAAAGCACACCAAAAACATAAACAAAATAAACTTCAACCAAAGAAGAACTGAAAAATCAGATTAGATGATGAATTATTCTGATGTCTGATGAAAATCTAATTCACTTTAGGGTGAGGTTACACACAGACTCACCCTGAATTGATGGGGGACACGGAAAGAGCCTCCTCGAAGATTGAGTAAATCCAATCAGGTGTCCTGCATAAACTTATTGGCAGTGTATGGGGTGCAAATCCACAATTAATAAGAACATCAGCCCTGGACTTGTCTTACTCAATTGCTGAGTACGCCTGTCCTGTCTGGCACAAGTCTGTCCATACGAAGTAGGTGGACATAGCACTGAACAAAACATGTAGAATAATCACAGGATGCCTTAAACCTACACCTGTTGATAAACTCTATAAGCTAGCTGGCATTGCCCCCCCCCCAATGTGCGATGGGACGTTGCTGCTAACGGTGAGAGAAATAAGGTCAAACATTTTGAAAGCCACCCACTGCATGACTATCAGCCTCCTCCCAGTAGACTCAAGTCAAGGAGAAGCTTCATGAGAACCACTACTCCTCTTGATGCTCCCCCAGCAACAGCAAGGGTGTCCCTCTGGGCAGCTAAACCAGGCAATCCCAACTGGATGGCCCCCCATGAGGGTCTGTCTCCAGGGGCAAACCAAGAATGGGCAATTTGGAAGTCCCTAAATAGACTGAGAAGTGGAGTGGGCAGACCAAAAGACAACCTGGCAAGATGGCACTACCTGGAGGAATCCTCCACCTTGTGTGACTGTGGAGCAGAAAAAAACAATTCCTCATATGTATGCTTGCCCACAATGCCCTGCCTCATGCACGGAGGAGGAGTTGTTCAGAGCTACAGACAATGCGATTGCTGTTGCCCACTTTTGGTCTAAAACTATTTAGCTGTTTGTGATTCCTTTATTTTATTGCTTTTAAACTTATTTATTATGCAATGCTTTTGACACAAAATAAATAAATAACCCTGAATTGTTATCTGTCCCCACAGTTTGACTACTTCTGGAGAGTATTATATGTTTTACAGCATCAAATCTACTTTGCCCTGCTTTGGGCAAATTTGGGGGATATTCTGAAATTTGATGGAAGCAGCCTTGGGACATTTTGGACAGCTGGACTGAGTGCAATTCGGACCAGTCTGATGACCAGTTGGAACACAACTTGACAGCCATCACCCTTTCCCTGCACTCATCAGCACAGGAAAATGGAGATGGATCGTTCTTGAGTTGCCACTACTGCCACCACTCCAAGCCAGACACAGAGCTCCATACAACCTCCTAGTTACTGCATGCACTATATTCTGACATTAGCAAAGGTTCCTGCATAATCAGGAAGAATGTGAAGAGTCTTGTGGGTTCCTCTGTTGATGCCAAAACAGAATGTTTGTAATGGTTAGGAGGTCTGTGTCCAGTGGGGAGCAGCAGCAGCAACAGTGGTCCCATGGAGCTGATGTGGTCATGGCATGGTGGATACCAACATCAGCAGATTCAACCAGGTGCATCTAGCCAACTACAGGGTCACTCTGAATAATTTCTCATCCAGACTGGCTGTAGATTTAGCAATCAGTGTAGACTCACCTTTACATTATAAAGGAAAAGGTAAGGGTTTTCTCTTGTCATGTCTAGTCATGTCCTGAGTCCTGAGTCCCCTTGGGGAGAAGGGCGGGGTAGAAATGTCGGAAATAAATAATATCGGAAATAATGTCCGACTCTGGGGGTTGATGCTCATCTCCATTTCTAAGCCAAAGAGCCAGTATTGTCTGTAGATGCCTCCAAGTTCATGTGGTCGGCATGACTGCATGGAGTGCCACTTACCTTCCCACTGGAGTTGTACCTATTGATCTCACATTTGCATGTTTTCGAACTGCTAGGCTGGCAGAAGCTGGGAGTAACAGTGCAAGCTCACCCCACTCCAGATTCGAACTGCCAACCTTTCAGTCAGCAAGTTCAGCAGCTCAGCGGTTTAACCCACTGAGCCACTGGGGGCTCATTATATTACATTATAAGGCTTTGTTAAAATAATTTACCATACAAAAGGTGCAAAGGATAGGCCTCTCTGCCTTTTCTTTTCAGTTTGCTAAAAATTGAACTAATATATGTTGAGGACAAAAGGGAAAAAGCAAGATAATAGCCACCAGGAATATAATTTCATCTTAATGTTTAGATAACTAACATTTATAAATGTAAAGTGATAATGGTAACACCATGATTTGAGACAGCAGACTTGTGAATGTGAAAACCACATCTTGAATTTTGTTATTGATATTTTCTCTCAATGACTGAATATTTCGACAGTCTCCATTACACCTCAACATACATAAAAAGTAACTCTATAGTAACTCTATAGTAACTCCAAACAGAAGTCATTCATTTCAATATGGTTTTCTGTTATCCACTGTTTGTTGTTTCTATGGTATGTCCAAAAAATATTCCACACAGATATGAGTTTGTACTATAATTGTGTGTTGTAGTTTTGCACCATGCACCATCCAGAATTCCAGTGCTTCAAAAGGTGATCTATAAAATAACATATACTAACACATGAAGACATGTGAATGAAATAAAGTTGCTATACTTTTGACAGTATTCAAAATATCACACTTCTTGTTTGTACACTTTGTGCTACTCACTGGTAAGTTCAGTTTATGACCAAAGAACTAATTACTTTTTCAAATCCATCCTTGTTGGTAGTAGTGAAATGGACAAAGGACTCTAATAAAAGATGAAAGGCAAACAAGTGGTCAAGATCCTACATATGAGAGGTATAAAATAAAGTTCTTCCAGACAGAGCCTATGTCACTTCCTCTCAGTCATACCTCACCCCTGGCATAGCAATCCACCTGTTAACTGTTGGAGATGCATCCAATTGTGTCCATGAATTGGACACATAGTGAGATGGCAAGCTTGTTTAACTTTCTAGGGGATGACATTAGTGCAATGATAGAACATAAATGGCCATGTTGATGGAGATGGCTGCAGCAAGTTAAAAGTGCTTTTTGGGCCATTGGACATGGTCAGTAGAAAATTCTGATTTCCTTAATGATAAAACAATGACAGCAAAGTACATGTGTGTGTCTCCTCCTGTTTTTCATCTCCTTTGCTGACATTCACTCTTTGCCAGAGTTTCAGATTTCTAGCTTCATTGTGCAGTGGTTTGCAGATGTCATCTACTATTAAATAAATAAAAAAAGTACAATTGACCTTCTGTTTGATAGATTCTAAATCCACAAATTTATGGCTTGAACATCTCCACTTTTTTTAAAAAAAAAGCAGAGATAAAATCTTGATGTTACCATTTTATATATGGGACATCATTTTACGATACCATTAAATATAATCAGACTCAAGCACTCACAGATTCAAGAATCTATCGGTATGCTTTGGAACAAATCCTCATAAAGGGCCCACAATTTATTTTGATAATATTGGATTATAACCAATCTAAAGTAATATCAATTATTTTTAAAGAGAGTAATTTACCTCTAAGTACAATACCTAAAAGAGACTGCAAATAGTTAAATATCTGCTTAGTACCAAATATTTTATAAACATCCTCACCCAAAATTGAATTAACAAAAAATGAATAAATTAAACAGCTAATTCAGTTAATAAAATTGGACATTCAGTCTTTGCCATTGGTCCCATATGCTGTTCAGAAGCTTTCTTAAGAAAAAATTAAGCAGCAGTGTTCTGAATCCTTTTGGAGAACTGGAGTGACTTACAGAAAAAGTGGTTTGACTCCTCAGGTCATAAGCAAATATAAGGACCAGGACCCAATTCACAACCATCTGACAACACCAAGTAATCCACCTGGTTTCTGCCATATTTACTTCACATCAAGCACAGTGGGACAAATAGAGTTGGCCCTGACACAAGGCTGAATAAAGCAGCTGCTTCATGGAGATATTTCTGGGTTTACACAAATGGTAATTACTTTAATGTAGGTGTCCAAATTATTTAACTTGTCTTGGTATAATGAAACATGAGAGGAAGGGGTCACATTTGCTGCTCCATCTCATATAGCAAAATGTATTGGGCTAACTCTGACTATGCAATCAGAGGAATTTGTCATAAACACTAGGGATGGAAAGTAGATTTTCTATTATTTGCTTCTTGGCTGACACAACCCACTCAGGGAAAATGACCCACCGAGGTGATAATTTAAAATTTTCACCTGATAGTCCCACATCTTAAATTGTTTTTGAAAATTATTCTACAGAGAAATGAAAGTAATTTGTTTTTGTCTGATATCTCTATAGGAAGCTATAAACAGTCTTTGTTTTTTTATGAATCTTTATTTTGCACGAATGCAATTTTCATGCAAAACCCATATTGTTTCCAGAAATCCACATGGGGTTTTAAATGCAGAACTGTTGGGGTGAAAGTTTGCACTGGATGATATGAGGGTGTTTCTTCATTTTCAGATTTTGGGACTTTTTAAGCCAAAAATGTTCTTACTTTGTACAAAACCAATAATGTTTTAGGCAAAAGACAATTATTTTTTGTGTGAAATGTTTTAATGCATACCCTTTTGCGTGCAGCTATTTTTTCTGCAAAAAAAATCTAAATAGATTGGTAGCTTATCATTTTCTTCATTGAGATTTCTTGGCAGAGAAGGAAAAAAAACTTTGTAAAATTACAACTCCCATGATTCCATGGCATTGTATCACAGCGATTAAAGTGGTGTCAAATTGCTTTGATTCTACAGTGTAGATACACTATGAGTCTTTTAGAGTAGGCCATCCCTAGTTAGATTGCTAATGCAAGTAACATTATCTTCACAGACATTTGCAGGCTAGTGGAATCCAACAGAATTTTTAATTATGCAACTGTCACAATCATTAGCACAATTGACTACAAGGCTTGAGAACAGACAAACAAGTGTACTATAGCTTGCATAGCTGGAATTATCATTCAAATTCTACTATTAATGTTATCCTGATTTTAGGCATTTGTCCCTCTGTAGACTACGGTTCTACCCTGATTGGCCTTTTACATACTCTTTCTTTTCACTGAATCTTCTCTGCCAATCCTCTAGAAAGTACAATTTCTCTCTTTTTGTCAGTGTGTTCAAGTTTTCTTGGACTTGTCTATACTTTAGATAGCAAAAATCCATTTCAAAACTCATTCAAATTGCTCAGTCTGACACCTTGAAATAGTTTGAAAAAATGAAGCTTGAAACAGTATGCTATAGATTTTGCCCCTTGTCCAGCATTACCATGTAATGCAGTTTGACAAAAAAAAATCTTATATATACACTAAATTGTGACTTCTATATCCGAGAAACAGTGAATCCATTCTAGAGGCCTATCTGAACTTTGAAAGAACTATCAAAGGAGCAATGGATTCAGAGTTTTTCACTCTGAACTTTAAATGAGTTATTCTATTTTGGGGATGATGTCCAGTACCTTGAAAACTGGAACCTACAGCATGGAAACCACTAGCACTCATTTTCACTGTTTTAATAATTATTTCCCCCTAACTGCTACTTTCCTACAACTCATACCCTCTTTTGATTAGAAATTATCAGTGATTACCAAACTATAGTTCTTCATATATTTTGGGCTTTAGCTCCCAGAAGCCACAGCTGCCTTTGTCAATGATCAGATGTTTTGGGAGCTGAAGTCCAGAGTTTTGGAAACACTGATCTAAAAGGGTTTTCTGTTTACACACACATTCTTAATAGTAGATCAAGCCTACATCATTTCATTGTAATTTTAATGATGAATTTGAAACTTCCAATTCTATGTCTAACATTTGTGTATTTTAATATGTATTTTATGTAAATATGTTTTAATATGTGTATTCTATGGAGTGTTTTTAAATGATTATGTGTTTTGATTATTTGTTTTAGCAATGTTGTAACCCACCTCAAGCTGTGAGCAGAGGCGGGTAAGAAATAAAATTATTATTATTACTGTTATTATTATACACTTTTCCCCTGTGATTTCTGTTTCATTAATTTTCTTGCCTGAAAGAGTCTAGAGTTCCTTTGGTGGTCAATGATCCTTGGCAGTATGTTAAACTAGGGCTCTCCTTCCATAAAAAAATACAACACATTGAAAACCAGGCTGAAAAACCATCTAGTCATGTGCAAGCACAAGAATAGAATTCTGACCCAAAAAAGAAAAAAGAGGGCTGTCTTTTGTTCTTCTCATTGAAATCAATTCAGAAAGCTTATTTAGAATTTGAGACTTTTTCTGCACAAAATTAACACATGAATCTTTTACAGAGTATAGTTTTTTTGTATGTGGAAAGTAGTTTTTCTACACAGGAAATAATATTGCTGAGTGAAAAATATTATTATACATGCATAAATGGAGTTTCCTGTACTGAAAAGGCTGATCAACCATGGTATCCTTCTGGGTCGCCTAGCTGGGATGGGACTTGGGGGCACTGTTTTACAGTGGCTCTGGTCTTTCTTCAAAGGATGGATCCAGAAGGTGTTACTGGGGATGCCTGCTTGACCCCATGGCCATTGACCTGTGGGGGCCCGCATGGCTCCGTACTTTCCCCTATGTTTTTTTAACATCTACATGAAGTTGCGGGGAGATATCGTCCAGAGTTTTGGAGTTCAGTGACATCTGTATGCAGATGACACCCAACTCTATTACTCATTACCACCAAAAGCCAAGGAAGCCTCTCAGACCCTAAACTGGTATCTGGCAGGTGTAATGGACTGGATGAGAACAAACAAATTGAAATTGCATCCAGACAAAACAGAGGTCCACCTGGTCAGTCATAAGGCAGATCAGGATATAGAATGGCAACCTGTGTTAAATGGGGTTACACTCCTCCTGAAGATGCAGGTCAGTAGTCTGGGAGTCCTTCTGGACTCATCGCTAAGCCTGGAGGCCCAGGTGTCGGCAGTGGCCAGAAGGGCTTTGCACAATTAAAACCTGTGCTCCAGCTGTGCCCGCTGCCTGTACCTCGAGAAGCCAGACTTGGCCATGGTGATCCACATCTTGGTTACATCCCATTTAGACTACTGTAATGGACTTTACATGGGGCTGCCTCTCAAGAGTGCCCGTAAACTTCAGTTAGTTCAAAGAGCTGCAACCAGGTTACTGCCAGGTGCTGGACCCAGAGAGCAGTCAACTCCTCTGCTACACCACCTGCACTGGCTGCCAATTATGACTGACATCGACGAGGGAGATGGCATTCTCGGTGGCTGCCCCTACCCTATGGAATAACCTCCCAAAAGAAATTAAAACAGCTCTCTCCCTTGCTTCTTTTAAGAACCAACTAAAAATCTTCCTATTTAAACAGGTTTTTAGTGATGAAAATTAATCTGGAGTGACAGGAAATATCATACGTTATGGACTGAAGCAAAGTGCAATATATGTCTCATGATGCCACATGAATATGAATGTACATTGTAGTTGTTTTCTTAATTGTATATTTATGATGCTATATTTATTATTTATTTATTCTAATTGCTTATGTGATTTTAACATGTTGTAAGCCACTTTGGATCCTGTGAGGGAAAAAGGGATTTATCATCATCATCATCATCATCATCATCCCTGCACAAAATTACCATGTGTGAATTTTGAGCAGAAGTAAGTCCTGAATCACAAATAACCTTCAAAAACTCTGTTGATTATGAAGACACAATGAGAAGAAAATTGCTGAAATTACCCTGCTGCTACTTTTAATAATAACCTTAGTGAAGAATTACATCTCTAGTTTGTTTCTTGAGTAAACCCAATGAAAATTATGTTAATGCTCTTGCTTCTACATGCTTATCAAATTTGACACCAATATGACACCAAATCTGAAGATGGCAGAACTGATTGTCTGCCATGGAGCCTGCCCTTCACAACTATTTTGACAATGCTGTCTGATTGTGTGTGAAAGTAAAACAAAAACAAAAAACAATTTGTTGGCTTTTGTTCACTTGTTCTTCACTGAGAGCTGTGAATTGCCTTGGGCCAGTTATGATCAAAGGACTCTTCCATATCCCCCAACCCTTTGTTTTAAAGACTTTCCCAACCAAGAAGAAATGGCAGTGTCTTTAGGGCAGAATTTTCCCTCTTCCTTAACATAGTACTTGGAATCTAAGTATGGTGACCCATTGGCCAATACCATTGTCAAGTCACTGTGGCTGTGTCCATGCACATTTGTGTGTAGCACTGTACATACGTGTGTCTGCTTCCTTTCCTCCATGTCCATCATGGTTGTTATATGAGGGTTGAATGAAAAGTAATGCCTCCACCTTTCTTGACTTGGGTTTGGGATGGGAATATTTTAATAATTCAAACACAGAAATAATCCTTAGAATGTGCTCTTTAACTACCACTATTCATTTTTCCACATAATCACCAGACAATTGAATACATTTCTGCCAACAATGAACAAGTTTTCTGAAGCCGTCATGGAAGAAGTCGACACTCTGTTTCTGCAACCAGGGTCTCACAGTACCCATCGTGCACAGATCTTCCGATAGCCAAGCAAAGCAATAATATGATCCACACATTATTGTGAAATGCCGATTATGCTTGAAATTTCTCTCTGAGTGATATGACGACCTTCCTGAATCAATCTGTCAACCTTTTGCTTGTGTAACTCAGTGGTTGCTGTCACAGGACGTCCAACTCTTTGTCACACAAGTCAGATGTTCCCACCTCAACATCTTTAAACTTACTCACCCAATGGCACACATCCTCACATCAACACAATCACCATAAACAGCTTGCATGCTCTGATTAATCTCCTTTGGGGTGACAACTTCTGCTGTCAAGAATTCAATGACCGAACATTGCTTAAGTCGCATTGACCGACTGTCTGTGCAGGGTTCCATACTTCACGCGTTAACAGCACAGCCACTCAATGCTAAGGCTTCCTGACAAATGGAACTGTAGAGGAGAGTCTACTGAACAAGCCAGTACCTGCCACATACAAGTACTGTCATCTGTTGAGGAGTTACGAAGGTGGAGGCATTACTTTTCATCCAACCCTCGTAAACAGGATTAACCACAAGGGATATATATATACATATATACAGTAGAGGCTCACTTATCCAACATAACCAGGCCGGCAGAACATTTGATAAGCGAATATGTTGGATAATAAGAAGAGATTAAGGAAAAGCCTAGTAAACATCAAATTATGTTATGATTTTACAAATTAAGCACCAAAACATCATGTTATACAACAAGTCTGACAGAAAAAGTAGTTCAATATGCAGTAATGCTATGTAGCAATCACTGTATTTATGAATTTAGCACCAAAATATCACGATGTATTGAAAACATTGACTACAAAAATGTGTTGGATAATCCAGAACATTGGATAAGCGAGTGTTGGATAAGTGAGACTATATAGGGAGGGAGGGAGAGAGGGGGGGGGAAATCACCTCATGGGAAAGACCATTGGGCATCATAAAGTGCTCAACAAAGAACAAATCATACTACTATTTATGATATACCTCAAACATGAGGGAACAGCTTTTAGACAGATTCTGAAACAGATTGCCAAAATAAAAACCACATTACATTTTTATCATTTGCTATAATTTTTCAGCATCTCATTAATTTGTGAATGGCAAAGCATTTCCTCTCACTATAGTATGAGATGGTATCTTTTCTCATCAAGTCTTTCTAGCAAACTCAATTTTTTCCTCTGAAATGTTTGCTAATCTTGAAAAGCTCCAACTTATTGTTACCTTACTGGTCAGGTCCCATCCTCTAACCCAGGGGTAACAAACACATTTTCACCGATAGCCACATTAGCCTTATGGTTGCTTCAAAGGGCCATTTGCAATCGTATAAATGTAACTATGTTGCCCTGGCATTGAAAACCTTGTGGGCCACATAAAATGCTATTTGGGGGGGGGGGTTGGATTCAGCCCACGGGCCTTACACTTAACATCTGTGCTTTAACCCCTTCCCCACATGTTCTCACATTTACTCCAATTCATAGGAATGAGGGGAATCACTAAAGAAAGAATGGCACATGAAAGGTACTGAAAATTTCAACAGCTCAATGCAAATTTCCAGTTTATTAGTTAAGGCTTCATCTTCCACTGTCAATGTGAAAACAGTGCATTATAGATGTTATTCTGTCTCGAAAATGGGTCAGCAGGACATTTCAACAAAAATTCTACCCTCTCCAAACATCTTATCAGGAATGAACAGTTTAAAAGCAATAGTCTTATCATCTTGTCATCCTTACAACTTGCTAGGCTTATGAAACTTTTTTAAGGGAGATGGTAGACAAAAGATGTGGGATAAGGTTTGATTAGTCAAGATGACATTTGCAAACATTTAGGACCTACCTGAAAATGGTTCAGGTAACTTCAAAGTGGAGGAGTTTATTTGAAAAGTTCTACCCAGTTCTGAATTCTTCTTTATCTCAAATATTAAGTAGATGCACAACCACCCTGACAAAGAATCAAACCTTTTTCAAAAAGAAATCATGGGCTTCCTCTTTAAATTGGGTCTCTGGCTGCTACTACTGCAATTGATGTACCCAACACACTCATGTTAATATTATCTGGTAGAAATATTCTATTAAGGTCGGCTTCCCACTTTATATTTTTGAGGTAATGTTGGAAGAGTGGATATTGCAAAGATGTAATGTAGAATAGCATATTTTCAAATACAGGTAGTCCCCAAGTTATGAACAAGATAGGTTCTGTAGGTTTGTTCTTAAGTTGAATTTGTATGTAAGTTGGAACAGGTACATTTTATAAGTGTAACTCTACTCAGATAGATAGATAGATAGATAGATAGATAGATAGATAGATAGATAGATAGATAGATAGATAGATTTGGATGGCACAGGGAAGGGTTAGCACCTCTGTGGGTGTTTTCCATTTCTGTGTTTTCCTTTTCTGTGCCCTTGGTCAGAAGATGTCACCTCACTTTCTGTCCCTATGATAATAGGATTTTGAAAAGTTTGGCTTGTTGTCGAAATAAGGATTGGTCATAAAGCTTCAATTGAGATACCTTTTCCCCATGGTAACTCTTTCAGGAGTAAATTTCCTTTTGAGGGGTAGATGTATCTCACTTCCCATTATCTCCTTGCCATTCTTAACCACTAGCCATTTGTAAGTCAGATGTTTGTAACTCTGGGATTGTCTGTATTCCATAGCAGAGAATACAAGAGAGCTTGTCTTTACCTGTAATGTGCAAAAAAATCTTCAAATAGTAGAACATTCTCTGTTAGTTTATTTCTAGCGTATTCTCATTTCAGAACTGTGCTCCTTATAGTCATTATTTTTCTTACCTGTCTGGCTCAGAACAACATAATGAACTTACCTTTATTTCTTCATTAAAAGTTTTCAGTAGTTTGTATTTCTTAGTTCCATCTTCTTTTCAATTGAGCTGGAAAGTTAACTTCCATATTCACAGTTTTCAAAGATCCAAAATCAACGACTTATAGAAGATTATTAATTCCATATCAGCAATAACAGAATGGGTTATAAAGCTCTCAATATTATATATCCAACATTATGAAATCTGAACCATATTCTCATTCTGGAAGGTATCACCCAATTCATAAAGAACAAATGAGGATTTACCTCATGATTAGGTATCTTTATTCACAGGAGAAGTGCAATGAATCTTAATTTTCAAGGGAGGGGATTGCTTGCAGAGAATATTATATTTAAAAATGCAGCAGACATAATTTCTTCTCCTTTTAAAAAATAATTTTTAAAAAAGACTTCTCTGCCTCTTTAAGCAAGAGCCAAGTTATCTTTAGCAGCTTGGTGCCATTTCCTTTGAAACATGGGACATTCTTGTAAATTTAATGTTCACTTTACCTGAACATTCTTTGATTTCACTACATCTTGAATATGTTGATATACTCCCTCCCCTCATTTTTCAAGAGGAACATCTTGATCCATAAAATGGGAAGGATATTTGACCTAATTGACTTGAGGTCCCTTCTGGTGATATTCTGCCTACATGTTATCAAACTGCAGAATGTCTTCCTTCTGCAGTGTTTCAGTAATGTAAAAAATCATGTTACATGGTACACCTCCTCCAATAGTAGTTGGGGACTTCCATGTCATCAGGGCAATGAATCAAGGTTATAGTTTAAAGTTGTAACCTCTCCCAAAGATGCTTAGAACCTTTCATAACTCCTTCAAAGTGTGGAGTAAAACCGAGAAGGGTTACATTACTCTACTAACATGAAAACCATCATCTATCTACCAGTGTTCTCTTTCCACATAACCCAGAAAACTTCCATATGGAAAACGTCATACTTTTCACATTACCTAAGAAGACTGATAAGACTTGCTGTAGCAGGTTCCATATCACCACCTGAATGTGTACAGATTACATGAAATGCATTTGAAGCTTGTTGAAATCTATGGATTTTGAACTATTAGGGTGATTTCAATATGACCAAAAATAAACATACAATTAATTTTCATTTAAAATCCAAAACATTGCAAGAATAATGTTGTTGTAAAGCTTTTTTTTCCTTTTGTTGCTGTGAAAAGATGCAGGGAAAATGCAAAATGTTGAACCACCTTTTGACATTTTAAAACCACACTTAAAATGAGTTGTTTCCAAATACAGAAAAAAACCAACAATATTTTATTTATAATCTTATTTTAGTGTTTGAACTACAAATCCTGGTTCTAGAATTGTTTAAAAGATCATGGGTTTTATAGATGCTCACATGAAAATTAATCTCTTGGAATTCCCACCCCCGTCTTCCACAGAATGGTCCCTTTAGGAAATACAGAATAGGTCATCATGTGATTTTTTTAAAGGAAAGTATTTTGTTGTTTTTGTGTTGTTGTTCCTTGATTGTTCTTATGAGTCTAGCACTAACATCCATTCCCCTGTTGAACCATTTCAAAAAGGGCATGAGAAGAAAATGAAATGAGAAAAGACAAAATAGACCGGATCTCACCACTAGAATTCACCATAAAAATTCCCAAAGCGTTAACAGAATTCTTACAAAAATTCCTAGACCAGTTTTTTTTAGAGAATCAAGTTGTTCTATGAAAAATATGGCAAATGGGAATGGGAATGGGAAGGTGGGAGGGGAGAGAAGAAAGGGGAGGGAAAGAAGTAGGGTAAATAAGTGCAGCAAAAAGAGGTTCTGAGGAATACACATAATTTTGTCTGCTTTCGCCCACAATAGAATTTTTAATAAATAAATTTCTTTTTTGTAAAGACACTTTTTTGAAACAGTAGATTTAGCCCAGTCATTTGTGTCATTTTTTAATAAACTGTCTTTTTTTGTTTTAAATTCCCCTTAAATTTGTAAATGTTTTAGATCTGAGTCTCTTGCACATTGTCTTTTGAGTTCATTCGGATCAATAATGGTTCATGCACTGAACTGTGTATGGAATTTATTGTGTTAACTGTTGTTGTGTGGTTGAAAGGAGACTTATAAGAGTTATAGTGATTGAGGTGCTCATGCTCTATTGCTGGCATGGGCAAATGACTTTCTATGGGTGTGTCACCTGTAAGCTCATCATCCACATTAATGATCTCTACAGTTCGCGTTGGAGCATGGTGGTTTTGCCGGTGATGTTGTTTCCGCATTTTGTAGAAAATGACCAACATCACAGCAGCCATAAGAGTGATTGCCACAAAACAACCAATTATGATTTTGGTAGTCTTCATAACCTCATCTATGCCTGGGATTCCATTGCTTGGATCTGTCACAGGGAGAGTAAATGTTTTTTCCGTTGACCTTGTGCTCTGTGGAGTGAGAGAGGTTGTTGCATTGGTGGTGTCCCATTCAATGACTGGTGTGGGCCAAACTTGCTCTGTGGTCCGCGCCTCATCCTGAGAAGGTTCCACAGTTTCTACTGTGATAGTTGAAAAATATGTAATACACTCCTGTGCAGTTACATTGAGTGTTGCAGAAGCTGTGGTATTCCCAACAGAGTTACTCACCAAGCATGTATACAAGCCCGTGTCTTGAGCAGTCACCCTTGTAAAATTTAATGTGCCATCACTGAGCACAGAAATCCGAACCCTATAAGCCCCATGTGTTATAACAGACCCATTTGGAGTAATCCAAGATATAGAGGTCAGGGATGTTGATGCTCGACATTTCAGCTCCGCAGCCATGCCTTCAGTGACGTTGAGGTCTGTAGGTGGCTCCACAATCACAGGAGCGTAGCATGTGAAGTAATTCAGGTCCAGTTCACCAATGTACCTTCCTTTCAGGCTTGGAGGTGTATTGCAACGGGCACAACATGCAGTGTTTGAGGGCGCTTTGTCCTTAATCCACCAGCTGAGCCATAGAATGTCACAATTGCAGTTCCAAGGATTGTGATGTAGGTGGATTCTTTCAAGACGGAGAGGTGTGAAGAGGTCATGAGGCAGTAGTGTTAGATTGTTGTGGGCCAAGTTGATCTCTACTAGTGACTGAAGGTTATCAAAGGCATTCCTTTCAATCACTTGAATCTGGGATTGGATTAGCCACAATTTTTGAAGGTGCATTAAGCCTTGAAAGGACCCTGGCTTGATAGAATTTAAGTGGTTCCCAGAAAGATCTAGTTCATCCAGTTTTATAAGTGGTGTGAGGTTAGGAATCTCCCGAAGGTTACACATAGCAAGGTTCAAATACCTTAAATTGGACAGACCTTCAAAGGCACCTTCTGAGATATATGAAAGCCTTTTTAATTCCCCCAAATCCAATCTTCGCAGGGAGGGGATTCTATTAAAAGCATAAGAAGGAATGCTCTCAATGGGGTTGTTTCGCAGCCAAAGCTCCTTCAGTTTTGACAAGTACACAAAAGCCCCATTTGGGATGGTGCTAAGACGATTGTCAAAGAGTTCCAAAGTATTAAGATTAGCCAGACCATTGAAGGCCCCTATTTCAATTGTTCTAATGTGATTCCTGCTAAGCTGCAATACTTCTAAATGCCTCAGGTGTTTGAAGCTATTCACCTTAATTATTTGGATCTGGTTCTCATGGAGATTCAATAACCGGGTGTTGGTTGAGATGGCGTCAGGGACCTCTCTCAGATTCTTTCTTACACAAATTACTTTGCTAAATTGATTGCTACAGGAACAGACAGAAGGACAGGTCTGAGCTCTGACCAAACCAGCGACAACAAGAAGTTGGAGAGCTAATAGCACCACAAGCAAGGGGTCAAATAGGGCCCTGTTAAACCTAGGACCTATCATTATCTGCTGTGGATGTAAGGTCATCTTGTTCAACATTCATAATTTATTTGGTGTTGGTCCTTCAGGAGTCTAATAGTCTGAAATGAGAGAAAGAGAGAAAGAAAGAGAGGGATTAGTCTCAAATGTTAGATGATCATTTGTTTATTTATGTATTTATTCATAGATAAATATTTAGTTTCCTAACTATATAATAAAAACCAATTATGCATATAATTTCTCATACCTAGCTAGAACTATTAATCTCAAGATTTTTTTTGAGATTAGTATCTTAAAATATTAATATTAAAAATTAAAATTAAAATATATGTTAAATAGAAATTATAAAACTGACTCACGATTTATAAAATACATTTTAATATCAGATTAGCAATTCTATTATGAATAGATTTAAAGAATTTCTAGGGAAACCAACATGATAATGTCCTGTAATGCAGTGGTTCTCAACTTGTGGGTCCCCAGGTGTTTTGGTCTACAACTCCCAGAAATCCTAGCCAGTTTACCAGCTGTTAGGATTTCTGGAAGTTGAAGGCCAAAAACATCTGAGGGCTCCAGGTTGAGAACCACTGCTATAATGCATTTCATTCTTATCATCCATTTTGAGTTTCCTGTTATTGGACACAGAAACCAGTAGCTGAAATTCACATCAAGTCTTAGCAGAACATTTTAAAAATTAAAACAGAGTCCCATAAAATCAGTCTTCAGACATAAACAAAAATTAAAAATAAATTAGCTGAATTAAAAAGTATTTTGACTCAACAAAGCATCAAAAAGAAGAGGGGAAAAGAACCACGTGCCATCTTTTAGACTAATTTATTCCAGAATGTGCTTTCATAGATTGCAATCCACTTCCTAAAATCTTCTGACTACACAAGAGTTATCTAATGAATATGGCAAGTTCTCAAGATGGAGGTTGAATATTTATTGGAGCTTCCTATGTGGATCATTCCTTTGGGAAGAATTTCTATATAACTCCAAGATAAAATATCAGGTCTATGTATCTCTGTGACAGGTTGATCCTGTCTCCAAAATGTGTAGGACCAAAAGTGTTTTGGATTTTAGATCCCGCCCCCTGCCCCGGATTTTGAAATACCTATATTTGTCTATAACGAGATATTTTGAAAATGGGACTCAAGTCTAACATTCATTTTTCAGATAAACCTTGCAGAGATAGCCTGAAGATAATTTTATTTACAATAATTTGGATAATTTTGTACATGCAAAAATAGTATATTGAACCATCAGAGAACAAGGATGTTACTATCTCAGCTACTCATGTGGACAGTTTTGTATTTTAGAGGGTTTGGGGATTTGCAGTTCCACACAAGGGATATTCAACCTGTGTAAAAAAGAGATGTAGACAAAAAGAGAGAGATACAGGGAGGCAGAGACTACATACAGCTTATTACAATAACATAAACCCATTAAAGCATTTCTTGGCAGTTAGAGAGCTATCCTTGAGAAAAACTACAAAGGTTAATGCACAAGATTATAACAAAAAAGAAAAGCAGCACCAGAAATAGGAAAAAAGAAATCGTACTGGGAAATAAAATGGGTGGCTAATCCTTTTCATAAGTGTGCTACAACAGAAATGCAAAGCATTAAACCAAGTCACATGCATACTCCCTCTCGGCTTTGGAGTGACTTTGGCCCTACTTGGCTAAGCCTGAGAACAGATAGTGACACAATGCTGGGAGGCCTGTTAAAATTATGTTATTTTTGAACTGCAGGACCCAGCCTCCCAGCTAGTATGGCCTGGCCACCTATTTTAACTCATAGCCAGATCCATCAACCTGTGGCTTCACTTTTGCACCATTTACTTCTTGTATCACAGGATGCCCAAAGTGGGATACAATGTTGACATGAGCAGTAGTTCAAGAACAGCCTTATACTACATGAAAACAAATGCTGACAAAATGCTTATTGTTTGCTTATTTCAGGAAAGCAGATAATAATAATAATAATAATAATAATAATAATAATAATAATAATAATAATAATAAAACTTTATTTATAACCCGCCACCATCTCCCCAATGGGGACTCGGGGCGGCTTACATGGGGCCATGCCCAGACACGATACAATATAACAAAATAAAACAATATATCATAACACAATATAATAGTACAAAATAATCATATACATTACAACGCAAATCAGAGCAGACAGGGCGGGCCACATGAACATTTAATTAAAAACTCGGGAGAGAGAGGCATATAAATAAAGAGAACAGGGGTATAAGACGGAACAGTCCAAACAGTCCAAAGGATAAAATCCAAGGGGAGTAATCAAGAGGTATATAACATTTACTCCCCGAAGGCACATCGAAAAAGCCACGTTTTTAGATCTTTCTTAAAAGCCAATAAGGTGGGGGCTTGCCTGATCTCAGAGGGCAATGAATTCCACAGTCGGGGGGCCACAGCAGAAAAGGCCCTCTCTCTCGTTCCCACTAGACGGGCCTGGGATAAAGGCAGTGGCGAAAGAAGGGCCTCCCCGGATGAGCGGAGGGATCGAATAGGTTTATAATAGGAGATACGGTCACGAAGGTAGGTGGGTCCCAAACCGTTTAGGGCCTTATAAATGATGGTATTCACCTTGAATTGGGACCGGAAGGTGAACGGCAGCCAGTGGAGCTCCTTGAACAGGGGAGTAGATCTCTCCCTGTAGCTCGCCCCTGTAATTAATCTGGCCGCCGAGCGCTGAACCAATTGTAGTTTCCGGGCCGTCTTCAAGGGAAGCCCCACGTAGAGCGCATTACAGTAGTCCAGTCTAGAGGTAACTAAGGCATGCACCACCGTGGTCAAGTCAGACTTCACGAGGTATGGTCGCAGTTGGCGCACAAGTTTGAGTTGTGCGAAGGCCCTCCTGGCCACCGCCGACACCTGAGCCTCAAGCGTCAGCGCTGAGTCCAGAAGGACCCCCAAACTGCGGACCTGTGATTTCAGGGGGAGTGCAACCCCGTCCAGGACAGGTTGCCACCCAATACCCCGATCTGACGCGCGACTGACCAGGAGGGCCTCTGTCTTGTCAGGATTGATCCTCAGCTTGTTCCTCCTCATCCAGTCCGCCACAGCGGCCAGGCACTGGTTCAGCATCCGAGGGGCTTCCTTGGATTCAGATGGAAAGGAGTAGTGGATTTGCGTGTCATCTGCGTAGAGATGGCAACGCCCTCCAAAACTCCGGATGACCTCTCCCAGCGGTTTCATGTAGATGTTGAATAGCATGGTTTCAGATAAAATAGAAGCTTCAACAAATTGCTGAGCTGAGCACCAGTTCTCTTCCCCTATTAAGCAGACTCATCTGATTTCCTGATATACTTTCTACCCTTCTATTTGGACATAGCAGCAGAGAAACTCTCATTAGTAAATGTGTGCTGAACACAGGAATAAAGGATGGCTATTTAAATCTCTTATACATATACAAACACACATACACGCACATCCCCATCTTCCATAGCTGCAGGGTTAGCAATTTCAGAGAGATGCTCCAAAAATGTTTTCTTCAGATCCTAATATAACCAGGGGGGGGGGGGGGGGGGACGACTTTCGACTTGGTAAATCATAACCATACAGAGTCTCTCTGTGCTGATTCATTCGTGGAAGCTCCTTTTTTTTTAAAAAAAAAAAAAAGACCAGCCCTGGATTCATTTCCAATCTGCTGTTCACTGCAAGGTCCTTGTGCTGTAAAGATTAATGAAATTTCCTATAAATCAGCCAAAAGTGAAGCCTTATAAATTACAGCAAGCTCCAAGCACATTTATAACCCAGAGCACACAGATACATAATACATGCATTTAAGAGAACAGATATACTATCAGCCAAAGGTTTTTCATTCTGAGCTTCAAATTGTTTCATTTTGTAGTAAGGAAGAAAGATAGGGAAAAAATCCTTATACAGGATGAAAATACATTATTTTTTTACAAAGGTGTCAATTTAGGGGGAAAAGCCTATATTTATAATCAGATAATATATATTTATGAATTTACTTATGCATGTTTGAAACTAGATTATTGCAATAACAGAAAACCATTAAGGCTTTTCTTGGCAGTTTGAAGACTTGCACTCTGAGGACAACTGCAAAGACTGGAGATTAAAGCTTAGAATGACCTCCCCCCAACCCCTCCCCCAGCACTAACAGAGAGTGTGCGGGGGGGGGGGGGGGGGAGAAAGAAATGAAGTAGGAGTCAGGAAACTGTTCATTGAAATGAACACAACATATTATGTGTATAATACTCCTCTTCAGAGTCAACATTATTGGATTCTTTCACAGATTAATGCTTCTTGTACTATTTCCCAGTGCATGCTGATATCTCCTTTCTATTTTGTTTCAAGTTTATTGGTTTTCAGTCCAGTCCCTATCTACACTGCTATATATTGCAGTTTGAAACTGCATATAATGCAGATTCAAACTGCATTAGATGAGTCTACATGGACAATATAATGCCATTTCAAAAGACATTACATCGCAGCGTAGGTGGAGCCCTAATCATGGGCTTAAAATACAGGTGTTATGTCAAGCTATTTTGCCCAACTTTGTGTCCCATAGATAGGTATATACATTTGACTGTGTAACTAAGCTAATGCTTAGCTCACTCTTATAAGTGGAATAAACGTTCATCACTTGAAAAACTATCATGGTCTATTGCAAAGTAATTGGGGCAAAATCCATAAACTGCTTCCATTAAACATTCATGCTTAAAGAGGAATTTTGGTAAATACTAAAAACTTCTTAGGTCTTTTCTAAATATTCCAAGGATATTTTCAGTCCATATTTGCTGTCTCTGGTTGTTTCCAAACCCTCCAGAGCAGAATGGACAAGTAGAGGGAATGCGATTTCCTGCTTCTTAGCAGGGGGTTGGACAAGATGGCCCATGAGGTCTCTTCCAACTCTACTATTCTATGATTTTATGATTCTAGGGAAAATCAGATTTTCTGGAGAATTTGTAGTTGCTGATCTTGAATGATTTGTCATATGATCAAATGATGAATGTGGATGTGTAAAATCATCATAATCTAACCTTCAAAGTAGCATATTACAAAAAGTAATAACAGGACCTGTAACATATTGCTTTTAAAATATGAGATGCCATTATTCTGTTTTTTTGCATGCAATTCAATGGCATGTGCTATCATTAAAATGATCTAACAGATAATAGTTGTTTCTTTGACATTTTCAAGTGGTTGATGCCATTATATTGATCTGGTTTTGCTGAAAGAATTAAAATACTGGGGGAGGGGTTGCAGACATAATGTATCTACCAAAATGGTTGTGAGGGAGAAAGCTAGGGAATAATGCCACAAGGCATTATTCCCTAGGTAGATAAAGGTAGATGAGCACATTGAAAAAAACTGATTATCAAGGAAACTGTCACCTGCCAATTCAAAATGCATTTTTAAAAACCTCAGTTACAAACTGTATCTTTTAAAGCTGAAGGTCTTTAGTTCGGGTAGCACCATTTGATGTCAAAGAGAAATATAGTGAATCAATGTAGGGAATAGCTGTTTGATTGGTTGTAGCTGCAGCTCCTTGTAGAGAGAAAAAGCAGGGTACAAATAAACATAATAATAATAATAATAATAATAATAATAATAATAATAATAATAATAATAATAATAATACAAATGTGTGTGTGTGTTTTTTTACAATCAAAGTTACAAAAATAGTACTCAAGGCATAGTACTCAAGGCAACTACCTATAATTCTTGACATCAAGGACCTCACACACATACACAATTATTTAATTGTTTAGGTCCTTTTTCTGGGCAATCTGTACATGATATAGCAGTGCCCTATCTCTAGCAGAAAATAATTGAATTTGAGTTTGATTGGCTCCAGCTATCCATTATGAGCCTAAGCAAAATTCATGTTATTGTCCTGCAGGGATATAACAAAATATCCAAGAAGGTTCTACAAGCCACTACTACCAAATACAAGTTCTTAAAAAAACAAGAATTTAACTTGCTACTCCAAGAACACATTCAGTGCAATTCACATCCTAGGCTGCAGCATTATCTACAGAATGCTGGTACAGTCCTACATCACAACTTTTGATAGAACAGAATGAATATGTACAATAGAAACAAATCAGTGACACTATCCAAACTTTTAATTTCCACTGTATGAAATGCAGTGATCTAGATGTTTTCATAGAATCATAGAATCGTAGAGTTGGAAGAGACCTCACGATCTATCCAGTCCAACCCCCTGCAAGAAGCAGGAAAATCTCATTCAAAGCACCCCGACAGATGGCCATCCAGCCTCTGCTTAAAAACCTCCAAAGAAGGAGCCTCCACCACACTCCGAGAGTTCCCCTGCCAAACAGCTCTCACAGTGAGGATGTCCTTCCTAATGTTCAGGTGGAATCTCCTTTCCTGTAGTTTGAAGCCATTGTTTTGCATCCTAGTCTGCAGGGCAGTAGAAAACAAGCTTGCTCCCTCCTCCCTATGACTTCCCCTCACATATTTATTTATTTATTTACAGCATTTATATTCCGCCCTTCTCACCCCGAAGGGGACTCAGAACGGATCACATTACACATATTGGCAAACATTCAATGCCTTTTAACACAGGACAAAGACAAACAACATAGCACCGAGCGGGCCTCGAACTTATGACCTCCTGGTCAGTGATTCATTGCAGTTAATTGCACTGGCTTGCTCTCCCGTCTGCGCCACAGCCCCGGGCCGATATTTGTACATGGCTATTATGTCTCCTCTCAGCCTTCTCTTCTGCAGGCTAAACATGCCCAGCTCTTTTTCCAAATTGAAACTCAGAAACTATTCCGATAGCCATGCTTAGTGAGAGACAATTTTATTTGTTTATTTGTTTGTTTATTTATGTACTGCATTTATATCCTGCCCATCTCACCCTCCATGAGAGACTTACAGTAGCAATTATGATGTAGCTATGATCTGTTCCCTAATTTGACATCTTCTGCAATCCACTTTAAAAGCCAAAGAGCCTCATCAACTATTCTATAACATTAGAAAACTGGACACTGCAATGTGACACATCTAGCCTCTTCCCACCAGTGAGTTGTGGAATGTTAAGTCAGCCCTGAGGATGCCTGCCGTAGATGTGGGTGAAACGTCAGGAGAGAATACTTCTGGAACATGGCCATACTGCCCGGAAAACACACAACAACCTTGTGATCCCAGCCATGAAAGCCTTCGACAACACATATTAATGACACATTAATACTGCTATTCAAACACTCTATTTAGAAGTATGCCTCACTGAATATGCTGAGGTTTACTTAAAGGTAAACATGTACAAGATTGTGCTGTACAACTTTTATTCTGAAATACCAATGATTATCAACTAAAGAATGTTGCTTATTTGAATTTTTTTCTTGGTTTACTTTTTAATCCTCCTGAATAATGGATCACATTAAGTTGTGATAAAAAAGATAAAAGGACACTAAACCAAATTCCTCTTTCAATGATGCTGTTTTATTTAAAAACATTGGCCAACCCCCCCCCCCCCCCTCAAAATCCTACCATGTAACAATTGTGGAAGTTATCCAGTAGAGCTTCAAGGATACCCTTAAAATCTCTCTATCATGCATCGATAATTATGAATTTGTTCAGTATGTTTTTTTACATCTGGGAAATCTGGGCAATGGAGTGCCCAACTTGATTCCTCAAAAAGCTAACGTTTTTTGAATGAGCTTGTTTCACATAACATTAGCCACCAGATGAATGCATTTTAAGTAGGGAAGGAGAATTATTTACAAATGTAAAAAAAATTAAAAAAAATAAATCTGTGACTAAAAGTTAAGATTAAAAAATCAAGCACTCTCGTCAACATTTGGCAGATCAAAATGGCAGATCACAAAGAAAATCCTGTAAACATGGGCAGAATAGGAAAAATGCATACCAAAAGCACACATGTGTCTATGTGGGAAGAAAACACAATGCTCACTACTTGATATAACACTTGGATGAAATGAGAATGGTTGTGGGGTTTTAAGGATGATTATGGAAATTTCACATCCCTAGTTGGAAATGACAACATGCAGTACTGGTTTGAGTGCTGAACTAGGTCTCTGAGAAAAAAGAGTTACTCAAAATCCACTCAGCCAGGGAAATCCACTAGGCATATCCAGGGTGAGTCACATTCTCTCAGCTCTACAGTAAGGCAATAGCAAATCCTCCCTGAACCAATTTTGCCTGGAATACACCATGATAGGCTTCCCTTTAGTTGCTATGAATCAGAAATGAATTGAAGGCACACAACTACAACAGAAGCAGGAGGGGCTCCTCACTACTCAACAGTATCAAACTCAATTTGGTGCTACTGAACAAGATTCCTTACCATGTCCTCCTTGCTGTGGTCTCTGGGAATGACATGGGTCCTACCAGTCACCCAGGTGGGGTGTCAGAGTGACAAAGTAAAGAAAAGGAGGAGAAGATGAATTGACCCTTCCTCTCCCCCCCCTCTCTTCCCTGATTGCCCTATCACCCTGACTGACATTGCTACAGACAATGAGCGACCAGCATAACTCATGTCACACCCACAGATAAGGAAAATGGGAAGGGACAGTAGGTGCTCTGGGAACAGGGGAACAGGGGTAGCAGTATAAACAGTTGCAGCTGGTTCTGACTTGGAACCAGCCTAACTGTTTACATGGGTCCAAAGTCACTGGTTGCTTCAAATTCTGGGGTTACATTTGAAGCACTCCACAGCTTTGGTTAATGAGGATCAAGGCCATGTTAAGGTGACCTTGTTCCATGTTACCCTGGATCAGCTCTGTGTGCAGTTTGGCTGCAGTGGAGCTGATTAAGGAGCCTTTCACATTAACTACCTCATCGGATGGGCTGATTTACCCATCCTATGCCACTTCCTCTTCCCTTTCACCATTAAGCCCTTCCTATAGTGCATACCAACTTCAGCCAGGCTCCAAGGAAAAAGAGGAGAGGAAGCAGTGCATGCCGCCATGGCAGCAACAGGGGAGGCTTGCAATGACTTCCATTAGGAACAGAAAGTTTCCAGAAGTTTACTGAAGAATACACTTTCAGCACAAAGGTCTAATTGTGTGGTTTAACAACAGTATTTTGCACTATATCTCTGTTCATCTGCAGAGTGTATGTTTACAACAGTGAAGAACCACAGCTTCAAACAGTGGCCCTCCAGCTGTCAGGATCTCCAATTCCTAGAAGACCTAGCCGGCTTGTTCAATAGTTAGGAATTCTGTAAGTTGAAGGCCCAAACAGCTGGAGGGCTGCAGTCTGAGGACTGGCGTCTTAGGTAAAGGACTGTGATTCCTAGGTTAGATAACACTAGCTTTGCCCGGCTATCAGTGTTGCTCTTTATTTTCTGTCCTGGTTTTAGAGATTATATTGTTCTGTATTATTATTCCACAATAATTATTTCATATTATAGTAGAGTCTCACTTATCCAACATTCGCTTATCCAATGTTCTGGATTATCCAACACAGTCGGCCTTTTAGTAGTCAATGTTTTTGTAGTCAATGTTTTCAATACATTGTGATGTTTTGGTGCTAAATTTGTAAATACAGTAATTACTACAGAGCATCACCGCACATTGAACTACTTTTTCTGTCAAATTTGTTGTATAACATGATGTTTTGGTGCTTAATTTGTAAAATCATAACGTAATTTGATGTTGAATAGACTTTTCCTTAATTCCTTCTTATCCAACATATTCGCTTATCCAACATTCTGAAGGGGTGTTTATGTTGGATAAGTGAGACTCTACTGTATATTTATAATCTTATATTATGTCAAGAGTCAGATGCCAATTAGCGAACAAAAATAGAGTTTATTCAGCAGATAAGCCAAAAAGTAATGTTAACACAGAAAAAACCTTGAAACACTTCACTATCAGTGCTTCAAGAGCAGTTCAAACAAAAAATATAATTCAGCAACACAAGCAGGTAAAAACAAGGCTAAACAAACTTAGTGCAAACTGCACTTTCTGAGTCCAAGCCCTGCCAGCCGGCTCTGTAGTTTTCAAAGGACCAGTTCCCAAAAGAAAACACCAAATTGGTCAGGAAACAAACAAACAAACCAAGAATGCAGTAGACTGCTTCCACAATGTGGATAAAGCCGAAGGCTCCAAAAGGATGGTGAAAAGACGTCGTCCGGGATTCCAAAGTCAGGTCAGGAGATAACAGCGGTGTCCAAAGAGCAAGCCAGGAGTCAAAAGCCGATAGTAGTCATCAATCACAGGGCGAAGGCAGTAGCAAGGTCAAATTCCGATCCGAGGTCTGAAGAGGGTGCAGTCATCCAAAACAGGTCCACGATAAGACACAGCGAGAGCCAAGCTAGGTGATAACAGCAGACTCAAATCATAGTCCAAGTCCAGTCTTCATGGAAACACAGAGATCCCAATGGCGCCTCAGCAACACCTTGCCACACGCAAAGTGCAGTGGCCAAACATTCCCATTTTATTCCCCTTCCTCCTGGGTGACCAAACACTCACACCCAAACACCAGGTGTCCCAAATCTACTCAGAGTCTGAGCTCCACACAGCTAGAGCTCGTGGATCTGGAGTACCTAGCAATTCGTCGGAGTCCCAATCATCCTGCCCACACTTAGCCCCATGAACACTTAAAGAACCACCCTCCCTTCTCCAAGCATCCCAATTGGGATCAGCTCCTGCAGAAACCCCAGGTTCAGAAGTATCCATAGACCCCAAATCCCCAGACATCTCCGGTGGCTGTGCCCATTCAGTGCCCGCTTCCCCAGCCACCACCTGTTCCTCAGCATCCATCTCCCCATCTGAATCTTCCTCAGAAGATCCCCCATATAGCTCTCTAAGTCGCTTCCTGCGCAACTCCTCCAGTGAACCCTCATCACGGGGGTTTTTTCTTCCTCTTCGAATTCCATCCCCATCAACCATAATCCCCGAAGGCGCAGTCACAACATATTATCTGCTTAGAACTGGATTATGTGAGGCTCCTTCTACACAGCTGTATAAAATGCACACTGAAGTGGATTATATGGCAGTTGGACTCAAGATAAACCAGTTCTAAGCAGATAATATAAGATTATAAATAGGTACTATAGCTGTGTGGGCCTTGAGTTTACACTGCTATATAATCCAGTTCAAATCAGCTAATCTGTATTTTATAGGCAGTGTGGAAGAGGCCTAATTGAAGTGGCCCTGGGCACCATTAAATGGCTGAGTGGGTTGCTAGGAGACAAAGTAGGTGGAGCTTTGCCTTCTAACTGGAAGCAATGGGAAAAAACAATTATTCATCTCCCTCTAATTAGGACTTTATTTTTCTTGTTTTTTGATGTCTAAACACAGTGGGGATGACCATGTCTTTTGTGGCCAAGTTTCATTGGTTTTGGGTGTTTAGTTTTGCTGTTTACTTTAAGGCAGAAATGGTCAGAACATGTATATATCTATATATAGATGATCTTGCAGTACATTTTAATCTCAATGCTAAAAAGTCAATACAATCAAGTTAGAAATTTCTATCCCTTTTGCAGTCCTTCAAAGACATTATTGAATAAAACTACTAATTGTATGGTGTTTGGTATATTTAGTGTCCTAAAATGACCTAGAGAAGATTTGTTATTTAAAGCGTTTGCACAGGACACTCTAACTTAATGTATTTAATTGTGGCTCCAAATTCTATGGCAGGAAATTAAAAACTAGAAGATATACTGTGGACCACAGAGTGTTCCTGAGGAGAGATCATTTCAGAAAACATACAGTATCTACCTATAGAAAGAATGGGTTAAAGTTCTTTTGTGAATTCTCTGCTACTTGTGGTTTTGATCATTATCTTAACTCGCTTTGAAATCTAGAGCATGCATGAAGGTTTTCTGACATTGCCTTTATACGTTGGCAATATTTAGTGCTATCCCTTTTGTCACTCTCACTGCCAAAGGTTGATATGAGATTCCTTGTTGCACAGATATTAATCTTTTTGGCCAAAAGAACTTTAAAAGATAGAAACCAGAGCTTTAATTAGAGACACATAGTGAAAGGTAAATGATCTAGTTTCAAATTCTGTGGCAGTTGAGCCTATTTGATTTTATTTTATATGCTTTAAATTGTTTTTAAATTTTATTGTGAATTTTCTTCAATTGCTTTGGAAGCAACCTTGGGTCTCACTCTGGGAAAAAGGCAGCATTCAAATAAACTAGCTAAATTTTCCATTTATATAAGATGGAAATATCAAATAATGGTTGTTATATCTAAATGTATTGAAATAAGGAACATTTGATCTTTTTCTAGGGCTCTTTCACAATATACAATCATAGCAATTTGATTTCACTTTGTCATGTTTCTAGTGATGAGGCACTAGCATTATCTGGCTGAGAACCTTGACAATTATAAATGAAACATAGTGCTATTATTGATTGTTCTATATCATGTAGTAAGACAGTAGGTGGAAATCATGAATACTTTAGAATTTTCTTCTTAAGTTATATTATTTTGCCTCCATATGATTTTTATCTCAAAACTATACTGTTGCATTCACTGTTGCTTTATTTGGAAACCTTATTCAGCATCCCTTCTCAAGAATGAAGATCTCTAATACAAGTGATGTAAGAAGGGTCATAGAAACAAAGGAGGTAGCTTACAATACCAAAGCTACACTAAGATGTAAGTAATGGTTAGTGGAAACATACTGAAATCCACATCTAAAACGTGAGGATTATTCCTAACTATTTTTCCCTGTGAAGTAGCAAGTGGGAACCAATTAACATTTTTGAGTCCTGTTTTTATTTTACAACCACTATTTGTTGATCTCTGCAACACTAATCTTTTTCAAATATCCATGAGCCATAATAGCATGTGATGGGTGTTAAATTATTTCATGCATTGTTTCCAATTTGCTATGCATGTCTCTGAATTCAGAGGGCAGTCTGCATCCTCCTTATTATTCCATTTTTCAGCACATTTAATATCATATAATAGATTTTCAAAGTTCCTGGGCAATATGTAATACATTAACATTGAAAATAGAAATAAATAATAATACATAAAGATACATGGAAGAGAATGCATAATAAAATCAAAGAGGAAAATAAGTGCATAAAATTTAAGAATAGTAACAAAATAAATAAGTAAAATAAATGGTCACTGGATAGGCCCCTTCCATAAAGCTGTATAAAACCACATTGAACCGGATTACATGTCAGTGTGGACTCAGATAATCCAGTTCAAAGCATATATTGTGGATTATCTGCCTTGATATTCTGAATTATATGGCTGTGTGGAAAGGCCCTCAGACACCAGGTTGACCCCTTTGCAGTGTGCATTTCATAGATCCCTACTCTGAAAAAGGTTTTTGGTTTTTTAGACACTTGCCTTGCCTCCTTTGAAAAGCCAACGAGGAAAGCCTCAAAATCATTGTCACATGCCCAGACAGATGGAATGATAGGACCAAACAAGCTTGGAATGAGGAAACTGGCCATATTTGCTGTAAATGGAGCTCAGAGAGTGTGACATAGCATAGATCACAATTTAGCCTCACTCATGATATTATCATCTGATGACATGCAATCATGATTCAGAATGGTACATTAAATTCTGAAGGGTTCCTCTCTACAGCATGAGAAAGTTGAAATATTTTTCCAAGAGTGTCCACCCCTTACACACAAAAGAATTTCATAAAATGTCAATGACCATAATTGCTATATATAATGAATGCTTAATTTATTGATTTCAGTCATTTGAATGCACAAATGCAAAAAAGGGGAAAAGAACACCCAATAGATTCATTTACATTAAGAGAAGCAAAAAAAGAAAAAGAAAAAAGAAAACAAAGCTTAAGCTTTAGAGGCATACAAGAAAAAAGAAGATATATGCAAATGGAATTTGAATATTTTGTCAAGTTTCATGAGAGGAGAGGAAGTATAACTCAAAAAGGATTTAAATCAAATGTATAGAGTTGTACCTATAGACTTTAAAGAGAGAAGATATAGATTAGACTCAGTGACAAAGACCAAAGAATTTTACAAAAGAAACAGATTTGAACTGGAAGAAGCATCAGATATAAGAAGAGAAGAAAATGCAAAATTGGAGAAGAGAGAGTAGAAAAGCAAAGGGACAAAGACTTATGGGAAGGGGGGAAAAGAAAAGAAAAAAGAATACGTAAATCCAAATGTCTATGTCGGGATCTGACAAATAAAAATATCAACATATGAACTAACAGCTGCACACTATATCATGATGATGAATCTTTGCATAGCAAAACACACTCACAAATCAAAATATGAAAAAGACAATCATGATTATGGGGTGGCTTATTTAGGCAATAATTTGTTACACAAAAGGTTCAGGTGGAAGAAGCAGGACACCATATTGCTAGAGAGTAGAATTTTACCAAATTTGTATGTGTTCCCTCACAAGGTTATATTATGTGTTGTCGAAGGCTTTCATGGCTGTAATCACTGGATTGCTATGAGTTTTCTGGGTTGCATGGCCATGTTCCAGAAGCATTATCTCCTGACATTTCACCCACATCTATGGCAGGCATCCTCAGAGATGTGAGGTCTGTTGAAAACTGTGGAAAGTCCAGGTTGGGAGAAAGAATTCTTGTCTGTTTGAGGCAAGTATGAATGCAGCAATTGATCACCTTGATTAGCATTTAATGGCCTTGTAGATTCAAGGCCTGGATACTTCCTGCCCGAGGGAATCCTTTGTTGGGAGATGTTAAATGGCTTGATTGTTTGTCTGTTTTCAGAATGTTGTTCTTTATTTACTATCATGATTTTAAATTATGTATGAAATGTAAATGAACAAGTGTTTAAAAAGTTAGATGTGCTTAAATATTTATTGTCGAAACTCATTCTTAAAGTGTACATTGTTGTGCTCATACATTCTTTATTGTATCATAGTAGTATGAAACTTCCTGAAACAATTAAGTCTCCAAACTTCCTTGGATTCACTACTCAATAAAATTGTACATGATTTTTGACTGTTTGTATTCATTTTTAAAGCAACATTGTGTACCTGAAGTTGTTCCTTTCTCTTGGGGATAGGAAAATTTGAAAATATTCAAAAAATATTTTAACCTATTTCGTTTATGTTCACAAATGGTGATGACAAGAATCCTGGACTGACAAGAAGCACCTCAGTTCAGGTTGTTTTGTCTAGGAAATTGCTGTTTTTCTGTGTCAGTAACAGGTTTTTTTCCTCTCCAGAAACTAGAAAATATTTTCTATTCAAAACAACCATGTGCAAATTTTACACAGAATCAGTCCACAATTATAGCATCTTTTGTGCAGGAAACAGCATTCTCTGTGAAGAAAACAGTATTTCTGCCAGCATGCCATAGCGGTTCAGAGCAGGTTGTTCAACATCACCCTCACTGATTCAGAATATTGTGGACTTGGGGAGAAGCATGACTTTAGCTCAGAGGTTGAGGAAGAAAGAAAAAGTAGGTTTCCTAGGGACCAGTTAGAGATAGAGAGAAAGAAAAAGAAAGAGAGAAAGAGAGAGAGACTGAAGGTTTGATAGAGAGATAGTGGTGCTCTAAACTGAGAAGGTATTCAACAGAAGCCCAAACATTTCTTTCCTTTGAATTTTTTTTTAAAAGTCATAATACCCATTAGAGGGGGAGGAAAAGGGGGGAGATATAAAATAAAGATTAAAATTAAATAAAGATTTAATTTTTAAAAAAGATTAAAGTACAACAAATAGAAGAAAGCATCTGGCTTCAAAGAGAGACCCTTCTCCCTCCCAGAGCCCCATGCACATTCCCTAGCACCCAAACCCACCCCCACCCCTTCAAAGCTCCCAGCCCCTTCAAAGAAAAAATATAAAAAGATGCCAAGCAACCAAGCTAAGGAAAAAAAATCATATTTTTCCCTGCTGGCTGGCAGCAAGGCACCTTAGGCGGCAAGGAAGGCAAGGAAAGCAAGCACTGCAGGCAGGAGAGAGAGCAGCAGCACACCAGCCAGCCATCAGCAGTGAATGGGCACTTTGGGAGTGGTTGCTGGCGACATCACTGTTTTCTTGGGCTCTGATTAGCCCAAATACTTCCTCGGCCTCCTCTGAGGCATGCGGAAGGATTCCTGGGGCCGCATGAGGGAGCATAAAAACCAAACAAAGAAATGGTAACCATGCAACTTTCTCTTTCATTTCACCCCTTCTTTCGTTCCAAAAGGGGTCTTTCATTTCATGCCAACCAAATAGATGGCACGAAATCAAAATCTGAAATAAACAAATGAGACAAATATCGGGCCCATGATTAATTTCTACAGCAAAGTATTATTTTTCTGCACAAAATGTTGTTTCCTAGGAAGAAACTACAGTAACTGTATGCAAAACAACTATGTACAATTTTATTCAGATTAAGTACCAAATTGCTAAGGATTCAGAAACTATGTGGGATGAACATTGCTAAAATTATTGTTGCTTTTAGAAGGAAATTTCTTTCAGGTGTAAGTTTGTTCAACTTCCATCTGTTCTACCTGTTTCCTATCCAGGAAAAGACCTTCCCAGTCCTCTTGTTTTTCTTCCATTAGTCCCATCTGTTTCCAAAAGCAGGATATGATTTTGTTCAACAACAGCATCAGTTCTTTGAGGGACTAGGGAAAATGATGTAAAGATAACAGGGGAATAATTCCTCTGTTCTTTTGAGGTTATAGTTTAAAAAGAGCAGACAAGTATTAAAAATGACCTGAGTAAAATTACAGACCAGTTTTTGTCACAAATATTTTCATCTCTACTCCATAGAAAACTGTTTCAAGAAGTAACATGGATTCAGCATATCTTCTTCTATTGCCTGTAAAATGCTATTACTTCAACTATGTATTAAAATAATAATATTAAGGAATTCCCTTTTGCTTATAGCAGCAGACCAAGCTGCTTTTCCTTTACTTGTCTGATGCAGAAAACTCAGTTCAACGCTATACATCCAGCCATTTCTATATACAAAATTCGATACATATGCACATGAACTGAACACTTGAAAATAAATGTGTGAACAATCTTTTCTCCATGTAAACCAACATTGTGCAAATTTTGCTCCAAATAAATCCACAATTACAGTTTGATTTGTTGTTGAAACAAGGATTGGTCAAAAAGCTTCAGTGGAGACACCTTTCTCCCATGATGACGTAAGGCCTTCCTTTCAAAACCTCCAATGGAGGACCACTTACCACTCTGAAGCAATTCATTTAATTGTTGAAAAGCACTTACATTCAGAAATTTTATTCTAATGATTAATTGAAATCTTGTAATTTGAATCCATTGGTTTAGCTCCGGCTCTGGAGAAGATGAAAACATCTTTGTTCCACAGTCAGTGTGAAAATCATTCCTACCATATTTCATCTCATAATAGCCATCATGTGTAATAGTAACACCCCCATTTTTTGGGTGGAAAAATTAGTATTTTTGAAGTCCTCACACAAAAGTCACATCCTTGATTCATCACCCCAATATACTGCTGGCAGATGAGATGACCAGCACACAATATGAAGACAACTTATCCACTGTAAATGGTCTACTAGAAGGTAGTATTCCCTTCCACATATCTTGCTATCTTGAACATCTTTACCAGCACTTCATTTACTCACTCCATTCAACACTCACTCACCCACTCCATTTCAGGCACAATGCTTTATTTTAGTCACATGAAGCGCCATGCATGAAAGGTGAGTGAGTGTGTGAGCAAGAGAAGTGGCACTTCATTCATTCACTCACCATTCAGGCATGGTGCTTTATGAGGCTGAAAAGGGGTGAGCAAGTGAGTGAGTGAATGAATAAAGTCCTGGACATATCTGAAAGGGAACAAGTGGGGGGATGGGTGAGTGAGCAAGTGAATGACTGAATGTCAAAATATGTACCGTATATACTTGAAGATAAGCCAAGTTTTTAAACCTCTTTTTGGGGGGCTGAAAAAGCCTCCCCCGGCTTATAATCGGGTCAAGGTCAAGCCAGCAGCGGAGTCTGGAGGCCACAGTATGTTTTCTTTTCCAAAACCTCCCTTCTCTGCTTCTCCTCCCAGGATGGAGTTATCTTATTTTTTACGAGAGGGACAAGGAGGGAATGTTTTTAAAAGTGAAAGGAGAGTGAGTGACAGAACCTCTTGCAAGCCAGGAAGAAGAAAAAGATTGCATGGATGGAAGGGGAAGAAAAAGAGAGACTCTTGCAAATTTGAAGAATTTATTATTATTATTACTATTATTGCAAGAATGTTTGATTCAAAAGGGAGGGAAAGGAAAGCAACAGAAGGTATGTATTTCTTTTTATTCCTAAGGAAACAAAAATGGAGTGGGTTTTTTTGGGAGAGGGAGAAATAAAAGAGGTGGGAAAGGGGAGGAGAAAAGAGGCCAAAGTTGTTTTTAGGAAGGCTTTGCTTGCATTTCTACCGTGGGCAAATGCATGCCCCAAAGCTTGTAAATAATATATAGATTTCCCCCTACAAATACATTAATTTAATATTTGAATTTTCCCCTCATATGTTTGCAGATCTTTGCAAACCCTATATACATATAGATATCTAGAGATTTCCATGTACCTGTATATCTGTACCTATATGTATACATTAATGTTATGTATGAATTTCCACTCACATGTTTGCAAGTCTCTGCAAGTCCTATAAAGATATAATTCTCTCTATATAGAGCAATGTCTAGATAGATAGATATTAATATAGATATAGGCCTTTTAAATATGCACACACACACAGAGACAGATGTCTAGATAGATGTAAACATAGATAAATGGGACTTGCAAATATTGCAGGAGGGAAATGCACACATATAGAGAGAGGATTTGCAAACTTTTCAGGGGGGAAATGCAAATGTGAAATTAATATATATAATTATAGAGCTATATCTAGCCCTGCGTTGTTTATATAGGCATTGAATGTTTGCCTGTTTCTATGTTGGAAGCCGGCCTGAGTCCCCATGGGGAGATAGATAGAGCTTACTGTTTTTCTTTGAAATATGGTAAATATTCAAAAAACATTTACCCTACTTATGCCTCAGTTAATGTAATTTTATTGGTATCTATTTTTATTTTGAAATTTACCAGTAGCTGCTGTATTTCTCACGCTCGGCTTATACTCAAGTCAATAAGTTTTCCCAGTTTTTGTGGTAAAATTAGGTGTCTTGGTTTATATTCAGGTCGGCTTATGCTCAATTATATACGGTAAATTTGTTTTTCTGGACACTTGTAAATTTTCAACAGCAGTTTATTTGATTTCTTTCATTGCAAAATAGATGCACCCCCTTTTCTGTGGAAAAAGGGATAAAAGTGTGACTATTATGTAATGAAATAATTAAAGGTGGCTATCATATCAATATTTGGTTTTCTTTTTTCCAGACTGCACATAAGAAATGCCTTAATCCACTCCTTATAGGACTTCGCTTTCAGGCTCTTTATTTTCTTAATCACCCTCACCTGGGAATATTCCAGTTTGTCAATATTCTTCTCTAATAGTGGTAACCTGAACTGCACATTATTTGGTAAAAGTTACCTCTAGATGTGTGTTTGTTGACTGACTTATGGTCTGCTCCTTCCCAATGAATTCAAAGCAAAATACAGAATTTGTCAGAGTCTACCGTCTTCCTTTTAAAGCGTAGTCAGAGGCAGTCCAGGATTTAAAGCTGTAGTCAATCAAATAAACAGAAGTAAGCAAGCCAATTCCAGTGTCCGGTTCCAAGCCGTCTAAATACACAGAGTTTCATCAACAAGTCCCAGTCCAATATCCAAAAGCGTAGTCTAAGGTTCAAGGAACAAAGTCAGCAATGATTCATGGCTGTAGCCAATGTGTGCTTCCAGCAGTAAACTTTTCCAAAGCCTGGTCTTTAAGCTGCTTCTGACAAGTCTTTACAGCTGCATGTTTCTCCTTTGAGACAGCTGATTGGACCTTCACAGCTCAATGGCACCGAACCTGAGCTGGAGCTGGCCGGGGCAAGCCAATGCCTGCTCTTTCTCCTCTTCTGACTCTAATGCTTCCAATCCTGAAAGGTTCTGCTCTTCCTCAGCCTTAATAGTATCAGGCTGTTCTTATTTCTGGAGCTCAGAGACTGCTGTTGTGGGAAAACTCTCCTCCCCATCATTTTCATCTTGCCCCCTGGTCCTGACAGAATCTGCCTGCCCCCCAATCTTCATTCAAAAACTCTGACCATCAAATAGCAAGCTAATGACTAGTCATCAAGTAAACTTTCTGGCACAGAAGATATGAACCTAGTTTTCACAAATCGTCTTATGGCAGGATGGGAATTTTGCAACTTATAGGCTGCATGTGGCCCATAGCTTGGGGGATTTCATGTGGCCCCTACAGCTCTCTGAGTCATCCATCATTATTTTTAAGAACAATGGGAAAAATATTTCTCTGGAAGTCTCTAGAACAGTGATTCTCAACCTGTGGGTCCCCAGGTGTTTTGGCATACAACTCCCAGAAATCCCAGCCAGTTTACCAGCCATTAAGATTTCTGGGAGTTGAAGGTCAAAACATCTGGGGACTCACAGGTTGAGAACCACTGCTCTAGAAGATGAGATGCTTGGATAAAAGAAGGCATCATTCCCTTGCATCTTTCCTAGTCCTCAAACCAATGCAAAATAAAACTTGAAGAGACTCTCACCTATTCCAGTTTTGCTAAAAGCCTGAAATGTTGCAGTGAGAAAAATAGAATATGAGGTGGAGATAGGCCCTGTTCTTCCAGAAGCTTCCCCCTCCAACATGGAGCTTTCTAAAAACCAAACAACACAGATTTCCTGACTGATTATAATTATTTGACTCATACATGTCCCACCCTTTGGCAGGACTAGGATTCAAGGCTGATCATGAGAAGATAAAAACTGGCACAGATAAAACAAGACAGAGTGCTATAGTTCTAATGTACAAACAAATTGTAGCGGTGAATTAAAAAGAGATCAATAGCACATTGAAAAAAAGAATTTAGCACCAGACTTCTGAGAACTAAATTTTCAATAGCCAGCCAATTGCTGAAAGGCTTCCTAAAAACAAAAGGCCATTACCTACCTGTGGAATCATAACAAGGAAGGAACAACCCACACTCCCTTGGCAGGGAGTTCCATCATTATCATTAGAGGAATAATCAATTCTACTAGCAGTGCAGCTTAAAAGGGCCTCCGTGCAGTGCCATTGTCACCCATGGGTGGGTGTCATCTCTTAGATATTTAACGAGCTTGTACTATCTGATTTCTGGTTATTTGTAGCAAAATAACTCTTGTGATTCTCCTTTATTATATTATTGAATGTTGAAATAACTTTAAAAAACTACATAATCTCAGTAAAGCCTTGGTACAGAACACCAATTCAGCTGGCACACATGATTCAGGGATTAAATCCAAAATGTTGGCATTGTGGGAGTAGGGAGGCATAGTACTTACATCTATGGTGGGAATGTGAAGAGATTAAAAAAAATGGAACCAAATTCTAACCCAGGTTGAATTACATACTAAAACCAAATTTGATATAAATATGCAAATTCTGTTAACAGAGATATATGGGGACAGAAGAATTAAGGATCAAGACCAAGAATTAATGATGATAATGTTTAGAGCCGGACACGCAGTAATAGTGTGGGGGTGAAAGGATAAAAAGAAATGGACACTTGAAAAATGGTATGAATATATGTGGGATCAAATACAACTGGATATTATGGACATCATAAGAAGCAAAAAATTATGGTCAGACAAACAGAAGAAAATTAAAGAAATATGGACTCCATTTAGCAGATGGCTACAGATTGTTAAACCATATGACGAAAACTGGAAGAAAAAATTGGAAAGAATGGAAAGAAGGCTCATGTAACAAGAAAATAAGGTTTAAGTTGTCAACAGGGAAGGGGGTGGGGTGGGTGTGGGGAGGGAAGAAGGGAATGGAAAAGGAAAATGTATGGTAACTATGATTATGTATTATGAAATAAAAATGATTAATAAAAATTCCCTGGGGGGGGGGGAAGCCTTGGTGTCTTAAATCTCACTGCACTTTCTCATTATTTGAATTGATGGGAGGGGGATATGTGTTTTTTTTTTCAGGGAAAAAGGCATGGCTCTCCAACTTCTCTGACTACTGACCATGTTATCAAGGGATAATAGGAGATGATTGCTAACAACATGCCAAGAGACGTATAGAGCTCCCTATTAAGTTGTGCCAACAACTGGGTGGGAGGTGGGTCTGGCTATCCATATGCTGTTTTGATACACCTTCCAAAATCTCTGGTCACTGGTGGGAATAGTAGGAAATTGATTAAGACAACATTCAGTAGGTCAAAGGTTCTCCATACCCTGCTTTAGGGACAGATTGGATTTCTGATTATGGAGTATGTGGCAACATTGGCATGCACAGGAATAAACTGGAGGGATGACATTTTTAGAGTTCTGTTTTTTCTAGGTTCCTGTAGCTTGGAATTTACATTAGTATAGTTTGGTAGTAAGCAGAGTATGGTAGAATGAAGTAAGGTAAGACAATTATGTCTTGAAACATGTATTTGGACCTTATTATTGGAGGGACATGCAATTGGGAGGAACCTTCCACCTTTTTTGTACACAAAATAGTTGGAGTTCACAAATTGTGAGAAAGAAGCAAGGATTTAGGAAATGCCCTCAGCCACAGTGAGGGATTTAGGATGAGTATACTAAAAAATCACTGCTAGGACTTCAAGAGGACAGAAAGGCATTGGACGAATGAAGAGATGAGAGCCACATATCATGAGAGTGATAAACTGGATGAATGTCCTCACCAGGTAATGTGCTGTGAACATTTCTGCCCATTGGACATTTAAGTTTTCCCGGTTGTTAAAATTAATAGTGAAGAGGGTGATTCATTAAGACAATTGAATAGTTTTTAAAGTTTCTAGTTACAGTGCTCTTTTTTATATTTTCCCTCAACTGTGACAGGTAACCAATATAATTAGATATGTCAATTATATTTACAAAATTTCTTTCTTGACAGGACAGATTTTCTCAACATGCGGCAGCATCCTGCCCAGAAATCACCAGCATTCATGAAAATCTTCACTAAGAGTTAAAAAAGGGACAAAAAACTAATTCTTCTGTTGAGATTTTCTACAAAAATATCATGATAGAAACTAGTGTTTTCTTCTTTTGAAATCTACCCTTGAAAACCTGTCTGGTACCATTCTTGCCCAATCTTGGGGTAATTTAGTAATACATACTTAAAGAAATACACAATACATCAGATGCATAAATAGTTTCTGTTCTATACTACAAGACATTCCCAAAGGAAAGGATGTATAGACCTAAGAACACATTGTTCAATTTGATTAAATAGTGCCATGCAGCCTAAGCACCCAGACTCACAACCTATCCAAGGACTTCATCACACAGGTAAATTTATCCGTCATACAACAATTTTGCCACAGTTCAGGGTATGCAGCGTGCCATATCCCGTCAAAAAACAACATACACCTACTTCCAGCGGGTCTCTGTCCCTGAACTGTGGTGAAAAGAGAGCAATGATAACACAGGAAGCTTCCTGTGACCTCATTGCCTACAATGGGGTGAGTACAGAGAGAATCTGAGCAATGATGAGATCTCTAGACCAAGGGTTCTCAAACCTTTTCAGCTGTGTAGCTCTTTTTGAAGTGAATGTTTCTCATGGAGCCCCAAGAAATGTTTATATATTATGTTATATATAATGTGTGTGTGTGTGTGTATCACATGGGCCAGGCGAGTCGCAGATGGGTGGAGAGTGTTTGTGTGAATTAAATGACACAGTGCAAAAAAAGGAAAGAAAGAAAGAAAAATACAATATTTAAAATGAAGAACAATTTAAACCAACACAAACAGTGGAAGGCCCCAGTGGCTATCCAGTTTAACCCCTTTCTGCCATGCAGGAAAAGCACAATCAAAGCACCCCAACAGATAGCCACCTAGTCTTTGTAATAATAATAATGATAATGATAATGATAATGATAATAATAATAATAATATCAGAAACCTCAGAGGTCATCCAGTTCAACCCTCTTCTGCCATGTAGGAAAACACAATCAAAGAAACCCCAATAGATGGCCATCCCACCCCAATAATAAAAATTATGATGATGGTGGTGGTGATGATGATGATGATGGTAGAAACCACAAAGGCCATCCAATCCAACCCCTTCTGCCATACAGGAAAAATACAATCAAAGCATCCCCTGAGTGGTGGGAAAGAAATAGGGTTTTGGAAGCAAAGAAAGCGGTGTGTGCATGTGTGTCTGGACAGTGAGAAAAAAAAAGTCTGGCAGTGAGGGAGGCAGAGGAGAAAGGGTCTGTGCCTTGGGAGGATGCTGCTGCTGCTGCTGTTTATGGCAGCTCAAAACTTTGATTTTCCTGCATTTCTGAGGAAGAGGAAAGAGAATGAGGCATGAAGCTGCATGGCGCTGTAGAGCCCCTCACTATCATCTGTGGAGCCCAAAGGGCTTCACAGAGAACAATTTGAGAACTCCTGCTCTAGACAATGTATACCAAAAACACTATGTTAGATAAAAGACCACAATTGGGAATGGTTTTCTAGCAAATGGTAACAATAGCTCTTGTATTTGGTAACTAAGGAAACCCTTTAAAAGTGAGAGTAGAACATAGACATTTTGTGGCTTACAGTCTATGGGCTGTTCATGTAATTGTAGATGGGCTTTATATTGTTTTGAAGAATAAAAGTATTATGCTGCTATGATATGTTAGATTTAACTAATATGTATAGAAAAACAGGAAGTTTTTTTTTAAAAAAAAATACTTTGTTTATTGATGTAAGTATTGTTTTTGCATTGGGATTTGGGGCTTTTCTTTCTGTAGGAGGGACTTGTAAAGCCAAAATTAGCAATATGACATTTTGAAATAATGTCTCACAGCAGCTTCATGGCAATTAAGTTCTTTCTATGCCCAGTGAACAAAACCAAGGTCAGAGTGTATTTTCAATTAAACTCCGGGTGTTACGAAGAACAGCACAGCCAGAATTGCAAGCACATTATTACCAGATCTATCACTGCTGAGCAATGAATAGGTCACAGGCACTCCTGCATATAATATTTGTACACGTTAGAATATTACAACCAGGAGAACAGCTGAAGTTCTTTTTAGAGACAGCAAGTAACATAAGATTAAGAAGAAGAAGACAAAGAAGACTAAGAAACACTGTGATGATTTTGGAAAAACACTAGCAGATGCCAGCACAAACTTTGTGCCTTGAAGATTGATCAAGTCCATGCACTGTCCTGAGGGTTATGGAAGAGACAACTTCAGCCACCAGTGTTAAGAGCTGGCCTGACTGTCCAAAACCAAACTAATGAGCACAAGAGCAGCAATGGTTTTACATTTTCCAAATAGAGAGAAAAGGTTATAATTTTAAGATATAAGCCAATTGTAAAACTAGTGCTACGTGAGTACAATGTTTTAAATTGCATATTGCAATATTAAATTGCATATTTAAAGAAGACTAAAAGACTAAGAGCGAAGATAAGACTATGGTACCAAGAATGCAAGAAGAAACTGGGTAGAAAGTAACAAAAATCAACAACAACAACTAATGTGTTGTCAAAGGCTTTCATGGCCGGGATCACAGGGTTGACCAGAACATCTAAAAATGACAGTTTGACTTCCTTTTCTTTTTCCATGGTGAATTGGAAGACATCACAGCCCTGTTTCACCATTGTCTCACCACTAGCTACTTTCAGTGGGACAATGAATTCTATGAACAGAAACATGGAGTTGCCATGGGGAGCCCTCTCAGCCCAGTAGTAGCAAATTTCTATATGGAACACTTTGAAAAACAAGCCCTAGAAACAGCACCAAAAAAGTCAACTATATGGTTCAGATATGTTGATGACACCTTTACCATTTGGAGCCATGGGGAAGAGGAATTCAGCAAGTTCCTGGACCACCTCAACAGCATCCACCCAAACATCCAATTCACCATGAAAAAAGAAAAGGAAGCAAAACTGCCATTTCTAGATGTTCTGGTCATCCGCAAACCCAATAAACAATTGTGCCACACAGTTTACAGAAAACTTACACACACAGATAGATACCTTCAAAAAAAACTCCAACCATCACCCAAGTCAAAAAAGAAGCACAATCAAAGCCCTGACAGTTCGTGCACAAATAATCTGTGAACCTCACCTCCTCCAAGGTGAACTAAACCATCTAAACTGGGCTCTACAGGCCAATGGATACTCCACCATGGACATCAGAAGAGCTGTGAGGCCAAAAACAAACCATGAGAGTAAAGACAAAGATCCACCCTGAGAAAAGGTGTTCTTACTATACATCAAGGGAACCACTGACCGCATAGGCAAACTGATGAAGGAGCACAACCTACAAACCATCTACAGACCCACAAAGAAAATCCAACAAATGCTACTGTCAGCAAAGGACAAGAGGGATCCTCTCACCTCTGCAGGAGTCTACCGTATACCTTGCAGCTGTGGACAAGTCTACATAGGGACCACCAAATGCAGCGTCCAGACACGAGTCAAAGAACATGAAAGGCACTGCAGACTAACTCAACCAGAGAAATCAGCCATAACAGAGCACGTGATGAAGCAACCTGGACACAGTATATTATTTGAGAACACAGAAATGCTCGACCACTCCAACAGCTATCATGTCAGACTACACAGAGAAGCCATTGAAATTCACAAGCATGTGGACAACTTCAACAGAAAGGAGGAAACCATGAAAATGAACAAAATCTGGCTATGTCAGGACCCAGGCTGCAGAGCACCAATAACCATGCGCAGAGACCAGAATCTATCTAATATCTTTATTAAAGGAATATATAAAGTCAATAAAACAAGTGAAGAATATAGTTCAGAAGTAGACCTTTCAGGAAAGGTCAAATATAGTCCAGGAAAACAATGTCCAATATGTGATATTAGAGTCCAAAGTTATAATCCAATAACCGAAACACACACTTTGCCAAGCAAAGTGTGGGGAAACGACAGGGTCCTTTAGTCCAATGGAGCTTGTCAACAAGGCTGGAAGCAAACTAGATTCTTGGCAACAAGGCTTGATACGTGGCAACAAGAGGCAAGAAACAAGGACAAGGTCCGTGGCGAGGTCCGTGGAAACAAGGAAAGCTGGATGCAAGAACGAGGTCCGTGAAACAAGGCTTGGAACTCGGTCCTGGAGGCAAGGGACTGGAGTAGCGTAGTCCACACACAATCTCACTCCACAAGGTGACGAATGGACTCCGCAAGGATTTCTTTGCGGGTAAACACCTATATAGGATCTTGTTTTCCCGCCAAGGAACACTTTCCCTGGGGAACAAGAAACGAAACCCATACTGTGTCCAGATGCATGCCTCCCTAAGATTTCCCAAGGGAAACAGGCTTAATCAGCTAATTGTCTGGCAGCAATCCTGGCGCTTCTGCGAATCGCCTCCTTAGCGCCTCTATCTCGATTATAATAATCCCGGCGAGAAAATGGGGGAGATTTCTGCTCAAGGCTTGTTTGGCTGACTTCTTGTGGGCAAACATCTTGCAGGTGCAAGGGCTCCAATTCTGGCTGAAACGGTGGGAAACCCAAGTTTTCCTCTTCATCTGCCTCAATAGTACTAGGAACAGGACTACATGGCCCATGAGTCATCACAGGCTACCAGTATTAAAAAACTCAAAAATCAGAACAGTAAATAAGAAGCAACACTCTGAAAACAGAGGAGTTCCAGACATGAATCAACCAGAGGCAGTTAACGACTCTGAACAAAGGATGCCCCCAGGCAGGAAGAAGCCAGGAGATGAAGCTATTCAATGCTAATTAAGGTGATTAATTACAACATTCACACTGGCCTCCGACTGACAAGAGTTCTTCTCTCACCCTGGACTTTCCACAGATATATATAAACCTTCCTTGCTTAGTTTCTCCATACCTCACAACCTCTGAGGATGCCTGCCATAGATATGGGCAAAACGTCAGGAGATAATACTTCTGGAACATGGCCATACAGCCCGGAAAATATACAACAACTCCACAACAACTAATACTTTTGATCATGCTGCTTTTGTTACACACACTATTTCCTAGTCTAAAAAGAAGAAACATTAAGGAATCTAAGCCCAGTTATATTTAAAATTGGATACTGTTCAGTTATCATAAATCACAATATTAAAAAAGGCAAGCTTCATTCTGGTTCATACTGCTTTGCTTAACAGTCAATTTCTTTCCCTCTCACAAAGGCAAGACAGTGCAGCTTATAGTTTGTAAGGACCTCAAGAAACTATGGAAAGGCCACATTATGTATTACTATAATCTACAATTATATGATATATGCAATAAAAAAGCAGCACATGAACACCCAGCTCTTTAGTTTTTTTTGTCACAAAAATGTTTTTAATTGTGTAGGAGTGGTAGATTTTCCTTTTATAGAGATTAGTGTTTAAGCAATTTCTAAAATAAAAGGTTTTTTTAAAAAAATTAACAGTAAATTGTAATTGGAAAGAATACATTAATTTGCACAGAGCATATTTTCTTGTACCACACCTTCACATGATACTCTCCATTTGTAATCCTCCCTTGCTTTTCCAGTATTTCTGGTTTTATTCCTTATATAGCCTTATCCTAAGATAGTAGAGAACCATACAACAATACTGCCTTTTGCCTCTTTAAAGTAATAGGGCTAGATATCCTTTTCAGTATTAAAATAGATTAATACAAAGCCTTTAAGGAACTATGTATGCTTGGATATTCTGTCTTCCCAGACACATCTTTTGCCTTTCATCCCAGTAGTGAATCTGTGAAGAATGCTCTGGCCCTAGGTAAGCCTCCCATGCTTATTCCCTGTTATCTGCAGTATGATTCTTATGCAACAAAATTGAACCACCATAGAGATTAAGAACTTCTGGGGAGGCCCTTCTCTCGGTTCCGTCACCATCACAAGCGTGATTGGCGGGGACGAGAGAGGGGCTTCTCAATGATCACCCCTCGGCTATGGAACTCCCTCCCTGGAGTGATTAGATCAGCCCCCTCCCTCCTGTCCTTCAGAAAGATGGTAAAAATTGGCTGTGGGAGCAAGCCTTTGGGACAGTGCAATAAGGCAACAATAGGAAACCTCACCCTGTTGACCAGATTTGGTATGGTTGATCTTAGACAGTTTTATACAATTGATTTTAAAGTGGAGAGAACTGATTTTAGTGTTTATGTTTTTATAATTTATTTTATGTTCCAGAATTGAATGTCTGCTCTATATATGTTGTGCTCTGCCCTGAGTCCCCTTCGGGATGAGAAGGGTGGAATATAAATGCTTTAAATAAATAAATATAAAAAACCTGTTAGGTGTTAATACAAGTTGAGTACCTCTTATCTGGAATTCCAAAATAAAATATTTCAAAATCTAAAATTGTCCACATGGGTGACTGAGACAGTGCCAGCTTTGCCTTCTGATAGTGTACACAAACTTAGTCTCATGCACAAAGTTATTAAACAACTGTGCATAAAATTACTATTAGGCTATGTGTATGTATATATAAAACATAAATGAATGTCATATTTAGATTTGGGGCCCATCTTCAAAGTATTTCATTATGTATATGCAGATATTCTGAAATCCAAATATATATGGGACACTTCTGGTCCCTAGTATTTTGGATGTACCCCCGAAATGCTCTTGCAAGTTTTTCCTGTTCTCTTCTTTTTGATCCTTAAAAAACCCTTCTCCACTTTGTTCCTTTTACAAGGGGCTTCCCTTTTGCAAGAATAAATTTTGTGGCTTACTAGTCTTCTTTTCTACCTGAGTCTTGCCCCTTTTCCTTTAATCTCACAAATCTTTTGGAATTTCATCTGCAATATTTTCATTGATATTTTCATTTTAAGGTCTTTTCTAGAGTCAGACCTGCAATGATTTTACTTTGGATTTCTTATTATTTGGATCTCATTAGTATCCTGCTCTCCACAATTTAACGACTCTCATGAAAAGATATGAAATAAGAGACCCACTGAAATTAATGGGGTTGACTTGATTACAGTGGGTCAATAGCACCCATAGCTTTATTGGGAAACAACCCCCAATCTTTAGCTATAAGGTGGAACAGTATAGCCCACACATACAAGACTGGTTCTAACAGTTGGACACTGGGCTTTTGCTACAACCCCAAGTCTAAAATGGTATTTTGCATATCTCTGAAATGCGGAAGGGAATCACCAAAAAGGACAAGAAATATATCAATCGACGTATGTTAATGTATACATATAAATGGAGTTTCAATAGTAATTATTAGAACTTAAAATACAATACAGCTCATTCTATAAAGGAAGTGTAAAAAAAATCTGTTCACTGACAGTGCAGGTGCTAACTGATAATGAATAACTTCTTCCTTCTTATGATTATGTTATCTTGGATTTGATTACCATTCAAATGGTGGCTTTCCCCCTAACAATTATTCAAACATAGACTATATTTCTATGTTTCATACAGCATCTATGAAGATCAGATATAACTAGACATAACTGTGAATTTATCTGCCCCACATTTTTCATGCTAAGAGGGTTGCTGTGCCTAAGGGCATTTGAATTCCTGGAGGTAGCACTACATTCATCTAATGCATCTGTTGTCCCTTGATAATTAAAAACAAAACATATTGTTTGTCCAAGGTGTACAGGCAAGGTAATCTGTACAAAGACCAGGATCATGTTGTGTTAAATTGTTTGTGTAATGGACCATAGTGTGAGTGACTTGACAGTCTCTCTACTCATGCCAGGAGATTAGAAAAATCTCCATGCACAAGCAGATGAGCAGCAGTGATGAGAACATTGGGATGAGAAAAAAACACCAATTTATATCCAGTCTTTGTCTGTAGACCTCCAGAAGCCAGCATAGGGGTTTCTTCAGAGCAGGGCACTAAGGTGTTCTCAGAGCTAAGGTGCTATGGGATGGACAGCTTGAAAAATATCTTGTAGGTAACACCCACATCCATTCACCAACATGCTTTGGCTATATAGATCTCTCAAAGTCAGGCTCAGGACAGACTCTAAGTGGGGCCTCTTTTTTCTTGCTGACTGTCATCATTACTGACCACATCAAGATGTTATCTTCCTTCCTCCTCCACTGTCATTTGTAACCTCATTGTTGGACCATTCCAGCATTCAACAGAATCTTAGCATAGACATTTATTTTCATTTTCCAAAAATAGTTTTACCACTAGGCTCTGCAGATAACTCTGCCTTTCTCCTCAGTGATGATCTAGAAATGATGAAGATTTTGTTCTTTGGACTCTTTGTCTGCAGAGATTACTTTCATGACTTTCGTTCCACTGGGTCCAATTTTCAGTAATATTCCCATTTTCAAAATTCACTGGAGGTACTTGTTACATTTTAGAAGCCACCTCTTTCTACACTGTGGTATTTTCAGTTTTCAGCTCTGCCTCCATGTTCTCAAACCCCTTCTAATTCCACATTTTTCTCTGGTGTCTCTTTCAAACAGCACTTCCTTTTCAAGAATTTAAAACAAATTGTATTTCTCCCCTGGTAACTTCAAAAAATGCATTTCTGACTAGTCCTATATATTACAATTGTCACATTTTCCATTAGGAACTGGAGGAAGAGGTGAATAGGAAGTAGAAATATTTTTAACGTGAGTAAGTTATCTGCATGGCTTACCTGCACGGATAAAAAATGCAGACAAATGGAAGAAACTGCATACATAAGTTAAATATTAAATACATAGGCAGAGTCCACAGCAATGCTGCACCTATGCATGGAAGATTTTAAATATTGAACAGGGAAAATCTATCTTCCTTTATTTGATGTATGATTAGATACATAAATGAACACATTATCTTTTAAAAAGTAAAAAAAAAAACCCCCACTGATGCTGTTTTCATCTTACTAAATTGTAGAAATAAATTATTCATATGACTAAAATTCTGGACGGGAGCACACATACATTTTAAGTTTATTAACACAGATATTACAAATTATTTTGTCACTTAAGACAGCTGTGGAGATGTCTCATATAGACATGTTGAACACATGCTGTGTATGGGTCTCTCCAGATTATAAGAAATGTGCTATCTGTTGTTTCTAACTTCCTTTTGCTTGGACTATTTTGAATTTAGGTTTTGACCTGTACAATCTTACTCATTTCTAAATAGAAGTAATCCCCACCGAATGCAATTGATCTGATATTATAATCATTAGATAAATAGTTATATTATAGCTTTAGAGGACTAAATTATAAAGGCTTCATTTACTGGGTAGGATATACCTGAATGCATATGGAAGCTAGATACATGAATAGCAAACTACAGAATGGAAGCTAGATACATGAATAGCAAACTACAGCAATCTCAGAGAATTGTGCTCACCAATCGTACAAAAGAGCATGACAAGATTTGATTAAAAACATAATTCATCACATACGTAATAAATGGCTTGAAGTGTTAAGGACAATGCTTCTGGGTCTCATTCAAAGAAGTAGCCTTTGCACAGTGCTATTTAGCACCAAGTTACGATGCTGGCTACCTAACAGAGAGAAAAAAAGTGGTGCTTAATGAATCAACAAAGTTATTTCCTGCAGCTTTCTGCATTTCCCTGGAAGTCTTTGCAGCCAAGTGCTGACTAAACACAAAGGTGCTGTTCAGTGTATGACAGATAATAGTGGCAGAATTCAAGGTTGTGTGTCTGTCCACAATTCTATTACACAGAAACCAAAGTAACGTGCACACCTAGTGGTACCGAATCGATCCATCACGATCTGCAAGGATTTGTGATAGGTAGTCTTTGCTATATGACATTTGTCTTCATGAGTCAGGAGATGAGGGATTAGCAGGAAGTGGTTTAGCTGTGAGTTATTCCTTCCATTATCTCAAAGTGAAGATAAATTTGGTAGCATGTCAGCGATCATGTAGTATATGTATTGTGGGCCTTATTAAAGTTATTATCCCTGGTTACCCTGAACAGTTGCTGATGGGTTCTCTGTTTAGACTACTGCAGTTGACCAATAAATCATAACTGAACACACTTAAAAGAAGATTTTGCTCTCTATGACTGCCTCCTTTTTATGTTCATATGCATTTGCAAAAAGTTGTGTGGTCCTCTTGTCAATACTGCTGTAGGTTACAGTTAGTGTTGGACAGGCCAAGGTGTCAGCTTGACTTATGGCAAGTGGGCCCACTTAAACATTAGACAATACGTTAATGTTAATGACCTTTTAATAGCTTGAAAATGTAATAGAAGTTTCAATATTATTACTGCATGAAACTATCCTTTACATTGTATTACCATTAAACAAATAATTTTAATTGTACCTTTTTTCCTTATAGTTATCCCCCTCTCCCTGCTTTGTCTCCTGGCAATGAATATTTTTAGACCCAGTCTGCCACTGGTTACAGGAATTCATTGGTTTTGCAATGAAAAAAAGCTATGTTTTTGTTCTTTTGGCCAGACTTTTGGGACATCTTACATACAATGATGGGCCAGAAGCTGCTGTTGAAGCAGTGTAAGGTGATCATTTACTGTAGGCACATAAATGTAGTGGCTTCCTTGTAAAGTATTAGAGTAGTCCAGGAATGCACTTTTCAATGTAATTAATGGTATGTCAGGCATTTCTAATATAAAACCTCATCCCCCGCCCCCCAGAGGAATACTAAATCCGCTGGTTTAAATTGCATTTACCTGCAGTGTGATGTCCAATCTGTCATCTCTGCTGCAATTTATTTTTCCCTCCCTAAACACTGTGCAAATTGCCAAGCCATTTTAAAATTATATAGCAGCAGGAACCAACATTGCTGGGTTTTTAAAAAAAAAATCTGGGTGTTTTTACCTTCAAGTTTCACTTACACATATTCTATTCTTCAAAGTGAAATTTAACAGGCAAGACATAAGAGCCAGAAAAAATGCCAGCAAGACATTTCAGTCAGCAAGTTCAGAGGATCAGTTGTTTAACCCGCTGTGCTATTGAGGGCACAGCAGGTTAAACATGTGGTAGATTTGCATAAAAATAACAGTTTCTGTATATCAAACTATTTTTTTTTCTATGCAGGAAATAAAATTTCAGTATGGGAATATTTTCTGTGAAGAAAATCTTTTTCCTCCACAGAAACATTTGCAGTACCTATTTTGCAGTAATTTTAAATCAAGGCCCTAGCATTATGTCTTCTTTGAAATTAAGCCAATCTCAGTACACTGAATTAAAAGAGCATGTTCTTAATTAATGGTGCCACATAAGGAAAAAAAATGAATTCCATTCACAGGTTTCATCAGAATCTCCAGCCAATATGTCTAATGTTTGCTGTTAGTTTGTTGCAAGTGACTGACAAATGGGCATTTCATGAAAATGAGTAAATTAAATCTTAGGACCTTATCACATTGGGAAATTTCCTCATCGCAGAACACTTTGGCGACACAACCAGCACAGAGCCTACAGGATCCCATCCCATGATGAACAGTTACACAGCCAGCAGGGCTCTGTGCTGGCTGCACTGGCAAAGTGTTCTACGATGGGGAAAGCCAAACATGGAAGACTACCCATGTTCAGATTGGAAATGCTTATGACAAGGTGGAAGCAAGCCAGAAAGCTTATGATTTTTGGCACGTGATGGGCACTTGGGCGATGTGAGGTGCTGGAAAAAGGTTTGCCCTGATGTCCCATGATTTGTCCAGCTGCCTTATGGATTCCCCCACTGTCTCCCACATCAAGGACCTCCATATGATGGGGCCCTTAGTTATTGCAGCCAATGTGCATCATAACACGAGTAGGATATAATATGCCATTGCTAACATAGGATGATAATATTTCATTGTCAACTACCTTTCTTTTTTGTCTTTAGATTAGGAAAAAAGGAAAATTATATTACAGCAAAAATGCAGACACTTTCCTTTTCTCGTCCTTCACCAGACATTTATTGTTATATGCCTTTCATGGGGTTTTCTTGGTTTTCTTCAGAGGTTTGCCATTGCTTTTATCTAAGATTGAAAGACTGTCACTTGACCAAGACCACTCTATGTCAGAGTAAAGATTTGTACCTCGGTCTGCTAGAATCCTAGTCAAACACTCAAACCATGCTGGCTCTCTGTCATTGTAAAATCAATTATTTCAAGATTTGAAACCATGTTCAGATTTATATCATATCTTATATTCCTCAGTCTGGCCATCTTAATACTAGTCATGGAAACATAGTTGAACTAATTGGGAGGTCTATATCAAGATTTAGTAACTTAAGGCTACACATATTCTTATAAGGGCTGAGAAAATGAATTTCCCATACCACTTACATTGTTCTATGTGCTCTGAATCCTAATCTCCTTGGTCTATTAGAGGGAATACATACCTGGGCCTGTGTGGTAAACCGTGCTATGATGGAGGGTAACTTTTTGATGTACTCCATGGTCATAGGCCAGAGATTATTGTGCGTGGCTAGGAAATGTCCATTGAAGTGACAGAACTACCTAAAGCCTGGCTGCTATCATGCATGCCTCTTTGGATTGACATCTGTTATCCCACATTCAGTGCAGTATCAGTTTTACAAGTTGCTTAGGGCACAGGTTGGAATTTTCTCCTCTTTACTTGGGATTTTTGTGTACCCCCTACTGTATCTGAAGAACTTTGAGAATTGGCTCAGAATGGTGTCTGTAAATAGACTGTAATTTGGCAGGGAGGGGGGGAATTATGAGTTTGGCATACACCTGGGCACACTTTTGGTGAAAGATTGAGCTCTAGAACAGTGGTTCTCAACTTGCGAATCCCCAGGTATTTTGGCCTACAACTCCAAGAAATCCCAGGCAGTTTACTAGCTGTTAGGATTTCTGGGAGTTGAAGGCCAAAACATCTGGGGACCCACAGGTTTAGAACCATTGTTCTAGAAACAGCTTGGGATCAGGAGGGAGAGTCTAGATTTGAGACTGACCTGGGGACTTTGTTCTCACTTATAAGGTCACAAAATTGTTATGAATGCCCAGTGTTAATAATGTTATTATAACTGTAATTTCTACTTCTGATTTTCCACTGTATCTATGTACTGAATGTACATAGAATTCTGCCTGATGAAGTGGACCATCTTCATGAAAGGTTATGTTCTAATAAATTGGTTTGTATTTAAGATGCCAAAATAGTCTTTATATTATTTTTCTGCAACACACTTTTTCCCATTGGAAATTCTTTTGAGATATTATTAGTCATATATGGATGTCTGATGGTGCATTCACACAGGTTTAATGGCCCAGAGTAAAGCCCTTTCATGCTTTCAGGTTATTAAACTACATGCAATTAAATCTATATTTCCCTTCCCTAATACCTGCTCCTGAAAGCTAATTGTATGCAGTATCTAAGGGGTTACATCATTCGTAACATATTCCCATTAAAGCACTAACATTCTATTTTCTCAACCAAGGAAGGCCCTGGACTTCCCCCATTATTCTTTTCTACAGTGCAATAGAAATAAACCTTTAGTCTTAAATTCACAAACTGATCTTGAACATCAATTAGCAACACATGGGGGGGGGGGGGAGACAGTCCCCTATTATCTAGAAAGCTTGATCTTAATAGGGTCTGATTACACATCAAATGAACCAGAACAAAGAGCACAAAGCAATCAGTGCTGCATTAATATCTGATAACTGAAATCTTTGATGTTTTGATTCCTTTATTAATCATGCAAAGTCCAGAATAAGTTAATAAAATTGTCTGCTGTTCACACAAAATTGCAAGATTTGGTGGGAAAACAAAATACAGAAGCAATTTACCAAAGTACAAGTGGAAGCCTGTGCTCCTGTGTACAACAGATAGAGGTTTTTGAACATATTTAGTTTAAAAAAATAAAGAGAAAATTACTAATAAACCTTGAAATGTATAACAAAACAAAAAAACTTGTGGCAGTTAACAATTTTCTTCATGGGTTATCAATGTGCGTCAAGACACCTTTCCTTACTGCATATAAGAACATTTGTGAGCATTTCCCCCCATCCTGTTTTAACTCCTTTAGGCCAGCATTCTTTCGGGACTTTGCTACAAGAGCCTGCTATCCTGCTACAAACATGCTAGTTTGATTACAGAAGCATACTGGTTTAGCATCACAGCCTTACTCTACATTAGTACTTTAGTGCTGCTTTGGTGATTCCTGGTCACCTTTTCCACATATCATGACCATTATTACACCTTCTGACCCCTGAATGCCCCACACTTTGCATGCGTGCCATTTGAAAGCCAGTTTCTTCCAAGTCACAATGGGAGTTCTTCAGAAAAAGAAGTCCCCTTGTGCAGAAAGAGTTTCATCATTTCTTTGGACGTGGGGAGAAGTTGTGATCACCCTACCCCATTCCAAGAAGCAATAGGAATTCTTCCTCATGAGAAGTCTTCCTACAAGAAAGGACTGTCATTGTTTCTTTGGATGGAAAGCCAATCTTCCCCACTAAAAAAGGAATGACCATTCTTATTCATAAAGAAAAGTCTCCCCATGATTAAGGATTGTCATTGTTACTGGAGAAGGGAGAGAACCTGCAACCATCAACGAGGCAATGAGAGTTCTTTCTTGTGAGAAGATGGGTGCTTCCAGACATACATTAAACCCACTTCGAAGTGGATTTAAGAGACTGTCTCTGAAGCAAGTTTAAGTCCCCACAACCCAGGGGGAAAAAGGGCTTTCCTGTGGGTGGTCCCCATTGCAGTGTGGTAACTATTGCAATGGGGCCACACCTAATCCCCCTCTAAAAGCCTTAAAATACAGGGAAAGGTACCAAGCCACCATTGGGCCTCTGGAGGGCTCCTAGAATGTACCAATGTTGCACTAGGAGGTGGAGGGAGGCACCCAGGAGTGATTTGACCTCCCACACCACCTAGCGCAACACTGGTACATTCCAGGAGCCCTCTGGAAGCCTAATGGTGGCTTGGTACGTTTCCCTGTATTTTTAGGCTTTTAGAGGGGGATTTGGGGAGGGGGTGACTGCCCTCTTCACTACTTCGGGCTCATTGAGCCCAAAGAAGCAAATTGGGTTGTGCGGACAAGGCCCATAACCCTTAGAACTGGGCCTTTCAGGAAGGCCCAGATCTAAAGTGTTATCTAATTAATTTGGGACAAAACTGGGTTTTCCTGCTTTGTCTCAAATTAATTCGCTTTTACGGAGGTGTTGTTTGGACATCTCCGGTAAAAGCATGAGAGCTCACACATTTTGGGCCCTGTCTGGATGGCCCAAAGTCTCCCCATGAGGAAGGACTGTCATCACTTCTTTGGGGATGGGGAGAAGGTAGGTATCACACCGTGAAAGGAAAAAGGACATTCCTTCCTCCCTGTTGGGAGGGAGGAAGAAAAGAAAGAGGAACCAGGCATTTGTGCTCTAAAATTATGTCCCCACACATCATATGACTTGACTGCCCAAGAAGTAGACTGTAGTAGAAGGAAATTTTTGCATGTAAATCCACTGATGAAAAACAGCACACTTATATTAGATATTGGTGGGTTTTATCCATCAATTCAAAGGGATGGTCCTAGAATGGGTGGCATACAAAGCAGCTACATTACAATCATGATGTTATGCAGTGAATAACTACCAAAGATACTAGTGTACCATATCAATATCACATCACTAGTCTTGTGATAATGTTCTGAGACATGAATGCAGTGTATGTGTACAAAATATCCTTTTTAGAAATTTTCTAAGCACTATTATTTCAGTTTTGCAATGAATAGCTCCCATGCCTGGCACTGTAAAACCCAAGGAGAGTGTGGTCTTGCTCCTTTTTACAAGAGGGAAAGGGAAGGAGAGCGTGATGATTCAGCCAATCCATTTCTTTTTGTCCTGGTCTTTCTGGAAAAATCAGATGCACAAACAGGCAACAAATGATTGCAAAACAGATTAAAAGAAGCTATGAGTTTTCATAGACTAAAATGAATAATAAATCAGCAGTGAAACACAATGGACAAAACAGTAAAAACAAACCTACAAACTAATAAGAGTATATTGTCCATATCATAAAAGTGGCTGCTGCTGCTCAGTCGTTTAGTCGTCTCCGACTCTTCGTGACCTCATGGACCAGTCCACACCAGAGCTCCCTGTTGGCCGTCACCGCCCCCAGTTCCTTCAAGGTCAACCCAGTCATTTCAAGGATACCGTCCATCCACCTTGCCCTTGGTCGGCCTCTCTTCCTTTTTCCTTCCATTTTCCCCAGCATCGTGATCTTTTCCAATTTTTCCTGTCTCCTCATGATGTGGCCAAAATACTTCAGCTTTGCCTCTAATATCCTTCCCTCCAGTGAGCAGCAGGGCATTATTTCCTGGAGGATGGACTGGTTGGATCTTCTTGCGGTCCAAGGCACTCTCAGGATTTTCCTCCAGCACCAGAGTTCAAAACCGTCTATCTTCCTTCGCTCAGCCTTCCTTATGGTCCAGCTCTCGCATCCATAGGTTACTATGGGGAATACCATTGCTTTGACTATGCGGACCTTCATTGCCAGTGTGATGTCTCTGCTCTTCACTATTTTGTCAAGGTTGGCCATTGCTCTCCTCCCAAGAAGTAAATGCCATCTGATTTCCTGGCTGCAGTCTGCATCTGCAGTGATCTTTGCACCTAGAAATATAAAGTCTGTGACTACCTCCACGTTTTCTCCCTCTATTTGCCAGTTATCAATAGGTGTAGTTGCCATGATTTTGGTTTTCTTGATGTTTAACTGCAACCCAGCTTTTGCACTTTCTTCTTTCACCTTGGTGATAAGGCTCTTCAGCTCCTCCTCGCTTTCGGCCATCAGAGTGGTATCATCTGCATACCTAAGGTTGTTAATGTTTCTTCCAGCAATTTTAACTCTGGCCTTGGATTCCTCAAGCCCCGCATGTTGCATGATGTGTTCTGCATACAAGTTGAATAGGGAGGGTGAAAGTATGCAGCCCTGCCACAGTCCTTTCCCAATCTTGAACCAATCTGTTGTTCCGTGATCTGTTCTTACTGTGGATACTTGGTTTTTATACAGATTTCTCAGGAGACAGACAAGGTGACTTGGTATCCCCATACCACCAAGAACATGCCATAGTTTATTATGATCCACACAGTCGAAGGCTTTAGAATAATCAATAAAGCAGAAGTAGATGTTTTTCTGAAACTCCCTGGCTTCCTCCATTATCCAGCGGATATTGGCAATTTTGTCTCTCGTTCCTCTGCCTTTTCTGAACCCAGCTTGGACATCTGGCAACTCTCGCTCCATGTATTGCTGGAGTCTGCCTTGCAGGATCTGGAGCATTACCTTACTAGCATGGGAAATAAGTGCCACTGTACGGAAGTTTGAGCATTCTTTAGCGTTTCCCTTTTTTGGTATGGGGATATAAATTGATTTTTTTCCAATCTGATGGCCAATCTTGTGTTTTCCATATTTGCTGGCATAAGGCATGCATCACCTTGACAGCATCACCCCCCAAGATTTTAAACAGCTCAGCAGGGATCCTGTCGTCTCCTGCTGCCTTGTTGTTAGCAATGCTTCTTAAGGCCCATTCAACCTCACTCCTCAGGATGTCTGGTTCTCATTCACTCACCACACTGTCAAAGCTATCCTCTATATTATTATCCTTCCTATACAGATCTTCTGTAGATTCTCGTCACCTATTCTTGATCTCTTCAGCTTCTCTTAGTTCCCTGCCATCTTTGTTTTTGATCATGCCCATTTTTGCCTGAAATTTGCCTCTGATGTTTCTGATTTTCTGGAAGAGATTTCTTGTCCTTCCTATCCTATTGTCTTCTTCCACTTCCAAGCATTGCTTGTTTAAAAATAGTTCCTTGTCTTTTCTGGCTAACCTCTGGAATTGTGCATTTAATTGGGTGTATCTCCCCCTATCACTGTTTCCTTTTGCCTTCCTTCTTTCTTGGGCTACTTCCAGTGTCTCAAAAGACAACCACCTTGCCTTCTTGGTTTTCTTTTTCTTTGGGACGTACTTTGTTGCTGCCTCCTGAACAATGTTGTGGACTTCTGTCCATAGTTCTTCTGGGACTCTATTTATTAAATCTAGTCCCTGAAATCTATTCTTCACCTCCACTGCATATTCACTGGGAATATTTGTGAGATCATATCTAATTGGTCTGTGTATTTTCCCCATTCTCTTTAGTCTGATTCTAAATTTTGTAATACGAAGTTCGTGATCTGAACTACAGTCAGCTCCAGGTCTTGTTTTCACCGACTGGATGGATGTCCGCCACCTTTGGCTGCAAAGGATGTAGTCAATCTGATTTCGGTGTTGACCATGTGGTGAAGTCCATGTGTAAAGCCATCTTTTAAAAGTAGCAGGACCACTTTATTTTTTGTTGGTCAGTTGGATAATGTAGGAAATACAAATCTGAAATAACAGCAAACATATCAATGCAAACTCTCTCTGAAAAAATCTTGCAAAACAGCAATAGCATCTGTGATAGAAATAACTTGAGGGCACACAACAAGAAGTCAGGAAAATGAAACATATTCAGAGATCATGAAGAGCCTTGAGATTAAGTTATTTGAAAAAATGTAGAAAGAGTTACATTTATCTTGGATTGAATATTACTTACAGATTATCCAATAGCTGTATTTGAATATTTGAAATACTGGCATTTCACTGATGAAACAAATTTGTTTTCTGTTGCTCCTTTCAAGGTCTGAATCAATTGATCCAAATACAGGTAGTTCCCAAGTTACAAACAGGATAGGTTCTGTAGGTTTGTTCTTAAATTGAATTTGTTTGTAAGCCGGAACAGGTACATTTGCTAACTGTAACTCCAGCCATACACACACACACACATATAAATACACACACATACAAAAACATACATACATATATAGCTTTGGATAGCATAGGGAAGATTTAACACCCCATGTGGTGTTTGTTTTGCTGTCTGTGGCCCTGTTCAGAAGATTTCACCTCAGTTTCTGTCCCTGTGATAATTGGATTTTGAAAAGTTTGGTTAGTTGTGGAAATAAAGCTTTGGAAATAAAGGTGATAAAGCTTTGGTGGAGACACCTTTTCCACATGATCACTCTTTCAAGCATGAATTTCCCTTCCTAAGGGTAGATTTCTGTCACTTCTTGTTGTCTCACCCCCCCTCCCCGTTCTTAAGTATAAGTCATTTGTAAGTTGGATGTTAACATGCAAATGTGTGTAGATCAATAGGTACCGCACCGACGGAAAAGAAATGGCGCTTCATGCAGTCATGCCGGCTACATGACCTTGGAGGTGTCTATGGATAATGCCAGCTCTTTGGCTTAGAAATGGAGATGAGCACCAACCTCCAGAGTAGGACATGTCTAGACTGAATGTTAGGGGAAAACCTTTACTCAAGGAATGTAGCAGCAGCATGCCATTGACATTGGTAGAAGGTTAGAGTGGATAGCCACCAATCTCCCTTCTTCTATTCAAAGATATGCATGCTGTTATTTTTTGTTGTTGTTACAGACCAAATAATCAGCTATACGTAGGACCATAGCACAGTCAGATCAGAAAATGGGTTAGCTTCTGGCTTTTGAATTTTGCTGTTCAATGCACTTCCCCTAATAAAAAGTTAGAAAGAAACGAAAAAACCTAACCAAACTTAATTGTTACAACTAAAGCTGACTCATTAGAGACATTGGCTCATGTAGAGTGAAAGCACTCTCATAAAGGTTTCCATGCACAATGGCCTTGACTGCCATTCTACTGGTGCTTTAAGTAAAGGTAAAGGTTTCCCCTGACGTTAAGTCCAGTCATGTCTGGCTCTGGGGGTTGGTGCTCATCTCCATTTCTAAGTCGAAGAGCTGGCGTTGTCAATAGACATCTCCTAGGTCATGTGGCCAGCATGACTTCCTCCTCCTGCTCCCTCCTCCCTATGACTTCCCCTCACATATTTATGCATGGCTATCATGTCTCCTCTCAGCCTTCTCTTCTGCAGGCTAAACATACCCAGCTCGTAAAGTCCCTCCTCGTAGGGCTTGTTCTCCAGACCCTTGATCATTTTCATCTCCCTCCTCTGGATACCTTCCGGCTTGTCAACATCTCTTTTCAACTGCGGTGCCCAGAATCGGACACAGTATTCCAGGTGTGGAATACTGTGTCCAATTCAGAAAAACTCACACAGAACTATACAGATTACATACTGTGTGCCACTGACCAAAACTTTTTTTAGAAAGCGGGGAAGGTCATGAATTAATCAGTTTCTCTATGCAATCCCTTCAAAACACACACATCTACCTCCTTTAGCAATATGTTCTTTAAAATAGATGGCATGCAGAAGGGATAACAGTATAACCAGTTCAGTCTTCTGTTACTGATTTGGTGAGCTAATATACTCCCATTTCAGATACATTTATTGGCAGAAGCATGCACACAGTATCTCAGAAATTGGAACTGTGGCCTCACAGAGAGTAAGGAAAAACACCTATTGAATCACTACAGGCCAGCTTTGTTCCAAGATAATCATATGTAACCCACTAATTTTAAATATAATTATGCTCCGCTGCTAAATAAAGATGAATAAAATCTTATAGATATTTCAAAGCATTTTTCTCCACAGAAATATCTGCAGTACCTGTTTTTAAATAAAGGCCCTAGCATTAGGCCTTCATTGAAATTAAGCTAATCTCAGTACACTGAACCAAAACAGCATATTTCTAATTAGTGGTGCCGCATAAGGAAAGAAAGTGAATCCCATTCAACTCCCCAGGTATCATCAGAATCTCCAGCCAACATGTCTAATGTTTGCTGTTAGTGACTGACAAATTGATATTTCATGAATATGAGACAATTAAAGCCTTTGTTATTGCATGTGACAAAATGGGTGTTTTGAAAGGCAGAGAGGATGAGTGAGAAAGAAGAATAACAAACAACACAAAAATCCATCACCATAAAATAAAAAATCTAAATACATGCCATGGATTTTGCTGCTCAGGACAAAAATGCTTTAACTATGAATTAATACTTCTTCCATAATGACCAGCTGATGAACAGAATTCTTGTCATGGAAAATCTATACCATTGTAAAACCTGGAAGGCACAGCATGGGATCTTTAGACCCAGGCATTGTTAAACAGTGTTAATTTCTCTGAAAAATTATCTGTGGTGAACGCAAAGGCAAGCATAATATCTGCAAGGAACTATTAAGCAATGTAGAAGGAAACACAGCATGAAGTGTTTTGTACTTTCTCCCAGAAAGAGACAGTAGGAGGTCTTAACTAGAATGTAAGATTTACTTTCAACTATTTGCAATGACAGTGGGTGCATTGGCACATGGTTTTATTGACATGGCTTCTTCCCATGACATCCTGGATTTTGTAGTTTAGGGAACTACTGCTAGCTACCACTTTTTAGAAGAGACCTCTGAGAGCCCACCAAATTACAAAACCCAGAATTCCATGAGATGGGAGTAATATCAATTAATCATGTGAAATATGAAGACACCCAGTCACTCTCAAAATGGCTTCCATTCTGATCTATGTCTGTCCAGTTTACATTTACATATTTCAATTTGAATCCATTTTCTTTACACTAAGTAATGAATAAAAAGTTTAAAATTGACTACATGGAAACTGCTAACAGCTATATTTATCCAGATCCAGATGAAAGGAAATAATCCTTCAGATTCCTTGCAGTCCAAACTAAAAACAACAAACACTACAAAATCTATATGCTAAGAAAAGACAATTAGTTAGAGCAACAAAGGAAAACAAGGGTATTATGTATGAGATCATCTTAATGTATCATAAAGTGAAGATCACAATAGGTTGCTTGAGTAGCTTGGTGGTTTGATATAATTTCTGGAGTTGCCAAGCATTGCATACTGTAAGATGGGAGCTCATTTTTCTTGCTGACCCTCAGAACAAGACCCATGACATGTGTTACCTGAGGCAGAGGACAAATCTCTGTGTTCTGGTCAATCAGAGGTTTGATTGCCATGGAATTCTACTTCAAGGCTGGCAATGGAATACAGTGTTCCCTCGCAATCTCGCGGTTCGCTTTCCGTGGATTCGCTCTATAGTGGAATTTTTAATTATTTATTTAATTTTTTTATTAAATTTATTTAATTTATTTGTTTGTTTACCCACCCCATTGCTGCTGCTTCTCCTCCTCGGGGCTGCCCCCTGCTTTGGCCCTGACATGTGGCTCTGGCTGCCCCTGCCAGGGAGAAGGAACGCCACTCCCCTCCACGAGTGAGCAAAGGAAGAGCCTGGAAGAGGTGGCCAGACTCGTCTTCTGCTGCTGCCACTCTAGCCGGCCATGCTGGGAAACATGGAGGACTCAGAAGAGGGGGCGGTCCTTCTTCCCGAATTTCACTTCCTCTTCCGCTTCCTCCTCTCCTCCTCCTTATCACACGCCAGACTCCTCCTCCCGCTAGGCCCAAGGTGCACCTGGTGAAAGAGGTGGAAGAATGGCAGTGCCCCGCCCCGCTTGCCTCTGATGCAGGGGAAGCAAGGCAAAGCAAGGCAGCACCACACCGCCTGTTGTTTTTCCTCACACAGGCGCTCGCTCCCCTGTTCAGGATCCGCTTGCCACAAGCGAAGGCAGGAGAGTGAGCAGGGTGCGAGCGCCCGTACGAGGAAAAGCAGCAGGCGGTGCTGCCTTGCTTTGCCTTGCCTTGCTTCCCCTGCATCAGAGGTGAGCAGGGTGGGGCACTGCTGTTCCCCCACCTCTTTTGCCAGGCACGCCTTGGACCTAGCAGAGCCCATGCTGTGCCGCTTCTTCTCCCCTCCAGGTCTGCTGACAGGGAGGCTGGCCACATGGGCAAGCATGGGGGGGAGCAGATGAGGCTGAGCAGGGCCTGACCGTGGGTGGGTCGTGAGGGAAAAAGACCAAAATAATGTATAAATATTAAAATTAAAATAGTGCTGCTACTTTGCGGTTTTTCACTTTTTGCGGGCAGGCCTGGAACCTAACCCCCGTGAAAAGTGAGGGCACACTGTAATATCATTCATCACATCCAAGAGAGCAGTTAATGTGGTTGATCTAAGAATGTTTGTCTTTCTTTCCAAATTCTTTCCTCTAACAAGAGAATACCTGAAAGTTGATGAGATGCAGCCACATTTGTTTTTGCTGCCTCAAAAATCTGCTTCCTGGGGTAGTCACTTGACTGCACCTAATGGAAGGTAAATCTGTGGCTTGCTGAGCACACTATGTTTGTGGTCCTTTTGCTCCTGGATTGCTCATCAACTTTCCCAAAACCAGACATATTAGACTGAGTGCTCACAGGTATAAATAGCTATCAAGATGGCTGAGCTTAAAATTTTATTTTATTTATTTACAGTATTTATATTCTGCCCTTCTCACCCCGAAGGGGACTCAGGGTGGATCACATTGTACACATATAAGGCAAACATTCAATGCCATATAAACATAGAACAGAGATAGACGCAGAGGCAATTTAAACCTTCTCTGAACATGCAATCTTTCTCTGCTGATTAATAAAAATAGAAAAGGCCAAGAACCTGATTTAAAAAACAAAAGGCTGAAAGCAGAAGTGTGATTCTCAAGGCTTCTCCCTCCCTTCCTGCAATAGCTAGCTTCCTACAACATAATAGATCATTGAGCTGCTACTCTGAGTGCTGTTCCCATGAGGGCAACACCTGTCTTCTACATTTTTCTTCCTACTTCTCTCTAAGAAACTATTCATTAAATGTAGCAAGAATTATATAGAAATATTATAGTTGAATTCACTTGACAAAAAAAATCCTCATTATTAGGCATGTCTGAATCAAACTTAGAAGACCTGAAAAAGGGATCATGATGATCAACATTTTCTGAAAAGGCAAAACCATATATCCATATAAGTCATTATCCATTTTCAAGAACAGCCTCAGGGTTGGCAATGTTATTATGACCTGTTACACTATCCTAAACTTCTACATCCTTATCGAATTAGGCAATTTCCATAAACTGTTCCTGCAGCAATGCTTGATTTGTACAACCAGTTCAAATACTATTGGGCTTGCAATCTGTAATAATACATAAAAATAATCTATGTTAATAGCTCAAACAGTTCCCTTTGGTAATATAATCAGAACAATATGTTTCTTAGATTTTTTTTCTCCTAAGACAGATAATGCCAATTTCACTATTTTCATCTCATTAGGCAATGCCATTTCATTTTTTAAAGCTGCCTGTTTTCCACTTTTATAGAATCTGAAGTCAAATAGAGCTTAAAATTATAGATATTTCTCCAAAATACGTTTATTTGGTTAGATCTTCCAATATAGTTTTGCTGACTTTAGACAGTATAGGAAGGCAGTATTTCAAGCTCAAATGAGAATTAATATTACCTAAATGTGTGTTCTTCACCCCAACTATGCCACAACCTCTGGAAATGCAGTTTAACAGTATCTGTCTTAGAATTGCTGTGAAATTCACAATAAATATAGCCAGTTTAAGGTACATGCTTGTATTCACTATATATATTCATGATAGGAGTGGAAACTGTGTAGCATTCAGATGTTTTTGAACTTGAATTCTAAGAAGCCCTATTCAGCATAGACAATGGTGAGCAAGATGGGGAGTTGCAGCCCAACATTTAGACAGCTATATGATGCTCAGCCCCGGTCTACAGCTTTCTGAAATTTTATTCATTTATTTAAAATATTTATATTATTTATATTTGCAAAAGCTAGAGGATGCAACAAAGGAATCAGCTATTTTAGATCCTAGCCAACAGTGATAATTTGGTTAATGTGGATGATGATTATGATTAATTGTTATCATCTCACATTCCTCTCTTAAGCAAGACTCAACCTGAGTTCCAGGAAGTGGCAGGATCCTTAGGTGGGAGGGACCATTTCCTTTTGGAATTTGATACAGGGTAGAAAGGGGAAGCCTGCTGTAGTCAGGCATACATTCTAGACTTTTAGAAAGCTGATTTCAATAAATGTAGGACCCTTGGAGACACGCCCTAAAACTGAAGCCTGTCTGGATTTTTACTTAGGCCCTGGGTAAAAATAAATTACTTCAGAATAACCTTTGTTATTCCAAATTAATTAAATACCACATTAGATCCAGGCCTTCCTGAAAGGCCCAAGGGGTATTGGGTCTGTGGGGATTCATCCCTGGTAGTTGCAGGACTATCTGTAACTACCCGGGGGTATATCCCCATTTGCCATCACGGATGGTGCCTAACCTCTCCCCCCCCCCAGCCCCCAAAACAACTTTTTTTTTTTTACAAAAAACTTATCTGGCCTCCATTATGCTGTCCCTTGCGTCCTCTTGGCATGAAGAAATGATATGCCAGAACATGGCTGGGGGGGGGGGGGGAGCAAGGAGGAAAATCGCTTCTCCCTCCACCCCTTGACTCCTGCTGTGTCATTTCTTTGTGCCAGGAGGATGCAAGGAGCAGCTCAATGGCAGCCAGGTAAGTTTTTTTAAATTTTAAGGATTGTTTTGGGGGCTCCAGCCACCCTCCCCAGGAAAGCTCAGGTTTTTTTGGAGGGTAGGAATGGGAATCCACACCAAAGCTTTGGCGTGGATTTTGGCGCTGTTTGTAAGAGCCCTTAGAGAAATATTGAGTGTGATCCTGTGGTCAAAAATACCAAAAAAAAAAAGGAAGTTCATGATGGATGGAAATTTCTTAAATGTGAAATATTTAAGACACAATATGAAACAGTTGTAGTGAGGAGGAAAAATGGAAGTTGTCTAAAGAAACAAGGATGGAAGATGAAAGAATATTCAACTGGGCTAAGATTTAAAAGGTGCATACATAAGAAAAAGGAGAACTCATACAAGATGAATTCAATTGAATAGCCAGCATGTGCACGGAAGAAGTCAGAAAAGCTAAAATGCAGAATGAGATCAAGATTGCTTGAGAGGTCAAAATTAAAAAAGGGGTTTAATTATGTCCATAGCATAACTCCTCAAAAAAGAAACTAACAAAACAACAAGGAAATGGCAGGGCCGTTGCATAGACAAGTTGGTGACATGATAATAGAGAAGAGAGAAAAGGCATAACTATTTAACACCTTTTAAACTCGATCTCCCAAAAAGAAAACTGTCCAAATTGTGTTTAAACTGGGGAAAATGCAACAGATAAAGCAGTAGGGGAAATGAAGCATAAAATAGACAAAGTGGTTGAATAGGGATACCTGACTACTTTGCATGAAGTCAAGTCTTCAGGACAAGACAAATGAGATCCAAGAATATTTTAAAAACTGGCAGAAGTGACCAAGGTGGCAGATGTAAAACAGTATCTGAGGGCAACATCCTAATCCTATTCTTTGTGCCATAAAGGGAGAAATCACAGTCTGTACAAAACCTCTTTCAATCAATGTAATATTGGTAGTCAGAGTCAAATAATCTGGAGAGACTCCTCTCATACCAATCTTTCTTCTTAAGAAAGCTGCCCTGAGTACCTTTGGGGAGAGAGGGTGGGTTAAAAATAAGCTTTTATTATTATAATGTTAAGATTCTTCACTTTTCACATGAGACTAGTGTATGCTAATCCTCAAGTGTTTTCTTAAAAGATGATGTGATGTTGTCTTTTTATTATTATACAATACTGTAATTCTCAGGGACCAGTGAATCCTAAATCCTAACTTTCTTGAAACAAAGTCTCACTTTGACCACTAATCCTCAGTATCTTCTTGAAAACATCTTTTTAGCTTTGCTTCTCAGATTAGCTACTGTTTTCCATTGCTGTGCATCTTTCTTCCTTTTCACCCTTCCTGAATATCTCATTTAGCTACATTAAGTGATGGCAACTGGGAAGATTGCAAAGATGCCCATTATAAAAGCAAAACATTTATCAGTAGACTTTTTTTGTTCCTAAAGCAGTCATTAAACTGCATTGCAACCATAGCAGATCAGCCGTGGGCTGCTAAAAAGCAAATTGGACATTAATTGCTGCATTTGAGTGCTTTCTCCTGCACAATTATCTATAATAATATTACCATAAAGGCCTCATAAAAGGTGCAATCCACTGTCTTTCCTCTACTAAGAAAATAAACATTTTCACCTGCAAGTCGCATCCAATTATAGGGTACTGAACATTTCATATTACCTCCAGGGGATAAAAATAGGGTAACTGATCTCAGTGAAGATTTTTGTTTTATTTTATTTTGGCATACATTCAGGCTTTCGGAGGCAACCTACAAAACACTGAAGTAGCCCCATCAACTAACATTCCCCTGGCTCAAGAGGACCCTGTAACTATGCAATACCAGTTACTAAATTACTCATAAATCTTTTTATTCCATAATAAGGTCTTCTGGTACATAATCATTGCCATGTTGCATATTATCTAACCTCTGGAGTATGGGTATGACATTCTTTAGAAAGTTTGTTCTTCCCTACAACATATGCCAATAGATAAGAGAAGAGCAAAAACATCCTCAAGTTATTGGTAACTCAAGATCAAACTGCATGTTAAAGAGAAAATGTATTCCCTTTTATTTGGGAGCACCCCTTCCAAGAACCTGTCCAAGAACAGGTCTGTTGAATAGCCCTCATCTATGTCCCACCATTTCGAGTAATATACTGTGACAGACAGAACCTTCTCTGCTATAGCACCACAGTTACGGAACAGCCTTAGAAGCCAGAGGCATAAGTGGCATCAGTATTTGGGTCATTCCAGTGTCATTCAAGCCTCTGGGACATAACCGATCATATCTAACTAGCTTTGCCCGGCCATGCGTTGATGTGGTTTAAGGGGAGTCATTTGTTGGCCAGGTGGAATACCAGTGAATAGTCTTGGTAGCCTCAAAGCCTGGCCATTTTCTTCCTCTGGGAATCCTAGTTTGGTGAGCAGGAATACAGGAATGAATAGTCTCGGTGCAGCAGATATGCATGCTGGTATTAGTCCCCTTGATTAGCATGTTCAGTAAGTTTTTTTTCGTCCAGGTTCCCTGGATGTATTTTTCTATTCTTCCCCAAAACAACTACTTTTGTTTAGCATAGCTATAAACCAGATGTTACTCTGTTTGCTGTACTTTCTCAATTTAACCAATAGCATCTGCATCCCAATTTGTGAATATCATACTTCTGTCATCAGGATACAAAAGGATTATAAGTTTTACATTTAATATTGAACTAGGATAATATTAAATTAAACTAGGAGGGGCCCCTGGTGGCACAGTGTGTTAAAGCGCTGAGCTGCTGAACTTGCGGACCAAAAGGTCCCAGGTTCAAATCCCGGGAGCGGAATGAGCGCCTGCTGTTAGCCTCAGTTCCTGCCAACCTAGCAGTTCGAAAACATGCAAATGTGAGTAGATCAATAGGTACCGTTCTGGCAGGAAGGTAACAGCGCTCCATGCAGTCATGCTGGCCACATGACCTTGGAGGTGTCTACGGAAAATGCCGGCTCTTCGGCTTAGAAATGGAGATGAGCACCAACCCACAGAGTCGGTCACGACTGGACTTAATGTCAGGGGAAAACCTTTACCTTTACCTTATTGAACTAGGAAATATTTCATGTCATATAGTTCTTCTACAGCTCTTTTAGAGGAAGTATTTTTTGGATCAAATGTTGATGGATAAAACAATGATCTAGTGTGAATTTACCATTTATAAATCTTGTCTGCTATTGGCTGTTGTTCAAATAGAAGCTCAGGATTTCAGTTTACATAGTTTATTTTTACAGTACACTTCCGAGCCACTTTTAGGTGTGGATTTTACAATACTAACTTTTGAACTTCTAGACTGAATTCCATCCAAAATGTTCACATATGAGCTCTTTTTTAAAGTACAGTATGTTTTTATAGATTCTTTTTCTGGTATAGAAAGGAATGCAAATTCTCTGCTTACCTTTTTAGAGGATTGCACTGCACATCAAACTATTTTTGGTGAGATTGTTCATATAGGCCTTGGAGTTTACAAAAGGTCTGATTTCTTGTGTGAGTCCATCACTATCTACCGGAGGATCTAAATGGGATAAATATTGTTCTTTAAGGGACAATATCCTGTGTTTCTTCTTTTACATTCCCATTCCAGCACAAACCTTTTGGAACTAATAATTATTTGTCCATAGATCCTGACACTGGAGACATAGCCCTATTTGGAAATAAACTATTGAATTGTCATATGGTCAACTGAGATCAAAATTGCTATGTCACTCTGTAGACATCCTTCACTGTCAAGTTCACTTGTTGCACTACATACACAGAGAATGAAAGGTTAGTGTAACAACCTAGATTTCTTTAATAAACAGGGCGCTAAAATCTTTAAAGTTCTTATATGCTAGATTAGGGAGTCACCCTCTTATATTTCTAGGAAGGACTTTAATATAAATAGTTCTAATGGTATAAGAAATACACTAGAATCATTGAACTGGAAGAGATCATATAGGCCATCTAGTCTAACCCCCTACTCCTGGCAGATGGCCACCCAGCTTCTGTTTAAAAAATCTCTAAAGAAGGAGTTTCCATCACACTCTGAAGCAGAGAGTTCCATCACTGAACAGCTCTTATGGTCAGAAAGTTCTTCCTAATGTTCAGGTGGAATCTCCTTTCCTGTAACTCCAACCCATTGCTTCAAGTCTCTCTCTTCCTTATGACATCTTTTCAATTACTTAAACATGGATATAATGTCTCCTCTTGACCTTCACTTTTGCAGGCTAAACATGCCCAGCTCTGTAAGCCATTCCTGATAGGGCATAATCTCCAGACCTTTTGATCATTTTAGTAACCCTCCTCTGGACACACTCCAGCTTGTCAATATCCCTCTTGAATTGTGGTGCACAGAATAAGCAACTAGTCAATACTGTCTCCCCTTTTTGTGTGCTCCATTAGTAGATCTAGGGAATATGTTCCTTCCAACTGTACTCTCTCAGTGTTATTTTGAGAGAGTTAAAATAACACGGCTGCTACCATCTGCTGCTTGCCAGCACAGAAGAAAGGAGTCCTGCTGCCCCACCCCCAGCCCTGCTACCTTGCTACTCTGGGGTAAGGAGGAAAGGAATTTGGTGGAGGAAGGCCTTTAAAACACCTGCTTCTGGACACTTCTTGCTGCTACCATCTGCTGCTTGCCAGCACAGAAGAAAGGAGTCCTGCCGTCCCACCCCCAGCCCTGCTACCCTGCTACTCTGGGGTAAGGAGGAAAGGAAGAGGGTGGAGGAAGGCCTTTAAAACACCTGCTTCTGGACACTTTTTGCTGCTACCATCTGCTGCTTGCCGCCCCACCCCCGGCCTAGACCTAACCGCTGTGGCATCGACGCTGGGCAGCCTGCTAACCTCGCTCCAGGGACACTTAGCATTCTTCTCCAATAAAACAGAAGACACAATTCCATCTGTGGGGCCCAGCTGCTGTGGTACGATAGCCATCTAACCATCTATACGAGCGGACCGGGCTGTTGCCTTTTATTCCTTTTTAACTTACCATCAGAATAATTTAAGGTACACCAGTACTGAGTGTCTGTCCACTGAATCTACTGAGTCCCATTTATTGTGTACATATTGCTGCCATAATAACTGTGACGCCTGGTTCCCTTGTTCTATCTATTAAGTTTATCATCCTAATTGGTCCTAACTGGAACCTTTTAAAAAATTTACATTGTAGCATACTGAATTAATTTTACTATCATAACCCCTTCCACCTGCCTTGCACTTTAGTCATCTGACCCAATACCTATGCTGCTCATGCACCCTCTGCACTTTACAACTGCATTTGCACTTTGTATTGTTGGAGGGGGGTGGGGGAGGATGGAGGATGATGGGGACTGCAGGGCAGGGGGAGGGAATGGGTACGAAAGGATGCCAATTTATAATGGGTAAATAATAAATCAAATAACATCGTCCGGACTAGGGGAAGTGGAAGAGAGATGACAGCATGCCAGGGGAGGGGGGTGTTCCGATGGGTGGGGAGCCCCTATTGAGGTGGTGTCTGGGAGGGGGAGATATGGGAAAGGGAGACCAAATCATTTAATTTGGCCTAGGGTTTTTGGTAGGACACTATTAGTTCCAAAACGGTCTCCTGACATAGCTAATCTGGGTAGCCAGGATGGCGGTCCCTTCAGATTAAAGGTGGTGCTGTTTAATGCCAGGTCAGTGAACGGGAAAACATCTTTCATCCAAGATCTCATCTTGGATGAGCATGTAGACCTGGCATGAATTATGGAGACCTGGCTGGTTGAGATGGGAGGAGTTAATCTCACCCAGCTCTGCCCACCGGGTTACTCCGTACAGCACCAGCCGAGATCTGGAGGGAGGGAAGGTGGGGTCGCGGTGGTCTATAAGGATTCCATCTCCCTGACCAGGTGCCCCATCCCATGGTCAACCAGGTTTGAATGTGTCCACCTGAGGGTAGGAGACCGGGACAGATTAGGGATTCTGCTAGTGTACCGACCACCCCGCTGCACTACAGTCTCCCTGCCTGAGCTAGCTGAGGTGGTCTTGGGCCTGGCGTTGGAGTCCCGGCGGCTCATAGTACTGGGGGACTTCAATGTCCATGCCGAGACTAACCTTTCAGGTGCGGCTCAGGACTTCATGGCCGCCATGGCAACCATGGGGCTGTCCCAACTGGTATCTGGTCCCACCCACAGTGCGGGGCATACACTAAACCTGGTCTTCTGTCAGGGATGGGAGGAAGGTGGTAGTGTGGAGGAGCTCACCATCGCTCCTTTGCCATGGATCGACTGTCACCTGATCAGGTTTATACTTACTGCGCCCCCCAACCTCTGCAGGGGAGGTGGACCTAAAATGGTCCGCCCCAGGAGACTTATGGATCCAGAAGGATTCCTGGCGGCTCTTGGGGAATTTCCCACCTCCTTGGCAGGTGATCCTGTTGATGCTCTGGTCTCTCTCTGGAATGGAGTGATGACTAGGGCAATAGACATGATCGCTCCGGAGTGTCCCCTCTCGGGTAACCGAGCTAAACCAGCTCCTTGGTTTACTGAGGAGCTGGCAGCGATGAAGCGAAAGAAGAGGGAACTAGAGTGCGTGTGGCAATCAGAGTATAATGAGTCAGACCGAACACGGATAGGCTCCTATCTTAGGGCATATGCCACGGCAATCAAAGCTGCAAGGAGAGTCCACCTTGCGGCCAACATTGCATCCGCACAGAACCGTCCGGCGGCACTGTTCCATGTCATCAGAGGGTTGTTAACTCCCACCAATCAAGGTGGGAGCCCTGATAACCCGGCAGCCCGCTGTGAAGCATTTGCTCAGTTCTTTGCGGACAAAGTCGCTCTGATCCGTTCCGACTTTGACACCATGTTAACGACAGTCTCTGAAGATGTATTGAGCGCATCTGCTTGTCCAGTTTTGTTGGATTCATTTCAATTGGTTGAGCTCGAGGATATGGACAAGATCCCTGGAGAGGTGAGACTGACTACATGCATCCTGGACCCCTGCCCATCCTGGCTGGTGAGAGAAGCCAGAGGGGGATTGGCCGAGTGGGTGAAGGTGGTGGTGAATGCCTCCCTTCAGGAGGGCAAGTTTCCAGCAAGCCTAAAAATGGATGTGATCAAGCCGCTGTTGAAAAAGCCATCACTGGATCCCACTCAATTTGGAAACTTTCGGCCTATCTCCAATCTCCCCTGTTTGGGCAAGGTCCTGGAACATGTGGTTGCCTTGCAGCTCCAGAGATTCTTGGTTGACACTGATTTTCTGGATCCGGCGCAATCTGGCTTCAGGCCGGGGCATGGTACCGAGACAGCCTTGGTCGCCTTAGTTGATGATCTTCGCCGGGAACTGGACAGGGGGAGTGTGTCCCTGCTGGTTCTGCTGGACCTCTCAGCAGCCTTCGATACCGTTGATCATGGTATCCTTCTGGGACGCTTCGCGGGAATGGGACTTGGAGGTACTGTTCTGCAGTGGCTCCACTCATTCCTGGAGGGTCGGTCCCAGATGGTATCATTGGGGGACGCCTGCTTGGCCCCACAACCGTTGACTTGTGGGGTCCCGCAGGGCTCTGTATTGTCTCCCATGTTGTTTAACATATACATGAAGCCGCTGGGAGAGATCATCCGGAGTTTCGGGGTCCGGTGTCATCTGTACGCAGATGATGTCCAGCTCTGTCACTCCTTCCCACCTGTCACTAAGGAGGCTGTTCAGGTCCTGAACCGGTGCTTGGCCGCTGTGTCGGACTGGATGAGGGCCAACAAATTGAAATTGAATCCAGACAAGACAGAGGTCCTCCTGGTCAGTCGGAAGGCCGAACAGGGTATAGGGTTACAGCCTGTGCTGGATGGGGTCACACTCCCCCTGAAGGCGCAGGTGCACAGTCTGGGGAGATCCTAAACTCATCGTTGAGCCTGGAGCCCCAGGTCTCAGCGGTGGCTAGGGGAGCCTTCGCACAGTTAAAACTTGTGCGCCAGCTGTGACCGTACCTTGGGAAGCCGGACTTGGCCACGGTGGTCCACGCTCTCGTTACATCCCGTTTAGACTACTGCAACGTACTTTACGTGGGGCTGCCTTTGAAGACTGTTCGGAAGCTTCAATTAATCCAACGGGAGGCTGCCAGGTTAATAAGTGGAGCGGCCTTCAGGGAGCGTACTACTCCTCTGTTACGCCAGCTCCACTTGCTGCCGATTATCTACCAAGTACAATTCAAGGTGCTGGCTTTAGCCTATAAAGCTCTAAACGGTTCCGGCCCAGCTTATCTGTCCGAACATGTCTCCCGCTATGACCCACCTCGAAGCTTAAGATCATCAGATGAGGCCCTGCTCACGGTCCCGTCAGCCTCACAGATGCGGCTGGCGGGGATGAGAGACAGGGCTTTTTCAGTAGTGGCTCCCCGCCTATGGAACACCCTCCCCATTGAAGTCAGGCAGGCTCCCTCCCTCCTATCCTTCTGTAGGAAGGTTAAAACTTGGTTATGGGGCCAGGTTTTTGAATAATAATTGGCAGCGTTAATTATTATCATGTACGCTGAACTCAATCAACAGACCCAGTTTTTTTTTGAACTGAACACACCTACCTGTATTTTATAATGTGTTTTATGAATACTGATGTAAGTTAATAATTTTTAACTGATGTATATTGCACTGTATAATGTTTATATATGCGTTTTATTGTAAGCCGCCCTGAGTCCCCTGTTGGGTGAGAAGGGCGGGATATAAATATTGTAATAAATAAATAAATAAATATTTTTTTAATGGTTTATAGGGATCTAGACAGAAATAATCACAGAGAATTAAGTACAAAATCTAACCCCGATAGATGTTCTTTAAAAACTGCACAGTTTTGTGCAGCATGAGAAGTAGTAACTTCAGATTGTGGCTATATGTTTCAGTACAGATATAAAAGGTTACATTCTGCTACAGTATTTTGTAACTTACAAAACAAGACTAACTGAGCTAAGACTTGGTTTTAATAGCTCTATAATGAGAGAGGCCCACCAAATTATTCCACATGAGCATCAAGTTACTGAATGATTATTGGCAAAGTAGTTTAGGGGGTATAAAAGGTAGAAGGTCTAAGTTCCTCCAGAAGGAAATAGTCATTGGATCTTAAAGGTAGATTCTTGGAAGGATTTCAGAATGAATAATGGGAGATACTATAATTGGCTAACTTATTTACCAGGCCTTGCAAGCAACGAATTACATACTGTTGCTTTTCAAGAGATAACAAATTAAATGTGTCAATTAGAGCTTCTTCTTCAGATGACATAAAGGCCACAATTTGTATTGGAAGGGAACGTTTTCCATTCATCAATATAGAATAATCCCACTCTTTCATATTCCTTTATGAGTAGTCTTCTGGTACCAAGAACAGGGAATTATTTCAGAGAGAGGGTTTAAATTTCATACTACCAGAACTAGTACAACGTAAACTGGATTCCTATAAGCACCAAAGTTGAAGTTGTGGCTAAGCAAAGTTATCAGGAGAGGGCCAATTTCTTTTAAGGCTTGGCCTAAAGAAACATAAAGTCAATAATTGTTGCTTGAGAGTTAAGATTATCATAGAGTGAGTGGGCTGCCTTCTCTTGAGATTTCCAATATTGCTTCACTTTTTTATTCTGAATGGGAAACTTGTTTCATTTTCCCCTTTATTGTTTTTTTAGTTGTCCTTAAGGAAGACCATCTAAAAATGCTAAAGGAAGACTATCTACAATTTGAGATCACCTGTAATTGTAACCTGAGTTACTTTTATATTACAGGAGTGGCTTATAAAATGGTGATAAATGGGAAAATATCCGAAAGTTGAAGTGCTGTCTCTTGTGTCTCCTGCTGCATACAAATTCAGTAATGTGTGTGAAAAGCAATATAGTTACTTTTAAGAAATGGGAAAGGAAATACTTACTTTTAAAAATAATTACATTCATTGCTTACTATTAGTTGGGCCCTTTGGCTCTACAACTAGAACTTATTACTGTTGTCTCCTTGTTGAAATGTTCTCACACTCCAAAGGACATGTTTTAGATGTCCCCTTGCAGGTTAAATTGAGTCATGGACTTTGAAAGCATATGTTGTTCTTTTAATACTTACTTAGGCAATCCCTCGTAGTTCGAGGATGATGGTCCTCCGTTTCTGTTGTCTTGGGGATGGATCCGTAGATGGCTGAAGAGACCTATTCTTGAACTGCATGTTCTCCCGCAGTGAGGACATTGGTTTCCAGGTGGAAGGTGGTCCCGGTCAGGGTTTGCTTGATGGGCCTTCCTCTTGGCACGTTTCTTCCTTAAGCCCTCCATTTGTGCCTCTTCGAACTCCGCAGCACTGCTGGACACAGCTGACCTCCAATTAGAGCGCTCAAGGGCCAGAGATTCCCAGTTCTCAGTGTTTATGCCACAGTTTCTAAGGTTGGCTTTAAACCCATCTTTAAATCTCTTTTCCTGCCCACCAACATTAGGTTTCCTGTTCTTGAGTTGGGAGTAGAGTAGCTGCTTTGGGCGACGGTGATCGGGCATTCAGACAACGTGGCCAGTCCAGCGGAGTTGATGGCGTAGGAGCATTGCTTCAGTGCTGGTGGTCTTTGCTTTTTCCATCACGCTGACATTTGTCCGCCTGTCTTCCCAAGAGATTTGCAGGATTTTTCTAAGGCAGCGCTGATGGAAAAGGTCCAGGAGTTGAGTGTGATGTTTGTAGACCGTTCACGTTTTGCAGGCGTAGAACAGGGTTGGGAGGACAATGGCTTTATAAACGAGCACCAAGAATGCTGCACTCACAGAGCTCAGGCGTTGTTGTATTTCAGTGTCAATGTTGACTTTTGTGGAGAGGTGGCTGCCAAGGTAGCGGAAATGGTCGTTTTCTAATGTTACACCATTAAGCTGTATTCCTGGCATTGCAGAGGGGTTAGCTGGTGCCTGTTGGAAGAGCACTTTGGTTTTCTCGATGTTCAATGAGAGGCTGAGCTTCTTGTATGCTTCTGTGAAGGTGTTTAGAGTGGCTTGTAAGTCTTCTTCTGAATGCACACAGACTACATTGTCATCAGCATATTGGAGTTCTATAATAGATGTTGTGGTGATCTTGGTTTTGGCTTTCAGTCTGCTGAGGTTAAATAGCTTGCCATCTGTCCGACAGATGATTTCCACACTGGTGGGAAGCTTCCCATCAACAAGGTGAAGTATCATAGCGATGAAGATGGAAAATAAGGTAGGGGCAATAACACATCCCTGCTTGACACCTGACACCTGGGAGCCATTGGTGTCCAAGACTGTTGCCATCATGTCATCATGGAGGAGCTGAAGGATGTTCACAAATTTGTCAGGGCACCCGATTTTTTGGAGGATGGTCCAGAGAGCACTGCGATTCACTGTGTCAAAAGCTTTTGCAAGGTCAATGAAAACAGAGGTTGGTTTTGTTCCCTGCATTTTTCTTGGAGCTGTCGAGCAGTGAAGATCATGTCCACTGTTCCTCTGGAGGAGCGGAAGCCATTCTCGGATTCGGGGAGGGTGTCTTCTGAGACAGGAAGAAGGCGGTTTGCAAGGATTCTTGCAAGGATTTTCCCAGCGGAGGTTACAAGGGAGATACCACGATAGTTCCTGCAGTCTGTTCTATCCCCTTTCTTGAAAAGGGTGATGATGGTGGCATCCTTGAAGTCTGCTGGGATTTTCTCAGTCACCCACATCTTTTCAATGAGCTGGTGGAGTTGTTGTATCAGCTCAGGTCCACCCTCTTTGTAGATTTCAGCAGGGATCCCATCAGGTCCGCTGGCTTTGTTGTTTTTTTGTTGGCTGATGGCATTGCTGACTTCTTCCAAACTAGGTAGTGCTGCAAGCTTATCCCTGGTTTGTTGCTGTGGGATTTGTGAGAGGGCCTCTTTGGCCACATTGGAGCTGCGATTCAGCAGGTTCTGGTAGTGCTCTTTCCAATGTAGTGCAATTGATGTTTTGCCTTTCAGAAGTTTGGTTCTATCTGTTGAGCGTAGAGGCTGTATGCCATGGTTTCTTGGTCCGTAAATGATCTATGTGGCTTTGAGAAATACCTGAGCATCATGGGTATCTGAAAAGTGTTGGATTTCTTCAGCCTACTTTGTCCACCAGATGTTCTTGAGTTATCTGGTTCTTCTTTGGACCTCAGCTTTTGCACTGTCATAGATCTTTTTCTTGGCAGCACAGTTGGTATCTCTCTGGCATGTTTAAATGTTCTTTTAATACCAAAGATTATTTCCTTCAGTTGTGAAATTTAGTGCAGGAAACGCACACCATGACTCCCCTCACACCACGCCCCACACCACAACTTCGTATATACAGAACAATTCTATGTTTGTTTGTCTAAGATCAACATGGCCAATTTTATTTGGAAGCTGCTTATTAATACCATAGGAAGTATATCACCTTTGTTTTCCATGAAAGCATAAATATGTTTGCCAGACACCTATCTGGCTTCATATTTGAAGCATCAGCAATATTGTCAGAGACAATATCTGAGGTTTAATGTTCCAATGGACCAATATGGTACAGGAAAAAATCTATCCTCCTGTGTATCTCTCTATCTCACCAGCAGCTGCAGCAGTACAAATCATATTGTGTGTAACGGCATGTCTGCCTCAGCGATTTATGGGTATGCACTGTGGGCAATAGTGGTGTGGAGATGACGACAGATCAGGCAGGAATGCATACACTTTTTCAATTCCTGGAAATCCCACTGGGTTATACTGCAAGGGAGGGGGAAATGAGAAAGCCTGCTTGTTGCTGTCAGCCCACACACTGAATGATCTGTTTTTCTTGGCAATGAGGAAAGTAAAACAACACTCACCCATGATGAAAAGAGGTAAAATAGTAGCCTTGAACCATCACTTTCTCTGCTGTTTCAAAGGATGGCTTAGGGCTGATGGAAATAATCATCATCATCTGAACTCTTTCAGAGTAACTGAGAGAGAAATGCATTTCGGAGTGGGTGGGAAGATTCAGAGCCGGATGGCCCACCCTTCTGTTACATTAAGAGCTCAGAGTTCAACACAGTCATTATCACTGTAGAAATATCACAGGCCCATGCATTTCACTAATCATAGGTGTGCTGTGACAAATTCATTTTATCTGCTACAACTGGGGAGTGACATAAGCAGAAGTCACAAGGCTAATTCATAATACATTTTTCAGACACAGGAGCAGTTCTGTGGCTTATGCCCAGTCTATGAATTCTTTGAAGCTGCACGAACTTGTTATGCAACTGAACTCTTTCCCATCTAGTAAGAGAACAGAAGGTCTCTGGTTCTGCAGATTGTAGGTTGGTAGGGAATGTCATTCATTTGTGTGGTATAATCATACATTTAGGTTCCCATGGGGATATTTTACACTCACAGAAAAAGTCCTTTGCCTGAATGTGGGACATGTGTATTCATTTCTAAGTCACTGCCATCTGTAGCATATAAAAAGCAGGCCTGTTATTTGCTCAATATTTGTAATAAACATAAATGCAATAAACTGACTTTGATGCCTATATACTTTAGAGAGGCCCTACTTTTAGGATTTTATTACATGAACCTGCTATTCCGCTGCAGTCACATTATTGTTGATAGTGGATACATAACGTGTCAAGCACCTTTAATATCAGACATCTCTTCAGCAGTACAATTATGCCAATTTGCCAGCCTGCACTCTTGTAATCTGCACATCCTTGTAACCCACTGTCCTGTATGACTGTTGTTCCATTATTAGTATTAGTATCATTATTATCAACATGGAATTTCAGTAATAAAAGCCAAAAAGCCAAATATATGTATAAAATACTGTAAAAGGAAGCCACCTTGGGAATAGCAAGAAGGAAGGGAGAATCCTGTCCCCTGACGTCATATTACTGCTAACATCCACTGTTATACGGGGAATATATATCCCTAATATTGGTATGATGAGAAAACTGCAGACTACTGTTTGAAAGTTACAACTGACATTATTAAAATAGATTGTGCTGAATAACCCATTCCCTCCAAATTGGGAATTACTGTATTGTACCATTTTTAATGTGAATATTATCTATTGTTATGAAACAAGAGGGAACACAATTAAAATAGACCCTGAAACAAACATACTTGTCATCTAGTCTGACACTTATTGAAATCTTCCTTGTGTTTCCTGAATTGAAGTTGTTTAGAAGAAGCAGTGACAGAAGAGCTCCATGAGTGTCAGGTTCTTTGTGTACCCAGGTTTCTTTCCAACTCTGTTCAAAAAGTAAAATGGAGATTATAATTGATCATTATCTCCCCATATCAACTATGTGGTTGCTTAGACTGAAAGATACTGGCTTGCACAAGATTGCCTGTGAGTTTTATGGCTGTGGAGGGGTTTAAGTTTAGGACTCCTATTTATGGGCCTTAAACAAAATGTTTTGCATGGATTAGGCACCTCTAGAGAAGAACATGTGTGAGCATATTCTAACACTGATGTACATCTTTTGAGCTCTCAAAACATAATGGATGTCTCTTAGCTATATTTGTGAAGAAGGTGTCCTGGCTTTGAATATCATTTGAAGGTACTGACCTCCATAGGGTTTATGAAAACTTCACTTGATGCTGCAATGAGCAAGTGATGGTAACATGCTGTATACATTGTCTAATCTAATGGCCCTTGTGAAAGTTTGAGAAATATATATGGATTGTAATAGCTCATTTTCTACTCAGAAGAAAAAAGAAGGGGTCACTGTATAAAATACTTTCTTTTTATGTTTGTTTGGAAAGGCAGCCAAAGGGCTTGCAGATGAGAGAGATGTGCAATGACCCTTTGTCTTCCCCCATAGCTTGTGGGCCTCTTTGCTCTCTCCAAGAATTCATCATGGTTTTAGCTTTTCCTGTCTCCTTCTATTCGCGCCTAAACTTTAGCTACCAATGCTGATATAAAATTATGCCAATTATGCAGATGCTGTTAAAAATAAAATGCAGTGGTTAAAACTGAATGACCTAGATACGTATATACCATATAATGGGATACACTGTTTACCAGAGATAGGATTGCTCATTTTTGTAATTCCTCTTGAAAGAATGCAATTGTTACTGAAAGAATAACATCTCCTAAGTATTTTGATGCATTTGGATGTTTTGTTTCATGATAAATCCTAATCAAAACTAAGAAAATGAAATAAACATATAGATAGTTCCCAAGTTACGAACAAGATAGATTCTGCAGGTTTGTTTTTAAGTTGAATTTGTCTCTAAGCTGGAACAGATACATTTATAAGTGTAGCTCTAGCCATATGTGTGTGTGCATGCACACACTTTGTTTTGCTGTCTGTGTCCCTGTGCAGAAGATTTCATCTCACTTTTTATCCTTGGATTGGACTTTGATAAGTTTGGCTTGTTGTGGAAACAAAGATTGGCAATAAAGTTTCAGTTGAGACACCTTTTCCCCATGATAACTCTTTCAGAAGTGAATTTCTCTTCCTAGGGTTAGATTTCTCTCACTTTCTGTTGTCTCACCCCCATTCTTAACTATGAGTCGTTTGTACATTGGATGTTTGTAACTCAGGGACTGCCTGTAAACTGTACATACAAAGGAAGGAAGACCTTGAAAAGGTCATAAGAGAGTCATGATTCAGAGTAAAGATCCTGCAATATGAATCATTAAGTGGCATATCCAACCAAACACATTCGTTGTATTTAATCATTAAAATTCAGCAATATAATTGTTTCTGTTTTGTCACTGTTCTTGCCAATATACTAGAATAAGTCAGAGATTTATCATTTTTATTACAGAAGTTACAGCAGAAAATGGTCAAGAGATTTATTTCAAGGGCACTATAAATGGCTACCAGCCTTTTCAGAGACAGCATCATATATATAGTATAGATAGAGTCCTTGGCAGTAAGTAGAGTAGAAAAATGCACAGATACATAGTTGCTCAGTCTACCAAGTTTCTCTTACCAACTAAAACATAAGGTTCATTTTCTTTGTTTTCTTTGATCTTTCTATAGTCTTCAAGACATTACTGTCTGTGTAGCTTGATAACAGGAATTCATTACTCTATAATGACATTTTGTTGCTTGTTTTAATCATTTCAAGTGATATTATTTCTTGTGGAAAGGACTGATTTAAATACCAGAAGGTGCACTGTCAGGGTTAGGGCTTTATTTTTTATATATCAATATATGCAAAACAGTGATAACCTGCAATTGAGTAAGGGCACAAAAAATTAAAGGCTGTAAAACTTTAAGATTGTTGTTTTAATAAATCAGTGAATAACAGTGAATTGGTTTACCCAGATATTGATGTATGAAATTAAAGTCACAGAATACTTACACAGAAGATGATTATATATGACAACCTAGTATACTAGTAATTAATTATAGAGACAACAAAGTAATCATAGTAATCATATAAGAGTTCAATTGGCTTGTATTACAAAGGGCCAATAGATATTTTGGTCCAACTCTCTGTTGGTTTTCCCTAACAAAGAGGAAGACTAATTTTATCAGAAATATGGACCTCTGGTGACATGTAAGAAACCAACTGTTGGTAAGTGGGTTCATTACGTGAGGGGGACTTTCTGGTGGACAAGTGCATCACATTTGGGTGAACTTATTGCCGATATTGCAAGTAACTGGTATGGGAACACTTTTACCCAGAAATGTTATCCTTGATGTTATCTTGTATGTTAGTGGTACTGAATTTTAATAGGTAAGATCTCTATGCCAATTGTTCTATGTAGTACTTTTATAATGTTTTATATCATTGCCCTTAAGATACTGTTTTATCTGTGTGAATATGAATGACCTTTGGTCTAGGCATTAATAAACAGGAACAAATGAGTGCATGGAGAAAAGTTAATGGAATGTCAGGAGCACTGAAGCCAGTATAGCATTTTTTCTATCAGTTGTGGTAAGAATGATAAAATATTAACATGCCCATTTTCTGCAGCATCAACTGTCTATTTAAGCAGTGAATACTATGCAATTTCCTTCTTACATCCTTTCTTGTAATCTGTCTTGTCCTTATAGGTTAGATCATGCAAGCCATGGAATCGGGATGACACTGGTTTTACCAAAATGGTAAAGTCTGGAAGACACGTCCTATGAAGAGCAGCTTTGGGAGTTGGATATGTTTAGTTTGGAGAAGAGAAGGCTAAGAGGGGACATGCTAACCATATTTGAATATTTTGAAAGGACGTTATTCTGAGGAGGGAACAAGTTTGCTTTATGCTGCTCTAGAGACTAAGACACAGAGCAATGGATTCAAATTGTAGGAAAGGAGATTCTGCCTAAACATTAGGAAGAACTTCTTCATGGTAAGAGCTGTTCGAGCATGGAGTATCCTGCCTCAGAGTGTACCTCTGGATCTTTTTAAGCAAGGCTGGATGATCATCTGCCAGGGGTGCTTTGGTTGTGCATGGCAGGGCATTGAACTGACCGGCCCTTGTGATTGCTTCCAATTCTATGAGGGTTGTAGGTCACATCTTCACAGACCATTAAGTTAGGTACTGTATGGATATAGAACAGCCTCGCAGCAGCTACACATCATATAGGTCTGATTTTAGGTAAGCAAGGGCAAAGCCAACATTGCGTGGGCATGGTCGACTGTCCCCGCCGTATGCTGGTTAACAATAAACACACTGACAATAACTGCTTTGGGTAAAACTGGCCACAACATTTTATTGGTTACAGAATGAAGGGTTGGCTGCCTGCATGGGTCCCGGATCAACGATCAGACAGCCCAATGCTGTCTGATCCACAAGAGTCACGGCACAACCGACACCTGACCCGGTAGTCGGTCTCCAGCGCCACCTGGCGGTGGCCAAAATATCCCCTCCCCCCTAATGCCAATGAAAAGGGGGGGGGGGTGGAGTATTTTACGAGATCCGCGACCCATGTCATACGCCACCAACAGTTGTGACAAACAAAGTAACATAAAAGCCAGCAGGGTGGGCGGGATGGCAAGCTGCAGCCTCAGAATGGCTGCTGAAGACCTTGTTGGGGGCGGAGCCTGGTGCGGCCCCGCCCACGGAGGGCCCTGACGGCGGGAAACTTTCCCGCCGCGCCGAGGGGGCTCCTGGGAAGAAGAAGCCCCCTGATCGCCGCCATGCTGGGAGGGGGGGGGAGCGCCCTTCCCAGCAACCTGCAGGGCCCGGTGAGTCGGGCCCTGCCCTTTCTTGCCCCAAGGTTGGGGGAAAGGCTGAATGCTGCCTGGTACTGGCTGCAACTATCCTGACTGACATCCTTTGTTCCCTGGGCTTAGGTGGCCCAGGGATACAGGATGGCAGCCCCTCATCCCCTCCCCATGTTGTGGCAGTCCCTAAATATGATATGACACCTACCTTTTCTTCCACGCTCACTCTGATGTCAGCCGTGGCAATGGCAGAATGTGATAAGGGAGTGGAAATCCTCTCTTTGGCACCATGTCACCACAGCTGATGTTAGTAAAGTGATGGAGAAAAGGTTGGTGCCATGGTTGAGGACTGCTACATAACACCGGGGATGGAAATTTAGCATGGCCATCTAGTAGTGCTGAACCATATTTGGTGGTGCTAGGTGATGGGGGACTCCTTCCTACCTCCATGGCAACGGAGGAAATTCCTGTCAGGCTCAATCCTGAATGTGGCATGGCCAACTGGGCCCAAATAATGGGTATGTGTAGATGACACCCAAGAGTATAGAAACCAACCTTGTTTCTATAAGTGTAGTTAATCTCTGGCACAAAGATTCCAGAGACATTTGGACACTGAGACATATGGGTAATGTGGGATATGCTATGTGGGGAACTTCAGTTGTTCAGGGTTGTCCTGGATCTTGCCACTGCTACTGGATATATTATGGAAGAAGGGAAGGAACAGCTGGACACATAACTAGACTCAATCAGTTTTGTCTGTGTGGGGATGCATGGGCCACAGTACTACCCAATAAGATCATTGGAGGCATGTTACTATTAGGGCTTCCAAATTTTAAAGCCAGTCTTGGAAAGAAAAAAGAATAATTATGTTATTGAAATACCACTTTCAAATAGAGCTGTGATGAGAGTAAGAATCCATTAAAAGAAAGGCATCTGCCAATTAAATGATGCATTCCTTTATCCTTAAGCTTCTATATGTATATATCTTGATAATGTATAAGAGGTTTATGAAACCTTTACTTTGTTCTAACACAGAGAAGTCTATCATGATAACAGGGTTACATACCTCCTTGAAAGAAATCTCAAGCCAAAATTGCCTAAATTAGCAAGAGAAATCTATACCTCTAACCTGTGGACACCAGGGGATCAACAGATCTAAACCGTTTTTATCCTTTCAGAAGTATCCAAGAAGTCTTTAATATTAAGTGAGCACTATTGATTATAAAACTATACTTTTAACTTAATTAAAATACTTACATTACTAGATGGTACTTTTAACCTGTAAATTTAAAATGTTTTTTCCCCAAAGGCAGATAAAAATTATTAAAGGTACAGTAGAGTCTCACTTATCCAACATTCACTTATCCAATGTTCTGGATTATCCAACGCATTTTTGTAGTCAATGTTTTCAATACATCATGATATTTTGGTGCTAAATTCGTAAATACAGTAATTACTATGTAGCATTACTGCATACTGAACTACTTTTTCTGACAAATTTGTTGTCTAACATGATGTTTTGGTGCTTAATTTGTAAAATCATAACCTAATTTGATGTGTAATAGGCTTCTCCTTAATCTCTCCTTATTATCCAACATATTCGCTTATCCAACATTCTGCTGGCCCATTTATGTTGGATAGGTGAGACTCTACTGTATATTCTTTTAATCTTTGAAGAAAATTAAAAACAGCAAAATTCTTCTTATATTCTACAGCAGACTCTTATGTAATCTTACTTTCTCTATAACAACACTAAGGACCCAATATAACTACATTAAGGGCCCTTCCACAAAAATATGATAGAAACCAGCATTTAAAATGCCGGTTTCTGTCCGTTTTGCAGTCAGACTGCCTCCCAAACAAGCACAACTTTGCTCGGTGTGCATGTGGTGACCTGGGAGGTATCATCCCTAGCCCCCCCTCCCCCCGCCACCATTTTAAAAAAATACCACACAGGTCTGCAAATAAAGGCAGGCCTCTTCTACAGAGCTGCTGTCACATCAACATGATGATATATGAGTTTTGGAAAGGGGAGAGGAAAAATCTCTCTTCTCATCTCCAAAGCTCCTGTCATGTCATTTTGATGTGATGTCAGCTTTGTACAAGAGGCCTGCCTCCGTTTGCAGACCTCTCCAGAAAGTTTTTTTTTTTTTTAGAAAAACAGGGGACTGATAGGGGCGGGTGGCAGCACCATCCTGGTTTTTTTGGGATCCTGAATGTCAAAGAACCATGAAGGTTGTGGGGATTGTTCCTCAGAATTGTGGAACACAATCTTGAGAGCCAATCCCTAAAGGCCCCATGCCTGGAAAGGTGTGGCCCTTACTGTAAGGTCCACAACTTCCCAGGTATTTTTTAACCCAGAGAAAACCTGGAAATCCAAGTTTACTCCAGGTTAAACAGGATTCGCCTGATGTACATTTATGGCTTTCTTTCACGTGCTTTTGTGGCTGTTTGTTGCTAGGCTACTACAGTTTAAAGTTACTTTAAATTGTATTAAGTGGTCAGTATAGATTAGGCCTGAGAATGTGTAACTTGCCCAAGGTCATGCTGAGTGGGGAGTCAACCACAGTCATTGCAGTTATAGTCTAGCACTCAAACTGCTATATGAATTTATCACTTCAGTTTTATCCTAATTGCAGTGACTTTTTTTTCATCTTAGATGAGTTTCTGATTTAACTGAAGTGTCTCTGCTTTTACAACCAAGGGCCCTTCCACACAGCCATATAAGCCAGAATATCAAGTCAGGATGTTGTGAATGCACCTTCAGAGACTGTGCATGATAGTGGTGGGATCAGGAGAGGAAGGAAAAACCCTCGTGAGGGTTTGTTTAGGAAAAGGGTCAGGGAGACTGATAGGGAGTCTTCTGAGGAGGATTCATGTGGGGATCCTGAGGTGGAAATGGATGCTGGGGAACAGGTGTTAACGGAGGAATTGGGCACGGACTGGGCACGGGCACTGGAGATGCTTGGGGACGAATCGGGGCCCATGGATACTGCTGATGCTGGGGAAGCTTGGGTGTCTTCAGAAGCAGATCCCACTTAGTCTGCTTGGAGGAGTGAGAGGGGGTCCACAGGTGTGGATAGAGTTGGGCATGGGCAGGATGATTGGGACTCTGATGAGGAATTCGGAACACCTGACCCAAGGGCATTGGCTGTGCGGAGTTTTCATTCAGATTAAGAAGTTGAGACACCTGCTCTTTGGGCATGGATAGTTTGGAAGCCCAGGGAGACCTGGATATAATGGGGTTGTTTGGCCATTATACCTTGCGTGTGGCAAGGTGTTGCTGGGCACCATTGGGTTTCCTGTGTGTATTACTGAAGACTGGACTGGGACTTTGCAACGGATTTGCTGTTCGCCCTCGTTGCTTTGGCTCTCTGTGCCATTTCATGTTGTGACCTTCTTGGATGACTCGGCTTTGCTCTTTGCTCTCAATCCATGGCTTGGCGTCTTTCTCTATTCCGTGGCTGTCTGCTGTTGCTGACTACTACCTTCACTCCTGATACTGACACTGTCTGCTTATCCTGACTTCGGACTGGCTTGACGACGTTCTCCCGCTGTGCTCCTTTAACTCCTGGTTTGGCGTTTGTTTCTGCAGCAGCTTGGCACTGCTGGTTTATCCCGACTTCGGACCAGTTTGACGACGCTTTCCCGCTCTGCTCCTTTAACTCTTGGTTTGGTGTATGTTCCAGCAGCGGTTACTGCGAGCTCACCAGCGTCTCGCTGTTTCACTGGCTTTGCTGCTCTCAACTGGGAGTTCCCTAGCTCAGTTTGGGTGTTTGTTTGTTTTGAACACCTTTTGTACTTTTGAGTTTTGGGAAAGGTTTGTGGGCTTCAATACTGCTTGCTTTAATTCATGCCTCCATTTTTCAGCCCATTTTGAACTTTTGGGTCAAGTTCTAGAACTTTAAGTTTAACCCAGATTATATCTCTGGCTAATCCGGATTATTTGCCAGTTCTTGTTTTTTGGGGTTTTACCTGCTTGTTCTACTTAATAACACTGAAAGTTAAGTGTTTTAAGTCTTTTTAGTTTGTTGAGCTATGTTTTGGACTGTTGCTTTAATAAACTCTATTTTGCTCTCTAATTGGTGTCTGACTTTTGACACAGGAATTCCCAGAATATCTGCTTTGAACTGGAATATATGGCAGTGTGGACTCAGATAACCCAGTTCAAAGCAGATATTGTGGGATCAGGCCCGGCCCAACACGGCACGCTGACCACGCCCCCGCATTGCGCACCATCTTCTCAGGGGCGTTATTGAGCCCCTGGGAGGCATGGTCGCGTGCCGCGGGAGGCATGGCCAGGTGGCGGCAGTCCTTCCAGGCTGGGGCTTCACCGCGGCCTGGAATTACTCCCGCCGCACGCAGCCTGGCTGGGCCAGGACAGGAGGTGGGACCGGCCACGCCTCCCACGGCGCACGCCTGCTGCAAAGGGAGTCCTTGCAGGAGGCGGCAAAGACCCAGCCAGGCTGGGCTTAAGCCGCGGCCTGGAAGGACATCCACCGCAGCCTGGCTGGGACAGGACGTGTGCCGCGGGATGCGGGGCCAGGGCGCGGGAGGTGGGGCCAGACCTGGCACTGCCTCCCACTGCACCGCCTCCCGCGGCGCGCGGCCCTGCCTCCCATGGCATGCAGCCCCACCTCCCACAGCGCCGGGGGGGGGGTGCAAAGTATTTTTTTTGCGTACCCCTTTCAATTTCCTTGGGCTGGTCCTGTGTGGGATTTACTGCCTTGATATTCTGGGTTATATGGCTGTGTGGAAGAGTGGTGCCCCAAGAGTGGTTTTCATAAACTTCAGGTCACAAAGAAGTTGAATACTGTTCAGCATGACTTTGAATTCTTATAAGTCTTTTCCCTGGAGAAGACTCAGGAAATAAAGGACAAGGGAGGAAAAGGTCAAGAAAATTAGAAATGGTTGTGAACTGGGCAAGAGACTATCAATAACATACTCAACAAGAAACACTGGACTCTCTTCCTTACAGAGTACAAGGCAGATGCAAAAAAAAAAGTTTGCCACAGGAGACCAATATTAGGTTTTTTAAAAGTGAAAAAATAAAGAAGTGCTGGATTTCTTTTTATTCTGCCCTTGCCTTGCTTCAACAGCCCACACAAGACATATGCTCATTCTCCTGCTGACTACTCCATATGCATCTCAAGATGGGTAGCTTTGATTAATTAATCTGATTAATCTGCAAGTAAATGATGGACCAATTAATCACACTCTTTAATCTGTTAATGCATTTAGCCCTGAAAAAACAACAACAACCTGTAATTCTGTCTATCATCATCTACCTCTGGTTGCTTGTAATTTTGCTTTCAGAACTCAGGAGTGACATTTGAGAAAGGGACATAACTGGTATTTTGCAGTTAGAGATTACCCCTCTGACCTACTGACAACAAAATCAGCAGCTATGACTGGGTTTGAATATTCAGATAAAACACTAATAATCACACAGAGGTAAGAATGTTGGTTCTCTATTACCAGTTTCCTTTTAGGTTAAAAAAAACCCCAGCACTAGCCATCAGCTGTATCCCATAAAGGCTAAGATGACATATGCTACAGATGGAAGAGACAAGGAGGTGCATTTTGATCAGTGCAGATGTTTTTCATTAGGACACGGGAAGGGGGGGAATAATCAGCTTGACAGTGCTTATCAAAAGGGAAGGCAATTGATGGAGGAACTGAATCAAATTCCTTTAATGAAATGGTGCCTCTCAAAATCCTGCCCACTGCAACAATAATTTAAGCAACAATGGCAATGCTCTCTATCTATAGCAAAGCTGTACAAAGAGAAGCAATTTTATTTTTCTGTTGTTGAAGAGCAGATAACCTTCTAAGACTACATTGAAAATTATGCACAAAGGTTGGAAATTAGAAACCAAACGGAGCTACACAGAAAATATAAAGGAGGAAATTATCAATTGTTTTGCTATGTGCATGCAAATGCATTCAGGAGAGTAAGAAGGAGAGATTTTAAAAATCCAACTTGTATTTGCATTAATCATTCCACACTCCAATCATATTATGCATTTTGAAGAAAAGGACTAGTCTGAGTATTTTTCTACCTGATACAGCAGCAAAATCTGACTAATCTGTAGCCAAGCTAATTTGGTATATAAGGCAGAAACTGCCATAAGTTACCGTCACTCCCTCCCCCACTCTCTATCCCCAATCTGGGTAGGAAAATGGCAAAATGTATATGTTAAATTTCCAATAGTTTACTGTTCTTTCAAGAAACCCCAAATCATCTGTGTAACCTAGCCCCAGAACTGATCTTTGGCGCTAGCATAGTTTCATCCCTGTACATGAAATACTTCTTCCTCAACACATTCTGTGTTTCAGCTAACATTCCTCAGACCTAAAACAGTGTTTCTTGTCTTGTCTACAGCTTATCTAGACACACTTTCAGGGGCAATACAGGGCAATATTTGCAGATAACCTTTGCATATGGAATTTTAGACTCTGCCAGTTTCAAGTTCTGGAAAAATAAAAACACCAATTTATTTAAATGCTCTAACCACTCATTTATGAAACATGGGATATTATTACTTGTCATCCACAAGAGAAAACCTAACAATATCAGAATTGCAATACATTTGCGGGGAGGGAGGAAGCTAGAGAAAGACAAAGTTCAGCTAAGTTGGTCTCATATACAGTGATACCTAGAGTTAAGAGTTTAATTCATTGGGACCAAGCTCTTAACTCAAATCATTTCCATCTCAAATTCTATTCATCCATTTGAGCCCCCCGACTCTCCTGCATTTCTTTTGTTACATGTTTTTAAATAAGAAAATGTACTTCCATATTGCAAAGTTGTGGCAAGGAAGCACATTTGAGACAACAAAATGTGTGTTGGTCAATGGCAAGGAAGCACAAAGTGAAGAAGCACAGAGGGTGAGGAATAAAGGCTGCTCCCTTGAAGCCCTGTACTCTTGCACTAGTACTCCCTCTGGAGCTAGTGTGGCCTCTAGATGCTCATATGTTAAAACACTACTTGTATGTAAAAATGAAAGCAGGGTCATGCAACAGCTTGTAACTCAAAAAGCTCATAAGTAGGGACACTTGTAAGTCAAGGTTCCACTGTACTATCAAGTAAAGTGGAAGCAGTATCTCAGCAAATAGTGTTTGCATAATCATTTTTTTGATAAGATTTATTTCTTGGTTTTGAAACAGAGTATTCACTTTGCTTTAAACCACTTGATTTAAACTTCTACCCTTTCAGTTTTACTACTACAAAACTTAGAACTCAGAACTTCAAATCATGTATATTGTATCTGTTCGAGATCAATGTGGACTATGCTGTGTGTTCACTGCTTTGAATACAAGAAATTGTTCTTTTAGGAAAAGGACGACAATGAGTTCCTCATCTAGGAGCACTACTCATTTATGTAGAGTGTTTAATTTGCATGTTGTTAGTTATGTATTTAGTCCCTGTATTTGTCCTTTTCAACAGGTATTTTCAGGGTGATTGACATGAAACAAGAGTAACATCCTGTTGTGAATGGGTCTTCTGAGGCTGTGAGTAATAATGGTGGGATCAGGAGAGGAAGGAAGAACCCTCGCGAGGAGGGCTCGCTGGAAGATTTACACAGGAAGAGAATCAGGGAGATTGATGAGGAGTCTTCCGAGGAGGATTCATGTGGGGACCTGGGAGGGGATCTTGAGGTGGAAATGGATGCTGAGGAACCGGTGGTGACGGAGGAAGTTGGCATAGATTGGGCATGGGCTCCGGAGGATCTTGGGGAGGAATCTGGGTCCATGGATGCTGTAGATGCTGGGGAGGCTTGGGTATCTTCAGAAGCAGATCCCACATGGTCTGCCTGGAGGAATGAGGGTAGTTCCACAGGTGTGGACAGAGTTGGGTGTGGGCACGATGATCTTGATTCTGATGAGGAGTTTGGGACGCCTGATCCTAGGGAGTTGGCTGTTTGGAGCTCAGATTCTGATGAGGAACTTGGGACACCTGATCCTAGGGCGCTGGATGTTTGGACGCCCAAGGAAACCTAAATAAATTTGGGATGTTTGGCAACTATTCTTTGCGTGTGGCAAGGTGTTGCTGGGCGCCATTGGGTTTCCTGTACGTGATTCTGAAGACTGGCTTGGGACTTTGCAACAGATCTGCTGTTTGCCTTCGTTGTCTTGGCTTTTTGTGCCATCCTGTGACGTGGACCTTCTTGTGACGACTTCACCCTTTGGACCTTGGACCGAATCTCGACTTGGCTTATCTCTTCGCTCCCAAACTTGGCTTGGCATCGTTCTCATCTCCGTGGCTGTCTACTGTTGCTGACTGCTGGCTTCGTTCCTGACCCTGACACTGTTTCCTTGTCCTGACTTTGGACCGGCTCAACTACGTTACAACACACCGCTCCTTTAACTCCTGGCTTGGCTTTCGCCTCTGCAGCAGCTTGCCGCTAACTCTTCAGCGTCTTCCAGTTCCGTTTGTTTTTGCCACTCACAGCAAAGAGCTTTTAACCCGGTTTGGAATCTCGGTTGTACTCCTGGGTTTTGGGGAAGTTTTTTGGGGGGCTTTGTAGCTGTTTACCTTTGTTTGTTTTGCCATTTTAAGCCCATTTTGAGCTTTTGGGCTGAGTTCAAGTACTTTATGTTAAATCTGGATTATATCTCTGGTTAATTTGGATTATATGCCCGTTCATGTTTTTGGTGTTTTTTTCTATATCGACTGCTTAATAACACTGAAGATTAAGTGTTTTAAGTCTCTGGTAGTTTATTGAGCTGTTTTTGAGTTGTTACTTAAATAAACTGTATTTTGCTCTCAGTTGGCGTCTGACCTTTGACACATCCAGAAGACATATAATGCAACACTTGTAACATATAAAACAGCTAAATAAAAAAAACTTTTTGGAAAATAAATTCATTATCAAGTTTTTAAATATCCTTGGAAAATAAAAGGAAAATAAACACCACCTTCACCTCGTGCAAAAAAAAAAAAAAGCCTTCAGTCAATACAAGAGATGAGGCTTCCTGGGGGGGGGGGGCACTAAGAAGTGGAGGTCTATTGCTGAAGATGCTTTCTACACAGTCACTAGCCTTCTCCTTGTAAGGACAACTCCCCCCCCCCCCCAGTGTTGTCAGGGTGATACAGAAGCTTCCATTCCTTGAGACTAGCAATTCTCAGTGCGCTCCACAGAGCCCTTGGGGCTTCGGGAAACATACTGAGGAGCTCCGCAGTTCCTTCTGCCATCTAGGGTTAGACTGGATGGCCCCTAAAATACTGTTAAGTTTATGTTGGTTAAAATTGTTCTTCCTTTTAAATATTGTATCGTTTTTTCTTTCTTTCCTTTTTTTGCACTTCTAATTAGTTCACACAAACACTCTCTATCCACCTGCCACTATCTCAGTCTGTCAAATTTTAAAACACAACATATCAAAATGTTTACTCCACGCGCACACACATTATATAAAATCTAATGTATAATATATAAACATTTATTGGGGCTCCATGAGAAACTTTTGCTTCAAAAAGGGCTCCACAGATGAAAAAGTTTGAGAACCCTTGCTTCTGACAATCAGGCTCCACGTCTTAAAGAGCAATGTTATGCTACTTCAAAATGGACTGGAAGAAGTGCAGTTCATAAACTTAGCAAGCAACCAAATGCATTATTTTTCCCCTTTTTATTGAATTTTATAATCATAATAATCACAATAGTACTTCCTTTTCTTTAACATTTACCTTCAATCTTCCTATATTTTTTCTTCCCCTCCCTCCCTCCCTCCCTCCCTCCCTCCCTCCCTCCCTCCCTCCCTCCCTCTCTCTCTCTCTCCTCTACCACAGTATATTTCTACTAATCTTGCAGATCCAGCCACTAGTAAAGTATCTGTATTTTCTCTTTGATGTTATCATTGGCTCCTCTATTTTTCACCCATCTATTTGTAATATCCTTCTGTTTGTTTGTTCGACCAAATACATTATAATCTCTATGGGTTTTTTTTCTCTTTTTAACGTTTTACTGAAGAAATTGAAACACATGAATTGCTCCAGATTCATTTTGTGTTTTATTACATTTTGTTTACATGCCACCCTATTCCCCCTCGGTGGCGCAGCGTGTGAAAGCACTGAGCTGCTGAACTTGTGGACCGACAGGCCGCAGGTTTGAATCCGAGGAGCAGAGTGAGCACCTGCTGTTAGCCCCAGCTTCTGCCAACCTAGCAGTTCAAAAACATGCAAATGTGAATAGATCAATAGGTACTGCTTCGGCGGAAAGGTAACGGTGCTCCATGCAGTAATGCCGGCCACATGACCTTGGAAGTGTATACGGACAATGCCAGGTCTTCAGCTTAGAAATGGAGATGAGCACCAACCCCCAGAGTCAGACACAACTGGACTTAATGTCAGGAGAAAACCTTTACCTTTACTACCTTATTCCCAGGGCTTGGCTTGAATCTATACGTTAATTATACATGTCTAAGTATAATACTTAAAGTTTCTCTTGCTTTAGCTGTGGTGATCCCATTTAAATTTCTAAAATTTGAGTTTTGCTTTTCAAAGACAACTGGGCAGTGGTTTTTGACAGTCTCTGCAGGAAGCAATTGGAGTTATCCTGTCTCAAAAAGAGATAATCCAATGCCAGGTACAATCAAATATCTTAATTATTTACATTTTAAGTAGCAAAAAAATAAAGTATTGCCTGAAGGGCTTGGTGTAAACTTGAATCTCTTTATAACATACATTTTATATATAGATAGGCATGAGAGTCTGGGATGCTACAACATAAATTCTATAGTAATACAGTAATGATGTTTATGCCAGATGGCATTTTCAAAAGCACTCAGATATTGATATACCTCTGCTCCAGTGGTGCAGTCAGTGGATATTCACAATTGATTTCAGTAGGAGGAGAGAAAATCAATACCTAGCACTTGTGAAAATTTCACAGTTGGTCATTACTGACTGAGAGAATATTCAAACAACTAATGATGGTTTGTGTGTGTTATGTTTAGAGCTTCATGTCCCATTGTGCACCCCATGAGCCACTTGACTCTTTGTTCTGTTTTGAAATCTATACAGTTAGTATTTAAGGCTATTTTGCTTTCCTTGCTTCACACCTAGCAAAGGCTTTCCCCCATGTGCTAATGGTTTAATTATATTCTTTCCCCTTCATTTCTTTAGGAGTCATCACTAAGATTAAAATCCTTGTTCAAAGCAGATCTAAGCAAGTAGGTGACTTTAGGGTTCATTTTCTAATTGATCAAACAAACTGCTAATTAAATGCATCTGTGCCTAATCAAAACATGGCTACATAAGCACAGTGTATCATTTAACTGGGTGCATGAGATTGTATTCATCAAGGGGAATGAAGACTCAGCTTGATTAGTAAGTGGTGTAACACATTCAGATCCTTTATTTAGGCCAAGTTATACCAGAAGCCATGTTTAATTATTTATAGACCTTAAAATAAATAAATAAGATCACATTTTTCTATTGCTGTGATATGGTAAGCCCGACAATGCTTCTAATGATGTTCTTGTCATCTCTTAATTAAAATAAAGATCTTTGCCATGGCAAAAGATATTTTTTATGTTTATATGTGTCACGGAGAGGAGAGAGATATTCCCAGTTTTTGCTCTGGAAGACATTCTGGTGTCTTGAATGTCTTAAAAGAGGCAACAGATGTATGGAGGAGCCAATTCTATTCCTTATATATCCTTCTACTGTGTCTATAATTTTACTGAGGAGACAGATCGCCTGCACTGCAGGGGAAGTTTGGAAATAGAAACAGCCTCCTTTTCTCCTATCCTTTCATCCTGTACTTAAATTTCTCTTGATGTTGTCTCTCTTATTTTACATTTTCCAGCTGCTTTCAAACAACATGACCAAATGGCCAGTGTCTCCTGCCTTCTTTTTCAGTTCCTTAATCTCTACTTGTCCTTTCTCACTCAATCTTTTATCTTTTAAAATTTTCCTATGGCTATACACTATACCAGTGGTTCCCAACCTTTGGGCCTCCAGGTGTTTGGACTGCAGCTCCCACAGTTCCTAACAGCTGGTAAGATGGCTGGGATTTCTGGGAGTTAAAGTCCAAAATACCTGGAGGCCCAAAGGTTGGGAACTACTGCACGATACAGAGAACATGGGCAAAACAATCTCCTCCTAAAACAAACAGACATACTGTTTACAGATATCATGAATTAGAAACATTTGAACAGTTTCATCCTGTTAAAAAGCAAAATGGGGGACTTGCTAGCAACTGTTTGATTTCTGTCCTTTGTTCTAACCATCTTTTCTTTCAGACCTTGGTTCTAGCAACAACATTTTTCCTCATTTTCATAAGGTTTTCCTTCCGAGGAAGGGCACATAATTCCTCTTGCTCTTGAAAAATGATTTTTGTCTGAATCAAACTAGCCTAATATATTCATTCATTTAGAGCATTTATACCTTACCCTTCAACCAGAAAGACTCCCTGGGTGGCTTATAAATGTTCAATTTGATAATTGCATGTCTTTGGTTATAAAATCTTAAAACAAAAACAAAAACACAAGGAGAAGACAAAAATGGAGAATATAAATCCCAACAAATGCTGGCTGTTGTTCTCTCACTCTGAGATAAAAGCGGTGGCAGTTAGGGATGGAGAGAATATGTGTGTGTGTGTGTGTGTGTGTGTGTGTATATATATATATATATATATATATATATATATATATATATATATACACACACACACACACACACACACACACACACACACACACACACCCTTATAAAAAGAATTATGAATTAACAAGAATCTTTGCAGTTAGGGATTTATTCTGTGCAAAATTAAGATGTGGTTATTTTGTGTATAAAACAACATTATGTTCTGAATGTAAAATATTTCAATGCTTAAATTTTAATTTGTGGGCAAAAGATTTTGCAACTGGGGATTTCTTCAGCAAAAGAAAGCACACATGGTTGATTTGCACAGAAAACAGAATTTTATACAGAGAGAACAGCATTTTTATGCACATAAATTAATGTTGATTTCCCCCCAGAAAATGCTGTTTCCTGTGCAGAAAATGTTGCTTTTTACAGATGAATTTCACAAATTTAATTTCAAATTTTAAATAGCCTCCAAAAGCTGCATTGTTTACTAGGACTTGCTAAGGTATTCTGGACATCAGCTCCCAGAATCTCTGACCATTGCACAAGCAGGTTAGGGCTTCTGGGAGTCGGGAGTTTCAAATACCTAGAGGGCCACAGGTTCTGCAGGTCTGCAGCAGCTGACAATAAGGTTGCACAGAAGGATATAGAGATTCCTAGATAGACAATTTTTAATCAAATCCAAGAATGATCAAACTTCCAAATGTGCAGTTCCAACTGTACAAATAAAAGAACACCCAAAATACTAAAACTGATGATTTAGGAAGTATGTTGCAGCTTGTTGCAGTAGAAATATGGACACTAATACCTCCTCAATAAAGCATGTTGTTATTCACTTGAGAAAATGAAAACCCAGGTGGTAGATTAGCAATCCAAAACATGAGAGCCAAAAGCTGGGGAACCAAAACCAACAGGGTGTGTGCGTGCAGATGAGCACTCCAGATTAAAGAATAAGGCTAAGCCTCTGAGTTGTCTTGAATGTCTCTCAAAGGAGGTGGGAATCAAAATTGTTTACAGAAGATGTAGAACTTTCTAGGTAATTTTCAAGTTAAGCGAACAGAATTTTGGCGCCCCCACCTCCAAAACCAATCACTGAAAGATAAAAGCGTTGGATAAGCTAAAATATGTTTAAAAGCGATGCAATGCTTGAGAACCTTATATGTCCAAGAGTAGCCGAAAAGCCTGGCAATTGCTGAGACGCCTGGATAGTGACCCTCTGGTCAACTATGGACACGCAAACGTGACACCAGACCAGATAGCTCACCAGCTAATTCAGAATGGAAAAACCAACCGCAGTAAAGATGAAAATCAACAGGATGCCAGAACTTGAAACCCACCAGTCGTCTTCTCCTCTAAACCTGGAAGAACTCAGAGAAGCTATCAAGTGATGTAAAACTGGTAAAGCACCTGGCCTAGATGACTTAATGATGGAGCAAATCAAACATTTGGGGCCCAAAGCTGAAAACTGGCTTTTGAAATTCTACAATCAATGCTTGGCATACAAACAGATTCTCAGAGTATGGAGGAAAACTAAGATCATTGCCATTTTAAAACCTGGTAAAGATGCCTTTGATGCCAGGAACTATCGACCAATCTCCCTCTTATGTCATCTATATAAAGTATATGAGACGATGCTATTAAATCGATTAGGACCTGTCATCGAACCTAAGCTTATTGCACAACAAGCAGGTTTCAGACCAGGGAAAAATTGTACAAGTCAAATTCTTCATCTGACTGTGCATATCAAGGAAGGCTATGAGAAAGGCTGCATTACGGGAACAGTTTTTGTGGACCTTACGTCAGCCTATGACACGGTGCAACATAGAAAAATGCTGCATAAAGTCTACCATATCACCCGGGACTTTGACTTTACAAAAACTGTCCAGACCCTCTTGGAAAACCACAGCTTCTATGTGGAGTTTCAGGGCAGGAAAAGTAGATGGAGGAGGCAAAAAAAAATGGTTTACCCCAAGGCAGCGTTCTTGCACCGACGTTGTTTAACATCTTCACGAACGATCAGCCACTACCACCACTCACAAAGAGCTTTATATATGCTGATGACCTTGGCCTAACAACACTAGCAAAATATTTTGAAACAGTTGAAAGCCAACTCACTAATGCCTTAAAAGATCTCTCCAGCTACTACAAAGAGAACCACCTGAAGCCTAACCCTTCCAAGACACAAGTGTGTGCTTTCCACCTACGTAACCGTGAAGCCAACAGGAAACTGAAAGTTACCTGGGAAGGCAAAGAGCTTGAACACTGTTTCCATCCTAAATATCTTGGTGTCACCTTAGATCGAACACTAACATAAAGGAAACACTGCATGAACACAAAGCACAAAGTAGCTGCACGCAATAACATCCTGTGGAAACTTACTGGCAGTGCATGAGGTGCAGACCCACAATTAATAAGAACAACAGCCCTGGCCTTGTCTTACTTAACCTCTGAGTACGCCTGTCCTGTTTGGCACAAGTCTGCCCATGCGAAGCAGGTGGACATAGCACTGAACGAAACATGCAGAATAATCACAGGGTGCCTTAAATCTACACCTGTTGATAAGCTCTATAAGCTAGCTGGCATTGCCCCCCCCGATGTGCGACGGAAAGTTGCTGCGAACGGTGAGAGAAATAAGGTCGAACATTGTGAAAGCCACCCACTGTATGACTATCAGCCTCCTCCCAGTAGACTCAAGTCAAGGAGGAGCTTCATGAGAACCACTACTCCTCTTGATGTTCCCCCAGCAACAGCAAGGGTGTCCCTCTGGGCAGCTAAACCAGGCAATCCCAACTGGATGGCCCCTCATGGGGGTCTGCCTCCAGGGGCAAACCAAAAATGGGCAATTTGGAAATCCCTAAATAGACTGAGAAGCGGAGTGGACAGATCAAAAGACAACCGGGCAAGATGGCACTACCTGGAGGAATCCTCCACCTTGTGTGATTGTGGAGCAGAACAAACAACTCCTCATAGATATGCTTGCTCACAATGCGCAGAGGAGTTGTTTAAAGCTACGGACAATGCAATTGCTGTTGCCCACTTTTAGTCTGAAACTATCTAGCTGTTTGTGATTCCTTTATCACTTTTAAATTTATTTATTATGCAATGCTTTTGACACAAAATAAATGAATAAATAAATAAAGCAAAATATTGGATAATAAGGAGATATTAAGGAAAAGCCTATTAAACATGAAATTACATTATGATTTTACAAATTATGCACCAAAACATCATGTTTTACAACAAATCAACAGAAAAATCAGTTCAATACATGGTAATGTTATGTAGAAATTACTATATCTGTGAATTTAGCACCAAACATTGAACTGGGATAGAGGGCACTGTGGACTCAGATAACCCAGTTCAAAGCAGATATTGTGGGTTATTCTGCTTTGATATTATGGGTTATATGGCTGTGTGGAAGAGCCCCGAGGGTCCTTCCACACAGCCATATAACCCAGAATATCAAGGCAGATAATCCACATAATCTGCTTTGAACTGGATTATATAGAAGTGTGGACTCAGATAACCCAGATCTAGGCAGATATTGTGGGTTATTCTGCTTATTCTATCAACTGAAGTTTATCTGTCTTGAGTGTCCACTGAAGTTTATCGATGGAGCCCAATTTCTAAATTATTTTGCATTATGGAACTATTCTTCATGATTTGTTAAAAAAGAGTTTCACACCCCCCCCCCCCCATTTTTTTCTGGCTTTGGCCCTGCACAGAGAAGCCATTGAAATCCACAAGCATGGGGACAATTTCTTTCTTTTCTTTTCTTTTTTTAAAATATTTTTATTACATTACTATTAATTTGTTACAAAGAAAAGAATTTTTTTTACAATTCATATAATTAAGTCCTTTCCTTCCCCCAGTGTTCTACCCGTTGTGCTCCCCATCACCAGAGTCCATTTCTTTATAGTCCAACCAGAACCTCATTTCTTCTGGTGGGGGTTGATTACCATCTTCTCTCCTTAATGTTTCTTCAATAAATTTCTTCCATATACTTTCAAAATCATTTTTCTTCCTTAGGCCTTTTTTGACATTTAAATTGCATGCTAATTTGTCATTTATTGCTAATTTCCAAATTTCCTTGTACCAATCTTCTATTTTAATTTCCACCTCCCCTTTCCAATTTCTTGCTATTAATAACCTTGCAGCCGTTAGCAACATTGTTACCAAATTCTTTTCATTTTCTTTCCATTCCTCTGTATTATAAATAGATAATAGTATAGTCGCTGGGTTTATATTGATTTTTTTCTTCATGATACTCTCTATTTCTACTATGACCTTTCCCCAAAAACTCTGTACATACTTACATTCCCACCACATATGAATATATGTCCCCCTTTCTTGAAAACCCCTCCAACATTTTTCTGAACAGCTCTTATTCATATTATGTATCTTTATTGGGGTCAAATACCACTTCCATACTATCTTGTAGTAGTTTTCTTTTATTCTAATTGATAATTTTTTGAGATGCCTTGCTTTCCATATTTTTTCCCAATTTCTTTCTCCTACTTTTATTCCCAGTCTTTCTATTTTAATTTCCACCTCCCCTTTCCTCCCACCTTTAATATGGGTATTTTCCTTGTTAATATCCCTTTCCTCCCACCTTTAATCTCTATTAATATTTTATATATCATACTGGTTATCCCTTTCGGATATTCATTTCCCTCTTTAGTCTGTTCTTTTAATACTATATTTTCAAATTTTGTTGGTTCTCTTTCCTCCCAGCTCTTTCGTTGCCAATTTTGGAACCATTGATCTAATTGGATCCAATGAAGCCATGATATATTTAAATCACCTAGGATTCCCTTTATGTTGTTTTCCTCCTTTATTTGTTCCCTCCAACTTCCAATTTTGTCTCATGTGGACAATTTCAACAGAAAGGAGGAAACCATGAAAATGAACAAAATCTGACTATCAGTATAAAAAAAACCCCGGTAAAATCAGGACAGTAAATAAAGAACAACACTGAAAACAGGACAATTCCAGACAAAGTAACAATCAGGGCCAGCTAACACCTCCCAACAAAGGATTCCCCAGGCTGGAAGCAGCTAAGCTTTGAAGCTGCAAGGCTATTCAATGCTATTCAAGGTGATCAATTGCAACATTCACACCTGCCTCAAACATATAAGAGTTCTTTCTCCCACTCTGGTCTTTCCACAGATAGATTAGATACATACATACATATACACATGCATATACCCCACTTGCCTAGTTTCCAACAGACCTCACAACCTCTGAGGTTGCCTGCCATAGATGTGGGTGGAACATCAGGAGAGTTGTTTTTACTAGAGACCCGACTTTATGCTGGTCCGTTCTGGAGTGAAAGTTCTATTGAATGACATTGAAAACATGAGGCTTTTCACTACAGAGTCAGTTCTAATATTTTCTACACTGGAGAATGAATGCAAATTGATGCAGCTTGAACTGCCATGCATGGCTCAAGGGTATGAAATCCTGGGATTTGTAGTTTGGTAAGGCACCAGCCCTCTTGTGGGCAGAGAAGGCTCCAAGACTTGGCCAAACTACAACTCCCAGGAGTCCATAGCCATCAGCATTCACAGATGTTCGACCCACCCTGCAGAGATTAACAAACTGTATTTTTCCAGCCAGCCACTGGAACAACTACATTACCCAAAGTGGTTGAGCCCACAAGCCCCGCCTCCTTGACTGGTCTGGATGCTTATTGGGCACCTCCTCCAGCGTTCTGCCCAACCTCTCCTCATAATTGGTGTTCCTTTGCTGACACTTGGGTGGAGGCACTGGGGAACTGGTGGACAGCGGCGGGCTCACTTTGCCTGCATTTCTTTGCCGGCGCTTCCCAACCTGCAGGAATCTGGATCAGAAAGGTCAGAGTGAGTGCTCCATATCGGGAGAGGAGGCAGTCTGCCCACTTACCTCTAGGGGGAGGAGCAGAGCCGTGAATTCCCCTTTGGCAAGGCTTTCCCAGGAAGGAGAGAGAGAGAGAGAGAAGACCAACCCCTTCTTCTCTTTGCCTCTCAGGCAGAGGCGGGTCTGTTCAGGCTGCAGAGGTGAGCTGGGCCCAGGCCATGGGAGTGGGCCGGGCCCAGGCCGTGGAGGTGGGCCAGGCCATGCCCACAGAAGGAGAGGAAGGCCACACCTGGGCAGAGAGCGCTGTGGGACCAGGAGGGAGGCCCAGGTGCAGCCTTCCTCTCCTTCAGCTGCTTTGTCCCTGCCGCTTCCGCCTATTCTGCCTCCTCCTCTTCTTGGCGGCAGTGAATTCCGGGGAGGAGGTCAGAGGGCACATAGAGTATGGGGGAGCCAGGGAGGGGGAGGGAGGCAGGCTGCGCTGTTCCGGCTCATGGCTCCTTCAGCAACCACATAGTTTGCCTAATGGTTGAACCGCCTCTGTTCACTATCTGCCTTATCTAAAAAAGTGGATTGTTCAGTGAAATAACTGGCGCTGCACCAATGGAGTTCTATTTGTGATGAGCCTCTCCCCAAATGCTTCAGTCCTACTAGCATCTCTGAAGAGACCCAACATAATAAATCTAAAGACACCAATGCCTTATTTTTATTTTCACTTCCCATTCTATTCCTGATGCCAATATGGTATGTGTGCTATTTGGAAATGCATATATAGACTCATGTCTTCGTGATGTATATCTCAGTTTCATTTATCCACCCTCCCTTTTATCCTTCATTCATCTTCTGTTATTTTTGATATTCTTTAAATTTACCTCTTTTACATTGAATTTCCAAACAGAACAGAGAATGAAATGTTCATGGAATATGAACACCTTCTCTGATATAGTTCTTTGAATATTATCTTAGTAACGACTGACAGTGAAATTTTCACAAGTGCTGGGTATTGATTTTTTCCCCTCCAACTAAAATCAATGGTAAAGACTCATTGACTTCACCACCTGAGCAGAGGTATTTTAATATCTGAATGCTTTTGAAAAGGCCTTCTAAATCCTAACAGTTAATCCTAGCTAGAGGAGATCTATTGAATCAATTGTTGACTATTCATCAACATATAGGTAATTCTCACTGAGTCAATGGGTCTGCTTTATTTAGAACCAAGAATAGCACACACCCTTAATGTTTTTCTTCTGTTTTTTTAAAAAATATTATTTTGTCAATGCATAAAATACAATACCAACTATAACAAAAAGATAACACACAAAGAGATAGATACAAAAAGAAGAAAGGGAAAGAAAGAGAAAACAAAGAATAAAAATGACTTCCAACCTTCTGAATAGCAACTAATTGTATATTAAAATATAAAAAAACAAAACTGCAGTGCTTCCTTAGTACATTATTTCATCAGCCTCCTTTTTATGAAATAGAATTATTGATAAACTGAACAATTCAACTGATAATACATACAGAAAAAAAATCTAAGTTATTTTAATAAGCATTTTAAGCATTGTCCCACCCAACAATCTAATATAATTTTAAAAACATCTAATCTTTCTAGAAATTCACTAAGGAGCTAAATGATTACTAAAATTAATACTAAAATTCAGCTATTTATTATTAATCCTCACATAATGTAATCATCCTGTACCATTTTACCTATTAGTTATACCTACTTCAATCACATTACTCAGATTCCTTCCTCCATTTTTCTCATTTAACAAACATCTAGCATAATATCGACTATGCTTTTTTCTCCTTTATTTTCCCCCCACCGTTAATTATACCCACTCTAATAATCATATTGCTTTTATCTGTAAAAATATTTCCAATAATACATTAACATTAATTTCAAAAATCCATCCTCTTTATTTACTTTTTCATCAACAGAGACATTTCCAAGTACTAGACCACTTTTTAAATATCTTAAACCAGAGAGCCAGATCCAATTTCAATTTTCTTAAATAGCCCTAAATGTCTTTTTGAATAGATTAACCGCTCTGGATTCTGTTGAATGAGGAAATAGCTAAGAAACTCAGTTACCAGTAGCTTTTAATAAATATGGTAGTAAATTTAATAGTGTTGCAATAACAGCAACACAAAAACAAATAAGGCAAGGTACAGCAAAAATGATGACAGACGTATTGCAACAGAGATGTTTTGCTGCAGATATATCCACAGGCTGGAAAACAAATTCAGATTACTAAATTAATCTTAATGTGGTGGGAGTTTGTAATTTTTTTTTCTGTTTGGCATACCAATCTTTAATCAAAAATATGGCTCAGCAGTGCAATCTTGTGAGAGCCAACATGATGTAGTGATTTGAGTGTTAGACTATGACTACGGAAAATGAGATTCAAATCTCTGTTCAGCCATGGAAGCCTAAGAGGAAGGCAATGGTAATCCTCCTCTGAAGAAATCATCCAAGAAAACCTTGTACAGGCAAGTTCCCAAGTTACAAACATTCAAGAAGTTGCAAACATTCAACATGTATGACTCATACTTACAAACCTAGGTTATTACTGTAGAGCAGGGGGGTCCCAGGCTGGTGGGAAGGGTCCACAGCACAGCCCTGGTGGCCACAAATAGGCTGCAAGATGGCTGCAAGAGATTGTTGGCTGTCCTGGGGCCTTACCTCGCTTCAGCCATGGTGATAGGCAGGTGTTTGAGGTGACCGCTCCACCAAGCAGTGCATGCCGGGCCTTTTGCTGATGGCAAGGGGGGAGGGGAGAGGAAGAGCATTGGGCACTCTTGGGCACCATAATTATGAGCATGTCAGTTACACTTTAAAGAAGGTACCTGTTCCAACTTATATACACATTCAACTTAAGAAAAAATCCTACAGAACTTATCTTGTTTGTAACCTGGGGACTGCCTGTAGTTTCTCCTTAGGACCACAGTAAGTCAGAAATTACTTGAATACACACATCTTGCAATCCTCACTCAATGATACAACACAACTGCAATCCTTACAAGCTTCTTCTACCAGGTTTCACCTGCAGAAGAGAAGGCTGAGAGGAGACATGATAGCTATGTATAAATATGTGAGGGGAAGTCATAGGGAGGAGGGAGCAAGCTTGTTTTCTGCTGCCCTTGAGACTAGGACGTGAACAATGGCTTCAAACTACAGGAAAGGAGTTTCCATCCGAACATTAGGAACAACTTCCTCACTGTGAGAGCTGTTAGGCAGTGGAACTCTCTCCCCCGGACTGTGGTGGAGGCTCCTTCTTTGGAGGCTTTTAAGTAGAGGCTGGATGGCTATCTGTCGGGGGTGCTTTGAATGCAATTTCCTGCTTCTTGGCAGGGGGTTGGACTAGATGGCCCATGAGGTCTCCTCCAACTCTATTATTCTATATTGAAATAAATAAGAAGAAAAATAATTTCTTGAAATAAGTCCAGAATCATGAAATCCAATCATGATTGCACCAGGAATATTAATGTTTTTTATTTGTTCTCATTCATCTTTTCCCCGCATAAATTCCCATACTAAGAACAGTCAAGTCATGCAATGGATTAATTTCAGAGTTAAAATTGGTTTTCATAAACTACTGGCAATATCACAACTTCTTCAATAATTGTACACTTTGCCTAATGCAAACGAGTTACTTTTATTTAATATCAATAAAAGCCAAAGGGGGAAAGGAAAACTAAATAGAACCCAGCCATGTGAATCTCGCTTTATAGATAGTGATGTAATAATTCTGCATTTTTAGAGTAAAGGAAAATACAATAATTTCTGAATGACTTGTATTTTTTTAAAAAATGTTTTCAACTGGTATATAAAGATGGGGAACAGTACATTCAGTATGCAGAGTGTCCTTAGTAACTGCTAGGGTTTAGTTCCAGAACCTCCTGTGGATGCCCAAATCTCATTGTATACAGTGGTATAGTATAATGATGTCCCTTATTTAGAATGGCAAATTCAAGATTTGCCTTTGGGGATTTTTTGTTTGTTTTTGTTTGGGGGAGGGGAATATTTTAAAGCTGTGAATGGATAAATTCATGGATGCAGAATCCATGGATACAGAGCCTACTGTAGTTTCTCCTTCTGTAATTGCTATGGCAACAGCTTTTATACAGCTTTTCAAATCCAGAAATATCTAATTATACTAAGGGAGGGCTTTTAAAAACTGACCATATAGAATGGGAAGTCTCTGCAGCTCTGAATCCTAGCCAGAATATCAGGAAGTCATTAAAGGGCTTGCAGAAGCATAAAAGGATCACTTGAACACCATAATCCTTTCTTCCACAGTGCTTTTTAAAGCATCAATAACATATTTTCAATCTCCTATTTATTATTTTACCTCCTTTTGAGAAATAGTATCATAAATTGATGAAACCATAGGACAATATAACATGAAGGCTTTCTGCAAAATTTAGCAGACCTCATTTACTGCCTTTACTAGAGAGCAACACATCTCTGCTATGTATTCATGTTATCATGCCAATAATCTCACACCTACTTTTGTAAATCAAAAAAACTTTGAGTTGCAACAGAGATGATTCGTTGCAGATATATCCACAAGCCGGAAAACAAATTCAGATTACTAAATTAATCTTAATGTGGTGGGAGTCTGTAATATTTTTTTTCTGTTTGGCATACCAATCCTTAATCAAAAATATGGCTCAGTAGTTCAATCTTGTGAGAACCAATGTGATGTAGTGATCTGAGTGTTGGACTATGACTATGGAAAATGAGATTCGAATCTCTGCTCAGCCATGGAAGCCGAAGAGGAAGGCAATCCTCCTCTGAAGAAATCATCCAAGAAAACCCTGTACAGACAAGTTCCCAAGTTGCAAACATTCAACAAGTTGCAAACATTCAACATGTATGACTCATACTTACAAACCTAGGTTATTACTGTAGAGCAGGGGGGTCCCAGGCTGGTGGAAAGGGTCCACAGCATAGCCGTGGTGGCCACTAATAGGCTTACTCTTACCATATTGGTTATGTGCACTAGAAATCTTTCCCATTTTTTTTATCATTTACATAGCACATATCAAATGTTGGAAACCTTATTATTCAGATGACCCCTTGTTCACATTTCCATGCCTGATTGAAAGAGCTAGTTCCCCCCATTAATCTATTTCTGCAGAATTCCTATTGAACAGGTTTATTTTTAAAAAGAAGAATTCCAAAAACAACCCCATTCTGGTACTGGTTATCTTGCAAACATTGTGGCTGATTCTCACTACTCAAAAATAGATTTGATTTATGTGTATCTCTTGTTTAGCTTAGATAAATTCCCTGCAATACCATGCCTTTTTAGAATTATATATGAATAACTAAAAGTTATTATGCAAAGCAGAAGTTGGCATCCTGGAGGCCCAGGGTCACATGCAGGTCTTTAGCATAATTCGAAGAGCCCCAATGAAAGTTATTAGCTCAGGCTACACAAGAACAATATCTCCTTTTTGAAGCAATCAATTTGATGACGAACGTCAAGGAAAGGATGGATTTATCTACTTTTGGTTCTGACAATACCCATTGCTGAGATTAGTGTATTTTCAGTTTTACATGTTGCTAAAATCTTTAAAGCAGCTTTCACATTTTAAAACTCATTTGGTTGCGCCCTCCTGTTCTTCACAGATCAGACAGTCTTGGTTTTCATCCCTCCAGGTGTCTGAAATGCAATTGCATTATCACACCAAATAGCTGCTGATGCTAGAACTATAGCAGTAGTCACACTACTCAAAGACTTTACTAGTGCTTTGCAAACATGCCCTTCAAATGGTACAAATGAAGCTGCCAATTCCAAATGATCTAAGATCTATAACAAATACCATCCAGATCCTGGTATGTATCTAGGCTCCCCAGCTTCCCAAGTATTTTACAACCTACTTTCTGATGCTGTTACTTTTACTATTATTTTCCACATTGCAGACATAGCTGAAGGGCAAATGAGCTATATTTTTCAAAAGGCTTATTTTATAATTAAAGACTCAAGTGCTTCATATGGAACATGAATAATATATCTTATAAATCTTCTTTGATGTATGTATATACAATACAAAATCATTATTTAGTAGTAAAACTAAAACATGAAATAAGTAATAAAGTTGAAATGGGTAAGTATGAATAGTGGGAGGAAATAAACACCCAGAATATGAGGATAAAACTCATGACACAACAAGTTATTAGACAATTTTACAGAATCTTTCATATGAATTCTGCATTTGAAAGCTATTTCAAGAAATTAATTAGATAATTCAGTGACTCAAAATTCCAGTTCCATGAGTTATCTCTATCCCGAACATATTAGCTATAGCATGAATGCTGCTTTCATTTCATCATTTCTGTTTATATAACATTTTTTTTATCAAAATGCAAGATGGCTTTCAAAAATTAAAACAAGTAGATATGTAAAGGACATACAATGTTACAAAACATGCAAGCCATTGTAGTTAAAATGCAATTGCAACAGCAATAAAATTAAAACCTTTTAAACAAATCCATTAAAATGATAGAAGGTAAAAATCAATAAACTAGCACACCATTAAATCCCTTGTAGACATTTCCTAAAGTTGTTGGAAAAGCACTCTCATTTGTTAACAGAAAGACAACAAGGACAGTATGTTAACATTTAGGAACAACCTTGTGCCTATGAAAATGGTGGGACCAAGTTAGCTAAATCTTGATCAACACAGATTAAGGACCTCTTCACATGTTGGAGGGTGGGCATACTGTTTTCTGGCAGTCACACGGGGTGCCAAGCTCTCCCTCCTTACCCCATCGCATGTGAGGGATGGGATAAGGCATGTTAGCTCCCTGTCCCCATCAGATGGGGCAAGGGCGGCAACATGTGTTGCTGCATTGCCCTTCCCCTCATCACAAAGACAAAAGAGCTCAAAAATAAGAGCTACCCTAAATCCACATACTTCTCCGTTGTTGCTGAGGAAGCATCTTGCAATGCTTCCTCAACACTTGAAGGGTAAATGGGGTGGAGCCTGTCAAGCATAATGTGATGGTGCTTCAACGTGTTTCAAAGGGGCAAAAAGCCCCAGTGTGATGAAGTGGTAAAACATGCATAAGCGTAAATGTGGCTATTCTCTATATACCAAAAGTTTTGCTGCATAAAAACTTGTATTTTTCCAAAATATATCTAGTAGTTCTAGGATTATTGATCTCAAGGGCCAAGATATAGTAAACATGTTGGCACAGCAAAAGTTTCCTCCACCATATTTACATTGTTGCCTAAGCATGAAGGCTGTGCCCTTTTTGCTACTTCTCTCGGTGTGCAACAGTCACCAAAATACTCTGCAGCAGAGTGGACAGGACTGGAGCTGCAAAATACATCAGCTGCTATTATGCACTGTACAAAAACAAATGTTGTGCAAGGAGCTACACAGAGTAGAGAGAAATACAGTTGGACCATCATATACACAGATTTTGTTTCTTAGATTCAGAATGATTAAAATATTTATATGTCATCGACTGTGTATGTCATAAAAAATATTCTGGCCAAGTAACCCAGCATTATGTAATGATTTGAGTGTTGAATTAGTGCTCTAGTAGACTAGAATTCAAATCCCCGCTTAGCCTTAGAATCCTACTAAGTGATCTTAGGCAAGTCACACTCTTTCAACTAGAGATGAAGGCCATGACAAACTCCTCTGAACAAATCTTGCTAGGAAAACCCTGTGGTAGGTTTGCCTTAAGGCCACCATATGTCAAACAACTTCAACTCACACAAAACAACAAAAACTATATGCATATACTGTATTTGTAAAACACATAAATGTAGTAGAGTGACATAAATGAGAAAGATGTCTGAATTGTAATCTGTATTAAGAAGAGAAGAAAAGTCTTGATAATCCAGAATACTGCTGGAGTGAGTTCCATAGATAAGAACATCACACCATTCTTCCCATCATTATTAGTAAAATAAACCACAGTTGTATGTCAGTGCAGCAATCATAGTTCACCATTGAACAGATATGAGCTGCTATTCAACACAGGAAAATAGAGACTTCAATTTATCTATCAGCTATAACAGAATATAGTAAACAAAACCAATAAAGGCAAGCACCAAAATCTTATTCAGGTGCTGAGATTAATTCTGCACGTAACAGAGGGAGCCCATGAGCTCTTTTCTTAGTTTTGCCATTTAGCTCATGTGAAAATTGAAAAGTGTGAAGCCTCTTATGTACATGAAGAAATTCCAGAACCCTGGAAGATGAGAATTGTGTGTATGGTGAAAATCAGCAATATATAGAGAAGGATCTGTTTCAGACTCAAAACTTTTCACATAAGCAAAGTGATAATGGAGGGCATGGGATTAGTACACCCCCCTCTTGCAAATGTCAATTCCTATTTAGAATCCCTGAGAAGGACTCAAGTTACAATCAGTATCCATGCAACACATATGCTGTGATATACCATGTTTAAACCATAGCTTTCAGTTGTTTTACAGAATCTCATTGTAGATTTCAAATGATTCATCTCAAGTTAATCTTGTTGCAGGATTCCCACCCACCAATGAACTGGAAAAGAATCTGTACTTGACCTCAAGGCTTATTTTTTATATATATCTCAGTGATTTGGCATAGAGAGGGAAAACAGTTGCCCAATCACTGTATATATGAACATTCATCCCACTTCTACCCTTTTGGCTGCATACACTTCCTGATGTGAAAATGTAACAGATGCTCAAAAGGAAGTTTTTCACCATCCTGTGAATGTTGTTAAGACAAAGATTTAAGGACAGTATAAAACTAGTCTGATTGCTTTAAACATCTTGGATTGGAATTTTCAAATATGTCCCACTACCAATCACCACAGTACAAAAAGGAAGGATTTCATTGTATAAAATATTGCTTTTACAAACTCACCCCCCCCCCCCCCCTGTGCATTGGGGCTCATGCCTTCTGCTTAAAAATGACAGAAGCATCACATTCTTCATTCCTTTTTAAATTAATCACAACAAGTTTAGCATTTACAGTGCGAATTAATGGAGAAAGCATACGCCTTTTCTTAGCTTTCCTATCATAACATATACAGGTTTATTATTGATTGTGAAATACTGGTCAATATTCAGAACAGTTTCAAATAGAAGTAATTGACTAAACCTTCATGTTGCTCTTACTGAAAACTGGCCTCTTTGGAATCTTGGATTGAAACACAATCTGACCACTTTGGGATTTCATGTGCAGTTAAGAGTGAATATGGGATATTTTCAAAGAAAATCAGTAAAATTAATCTAAACTTCACTGGAAAAAACATAAAATAATGTTTTCAGTGACTATAGTACTAGTCAGGATGTCTTCATATTCCCCCAAATATCAATTGCTGAAGAAACTGGGCAAAGGGGTTATCTAATGTCCATGTTCTATTTTTGGTTTTCTCCTTGGCAGCTGGTAAACAACTGTGCACAGACAAAAATGGTAAACCAGAAAGGTCTTTGGTCTGATTCTTTTTATGTTCTGCATATGTATATTCAAAGGCTTTATTTTCATTGTCCTCATATCTTCAACCTATTTTCTGAGTACATATAAAAATATATATGTCTCATATGAAAAACTGTACACTTTAAATCAACAGACTGTATACAGCCTAAACTAAGAGTCTTATAGTGCAGATGTAGCTGAGAAGAAACTCTGCATTCATGCAAAATCATGGGACTCAGTGAAGTAAGGCACAATAACATTAAGAGAGCAGCAGTTCAAAGAAAATCAGCTAAAATTGCCAAGGCGTACGATTTCAGTAATCAACAACAGGTAACTGTTGCAATTCGCTAATGTGGTCTGTCTATTCATTTTCCCCTAATTTCAACAAGGGAGTGAAATGTGGCTAACAAATAACAAATGAAATAACAAAATCATAGAAGTCAGTATAGTTTAAACATTCTACAAGAAATATCCCCATGAGATTTCCAAATTGCAGATCAAGGGTGGAAAAAGTCTGCTTCTGTGCCTCTTGACTCAACCAGACTGTCTTTTTATGGAAAGGAGAATTACTTATGAAAACAAAATAAGACATCTGAGTTTCGTTAATATTTCTGCAGATCACAAAGTGGAGATCACAAATTGCACAAATTAAGAAAAACCATTTTAAAGTCTCAGTTAATATGATATTCTTTTCTCTAGCTTGCAAGAAAATAATGTATACTTTACAGCCAACAAACTTTAATCTCCTTCAACTGTGCCCATCATGGATGTGCCCTCTGTTGAACTTAAGATAGTTATGGAGGCTGCTTTACTCATACTTGATAACACAGACAGGAGGACGCTCATGTAATGTATGCTCAATATACATCATACATTTTAAAAGAAATAGCAAACATTGTACTAAAAGAGAGTTAGGTCAGAAGCATTAGATGACCTGTAATGATAGAAACAGACATATTGGCAAAGGACATAAGGTTGCCTTGCCTTTAGCCTCTCCAGGTAACAGCTCATTAGACTGGCTCTTAGTAATGGAATCAAGGCTTAAGTGTGTGCATGTCAGCTAGAGCATAAAAAGCAAGCAGGAAACTCCTGCTGGGTACTCAGGGAGAAAAGCTCTTAGATTTCTGCGCACAGGGCTAGAGAAGTATTTAAGGATAAGTTCCCCCATGGAGTTCTATAGCAAGGTTGCAACTAAACAGCTAAAAGAATAGCACCATCCAATGAGAAAAATGAAGGAATGAAACGAGCTGCTGGTAGGAGAGCAGAACACCTGCTGCCAATAGCAATAAGGACAATTCTAGGTAACACGGCCATTAAAAGAAATGCAGAAATGCCAATCCTATTATACAAAAAATCATGGAGGAAAGGAAAAATCACACAATTCAAGAGAAGTCTCTTAATAAAATGGTTCTATGTGAATCTCGGAGCCTTTTAGTTTCATGAGCTGGAGATGAAATGGAAGGATTGTTTTTGCAATGGGTGAAAAGTGAGAAATTCCCCCCTCCCCAAGGGCAATTTTTCAAAGACAAGGACAAAAGACAGTTATTTAGTCACAGTTATATTATTGAGACAATTAGATCTTACATTACAATATTGCTAAGGCAAATGTTCTTCAGAATGAGCAAAATGCTATTCTATTGCCTTGCTTCCAATCTATATTTCACTATACTCAAAAACATTGTCACAGAGTCAAATCTCAGCATTTAAATATCAGCACTTTTACGATATAATCAAGATTGGCTTGAGTGATAGAGACAACCTTTAAAATTCTGTGGCAGAGGAATGAAAAAATGGTAATAAGAGTTATATGTACATTTACAATGTTTCAATATAAAGATAAGATGAATTGATTTACTTAGTAATATTGGCTGCTATTATACTTAGCAATTCCAACATCAAAAACCTGATCTGTGACACCACAATTATCCCAATTCACTTGTGGATAATCACAACAACCAAACATTATCCTCAAAATCCTAGCTTTGGAGATTTGTGGTTTTCACCCAGACATATCTGAAATGTTGAGAGCAAGGTGGCAATGATCTGTTTGGCCTTCTCACTATCCTAGGACATATTTAAATGGAAAGTTGTGACAAGATTCTGACAAGATCATTCAATTTCTCTGTAGCTGCCTATATTCGTACCCTCTCCCCCCAATAACTGCTGTGTGGTAGGATTTTTTTTGGGGGGGGGCTGTCCTACCTATGTTTCTGTAGTCATATAATCTAATGCAGGGTATCAGTTCCTATTTTCAAATTTATAACATGAATGAAAAATCCCATTAAATGGTTCTCGCAGAAAGAGAGGCAGCAGGAGGACATTTTTGCTCCCTGGCTTCAGGTAGGATTTGGCTAAGATTTGGCTAAGATTTTAAACTGAGTGTCGGCTTGGCTCCTGTGGTCAAAGTCTGTTGTCTGACTGTTGTGTTGAAAGAGAGCCAGGTACTTAAGTTGATTGACAGCAGGCATTATCCCCTGTTAATTGAGTGCCTGGGAAAGCTTTATTTGCCAGAGGCTGATCTCAGGAAGGCAGTTAGTTCTCGCAGAAGGAGAGGCAGCAGGAGGACATTTTTGCTCCCTGGCTTCAGGTAGGATTTGGCTAAGATTTTAAACTGAGTGTGGGCTTGGCTCCTGTGGTCAAAGTCTAACTGTTGTGTGACTGTTCTGTTGAAAGAAAGCCAGGTACTTAAGTTGATTGACAGCAGGCATTATCCCCTGTTAATTGAGTGCCTGGGAAAGCTTTATTTGCCAGAGGCTGATCTCAGGAGGGCAGTGGGTTCTCGCAGAAGGAGAGGGAGCAGGAGGACATTTTTGCTCCCTGGCTTCAGGTAGGATTTGGCTAAGATTTGGCTAAGATTTTAAACTGAGTGGGCTTGGCTCCTGTGGTCAAAGTCTAACTGTTGTGTGACTGTTGTGTTGAAAAAGAGCCAGGCACTTAAGTTGATTGACAGCAGGCATTATCCCCTGTTAATTGAGTGCCTGGGAAAGCTTTATTTGCCAGAGGCTGATCTCAGGAGGGCAGTGGGTTCTCGCAGAAGGAGAGGCAGCAGGAGGACATTTTTGCTCCCTGGCTTCAGGTAGGATTTGGCTAAGATTTGGCTAAGATTTTAAACTGAGTGGGCTTGGCTCCTGTGGTCAAAGTCTAACTGTTGTGTGACTGTTGTGTTGAAAGAGAGCCAGATACTTAAGTTGATTGACAGCAGGCATTGTCCCCTGTTAATTGAGTGCCTGGGAAAGCATTATTTGCCAGAGGCTGATCTCAGGAGGGCAGTTGGTTCTCGCAGAAGGAGAGGCAGCAGGAGGACATTTTTGCTCCCTGGCTTCAGGTAGGATTTGGCTAAGATTTTAAACTGAGTGTGGGCTTGGCTCCTGTGGTCAAAGTCTAACTGTTGTGTGACTGTTCTGTTGAAAGAAAGCCAGGTACTTAAGTTGATTGACAGCAGGCATTATCCCCTGTTAATTGAGTGCCTGGGAAAGCTTTATTTGCCAGAGGCTGATCTCAGGAGGGCAGTGGGTTCTCGCAGAAGGAGAGGCAGCAGGAGGACATTTTTGCTCCCTGGCTTCAGGTAGGATTTGGCTAAGATTTGGCTAAGATTTTAAACTGAGTGGGCTTGGCTCCTGTGGTCAAAGTCTAACTATTGTGTGACTGTTGTGTTGAAAGAGAGCCAGATACTTAAGTTGATTGACAGCAGGCATTGTCCCCTGTTAATTGAGTGCCTGGGAAAGCATTATTTGCCAGAGGCTGATCTCAGGAGGGCAGTTGGTTCTCGCAGAAGGAGAGGCAGCAGGAGGACATTTTTGCTCCCTGGCTTCAGGTAGGATTTGGCTAAGATTTTAAACTGAGTGTGGGCTTGGCTCCTGTGGTCAAAGTCTAACTGTTGTGTGACTGTTCTGTTGAAAGAAAGCCAGGTACTTAAGTTGATTGACAGCAGGCATTATCCCCTGTTAATTGAGTGCCTGGGAAAGCTTTATTTGCCAGAGGCTGATCTCAGGAGGGCAGTGGGTTCTCGCAGAAGGAGAGGCAGCAGGAGGACATTTTTGCTCCCTGGCTTCAGGTAGGATTTGGCTAAGATTTGGCTAAGATTTTAAACTGAGTGGGCTTGGCTCCTGTGGTCAAAGTCTAACTGTTGTGTGACTGTTGTGTTGAAAAAGAGCCAGGCACTTAAGTTGATTGACAGCAGGCATTATCCCCTGTTAATTGAGTGCCTGGGAAAGCTTTATTTGCCAGAGGCTGATCTCAGGAGGGCAGTGGGTTCTCGCAGAAGGAGAGGCAGCAGGAGGACATTTTTGCTCCCTGGCTTCAGGTAGGATTTGGCTAAGATTTGGCTAAGATTTTAAACTGAGTGGGCTTGGCTCCTGTGGTCAAAGTCTAACTGTTGTGTGACTGTTGTGTTGAAAGAGAGCCAGATACTTAAGTTGATTGACAGCAGGCATTGTCCCCTGTTAATTGAGTGCCTGGGAAAGCATTATTTGCCAGAGGCTGATCTCAGGAGGGCAGTTGGTTCTCGCAGAAGGAGAGGCAGCAGGAGGACATTTTTGCTCCCTGGCTTCAGGTAGGATTTGGCTAAGATTTTAAACTGAGTGTGGGCTTGGCTCCTGTGGTCAAAGTCTAACTGTTGTGTGACTGTTCTGTTGAAAGAAAGCCAGGTACTTAAGTTGATTGACAGCAGGCATTATCCCCTGTTAATTGAGTGCCTGGGAAAGCTTTATTTGCCAGAGGCTGATCTCAGGAGGGCAGTGGGTTCTCGCAGAAGGAGAGGCAGCAGGAGGACATTTTTGCTCCCTGACTTCAGGTAGGATTTGGCTAAGATTTGGCTAAGATTTTAAACTGAGTGGGCTTGGCTCCTGTGGTCAAAGTCTAACTGTTGTGTGACTGTTGTGTTGAAAAAGAGCCAGGCACTTAAGTTGATTGACAGCAGGCATTATCCCCTGTTAATTGAGTGCCTGGGAAAGCTTTATTTGCCAGAGGCTGATCTCAGGAGGGCAGTGGGTTCTCGCAGAAGGAGAGGCAGCAGGAGGACATTTTTGCTCCCTGGCTTCAGGTAGGATTTGGCTAAGATTTGGCTAAGATTTTAAACTGAGTGGGCTTGGCTCCTGTGGTCAAAGTCTAACTGTTGTGTGACTGTTGTGTTGAAAGAGAGCCAGATACTTAAGTTGATTGACAGCAGGCATTGTCCCCTGTTAATTGAGTGCCTGGGAAAGCATTATTTGCCAGAGGCTGATCTCAGGAGGGCAGTTGGTTCTCGCAGAAGGAGAGGCAGCAGGAGGACATTTTTGCTCCTGGCTTCAGGTAGGATTTGGCTAAGATTTGCCTTGACTAACTATCCTTTGCAGTACATACAGGAAACAAAACAACATAAACAAATACACAAAGAGGTGGTTTGGGGCAGTCTGCACATGAAGTGCGTGCATATTACTTAACTGTACAAAGATCCCACTTGGCCACCACACTCACCAAGAGATGCAACAAAAGCAAAACATTCCCATCACATGCACCAGCTGTGGCATGTTCCACTTTTTCACACAAAAACTAGTCAACTACATCTGCTCCAAATGCAAACAGATGACTCTGATGGAGCAGAGGATCCAAAAGCTCAAGCACCGTATTAAGACCCTTAAGGACATTCAGGCACTCGAGCTCTTCTTGGACACTGCACAACATGCTGCTGTAGATCTGCAGCCTTCATCACACCAACACCACCATGATCAGGAACCTTATGGGGAGATCAACTCAAAGGTAGACAACACACAGGCTTGGAAGGAGGTCTCCCATAGAAGGAGACACACAACCAGGCAGCCTCTGCAGAACTCCTTTGCTCAGCTGGATTTACACAACAGATTTGAAATTCTTACACGACTAACATACAATCAGGAAACACATCTTGTGGAGGACCACAGTTACTTAGATACCACTCAGTGGGCCACCTATAATCAGTGCGCAGGGGATAGCCCTGACGGGGACAGTGCATCACCACATTCACACTTATGTAATCATGCAAATGCTCCATCCCCAATCGTAGACCAGGAGCAACAGGAACATCCTTGGGAGAGTAATGGGCTCTCGGTTGTATCTCAATGGATTGTCATTGATGAATGCACTGGGGATGTTGAGGAGGAGGACAACACTTTACACCTACATCATTCACTTCAAAAGGAACACTCTTCAGGGGACATACACACTGTCTTCAACAAAAGGGACCCTGTCAATCCTCAAAGGAAACAGATCTTGGTAGTAGGTGACTCCCTCCTTAGAGGAACGGAAGCCATCATTTCCAGACCGGATGGGATGGCTCGAGAAATATGCTGCCTCACGGGGGCAAAAATACACCATATCACTCAGAGGCTAAGCAGGCTCCTAAAGCCCCATCACCCTCCCCACCTTATGTTGATTCATGTAGGAACCAATGACACCTTTTCAAAGGCATACTTTTCAAAAGATCACAAATGATTTTCGAGCTCTGGGAACAAAGCTAAAACTGTATAATGTACATGTGATCTTTTCATCCCTCCTCCCCGTTGTAGGACACGGCTCTACAAGGGCTGGAAAAATAGTACAGGTAAATAACTGGCTCAAAAAATGGCTCAGAAACTGGCTCAGAGGAGCATTTTGGCTTTCTTGACCATGGCCTACTCTTCCAGGAGGATGGCCTACTGGCAAGTGATGGGGTGCATCTCACAAAAGTAGGAAAACATCTTTTTACACACAGACTCACAAACCTCATCAGGTGGACTTTAAACTAGATCCACTGGGGGAGGGGAACAACATCCTGGTGAACAATATATTACCCACGACCACAGGGAACCGCCAAAAGGCTAAACGGAGGGCTGCATAAACACAGCAAGGACCAAGTACAGAGAGCACAATAATCCAAAATAAACAGCTCAAGGGGAGGTCACAGGGGCTTACATGTCTTTACACTAATGCACAGAGCATGGGAAATAAGCAAGACGAACTCCAACTCTTAGCACAGCACCACACATACGATGTCATAGGCATCACTAAAACCTGGTGGGATGACTCCCACCACGGGAATTTAGCCATTGAGGGCTATAACCTCCTTCACAGAAATAGAACAAAGGGGAGAGGAGGGGGAGTAGCTTTATATGTCAAAAACAGTTACGTTGCAGAAGAAATGCAAGACTGTAATCCGGGAAACCAGCTTGAAAGCATCTGGATAAGAATCAAGGGAACCGGGACTCAAAAAGATCTTGTCGTGGGTGTCTACTACAGACCTCCAAGTCAGGATGAAGGACTTGATGAAGCCTTCTGTCAGCAGCTGACCAAACAGGCACAAAGAAGAGATATAGTAGTCATGGGCGATTTCAATTATCCCGATATCTGCTGGAAAACAAACTCAGCCAAGAGTACAAAGTCCAACAAATTCCTCACTTGCCTTGCAGACAATTTTATGGTCCAGAAGGTAGAAGAGGCAACAAGGGGATCAGCAACTCTTGATCTAATCTTAACAAATATGGAAAACCTGATCAATACAGTTGAAGTGGTTGGATCCTTAGGGGCAAGTGACCATGTGCTCCTGCAGTTTGCAATACAAAGGAATGCTGAAACTAAGACAAGTCAAACACGCATTCTGGACTTTAAAAGAGCTGACTTCCAAAAAATGAAGGAATTACTGAGCGGCATTCCATGGGCGCCAATATTAAAAAACAAGGGAGTTAAGGATGGATGGGAGTTTTTCAAAAGTGAAATACTCAAGGCGCAAATGCAAACAGTGCCAACAAAGAAGAAAAATAAGACAAGTGCAAAGAAGCCAAAATGGATGTCCAAAGAACTTCTAACAGAGCTAAATCTCAAAAGTGACTTGCACAAGAAGTGGAAAAGGGGAGAAATCACCAAAGAAGAATTCAAACGTATAGCCAACTCCTGTAGGGAAAAGGTTCGCAAGGCTAAAGCGCAAAATGAGGTCAGGCTTGCCAGGGACATAAAAAAGAACAAAAAAGGCTTTTTTACTTGCGTTGGTAGAAAAAGGAAGAACAAGGAGGCGATAGGGCCACTGTGAGGAGAAGATGGGGTGATGGCGACAGGGGATAGGGAAAAGGCAGAACTGCTCAATGTCTTCTTTGCCTCGATCTTCTCACAAAAAGAAAGCCATCTTCAACCTCAGCAACATGGAATGGACGAAGGATTGGGGGAAATCCAACCCCAAATAGGGAAACAAGTTGTCCAGGAACACCTGGCCACTCTAAATGAATTCAAGTCCCCAGGGCCAGATCAGCTACATCCAAGAGTATTGAAGGAACTAGCTGAGGTTATTTCAGAACCACTGGCAATTATTGGTCATAATCCATGATCTGGCCCTGGTCGCCAGGGCTAGATCAGCTACATCCAAGAGTATTGAAGGAACTAGCGGAAGTTATTTCAAAACCACTGGCAATCATCTTCGAGAGTTCTTGGAGAACAGGAGAAGTCCCAGCAGATTGGAGGAAGGCGAATGTGGTCCCTATCTTCAAGAAGGGAAAAAAGAACGACCCAAACAATTACCGTCCGGTCAGCCTCACATCGATACCAGGCAAGATTCTGGAAAAGATCATTAAGGAAGTGGTCTGCAAACACTTAGAAACAAATGCGGTCATTGCTAATAGTCAACACGGATTTACCAAAAACAAGTCATGCCAGACTAATTTGATCTCTTTTTTCGATAGAGTTACGAGTTGGGTCGATACAGGGAATGCTGTGGATGTAGCGTACCTGGATTTCAGTAAGGCCTTCGACAAAGTCCCCCACGACCTTCTGGCAAACAAACTAGTTAAATGTGGGCTAGACAAAACTACGGTTAGGTGGATCTGTAATTGGCTAAGCGAACGAACCCAAAGGGTGCTCACCAATGTGTCGTCTTCATCATGGAAAGAAGTGACAAGTGGAGTGCCGCAGGGCTCCGTCCTGGGCCCGGTTCTGTTCAACATCTTTATTAACGACTGAGATGAAGGGTTAGAAGGCACGATCATCAAGTTTGCAGACGACACCAAACTGGGAGTGATAGCCAACACTCCAGAAGACAGGAGCAGAATTCAAAACGATCTTGACAGACTAGAGAGATGGGCCGAAACTAACAAAATGAAGTTCAACAGGGACAAATGCAAGATACTTCACTTCGGTAGAAAAAATGGAAATCAAAGATACAGAATGGGGGACGCCTGGCTTGACAGCAGTGTGTGCGAAAAAGACCTTGGAGTCCTCGTGGAGCCAACAATGTGATGCGGCAGCTAAAAAAGCCAATGGGATTCTGGCCTGCATCAATAGGGGTATAGCGTCTAGTTCCAGGGAAGTCATGCTCCCCCTCTATTCTGCCTTGGTCAGACCACACCTGGAATACTGTGTCCAATTTTGGGCACCGCAGATGAAGGGAGATGTTGACAAGCTGGAAAGCGTCCAGAGTAGGGCAACTAAAATGATCACAGGCCTGGAGAACAAGCCCTATGAGGAGCGGCTTAGAGAGCTGGGCATGTTTAGTCTGCAGAAGAGAAGGCTGAGAGGAGACATGATAGCCATGTACAAATATGTGAGCGGAAGTCATAGGGAGGAGGGAGCAAGCTTGTTTTCTCTTGCCCTGCAGACTAGGACACGGAACAATGGCTTCAAACTACAGAAAAGGAGATTCCACCTGAACATCAGGAAGAGCTTCCTCACTGTGAGGGCTGTTCGGCAGTGGAACTCTCTTCCCCGGACTGTGGTGGAGGCTCCTTCTTTGGAGGCTTTTAAGCAGAGGCTGGATGGCCATCTGTCGGGGGTGCTTTGAATGCGATTTCCTGCTTCTTGGCAGGGGGTTGGACTGGATGGCCCATGAGGTCTCTTCCAACTCTACTATTCTATGATTCTATGATTCTAGTGGGACTGCTAATGTGTTGTAAAGTTGAGTTATTTCTGCTATCCATGCAGGTTAAAATTTTGTTTAATTGAAATTGGACTTCAAACATCATTCTGGCAAATATGAGTGCATGGATTATTTGAATGGTCAAATCTCTTCAGTGAACCAAATGCAACAATGAACTATGACATATACAGGGATATTTTAGATCTATACTGAAAAGAGGAATGGATTAAGGAAAAGAGAACACAGGCAAGTCTTTGCCAAAATGGAAATAGAAGGTAGCTACAAGGCAATTTAGAACCAAAAAGATACCATTGGATGTGAAAAAAATATTTTCAATGAACAATTTTTAAATCTCATCCTAGCAAATGGACATCTCATTAACCTCAGAGTCACATTGTGCTGCAGACTTCATAATGAATTAGATCTAGAGTCAGCAAGTCACAACATTGTCATTTGAAGAATTGCAAACCAAGTCACCAAGTTTCAACTATCTGCCATGCAGATATATTTTTCAATGTGCATAAAACAGCTGGGATAAAATGATGCAATAAATGTACTGTGTCTTGCTTGTTGCTGTCGCATGCCCTCAGGCCCCTTCCAACATATGCTGGAACAGTCAAATCTGTTATGGGGTTTTCTTGGTAAAACTTGTTGGGTGGGGGGGGGGGGGTTGCTTTGTCTTCCATTGAAGCTGAAAGAGTATGACTTGCCCAAATGTGTTTTTCTGACCAAGGGGAATTTGAATCTTAGTCTGCAGAACTGTTGAGATGGCCTTGCCTTGCTACCAGGCATGTAGCCGGGGGGGGGGGGGGGGGGCTTGAGGAGCTTCAGCCCCCCCTGAAATTCTCAGAGTGGTCCATGAGAAGGCCTTACGTTTATTATTTAAACTGTTATGTTTATTCATATCATGATCTGATCACCATGCTCAATATATCCCATATGCATGGAGGTATTGGGATAATGATAGAAAAGGTTTGCTAGGATAGATCCTCTCCCACACAGACTCAGCCCCCCTCCCCCCGAAGCAAAATCCCAGCACCCCCTGAATCAAAATCCTGGCTACGGGCCTGCTTGCTACTGACACATTTTTGTACTTGATAATGTGATTACATTGGGACAAAAACAATTGTCCTTTTTTGGGTGAAAAACTATGTAGTGAAGTTGATGTGCATACCCGAGTAACCTCCTCTTGGCTCTAATATGGCATGCCTTCCAGTATTTCATAGATGAAAACATAAACACATGTCACCAAACAACATCACAGTATGGTCAATATGAGAAAATGATTATGGTGATTACCATGATTATGCAAGTTAGGAATGCTTGAAATAGCCCTTGTGGTCCTTTCCAACCCTTTGATTTTACGATTAAAAAGACAAAGTAGGAGAGACTTTAGCAGATTGCTTTTCTCTGTATCTTCAAGGAAGGGCAAGATGACAACCCCTTTCTCATCTCTCAACTCTACTGAATTAATTGAGCACAAGGTATTTTTGAATTTTGAACTCAGTTTGTACCAGTGGAAATACACAGAAGACAAAGGGGGAAAGTGAGAGGGGGAAAAGAAACAGGGATATTTGAAAAACAACTGAAAAATGGTATAGCAGAAGATTAATCAGCATTAACCCTGGCAAATCAGGACAGTTGGAAAATACGATATGGAAATGTTCCTGTTAAGGAAGTATCAAGTGGAACTACTGTTGCCATGAAAATCAGGGATGGCAGCACCAAATGAAGACTTAGAATCATAGAATCATAGAATCATAGAATAGTAGAGTTGGAAGAGACCACATGGGCCATCTAGTCCAACCCCCTGCTAAGAAGCAGGAAATCGCATTCAAAGCACCCCCGACAGATGGCCATCCAGCCTCTGCTTAAAAGCCTCCAAGGAAGGAGCCTCCACCACGGCCCCGGGGAGAGAGTTCCACTGTCGAACAGCTCTCACAGTGAGGAAGTTCTTCCTGATGTTCAGGTGAAATCTCCTTTCCTGTAGTTTGAAGCCATTGTTCCGTGTCCTAGTCTGCAGGGCAGCAGAAAACAAGCTTGCTCCCTCCTCCCTATGGCTTCCCCTCACATATTTGTACATGGCTATCATGTCTCCTCTCAGCCTTCTCTTCTGCAGGCTAAACATGCCCAGCTCTTTAAGCTGCTCCTCATAGGGCTTGTTCTCCAGGCCTGTGGTCATTTTAGTTGCCCTACTCTGGACGCTTTCCAGCTTGTCAACATCTCCCTTCAACTGTGGTGCCCAAAATTGGACACAGTATTCCAGGTGTGGTCTGACCAAGGCAGAATAGAGGGGGAGCATAACTTCCCTGGATCTAGACGCTATTCCCCTATTGATGCAGGCCAGAATCCCATTGGCTTTTTTAGCAGCCGCATCACATTGTTGGCTCATGTTTAACTTGTTGTCCACGAGGACTCCAAGGTCTTTTTCGCACACACTGCTGTCAAGCCAGGCGTCCCCCATTCTGTATCTTTGATTTCCATTTTTTCTGCCGAAGTGAAGTATCTTGCATTTGTCCCTGTTGAACTTCATTTTGTTAGTTTTGGCCCATCTCTCTAGTCTGTCAAGATCGTTTTGAATTCTGCTCCTGTCTTCTGGAGTGTTAGCTATCCCTCCCAGTTTTGTGTCGTCTGCAAACTTGATGATCGTGCCTTCTAACCCTTCGTCTAAGTCGTTAATAAAGATGTTGAACAGAACCGGGCCCAGGACGGAGCCCTGCGGCACTCCACTTGTCACTTCTTTCCATGATGAAGACGACGCATTGGTGAGCACCCTTTGGGTTTGTTCGCTTAGCCAATTACAGATCCACCTAACCGTAGTTTTGTCTAGCCCACATTTTACTAGTTTGTTTGCCAGAAGGTCGTGGGGGACTTTGTCGAAGGCCTTACTGAAATCCAGGTACGCTACATCCACAGCATTCCCTGTATCGACCCAACTCGTAACTCTATCGAAAAAAGAGATCAGATTAGTCTGGCATGACTTGTTTTTGGTAAATCCGTGTTGACTATTAGCAATGACCGCATTTGTTTCTAAGTGTTCGCAGACCACTTCCTTAATGATCTTTTCCAGAATTTTGCCTGGTATTGATGTGAGGCTGACCGGACGGTAATTGTTTGGGTCGTTCTTTTTTCCCTTCTTGAAGATAGGGACCACATTCTCCCTCCTCCAATCTGCTGGGACTTCTCCCGTTCTCCAAGAACTCTTGAAGATAATTGCCAGTGGTTCTGAAATAACTTCCGCTAGTTCCTTCAGTACTCTTGGGTGTAGCTGATCTGGCCCTGGGGACTTGAATTCGTTTAGAGAGGCCAAGTGTTCCTGGACAACTTGTTTCCCTATTTGGGGTTGGATTTCCCCCAATCCTTCGTCCATTCCGTGTTGCTGAGGTTGAAGATGGCTTTCTTTTTCTGAGAAGACAGAGGCAAAGAAGGCATTAAGTAGTTCTGCCTTTTCCCTGTCCCCTGTCGCCATCACCCCATCTTCTCCTTGCAATGGCCCTATCGCCTCCTTTTTCTTCCTTTTTCTACCAACGTAAGCAAAAAAGCCTTTTTTGTTGTTTTTTATGTCCCTGGCAAGCCTGAGCTCATTTTGCGCTTTAGCCTTGCGAACCTTTTCCCTACAGGTGTTGGCTATACGTTTGAATTCTTCTTTGGTGATTTCTCCCCTTTTCCACTTCTTGTGCATGTCACTTTTGAGCTTTAGCTCAGTTAGAAGTTCTTTGGACATCCATTCTGGCTTCTTTGCACTTGTCTTATTTTTCTTCTTTGTTGGCACTGTTTGCATTTGCGCCTTGAGTATTTCACTTTTGAAAAACTCCCATCCATCCTTAACTCCCTTGTTTTTTAATATCGGCGTCCATGGAATGCCGCTCAGTAATTCCTTCATTTTTTGGAAGTCAGCTCTCTTAAAGTCCAGAATGCGTGTTTGACTTGTCTTAGTTTCAGCATTCCTTTGTATTGCAAACTGCAGGAGCACATGGTCACTTGCCCCTAAGGATCCAACCACTTCAACTGTATTGATCAGGTCTTCCACATTTGTTAAGATTAGATCAAGAGTTGCTGATCCCCTTGTTGCCTCTTCTACCTTCTGGACCATAAAATTATCTGCAAGGCAAGTGAGGAATTTGTTGGACTTTGTACTCTTGGCTGAGTTTGTTTTCCAGCAGATATCGGGATAATTGAAATCGCCCATGACTACTATATCTCTTCTTTGTGCCTGTTTGGTCAGCTGTTGACAGAAGGCTTCATCAAGTCCTTCATCCTGACTCGGAGGTCTGTAGTAGACACCCACGACAAGATCTTTTTGAGTCCCGGTTCCCTTGATTCTTATCCAGATGCTTTCAAGCTGGTTTCCCGGATTACAGTCTTGCATTTCTTCTGCAACGTAACTGTTTTTGACATATAAAGCTACTCCCCCTCCTCTCCCCTTTGTTCTATTTCTGTGAAAGAGGTTATAGCCCTCAATGGTTAAATTCCAGTGATGGGAGTCATCCCACCAGGTTTCAGTGATGCCTATGACATCGTATGTGTGGTGCTGTGCTAGGAGTTGGAGTTCGTCTTGCTTATTTCCCATGCTCTGAGCATTAGTGTAAAGACATGTAAGCCCCTGTGACCTCCCCTCGAACTGTTTATTTGGGATTATTGTGCTCTCTGTACTTGGTCCTTGCTGTGTTTGTGCAGCCCTCCGTTTAGCCTTTCGGCGGTTCCCTGTGGTCGTGGGTAATATAGTGTTCGCCAGGCTGTTGTTCTCCTCCCCCAGTGGATCTAGTTTAAAGTGCGCCTGATGAGGTTTGTGAGTCTGTGTGCAAAAAGATGTTTTCCTACTTGTGTGAGATGCACCCCATCGCTTGCCAGTAGTCCATCCTCTTGGAAGAGTAGACCATGGTCAAGGAAGGCAAAATGCTCCTCTTGACACCATTTTCTGAGCCAGTTATTGACCTGTACTATTTTTCTGGCCCTTGTAGAGCCGTGTCCTACAACAGGGAGGAGGGATGAAAAGATCACATGTACATTATACAGTTTTAGCTTTGTTCCCAGAGCTCGAAAATCATTTGTGATCTTTTGAAAAGTATGCCTAGCGGTGTCATTGGTACCTACATGAATCAACATAAGGTGGGGAGGGTGATGGGGCTTTAGGAGCCTGCTGAGCCTCTGAGTGATATGGTGTATTTTTGCCCCCGGGAGGCCGCATGTTTCTCGAGTCATCCCATCCGGTCTGGAAATGATGGCTTCCGTTCCTCTAAGGAGGGAGTCACCTACTACCAAGACCTGTTTCCTTTGAGGATTGACGGGGTCCCTTTTGTGCAAGACAGTGTGTATGTCCCCTGAAGAGTGTTCCTGTTGAAGTGAATCATGTAGGTGTAAAGTGTTGTCCTCCTCCTCAACATCCCCAGTGCATTCATCAATGACAATCCATTGAGATACATCCAAGAGCCCATTACTCTCCCAAGGATGTTCCTGTTGCTCCTGGTCTATGATTGGGGATGGAGCATTTGCATGATTACATACGTGTGACTGTGGTGATGCACTGTCCCCATCACCACAGGAGCCAAGCCCACACTCAGTTTAAAATCTTAGCCAAATCCTACCTGAAGCCAGGGAGCAAAAATGTCCTCCTGCTGCCTCTGCTTCTGCGAGAACCAACTGCCCTTCTGGGATCAGGCTCTGGCAGAAACTCACACTGGCAAATAAAGCTTTCCCAGAAACTCAATTAACAGGGGACAATGCCTGCTGTCAATCAACTTAAGTACCTGGCTCTCTTTCAACACAACAGTCACACAACAGTTAGACTTTGACCACAGGAGCCAAGCCCACACTCAGTTTAAAATCTTAGCCAAATCCTACCTGAAGCCAGGGAGCAAAAATGTCCTCCTGCTGCCTCTGCTTCTGCGAGAACCAACTGCCCTTCTGGGATCAGGCTCTGGCAGAAACTCACACTGGCAAATAAAGCTTTCCCAGAAACTCAATTAACAGGGGACAATGCCTGCTGTCAATCAACTTAAGTACCTGGCTCTCTTTCAACACAACAGTCACACAACAGTTAGACTTTGACCACAGGAGCCAAGCCCACACTCAGTTTAAAATCTTAGCCAAATCCTACCTGAAGCCAGGGAGCAAAAATGTCCTCCTGCTGCCTCTGCTTCTGCAAGAACCAACTGCCCTTCTGGGATCAGGCTCTGGCAGAAACTCACACTGGCAAATAAAGCTTTCCCAGAAACTCAATTAACAGGGGACAATGCCTGCTGTCAATCAACTTAAGTACCTGGCTCTCTTTCAACACAACAGTCACACAACAGTTAGACTTTGACCACAGGAGCCAAGCCCACACTCAGTTTAAAATCTTAGCCAAATCCTACCTGAAGCCAGGGAGCAAAAATGTCCTCCTGCTGCCTCTGCTTCTGCGAGAACCAACTGCCCTTCTGGGATCAGGCTCTGGCAGAAACTCACACTGCCAAATAAAGCTTTCCCAGAAACTCAATTAACAGGGGACAATGCCTGCTGTCAATCAACTTAAGTACCTGGCTCTCTTTCAACACAACAGTCACACAACAGTTAGACTTTGACCACAGGAGCCAAGCCCACACTCAGTTTAAAATCTTAGCCAAATCCTACCTGAAGCCAGGGAGCAAAAATGTCCTCCTGCTGCCTCTGCTTCTGCGAGAACCAACTGCCCTTCTGGGATCAGGCTCTGGCAGAAACTCACACTGGCAAATAAAGCTTTCCCAGAAACTCAATTAACAGGGGACAATGCCTGCTGTCAATCAACTTAAGTACCTGGCTCTCTTTCAACACAACAGTCACACAACAGTTAGACTTTGACCACAGGAGCCAAGCCCACACTCAGTTTAAAATCTTAGCCAAATCCTACCTGAAGCCAGGGAGCAAAAATGTCCTCCTGCTGCCTCTGCTTCTGCGAGAACCAACTGACCTTCTGGGATCAGGCTCTGGCAGAAACTCACACTGGCAAATAAAGCTTTCCCAGAAACTCAATACACATTCAGTTCAACACAGAACAGCTGAAGACATCATTCGGTGAGGAAGATCCTTGACATTAGTGAGCCTCTTCCACACAGCTGAATAAAATCCACATTGAACTGGATTATATTTTAGTGTTGACTCAGATAACCAAGTTCAAAACAGATATTGTGGATTATCTGCCTTGATATTCTGGGTTATATGGCTGTGTGGAAGGGCCCTGAGATGGAGGCATATATGCAGTGGCCTTGGTGGGGATACCACAGAGAACATTATGCCCTATGGGAACAGTCTCAGGATGTTACCATATGTTACCAAAAGGAGCACCCCAGTGGTGTAGTGGATTAAAGCCTTGTGACTTGAAGGTTGGGTTGCTGACCTGAAGGCTGCCAGGTTTGAATCCAACCCAGGGAGAGCACGGATGAGTTCCCTCTATCAGCTCCAGCTCCATATAGGGACATGAGAGAAGCCTCCCACAAGGATGGTAAAAACATCAAATCATCTGGGCATCCCCTGGGCAATGTGCTTGCAGACGGCCAATTCTTTCATACCAGAAGCAACTGAAGTTGCTCCTGACACGGAAAAAAAAACCATATCAAAATAATGATGGGCCCCAGGAGATGTTAATACCTGAGTTTCAACAGGAGTGGAGAAGATACTTCGTATGAAACAAGAACAATGCACAGACTGCTTGGTAAACTGTGGGCTATAGCTTTCACTGTTTTAAGTATTTCTGATGTCACAAGTCAAAATACTGAAAAGGCACCAGATTCTACCAGGTCTTGGAAACTAAGGAGAGCAAGTCTTGACTAGTACTTGAATAAAAGGTTGCCAACCAATACCAGGTGCTTTAGGCTGTATTTCAGAGGAAGGAAATGGCAAAATCACCTCTGAGTATTCTAGGGATGGAAATACCTGAAAATAGTTTTAAAATGATATCAAAAATGTTTTTAAATGTCAATAAACCTTGGACTAATGAGAATATTTGCAGTTCTGATTTTGTAAAAATTCACATTTATTTTGCTTAGAAAACAGCACATCTATGATTTACACAGAAAATAGTACCCTAAAGAGAAAATTGCATTTTCTGTTTGCAAAATAGTCAACACAAATACATTTCCTGAAAGGAAAATACTTTCTTTGCAAAAAAAGGAGAGCTGTAATTGGGGATTATTTCAGCATAAAATTTGCAAAAAAATGATTTGTGTAGAAAACAGCATTTTCTGCAGGTAAATTAATATTTCTGCATTGAAATATTTTCTCTGCAGAAATGCTGTTTTCTGAACAAAACAAGCATGGCTTTTGCACAGAATAAATTCTGAATTGCAAAATCTGTGTGAGCTTCCAATAATTTCTTGGAGCAAAATAGAAAATTGCTAGAATTATTTGCGATTACTTTCAAAAATAACCTAGAGAATAATTACATAATAAGAACATTCCTTGCCTAAATAAATCCTATGAAATGCATGGTCCCCCATAATTTGAAATGCAACTTGAATGAAAACATCTGCAGATACACACACACAAGATCTATGACCTTGTAATATTTTCAGTTCACATTTATGAGTGCGACACAATTCACATAATCACAAATGCATCCTAAATCACCCTTTAAAACAGGCATCCTCAAACTGTGGTTCTCCAACTGTTTTGGCCTCCAACTCCCAGAAGCCCTTGTCATCTTGTTCAATGGTCAAGAATTCTAACTTATTAATCCTAATGATTCTGACTGCCTTTAAAAGTGACAGTAAGTAATGGAAAATAATGAGCAGTGCAAAAAGTAACACAAAAACAGGTTACTTCTTCATTACTAAGTAATGGCAATGTTACCTTTTAAACATTTAGATTTTAAGAAGTATTAAAACAAACCATTACAATTCATGCTCTATGGAGCTGCTCCTAAACAAGAGCCATATTACAGAAATTTTAGTTCTTACTATCTGCCACTAAGCTTCAATTTACAGTAAGTCTATGAAATAGAGACCTCCATGCATTCTAATTATTACCACTCCTGCTCAGGGTAGTGGTCTTCTTTATTAAATTAATCCATCTGTAATGTGGTCTTTTCCCCTAATACTATTTTAAAACAAATATGTCAACATTCTACTTCTGATATAAGATGGCACTATAATCAATACAAAACAGATGTGCTCCTGATATTTCTTATGGCCTATATTTCTGTTTTTTACTTGTTTTCCTATATATATTCACAGATTTAAGATGTATGTCCTATGCAGCTTTTGATTATACATGCAGTTTACTTTATAAAATGTTGCCCTTATGTAAACAAACTTCTTACAATTAATATATGCAGATTGGGGAAGGTAATTCAGCAAATACCTCCTATTAGCAAGTATACAAAGTCCAAGTGACAACAGCAGGTTATTGATATGAGGCTTGCACCTGGACCCATACAAGTGACCCTCATGGACAGAGCAAAAGGAACCTATTAAATATGCTTGCATTCCTATCTGAATATGTGAAAAATGATTTCTTGATTCTATAGAAGATGATTGAAGTATTTTGGAAAAAGACACTTGATATGGATCTTCTCCATCTGTTATGATTCTTCCTGGATGGCTGAACAAATGGAATCAGCACAACACAGCTGTTTCTTTAATACAAAATACAAAGAAAAATTTAGTTTTTTGCGTCTGGAGCCCACATCTTGATCTCAGCAGCTAAATGCCAAGAGAAGGATTGAGGAGTCACATAACTGTTGGATCAGAACTGATGATGGGATAAGGAGGACAGACAAAACCTTTGGCACACTTCAAATATCTATGTATCTCTGCATGCAGCCTGTCCTCTTCAAACATTACAAAGGAATCTATCCTTATCTCTTCTTACCACAGGATAAAGCATGAAATACTGCAGAGGACCTCACTGCCATTAGGAGAGGACAGAAGTAAAAAGGGATGTTCTTCTTGCTTGTTATATGGCTCTCATACAGATATGTGCAAAATGTAATTGCAGCCAAAACAGTTACCACACTGGTTTACTCAAAACATTTTACAGGCCAAACTTCTTGAGCTGAAAAGAAGAAGAAATATTTTATTTTGTTTAACATTATAGCTTTGAAAATCAAGCCAGTTTTTGTTTATGCTGTGTCTTCAAAAGGCCTTGGCACTTAAATATGGAAGAGATCTAATGAAACTGCAATATGTAAGGGAAACGAAAAAAGCTGTGTTGTGATTGTTCCTTATAGATGTAAATGATCCTTATAACTTCAGTCTGGAGAATGCATTTAATTTAATTTATCTGGTTTAGGAAAACATTTGAACATTTTAAACTCTGTGATAATTCTTTAGAATTAAAGGTCAAAGAAACAAGTTCAGAACTTCAGTCACAGGGTAGGTTGACAATCACACAAACTATCCTGGCACATCACTGGTGTCCAGAGAATACTTTGAATCTTAGCTTCTTTAAAAATCAGGTGGTCATTATTTCCTTTAGACTCACACCTTCCAGTCAGGTGTAAGAAGAGGACCTCAAGCTAGAAGACTTCTCAGTTAGATATGGGGTGTTTACTAGACCATTTCAATGAATGCAATCCATCATGACAGTATTATAAATAGTCTTTGACACCCTTACCCACTGAGTTGCCACATACCACCCAACTTTGTTGATTAAGCTTTAAAAATACCTCAAAAGGCAGAGACTTAAGAGTTGCAAAAGATAGAAGGATAAAAGAATGCAGATGTTTAGAAAAGGCTGTTTCTGGGGTGTCAATTTGCTGTGCCTACCATAGGTACACTAGAAATGATTAATAAGCCACTTGCACCATATTAATGCCGCCCAAATATATTTACAGTGTTCCCTCACTTATCACGGGGGTTACGTTCCAGGACCACCAGCAATAAGTGAAAATCCGTGAAGTAGGGACACTATTTTTATTTTAATATCTAAAATAAGTGGTCTTTCTCCCGCTTGCAAGCCCCGGGGGGAGTGAAGCCTTTCCTACCAGCGCCAGCGGGCCCCTTGCTTCGTGCCTGCCATGTTGCTCTGGCTGCCTCTGCTCCTGCAGCCAGGGAAGAAGGAACACTGCTCCGCCTGGTAAGTGAGCGAACGGGCGAGGGTGGGTGGGTGAGAGACTGAGAGAGAGAGTGAGGGCGGGAGGAAGCAGAGGAGCCTGGAAGAGGTGGCCAGGCTCCTTTTTCTGCTGCCGCTCCAGCTGGCCATGCCGGGAAATGTGAAGGACTCGGAAGAGGGGGTGGGACTTCTGATTCCCTCTTTCGAGTCCTCTGCATTTCCTTGTGTGGCCCAGCTGGAGTGGCGGCAGAAAAAGGAGCCTGGCCCCCTCTTCCAGGCCTGTGATGCCTCGGGCACCTTTGGCCCCTGATCCTGTGGCCATTACTGACCAGGATGAAGAAGACTTTGGTTTTCTCCCACATCAGCAAGATTCAACTCCTTTCCAGATGCCTTCTGTTGACATCTCCAAGCCAGAGCCAATTAAGGATGCCCTTGAAACAGTGCCGGCTCTCCCAGATTCTCCTGAAGGGTTAGTGTTTGATCGCAGGGCTTTTTTGAAAACAGAGAGATCGCAGAGACAAAGCTTGAGGAGAAGCGCCAGATTAGCGGAGCGTGGTGACTATGGCTAAGCCCAGTTCTCTTGGGAAGAATTTGGGAGTCAGACACCTGGCACGGTGACTATGGCAAGCTCAGTTCTCCTGGGAAGTTTTAGGGAGTCAGACACCTGGTTTGGGGGAGCTTATGAACTTCAATAAAAGTATTGTGCTGGGAACTTTCCTTCGCTGTGTCAACTTTACTTCTTACTGAGAAGCATCATCGTCTCCAGCTCCTGAAATCCAAGCTGCCTGAAGGTGCACTTACTCTTGAGTAGACCGGGCGCCGGTCTACCTTTTTGCCCAAATTTGGACTGCGTTTCAGCTCCTGCACATCCAGTTCATGCCTTACCCTGAAATCCTGCTTTTGGACATTTACTCCAGAGAACTCTTCTTTGCCACTTTGCTCCTTTTCCCCACTCAATACTCAAGCCGAGTTTGAGTGTGTTTCGGTTTCTGGATTTTGGACTTTAATATTGGACACAAGACTTTCACTTATTGGACTAATTTTTATCTTTCCTGAAAGGTCAATTGCTTATTCAACTTTTTTGCTTATTTCCTTTTGGAACTTTATTTGCTTTAATAAAGATATTATATTGTTATTGGCCTCTGTGTTGGTTTTCAGTGTTCTTGCTGCCTAGGGGTGTAACAAGGCCCCTCTGCTGCCACCCACCCTCACTCTCTCACTCACCCTCTCTCCCTCGCTCACTTACTGGGTGGAGCGGCATTCCTTCTTCCCTGACTGCAGGAGCAGAGGCAGCCAGAGCAACATGGCAGGCACAAAGCAAGGGGCCCGCTGGCACTAATAGGAAAGGCTTCACTCTCCCCAGTGCTTGCAAGGGGGAGAAACTATTATTAAAATCAGCAATGGGTTGGGTAAATAAATAAATAAAAATTCTGTGAAACAACGAGTCCATGATAAGCGAATTGCGAAGTAGCTGGGGAACACTTTATATCAAATTAAATGTTCACATGGAAACACAGGCTATATCTAGACAGCAGCAGAATACTCAATAACTGGTTTTAGTGTTGTATTGTTAAACTGGAAAGGGGGCAATGCATCACTAAAGGAAAGCAAGGGACACCCACACTAAATCTGATAATTGTTTCCTAGCTTTTACTTTAGATTATCTGCAAAGGATTGATAGAGACCTCATTTTGTAGGAAACCTTTTCTGGATGAATCTAACAAACAGCTCAGGGGTTTTTTTCAAAAGGCAATTTGCTAATGGAATAACAAAGTGACAAAGTAGAGTAAACTGCTTACAGAGTGGCAAACATGGAGTGGGAATAGGGGGTCTGAGATAAAGATATATGCAAGGCATGAAGGTAAGATAAAGATGCAATATGGCACAAGGGAAACACAGTAAGAAGGATAAAAATCACCAACAAACACATGTCAATCTCAAATATAAGAGATTTTTAAGCAGAGAAGATGATCTCATATGTCATACAGAGGCAAAAAGTAAAACAAAATGCATGGTTTATTCAACACTAATCAATGAGATTGCTGCAAATTCAGATCTAAGCAAGCAATTTCCCTGCATTCTCAGAAAGCCCTTCACTAGGACACAAATATGATGAGATTTCCAGTTCAAGTAGGATATATCTAAAAGACCAAATTAATACATCAGCATTGATTAATTGCAGAGAGGGGAAGGAAGGGAGAATTTCAAAGGAGATCAAGAGATAAACTCCAAAGATGAAAAAGAAGGCCAATAAATGGGTAATGAATTTTCCTTTTCGCTTGAATAAATAATCTCAAGTTTAAATAGAAAAAAGGTACTTCTGAAAAATGCCACATGTGAATGATAATCACAGGAAAAGAAAAGGATTGAAGGTTATGAGTCAATTTGTTGTTTTGTTACTACACTGAAATGCTACATCATTCCAAAAAAGGTTACTATAGCAACTACAACAGGCATAAGCAGCACCCCTAAATTTTCTTTATTGATCATGTATGAGGAGACATTAGATAGAAAAGAGCCTGCATATACAGATAGATGCAGTCAAGTCATGTTTTAAGAAGCCCATTCAAGTAATCCATGGAATGAGTCAACTTTTTAAAAATGAACAAATTATGAATATACTAAAATTATTGCTAATATCAGTACAAGCATAATGTTATATTGCTTCTTTATAAAGAGCTCATACAACAATAAAAAACTTCAATTAACTTTTAAACAATCTATCTCTAGTATGGTGTCAAAACAGGAATCATGCATAATAGGCATGATATATATGTTATTAGGTTGAAAGCTTTGATTCCCATTTCAAGTACCCCAGTTTATGGGAGAATGCAAGCCTCATTTGATTATAAAAGATTGGAGAATGAACTGCATTTGTCAGGAGCAGACTGGAGAGGCATCAGACTGAAAGATAATGCAAGAATCAATTTGTCCCTGCAAGTCCTGGCATTTGTTTTGTTTATTCATTTATTCATTTGTTTTAGACTAGCAAACTGAGTGTGCAGCAGCCACCAACTCATATAGGAAAGGGTAAGCAGGCAGTTTGGGCTGGTGAGTGTGGGTGACCTCAATGTCAAGAGATGGGTCACATTTTGCCTCCTCTCTGAACAATTTCCCAGAGTGATTGTTTCTATAATTGGATGTTAAACCTTTATGCTAGTAGTCCCCATTGATTCCTACTTGTCTGAATCAATGGAAGGGTCTCTCTTGTTTTCAATTATCTCTTTGGAAAGAAAAAAAACAAATACTAGAGGGAAAAGGAGACAGAGAGTTACAAAAGTCACTGTTGCAGTTACTGAAGCAACCTCCTCAACTTGTGATTGTTATATTTTTAGAAGCTTGATCTTCTCTTCTATGCATATTGTCAGAAATTTAGCCTTCTCTTCTATATATTCTGAATTCAGATGTGGGTTGATGACCAAAATGTTTACTTTGATTTTAGAGGCTTCTAAGTGGCATACTAGTAGATGTTGATTGATTGATTGACACATGAATTTCAATTCTTCCTTTTGTCTTTTTTGTGAGTATTGGGGTTAATCACTTGAAAAAAAATCTATCCTAGCTTGAATCACATGGATTAGGCAGAGATATGCCACAGGAACATAAAATGTATGCTGACATTTACAGGACCATAGCAAAACATTCTAGAGCCAGTGAAATCTAGGGTCAGTAGAAGTTAACACCAGTGGAGAGGTACAAGCTGTAAGGGAAGAATGAATTAAGTCAAATACATAATACAATGTATTATAACTGAGATGTAATTATAACTCCTGTTTTCATATGTGGGGTTTTCCTGGGATTTTATGCCAGTATTTGCTTGTTTTATGGAGGCATTGAATGTTTTCCATTGCATGTTGGAATCCGCCCTGAGTCCCCTTGGGGAGATAGGGCAGAATACAAATAAAGTTTTTGGTTTTTGGTTTTTTTTATTATTATGTAGTCAACATTGTAGCAATCCTATACTTTTGTGACATTGGTGTTCCCTGTCTCTTACACTGACACTAGACATTCAGAAAGTGATTCCTGAACTAGAACAGCAATTCATAGTTTGATGGCGAATGGTTTGCTTCCAAGACCATTCACAGGCTATGATAGATAGCCAGATGCAAGGCTCACTTCACAAAAGGCACAAGAGTGGCTTCTCAAACAGGCAGGGGGAAATCTCTCTTTCAAGATCCCAACCACTGCCACCATTAAATGTGGGACACCCTGCCCAAAGCCCCTTTACATTTAGGCTAAGGGAATCTTTTTCTTAATATCCCACACCTTTGCCACGCCTTTTTAATATGGGATCTCTCAAATCCCACTATGACAGGGGGCAATCCTTCTTTCAGGATCCCAGCCACTGCCAGCTATAAACACTTGAGTCTGCACATGTGCATGTATAAGATGATGTGACGCTGAGGTAAAGTATGTGAGATGAATCTTCCACTGACTCTAAGTAGAGCAATTCACCACTCAGGAACACCGTCTTTATTCAAAACAAAGAATTATTTATTTATGATTTCTTAGTTCAAAAAGCGTAATTTGTTGCAAAGGTTTACTTCTTCAGTTTCATTTGTACATAATATAGCCAATATATTTCATTCTTTAACATTAACAACCTGACTGAAACTTTGTCTCAACAGTATTCCTTTTCCTCAGCTCCATCTCACTGGAAACCTAAACCTAACTGACTTCAGACATCTTCTTTCTAGCTCACCGGCTAGAGAACTCCAATAACTAACCTCTCTTTTTAAAACATTCCCTCCTTTTCTCCTCCAGCTAGCTCCGCCCCTTTCGTGCTAGCTTCGAAATGGTTACATTTATACAGAAGCAGCTACGTTACCATGGTGACACATAGCCAATCATCAGTAGCTAACTCCTGCCCACCTTTATCTCTGAATAAACATTAAATAACATAGACAAAAATCACCAATAAAATAAGGCTTTCCGTTACACCAGACAATGTCTATAAGATAATATATCAAGATGAGCAAAATTATTCTGAACCATTCTGTTCCTTCTGAAGTAAACATAGAGATTTGATTATTCATAATTTTTTTTTACAAATGTAGTCTCTAGGAATTTCTAGGTGTTCCAGTGTGCCTCTATGGTCAACTTCCTCCATCCATGATGAAGACGACCTACAGAATTCCAGAAATGAAACCTTTCTAGGAAGCTCTAGGTCCTCCAACACAATTCTGTGACCAGCTTCCAGTGGAAGGTGACCACAGACATACTGGAAGACTTATAAATTCTTAGAGAAGTATTGGTCATAATCCATGATCTGGCCCTGGTCGCCAGGGCTAGATCAGCTACATCCAAGAGTATTGAAGGAACTAGCGGAAGTTATTTCAAAACCACTGGCAATCATCTTCGAGAGTTCTTGGAGAACAGGAGAAGTCCCAGCAGATTGGAGGAAGGCGAATGTGGTCCCTATCTTCAAGAAGGGAAAAAAGAACGACCCAAACAATTACCGTCCGGTCAGCCTCACATCGATACCAAGCAAGATTCTGGAAAAGATCATTAAGGAAGTGGTCTGCAAACACTTAGAAACAAATGCGGTCATTGCTAATAGTCAACACGGATTTACCAAAAACAAGTCATGCCAGACTAATTTGATCTCTTTTTTCGATAGAGTTACGAGTTGGGTCGATACAGGGAATGCTGTGGATGTAGCGTACCTGGATTTCAGTAAGGCCTTCGACAAAGTCCCCCACGACCTTCTGGCAAACAAACTAGTTAAATGTGGGCTAGACAAAACTACGGTTAGGTGGATCTGTAATTGGCTAAGCGAACGAACCCAAAGGGTGCTCACCAATGCGTCATCTTCATCATGGAAAGAAGTGACAAGTGGAGTGCCGCAGGGCTCCGTCCTGGGCCCGGTTCTGTTCAACATCTTTATTAACGACTTAGACGAAGGGTTAGAAGGCACGATCATCAAGTTTGCAGACGACACCAAACTGGGAGGGATAGCTAACACTCCAGAAGACAGGAACAGAATTCAAAACGATCTTGACAGACTAGAGAGATGGGCCGAAACTAACAAAATGAAGTTCAACAGGGACAAATGCAAGATACTTCACTTCGGCAGAAAAAATGGAAATCAAAAATACAGAATGGGGGACGCCTGGCTTGACAGCAGTGTGTGCGAAAAAGACCTTGGAGTCCTCGTGGACAACAAGTTAAACATGAGCCTACAATGTGATGCAGCAGCTAAAAAAGCCAATGGGATTCTGGCCTGCATCAATAGGGGAATAGCATCTAGATCCAGGGAAGTCATGCTCCCCCTCTATTCTGCCTTGGTCAGACCACACCTGGAATACTGTGTCCAATTTTGGGCACCGCAGATGAAGGGAGATGTTGACAAGCTGGAAAGCGTCCAGAGGAGGGCAACTAAAATGATCAAAGGTCTGGAGAACAAGCCCTATGAGGAGAGGCTTAAAGAGCTGGGCATGTTTAGCCTGCAGAAGAGAAGGCTGAGAGGAGACATGATAGCCATGTACAAATACGTGAGGGGAAGTCATAGGGAGAAGGGAGCAAGCTTATTTTCTGCTGCCCTGCAGACTAGGACACGGAACAATGGCTTCAAACTACAGGAAAGGAGATTCCACCTGAACATCAGGAAGAACTTCCTCACTGTGAGGGCTGTTCGGCAGTGGAACTCTCTCCCCCAGACTGTGGTGGAGGCATCTTCTTTGGAAGCTTTTAAGCAGAGGCTGGATGGCCATCTGTCGGGGGTGCTTTGAATGCGATTTCCTGCTTCTTAGCGGGGGGTTGGACTAGATGGCCCATGAGGTCTCTTCCAACTCTACTATTCTATGATTCTATGATTCTATCCCAGTGAATGTGGAAGGCAGTCAGGAATCGTGGTTTTTCAGGGTTCTAAATCAGCTGAGCACTGACATGGATACATGAAGCCTTTCTGTTCAGAAAGTTCCCCTCCATGTATTGAGGGTGATGGAAATGTATAAATACATTATTCCCTGCTTGTGTTAAATCTGCCTTGATCCAGAATACAGGAATAGGACTAGGGGGCACTAGTGTTTTTAATGTCATTTTTATAGGAATCTAAAAGCCATTCTCACCAAATCTAAGGCCTATAGTCCACCGTTCTGTTCACACAATGACCAGCCAGTTACCTACAAAAGGTCCACCACTACTGTATGTGCAACAGTGTACTACTGCTTTTACTCCCCAACAAAAATACACAGACACATTCTGAACCTGGAATGAATCAAGATACTAATCCACCATGATTAGTACCCTGCAATAGCCACATTCTCCATGTATATGTCAAATTTCTTTTTGAAACTCCCCAAGTTGATGGCCAACACTGCACCTTTGGGAGAAGTAAGACCACCTTAGTAAAACCAAATTCCACAGTTGTAGTATGTGAAAAAGTACTTTCTTTGATCTGTCCCGAATCTATCCTGAATATCCTACCAATTCAATTTCAGAGGTAACTCTTGGTTCTAGTATTATTGAGTGGGCTTAATGATTAGCTGTCTGTGCTGCAGTGGGTTATGGTGGCACAGTGGGTTAAACTGCTGAGCTGCTAAAGTTGCTGACCAAAAGGTCAGTGGTTTGAATTAGGGGAGCAGGGTGAGCTCCCATTGTTAGCCCCAGCTTCTGCCAATTTAGCAGTTCGATAACATGCAAATGTGAGTATATCAATAAGTACCTCTCCGGCGGGAAAGTAACGGTGCTCCATGCAGTCATGCCACCCACAAGACCTTGGAAGTGTTTACAGACAACACTGGCTTGTTGGCTTAGAAATAGAGATTAGCATCAACCTTCAGAGTTAGATACAACTAGACTTTTAAAAAAAATTATTGTGAAACATAATTTCACAATATAATATAATATAAATCATATGCATTTGGACTTACCATGTTCTGTTTTGTGTCCCAGCTTTCATCAAGGTCCTAATCTGTTTTCATCTGACCTCCTGAAATTGTTTTGTTTGTTTTGTTTTGTTTTTGTTTTTCGGAGGAGGGGAGGTGCTGGCCAAGGCTACAGAACTAGCCAGTGCCCCTCAAATGCCTAGTAAGGAACCAGGCAAAGGGAGAGGAGGGAGGTGCAGGATGACCCAGCCACCTCCAACCCCCCCCCCCCTCCACCAGGCCTATGTGGGTAGGCCCAAAGCTTGCACCCATAGGCTCGGGAGCCCAGTCCTGCTGGTGTAGGCTTTGGGCCATGCCTAGATGGGCCTCACAGGGCCTACAGCTGATTGCCAAATATGGAGCGGTCATTACTCGGCAATCAGCTGTAGGCCCTGCAAGGCCCGGGTACATAGCCCCAAAGCCTGCACCCATAGGCCCGGAAGCTTTAGGCCTACAGGTGCAGACTTTGGGCCTACGGCTGCAGCTTTGGGTCTACACACCCGGGCCTCGCAGGGCTACAGCTGATCGATCTGAAAGGCAGGCTTGGAGCTGATATTGGCTGCTGCCTGCCTTTCATTTTCAGTCAGTTTTTGTTTCATTGGGGGTCTTTCCATTTCGTGCCATCCAAATGGATGATAAGAAACGGAAACACAAATTAAACAAATAGGACAAATACTGCACACATCTCTCATATATATATATATATATACACACACACACACACACACAGAAACATACAATCTTTGATATTCCACAATCAAAATACAAGTATTTTCCCCATTCCCACCCATGAACCCCATGCTTGACTTCTCTTTACATAATATGAAGGTACAGAAATACTATTGAATATTTATACCTCAGTATGATCAAGCATGTAATCATTTCCCTTGGTTTCACCAGCTATTCTATTATCACTCAGAATCTTATTAATCATACGCATAGCCGTCTGTCTGAGGTTCTCAAAAGTACTCATTTTATTTTCTTCATTATTCTGTATCCCATTTTACATCGTTTCCCCTCTTTCTCTTTCCTTCCTTCTTCCCCCTGCGAATAGTTTACTCATTTTACTATACTTATTATAGTTGTTCAGTAATGACTAAACTTAATGTCAGGGGGAAACCTTAACCCTAAAGAAACAAGAGGGAAAAAGACACCACCAGAAATCACCCAGAGATTTTGCTACCTTGCCTAACTTGCTTAACTTGTGCCTAACTTGCTTAACTTGATATGGCTGTTCCTTAGTGACTATGTAGCAAAAACTTCTTTAAAAATATTTTTTGTAACTGTTTTTCACATGGAAGCTGCACATGCAGCTCCAGAATTTGCACATGTAGAATTTGCTCTTTGGTCATTTTGGAGGCATAACATCCTAAAGCAACAGATTTATCCAGTTACTAGCCGTGCCCAGCCACACGTTACTGTGGCATAGTCTGGTGGTGTGGAAAATAAAGTAATGAGAAGCAGCCAGGGTTTGAAGTTGCAAGGCTATTCAGTGCTATTCAAGGTGGCCAATGTAGGATTCCCCTAGGAATGAAGCAGCCTGGCTTTGAAGCTGCAAGGCTGTTCAGTGCTATTCAAGGTGGCCCATTCAAACTTGCCTCAAGTAAAAAAAGATTTCTATCACACCAGAAGCAGCCTGGCTGCCGTATCAGGGATGGCCGGATGGTTGGTGCATTGTTTTTTCCTCACAAAGGGGGGGGGCAATCATGCATGTGCTGTAATGTCTTTTTTTTTGGGGGGGGGGGTTATGTTCTTTCTGGTTTTTTAAAGGTTATTTTCAATGAAGGACATACATTGGATTAGTAGGCGTATTTTGGCCAAATTTGGTGTCACTTCTGGTAATATTTGGCACATCTGTGTACAACTTTTATGGAAATGTATGTTAAAAACATAACTAAGAAAAAAAAATCTCCTTAAAATAATCAAATGTGTGAAAACATACTACAACAAAATCTAAAATCCACAAAACCTGCCATACCTTTATTTGGACAACTAAAAGGTACAAAATACTTCATATAAGCTTTCAAAACTTATTCATCAGGCAAAAAAGTTAAAAATCATACAGGAAAAGAAATATGATATTAGAACAACAGGCCTACATTTTGCCTAATACCCCTGAATACGTTTCCTGAACATATACTGTATCCTCACCTGTATATGACACAAGTTCTTAAAATATCTCTACAGATATATGAGATTACAAGGTTAAATCAATACAGGTCTTTGGCAATACTCAGCAAATTACTCATGCTTAGAAAAATAATGGATATTTAAACAAAAAGACAGGGATCTTATCTTAACATGCAGGGTTTTTCCATTTTAGAGCATTTTGCATTTTTTTTTAAAAAAAATGACTAAATGTACATGCTTGAAACAAGATTTAAATGAGTAATTGATGGTTTCACTTTGTGACCTTGAAAGAGAACATGTACTTCACATTCATTATTGCTAACTCAGTTCAGGGTCATTTGGCATTCTAAGAAGCATCATTTTTTACTAAGATACTTCTGTCCAGTATGATCCATGTCAGACAGAAATCTCATTTACAAAAAGCCAGCTGAATCCAACATTGTTCTTTCTACTCTAAATCTACTGTTTAAGCTTTTCAGCTCTAGAGATTTGGCCCTTTATATGGCCTAATAAAGATAATCAAACAAAATTAATTTGGTGGGTCTTAGCCCAGAAGATTGTGGAGTCCTGCCAACCTTGCATATTCTGTCATTCAGTTCATTTTGATGGCCCTTCTTTGCTCAGAATGTTTGGTGAAGTTGTAGGTCATGTAACTATGCCCCATTGGCAAAACGCTGTATGTTAAAAGAATTGGGAGATATAATGCACAGCATATGGCTCCTCTGTCACTGACTTCTGCTCTTAGCCCACAGATCTTAGAATTATCACATTCTTCTTAATTTGAAACAACTTGCAAAACAGCATTTCAAACATGCACATATAGCTGTCTGAAAAGATGAAACAGACTGCCTGCAGAGCACATACAAAAGCTGTCCTACTTATTCGTTTCTTAGGACAAAAAAATTACTATGGCATTTTTGCCATGTTATAATGTGATACAAATTGATCATGGAAGATAACTGAATTACCTTTAGAAGAGGCACAATATATTGTTCAAAATTCTGAAAGTCTAGTAGTACTAGTACAGGTTGATCTTCTTTTGTATTATTAAGGGTTTGTCCCCACTTTATATTCAGTGATATTCAGTCATCCCCTGCATTTTATCACAAAATTTTAGGTGAGGGCATAGACAAGAAAGTAAAGTTAAAAACTTTTAAAAGTTCCACAACAATTGAAGGCAGATAAAAAAACAATTTGGAAAGAAATTAAAAGGACATATTGACGATGATTTCCAATGTATTTAAGCTCAGGTCCTAAGATTCCAACAGATTTTGGGGACCTTTTACACTGCAGGCTCGATTCAGCATCCAGGATGTGATCTGGTGTCCAGTATCCCCCATGTTGTAGCAGTCTCAAACCATGAGACTGCTACATGGGAAAGGAGATTCCACCTGAACATCAGGAAGAACTTCCTCACTGTGAGGGCTGTCCAGCAGTGGAACTCTCTTCCCTGGACTGTGGTGGAGGCTCCTTCTTTGGGTGTTTTTAAGCAGAGGCTGGATGGCCATATGTCGGGGGTGCTTTAAATGCGATTTCCTGCTTCTTGGCAGGGGGTTGGACTGGATGGCCCATGAGGTCTCTTCCAACTCTACTATTCTATGATTCTATAATTCTATGATTTTATGATATGTCACCTACCTGCTCCTCAGTATTCTGGCTGATGTCAGCCAGAGCGCTAGCTACCACACTGGGGCTGAGGGAGATGGGAGGGGAAGTCAAAAGCCTCCCTTTGTCAGCATTCATGATGTCAACCAGAGAGTTGAGAACAAGACATGTGGCATGTTATGCCAGGGGACCACTGTGACACAGGGGATGGCCACTACATATCCCCAGACTGCCCAGGCCCAGAGAACACAGGATGGCAATGAAGACATTTGTGGATGGTTCTGGTTAGGAACTGGCCAAACTATCTTCAATGCCTCTAAATCAGGGGACAATCCAAATCCTGGGTCAGAGTTCAGACTTTCCTCCTGCATTAACCCATTAAGGCAACCTTGTCCCAGTGTTACCTGAGTCCCCTCGAGGAGATAAGGTGGAATATAAATAATGTTTTATTAATATTATTTGATATTATTATTAGCATCTTCCTGCAACATTTAGCCACCACAGCCTTGATCCAGTTACACACCAGTGTAGATGAACCCTTGTAAAACTCATCCAGGGAAGCTATGGCCCTCAATCTGGAAGAACAAAGCAGAGCTGTTGATGATAGAGTGACCTGGGGTCTCTCGTTCACAAAGTTGCCATAAGTCAAAGTTAGATTGACAGCAATTAACAACAATTAAAACAATAAACCAAAATGAAGTCAGTGAGAGTGCTAATCAAAATTCTAAGAGGACATTCCACATTTATGTTATTTGATTTTGCATTTTTTGTAAAACATAGCAAAAAAAAAAATCAAGCAAGTTACATTAAAGTAAAAAATAATAATAAGAAGAAAAATATACTTCATTTCCCCACTTCTGAAAGTAATGATGAGTCAAGATGATACACACCACTGCTCTCCAGCACCAAACACACTTGCTCACATTCATCTCACCATCCACAACAGAACATGAGGCAGCTGGGGACACAACATGAGAAAGTATTTGAACCATGATTACTCCTTCACTATTTAGTGACACTAAACCCTTGTAACTATAAAGGGAACTAAAATGTACAGATACAAACCAAAAGGAGGAAAATCAGTTATTAATTTGAAAACATGATATAACAATTTATAATTGAAAAGGAAGAAATTATAACTGCCTATTTATTGTAAAATGATATGTTCATATGAAAATATAAATACAAATAATTCTTATAATTATATGTTTGTGGCTGTTTGTTACTAAATGTATTGAGACAGAGTGGACTAGTCTGATTAATTTTTTTTATTTAATTTTAAATATTTTTATTATTATTGCGTGAAATATACATATAAAAGGACAGGAACACATATTGAGGCATGGGGGTCAGGGGAAAAAGAAAAGTGGAGGAAAGCAAAGGGGGGAATATGGTGGGTGGGAAGGGAAGTGGTGGTGCGTAGGAAAGACTGCACCGCTAGTTTGATTAATTATAATCTGTGTTAGGGAACACAAGGGATCTTATTTCCATGGGTAGACTCCATAATTTCTAGTTTTTTCCACATTTTTTCAACTCAAAAGCCTTTTCTTAATTGTAATGTAATTTATCATTATTTAGAAGAGAGTAATGTAAAGTATAAAGACATGCTACATTTTGTTTTAAATTGATATATGAAAAAGTACTCCTTTCAGCATTCCAGATATATTTTAAGCTGCACAGCATGCAATAGAAGTCACCTACAGTATTTTTTATATTTAATGGGAATTCGAGTGCAAGCCTATCTCTCTTTCTTCGCAAGTCTTCCCAATTGGCTGAGATCCAGACTAAGTTAGTTGTAATTAGCTCCCACTGAAATCAGTGGGAAATAAGCCAAGCACTGACAGAAAATGCTCCTAACTCATGAATTATTTTTCCTTCACTTATTTTAATGAGATGTAAACCCACCAGGTTAATCTGTATCCAAGAAGGTATGGTCAGTGTGGTGTACATAGGTGTGCACAAGATTGATGCCTTCCATTAGAAATGCCTTTCCATTAGAAAGTCAAATTAGGAATTCATATTGTGTGTCTCGCTGATTTACTACAGAACGATAACCCTTCCATCTCTTTGATTTTATAGTTCTATGAAATTCCAGATAATTGTGCCTAAGATCTTGATAGTCCAAATGCCTCTACTCTCCCAGAGCCACCCATGGCAATAAGATAATAAAAATGTGTCTAAAGTTTAACTCCACATACACATATCGGCATCATCATCAAATTTATTTCCATCCCACTTTCCCCCCACAACTGGAATTCAAAGTTGCACACATTTTTTTAAAAAAAAATCAATGCATACATACCAAAATGAACATTAAAATAGAATTAAAAGATTCACATTTTTTAAACAATATGAACTTCAAGTAACAAACAAAAAGAAAATGCTATTTTAATAAGATTAAAAAGTTATGAAAAAGTTCAGTTAAAACAAGAAAACACCCCCTAGACCATTTTTAAAACACTTAAAAAGGGAGGAAAATGAGAAGATGTCATGCTTGGTCTTTGATTATGTGCCTCAAGGATTGGAGCAGGTGGAGCTACTGACCTAAAAACAGAAGCAGAGAAACCCAAATATTGCTTTGATACTTCTTTAATATTTTTTTTAAAAAACCTGACATACTCTTGTTCCAGCTACTACTGTGGCACCTAAAATAATCTGGATGTCCCTAATTTAAACATTATTTTAAGTATTGAAAACTAATGGTATAATCCCACAAATGTAACCACAAATTGTCAAACTATGATATATTAATACCTAATTATTCAATTGTCTTAACCCATTACTTAAAGAAGGTGTTCCTTCCCCTTTATACAGTTACAGCAATATCATTCCACTTTAGCTATCACAAAATCATGTGACTAGTAGTTTAATGAAGAACTGGAGAGTACTTCCCAAGAATTCAAAATATTCCTCTTTACAGCTACAAATTCCAAAAGATGGAATCCTGATGTTAGTTAAAAGGAACATCATAGTTCTAAAAAATGTAGTATGAAAGAGAACCAGTTCAGTTATTCATGTGAAATTTTCTTCTAAGCAATATATTAATGGTTGAGGTGTTTGTTTAACAGTATGCATTTTTAAAATTTCATTGTTTCTGTGGGGAATTTTTTTTACAAAAAATATTTTAAGGAATTAATCAGAAGGAATGCTATTTATTGAACACGTATACATTGCATATTTAAAATGTGCAATGATGTTTCTGTCATTAAAAAAATAAGGAAAGCAATAAACACAATCAATTCAAGACCCCCAGATTGATTTATTACAATGGGCATACTAAATCCGAGCAGTTATGAATACAGCATGTGCATTATATAAAACTTTTTAAAGATAATGTGTCATTTTTAAAAGGTTGCTCAAGAGTCACTTTAAAAGTTAATTGAAAGAAAATTGCTTTTAGGAACTTCTCTCATGCAAGAGTAAAAATGCAACTGTCAATTTTAAAATGAAATAGTGATGGCAGAAGATTTGGGTTTTCCAGCAGAAGCTGATAGTCTATTACCGAACTGATTGAAGCTTCTACCAGTCTTTCTGAGCTGCCATTGCTACTCCAGTGTCAACACAGAGTCCCCTTCTTGGTCACTCTGCTGTTAGGGGGGCATCTACACTGTAGAATTAATGTAGTTTGACACCACTTTAACTGCCATGGCTCCATCTTATGGAATCATGGGTGTTGTAGTTTTCCAAGATCTTTAGCCTTCATTATCATAAAATGCTGGTGCTTCACCAAACTATAAATTCTAATATTCCATGGTATTGAGCTATGTCAGTTAAAATGGTACCAAGCTGCATTATTTCTACCGTGTGGATGCACCATAGCTGACAATAAGTCAACTGCTCTTCCTGATGTGCTTATCTAACCTGCCGTGAAACCTCAAATTGCAGCAGTCTACAATAAATCAGAACTAAATTGTAATGCCGATTTCACTCAGAAGCTCTATCTGCCTGGTAATCAGCATTAACTGGCTACAGAAGAAGCAGAAAGCTGCAAGTAGTGACCAGGAGTACCCACCCATTCAGCAGAACAGAGCTGCCCCTGTTTTTTTTTTCTTGTACAAGTGGCAGGCATTTGGTGTTGATGGTACAGCATTTTGGAAGGCTTTAGTGACAAGCAACTGCCCAACAGTGTTCAAACATTAACCTGTGCCTTGCTGGTTATCCCAGCCAGGAGAATATTTCAGAACCCACACACATGGAAATATTTTGAGGTGGAATTTTCAATTGGCCTGAGGGGTATATGTCAGGAGGAATATATATCAACAATTCCCTTCATACAAACAAATCAGAGAACTCAAACTTGCCTCTGAAAAGTATGGTCCAATGATCTGAGACCTACTTCATATTTATTATGAAGGTAAGTTAAAAATATAAGATAAGCCATTGTGAATCAGACCAAACAATCCGATTCAGTTCAGCATTCAGTTCCTATAAAAGTCAGCTGGGTACCTACAGGATACCTACAAAAAAGATGTGATTATAATACTGCCTTTTCTACAACTGGTATTCAGAGGCATGCTGTCTCTGATGCTGGAGAACCTCTTAGCTTCATTTATTAGCTTTATTTATTCCATATCAAAAACATTGCATACATTAGTACAAAACTGATAGAAACAGAAGGAGCACAAGTGGCTAAATATCTTTTGACCAAAAATGGGCAACAGCAACCACATTGTCGAACAATACTTCCCCTGTACATGAGGCAGGACATTGCGGACAAGCATACAGATGTGGAGTTGTCTGTTATGCTCCACAGTCACACAAGGTGGAGGATTCCTTTAAATAGTGACATTTTGCCTGGTTGTGTTTTTATCTGCCCACTCCACTGCTGAGTCTGTTCAGGGACTTCCAAATTGCCCATTCTTGGTTTGCCCCTGGAGGCAGACCTTTGGGGGGGGGGGGGGGGCTTCCAATTGGGATTTCTCTTAGCTAGTTTCCATTGATAGACCTGTCCTTCATGAATTGGTCTTTTAAAGCCTTCTGCATCTCTGAGTGGTCAATTCAGTAATTCCTGTATAAGTTGTGTGAAGCTGAGAAACTTCAGTAGTCTGCTGGAAAGTACTATGAACTAGCATCAAGTCTTTCAGGATCAGTACAGCTATTATGCATACCTTTTTCTGTGTCAACATTCCTTGAGTCAATTTCAGTTCCTATTGAGCAAAACCATTGACAAAGTGCATGCAGACAGTTGGAAACCCACAGTTGGCTGCCCGTTTGGATGACTCTAGATCAGAGATAGGTTTAATCAAACCCAGCCCCCACCTCAAGGCTATTTTTGTGAGTCCCAGAGGTAAAAAGCAATTTTAGCCCAAAACTTTCCCCAAGGGCCTCAGGTTCACTTTATTCATGATCCCCCCCCCCCCAAGCCAATTTAGGCCCAGGAGAGGCCTGTTTTAAGAAAGTGTACAGAAAGTGACCTTTGCTCACTTATTAATATTAGAAACTATTTTTCCTAGATCTGAAACAAGAGGTTAAATTTTTAGATCATGGGGGAAATTGATTTTGTGTGTGTGCGCGCAGGGGACTGGGGAGCAACACTTCAAAGTTTCCTCGGGGACTATGGTGGACCTTAAGTTTTCCATAATAGCTTATCTCTGCTGCATGGAAATATTAATTTCCCTTGAAGCATAGTCCCAATTGCCTTTTCAATATTTGCAGTCAGAGTTTTCAACTCAAGTAAATACTGAATATTGTGACTGCGCCTTCGGGGATTATGGTTGATGGTGATGGGATTAGAAGAGGAAGGAAAAACCCTCGCGATGAGGGCTCATTGGAGGAGTTGCGCAGGAAACGTATTAGAGAGCTCAATGGGGAATCTTCAGGTTCAGATGGGGAGTTTGGGGAAGAAATGGATGCTGGGGAACAGGTGGTGGCTGGGGAAGTGGGCACTGAATGGGCACAGCCACCGGAGATGTCTGGGGATTTGGGGCCTATGGATACTACTGAACCTGCGGTGTCTTCAGGAGCGGATCCCACTTGGGATGCTTGGAGAAGGGAGGATGGTTCTTTAAGTGTTCATGGGGCTAAGTATGGGCAGGATGACTGGGACTCCGACAAATTATTAGGCACTCCTGATCCACGAGCCCTAGCTGTGTGGAGTTCGGACTCTGAGTAAGATCTGGGACACCTGGTGTTGGGTGTGAGTGTTTGGTCACCCAAGAGGAAGGGGAATAAAATGGGAATGTTTGGCCACTTCACTTTGCGTGTGGCAAGGTGTTGCTGAAGCGCCATTGGGATTTCTGTGTATCCATGAAGACTGGACTGGGACTGTGCTTCTGATCTGCTGTTACCATCGTTGCTTGGCTCTTTGTGCCTTTTCGTGGACCTGGTTTTGATGACTGCACCCTCTTCGGACCCTGGATTGGAATTTGACCTTGCTTCTGTCTTCGCCCTTTGATTGACGACTACTATCAGCTTTTAACTCCTGGCTTGCCCTTCGGACTCCGCTGCTGTCTCCTGACCTGACCTTGGATCCTCCTGACGATGTCTCTTGGAAGCAGTTTACTGCATTTCTAGTTTGTTTGTTTTCAGACCAGTTTGGTGTTTTCTTTTGGGAACTGTCCCTTTAAATCCACAAAGCCGGCTGGCTGCTGAAGAAAGGGCTTGGACCCAAAAAGTGCCTTTTGCACTAAGTTTGTTTAGCTTTGTTTTTCCTGCTTGGAGTTCCGGATTTAAGCTACTCATTGCAGCTTTTGGAAGGTTTCAAGTTCTTGTTTACATTGCCTATTTTTTAGTAGTCAACTCAATTTGTTTTCTAAGCTGAACTGAAGCGTCTTTTTTGTTTTATTTGAATGCCTGCGTGGATAAATAGCTTGGCTTGCTAAGGCATTCTTTTGAGTTATATTTTTGTTCGAACTGTTCTTGAAACACTGATAGTGAAGTGTTTCAAGATATCTTCTGTGTTTATGTTTACTTTTTGGCTTATCTCCTGAATAAACTCTGTTTTGTTCGTTAATTGGCGTCTGACTCTTGACACTGAAAACTGTGAAACCAAAATATTTTTTTAAAAAAACTCAAAACATCAGAAAAATGGGCACTTAAATCAGTAATGTAACATTATCTTAACAACAAGGGAATAATTCACATCCTCATACATCTCATTGCTCTTCATAGGCACAGTACAGTGGCCAAATCCTAGCTCCTTTAGCCTTATGACTTATCTTGGATAAATGCCATGCCACTGTAATTATCACTCCTCCAGTTTTAACCACAACTAGCAGAGTTTGCTGTTTACTATGAAGTGATAATGACAGCTCCAGATGGGAAAGCAGTAGCTAACATGCTTAAAATCACATTGGATTTCAGGGATCTTTACATCTTTAGAATACTTGCAATTTTTTGATCCTCAATTTAATAAAAGATTGTCTTGTATTGGTATCACTTATTGAAAAAAGTTGCAACAATGTAATTTTATTCCACCATGAAAGCAAAAAAAAAAAATCAGCACTTCTATTATTTTTCATTCTGTTTCTGAACAAAATACTTTTTGTGCAAAACTGATGCTTTTGCCACAAAACTCATTGTCTTTTTTCTGCAAAATACAATTTTTGTAGAATATACCTTCTACAACCCCCCCCCCCAAATGTAAAACTAACAACAACAAAATTAAACACTCATTAAAATTCTCTACACAGGAAAGAACAATCTTGCATTTATGAGCTGCTGATGCATCTAATAAAGGAAGGTTAACATCCCTGTAGGATATAGAAGGCTGGTACAATAACAAACCTTGTAAGAATGTAGAAGACAGTCTTACATTAAGTCTCATCATAGGACCATATTTCTCATATTGTTTAAGTTGACAAGCACTCTTGGGTGATTTGACAAAAGTCTCTCCCAACCCTACCTTGGATATATCAGGAATTGGATCTAAGGTGTTTTCCACACACAACACTGGCTATATCACTGAGATTGTTTATATATTTATTCAGTGCATAAATGACACTATCTACTTACCATATGCTAAAGGCAACACACATAAAAATATAAATAAAACATTTCATAATATCAAGGTATTTCAAAAAAAATGAGAAAATTCATAAAATATAACTTGATTATCAAGAATGACAGACAGTGTTCAGAATTTAAATGACATGAGAACAAAATTAACTTGCCTGCCCAACTAAAGAGACAACTTCACATCCTCTGAAAAGGAATGTTTTTTAAAAGGCCTTGTCTTGAATAAATGATGTCTCTGATTACTAGAACTACAAACTGAGTTACATGGAGGAGGAAGATAGTACTCCAGAGCACAGGCAGTCCCATGATATCAGATATCTCTAATGCACAAAACATGGAAAATAAGCAAGATGAAATTGAATTCTTAATGTAGAAAGGTAAATCTGAATTTAATTCACTTGGTTTAGATGATCATGATCATGATGATAATAATAATAGTTTTATTTCTTGCCCCTCTCTTCATGGCTCAAAGCAGATTATAGCATTACTAAAACATAAACAAACACATAAACATTTTAAAACACTCAGGAAAATACACATATTAAAACATATCTCCATAAAATACATATCAAAATACACAAAACCAAACCAGGCATACAGTGGATTTTAAGGACCTCTTCACACGGGGCATTTTTGCCCAGTTTTGCCATTTTTACGCCATCACACAATGCACAGCAAGCCCCACCCACATTCTTCCCAAAGTGGGAAGTGCCAAAAGGCAATTTCCTCTGTCATCCCTTCTGCCATCTGATGGGGGGGGGGGAATGGGTGACAACACATCATGTCCCATCCCCACTGTGTAATGAAGGGAGGGAGGACACGCAGGGTGCCATGAGCTGCCCCATGTTCCTTCCCTTTAGCGGCACAATGGCACAGCCTGAAAGGGCCATGTGAAGAGGTGGTAAAATTCACCATTAAAACTGTCTGCATAGGTCTGATGGAAGAGATAGGGCTTCACTTGTATCTTAAATTCTGACAGCTGATCCAACTGTCAGAGCTCTAACGGAAGGTCATTCCACAGTCGTGGAGCAGCCGATGAAAAGGTCCTCTGGTGGTGGTTGCCAGTCCAATTTTGGCTAGTTGGATTAGCTGTCCTGCAGAGGACCTAAGTGTGTGGGGCAGATTGTACAGGAGAAGGCAATCCTTTAGGTAATCTGGACTCAAACTGTGTAGAGCTTTAAAGGTCAAACCCAACACCTGTACTTTGCTCAGGAACTAATTGGCAGCCAGTGGAGTGACTATAGGATAGGTGTAATATGCTCTCTGCTAGATTTTCCTGTAACCAGTCTGGTTGCTTATTTTGAACTAATTGGATGGACTGATCTGATTTGACTTGTACTCTGCCTTTCTCCCAAATGATACTCCAAGTAGTTTAGAAACAATCACTGAACTTCATTAATATGAGTTTCATGATTGAACTTTTCTTCTGTGGAGGACTTTCAACAAAGGTGCCTTTCAAGTGTATTTCTGTGTGGTAGATTCTCAGGTTCTGATAAATGGGAAGTGTTGGAGAACCTCTTGGTTGAAAAGAATAGTTTTCACACAAAATAATATCATTTTGAATGTGCCGACATCCAAAGAAAGTATAGTCATCATGAAGTACATTCTCCAGGAAGAGGAGGGGGAATAAGAAAATGGACTAGCTACATTGAATTGCACATGTAAACAAGATGGAAGTGAATGAAGTTGGTGTGGTTTACAACCTATATTTCTGACAAAAAGCTCAGTCTCCAGATATCATACTAGTACTAGTCTTTAAACAGATTTCAGGGACTATTACTGGCACTGGTTTTGGTTTCTTCTTTGCACAACTGCTACAAAAATCAGCATTCGGCCCTGAGTTCCTTTCACAGGGCTGAGAGATCCTGATGTTACCTTGACTTATGTTTCAGTATTTTCCAAATAATGGAAGTCATAAACAATAACATAAGAAATAGTCCTATCCCCTGTCATGTACTATGTAGATGTTTCAGTCATCCACTACAATTTACTCTGTGGGAAATGTATATGCTCCATCTTAATACATAGATTACAATATATTTAGTTATTTTGTGAATGATTGACTAGAGAGCTAATGCAAGAAATAAAAAAAAAAACCCTGTCTTGCAAGAGGTCCATCAGTACTCTATAGCCGCCACCCCCAGCCCCCAATTATATTCTTGATGGCAATTCACAAGCATATGATGATAATAAAGGGTAATTTCCTTCTCTTGTCCTCTGATCACATAATGTTATACTATCTCCAAGGTTTCTCCCTTTACTTTAATCTAACATACGTTATAGACATCATATGTGAATGTTTAAATTTTTGAATTCAAAATAAGTAGCTTGGGCCACAGATGGTGGAAATGCATTTTTTTTCTATACTTTGTCCACATCATACTACTGTTTTTAGAAAATAGGAAGCTCAAACTGCATCCAGTATTCTAAATATTGCCTTAAGAGTTATATTAAGGATATTTCAATACAGTCATTTTTATTTTCAGTCTCTCATCTAATAATTCTCAAAACTAAGTATGTCTGTTTCATTGATGCAGCTCACTGAATTGATTATGTCAGTGAGCTTTCTACTGTGACCTCAAGATTTCTTTCCCAAGTAGTCCTGACCCCATCAGAGCATGCATTTATGTTCCAATATGCATCATTGTGCATTCTGGGTAAGGAATTAGATTTGACTACTTGTAATGACTCCAAGCCCTTTGGGAACAGAAGAGAAAGAGAACCAAAGGGTCTCAGCTTCTTAAATAAAATTTTAATATCTACCTCACAGTTTGCTACTATGAAAAGGTGAAGGGCTCCTTATACTGGCATTATCTTCTGAAATTTCTTTTTCTGCTGTCTAGGCAGGATCTTTTCTTTCCCCTTTCTCCAGGGACAACCAAGGACATTTTTTACCTAAGGCAAAAAATGAGAAAGCATTGCCTCCTGTTCTAACTACAAAA